>NC_057826.1:70718598-71924598 GCF_910594005.1 Cervus elaphus
GGGTAGGTTATAAGGACACAGAGGCAAGGTCGACATATAATTCATCAAAATTTGATACATGTTTAATCATTTTAACAGATCAAATGTACACAGGCATTTTTAAGGAAAATAGGGTACACATTTTTTTCTGTATGAGTGAAGGACCTATGGTCTTTGTAATGAAGTTGAAATATATTTTCAGAGAAAAAGAAAGATGTATCTAGGCTTTGCTTTTGAAATCTGGGATTCCCTCTTTTTCCCCTCTCTGTTTACCTAATTTCTACTCAATCTCTCCTTGGATCTGGGCCAGTTCTACTTGTTCTTCAGTTTTGTAAGATCCCTAGCCTTTCTCTGAGCTCCATGCTCAAGGAACTAACTCAGAGAATTGCTAAAGCAACACCAAAACTGAGAGAGTATGAAAAACTATTCACATATAAAGTGGACAACTGAGAAGAAATGGACAAGTTTTTATAAATGTATAATCTCCCAAGATTGAATCAGGAAGACAGAAAATATGAACAGGCCAATTACCAGTAATGAAGGTAAATCAGTAATAAAAAGTAATTCCTGACAAATGAAAGTCCAGGATCAGACAGCTTCACAGATGAATTCTACCAAACATTTAGAGAAGAGCTAATACCTATCCTCGTCTAACTATTCAAAAGAAAAATGCATAAAAAGGAATGCTTCTGAACTCATTCTATGAGGCCAGCATCATTCTGATATCAAAATCAGACAAAGACATAACACACACACAAATTACAGGTCAAAATCACTGATGAATATAGATTAAAAAATCCTCAATAAAAAATAGCAAGCTGAATTCAACATCAAAAAACTTCTTATATAGACATCTAATGAATTTCTAGACACTAACAGTGAACTCTCAGAAAGAGAAATTTAAGGAAACAACTGCATTTATAATCACATTGGAAAAAAATAAAATATTTAAGAATAAACTTAACTAAGGAGGTAAAAGAACTATACTGGGAAAAACTATAAAACATTGAAAAAAGAAATTGAAGACAACACAAACAGATGGAAAGATAGACTGTTCATGGACTGGAAGAATTAATGATGTTAAAAATGATCACACTACCCAAGGCAATATACAAATTCAATGCAATTCCTATCAAAATACCCAGGGTATTTTTCATAGAACTAGAACAAATAATTTTAAAATTTGTATAGAAATAAAAATAGACCCCGAATAGCCAAAATAATCTTGAGAGAAGAACCAAGCTGCAGGAATCACGCTGTCTAACTATACTACAGAGCTTTGGTAATCAAAATATTACAGTGCTGTCACAAAAACAGATCTATAGATCAATGGAACAGAACAGACGGCTGAGAAATAAGCCCATGAACTTACTGTCAGTTAATCGAAGACAAAGGAGGCAGGAGTATACAGTGGAGAAAGGACAGTGTTTTCAAAAAGTAGTGCTGGGAAAACAAGACAGCTCCATGTAAAGAAATAAATTTGAATATTCTCTAACATCATATACAAAAATAAACTCAAAATGGATTAAAGACCTAACTATAAGACTGGAAACCATAAAACCCCTAAAAGAAAACATAGGCAGAACATTTCTTAACATAAATTGCAACTATATTTTTTTTGGATCTGTCTCCTAAAGCAAAGGCATTAAAAGCAAAAATAAACAAATGGGACCTAATTAAACTTAAAAGCTTTTGCAGAGCAAAGGAAACCATCAACAAAACAAAAGGACAACCTAATACATGGAAGAAAATATTTACAAATGATATGACTGATAAAGGGTTAACATCTATATCTATCTATCTATCTATAGATACATACATAAACAACTCATACAACAACATCAAAAAACCCAAACAACTCAGTTTTAAAAATGGGCAGAAGACATGAACAGACACTTTTTTAAAAAGAAATACAGATGGCCAACAGACATATGAAAAGATGCTCAATACTGTTAATCATCAGAGAAATGCAGTTAAAACCACAATGAGACATCCTCCTCACACTTGGCAAAATGGCTATCATCAAAGAGATCACAGATTATAAATGTTGGTGATGATGTGGGAAAAAGGGAACCCTCATATTGTTGGTGAGAATGTAAATCAGTGCTGCCACTATGGACAACAGTATAGAGGCTCCTCAAAAATCTAAAAACAGAACTACCATATGACCCAGCAATCCACCCCTGGGCACTTATCCAAAAAAAAAAACCCAAAAAACCCAGAACACTAATTCTAAAAGATACATTCACCCTGATGTTCAAAGCAGCATTATTTATAATTGCCAAGCTACGGAAGCAACCTAAGTGCCCAGCAACAGATGAATGAAGATGTAGTATATATACACAGTGATCTACTACACAGCCATAAAAAGAATAAAATTTTGAAATCCTGCCATTTGCAACAATATGGATGAAATTGGCGAGGGTTATGCTAAGTGAAATAAATTAGATGGAGAAAGATAAATACTGTATGATATCATTAACATGTGGAATCTAAAAATATAAAACAATTTATTGAATATAACAAAAAAGAAACAGACTCACAGATATAGAGAACAAACTAGTGGTTACCAGTGTGGAGAGGGACGCAAGGGCCGGCAATATAGGAGTAGAAACTACTGTGTTTAAAAAAAATAAGCTACAAGGATATACACAGTGTACAACATAGGGGATATAACCAATATTTTATAACAACTAGAGATGGAATATAACCTTTAAACATTGTGACTGTTGTATATCAACTTTGCATATCAACTATAGCTCAATAAAAAGAAAGTGATTTTAAAATAGAACTAAGAGACTAAAACAAATGTTTATGTTACATCAGTGAGGTTTATGTGAGAGATACAAGTCAGAGTTAGATTATAAAGAGCATAGACTGCTGGGTTAAGGAGTTTACTCTAAAGAAATTCATTCAATAAATATATCAATTCACCAAATAGTCACTGCATGCCAACTGTCTGCCACAAACTGTATTCAATACTAGGGATACATCAGTGAAAAAAAAAAAAAGACTAAAATCTCTGCCTTCAGACATTGTAGTGAATAGAGCCCCAACAAAAATTTCTTAATGGGAATGGAACACAGTAATTATTGTTTCTCATAATTTGAACTGCATATAAACATGTGGGTTATTTACTTTAATGCTGCAAGGAGATCAAACCAGTCAATCCTAGTAAACAAATAGTTGTATTTAAGAGAAATACAAGCAAGGGACTGAAAGAATTTTGTTAATTTTTAACAAATTAAAACAAGAGCTTTGGCATATTTTTAATTGTGGAAGACAGCCGTATATATATCTGTAATATATACACATATAGATAATTAATATATTAAAATATTTTCTCTTTGAACTACTCTTAATCTAAAGATACATTCACTTATTCTTAGTTTTCCTCACTCTTTATTGGCTTGGAAAGGCATTTAATACCTCTCTGATTCTTGGTTTCTGATATAAAAAATTCTTGAGGACTAAGTGAGATGTACATGAAAAAGCATTTTGTATACTGAGCAGTAAAATGCTATTCAAACTATTCTTTATCCATTTAAAAACTCAAAAAGTTCTAAGCCTAGTTAGAATACATACTGTACATGGCTTTATCCTTCTTATTTCCAGGAACAATGAAACAATAACAGCCCCATAGATTCTTTAAACAAGTTGACTTTCCTAATATTTATGTGTTTAGTAAACAACAAATCACTGTTATAAATAGTCTGATTTCTTTCACAGCCAAACCATCTTTAAAAAACTGCCTGTACTCACTTTTTCTGTTTCTCATTCAACACTTAGTCCCAGACCTGCTGAAATTTACTTCACCCCCATTATGACAAGGGAAAGAACACCCTCAAATTACTAGTGAATCCCCCCTATTGTCACAGTCTTAAAAAAAAATTTCACCGCCCAGCAGGATTCCACTCTGCCACCCATGTTCCCATCTTGAAATAATTTGTCCCTTGGCTCTGGGTATAGCATCCCTGACTTTCTTCCTACCTCAACTGCTCTGTCTCCTTTGCAGCCTCATCTTTCTACACTCAGCCATTAAATGTTCAAGTTTGTGAACATTTCCTCTTTTCTCATGTGGCGCTCTCTTGCCAGACAATATCTGCGTAAACATTTCAGTCCCATCTCTGGGACTGTAATTCCTGCATGTACATGTCTATCCCATAGCTCCATCTATAGAGGAGCTCTGCAGTCCATCACTCTGAGCAGACTGTTGAGACACCTTCTTAGCTGTTTCTCCCACACCTTTGCTTCCTCCGGATTTGTCCTTCACACTGGAGTCACAGTGATCTTCATAAAATACACATCTTATTATGCCAATCCCCTGCTTAAACCCACCAGCTCTCAGAGACTGGCCATTGCCAGGCCCTGCATAGGCTGACTCTGGCCCCTCTCCAGCCTCACTCTTCCCCCGCCCCCACACCCTGTATTCCAGGCACAGTGGCCCTCTCTCCGTCCCTCAAACTTCATCAGTTCCTTCCCATCATCAGGGTGTATTTTTAGCCAGGGATATTTCCTCTAGGTTTCCCAGGTGGTGCTAGTGGTAAAGAACCCACCTGCCAATAGAGATGCAGATTTGGTCCCTGGGACAGGAAGATCCCTTGAGGAGGGCATGGCAACCCACTCCAGTATTCTTGCCCGGAAATACCATGGAGAGGGGACTTTTATGGGGCTACAAAGAGTCAGACATGACTGAAGCAACCTACCATGCATGCACCTATGTACGCACTCTCCTCTATCCTCTGGATAACCAGGGCCTGGTAAGTGGTTAGTTATCATTTTCATCTCAGCACTAAGGGCACATCATTGGAATTTCTTTTTGACTCTTCACTCTATATGAATGAGGTCTTCTCCAATACACAATCTCACAGCATGGTGTACCTCCCCTTTGTAACTATGATTTTCATGATTATTTGGTTGTTTTCTCCATTAGGCAGAGGCAGTGTATTTTGTTATCTCCTTGGCACCTAACATAATGTCTAGTCTAAACAAGACACTCAATGAGCATTTGCTAAATAAATGAATAAACTACCAACTACAAAATGAATACACTTGTATGCATGCAGTACAGTTATTAGTGCCCTGATAGAATCTGTCTCTAGTATATACATATACAACCACACAAAAATACATCTAGAAATACATCTAGAAATACACATTATACATCTATGTATAATACACCTAGATAGATAGAGGCAGGGGCTAGGGAACACACATGTAGACTGGATACCAAGTCATTTTCATTACTATTCATCTATTCAGATATGAAATATATGTTTTTTAAAAAACAGTTCAAAAGCTAGATTCAGAATTCTTGGAAAGGGGATAGTCATTATTAGAAACAAGTCTTTGATACATTCTTGGAGTCAAACATCTCAGGATCTCCAGATGAGGCCTCAGGAACATTCTGGATTCAGGGAAATGGGATGCTGTCTTTTGTAACAGAGGAAGAGGAGTTTGGATCTCTCTCAGGAGGAGAGATGGATGCAGACATTTATGGGTAGGAAGAGAATATAAGTGAATTGGAGAAGTCTGGCCTCTGGGGCATCCCCATAGCTTCAGGAGAGCCTCACTGATCTCACAGTGCTTGCAACTGTGAGTGAGTGTGGCCTGTGAATAATGAAGAAGGAGCTCAATTTTCACAAAGTTTGGACCTAGTGCAGAGCAGACACCTCACAAGAAGGCAACCCTCCAATTCCTTGGCCTTCCAATCCTATGGACATCTTTGTTTTTCAACATGCATGCTAAGTTGCTTCAGTCATGTCTGACCCTTTGGAATCCTATGCACTGTACCCTGCCAAGCTCCTCTGTCCACAGGATTTTCCAGACAAGAATACTGGAGTGGGTTGCCATTTCCTCCTCCAGGGGATCCTCCCCATCCAGGGATCAAACCTGGATCTCCAGAATTGCAGGCAGATTCTTTATGACTAAGCTACCTGGGAAGCCCCTTGTTTTTCCACAGAGGTGGGATTTTAGAGTGAGCTGCACTTCAATCACAGGAGACAGGGTGGTTTCTAGCCCTACAAAGCATCTTTATGGGTTATACAAATACTCATACCTTCAAAATATTGAGTATCTGCACTTTTGTCATTGGTAAATGTTGGAGACAAACAGTTAACCAGACATATTGGGTGAATGGGGGCTGCACGGCGCTGGAGTGGCGAGTGGCCAAGAGGAGACACCCTATATCCTAGGTCAGTAGCGGCGGCCGTGAGGAGAGACCCCATGTCCAAGGTAAGGAGCAGTGGCTGTGCTTTGCTGGAGCAGCCGTGAAGAGATACCACGTGGCCAAGGGAAGAGAAATCCCAGTAAGAGGGTAGGCACTGAGAGAGGGCATCAGAGGGCAGACAGCCTGAAACCACAATCACAGAAAACTAACCACTCTAATCACGTGGACCACAGCCTTGTCTAATTCAGTGAAACTTAGCCATGCCATGTGGGGCCACCCAAGACGGACGGGTCAAGGTGGAGAGTTCTGACAGAATGTGGTCCACTGGAGAAGGGAATGGCAAACCACTTCAGTATTCTTGCCTTGAGAACCCCATGAACAGAAAGAAAAGGCAAAAACATAGGACACTGAAAGATGAACTCCCCACGTGGGTAGGTGCCCAACATGGTACTGGAGATCAGTGGAGAAATAACTCCAGAAAGAATGAAGAGACAGAGCCAAAGCAAAAACAACATCCAGTTGTTGGATGTGAATGGTGATAGAAGCAAAGTCCGATGCTATAAAGAGCAATATGGCATAGGAACCTGGAATGTTAGGTCCATGAATCAAGGCAAGTTCGAAGTGGTCAAACAGGAGACGGCAAGAGTGAACATTGACATTTTAGGAATCAGCGAACTAAGATGGACTGGAATGGGTGAATTTAACTCAGATGACCATTATATCTACTACTGTGGGCAAGAATCCCTTAGAGGAAATGGAGTAGCCATCATAATCAACAAAAGAGTCTGAAATGCAGTACTTGGATGTAATATCAAAAACAACAGAATGATCTCTGTTCGTTTCAAAGGCAAACCATTTAATACCACAGTAATCCAAGTCTATGTCCCGACTAGTAATGCTGAAGAAGCTGAAGTTGAACGGTTCTATGAAGACCTACAAGACCATCTAGAACTAACACCCCAAAAAGATATCATTTTCATTACAGGGGATTGGAATGCAAAAGTAAGAAATCAAGAAACACTTGTAATAACAGGAAAATTTGGCCTTTGAGTACAGAATGAAGCAGGGCAAAAGAAAATAGAGTTTTGCCAAGAGAACGCACTGGTCATAGCAAACACCCTCTTCCAACAACACAAGAGAAGACTCTACACATGGACATCACTAGATGGCCAACACCGAAATCAGACTGATTATACTCTTTGCAGCCAAAGATGGAGGAGCTCTACTCAGTCAGCAAAAACAAGACTGGGAGCTGCATGTGGCTCAGATCATGAACTCCTTATTGCCAAATTCAGATTTAAATTGAAGAAAGTGGGGAAAACCACTAGTCCATTCGGGTATAACCTAAATCAAATCCCTTACGATTATACCTTAAAAGTGAGATATAGATTCAAGGGACTAGATCTGATAGACAGAGTGCCTGATGAACTATGGACAGAGGTTCATGACACTGTACAGGAGACAGGCATCAAGACCATCTCCAAGAAAAAGACATGCAAAAAGCAAAATGCTGTTTGAGGAGGCCTTACAAATAGCTGTGAAAAGAACAGAAGTGAAAGGCAAAGGAGAAAAGGAAAGATATAACCATTTGAATGCAGAGTTCCAAAGAATAGCAAGGAGAGATAGGAAAGCCTTCCCCAGTGATCAGTGCAAAGAAATAGAGGAAAGCAATAGAATGGGAAAGACTAGAGATCCCTTCAAGAAAATCAGAGATACCAAGGGAACATTTTATGCAAAGATGGGCTCAATAAAGGACAGAAATGGTATGGACCCAACAGAAGCAGAGGATATTAAGAAGAGGTGGCAAGAATACACAGAAGAACTGTACAAAAAAGATATTCACAACCCAGATAATCACGATGGTGTGATCACTCACCAAGAGCCAGACATCCTGGAATGCAAAGTCAAGTGGGCCTTAGGAAGCATCACTATGAACAAAGCTAGTGGAGGTGATGGAATTCCAGTTGAGCTATTTCAAATCCTGAAAGATGATGCTGTGAAAGTGCTGCACTCAATATGCCAGCAAATTTGGAAAACTCAGCAGTGGCCACAGGACTAGAAAAGGTCAGTTTTCATTCCAATCCCAAAGAAAGGCAATGACAAAGACTGCTCAAACTACCGCACAATTGCACTCATCTCATATGCTAGTAAAGTAATGCTCAAAATTCTCCAAGCCAGGCTTCAGCAATATGTGAATGATGAACTTCCAGATGTTGAAGCTGGTTTTAGGAAAAGCAGAAGAACCAGAGATCAAACTGCCAACATCCGCTGGATCATCAAAAAAGCAAGAGAGTTCCAGAAAAACATCTATTTCTGCTTTATTGACTATGCCAAAGCCTTTGACTGTGTGAATCACAATAAACGGTGGAAAACTCTGAAAGAGATGGGCAAACCAGACCACCTGACCTGCCTCTTGAGAAATCTGCATGCAGGTCAGGAAGCAATAGTTAGATCTGGACATGGAACAACAGACTGGTTCCAGATAGGAAAAGGAGTACGTCAAGGCTGTATATTGTCACCCTGCTTATTTAACTTATATGCAGAGTACATCATGAGAAATGCTGGGCTGGAAGAAGCACAAGCTGGAATCAAGATTGCCGGGAGAAATATCAATAACCTCAGGTATGCAGATGATACCACCCTTACGGCAGAAAGTGAAGAAGAACTAAAGAGCCTCTTGATGAAAGTGAAAGAGGAGAGCAAAAAAGTCGGCTTATAGCTCAACATTTAGAACTAAGATCAAAAAAAAAAAAAAAAAAAGAACTAAGATCATGCATCCGGTCCCATCACTTCATGGCAAATAGATGGGGAAACAGTGGAAACAGTGGCTGACTTTATTTTTGGGGGCTCCAAAATCACTGCAGATGGTGACTACAGCCATGAAATTAAAAGACATTTACTCCTTGGAAGCAAAGTTATGACCAACCTAGACAGCATACTAAAAAGCAGAGACATTACTTTGTCAACAAAGGTGTGTGTAGTCAAGGCTATGGTTTTTCCAGTGGTCATGTATGGATGTGAGAGTTGGACTATAAGGAAAGTTGAATGCTGAAGAATTGATGCTTTTGAACTGTGGTGTTGGAGAAGACTCTTGAGAGTCCCTTGGAATGCAAGGAGATCCAACCAGTCCATCCTAAAGGAGATCAGTCCTGGGTGTTCATTGGAAGGACTGATGTTGAAGTTGAAACTTCAATACTTTGGCCACCTGATGTGAAGAGCTGACTCATTTGAAAAGACCCTGCTACTGGGACAGATTGAGGGCAGGAGGAGAAGGGGACGACAGAGGATGAGATGGTTGGATAGCATCACCGACTCAATGGACATGGGTTTGGGTGGACTCCAGGAGGTGGTGATGGACAGGGAGGGCTGGTGTGCTGTGGTCCATGGGGTTGCGAAGAGTCGGACACAACTGAGCAACTGAACTGAATTGAATTGGGCATTTCAGGCCTTACCAGTCGGCGCAGAGGTAAAGTATCTACCTGGCAATGCAGGAGATGCAAGAGGCATGGGTTTGATCCCTGGGTTGGGAGGATCCCCTGAAGTAAGAAATGGCAACCCACACCAGTATTCTTGCCTGGAAAATCCCATGGACAGAGGGTCCAAGACCCACGGCAGGCTATAGTCCATGGGGTTGCAAAGAGTCGGACACAACTGAGCATGCATGTATCAGTCATCTCTCCTTTAAAATTGTTCATAAGAGTCTAATAACATAAAGAGGCAAGGAAATCAACAAAGTATAATACAGTAGAGTGTCATGGGACACTGGATAGGAGCCTCTAATTCAGATTGGAATTGAGAAGGAAATGGCAACCCACTCTGGGTACTCTTGCCTAGAAAATCCCATGGACAGAGGAGCCTGGCTCCAGGCTACTGTCCATGGGGTCACAAAGAGTCAGACACGACTGAGCGACTTCACTTTCACTTTTCAGTGGTAGCCAGGGAAGATTCTCAGAAAGAGGTAACTTATTAGTAGAATTGCAAAGGTCAAGGAGGAATAAGCCAGTCAGCCAAGGAGAAGTCAGCCAGTCAGCCAAGGAGAATGAAGGAAGAGGGAAGTAGTTTCAGAAAGAGGAAATATGAGGAGTAAAATTAAGGTATTATGGAAATGCATGGATCTTTGGGGATAAGTTAGGGCTTCCCTGGTAGTTTAAACAGTAAAGAATTTGCCTGCAATTCAGGAGACCCAAGTTTGATCCCCAGGTCAGGAAGATCCCCTAGAGAAGGAAATGGCAACTCACTCCAGCATTTTTGCTTAGAGAATCCCATGGACAGAGGAACCTGGCGGGCTACCATTCATGGGGTCACAAAGAGTCAAAGATGACTGAGTGATAACACTTTCACTTTCTTTGGGGATAAGTTAAATGGTAATGGGCTTCCCTGATAGCTCAGTTGGTAAAGAATCCACCTGCAATGCAGGAGACCCCAGTTCGATTCCTGGGTCAGGAAGATCCGCCGGAGAAGTGATAGACTACCCACTCCAGTATTCTTGGGCTTTCCTTGTGGCTCAGCTGGTAAAGAATCCACCTGCAATGTGGGAAATCTGGGTTCAATCCCTGGGATGGGAATATTCTCTGGAGAAGTGAAAGGCTACCCACTTCAATATTCTGGCCTACAGAACTCAATATACTGTGTAGTCCAGGGGGTTGCAAAGAGTCGGACATGACTGAGCAACTTTCACTTACATGGTAACAGGATGACTGAACCTCAGAGATGCAGATGTCCTCTCTCTCCTGGATCTCTAGTATCCTGATTCAAAGCAACTGGACTCAAGGAACTGGTTTAAAAGGAATTGGAACTACATTGATTAGGGAAAAGAGAACAGAAAGTACCATAAAAGTAGGAGGCTTATAATTATATACAAAGAAGTCTCACTGTTAGGATGTTTGACTAGAGAACCTGACCAGAGTAACGGAGGGGGCCGTTAAGTCTGAGGAGAAAAATCAACAGTGTGATTTAGGACATGTTAAGTTTGAGATGTCAATTACACACCCACATTATATACAACAGTCTGCAGTCCAGGCTATGTGGCTGGGATACAAATCACACCAGTGAGTCACAGGCATAACACTAGTATTTAAAACCATGGAAATAGTTGAATTGCTAGGCAAAAAAGAGAAGAGGTTACAAGCAAGCGGTAGAGGAAAGGCCAGTAAAGGATGGAGAAGGGAATCAAACAGGATGCGTGGAGCTTCTGGTCACTGGGCAGAGAAGCCTTTCTGCCTACTCTAGCCTCCTTGACTTTCCCGGAGTGCCAAAGGGCAGATTTGGAACAGTGCTAATCCAGGAAGGGAAGGGAAGGGCAGCCAGGAAACAATAGTGCTGCCTTGGGGCAGGGTCCTGGTTCTTCCTCAAGGGATACACATGGTGTTGGTGGTGGTTTAGTTGCTAAGTTGTGCCTGATTCTTGCGACCCCATGGGCTGGAGCCCACCAGGCTCCTCTGTCCATGGGATTTTCCAGGTAAGAATACTGGAGTGGAGTGCCATTTCCTTCTCCAGGGGATCTTCTGACCTAGGAATTGAACCCAGGTCTCCTGCATTGCAGGCAGATTTTTTACGGACTGAGCTATGGAGGTAAGCCCATAAGGGCTATACATAACAATATCTTTAAATTCTTTAAGATGGCAGCTTAAACTCCTCATACCAGAGAAGACCACCTGAGGCCAGGAACCAGAGAAGCTCATCAAGAAGAGCTGAGACCAGATTAGAAGAGTAAAGTCCCTGCACACACCCCAATCTTATTAGCAACCCCACCCTTGAACTGTTGCTATAAAGTGAAAGTGAAGTCCTCAGTCCTGTGCGACTCTTTGTGACCCCATGGACTGTAGCCTACCAAGCTCCTCCCTCCATGGGATTCTCTAGGCAAGAATACTGGAATGGGTTGCCATTTCCTTAACTCTTCATCAAATCCTCCTCGGTTGGGACATGGTTTTTTGGGGCATGAGGCCACTGTGTCCCCCTTTGCCTGGCAAAGCTATAAAGCTTTTCTTTTCTATTTCACCCAAAACCCAGTCTCTGAGATTTGATTTGGCACCAGTGTACAGAGCTTGAACTTTCAGCATCAAGAATGAGCAGGAAAGTAGAAAATCAGGAGTGGGGAGTCACAAGATACAAGAGGAAACCATTACTGCAAGAAAGAGCAGTTAACCCTGCGCAATACTCTTGAAAACAGAGATGGGGCCACTGATTCTAGCAATAGGGAGGTCACTGGTCATCTCAAAAGCAGTTTTAGGGTATGGGGGCTGTGGAGGGCAGAAGCTAAATAGGAGAGGGGTGAAATCAGGGAAGACAGATTCTATAGCCATTTGTTTAAGAAGTTAAGCTAGACAAAAAAAAATAGCAAAATGAGGAAGATCCTTTCATCCAAGAAGATATTTTCTCAGGTCTACTCAGACAAGGAGTGGGTGCCCCTTTCCTCAGAGAAATGTTCTGTAAAAATAAACCCACCAGGAAGCTTGGGCTCAAGGGAATCCCATGATGCTGATTCACCTCACAGAGGGAGGCTGCCCAAGATCAAATTCACCTTAACATCCCATGATCACGAGTATTCTCCATGAGAAAAATTAAGCAGAAGTGAAAAGGCCAAGTGAGGACATGCCAACTTGCTTTAGGACTTTTGGAAAGACTTGCAAAGCTGCACCACCAGCTACAGCTTTTGCACGGAATTGTCTCAAGCACTATTCAAAGGTCCCTCCTATCAAACATCACAGCTGAGTCAGAATTTCCACTGTAATGATTATGTGGTTATAGACGCTGCCTTGGCCTGTGAGACATTAGCATGAAAAATATTCATTAATCACCTACCCATGACTAGGCCTAAATATAGATGGATTGGGCATGCTTTGATTTATAGAGTGTTAAGTGATCCATTTGTTTGAAAACATCCCTTCCCGTGACCTTCATGAAAACTGCCATCATGAGAAGTCTTCCCTTGAACTAAAGATGCTAACTTCAGAAGAAATGCATATATATATTAGCTGAGAAAGCAAATACAATCAAACAAGAATTCATTAATATTAACAAGATACATTAATTTCTCAGAAGAGTTTGGAGAGGGTAGATTTCAAACAAGAGACAAGGAAGTTGTATTATAATGGAAGAAAAAGTCACCATCAGCAGGGCTCCATCTCTGAGTAGATGGTCTAATGGGAAGCCTCAGGCAGCAAACATGAAGTTTCTGAGCATTTGAAGGGGAAGGGAACTTGAGGACAGCAGCAATTATCTTCAACTAAGTATTAAGAGGGCTTCCCTCATATCTCAGTTGGTAAACAATCTGCCTGCAATGCAGGAAACCCTGGTTCAATTCCTGGGTCAGGAAGATTCTCTGGAGAAGGGATAGGCTACCTATTCCAGTGTTTTTGGGCTTTCCTTGTGGCTCAGCTGGTAAAGAAAGTGCCTGAAATGTGGGAGACCTGGGTTTGATCCCTGAGTTGGGAAGATCCCCTGGAGAAGGGAAAGGCTACCCACCCCAGGATTCTGGCCTGGAGAATTCCATGGACTATATAGTCCACGGGGTTGCAAAGAGTCGGACACGACTTTCACTTTCACTTCAAGTATTATGAAGGTAAACACATATAAACAAATGCAGGACACACTTACAAAAAATGAAGTAGGAAAAAAGTCATTCATGGTACCATGAACACAACAATGACCATTTAAAACTTTAATACTCCTTCTGTTTTTCAGTATCTCAGTCTCGGCATCAGCACCACCTTCCCACCTCCTTAATTTTATAGAGGTTGCTTTTATATGTTATTTTTATGTACTTTTACTTGATAGAGAAATTTATGTACCTTTATTATTTCTATTAAACATATCAGGCACACTTTCTCATATTATTTCACAAAATTCACAAGCACTGTGTTTAACGGCCACATAAAATTTCATCAAATGGATGTGCTCCAGTTCATGTAACAATTCCCCTGCAGTTGAATACCAGAGTCCTTTCTACTTATCCTTATATTGAATTATTCTGGTTGTAAGTAACATCTGTGCCCAGACAAACTCATTCTGAATTTAAGATTACTTCTTTAAGATAGATTTTAAAAGTGAAATTATGGGTAAAATTAAAAACAAAAATTTAAGTCCATGATATAATACATAGCAGCCAAGCTGCATTTAGTACAACATGGATTGTACCAAAATGGGAAAGATGAAGGAGAGAGATTTTGAAAGTAAAACTGTACCTTCTCTATCACTCTGCAGAGGTGGTTTTATATATAAGCTAGAATTATGTCTGTCACTGTAATATAAAGACTATGGTTCTTGTATTTGAAGTGATTACACTCTAGGCTGGAAAACAGTGAGATGACGACCCACCCATTGAGGTAATTTACTCAAAGGTGAAGATAATTGGTGACATACAGAAGTTCAGTTAAGTTCAGTTCAGTTGCTCAGTCGTGTCCGACTCTTTGCGACCCCATGAATCCCAGCACACCAGGCCTCCCTGTCCATCACAAACTCCCGGAGTTTACTCAGACTCATGTCCATCGAGTCAGTGATGCCATCCAGCCATCTCATCCTCTGTCGTCCCCTTCTCCTCCTGCCCCCAGTCCCTCCCAGCATCAGGGTTTTCTCCAATGAGTCAACTCTTCGCATGAGGTGGCCAAAGTACTGGAGTTTCAGCTTCAGCATCAGTCCTTCCAATGAACACCCAGGACTGATCTCCTTTAGGATGGACTGGTTGGACCTCCTTGCAGTCCAAGGGACTCTCAAGAGTCTTCTCCAACACCACAGTTCAAAAGCATCAATTCTTTGGCGCTCAGCTTTCTTCACAGTCCAACTCTCACATCCATACATGACCACTGGAAAAACCATAGCCTTGACTAGATGGACCTTTGTTGAAAAAGTAATGTCTCTGCTTTTTAATATGCTATCTAGGTTGGTCGTAACTTTAAGGAATTAATCACAGAATAAGACTGGGGTTGAGGCCTGTCCCTGTCAGCAGTTTTGAAAGGCCCTCTGTATCACATTTATTCTGGATATCAATTATACTGCTGTCAATGCCAGTGGAGCTATCTGAATTTGGGGAGTGTCTACAAGCAAATTTAAAATTTATATAAAACACTCACATTTTGGGAGAAATATACATTTATATGGGCTTCCTAGGTGGTGCTAGTGGTAATGAATCTGCCTGCCAATGTATGAGAATAAGAGATGTGGGTTTGATCCTTGGGTCAGGAAGATCCCCTGGAGGAGGGCATAGCAACCCACTCCAATATTCTCGCCTGAAGAATTCCATGGACAGAGGAGTCTGGAGGGCTATGGTCTATAGGGTCACTTAAGAGTTGGACATGACTGAAGTGACTTAGCATGCATGCATACATTTATATAATTATGAACACATAAATTTAAGATGCTCAGACCTGCAGATCCACAATTTCAGATAATGATCTGGAAACCTGATTACAGTTGAAGCTATTTGTGGAGAACAGATGGAATCTACATTTTGGGGCAACCGAGTGAGTATTGCTTTAAGAAGCATCTTTAAGTGGAAATCAGTGGATGAAAATTAACAGGTTGTTGATGGGATCAGGAAAGGCACAGCCAAGCCCTGGTGGATAGGATGCCTAACTCTCAAAGCAGTGACACTTGAGATGCAGCCATCCATTTTTACCCAGTGCTCAACTCAGGAAAATGCTTTTCCATGGAAGTGTTTAAATAAGACAACTTGCTCTGGAGGCAAAGTGCTGAGTGCATGCAATTTTCATTAAAATTAAGTGACGAATTCACTCATACGTATAATTCTGGAAGGTAACAGCAATTCAGAGATTGGTATGTGGAAGAGGTAGCAATCCTTGCTGATCTTAGGATTATTTTCTTCCAGCAGTACAACAATCAGCTGGCTACAGAGACTAGTGATGAAGATACACAAGCCCATTAGCCAAGAGGAACCTGTTTCCATGTTGTTTCGACTAGGACAGCTGTGAGCCTTCTACAGCCTCTCTGACCTCCAGACCCACGTTCCCATTTCAGCCTTCACTGGTTAGTCACACTAACTGTAATTTTCTACTCCGCAAAGTGTTTACATCTAAATAAATCATGAAGAAATAAAAGAGAAAAGACAGGAAGGAATAAAGAGAAGGGAGAGAGAGATGGAAAATTATTTTAAAACATACAACCTCAACTGGTAGATGAAATCTCGTATCTAGTCTTGGCTACAAGAATCACTGGCAAAGCATGAAGCTGGCAACTACTGCTAATCAGTTTGCCACTGTCTTCAGATTTAATGCAATATTTGGCTCAGACATTAAAAAATAAAATTCCCTATTCCAGCTAAAATATTTACACAGTCCTATGTGTCTCACTTAATGCCGGTTAAGCAATCATCTTTTAAAACTCCGCAGACACTTGTAAATCTGTCGGGAGAATTGTGGCCTATAAACAAGGCTTCATATAAAGAAGGCTGCATTGTCAATTTGCTGGGAGTCAAGATTTCTTAGGATGTGTCTGAAAATAAAGCTGAAAAATCAGAAATATTTTAGAGTGGGTAACAAAGTGGCCAATCGTCTCGGCTGGTGGGATGCTGTTAGTGGTATTAACGGGAAGTCTCCAGACACTGACCTCAGCTATTTAAAGCCCCGCTCTCCTATAAACCTGTCACTGATCCTACCTCTCTGTTGAGTTATGGCACAGGGAAAGTTACTAGCCCAGCAGCCCTGGTCGTCTGCAGCCCAGGGCCTGTCAAGAAGGAGAAGGTGAGCTGGTGAGGCTGTCACAGGAGGCTACTATATGGTTACATGTGACATGAGTGTGTGTTAAGGGGGAAGGATGGGGGACACTTAGAGGAAAGGAGGAATTCTAACCACAGCTAACGCAGGGAAGAACAAGACAGCTGAATGGTAACAAAAAACCAGTATCCTCTGGGAGAGGCTAGGTATAACAAGTTTTAAAATGTCTACTAAACTCCCCAACACCTTCAGTCCTGATGTTACTGAAGCCTAATAGATAAAATTCAAACTGCAAAGGAGGCCCATGTGAACTATCCCCTGCTGGCCTGGGGAGTGGCAGGATCTTATCCCTTATCCCTCTCTTCAAGATGAGTCAGGTACTTGTGATAAGATTTTGAGCAAAGTGAGAAAGTGAAGTGAAGTCGCTCAGTCCTGTCCGATTCTTTGTGACCCTATGGACTATAGTCTGCCTAGCTCCTCCATCCATGGGATTTCCCAGGCAAGAATACTGGAGAGGGTTGCCATTTCCTTCTCCAGGGGATCTTACCGAACCAGGGATTGAACCCAGGTTTCCTGCATTGCAGGCAGACTCTTTACCGTCTGAGCCACCAGGGAAGTCCCCTGAGCAAAGTGAACAATCATTTAATTCTTCCTATCAGATTAAATACCTTTTTATTCCATGTCACTGACTTGAACATATCACAGATTATGATTCATACTTTTATAATAGCTTTAAAGAAGAAAAATGATACATTAAAATTACATGTCAGTTTAAAAACCTAGTCTCAGGGAGAAGGTTCAAGATGGCACTGTAGGAACATCTTGAACTCGCCTCTTCCCATGAATATAGCAGTCTATAGCTATAAGAAAAATAATTCTCTAGGAAAAGGACATGAAAAATGGAATTACCACAGTCTCCACAACAAAGGATAAAAGGATAGTATCAAGATAGCATCTTTTCCCTGAGGAATGAGGGATTTGAGCTCCACGTCAGGTATTCCAACTTCTAGATCCTACACAGGACAGACAAGCCCCCAAACATCTGGCTTTGAAAATCAATGGGGAACAGTCCAAAAAAATACATGACCACATGGAACAGAAAAACCTACTCTTAAGGGATTTGCATGCAGGCTCACTGGACCCGAAAATCAGTGAAAACACACCAGACTCAGTAGTACACGGACCACAGGTGAAACCCATGTACTAAACTTGAAGTGTCTTCCAGAGACAGAGGAACCAGTTTAAATGTTCCCCTGGGACTGAGACACTGGCAGAAGTCACTTTTGTGAACTCAGGCTACCACGCTAATGCCAGTGCTGGTGGGTACCATTTTTGGACTTCTCCCTCTAACCAGTAAGCACCAGTGAGCACTCCTCGATGAGGCCTCAGACAGGCTTCACAGCTGGCTGAGTGATAACCCTGCCCACCAGCGCCCCACAGCAGCTGCAGCCCCAGCACATCAGAAGGGTGCATGCAGCCCACCTACAGGAGGCCCCTTGAGCACCAGACTATGCTTGCGGGGTGGGATTGTGCTTTAGAGCTCCACAGGACATCATCTAAATAAGGTTACTTCTTCAAGACTAGGAAAGATAGCTGATAAAACCAATATAAAGAAACATACACAGAGTATTAGGCAAAATGAGGAGACAAAGGAATATGTTCCAATAAAAATGAGACAAAATTGTTGGAAAAAAAAACAAAACTAAATGAAACAGACAAGCAATCTACTCAATAAAGAATTCAAAGTAATTAAAAGGCTGTCAGAACTCAGGAGAAGAATGTATGAACATAGTGAGAACTTCAACAAAGGGATAAAGAATACAAAAAAAGTACCAAACAGAAGTTTTGCTGAAATGAAAAATATACTAGATGGGTTCAATAGAAGATTGGGTGAGGCAGAAGAATGAATCAGTAAGCTGTAAGACAAAACAGGAAACTCATCCAAAGAGAGCAGCAAAATGAAAACAAAGAATTTTTAAAATAAGGATACCTTAAGAGACATTTTGGATAATATGAAGTGTAATAACATTCATATTACAGGGCTTTCGGAAGGAAAAAAGAGAGATAAAGGGCCAGAAAAACTGCTTGACAAAACAGTGGCTAAAAACTTACCTAATCAGACAGTTAGGCCAAGGAAGCCCAGGGTTCCAAATAAGATGAAAAAAGATACACACCAAGACACAGTGTAAGACACACTTATGACTATATAGTGGAAGTGAGAAATAGATTTAAGGGACTAGATCTGATAGAGTGCCTGATGAACTATGGATGGAGGTTCATGACATTGTACAGGAGACAGGAATCAAGACCATCCCCAAGAAAAACACACGCAAAAAAGCAAAATGGTGGTCTGAGGAGGCCTTAAAATAGCTGAGAAAAGAAGGGAAGCAAAAAGCAAAGGAGAAAAGGAAAGATATACCCATTTGAATGTAGAGTTCCAAAGAATAGCAAGGAGAGATAGGAAAGCCTTCCTCAGCAATCAATGCAAAGAAATAGAGGAAAACAATAGAATAGGAGAGACTAGAGATCTCTTCAAGAAAATTAGAGATACCAAGGGAACATTTTATGCAAAGATGGGCACAATAAAGGACAGAAATGGTATGGACCTAACAGAAGCAGAGGATATTAAGAAGAGGTGGCAAGAATATACAGAAGAACTGTACAAAAAAGATCTTCATGACCCAGATAATCACAATGGTGTGATCACTCACACTCACCTAGATTCAGACATCCTGGAATGCAAAGTCAAGTGGGCCTTAGGAAGCATCACTATGAACAAAGTTAGTGGAGGTAATGGAATTCCAGTTGAGCTACTTCAAATCCTGAAAGATGATACTGTGAAAATGCTGCACTCAATATGTCAGCAAATTTGGAAAACTCAGCAGTGGCCACAGGACTGGAAAAGGTCAGTTTTCATCCCAATCCCAAAGAAAGGCAATGCCAAAGAATGCTCAAACTACCGCACAATTGCACTCATCTCACATGCTAGTAAA
The DNA here is from genome assembly GCF_910594005.1 of Cervus elaphus. Classification (NCBI taxonomy): domain Eukaryota; kingdom Metazoa; phylum Chordata; class Mammalia; order Artiodactyla; family Cervidae; genus Cervus; species Cervus elaphus. The sequence goes on from NC_057826.1 coordinate 70,738,407, forward strand.
GTAATGCTCAAAATTCTCCAAGCCAGGCTTCAGCAAAACGTGAACAGTGAACTTCCAGATGTTCAAGCTGGTTTTAGAAAAGGCAGAGGAACAAGAGATCAAATTGCCAACATCTGCTGGATCATCGAAAAAACAAGAGAATTCCAGAAAAACGTCTATTTCTGCTTTATTGACTATGCCAAAGCCTTTGACTGTGTGAATCACAATAAACTGGAAAATTCTGAAAGAGATGGGAATACCAGATCACCTGACCTGCCTCTTGAGAAACCTGTATGTAGGTCAGGAAGCAACAGTTAGAATTGGACATGGAACAACAGACTGGTTCCAGATAGGAAAAGGAGTACGTCAAGGCTGTATATAGTCACCCTGCTTATTTAACTTATATGCAGAGTACATCATGAGAAATGCTGGGCTGGAAGAAGCACAAGCTGGAATCAAGATTGCCGGGAGAAATATCAATAACCTCAGATATGCAGATGACACCACCCTTATGGCAGAAAGTGAAGAAGAACTAAAGAGCCTCTTGATGAAAGTGAAAGAGGAGAGTGAAAAAGTTGGCTTAAAGCACAACATTCAGAAAACTAAGATCATGGCATCTGGTCCCATCTCTTCATGGCAAATAGATGGGGAAACAGTGGCTGACTTTATTTTTTTGGACTCCAAAATCACTGCAGAGGTGATTGCAGCCATGAAGTTAAAAGATGCTTACTCCTTGGAAGGAAAGTTATGACCAACCTAGGCAGCATATTAAAAAGCAGAGACAATACTTTGTCAACAAAGGTCTGTCTAGTCTAGGCTATGGTTTTTCCAGTGGTCATGTATGGATGTGAGAGTTGGACTATAAAGAAAGCTGAGCACTGAAAAATTGATGCTTTTGAACAATGGTGTTGAAGAAGACTCTTGAGAGTCTCTTGGACTGCAAGGAGATCCAACCAGTTCATCCTAAAGGAGATCAGTCCTGGGTGTTCATTGGAAGGACTGATGTTGAAGCTGAAACTCCAATACTTTGGCCACCTGATGTGAAGAACTGACTCATTTGAAAAGACCCTGATACTGGGAAACATTGAGGGCAGGAGGAGTTGGGGATGACAGAGGATGAGATGGTTGGATGGCATCACCGACTCAATGGACATGGGTTTGGGTGGACTCCGGGAGTTGGTGATGGACAGGGAGGCCTGGCGTGCTGTGGTTCACGGGGTCGCAAAGATCGGAGACGACTGAGCGACTGAACTGAACTGAAAGGTAAAGTAAGGATTCTAAAGAGTAGCAAGAAAAAAAAAGCTTTTTATTTACAAGGAAAACCCATAAGACAATAAGTAGATTTTTTCAGCAGAAACTCCACAGGCCAGATAGGCATGACATAAGATATTTAAAGTACTGAAAGGAAAAACAAAAACAAAACCTCTAACAAAGAATTCTTTATCCCACAAAGTTATCGCTCAGAATTGAAGGAATGACTGAGTTTCCCAGGTACGTAAGCTAAAGGAGTTTATCATTATTAAATTGGTCCTATTAAATATTAAACAGAGTTCTTTAAACTGAGAAGAAATGACACTAATTGGTAATAAGAAAACACATGAAAGCAAAAGGCTCACCAGAAAAGGTAAATGCGTAATAAAGGTAGTGGGCCAATCACAAAGAAGCATGAAGGTTAAAAGACAGAAGCAGTAAAATTAACTAAAATTACAAAAATTAGCTAAGGGATGTATTAAAAAAGGCATTAAATGTGTCATCAAAAGTATAAAATGTGTATGTGGGGCAGAGTAAAAAGTTTAACCTTTAACAAGTGTTCAAATTTAAATTTTTACGAAATTAAAACAGGCTACTACTTGGATGTTTTAGGTGAAGCTCACTATTACCATAGGAGAAAACTTACAGAAAATACACAAAAGAAAAATAAAAAAGAAATCTAAACCTAACTCTAAAGAAAAACATCAAAACACAAGGGAAAAGACAAAGAGAAGGCTGGAACGGAGAGGAGCTACAAAAACAACCAGAAAACAAGCAACAGAATGTCTGAGTATAACTGTACTTATATGTGGTATTTTATAAGCATTAATAATTACTTTAAATGTAAATGGACTAAAAAAATGTAAATGGGCTAAATTTACCAATCAAAATAAAAAGAGAGACTGAATTAATTAAAAAACAAGACCCATTTATATGGTGCTTATGTGAGCCTGACTTCAAAAGAAAAGACAAACACAGCCCTAAAGTGAAGTATTGAAAAAATATTCCATGAAAATGGAAATGAAAAGAAACCTAGATTAGCTATATTCATATCAGAAAAAAAGACTTTAAAACAAAAACTAATAAGAGACAAAGAAGGGCATTACCTAATAATCAATGGGTCATTCCAACAAGATAATGTAGCATTTTAAATATTCATGCACCCAATATACAAGCATCCACACATATAAAGCAAAAATTAACAGACATAAAGGGAGAAATTGATAATAATACAACAGTAGCAAGAGACTTTTACACACCATGTACATCAGTGGATAGATCACCCATAGAGAAAATTCATGAGGAAACACTGACCTTAAATTACCATTAGATCAAATAAATTTAATAGATACTAACATTCTACCCCAAAGCAGCAGAATATATAATCTTCTCAAGTGTATATGAAACATTCTCCTGTATAGATCACATGTTAGGTCACAGAAAAAGTTTCAATAAATCAGAAACACTGAAATCATATCCAGGATCTTTTCTGACTACAACAGCATGAAACTAGAAATCAGTCACAAGGAAAAAAAAAAGGGGGGGATAAACTACAAAGAAAGTGGAGATTACACAACATGCTATTGAAGAACAGGTCATCAAAGAAATCAAAGGAGAAATGAAAAAATATCTAGAGACAAATGTAAGCAGAAATATGACATACCAAAATCTACAGAATGTAGCAAAAGAGGTTCTATAGAGGAAGTTCATAGCAATAGAGGCCTACCTCAAGGAACCAAAAAAGACCCGAATAAAACAATCTAATCTTAAACCTAAGGGAACTAGAAAAAGAAAAAAAATGAAGCTCAAGATTAATGGAAGAAAGTATATAAACAATAAAAATAATGAATGAAACCAAGAGCTGGTTCTTTGGAAAGACAAACAAAATTGATAACCTTTAGTCAGATTTATTAAGGAAAAGAGAGAGTGGGCTCAAATCAATAAAATGAAAATGAAAGAGCGAAATTTAAAACTGATAGTAAGAAATAACAAAGGATCATGAGACAACACCAACAAACTAGACAAGATAGAAGAAATGGATAAATCTTAAAAACATACACTCTTCCAAGGCTGAACTATGAAGAAATAGAAAATCTGAACAGACTGTGTACTAGTAAAGAGATTAAAAGAGTAATCAAAAATTTTCCAACAAACAAAAGTTAGCCGAATTCACCAGCTTCACTGGTGCATTCAACAAAACAAACAAGATTTAATGGCCATCCTTCTCAAAATATTTCAAAAAATCAAAGAGAATGGACACCTTCCAAATATACTTTATGAAACCAGCATTACCTTGATACCAAAACCAGATGAAGACACCACACAAAAAAGAGAAGATTATAGGCCAATATCCTTTACGAATACAGATGAAAAATCCTCAACAAAATATCATCAAACTGAATACAACAATACATTAAAAGTATCATATACTGTGATCAAGTGGGATTATTCCAGGAATGCAAAGTGGTTCAACATTTGTAATTTGGCCAACATGAACAAACTGAAAGATAAAAACTATATCATCATCTCAATAGATGCAGAAAAAGCATCTGACAAAATTCAATATCCATCCATGATAAAAACTCTCAACAAAGTGGATATAAAGAAAATGTACCTTAACATAATAAAGGCCATATATAACAATACCACAGGTAACATCATATTCAATGGTGAAAAGCTGAAAGCATTTCCGCTAAGATCAGGAACAAGACAAGGTTATCCACTTTCACCAGAGTAACCCAACATAGTACTGGAAGTCATATCCACAGCAATCAGACAAGATAAAGAAATAAAAGGAGTCAAAATTGGAAAGGAAGAGGTAAAACTGTGACTGTTTGTAGATAACATGATACTCTTCATAGAAAATTTTAAAGATGTTACCATAAACCTACTAGAGCTCATCAATGAATCTGGCAAAGTTGCAGGAAACAAAATTAACATAAGAAACCTGTTGCATTTCCACACACTAACAACAAACTATGAGAGAAAGGATTTAAGAAAATAATCCCATTTATAATCACATCAAAAAGAATAAAATACCTAGGAATAAACCTACCTTCAGAGTTAAAGACCTGTACTCAAAAACTTATAGGATGCTGATGAAAGAAACTGAAGACAATACAAACAGATGGAAGGATATACTGGTTTCATAGACAGGAAGAATTAATGTTGTCAAAAATAACCCTACTGCCCTACGCAATGTACATATTCAGTGCAGTCTGTATCAAAATACCAATGGCACCTTTAATAGAACTAAAACAAAAAATCCTAAAGTTTACATAGAATTATAAAAAGACCTCAAGTCAAAACAATTTTTAGAAAGAAGAACAAAGTTGAAGGTGACATGCTTCCCGATTTTAACTGTTGCTTAAAAAAGATACACAATGTGAAAGTTGCAAATTTTATTTGGGGCAAATGGGGACTGATGGCCAGGAGATAGTACCTCAGACAGCTCCAAGAAACTGCTCCAAATAAAACTTAACTCACAATTCTGTTGACTTAAAAAATATGCACAACATGAGAGTTGCAACTTAAGTTTTATTTGGGTCAAAATGAAGACACGCCCAGGAGACAGCATCTCAGATAGCTATGAGAAACTGCTCCAAAGAGGTAGGAGGAGGAGGTCAATCCATGTGATTCTGGTGAAAAGGGAGTTCATGCAATCAAATCTTACAAAAGGTTTTCTGTTACAGTCACAAGGAGCTGATGTCACCATGAAGGGATTAAGTGCTTTTCCAGATATGAGGAGATGTAAGGATTGGGTTTGTGCAATCAGTTCCTAAAAATATCTATCTAAAGACCTGTTCTAGAGCTTTCCCGGGGTACCTCATTCTCCACCCTGGACTCCCTTCAGGGCATGTCAAAAGTCAACAGCTACAGCGGCACAGGATTCAATCCCTGCAGAGGCAGATGGCAAATGTGCTTGGCAAGCACCAATTTGTCCTTGACATAAACTAGTACAAAGCTACAGTAATCAAAGTAGTATGGTGTTAGCAGAAAAACAGATACATATATCAGTGAAACAGAATGGAGAACCCAGAGATAAACACACATATGTGGACAATTCGTTTACAAAAAAGAAGCAAATAACACACAATGGAGAAAGGATGGTCTTCTAAAAAAATGGTGTTGGGAAAACAGAACAGCCACATACAAAAGAATGAAACTTGACTCTTATACCGTGTACAAAAACTAATTCAAACAAAACTGAAAACTTGAAAATAAGACCTGATACCTAGAAGAAAACATAGGTGGCAAACTCATTGACATTGGTCTTAGTTATGTTTTATGGATCTGACTCCAAAGGCAAGGGGAACAAAAATAAAAACAAACAGATGGGATTATGTCAAACTAAAACCTTTGTACAGCAAGGTAAGATCATTAAAATGAAAACACAACCTACTGAATGGGAAAAAATATTTGCAAATCACATATGTGATAAGGGCTTAATAGCCAAAATATATAGAGAACTCATACTACTTAATAACAAGAACACAAACAAATTAAATAAAAATGGGCAGAGATTCTGAATAGATATTTTTTTCCATTGAAGAAATGCAGATAGCCAACAGGCACATGAAAAGATGTCCAACACCACTAATTACTAGAGAAATACAAATCAAAACCTCAATGAAATAAACTTTACACCTGTTAAAATGGCTATTTTGGAAAACACAAGAAATAATACACATTGGAGAAGATGTGGAAATAAGAGAAACTTGCACACTGTTGGTAGGATTATAAACTGGTGTACGCACTATGGAAAAGAGTTTGGAGATTCTGTATGGATAATCAAAAAATTAAGAATAGAAATACTGTATGATCTAGGTATTCCACTTCTGGGGGTTTATCTGAAGAATACAAAAACACTAATTCAAAAAGATAAACGCACCCCTATACTTATGGCAGCATTATTTACAACAGCTAAGACAGGGAAGCAGTCTAAGTGTCCATTGATGGATGAAAGGATAAAGACGATGTAATACATGCACGTGTGCATAAACACACACACACAAAGAATACAACTCAGCCATAAAAAAGAAAGAAATTCTGCCATTTGCAACAATATGGATGGACCTTACCTGTATATCACAGTAAGTGAAAACAAATCAGACAAACACCATAGGATTTCACCCATATGTGGAATCTTAAAAAAACAAACAAAAAAACTGAGCAATCAAAATAAAAAAGAAACTCATAATACAGAGATTAGATTAATGATTATCAAAAGGGAAGGGAGTGGAAAGCAGGGCAAATAAGTGAAGAGGATCAACAGCATGGTGATGTATGGTATAATAACTAGATTTGTGATGGTGCTCACTGTAGAGTGTATAATGCTATACGCCTGAAACTTATATAATGAAAAAGCTTCATCCCCAGCTTAAAACACTCAATACTGGGGGTAGGATTAGGGAATCCAGGGGAAGTGTTTCCTGCACTGCAACAATAAATGAGGTATCTGTAATTTCAATGTATAGTGCCTTGAACAGAAGGTATCATAGCAAATATCTGTTGATTCCTTTTTACAATATCATAATCAGGAAGGGTTTTGCATATACTTTTGTGAATCTGTGGAACATCAAACTCTGTTCACTTCTCACCTCTATCAGACACCGGGAAAGTTTAATCACTCTCCTTAAGAACAGATTCCTGCTCCTAGGCAGAAGAGAAATCAGAAGAATAAGCAGGAATAAATTTCTCCTCTAGAAAATGAGGGTAACACTTGTTCTTAAAATGTGTTTACAAATGAGTTGATATTTCAGTGAGTTTATTTAAAATCAGCAGCTAACTCAGTGCTTTGAATAAATATTTGCTGAACAAATGAACTGATGGAAAAGGTCAAACAAGGCCCTTCTCATATTTTAGAGAATTTTTTCTTTTTGGATACCTGGAGATTTGATGGTGTTTTTAAAGGCCATCAAAATAGTCAAGAAAAACAGTTTAAAAACACAGCAAAATTAGCTGTTTTAGCATATTAGCCATTATAGATTTTCCTTAGGTTTTTCTCTTTCTGTAAGTTACAACACAAGGAAAATTACTGGTCTAACAGTGCCTGGTTATCTACACTGATTTGGATGTAATTGTCTTTTATTTCTGCACCCAGTAATCCATGAAAACTAGCAAGCTCTCAACCTACATGATGAAAAACAAATGACCCTTACCGGTCAAGAGTGTCTTGAACTTCAGCCTGTTTCATGCCTGTTATCTCATTTTACTCATCATAAGAACACTATGAGTTTGGCCCTGCCACTATTGCTGTTTATTTGGGTGACGGTAGGTAAAGTCATACAAATGTTAAGCGGCTGTGCCAGAATCTGAACCCAGGGGTGTCAGATCTGCTGGCTTTGTGCCATCCTGTCTCCTACACTAACCATCTACAGGTGTACATCAGAGATACTATAAGCTCAGTTCCAGATCACTGCAATAAAGCTAATATCACAATAAAATGAGTCACAAAATTTTTTTGGTTTCTCAGTACAAATTTAACTATGTTTACATAGTATACTATAGTCTAGTAAATGTGGAATGGCACTACACCTAAAACACTTTGTCTGTAGCATGCAATGCTGTTTGATAGCATTTTACTCATAAAAGAATTTCTTTCAAAATCAGAGTCAGTCCTCTAAGGCCATACTGCTACTTTGTCAACTGGGCTTCTGTCATATTGTAAATCCGTTGTTGTCATTTCAATAACATTCACAGCAATTTCACTAGGAGAAGACTCCATCTCAAGAAAACACTTTCTTTGCTCATCCAGAAGAAGGAACTCATCGGTTAAAGTTTTACCATGAAAAATTAAAAAGCGAAAGTGAAAGTCACTCAGTTGTGTCTGACTCTTTGCGACCCCATGGACTATACGATGCATGGGATTCTCCAGGCCAGAATACTGGAGTGGGTAACTCTTCCCTTCTCCAAGTGATCTTTCGAACTCTGGGATCGAATCCAGGTCTCCCGCATTGCAGGTGGATTCTTTACAGCTGAGCCACCAGGGAAGCCCAAGAATGCTGGAGTGGGTAGCCTGTCCCTTCTCCAGTGGATCTTCCCGACCCAGAACTGAACTGGGGTCTCCTGCGTTGCAGGCGGATTCTTTATCAGATGAGCCACCAGGGAAGCCCATGAGATTTACTACGAGACTGCAGGTTTTACGATGAGACTGCAGCAATTCAGTCAGATCTTCAGGCTTCACATTTTTCATTCTCGTTCTCTTGCTATTTCTACCACACCTGCAGTGATTTCCTCCACTGAAGTCTTGAACCTCTCAAAATCATCCACGAGAAACGGAATCATCTTCTTCCAAACTCCTGCTCATGTCAACATTTTGTACTCAAACCATGAGTCACCAAGGTTCTCAATGGCATCTAGAATGATTCCTTTCCAAAGGTTTTGAACTGACTATGCCCAGATCCATCAGAGGAATCACTATCTATGGCATCTGTGTTATGAAATCTATTTCTTAAATGGTAACACTTGAAATTATTCCTTGATCAGAATGGATGTTGTGTTAGTAGGTATGAAAACATGAATCTCATTGTACATCTCCATCAGAGCTTTTGGGCGACCAGGTGTATTGTCCATGAGCAGTGGTATTTTGAATGGAATCTTTCTCTGAGCAGTAGGACTCAACAGTGGGCTTAAAATATTCATTAAATCATGTTGTAAACAGATGTGCGGTCATCAGGGTTTTATTGTTCCACTCATAGAGTAAAGGCAAAGTACAGTCAGCACAATTTTTAAGGGGCCTAGGATTTAGGGAATGGTAAATGAGCACAGGCTTCAAATTAACGTCATCCACTGCGTTAGTCCCTAACAAGGGACTTGTCCTTTGAAGCTTTGAAACCAGGCACTGACTTCTCTCTAGTTATGAAAGCCCTAGTCACATCCTCAAACAGAAGGCTATTCCATCTACACTGAAAATCTGTTCTTTAGTGCAGCCATCTTCATTAATGATCTTAGCTAGGTCTTCCAGATAACTTGCTGTAGCTTCTACATTAGCATTTGCTACTTCATATTGTACTTTAATGTCACAGAGATGGCTTCTGTCTTCATGAACCAACCCCTGCTGGCTTCAAATTTTTCTCTTTCCTCACCTCTTTCAGCCTTCTTAGAACTGAAAACAGTCAGGTCCTTGCTCTGGGTTAGGCTTTGGCTTAAGGGAATGCTGTGACTGATTTGATCTTCTATTCAAACCACTAAAACTCTCTCCCTATCAGCAATAAGGCTCTTTCACTTTCTTATTATCTGTGTGTTCACTGGAGCAGCACTTTCAATTTCCTTCAAGAGATTTTCCTTTGCATTTACAACTTGGCTAACTGTTGGGTGCAAGAGACCTAGCTTCAGGCACATCTTGGCTTTTGCATGCCTTCCTCACTAAGCTTAATTATTGCTAGCTATTGAGTTAGAGAGAGAGACTCTTCCTTTCACTTGAACACTTGGAGGATACTGAGGGGTCACTGATTGGCCTAACTTCAATATTGTTGTGTCTCAGGGAACAGGGAGGCCCGAGGAGAGGGAACGACATGGGGAACATCTAGTTGGAGCAGTGAGGACACACAGAACATTGATTAAGTTCCTGTCTTGTATGGGCATGGTTCATGGTGCCCCAAAACAATTACACTAGGAACATCAAAAATCACTGCTCAAAGATCACCATAAGAAATGTTATAATAATGAAAAGGCTTGAAATATTGTGGGAACTACCAAAGCGTGACACGGAGACATGAAGTAAAGCAAACGCTATTGGAAAACTGGCACGAAAGTGGCCACAAAACTTCAATCTGCAAAAAAGCGCAGTATCTGCAAAACACAATAAAGGGACATGTCAAACAAGAGATGCCGGTGTGGCAAAGTTCTGGAAACAATGTGAAGTACCTATGAAAATACTTTGTAAAAGGTAAGGAGCAGGGCAATGAATGCTAAACACCACCAGCGCCACTGCTTCATTCCGAATGGAGAAATAGAAGGTCAGGGGAGGCCAGATGAAGGTCAGGTTATTAAGTGGCATGAAGGTGAGAGCAACCAGGGCTGCTGATTTCCAGGGGGTTAACTGATCTTTGTATGGGTTACCTAACAAGGAGAGTCACAGTCCATGACCCCTGTCTGCCTATGGGCCATACCAAAGCCCAGAAATCTGGGAAGAAATCTGGAAGAGATACGGAGACTGGCAAAAATTCCAATCCCCTTTCCTGGAGTTAGAGAGGCCTTCCTCTGACTTCACTCACTTGGTTGTCTGACACCAGAAGAATCCATTTGTGAATTGTGACTCTTCCACAGGGTCCAAAATACACAATTTACTCGGGCAGGAAAATATTTTGATATTCACAAAACCACCCACAAATCTATTTCTGTGAAGAAAATGTTTTGACCTGACATGAGTTTATGGTAACGGAGTTTGAGCACTGGCTTGGCAATCAAAGAACTCAAGTTCCAGGCCTGGCTGGGCGATCCTGACCACACTCTTCCTATCTTGGAGACCTGTCTTCTCTACTACTTAGGCCTGCCCTACACACTCCAAAGGATAGAGTTCTACACACATAAGATATAAGATACCACTGATACATTAATTTCTTTTTTTTTTTTTTTTTGGAATGGGAAATACAAAAAACATTCCATTAATTGACTTCCCAAGTCCATATTCTTTTCTATTCTTCCTACCAGATTCCTATAGCATGCTGGAAGTTTGCAGCTGAAAGGCTGTCCTCTGGTTTCTCTGGGCAATTCTTCCCACCACAGAGTAGAATCCCTATTAAGAAGAGTTGTGCTGTTCCCAAACCTCTTTATTCTAGTGGTTCTTTTTATTCTAATTACATAACCCAATTACTTGATGGTAAACTGTAGAAATATGACTGAGAGAAAGTACTATTTCTATAAATTTAGGTAGAAGAGGTTAAAATACTGCTGTTACATACAGGATAGGAGACCAGTGGAGACTGGACAGATATGGTAATTCAATGCAATGTGGAACCCAGAGATGGATTCTGGAACAGAAAGAGGACATTAATGGAAAAACTGATGAAATCCAAATAAATATTAGAGTTTATTTAACAGAAATGGTTCAGTGCTAGTTTCTTGGTTTTAATGAATATGTCACAACAGCTTAAGATATTAATAATGGGGAAACTTAAGAAAGGCTATATGGGAACCTCCATGCTATCTTGGCTGTAAATCTAAAATTATGCCAGAACCAAAAGAAAATGTTCATTTTTTAAAAGATGTGGGCAAGATAGTTTTAAAAGATTGAGAACAATTATAAATATCTAGAAAGATTCGGTGGTGATATTTTTGAGAGCCATGACTCCACTTTAAAAATATGAAAAGGAATCACAGGTGGTCTATTTATGGATGTGGAAGATGTAGGAGGACCCACGAAACTCTATTTAACAGATCTGTAATTCAAGAAGAGGTCTTGGTCCTGCATCAAAAGACAAATGATGATATATTTAGCTTGTTTTAAATGAAAGGTTAAGGGATGCAAGTATCATTTTCTGTGATTCCTGATTTGGGTCAATTTTTTTTTTTTTATATTAAGTACCCACACTGAATAAGAGTTCTACTCTGTAAAGCTTACTTCTAGATGACATCAATGCTAGAATTTTTGTGGCATGGATTAATTCGAGAGCAGATCCTTGAGTGTCATTTAGACAGAGAATACCTGAAATCCAAACTTCATAAAATTTTACAGTTGACTTTTATATCCTATAAATGGTCAGAAGCCCAAGGATTTTCAGCTGTTCTAATTAAGTCTAAGGAAGAACTCAGTAACTCTTACTAAATAAAGAGAACAGTAGAATGCACAAAAATAGCACAGTATTATTCATTATCTTCAAAACCCTGAGTTAAAATGTGCTTTCAAAATCACTGAGCATAAACCCTTTTGCATGGCACCTATCCTACCCATCTACCACAACACGGTCTTCCAGCTGGAAGTGTGTGAAGGACCCACGTTCTCTCAAGGCCATTGGTTCTCCTGTGAGTAGCTTTCAAATGATTTCCTAAAGGTTCTACTTCTTGGACTCTTTGGCATCTTACCCAGAAAGACATAATCTAATTCCTCTCTGATAGTGAGGTCAGCAATTATCTAAGTGAGCTGAATCTTTTCTACCACTCATTCATTTGTTCATTCATTCACTCATTCAACAATTATTGGCTGAGCAACAACCACGTGGTAACTACTGATCAACACAGTAGATAGAAACACCATAAAGGCCATTAGATCCCCCACTTCATGGGTGGAGGGGGAGGGGTTTACAAAGAAATAAGAAATAATAGTAATATCAAAACTGAGGGCTGTAACAGAGAGTGAATGTTCCAAGTAGCTGTTGTAGATTGGGTGGTCAGGGAAGGTTCAGGGCATGGGAATATCCAGAAGGGCACTCTAGTCAGAACAAATAGCCACTGCAAAGGTCCTAAAGCAGAAACGAGCTCCCTGGGTGGAAGACAACGCCCATGAGACTGGGGTTTAGTGGGAAGGCAGGGATGTGTGGCATGCAGTGAGACAGGAGAGGTAGAAGTTGTCAAATCTTGGAGACACTTGCAAGGCCCAGCTACACATTTTGAGGTTGGATTTTATTCCGAGAGCAACATGCAGGAAAAAAAAAAAGTGGCCTGATTCATCTGCTGTTCGGAGACTGGATTAAAGGGAGGGCAGGCAGGGAAGCAGGGAAACCTGTTAAGAGTCTGTTGGTGGGCCCCAGGTGAGAGAAGGGGGTAGTCTGGGCTAACATTGAGGTGCGGAAATGAAGAGCCTTACACTGATTCAAGGCATGTCTTGGAGGAAGAGTCAACGGGATTTGGTCGTGGACTGGATGTTGGATTTGAGGACACAAAATGAATCAAGAATAAGTATTATGTATCTTGTTTATACCCTGCCAAGGGATTTCCTTCATATGATCCTGATTAACCCTCTCAAGCAACCAGGGTGGAAGGCTGGGAAGCTCTCCTTATGCAAGGATACAGAAATGGGAGGGTGAAACCTGCCAAGGCTTACACAGCTTCTGAAGCAAGGATTTGAATTTGGGACTTATGACTCAGACTGCTCCATGATGCTAGCTTTTCTTTCAGTATTTCATTGTTTGCCCAAGGAAAAGGAATTTTATTAACCGTGTTGATTTATAAATAAAGGATAGAAACAAGAGTGAAAACTGAGAAGAAGAAACCAGGACAACATAAGTCATCCTTCCCACCTAGAGATGTCACAATCATGGCTTCAAAGGACAACACAGACTTCTTCCATTAATTAAACGGATGAATCAGGTTTCAGTTTCCGCATCCTCTCTCCTTTCTGCACAACTTGTCTTTGAAGGCATTCCATTTGGGAAATGCGTGACCTTTACTCACGGTGCTGCGCTTAATTGAATGCTTTGCATCAGAAGTCACCATGCTGATCAACATCTTACACCCATTGCCTTTCTGAAATCCTTACCCCAGTTCCTGGGTCTGTTTGGTTGAAATCATTTTACAAAAATAAATCATATCAAAGTTTTTCTTTTATTATTTCGAAGACTTTGCTTGCAAAACTAAATATTTTTAACACCATGGCAACACAGTCAGGACTCTGGCTAATGTATCCAGGCCCGTACCAGAGTTCAGACTTCGCAAACTCCTGCTGCAGACAAATGGGCTTCGAAGGAGGAAAGAGCCAATAAATTAGGCATGGTCAATAATCAGTCCAGTCGCATTTTCTGGAGCTTCCTAAAGAGTGATAAATTAGCCAGGCTTGTCATAATGGATCAATTCCCCCCTCTCTACTAGGATACACCAACACAAACTGAGCAAATTGCAAACTACTCGGCTTCTCAATGAGTTCAGATAATACCTCCCACACCTTCCCAAGTACTATCCTCACCCATCTGCTCCTCTGACCCTTCCGATTTCCCTCTGAGTTGGGCAGGCTGGGTTAGCAGCTCTGCTTTTTCCAGGGGAGGCTCACAGAGGTTAGGTGATTTGTCAGAGTTATAGGACTGATCACGTGGTTAGGAAGAGGCAGAAATAATATTTTCAACTGCATCTCTTTTAAACCCTGGCCAGAACTACTTTCAGCACACTAGCCTTTGCTGTTGAAATTGAACTAGACTATCACCTACAAATGTTTTTGTTTATTGTTATCTTTGGTTCTGTACATTTATCAAAGTTATACATGCACAGAGTTAAAAGAATAAATGGATGCTATGCATTCTATGAATATCCAGTCCAACAACTTCACCCAATTCTCCCTCTCCAGAGGCAGCCATTTATACCAATTTTACCTGCTTAGTTGAGCACTTAACTGCATGTCTCTAACAAGCTGCTATTGGCATCTTTTGATTTTTCTCTTTATGCACTGTAAATGGTGGTCCTCCTTCCTCCCCTCACATCCACCACACACACAAGCTTCCTCCCGATGTAGTACTACCACGACTTGGTTAGACTGATACTCAGTTTTGCCATTACTATAAACTCACAAAAACAACTTCCCAGTCCCAGCTGAGATATGTAAATTTTGATTAATTTATCTGTCCTAAACACCCTCCCTCCAACTCTCTCATCCTCAGAATGAACGATTTCCCTCCTAATTTATGTTCTCCATGCCTGCCCAATAAGCACATGGAAAGATGCTCAATATCTCTAATTATTAGAAAAATGCAAATCAAGACTGCAATGAGGTGCCACCTCACACCAGTCAGAGTGGCCATCATTAAAAAGTCAACAAATAACAAATGCTGGACAGCGTGTAGAGAAAAGGGAACCCTTCTACACTGTTGGTGGGAATGTAAACTGGCATAGCCACTATGGAAAACAGTATGGCGGTTTCCTAGAAAATGAAAAACACAGTTGCCTTATGACCCAGCAACCCCATTCCTGGGCATATATCCATACAAAACTATAATTCGAAAAGACACATGCACCTCTGTGTTCACAGCAGCAGTATCCACAATAGACAAGACATGGAAGCCACCTAAATGTCCACTGACAGACAAATGCATAAAGAAGATATAGTATACATATACAATGGAATACTGTTGTTGTTCGGTCACCCAGTCGTGTCTTATTCTTTGCAACCCCATGGACTGCAGCACACCAGACCTGCCTGTCCCTCACCATCTCCCAGAGTGTGTCCAAGTTCATGTCCATTGCACTGGTGATGCCTCCAGACATCTTATCCTCTGACACGCTCTTCTCCTTCTGCCCTCAATCTTTCCCAGCATCTGGGACTTTTCCATGAGTCAGCTGTTCTCATCAGATGACCAAATTACTGGAGTATCAGCTTCAGCATCAGTCCTTCCAATGAGGCCTCAGAGTTGATTTCCTTTAAGATTGACTGGTTTCATCTCCTCGCTATCCAAGGAACTCTCAGGAGTCTTCTCCAGCACCACAGTTCGAAGGCATCAATTCTTTTGGCACACTGCCTTTTTTATGGTCCAGCTCTCACAACCATACGTGACCACTGGGAAGACCACAGCTGTGACTACATGGACCTTTGTTGGCAGAGTGATACCTCTGCTTTTCAAAACACTGTCTAGGTTTGTCACAGATTTCCTACCAAGAAGCACTTGTCCTCTGATTTCATGGCTGCAGTCACCACCTGCAGTGACTTTAGAGTCCAATAAGAGGAAATCTGTCACTGCTTCCAACTTTTCCCCTTCTATTTGCCATGGAGTAATGGGGCTGGATGCCATGATCTTAGTTTTTTTAATATTTAGTTTTAAGTCAGCTTTTTCACTCTCTTCCTTCACCGGTATCAAGAGGTTCTCCAGTTCCTCTTCGCTTTCTGCCATTAGGGTGGTATTGTCCCCATGTCTGAGGTTGTTGATGTTTCTCCTGACTCTCTTGATTCCAGCTTGGAATGGAATATTACTCAGTCATAAAAAGAATGAACTAATGCTATTTCCAGCAACACGGATGGACCTAGAGATGATCATACTAAGTGAAGTCAGTCAGAAAGAGAAAGACAAATACCATGTGATATCACTTATGTGTGAAATCTAAAATATGACACAAATGAACACAGAACATGAAACGGAAACAGATTCACAGACATAGCAAACAAACTTGTGGTTGTTATGGGAGAGGGAGAATGGGGGAGGGAAGGATTGGGAGTTTAGGATTAGCATATGCAAGCTAATATATATAGGATGGATTAAAAAACAAGGTCCTACTGTATAGCACAGGAAACTATACTCAATATTTTGTGATAGGCCATAATTTTTAAAAATATGATAAAGAATATACATATATATAATTGAATCACTTTGCTGTAGAGCAGAAGTTAATACATTGTAAATCAACTATACCTCAATAAAATGTTTTAAAAAGGAACTAAATTTCAGTTGCTTTTATTATTGCTTTTAAATTCTCTACAGAAATGTCAGATAAAAGCTGGGACACCAAGTTAAATGTGAATTCGAGATAAACAAGGAATAATTCTTTTAGTAGAAGTATTGTGCATTATTGAAAACACACTTTTAAAAAGCCTGGTTTGTCTGAAATTCAGATTTAAATGGGCCTCCTGGATTTCATTTACTAGATCTGGTAACACTAACGGTACCCCCATATTATACGCATGGAGGGCAGAATGCTACTGAACTCCCCTCCACCCACTACTTGGTAGGGCCCCAACCTTGTTTATTGCAAATTCAAGGGAAGAGCCACTTCAGACCTTCTTTAAATGGTCTTTTTTGCTTCCTGAGATAATATCAATAGGCCGTCACTTTTCTCAAGTTCTGTGAGGGGCTCAACAGTACTGACTAAGTCTGCAAAATGCCATACTTTCATCCAAGCGTTGGACAGACCCTGGCTGGGGAGGCGCCAACATGGCCGTGAGGGAGACAGGATCCTTCCCCCTGCCTCCAGTGGAACAAACTTGAATATTCATTAGATTAGCAACACCGGTTATTAGCATTTCTCCTCACCTCTCAGTCAATTCTTCAGTAACTACAGTAATAGGAAGAGGGATGGATACCACACAAAATTCCAAGTTAAACATTTCCCAAGTTAAAAAGTGGTCAAGGGCAAGATGAAGCCCAAGTTCTGGTAACTCACCGTCTGCCCTCTCTTCATCACTGGGGACACCAACTCTCCTGAAGGCAGGTTCCCTCCCTGATGCGATCAGTGCTGAGAGTTCCAAACTCATCTCACCCTCATCTCCTCGCTAATACTATCTCATCAATGTATTTGCCCAGACACTAATTTGTTTATAAAGTTAAGTGAGTTAAAGATGAAGATTGTTTCCACCTTGCAGGGGACACAGTAGGTGGTCTACTGCTTACCATGTAATTTCAAACAGGGAAGGTCTTCCAATAAATAGTATAGCTGACTCATAGAGATTACTGTTAAAAATGATGCATTAATGTTTTATGGACTATCACTGATCCTTAACCTCACAATCTAGCTACCTATAGTTGACAGCTGACTATAACTTATGTTTTTGAAACTAGTTTTAATTGTATGATTTCATATTCATATCCAAATTGTTAAACTATTGCCACCACAGTAGTCTGTGTCCAGGGCCATAAACAACTTACCACGTAAAAATGTTCTCATTTCCTGTTTATATATGTGTATGTGTGTGCTCCCTCCCTAATTCCTCCTCTTGGAGCTGATTATATTGGTATTGACTGTGTGCCTCTAAATGTTTTTGTTTTGTGGGCTTTTAGAAAGGAGTGAAGCTAAGTGAATGAGTTCAATCAACCAACTTCATCTGGAAGACATGCTGACTATAGTTAAAAAAAAACCTACCAAAGGCAAAACACATCTCCTTTTTGTTACTTTCATGTATGTATGAATTTACATCCTTCTGTAACTTAGATTTAGAGGTAGAATATTCAGATACTAGTTTCATATAAAACAGAGGTTCATTTGGATCCTTCTGGACTAATCTAGTCACTCTACTAAAATAAGGACATGGGGATTGAAAATGTCGGAAGAAGTGATGAATATATTTCAATGTCAAGTTAGAGATCCTACTACTATTCAAATTTAGAATAAAGACTTCAGTGTTTATTGAATGCCTGGACTACACATTTCACACAGCATCTCATTGACAGAAGGCTTAAAAGAGTTAACATTTCAGGATAAACATTTGAAGGATAAACATTTATAGAGCGATAACAGATATCAAAAAAAGTTAACAGAGACTCTTCGCCTCTCTGAAACTGTGAAAGTGTATTCCCAAATATTTCTAAATGATACATAAGAAAGGACATGTTCAAATATAGTCTAAAATGTTTAGAGAAAAGAACATCATCAGAATTATCTTAAAACACACATGAACACACACATACTCACACATACTCACTTGCATCTCTGCCAACATTCTCAAACAAGTTAGATTATCTTACTCTGAGTGTAAGAATATCGGAGTGGGTAGCCATTCCCTTCTCCAGGGGATCTTCCTGCCCCACGGATCAAACCTGGGTCTCCCTCAATGCAGGCAAATTCCTTACTATCTTAACAACTAGGGAAGCCCTAACTACTGATTACATATTCCCAATTTACATATGCAGTAGCAGGATTACTAATGCATCATTTTCAAGTCAAGATTTAGTACATAGTTAGATCAAATACCCTACCCTTAATGATAGGGGATACCAAGTAAGCCTTCTTAGCTATTAAGGGCAATTTATTTTTATCCTTAAACTTTTCACAACAGGCTGACTTCTCAACACCTATTTGAAGAGTTCCTGTCCTTTCCAACAACAACAAAAAAATTGGCCGTTCTACTTTGAAACCCAGAAATAATTCTTATAATTATTTAAATAACAATATAATTATTTAAATAATAATAAAATTGGATCATGTCACACAAACGTGGATTTGGGGGCAGTGATATCATACTAGAATAATTTTGAGTAACACTAAAGTTGTTCATTTTGGCTTTCAAGCATCAAGACATCAGAGAGGATGTGACCTATTCTACTATATTTGTTCATGTGGATAACAAACCCATGCAGGGTAATGAAGCTAGGGAATATGAAACGTGCTTGTATAGGGCTCTTTATCACAGTTACACCTATGAAGATCATCCAGGAATGACCATTTAACCAACAGCTGCGTTCTTATATTAAGAATTAATAGCAATATCAACATCCCTTCTTCTTAAACTGTATTTAACGGAAAACATATTCTATGACATATACTAAGTATGTTCAGTGAAAGAAAAAAGAAATGTTTGATGTTTTGAGAAATCTTGCTTCAAACAGGATTAAACCTGTTTATTTTTTTGAAAATTGCAGGACTTCCAAGAGCCTTGAATAAGTTCATGTACACTGTATCCTTGTGATTTTTTTAGTACACAGCATTTCCAGGTTTATGGGGCGACAGCCTTTTTTTTTTAAGAGAGCACCAATTCACATTTCATGCAATACTGGTGAGAGTCACTAGCTGGGGAATCCTACATCTAGAGCCTCAGCAATGGGGCGGGGGGTGGGGGGGTGGGGCGCGTGTGTGCGTGACTGGTTTTAACTGGCACAATCAGAAAGAATGCATTTCATGGCGTGTTTGCTTCTTATTGCTATTATGACAAATTACCGAAGACTTAAATGGCTTAAAACAATACAAATATATTACCTCATAGTTTCGTTTGTTAGAAGTCTGACATGGGTCTCTCTGAGCTGACATCAAGGTGTTGACAGGGCTGCATTCCCTTCTGGAGGCTCTAGGGAGAATCTGTTCCTTGCCTTTTCCAGCCTTAGAGGCTTCCCACATTCCTTGGTTCACTGCCCACTTCCTCCATCTTCCAAGCCAGCAACACTGCATCTCTCTGATCATTCTACTGTAGTATCTCCCGCTGACCTCAGAGAAAGTTGTCAGCTTTTAAAGATTCATTTAAAGATCTGTGTGATTAGATTAGGCCCACTTGGCTAGTCCGGGATAATCTCTCCATCTCAAGGTCGGCAAAGTCCCCTTTTGCCATGTAAGGTAATAAAGTCACAGACTCCAGGGAGCAGGGTTTGGACATTTTTGGGAGCCATTACTCTGCCTACCACAGATGGGTTTGTAAGAGTACCTTCCAAGTGCTAGCTAGCAAACAAGGTCAAGGGATGAGACAGAAAGCAGTTATTCCTGTTGCTTGCTCCCAGGTACGACTTATGTCACCAAAGTATCAGGGAAATAAAAATTACTGTCTGATTAAGGGATGTATGACAATAAACAAGACAAAGAATACATTCACGATCACCAAGAACTTGTTCTGTAGTGCTCTGGGAATTAGGTTCTCCATGAACACAGTCAGTTGGCCCTCAACACTATGGGCCTGATTCCACAAGGTATGTGTTTTCCAGTAAAAGGTGTGTACCGTTAATCACCTATATTGAAGCTTTCCTTACTAAGGAACTGTGCATTCATTACCTCTGATGATGCAGGTGTTATAATTGCCCTTAAAAAAAAATTCAGGTGAAATAATACCTTTTATCTGGGCTTCCCAGGTGGCACTAGCAGTAAAGAAACTGCTTGCCAACGCAAGAGACATAAGAGATGTGGATTTGAGCCCTGGGTCAGGAAGATCCCCTGGAAGA
This sequence comes from Cervus elaphus, assembly GCF_910594005.1. NCBI lineage: Eukaryota > Metazoa > Chordata > Mammalia > Artiodactyla > Cervidae > Cervus > Cervus elaphus. Next base: position 70,759,124 of record NC_057826.1, read on the forward strand.
GAAAATGGCAGCCCACTCCAGTATTCTTGCCTGGGACAATCCCATGGACAGAAGAGCCTGGCAGGGCTACACTCCCTGGAGTTGCAAACCTGGAATTTTTCCAGGCAAGAATACTGGAGTGGGTTGCCAGTAGAAAGTATATCTCTGACTCTAAAGTCTGAGTTCCTAATCCTGTGCAGTACTGTTCACCTTGATAGCCCATCTCTCCTATGTCTCCTCCAGCCATGTAACCCCACCCCACACACAAAGTTCTTTCCCACGTCTCTAACTGATCTGAAGATCTATCAATACATACATAGTTGGAGCAGGTTCTTGTGCTCACACACACACTCATCCACTAACTCTGTCATTTGCTTTCTTACGAGGCTCTGTGCATTTTCTATGTGTCTTTCTGTTCTGACCTCTGACCAGATTATGGAGACTTCTGGGGCAGCAGCAGGATAAGCTGTGACAGGCCTTAGAGTCACATCTAGTTTCAAAATGCGAGTAGGTCATCAGCTGTGAAGTAACCTGGCAGGTCACCTGGGCACCATGAACTTCCGGTTCCTCCTCTTGCGAGGACTGTGTAGCGATATCTGCTTCACAGTATCATTGTAAGGATTTAAAGAGATGCTCTGTGGAAAGTGCCTGATAATAATCACACAATAAATTGTAGCGGATACTACTATCCTCAATTCCCTGCTATGTCTTCCTACATAAAAGTGATGGTGGAAGTTCTGGTCTCTAGGAAAGACGCTCATTGACAATCTCTACTGCTATCAGCAACATCTATACAACCAAACACCGTCATTTAACTTCCACTCCATTGTTAAGGTGTGGTTCTTGCTACCCAAGATGATTTTCTTTTCAAAGTCTATGGCTGCCCAGGGAACTAGGGCCTGAGCCTTCTTGAAATTTGCTAATCACATCTGGTTTAGCTTTAGACATTTTCTGGGGTTTTGCCAGCAGCCACGACATTTTAATGGCTACAATAAACCTCAAAGCCTCATCAAATCTTTGCTGTATGTGTGAAAATTATGTCCTTTTCAATTAAACATTCAATCTCGGCTCACACTCAGGCCTTATGGAAACGGAGCTGAAGCCTGAATGGGGACGGGAGATGAAACAGGCCGCCGCGACTCTGGCCATCTCGCCAGATGGGATTTGGAAGAACAAGAAATTCATTAGAGAACCCATGGTCTGTATTTTCTTTAAATATTTACTAGGTACCTTTCATGTATTAAAAACACTGGCATCTCTAAAGATTAGCAGGGCATTTTTGTTTAAATATTCAATGTGTGTGGGGCAGCCCCGGTTTCCTCACTTGCCTTGGTGGTGAACTTCATGTCTTCTGATGACATGCCATGCAAAGAAGAAAAATAGCTGGGGTATTGTTCAGTTTTCCTGCATAAGGCAGCTCTTCCAGCTTCAGAAGTTCCTGTATGTCCTTAAAATTGCCTGAGGAAACTATCAGTTGAGTCCTCAGAGATCTGGAATGACACCATGGATCACCCTAGAGAAAATAAGGTACATCCCTGCCTCTCCGCTGTCCTCCAGATTCACTCTTCTTTTCCCTTTGTTATTTATCATCAAACACACAGAGGCATCAAAGGCAGGGGGCCAAGCCAGGACGCCTGATAAAAGAGCGCCCATGGAGGGAAAGCAGGCGAAGAGGAAAGATCCAGTACAGATCAGGTTTCTGCTCAAAGACTAGAGGGCAGGTCGTGGTTTCACAAGGACCAAGAGACGAGAGAGGATGGGCAGTCAGGGACGGCCCTGGTGGCTCAGATGGTAAAGAATCTGCCTGCCAATGCAGGAGACACAGGAGATGTGGGTTCGATCCCTGGGTCAGGAAGATCCCCTGGAGAAGGAAATGGCAACCTACTCCAGTATCCTTGCTTGGAGAATTCCATGGACAGAGGAGCCTGGCAGGCCATAGTCCACATGGTTGGAAACAGTCAGACACGACTAAATATCTAACATACTCATGTACTGGAGAAGCACAGGTCCTCTCTGCTACTGCAATAGCCACCTTGAAGACTGACCTGGCCCTAATTCTGCCACGGAAGAGGGACAGAAAAATACTGATATGTGATGGCTTACTCCGCTTTCTTACAATAAGAATCAAGCTCATCTAAGTCAAGGAAAAAACTGTTTTTGAGGAGAGGAAAAAGAATGATCATGTGTTCACAGATCACATTCCTGAACAAAACATCCATTTGGTTGAATTCACGCTCTTGACCACATCAACAGGAGGAAAAAGAAACTCCACATGTTTCTTTAAAAATCATTTACAAGGTAAAAATATTCAGTTGTAACCACCATCCTTATTTAAGTAAGTTTTATGCCTAAAGTAAAAATAAATGGCTCGCCCTGCCACCAGGAGCAGATCTTTCCCACTTTACTTGCATTTTCAAGCTGTCCTCCGTCTAAGACTTAGATTTCTGAGTACTCTTTCACAATAAACATTTTAAAAATGTTTATTTTATGTCTTAGTGTAAAAATATTCCTGGTGCAAGCTCTTCATTTCCTCAAGCTCTGCTTTTGGCGCTCTGGGCTCCATTTCCACATTAACACGCTCCCTAAATCCTCCACAGAGCTCTTCAATAGGAGTTATACAAGCTCTGAGGCAAGTATTTATATTCTTGGACAAGGAGATGTCTCCACTGTGAAAACACAAGACTCAAGAGATGCCAAAGGAAAATTCCTGCCCAACAGAGACATAGTTTCACCTTTTAAAAAAGCCAAAAAGGGCTTTCAGCATTTTGCTTTGGATAATTAAAAATGTAAATTGAACTAAAATAGACTGTTTACTATGGGCCTTGCCATCACTATTAGACTTATATACATAAACAAAATATATAGGAATGTGTGTGTGCATTTTGCGTGACAGCAAGAGAGAAAGAGAGATAAGGCAGCACAGTGAACCAGCTTAGAAAACACAATGCGTGAGATTTTCTAATTAGATCTAACCTGCCTCTCTCTCTGGCTGTGTGAATATAGCTTTTCTAAGCCTCATTTTTCTCATCTATAAAATGGAGTTAGTGTAGTTCCTGCTTATTTGGGTTACCTTTACCTTCTTACCCTAGTTAGAAGAATCATATAAGACCACAGTAAGAATTAAAAAAAAAAAAAAAAAGAGTTGCTGTAATTATTATTATTATTATTAAAATTACATCTATTACATGTTGGAAAATATATGCAACAAGATACATATCTAATAAGCACTGATTAACACTAACAAAAGAGAAAGATGTGTAAATAAAGTGACTCCAAATGGTTCACAGAGATGGGAGTGTCCCAAAGACTGTAGTAACTGAACTCTCACCAATTCCATTCCACGAGCCAGAGAGAGATCATCCTCTTCAACCATTTAAAAAATATCTATGATCATAATAACAGAACAGTTCCCATTACCTTCTAGTTGCCTCTTCAGTTTTCTCAAATCTTTTATAAGGTCTTCGAATTTGACTTGAGAAGCCAAGAAGAAATCCTGTGGTTCAGGCAGGGGGAAAACGCTCTTTTCTGTTCCTGCTTCCTGGAATATATTGTAAACAAAAGTACATTATACTTCCCAATTGTCACTTTCAGTTGAAATTCCAAAATATCTTTTTTTTGGATAGTCGGATAAGAATTATAGCAAAGATCCCCTGCTATTCCTAACTTTGGACTGGCTACTTTGAAGTGCTTTTATGTCTTTTGTACTATCATTTTGGTCTTACTGGCACTGAGGCCAAGGCTACGGCTATAGCATGGGCTGAGGTCTTCATTTTTTAAATTAATTTATTTTATTCTTTGGCCGTGCCTCACAGCATGTTGACTCATCATTCCTGGACCAGGGATCAAACTCGTGCACCCGGCAGTGGAACCTGGGAGTCCTAAACACCGCACTGCCAGGCAAGTCCCTGGGTGGGTTTTAATTTGACTCTTGAATCAAAGAGAAAATGGTCAGATATGTCCTAATCTTAGACCCTCGATTCCCATGGAAAAAGGTATAGGAAGAGCACATGAAAGTGCTTAAATTCAAAGTCCCTGTTGAGCTTCACATGGTAGCAATTAGATAAATCGTCTTTGGGGTATGCCCATGGGTGGGAATTAGAAGGTACTGGACTAGGCCGCACTGAAGTGGGAGAAACAATTGCACTCATTAATGCTCTTACCTACCTTCCTCTGCAGTTTAAAGCTCGTGCATGTGTTTGTGTGTGCATGTGTGATCAAATTCTTCATGTATTTGTAAAGATTCTCCTAATGTTGCTTGCCTTGGAAGTATAAAAATGTTAGTTGCTCAGTCATGTCCAATTCTTTGCGACCCCATGGACTGTGGCCTGTCAGGCTCCTCTGTCCAGGAAATTCTCCAGGCAAGAATACTGGAGTAGGTTGCCATTTTCTTCTCCAGAGGATCTTCCCAACCCAGGCATCAAACCTGGGTCTCCTGCATTGCAGGCAGATTCTTTACCATCTGAGCCACCAGGCAAGACCTACCTTAGTAGGTATTTACAAAGGCGTGGCTGTGTAGAGTGCTGACAAACTTCTAACTACTGCTAAGAGAGGATCTCAGCAGAGAAACATCCAGAGGTGCACAGCCTGTAGTCACATGGGAAGAAGCAGAGCCTCAACTGTCTTTTCCAGTCCAGCCTGCTTTCTCCCCGAGTTGTTCAATGTAAGCTTTGTGTCTTACATATCTCAGGCCGTCTTCGCTTATGCTTCTGTCCACACAGGCTACTCTGCCAGCTCTCCTTCACATTCCATCTTCCCTACTGCCATTAGGACTAATTCCAAACTCTACAACTGCTTTACAAGGCACTTTATGATCTGGCCTCTGTCTCCACCTCCAGCCTGATTTCTCCCTTCTCCTATCTCTAACTCCCTCACTCTTAGACTTTCAGAAAATAAAGAAACAGGCCACAGTCTCTTGCTTGTAGACTTGTGTTTACAAAACTGTCTCTTTCCAAATCCTTCGCCAGGTCTTCCTCACATGTCCTGGTTCATACTTCTTCAATTTTTCTCAAAACAGTACTTCCTTAAGGCTCTCCCCAGAACTCCAGCACTTGGATGTTTCCAAGAGCCCCTGCTACTTCTTGTATCACAGCACTTATCAACATTAATTTAAAAATTGCCTTGTTAGCTTGGCGTCTTCCCCAGTAGCCTATAAACACTTTGAAGGCAGGAACTATGTCTTGTTCTTAGTTGAGTACTCACCATCAGATCTACCCATACACTTTGGCACTATTACAGACAGCTTATGGAACACTGTTCTGAGAAGTCTGCATCTTGGACAGGGGTCATCTACCTTATCACCCTCTTTTCTTGTGATTTCAACAATTCCCTGGGTCCTTCCCTCTTCCTTTAAGACATCTGGCCCCATTTGTAATGCTAGAAGAAAATGGTTTTCCTCATTTGATCAAAATAATACTTTACATGATCAGTGTTACTGCTTTAAGAAACAATGGAAGCAGTACCCTAGTATGAGTGCCAAGATGGAACAACATCTAAGATGCGTGCCACAAAATTCTATGGTAATCAACACTGGAAGAACTCATGCATATCTCTTTCTAGCCTTCAAAACTTGTTATCAGATCCAGTATCAGTTTCTTCTTCTTTTTTTTAAGGTAGAAAAAGAGAAAATGCTGCTAAGCAAATCGGCCTAGTAGTAGCTCTTATGAAAGTTGCTCAGTTAGAGTTCAAAAGACATGGCCCTAGAAGGGTTGCTTTAAACTTCACGTAGACCTCAACTTGGACCAAAAATCAGCCATGAGTAGAAGGAAGCTTGGAGCAAGAGTCACCTTTCTTCTGCTAATTGCTCTTCACCACTAACCACAAACATCATCACTTAGGCTCCTAAGAGGGAAGAGATCATTTTATAAATCACATAATCCTACACTCTTGAGTGAAATTCATTCTGCACAGTGAAAAACTGGGAGAGCACCACACAGTTGTTGACTTCTTATTTTTCCTAAACTAGACTATCCTATTGTTCAGTTGCCAAGTGGTGTCTGACTCTTTGTGACCCCATGGACTGCAGCACAGCAGGCTTCCCTGTCCTTCACTATCTCCTGGAGTTTGCTCAAACTCACGCCCGTTGAGTTGGTGATGCCATCCAGCCACCTCATCCTTTGTCACCCCTTTCTCCTCCTGCCCTCATATTTCCTAGCATCAGAGTCTTTTCCAATGAGTTGGCTCTTCACATCAGGTGGCCAAAGTACTGGAGCTTCGGCTTCAGCATCAGTCCTTCCAATGAATATTTAGGGTTGATTTCCTTTAGGATTTCTGAAACTAATCTTATTGTATTTTAATATTTTCCTCTGTGAAGCTGATTCCACTGGGTTCAGCTCTCTTCATCAGGAGTCAAATTCCATAGGCAAATTTCATCCTTCCTACAAAGTGCGTCTGCGTAGGAAGGATGATTGAGACAGAGACGATGCATAAATCTGCTAATGTCAGCTTTGAACTGCCACCCCAAGATTCTTCAGGACAGTTCTTCTGCCACTCTGGTCCCTATTGTCAGAACTGTGGGTGCACAAACATTGCCTCAAGCTCAACACACCTGTACTGCTCTACCAGAAAATAGCTGTCACCTCCCCTCATCTAATTCTTCACAGATGCTACTGACTACATGCTTGTGGATATTTACAGTACATTCAACTCAGTAAGTATGTATCAAGCGCCTACATTACAAACAGTCAGATAAACCCACCAGGAGGGGAGGAGAGATGACGAAAGACTTGATCAGTGCTTAGCTTGTCCTCTGCATGAAACTGCAGGCCTTTTGAAAAGGACGCCCTGGAATCTTGACTTTTCTTCCCTCGGTACCTAGGAAGAACTCTGCCTTTGTAGATAGGTAAGTAGGACTCCTGACAACATTTTCCCAAGACTTTTTCCATTTATTGACTGCTAGGTTTCTCAACAACTTACAATAGTACCTCTTTCTTCTCAGAGCTAGGACTCCTTGTTTTTGATTTAATGAGAAGGAATAAAACACAGAAAATGGTGCTCAGGTGGATTCTCACAGAAATTTTTATTTCTAATGGCCAGTGTAATTTAAGCAGGGAAGATGGATTTAAATTCCACGTCTTTAACTTGTTCACCAGTGAACACTGCTGATAAAGTATTGGGTATTACTGCATATTAAGTTCCTAAATTTTGATCTGCAGCCCAGAATCTAGTTTCAAATATAACCAATTACTGAATGGATATAGGTTTCACAGGAACCCTCACAATCTGGTCAGAAGGCACTGAAATGACTAGGGATCTCTCTGAAGCTGTGTTACACAGTAGATTAAGAGGCAGTAGATTTGTACCACTGAATAATGCTTCCCTTCACAAGAGTCAACTAAATTCTCTTGGCTCTAGTGTTCCCATCTGTAAACCAAGGAGGCTGGAGAGCTCTCAAATTCTATGTTGGATTTGAAATTCATCCATCTAGCCATCATCTAATTTCTGAATGCCAACAATGTGAAGAAGTTGAAACCCCATTAGGCACAGTTTTCCACATAATGCCATTTCTTACCTGATCATAGTAACGCAGGTAGTATTTCACCACGTAGTCGACCAGATTAATCCCATTATCCTAGGTTTAAAAGAGAAGCTTAAATGAATATCCTTCACATGAGACTCTGCCATAGTATATAGTCAAAGAACTGAAATCTCATTTTGTAACTCTTATACTTTTATGATACCTAGTCTTGATTCTGTTTGATACTGGTGAGATTTTCCTCCTTGTCCCATTCATTTTTTAATGGCATCTTAAGAAATGACACTACACTTTTCGTTTGAGGGGGAGAAAACCCAAACAGATAATCCATCAGACCTCTGAGGTAATGGCTAAGACAAGCAACCAGCCAACCAAAAGACTGTCTCAATATTTTCAGGCATAAAGCCAAGAAAGGAGGAGGTAGGGGAGTGCTAAAGAGAACCAGGGAGTAGAATAGAAAAACCATCCCTCCCTTCCCACCTCTCAAAAAATGTGTGTTCTTAATGGCATGAAAAACAATCAAGATGGCTTAAAAGGAACACCCTGCCACTTTATGACCCTGGGACTCCGGGGAGAGCAAGCCCTCCCACAAGGCAGCCTTTGTGTCTTGTTCACGTGGGTCTAACTCTAATTTGCCTGTGTGTTCCCCCTCCTTGCATTCCCCCTGCCTGCCCCCCCCCCCCCTCGACGGGGACGCCTAGCTATGGGCTGCTTGTTTCTAAAGAGAGCTCTGCAGGGGTGTGGAGCCAAATGATAATCAGGCTCAGAGGGGGTGACAGTGGACCCCCCACTCCAATTGTTGTGGACCAAAAGATAATTCAAACGCTCAGCTCCCTTGGTGATTCAGCATCGCTCCCTACTCAGGGGTGAGTAAATTACAAGTAGCTAACACCAAATTCAAACAGATTCAAGTCTTGTGCTATGGCTAATACTGTACACTATCTGTTTTATCCTCTCATGGTGGTTCAACATCTAATTGTGTGCTTTCAAGCAAGTGAATGTTGGGAATTTTTTCATCAAAAGAAGATAACATGAAAAACCTGTATTCAAAAGAAAGCAAAGAAAAAAAATGTACTTCTAGGAGGATAGAGATGAATGGAACAACTAGGGATACTTTAAGAAAAAATTGAAGGGGTAGAAGGAAAATGATGGCAGATCACAGATACTCATATGAAAAATAAATACCCGACTTTTGACATCCTTGAGTTTGGGCAGAATTTCTAAGCTATATCCATCTGCTTGTCCCCGAGTCCTGTTTCCTCCATTCATATAATTTCCAAAAGCCAGAATGAGAGCTAAAATATCTTTTACACTCTTCATGTGCAGCAAGCCCTGGAAAAAAAATAACAATTATTATCAGGTTGAACTCCAAACGCACCTATGTTCATTCAACAACAAATGTTCACCAAGCACCTGACAGTCTGTTTGCTGGCCTGTTACCAACTGGATTTACAGCTGGTGAAACAGAAAATACACTTCATTAAGCCTTAAGTGTCTTAAAAAATATGTTAACAGCCATCATTTTTTATCCTTTCAATGAATTACAAACTGTGCATGTTTTAACACTGAATATTAAATATTACATTTCTATCTGAGCCAATTTTATTTTTTAAATACTTATTTTAAAGGATTCAGAAATTGAAACAAGAGAGTTGTTACAGTTAGGTTTTGTATTTGATGGTTTCTAGATAGAAAAGGTTTTAAGATCACTTGAGAATCTGGTTTTGGACACTGTCTCTATATAAACAGCATAGTTAAATGTCGGGTAGATACAACAGCATGCCTATGCTTCCTTATCCCTGGAAATAACCGTTAGAGGTGAACTACAACAATGTATTTTGAGGTCACAGGCTCTGTTTTGTAAGGGCTTGCTGATTTGTCTATTAACTTTTACAATTTCAAGCTTCTTGGGGTTTTCTTCAGCTTCCTCTCTCATTTGTTTTACCTCTCTCTCTCTCTCATTCTTTGGCTCCAAGTGCAAATTTTCAAATTGATACTTTTCTCTCTTCTCTATAATTTCAGTCGACTTTATTTTCCTTTATTTCAGGGGAAAGACAAAACCAAGTGCAGCTCCAACTTGACCTCTGCTCCTGCTTTTTAGGGCATTATTAAAAGATGCATATTATATACCTTGGTGTTATTTATGCTTTCTTTATTGAAATCTTTTATGTTTTAGAAGGGGAAAAAAACATGCCTTCAAATAAGCAACTAAACACTACAGTATTTATGGAGGATCATCATGTGGTTAAGGATGTAGGTTACCCAATAACAACAGAAAAGCAGACTCATAGAGACCTAACTTGTGGTTACCAGTTGGAGAAATAAGATAGGTGTCGGAGGCAAAAACTATTGGGTGTAAGACAGGCTCAAGGATGTACTGTATTAATACAACATGGGGAATAGAGCCAGTATTTTGCAGTAACAAAATGTAAATAGAAAGTAACCTTTGAAAATTGTGCAACATTTTAATTAATTAAGAGAAATAAAGACTTGCATCTTTAGCTCAAGGACAAAAAAAAAAAAAAAAAAAGGATGTGGGTTACTGGGAAAAAATGTCAAGTTGAAGAATTTAACTTTATAAAGAACACCAGTGGGACAAAGCCAACAAAAATTTATTGGCCCATCACTCACTGCCATAATCATTTATTTATCAAGTCTCTGGAATCTTCTTACAGTATTTCACTATGTAAACATATTTCAGATGATCCAGTGCATTGGTTTAAGGCAAATCTCTTGCAATCTAGACAGAGTAGACAACAGACTACACTATTAAGGTTGGTTTTAAGTGGCCAGTATGTATATTGGGAGATATTGGGAATATGTGAGAAATCTGTAAAAGTGTTATTTTTTTCTTCTCCTTCTTTATCCTCTGTCAATCTGCATCTCCTTTCTTACTCATTCTCCTACATGCACACAAACTTATGGGATAATTGTCACAGGGAAATACACAATCTTAAGTCAAAAAGTTTTCTACAAGTTGATCTTTCCCACTCTCCACTCCCTCCTCCACCCCTAAGAAAGGCAAAGTTATCCCTGAATTAGGCAGCAAACATACCTTAGAAGCTCGTGTGATGATCTCTACCTTTCGGTGCAAGGCAGTGATACCCTCAGAAAAGACAGATCTGAAGATTATGCACTGGGCACGTTCAGCAAAATTAGGGATCTGGGCTAACTCATGCAAAAATCTGTAAAAATTAAGAATGAATCAGCTGACTTCATATACAGTCACAGGGGAAATAAAATGACAGCAGAAAAAGATTCACCATGAGGGCATTCCTTATTTGACAATGTCAATTGAACCATCATAAAAGGTATCAAATAAGCAAACTCAAGGGATGTGCTCTACTGTGGACAACAAAGCCACTTTTCAAAATGGGTTTCCATAAAACACCTCCCACCCATCAGAATGGCTATCATCATAAAGCACACAAATAACAAACGTTGACAAGGATATGGAGAAAAGAGAATTCTCGTACACTGTTGCTAAGAATGCAAACTGTTACAGTCACTGGTGAAAACAGTAGGGTGGTTTCTCAAAAACCTAAACACAGAATTACCTTATGACCTAGAAATTCCACTCCTGGGTATACATCCAAAAAAACTGAAAACACTACTTTGAAAAAATATATGCACCCCAATGTTCATAGTGGCATTATTTATAACTGCCAAGATATGGAAGCAACCTGTGTTCGTGGATACATGGATAAAGAAGATGTACACACAATGGAATGCTATACACATATACACAAAATGGAATACTCAGTTCAGCTCAGTTCAGTCGCTCAGTCGTGTCTGACTCTTTGCGACCACATGAACCGCAGCATGCCAGGCCTCCCTGTCCATCACCAACTCCTGGAGTTTACCCAAACCCATGTCCACCAAGTCGATGATGCCATCCAACCATCTCATCCTCTGTCGTCCCCTTCTCCTCCTGCCCTCAATCTTTCCCAGCATCAGGGTCTCTTCCAATGAGTCAGCTCTTCGCATCAGGTGGCCAAAGTATTGGAGTTTCAGCTTCAACACCAGTCCTTCCAATGAACACTCAGGACTGATCTTTAGGATGGACTGTTTGGATCTCCTTGCAGTCCAAGGTACTCTCAAGAGTCTTCTCCAACACTGCAGTTCAAAAGCATGATTTCTTCAGCACTCAGCTTTCCTTATAGTCCAACTCTCACATCCATACATGACCACTGGAAAAACCATAGCCTTGACTAGACGGACCTTTGTTGAAAAAGTAATGGCTCTGCTTTTTAATATGCTATCTAGGTTGGTCATAACTTTCCTTCCAAGGAGTAAGCATCTTTTAATTTCATGGCTGCAATCACCATCTGCAGTGATTTTGGAGCCCACAAAAATAAAGTCAGCCACTGTTTCCACTGTTTCCCCATCTATCTGCCATGAAGTGATGGGACCAGATGCCATGATCTTAGTTTTCTGAATGTTGAGCTTTAAGCCAACTTTTTCACTCTCCTCTTTCACTTTCATCAAGAGGCTCTTTAGTTCTTCTTCACTTTCTGCCATAAGGGTGGTGTCATCTGCATATCTGAGGTTATTGATATTTCTCCCGGCAATCTTGATTCCAGCTTGTGCTTCTTCCAGCCCAGCGTTCCTCATGATGTACTCTGCATATAAGTTAAATAAGCAGGGTGACAATATACAGACTTGACGTACTCCTTTTCCTATTTGGAACCAGTCTGTTGTTCCATGTCCAGTTCTAACTGTTGCTTCTTGACCTGCATACAGGTTTCTCAAGAGACAGGTAAGCTGGTCTGGTATTCCCATCTCTTTCAGAGTTTTCCACAGTTTATTGTGATCCACACAGTCAAAGGCTTTGGCATAGTCAATAAAGCAGAAATAGATGTTTTTCTGGAACTCTCTTGCTTTTTCGATGATCCAGCAGATGTTGGCAGTTTGATCTCTGGTTCCTCTGCCTTTTCTAAAACCAGCTTCAACATCTGGAAGTTCATTATTCACATATTGCTGAAGCCTGGCTTGGAGAATTTTAAGCATTACTTTACTAGCGTGTGAGATGAGCGCAATTGTGTGGTAGTTTGAGCATCTTTGTCATTGCCTTTCTTTGGGATTGGAATGAAAAAACTGACCTTTTCCAGTCCTGTGGCCACTGCTGAGTTTTCCACATTTGCTGGCATGTTGAGTGCAGCACTTTCACAGCATCATCTTTCAGGATTTGAAATAGCTCAACTGGAATTCCATCACCTCCACTAGCTTTGTTCGTAGTGATGCTTCCTAAGGCCCACTTGATGCTTCTGTTAGGTCCCTACCATTTTTGCCCTTAATGGAATACTACTCAGCCATAAAAAGAATAAATTTTACAATCTGCAGCATAATGGATGGACTCAAGAGGGTATTAATACTATGCTAAGTGAAATAAATCAAAGAAAGACAAATACTATACGATATCACTTATATGTGGAATCCCAAAAATATAACCAAAGCATGAATATAACCAAAAAGATGCAGATTCACAGATACAGAGAACAAACCAGTTGTTACCAGCAGGGGAGAAGCAATATAGGGCTAGGGGAGTGGAAGGTACAAACTACTGGGTATAGGATCGGCTCAGAGATACACTTTACAACACAGGGAATGATAGACAATATTTTGTGATAGCTGTAAATGGAAAGTAATCTTTAAAAACTGTATAAAATTTTTAAAGATTAAAAATATATTAATGGCTTTCTATAATGGTGAATAAACGTATGGTGTAGAAATTAAGCACAGAAAGTTAATGCAAGTATAGTGAACCACGTCAAGTAATCTATCTCCTGTTTCCCAAATAAGACTAAACCCAAGTGGGAAGCATTAATCTTTACCATCTGAAAAAAAAAAAGAAAAGAAAACAACCCAATAGACTCCCTTTATAATGCAGTATTCTCTAATGGTGTATTAACGCAGGCTAAGTGAAGATGAGGCAAATATCTACAGGCAAGTGACTAAAAGAAATCTCTTTCTGAAATGAGATTACTATTATTTTTCTGTTTAATCATTTATAATAGTCATAATGATTCTATTCTACAGGTGTTTACTTTCCACATCAACTTACTTACACAGACAAGAGTTCATAGTTCCATGCATGGAACAAGGAAGGCACTCATTAAGCAAGAACAATCTAAAGTTTCTTAAAAATCACAGCAAGGCAGATCTTAAAAGCCAAAGGTGAGTCCCGACCTGCACACAGAAGCTCACTGTCTGAGCAGCTGGGCACTGGAGCCCTTTGCAAAATTAAGTTGGAAGAGTTACATATTCTCAAAGCCAACAACCCGAGGAAGGGGCATAAACTAAAATGGATGGAAAGAGTTGGAAATGAATCCAGAAGAGGAGCGAATCCACTAACAGCTATTAAATCCATTCTGGGGTTGAAATGATGATTAACTGATAGTTCTGAAAGTCTTAGTCAAATCGTAACATTAATACCTTGACATTTTGTAACCTCTTACCAAGAATACTTTTACATAGGAGCAAAGCTGCAGCCCCCTTTTTTCCATAACCCCCCAACATTTCTTACTAATACTCTGTGCCTCTTTTAGGGACACTTGGGTTTTAATAATAATTCTAATAATCAGCTGTTTTTCTTATTCATCCTACAACCAGGTCACAATCCTTTTTCTTTTTAATGGCACTGAGATGAAGCAAAGAATGCTCATAAAAGAAAACATACCTTTGTTTTAAGGTTTTGTAACTTTTGATTATTATGAAAACCATGTGATGGGATATAAAAACGCAAACCCAAAGGAAATCTGAATCAGAACAAGATGAAAAAATTACACACTATATGTAAATTGCTTCTTTGCTAAAATTAGTTGCAAACCACTGATTCATTTATGACTGAAATCAGGGGTATCACCAGTTTTCACAAATGCAAGCAGTAAAAAGCTTGTGGGCTGGGAGGTATCTGGTCCTGTAAGTGAGTCTTGGGAAGTCTGACATATTCAAATGCTGCTGAGAGATATCTCAAAGGTAGCACTCTGCATTTCTCCCTTTCCAAATGCGACCATGAAAGACTATTCCCAAATTAGGACCTATATTCCAGAGAAGGTACACTTCTTTGTTAAGGGACACAGTGAGTGAAGAACTGATGGTAAGAACATACAGATCAACACCCCAGCTCACCAGCAAGGACTTATAAGAGAAGAAGGGAATGCTGGATAAACAATAATTTATAACTAGTCTCCAAAAAGGAGGTTTAGGATACACAGAAGGAGACGAGCCCATAGCCTCAACTAATTTGTGTTACCCAGAAAAAAAATGAAATAGAACTACAAGGTTCCCTGGGCTCAAAGCTTTACTGGAATTAGGGCTGGCACTAGGAAGGCTCTCAGAGAATCTTAAAGACCCAATGTTCTGTGTATGGAGAAGGGGCCAAAACACATATCCAGAGTTGAGTCGGGAATGGAATTCAGAAATTTCACATCACTTTTAGATTGAACTCTAAGAAATGTGTCACCAATAATCCTATAGCATCAGTCACCAAGAATCTTACTGTTTTTAGATGTGTATGAAGCATTTACGGTGTGTCAGGCACCATGCTAAGACCTGAGAACCTGATTTAACTTATACATAATTGCTTCTTGATCACGTGAGAAATAAATCCATAATTACCATGGAGTTTGATGAGTGATCCTGGTGAGGGGACCTAAAACAGGAGCTACGGATGCCACATGCAGGGCATCGAAGTCAGAACCCTGGAAGGACCATGTCAGCCCAGGTCTCTGGGAGCCCTCTGCTGCTTGCGCAGGTCACGTGTGAGAAATTGCCAGTGAGAGCCTAGACAGGCTGCCTGATATCCACAGGCAAAGGTAAGAAGAAGCTACAATGGAGCTTCATATTCTAAAACAAAGATTTCAAGCTTTTTCTGAATGAATGAATGGTTTAAAACAGAAGAGGGACACTTTCAGCTTTTTGTTTTAGAAAATTGTCCTGGCAAGGCTTGGATGATTGACTGGAGGTTATAGTGGATCTGAGGCTGGGAGCAGCCGGAATATTCTAATGGGGTAGGTGAGAGGGCCACCAGTGTGGATATACTGGGGCAGATGGTTAGAAAGCAACTGAGGTGGCCAGACCCAGAGGAGCTGACCCATCCCACGAGATACTGAGAGTCCAGGATGACGTGTGGGTTTGGGGCCTGGTCACCTAGCAGAAGGTGAAGATGAGAAATACTAGAGTAGCAAATATGGGAAAAATAAAGACTTGAGGAAAGCACCATTTATCTGAGAAAGTACCAGAAGCCCGTGCTGTACTGTGCTTAGTCACTCAGTCGTGTCCAACTCTTTGCGACCCCATGGATTGTAGCCCACCAGGCTCCTCTGTCCATGGGGATTCTCCAGGCAAGAATAATGGAGTTAGTTGCCACACTCTCCTGCAGGGGATCTTTCCAACTCAGGGATCAAACCCAGGTCACCTGCATTGCAGGAGGATTCTTTAACATCTGAGCCACCAGGGAAGGTTACCTCAAAGGCTATGAAATGTCTAACATCTTATCCGCTCTCCTCAACTGGGTTTTATACTCTACCCATAAGGGAAGGGATAAGCACTCTTTTACCCATCCCCAAGGAGGGAGTCTTGGGCATTATTAGCTCATGGTACTCATGAATATTTATGGACTGATTTCCTTTAGAACTAGTCTATGCTAGGGCCAGAGATAGGAAGGACTAAATATCCCCAAAGAGCCACAGACTAGGGACCTTCCTCTTCTGTCCTTAAGGCCGGATGGTCTTGCCAGGGTGGACTGTAACTTCAGCCTGTATACGGGAGAGAGATTCTGCACCTCAAAGAGAATGGGTCACACATGGACAGCAGTAACTCAGCTGATAGCAGGAATGACGCAACAGGCCCACTGTTTTCAAGGGTCTAATATTTGGTTAATCATCCCTCGGAGCCCTGAATGATAACATTTCTGTCTGTGCATGTTGTAACCTATGTTCCTCCACAGAAGATGATGTTAACAGAGCCTTGTTTCAACAAGTCAATGTGTCTTCATTTGGCGGGGGGCGGGGGCGGGAGGGCAAGGCAGCTATGGGCACAAGTGAAAAGTGAAAGTCACTCAGTCTTTGCAATCCCATGTACTACACTGTCCATGGAATTCTCCAGGCCAGAATACTGGAGTGGGTAGCCTTTCCCTTCTCCAGGGGATCTTCCCAACCCAGGGATCAAACCCAGGTCTCCCGCATTGCAGGCAGATTCTTTACCAGCTGAGCCACAGGGAAGCCCAAGAATACTGGAGTGGGTAGCTTATCCCTTCTCCAGGGGATCTTCCTGACCCAGGAATCAAACTGGGGTCTCCTGCATTGCAGATGGATTCTTTATCAACTGAGCTATCAGGGAAGCTCCTAAGTACAGCATCCCAATAGACTACATATGGTATCCTCACTTCAGGCCAGAAAAAGCGCAAACCAGGCCTAATCAAACCCAATAGAAGCTCCCAGTGCCTCACTACCACCCCAAGCAGAGCGTGAACAGAGTTGAGAACCATCACTGGAGACAGTGGTTCTCAGAGAGCCTAGTCCCAAGCAGATGACAGCTCTATGGGAAATGGCTTTCTACATCTGGCCCCATGGCTCAAGAAAGCTGATGAGGTGAGTGATGAAGCCAGCCTCTCCAGACTTGAATTTATGGGACTGGGCACCACAGGAATCTTAGGAAACTGCAATGTTGAAACTATAAATGACTCATATTTTCCAGTATGTAAAACATGCTTATAGTCAACTCACTTGGACCTAACGGCAAGTAAGTGGCCAAAAAATCAGACTCTGGCATGAATCAGACAAATGCTGCTGAGTCCAAACACATCACCAAGACAATATGACCATCTTCTCTGCTGTCAGTAAGAGCTTAGCATGTTAAGGAAACCATTATAATGACCACTTACAAATTTTAAAAATGCCCTTCATCCGCGTCTCTATTTCTGCCTTGGAAATAGGTTCATCTGTACCATTTTTTCTAGATTCCACATGTGTGTGTTGATATATTTGCTTTTCTCTTTCAGACTTACATCCCTCTGGGTGACAATATTACAATAAAAATTTTTTAATAAATTAAAATAATAAAAATGCTCTTCTATCCAGATCCTCAGTGGAGAAAGCAAGAACAAGAATTTTGTTAATTACCTGCTACCATTACTTTGTCTTGGCAATTAATCTTGTAAAATAATACCAAAAGGCATTAACACAGAAGGGAAAATGGGACCCCTTCCAGGAGCAGGGACCCACTGTTCATTCACCAGGTTGGCCATTCCCATAGCTTTAGAGAAGGGGTTGGTGAATTATAAATCCCAGGCCAAATTCAGCCCATCACTTGTTTTTGTATGGTCCATCAGCTAAGAATGGTTTTCACATTTTAAAATGGTTGGGAAAAAGTCAACAGATGATATTTTATGACGTGTAAAAATGATATGAAATTCAAATTTCAGCATCCATAAATAAAATGTCATTGATGCACGGGCACGTCCATTATCTGTGGCTGCTTCTAGACTACAATGGTCAACTTGAATAGTTCCAACAGACTGTAATGGCCCACCAAGCCTAAAGTACTTACTGCCAGGCCCTTTACAGGTAAAGTTTTCCAACTTCGAGCTTAGAAGATCATTGCTTAATGTGGTATAGCTAGCACTACCCAAATGCTTAATCACATGATGCAGAGAGCCAACTCACTGGAAAAGACCCTGATGCTGGGAAAGATTGAAGGCAAAAGGAGAAGGGGGCGGCAGAGGATGAGATAGTTAAATAGCATCACCGACTCATGCACATGAATCTGAGCAAACTCTGGGAGATAATGGAGGATACAGGAGACTGGCATGCTGTAGTCCATAGGGTCACAGAGTTGGACATGACTTAGCAACCGAATAACAACAACAAATGTTTGATGTGCCCTATTGTCCCCACTAAGGACTGAATGTTTGTGTCCCCCCAAATCCATATGTTGAAATCCTGACCCTCAATGTGACAGTATTAAGGAGTAAGGCCTTTGGGCAGTAAAGAGGCCATGAAGGTTAATCCCTCATGAGTGGGGTTAGTGCCCTGCAGAAAAGAGACACAAGAGCTTCTTTCCTCTCTCTGCTCTCTGCCACGTGAAGATATAAAGAGACGTTGGCAGTCCACAGCGTGCAAGAGCATTCTCACTAGAACCCAGCCATGGCTGCAGCTGGACCTCAGACTTCTGGCTTCAGCAACTGTGAGATATACATTTTTGCTGTTGGTAAGTCACCCAGTTGAAGGTACCTTGTTATAACTGACTAAGTCAGTCCTCAAATATTTCCATAGCCTTGTGTCTAAATACCATTATTAGTCTTTTCATTTTTGGTTATTAGCACCTTAGTGGAAATTAACTGATTATATTAGAAAGCATGACTTGGGACTGACCATGCACATGATGGGTCAGGGGTAGGGTTGATAAGGACGGGGACTCAGGGTGATGGATCTGAAGGGCAGGGGAGCCCAATGAGTCACAAAATTCTGAGGCTTCATGAACTGACTTTGGGTGTGTTTTGGGGGGAGAGTCCTGGCATATGATCCACATGAGAGCCAATCACTGAAGTGTCCCCAAATTACCATAAAGGTTTGTCAGTAACTGAGTAAACCTAAAAATCCCCCACCCAGTCACTAGGAGATGATTTTTGGACCTTGGTATCCAAAGGAAGTGGGGCATTTTAGAGGAACCAAGGGCAAGGTATGAAGGTCTCAGGACAAGCCGTTCACCTTTGGATATCTCTGGGGCTGACTTATAACCCTGGTGGTGGTTTAATCATTAAGTCATGTCCAACTCTTTGTGACCCCATGGACTGTAGCCCACCAGGCTCCTCTGTCCATGGGATTTCCCAGCAAGAATACTGGAGTGGGTTGCCATTTCTTTCTCCAGGGGATCTTTCCCAGCCAGAGATCGAACCTGGGTCTCCTGCATTACAGGTGGATTCTTTACCAACTGAGCCACCAGGGAAGTCCTCCTTACTCTAAACTTGATTACTTTCCTCTGTTTCCTATCCCTCCCCTTATCTCCAAGCTGAGGAGGGTACCCTGCCTTCATCAGGAAGCACTCAAAGGAGCAACAGGCAAAGGAGGCCTCTGTCCACTCAGGACCCAGCCCACATTCTCAGAGTCCAAGGTGGAACCTGAGGGGCTGCCGATTCCAAGAGCACAGCAAAGAACAAGAGTGTGTGGAACACCCCAAACTAGAGAGCAGACATCTCTAAACAGTGACTGGAGAGCAGCATAAGCACGTGCAAATGAAGGATGAAAAGTCACATCGAAATTGGGCAGAGCAGGTGGAGACTGTGGGGAGAAAGTTGGCACAGGCAGGCAACATTTACTGGATACGATATTTAGGAAAATCAATTTGAAATCCTGTGACTCTGACATCATCTCTTTCAATTGCATCAGCAGAACCTTAAACGGAGCAGTAACTTCTTCCTTCCTCAGTTACCCTCTTGGCCAGAATGTTTAGTCTAGGAGGAATTAACGATTTGCTAGGACAAGAAAAGGGGAGTCACGAGGGGTGGGGTGAGGGCTTGAAGACATGCTACCCAGCAGCACAAATCTCCCGGCTGCCTTTCCCGGCAGTCAGGTCATCCTGCTGCATGCAATAGGTCACGGGAATGACGCTGCTGAGACTGAGCTTGGCACAGCTTAGATGTGGTTATTGGGAGCTGGAGGCAGGAAGATGGGGAAGGCCCTTCTCCTTTATTAACAGAAAAGTGTTCAAGCATCCTTACTGTTCAGGCTTATCCAGAAGCTTCAATTCCTCCTCCTTGGATGTCTCATAATACTTTCTTATTTTAACAAGTTCATCCTCTTGGGCTCTCTGTGTCGAAACAGAAGCAAAACACACACACAAAAATGAGCAATGACAATCTGTCTAAAGCAATATGTCTCAAAGTATGGTCTCTGGACCATCAGCATCACCTGTCACTAATTAGAAATGCCAATTGCAATTGTTGGCCCTATCTTGGGCATGGGGCTTCCCAAGTGGCTTGGTGGTTTTAAAAAAAAAAAATCTGCCTGCCAATGCTGGAGATGCAGGTTCAATCCCTGGGTTAGGAAGATCCCCTGGAAGAGGAGATGGCAACCTACTCCAGTATTCTTGCCCAAAGAATCCCATGGACAGAGGAGCCTGGTGGGCTACAGTCCACGGGGTCTCAAGGAGTTGGACGTGACTTAGCGCAACTGAGCACGCCTTGGACATACTTCATGCCGGAAGCAGAGCCAACGCTCTAAGAGTGGGGTTCAGAGAGCCCTCCAAGCGATTCTCAGGCATGCTAGTGTTTGAGAATCACTGGCTAAAACCCAACGGTCACATAAGTAACCTGGGCTGGATATACAAGTGGATATATATATACACACACAAGCTGGATATACATATATATATATCCAGGTGATACTGGATATACAGGAATTTGATTGCTACCTTAAATCCTTGGTGTCTTTCCCTGTAAGATCAGATATGGGTCAAGTTTTCCTTAGCATGTGCTTCCTCATCCTCAAAACAGCCCTCCTAACTTACATAGGGTCCCGATTTTTAAATTTCTGGTCAGCAGGTTCTCTCTGAATTTTCTAAGTATTTGTTGTCTGCACTACTTACTTTGGCATTTGGTCTCATACTTTCTCAATTTATCCACCTACGTCAGTTATATGCAGCTTACTGCTGCTATAAGCTAACAAGTACCCACCAAGCGCACAGTCCCGAGCCTGATGTAACAACTAAAAGCCCCGAGAAGGCATTTTGCCTTTTACGAAGTCCTCCAACATCAAGCATTGCATCCTTGTTTTATAGGTGACTCCACCGAGGCTTAGACTAACTACCTGGTAAAGAGCTTGATGTGAAACATCTTTCTTTCACAATTCCATGCTGCCCTCTGGGTATTCCCCACATGTGCCAGGATGGCCTAGGATTCGTGCATCTTCTTATCTATTAATGAAAGCCTTCCTAATAGAAACATGGGGCACTCCCACCCATCATGTTAGATTAATACTAAACAGTTCCTGATATACACAAAGGATGTAAAAATGTGAAGGGAATTGGAAATCCTGCTAGACTGGATTATCACACTATGGAAATTTTCTGTGAGAGGTTTAGAGTCCCTGGGAACCGAAGTATTGAATTATTTTTTGAGCTTGGTAACCAAAGCATGCTATAGAGCTCTGGGAAATAGCATTATTCAGTAAAGAGAATCTGGTTCAATCTATATACTCAAATCTAACAGAGTCAGTGAACCAGAGCAGTTAACAATTATGGGAACTGGGACTCTCCTGTATGTTCTCAAGAAAGCCAGTCAATTACTCTGCTTATTTACACATATAATCCACATTTAAAGACCATATATGTATACAGTGCTGCTCATTTTCAAAATACACTGCTATTGCTATATATATTGAGCTCTATTTTAATAGTCACAGAAATCATGTAGAGCCTATTATAATCCCCATTGTACTGAGGCTCAAACAGGTTGAGGAGTTTCACTGACCCAAGGCCACTCAGTTGTCCATGACAGAGCCTGATCTCAAACCTGAATATCTCACTCTAAATCCAAAACACACACTCACCATCCGATACTATTTCCCACATTCAATGCCATCAGCTTACTTGGACTAAAAGTAATCATCCAAGCTGGAGACAGCGTCCCCATTCCTCAGAAGATGACACTGGTTATACACCAATATTAAGCTGCTAACACAGCTTCACTCACTCTGATTGAAAACCACAGGGCTGCATTCTGTGGCACAGACATGGCCTCCCCACTGAACCGCCCTCCCCTGTAAAAGAAATCTACTAACCCAGATGCCACAGTGCGGGGGAGGGATGTCAAGAACCTAGTGTTTCCTCATGTTCACTCTCATTTGAGCTTGCTTTTCTGTACCCTACTCTCTTCCACGCAATGTCAAAATTCCCACCGCCAAAGAACATGAATGCATCAGTGATTTTTTGGGTGGGAAGAGTCACATACAATGATTTTTTAGACATTAACATATTTTTTGTTAAAGTTAGTTAAGATACAAAAATCTGAAAACTCTGATACTCACATTTTCATATAAGGCTGCCAGGGTTTCCAGATCAACCACGGAATCGTCCACGTTAAAAATGGCTGCCGAGCACCCAAAGAGAAAGAGAAAGGATAAGAGGTTAGACCGGACTCTGCTGCACTAACATTTACTCCATGTGCAGCTACCAAGCAATGAAAACGTTTGCTCTCTCTTACCCAGGTTGTCTTCTGACATGCTCTTGCCCCCTTTCCTTCTGCACCAGGGGGGCCCCGTGAAAGAAACCAAAACGGTTCTGATTGCTGGCCTAAGCCTTAGCCCTGCCTGCTTTAATTCCTCAAGCTCTGCATCCTTTCGCAGTTTAATTTAGGCTCCGCAGGAGAAGTGTTTGTGTTTTAAATCTAAATCAGTTAGTAGGTTTGAAACACAATTTTAAATCTTTCTTCCCGACTGGTAATTGAAGAGATTTAATACCTAATGCACCAGAACTGACGCTTGCCCATTACCAGGAAGAGGGAGAGAAAAAAGACAATGTTGGCAAATTAAATGAATTCAGGCATGTGATTTCAGGCACCTTGCCATGGCTGCTGCAAACATCTTGTTTGGATTAAAAAGACAAGAAAAAGCAATAATTGCATCAATGGCAAATTAAGATTATGGAAACCTCCCATGAGCAAGTCTTAAGGCAAGTTCTCGTTCCCATGGTTTTATTTGGATTCTACTTGTTGTTCTATATCTTAAATAAGTCATTTAGCTGTTAACTAATATGCCTGTGATTTCATCTAAAGAGATTCCTTCCCATATATACCAGCGTACAAACATGGAGATTTTAAAGCCTTAATGGATTTGGCAATCAAAGTGCTTGAAATAGGCAGCCTCACATCTTTAAATAATTATGCAAAACTAATAAGGTTTGTTCCCTCAACCCCACCACCCTTCTCTGACTTTACATTGTGAAATTAACCAGCACGCTAGTAAATTTTCTCCGTGGCAGGCTAATTAATTTTATTAAACCAACCAGTGATATTTAGAATGCCTTAAAATTCTGCTCGTCAACCATTACTCCGTTGGTTGGCATTACACCATGGTTTTGGAGAAGGTGGGGATCAAGGTAAAGGGCAGGTTGCTTTCAAATTGTTTTGCTTCTTCTGTGGTTTAGAATTATATGAACCCCTTCATACAATTTTAATAAACTTAATTAACTGAGCTAAGATCATGTACCTTCACAGAATACTGAGAAATGTACTTAAAATTCCTTCATGGGGCACCTTCTCTAATTCAGGAGTTAATCAGCAAGCTGTTCCTCAACTACACGGAGTAGTGAGAAAACAAGCGATTAATATGGAAGTGACAAAGTCAGTCATCTCAGATCCCACCAGGACAAAGGAAAACTACACTTCTGATGAGGCCAATCTAAAACCACAAAAGAAAAATGTCCTTTGAGGAAAGAAGGAAAGAATCTACCCTCCCAGGACTGTTATACTATGCATGCAGATAAGATGATTTCGCTAACTTATTAGAAGGACCAGGCATTTTTAAATGTCTGATGCTTTAAGGAAACAAAAAAGAGCCAGGAACAATGTCTATTTTATGCAAATGCTAATAGTCTCCTATAAAAATCAGCCAATGAAAATGCAGTAAGACAAGGCAAAATTCTAAAAATAATTTATCAGAGATGTTCATTTCTAAACCAGGTACTACATATAACTGCAAGTTTACATATAATCAAGTGATCTTAACTAATGGGAAAGAGAAGGAACTGTTGGCTTCCTTTCCTGGTGAGTAAATATTTGAGTTTCAGAAGTTAATCAGTCTGGGTCCCAGATATACAATTTGATGGGTTATATCCTCAGCCAATTCCCCTCCAGTGTGCTAGGAAATGGAGGAAAACACATAGGGAGGATGGGACTGCAGAATGAGTGTGGGCTCTGGTGACATTTATTCATTCATTCACCCAGCCCTTGAGTAAATATTTGTTGAATGTGCACCAAGTTCTAGAAACTGTTCTAAAATGCTGTGATTATATAAATCAAACATGTCTAAGACATTTAAGGTACTTTGTCTCATGAGACTTATACTCCAGCTTAGGGAATAAAAAATAAACAAGTAAATAGTTACAGATAATGATGTAAAGAAAGAGCAGAGCCATAAGCAACCTTAGAGAGGCTGACGGATGAAGGCTTCTTTGAAGAGGTGGCATTTAAGCTAAGAGCTGAGCAGGTTAAGTTCTATGAGTGTCTGGGAGAAGAGCCTTCCAGTGAGTGGTAAGGGCAGAAAGAGGTTTCTTATCCTGATGAAGGAAAAAGCTCAAGATTCAGAAAAAGAGCAAGATGACTATTATGGATGGAAGCAAAACTTACTACATGATCCTGGCACGTTCAGTTCTATTAGGTTCAGCATACTGACTCCAGTATTCTTGCCTGGGAAATCCCATGGACAGAGAAGCCTGGTGGGCTACAATCCATGGGGTCCCACAGAGCTGGGTGTAACTGAGCACACACACACACATTCATAGGATGGGTCTAATTTCACTTACTGAAAACATTAAAACAAGATGTATGCTCTACTGAACTCATAGAGCGTTATGAGAAATCAAAACAGTACCTACAAATAGTGACTACTGTGATGTTAAATATACACACTGTGTACGTGTTTTAATGCTTGTTAATGCCTTATCTGCTTTAACATCTGGAAAGAATTAGAGAAAGAAGACTACCACTTTCTACAATACTTGAATGTTTCCAGTAGGAGCTGCTGCTATTTAAACCCTTTTGGTCCTTTAAAACCCCACTCAAGGCCCACCTTCAGGAAGTGTTAATAGAAAAGGTATATGCATGAATAACTCTAATAATGAAAAATAATGTAGTGAACGGTTTAAGGGAAATACAAGATAACTCTGGGTCTGTTTGGGCTTCCCTGGTGGCTCAGACAGAAAAGAAATGACCTGCAACGTGGGAGACCTCGGTTTGATCCCTGGGTTGGGAAGATCCCTTGGAGAAGGGAATGGCTACCCATTCCAGTGTTCTTGCCTGGAGAATTCCATGGATAGAGGAGCCTGGAGGGCTACAGTCCATGGGGTTGACCAAGAGTTGGACATGACTGAGTGACTAGCACTTTTACTTTTCGGGTCTATTTAGAAAGCTAATCTAATCTTAACTTCTCATTTCCATCTTTCCCATCAAAGCACTTTTCTTCGTACCACCCAAGTTTTTGTTTTTTTTTTAAATCAAAATTTTACTTTGATGTTTGAAATACCTCAGATGTCTTTCCTTTAAACATTGGGTAAAGTCCAACTGCCTATGCCTGATTTTTAAATTCATTCCTTTCCTGGCCCTGAGTGACACTTCCAATTTCATCCTTTACCATTTCCACTGTTCCCAGGCCCCCTGAGCTCCAGCCACACACCTCTCTACTCCTGAACATTCCATGGTTTTCTCCCTTCCTGCCCCCTCACCCTCCTAGGCCTTGGAGAAGAGTTTCCTGCCCTGGAAGGATGCTCCTTGACCTTTGGATCATTAAGCAGTCATTCCTTACCTCTTCCATGGCACCACTCCTATTTTATATTGGGTGAAAGAGTCTATTTTAAGAAGCCGTATTAGTAAGTTGCTTAACACTGTATCGTGGAAGGCCTGTAGTCAGGGATCATTTCTACACATCTTGATAATCCCAGCATCCAACATAGTACTAGGGGTAGTAACAGGAATAAGATAAATGTCTATGGATAAGACAGGTGTCCCAGGAATCCCAAAGAGTGAGTCTTGCTGCTGGGTGTCAGCAAAAGTTCCTTGACAAAGACAGCATGGTGTTTTGAAAAAGAAAAACATAGACTTTTTAAAGGGATAGGACTGACGAATAAAAATAATATAATATGCATATCTGAATTAAGGTTGTTTGCCCACCCTTGTTTGTTTCCATTAAAATAATCAAAGTATGAAAAAAAATAAAAATAAAAAATAAAAGTATGGTGAGTAAAGCTGCACAATCATGTCCCATCCATATCCTCAGTACAGATACAATGCTGGCCTGACTACTCCATACCTCAAAATCACTAAATTTAACAAGCAAATCTTCTCATTTTAAAGGAAAGAATAAGGAAACTATCTTCCCTCTCATTCTTAACCTTCAAAGATGTTTTAAACAGTGGTATCACCACAGGCAAAAAGTCACGAGTAGAAATTCCACTGTTATACTACTTTAGGCAGACAGCTAAAGCACCCATTTATTAATCATCATGAATCAAGTCAAGTCCATTCCAAGCAGTAACCATCTGTAAATGGACAAGTGCCAGCGAATGTCAATGGGAAAGATGTGAGAGATTCCCAGGATGAAGCAGCAGACACATACAGGCTCAGAGAACACACAGGCAATGGTGGAGAGTCCAAGTCTGGCTTGAATAGAGTATTCCTTACATGCAGTTTGGAGCAAGGTCCTGTGGAATCCTGAAGGCCAAGGTGAAGAGCCTGTGCTACATCGCAGGGGGGCCATGAGCACGGATGAGCAGGTGAGGCAGTGGGACAGAGTTCTATTACATAGGATAGAGCAAAATTTGGAAAGGATGGTTTAGAACTTAGTTCAGCGCAGCAGAGGTAGTGAAAGCCAGAGTACTGTGGACAGAAAGGACAGAACAGGAGAGAAGACGGCAGAGCTCTGCGGAGGGCCGTCATCAGCTGAGCCCAGGGACTAAGCAAGTCTGGTGTCAGATCAGCCCGAGGTTTCCCATCCAGGTGTGGAGGGAGGGCTTGGGCCACCACGAAATAGGCAGAGGAGCTGACGAGGTGGATATGCCTGATGCTGTCCCCTTAGGACCTGGGGGAGGAGTCGGGGAGAGGAAGAAGTCGATGGAGAGGTTAATTTAGGGCCAATGCCGAGTATTCCGCGGAGGTTTCTCCTCTTCCACGTGAGGAGCTTAAAACTGAAAAAGTAAAATAAAGTTCAGAGGTGGAAGCAGCACTGAAATGAGATCATCTGGTTGAGCCCAGGAACGTAAGAAATTAAACACTTTCTATTATTTCTATTTTACAGGGTGGCCAGGGAAGGTTAGGCTATTGGCCAAACGGGTGAAAAGTAAAAAGAGTCAAAGTCCAGTGACTCACAGGAGAGTTGTCTTGCATGTACATAGTCCTGCCTTTTATTTACCATGAACAGTTTAAGTTCCTACAAGGGCCAGAATCCATACATGATCCTGCTATTCCCCAGATACGGGACAATGTATCAGAGAATTGATTCTTGAAAGCACCACTATCCAATTTAGAAGCAGTCCATGAACCTATTCTGTTAGTTAATTGACAACTACATCAAAGAAAGAAATCAGTCATTGATTAAAATATTTTTGGAGTTACCTAGGACCAGGTAGCCCCCTCCATTTTGTACTTGCAAGAACATACTCTGTTTCTCTCTCTCATACACACAAAACCCTTTATATCATGTAAGTTGAATAAGCAAAACCAGCCTACACAATTCTCCAGCACACCTCCAAGCCCTGATACAGTATTCCAAGTAATTCTCTAGCTTTTGCTCACATCTGTATTGGGCTCATTATACCAACACTCCCGCAGATGGTGTCAGAAAGGTGAAGTGCCAAATTCACAAAGGGGAGACCCCAACAACTCATTGCTACTGTGATATCAATCATGGCTGGTGGTTTTTACTTTTATCTCCCTCTCTCCTTAGTTACCCCTGCTCCCACTGTCAGTTCAGTTAGAATATTTCACCTACACCTCACAATATGTCGAGAGGAAATAGACACACGCTGTGAAAAGCTGGTAATTTTATTGGGTTCCTTTACCTTTAAAAATCTGTTACTTGGTCAAGTCTGGTTTCTGGGCTCCTTTTTTGCAGGGAAATTGAGGCAAACATTTTTATGTGGTCCTCTGGTGCCTGCTCTGTACTCCGAGAATTATATACACAAGGATCATTAGAGTAGGCTTTCGCCCATTAAGATATAATAACCGTCAGCAGGGACAAAAAGCAGATCAGTATCACAAATTCAAACTAACAGGCACACATAAAAACTATGCGCCTGCTTCAGGAACAAGGGCGGGGGTCAAGGTCTTACACAATAGGTAAATTCCCTCTCCACTTTGGAGACAGCTTTTCACAAGAGCGGGCTAAGGAGAAAGAACAGGCAAGAATTCTCACAGCCCTCCAGCCATTTTTAACCCTGAATGCTTTTCTATCCCCAAGCACGCCCCGTCCAAATAAAGAACGGTTGTGTTTGCTGTTCTGAAGGGTTTCTAATTAGTAAAAAACATGTACTTACTCATGAGAGCTGTTCTTGATCAAAGTAGCATCTTTGAGCAAGAAATATATGACAGACTGAGGTAGGAAAGGCATACTCCTTTTATTGTTATTCAGTCGCTAAGTTGTGCCTGGCTCTTTGCGATCCCATAGACTGCAACACACCAGGCGTCCTTGTTCTTCACTATCTCCCGGAGTTTGCCAAATTCATGTCCATTGAGTCAGTGATGCTGTCTAACTATTCTTAGTTTGTTTGATTAGACCAAGTAAATCTGGTTGTCCAAGGTGTGAAAGATGTCACATGGGTAGGGTTGGGCTGTGTTGCTTTGGCAGGCTTTGGCTATAGCTGGTTTTAAAACTGGAGCCTCTTATACAGAGTGAAGTAAGTCAGAAAGAAAAACACCAGTACAGTATACTAACACATATGTATGGAATTTAGAAAGATAGTAACAATGACGCTATATGCGAGACAGCAAAAGAGACACAGACATAGAGAACAGTCTTTTGGACTCTGTGGGAGAAGGCAAGGGTGGGATGATTTGAGAGGGTAGCGATGAAACATGTATATTATCATATGTGAAGCAGATCACCCGTCCAGGTTTGATGCATGAGACAGGGTGCTCAGGGCTGGCGCACTGGGATGACCCTGGGGTATGGGATGGGGAGGGAAGGTGGGGAGGGTTCTGGATGGGGAACAATATGCGCACCAGTGGCTGATTCATATTGATGTAAGGCAAAAACCACTACAATATTGTAATTAGCCTCCAATTAAAATAAATTAATTTAAAAAATAGCCTCTATGTAGCCCATTGTATGCTTCTTTGCATTACCTTCAGTAGTTGACACTTTTTACAAGTGGGTGCTTAAAGATTCTTTTCAAGTGGAATAGATTTATTCTCAGTCCAAGAAAGCAAAGGTGAATATTTGATTATCAATAGAAATTATTTTGTTAGCAATGTTAGCTTCCAAATAGCCAACATAAAACTCAGCTCTTTCAACCAAATTATGATTTTTTTAGGGCTTGATAAATAATTTGTAAGGAAAAGAATGGAATGGAGAAGGCAACATGGAAGACCTTGGGGTTTTTCTGTTTGTTTGTTTTGGCCAATTTGATCATGGCATGTGGGATCTTAGCTCCCTGACTCGGGATCAAATTCATGCCCCCTGTCTTGAAAGCATAGATGAAGTCTTAACCACTGGACCACCAGGGGAGTCCCAAGCCCTGGGGTTTTTTAACTCTCAGGTAATCTAACCCTCAAAACTCCCACAAACCAATTCCTCGGACCTCTCTCAAGAGAAAGGCAAGGATGTGGGGTCCCAGAAAGAAGGTGGTCTTGGCAGAATCTGAAAGCTGAGGAAAGGCAAAGCAGGATTATTTCCCCACAGTCTCACCTCCCCATGAGGCCAGCACTGAGAAGGAAGATCAAGCTTGTGATGAAACTGGGCAAGAGGTGAAAAGCAGGGGGCCAGGCAGAGAGAAGTGTCAAAGAACCAGAGGCCAGAGCAAGAGCTGCACAGAACCTGCCCCACGGAAAGCTCAGTACCCAGGTCTCCACACAATGGCCAGAACACTCCTATAACCTCTCCGCCATAAGCCTCACTCTGTCCCTACTGAGCACCATGCTTCTGCTCCAACGGCGGCAGGGAACCTGTGCAGACACAGGTACCGGCCAAGCCTCATTCCACACACATATCCAGAACAAATGCTGAGGGCAGCAGTTATTAAGCAGCTTAAAGGCATCTCTGTGCACTCCACCAGAGGGTGGGGAAAGCAGGCAGGCAGTGCTGGAGATGAGTACTTAATTAGTAGCTTGCCTTTATTGGGAACTTGCTGTGTGCAAGGCATTGTTCTAAGCATTTTACATTTAATCATACAAGGAAGATTCTACTGTTGCCCTGAGTTTTACAGGCAATGAAACTAAGGCATGAAGAATGGTTTCCCAAGCTCAGTTCCATAACCAAATTGACTAGACTATGATTGTAATTCTTTTATCCTTTGTAAGTGTCAGTCTAGAAATAATCACTCCACCTAAAGGAGACCTGAGTTTGATCCCCGGGTTGGGAAAATCCCTTGGAGAAGGGAATGACTACCCACTCCAGTATTCTTGCCTGGAGAATTCTTGGGACAGAGGAGCCTGGTGGGGTACAGTCCAAGGGGTCACAAAGAGTCAGACACAACTGAGCAACTAACACTTTCACTTTTCAAAATTCTCACCACACACACACCAAAAAAAGCGCTAACCAACTGCCTATAAAAGTCTACACAGAAACCTTTGCCTCTGAATGGCATCACATGTTTTGTACATCAATCAGCAGTCTCCCAGTGGGAACCATAGATAGACCAGGCCACAGAAATGTCATTTGTGTATTATACACATCCATAATGCCACCATTATTTAATTATTGCTAATACTTAATTCATTTCTAATATACTATGGTCTTTTTAAAAAATTTGTAGCCACACCCCATGGGCATGTGGGCCCTTAGTTCCCCAACCAGGGAATGAACTCGAGCCCCCTGCATTGGAAGGTGGACTCTTAACCACTGGACCACCAGAGAAACCCCTCAGATATGCTATCTTAATATATGTCATAAGACAATCAAACTTCAGTCTTTGTTAATCATTCACAGTTACTGACAAGAATCAGTATTGTGGTTCCAATCATAGCAAAAAAAGAACGTCTAAAAACAAAAGGAAACCCAGAACTTGAAAAGGCATTATCTTAGAAGAAAAGAAAGTCTAAAAAGAAATCAACAATAATATAAAATCCATTTTTCTTAAAAAGATATTACTAATTGCAATTTTATACTGCATGCCAGAACTGACTAAAAAGGGAAGCGAAGGCACAAAGAATGAAGAAACACAAACAAAAGCTGTCTCCAGACACATAAAGAACAGCAACTATCAAGAGAATATATTTTATGATATTATCTACATTGCCAAATGCTTGCTGGATGTGTATCATGTGAGTTGGTACAGACCTTTATTCAAGCTTTGTTGGAGACAGGAGGCAAGTATAAATGACACAGTGTAAACAGAAGCCAGCTAGCAGGTGACAGAAATAACCATCCCAAAAGGGACACATCTAGTCTGTCCCCAAAGCTCCAAATCACTCAATGTCATCAAACAAAAATCCCAATTCTTGTCTAAGTCGAGGCATGTACTCGGCCACAAGGTGCCGTTTTATAGGTGCAATTAAAATTGTCCATGGTTCAAACCTCAAAGAGGGGCACAAGGACAGAATTCACAAAGCTTCCGCTCCTTCATTCCCTCTATTCTCTGTAGGGGCAGTGGAATGAGAAATAGTCTGGTTTAAGCTGCTTCGGTTCTTCCATTAGTTCTGGTTCTTTTAAGCCAAAATTACATTCCAGGCAGATTGGATGGTCTCAGCCAGTTGCCTGAAGGTAAAGTACAAAAGAAATGCCACCCTTGGCTTTCTGGACCCAGCTCTGAGAGGGGAGGAATGCACAGGGGTTCAGAGAGAGGTGGGTGGGACCCTGCCGCTCAGGTGTTTTAGACTCAGCAGGAAGAAACGAGAGCCGGGCAAGGACATAGAGTAGCATTAGAGCTACTGTCTATATTCATCCCCAAACTGAGCTCTGCCCATGCTTAATAAGTTGATTGGCCCTGACGCCTTCCTTTGGTACATCAGTAGGTCATGACTACCTGTCCCCATCGGTGGGTAAGCTCTTTCACACGTGGCTTCCTCACTTGTTCCTTTACTTCCAATGTACCGTGATTTGGTAGCAGTGGCGGAGGGGGGCAGGGGGGATGGGGGGGAATTATATAACATTTTCTGATTCTAACATCTAGTTTTAACTAAACTTGACAAAATAAACCAGTTGGCTTCAAAAGATTCCTGAAGAGAAACCCCAGACTGAAGATAATCCATCAATAATAAGAAAAATGGCAGAGCACAGGCTTGACTGCTAGTACAAGTTCCTCATCAATTGTGGAATGAATTAGAAACGGGGACAGTTGAATTAGATCTGCCAAGATGCTGACCTCCATACATTATAGTAGAATTTATCAAGAGACTGTTTGAAATGTGGGTTTAAATCCACTATTTTTAATAATAAGCTTCATTTTATATGTATATTGAGCCGTGAGATACTAGCTGTTGAGAATTTAAAGCCATCAAAATCAGTAACACATTTAAAAATATTAATCTCAATTTAATTTATATATTTGCATTCATTTTATAATGTGAATATTAGTTCTGTTACACATTTACATGATGTACAAGTTCTTAAAAACATATGTTGAGAAGGATGCTCTAAAATTTTTACTGGCAGTGGTGCACAATAAAAATTTTGCCCTTTGAGTATAGGTCTTCCAGACCAGAATTAGAATGTTCCTCAGGAAGGTCCTGCAGACAGTGACTGTAGCCATGAAACTAAAGACGCCTGCTCCTTGGAAGAGAAGCTATGAAAAACCTAGACAGTGTACTGAAAAACAGAGACATCCCTTTGCTGACAAAGGTCTATACAGTTAAACCTATGGTTTTTCCAGTAGTCATGCACGGATGTGAGAGTTGGACCATAAAGAAGGCTGAGCACTGAAGAATTGATGGTTTCTAACTGTGGTGCTGGAGCAGACTCTTGAGAGCCCCTTGGAAAGCAAGGAGATCAAACCAGTCAATCCTAAAGGAAATCAACCCTGAGTATTCATTGGAAGGACTGATGCTGAAGCTCCAATAATTTGGCTACCTGATGAGAAGAGCCAACTCACTGGAAAAGACCCTGATGATGGGAAAGACTGAAGGCAGCAGGAGAAGGGGACGACAGAGGATGAAGATGGTTGGATGGCATCACCAACTCAATGGACATGAGTTTGAGCAAATCGGTGGTGAAGGACAGGCAAGGCTGACATGCTGCTGTCCATGGGGCTGCAAAGAGTTGGACACGATTGAGTGACTGAACAACAGGAGAGCCCTAGGCAATTCACAGTGAATTTCAGATGCCTGGAAATTCATTATGTTTTAGACAACTGGCATAAACCTTGACAGAGATTTCTATAAATTATTAGGCAAAAAGAAGCAAAGTCCAGTCAGCATTCTCAGATCTGACTTTTAGACTCTGGGTATACAACTAACTTACATTTTGATTCGAGAGTCCTCAACAGAAAGATGGGTCTTTGATACAGCTGAACTCTAAACTGAGATTCTGGACTAGTCAGAACTAAAGTGACAAATGCTTTATTTTGATGTTAGATTAAATATTATAAATATGAATTCTGAGAGTGTACGGGAAATTCCAAACGGATGCCAGGAGATTTCTGGCACCTAGTCTGTTGCAATGCATATGGAGGTTTATGTCAAGAATAGTCAACAGCAATTTTCCATCTCCCCTGGGAAAAGAATAAGAGGAAATCACTAACATGGAATGAAAACACTAATTTGCAATCACTTAGGCAGTCGCTGTAGCCAAGGATGCCAAACGCTTTTAAATATAAGTCCCCCTAGTTAAGTAGATGGAAAACCGGCAAGGAGTAAATCACTCGTTCAGGATATCTCCTGGACCAAACACAAGTGGTGTGGTATTATGGCCAGTGTCCTCAAGCCACTCTTCCTCCACAGCCAAGGTCTTGCCTTTAGTCATGCAGTGCTTTAAACTTCAGTCAGAACAGAGATTTAAGTTTGCCCTACAAGATACTGCACACCGCCTGGGGTGGAGAGAAACATGTATGGGTGGCTATCTTTGCCACCCAATGGGATGTTCGGTCTCTAACCTAGCCCTGTTTACTTAGTATCAGGCTGGAATTTTCAGACGTTCTTGAACAATCCAGCTGAAATGTCACCAGCCATCTCCAACTCAAATCATGCAAAACAGAATCGATCTTTCAGCTTCTACCCGCTCTTTTCCCCCTCTATTTTCATTTTATGCTTTTGGCACCATTGTTCCCATTCTTGTTGAAACCAGCAACTCCAAACTTCTCCATCATCATATGAATCTCATGGGGCTAACCATAACAATCTGCTCTTCAAACATCCCTCATCTACATGATCTCATCAAACATGGTCTCATCTACATTTCCACAGACACAGCCTTAGTTCTGACCTTTGTCATTTATTATGTCAACAATTACAATCCCTTTCTATCAGATCTGGCCATGCATACGTGCTAAGTTGCTTCAGTCATGTCTGACTCTTTGTGACCCCATGGACTGTAGCCCACCAGGCTCCTCTGTCCATGGGATTCTCCAGGCAAGAGTACTGGAGTGGGTTGCCATTTCCTCCTCCAGGATATCTTCCCGAACCAGAGATGGAACCTGCACCTCTTACGTCTCCTGCATTGGCAGGCAGGTTCTTTACCACCAGCACCACCTGGCAAGCCTAGATCTAGTCACCTACATGACTATTTCTGTTTATTCATTCAACAGACCCTTGATGATCCTCATCTCATCGCCAGACACAACAAGGTGTGAGGGACACATCAGTGAGTATTATCGCTCTTGCAGTTTATCTTCTGATGGCGGATGTAAGTGAGAAGTATATGAACAAAGAAAATATTAAGTGCTGGGTAGAAAATAAGATAATTAACTTAGAGTGACTTAAATTAGGGAGGAGAATCTGGGAGGACCTCTTTGAGATGTTCAGCTGAACCCTATGAAATGGCAACCCACTCCAGTATTCTTGCCTGGAGAATCCCATGGACAAAGGAGCCTGGTGGGCTATGGTCCATAGGGTTGCAAAGAATCAGACACAACTGAAGTGACTTAGGAGCAAAGAAAAAGAGTGTGCTGTTGAATGGGACTGGAAAAGCATTTCAAACAGAGGGAACATACTGTGCTTCAAAGACACGGAGGAAGGCCTGTTAAGGAATCAGAGGACCACTGCCGCTGGACAGCAGTGAGAGAGAAGCGAGCTCAGTCAAGTACAGGAGAAGATACGGCTGCTGCCAGAGCATGAAAGGGCGTGGGGGCCAGTCTTCTGTGATCGGAGAAGTATTTCTGCACTCAAAAGGAGACCACAGCACTGCCGCTTTTAACTTCTGCCTCCCTGTTACTGATAGGATAATGTTCAAATTTCATCTGATGACAGTCAGGATCCTTCCTGGTCTGGATACTATTTACCCTTTGAGTACTTTGTTCTGAAACCACCCACATTCACATGCAACTTATAGACTCTAGATGTGCCTCCTTTTCACATGCCTTCTTTCATCAACTGGAAAAGCTCCTTCTCTGTGTGATGACCACCATTTCATCCTCTAAGACTCATCTTAAGTTTTACAGGAGGAGCCAATACATTGATCTCTGTTATTTCACAGGTATCTTTATTCTGTGATCTTAGGATACTCTGTACATCTCTCCCACCATCCTGTGAACTCTTGAGAATGTGAAATTCAGGATGTTATGTGCTGTGGTAGTCATGGTGTCTGAAACAGAGCTGGCATTCAGTACCTGCTTATTGAGGGGGAGAGGGAAAGAGGAAGGGAGGAGGTTGGCAGGCAGGAAGAAGTTTGGTCCAAATGCACTAGAATGAAATTTATGACATTCTGATTTCATCTAGTCTAAGGTTTATTCTATTCCTTAAAACCAAATTAAAGTTTAAAAGATCCTTTATTGAATGACTTCTATATAGGATACATTAGCCCAGTTCGTCGTAAACAATGCTTAATTATCAGAGAAATTCCGAGCAAAGTAATGCTACATGAAGTAAAGGACCACACACTGGCTCTGTTACTTGTTATCAGTTAAGACCTTGAGGTACTGAGCCCCCAAATTCCACTTCTTCAACATACACTATAGGCAGTGTCAAATGGATAACAGAGAAGGGCCCACTTTACAAATGAAGAAAATAAGGTTGCTTTTTAAGAGCTGAACAAGTAAAAACTGGATTATCCATTACCTCTGTGGGAGGTAATGGTGGGCTGAAACACCCAGAACTATTATTAAGATGACCAAGCTGTAATCTCAGCAAGAAGAGAAACGGTGTAAGCAAATACCTAACGCCAAGTAGACATAAGTGAGGTGGGTGTAACAGTGAATAGATATTACAAACATTCTTGTCATGCTGAAGGAAAATTCTCTATCCTCCTCTGAGCGAATATACTAGCTTTCCGGTTTATTCATCAGCTTCTTATGAGTCTGCATGAAGAGCACATTAGTGTATCTACCTCTGCACACTGACAGAGCTGAATATATGACCAAAAGACTGAAGAACAGTCTCTTCGCTGTGGTCACTTCACCATGGTTAACATGCTGTGTGACCCTGCCTGCCAGCTGGTCTGTTCCAATCCGATCTCATGCCAGCTACTTCTCTCACATTAAAACAAATGTTTTAGGTCAAGGTCAGCACAAGGAGGCCTTTCATCAGGATGAGAACACAAGGCCAAGTGCATTCCATTCATGACCAGACATGGATTCTGAATAAAACGTCACTGACACCGCTCAGGCTCCTGAGTGACCTTCAGATTCCAGTGTCAGTCAAATGATTCTAAAAAGGAATTAAGCTAGAGTTATACTGTTATATTCATCTGGAATGTATTACTAATTGAAAACATGAAGTGGAGATAATTGTTTTTTAGAACTTAGGATCCAACTCTGGTGGATAACAGAGATGCTTGAAGCAAGAGAAAGAACTAAAATGGTGCCCATGAATCCTAAAGTCTGTGATGCTACAATCAACATTTCCAGTGCTAAAATTTAAGTTCACATCTACTTCATGAGAGCACATTCCTATCCAGAGTAGAATGTTGAAAAAATCCTGGGTGAACTAATCTCTTATCCAACTCACCATGAACAGTCAACATTCAACATTCATTCAACATTCAATGTTAGAGTGCCAAGGGAAGAAGGTTTACAGTCCTGAGTTGATAACTGGAATAGCACATTGTTGGAATGAGCCTTATCCATATGGCAATCTGATGTTCACTACAACACGACAAGCCTAAAGAGAAATGAATAAAGTGCCATTGACACTGTAAAGACTAATATCCACAGTGCTACTTGTTATGGTAATGAAACCAAGCATACTTGATTTTCACCAGGCTTATAAAGAGCACTGTGGTTTAGGATAAGACTCTGACACTATGTCTGAAAAATTCCTTTCTAATTTCAATGATTGCATCAAAAAAGGGAGTCTCCTTGACAAAAGATTATAAACTTACCTGCCAATATTTTTTGTTTTATTTTTTTCATTTGCCTTAGTATCACAGTTTTCTGTGTGAATTTCAGAAATTCCATCCTAGAGGATCTAAGACCTAAAGCCACTGACGTATCCTTTTCTAACTGTGACAGTGGACCTTTCCAGCCACCCTCTGCTCCAATCTCAAATCAACTACTGCAATGCTGTTTGAGGTTTAACATTTCACAGTTATGTATTCAGTTCTACTACTAAGCTAAAATAGTAAAGACAAGTTTATTTGAATATTCTGCAACTGTCATCTGATTCAGTATACGTTTAGTTTTATGCGGAACTGTAAATGTTTGCAATAAAGCAACATTTTAAGCCTTTAACAAAGCTTATTTCAGAGGAAAAATAATGTATGCAAGTTTCTTAAGTGCCTTTCAGTTTAGGACCTCTGGGGGGGAGGGGTGGGGTCCTTCTGCTGTGTCCTAGAGATAACTTGAAGACATCATCAACTAAAACCTGAAGAGAAGTGTGACTTAAGAGTGTATCCACTGTTACACTGAACCTAAATTTCCTGAAACCACCATTGTATTACCACTTAGAAAATATTATCAGTGATATGTCAAATGACGATCTACTTTTAACTGATGACTGAGAAAGGAGCAGAATATCTTCACGTAAGACACAGATTTAAAAAATGTCAGATTTTGGGTTTACTTTCCCAGGGCCTAAAAATATATATAAAAGTAAAATGTCCTTGCTTTAAATGTCTTTCAAACTGAGCCAAAGATAACCAAGGTGAAATAGTGCCACTCAAAAAAAAAAAAAAAACAAGCAGGGGACTAAGAAACAATGACATAACTAAATGTATGAAAATGGAGACTGTTTCTCTATAGAGGCATTCCTGCTAATGAAGAAGAAATGAGGGGACTAGGAGATCATTATTTGGCAAACTTCGAATGAAATAATGAACCTAGGCAAAGATCATAGTGCCCACAAACATCATAAAGAGAATATTACATACTTAAGAGAATATTATGTCATATTACAGAATATTATGTACTTCTTGATAGAATATACAGTAGCATCTATGAATTATTTTTCTCCCCTGAGATTAACTCTCTTTAGGCTTGTCATGTTGTAGTGTATATCAGATTGCCATATGGATAAGAAAAAGTTTGCAGGAACCACAGGAGACAGAAGAACATCATAAATAAAAACATGGCAATGCAATCAGCAAAACCTAAAATGTGGGAAATTTCACAGGACGAGTGATCTGGGTTCTTTACAAAAACAGTAACTGCAAAGAAAAAAAAATAGAGGATAGAAACCTCTAGATCAAAAGAAACCTAAGAGATGGACACATCCAAGGCAATGCATGAAATGTGTATGAATCCTCATATTTGATGACATTAGGAAATTATTGCAAATGATTTTAAATGTATGATAATGGCACTGGAGTTATGCTTAAAGTATCCTTATCTTTTTGTGGTCTATTACCAGTTTTAAAGGAGGAATTGTAAAATATCTGAGATTTGCTTCATAATAATCTAGTAGATGGAGTGTTTTAGATGAAACAATCTAGTTAATGAGTTAATGATTTTGCCTCTGGGTACTGGATACATAGTATTCACTGTGGCCATTCTATTTTTGTATATGTTTGACATTTCTCACAATAAAAGCTGAAAAGTTTTAAAGTCGGGGTAAAAAAGTATGAATAAGACTTACCCTGCTGGATATCCTTCATTTCTAAATGCAAACTAGAGATCAAGATTCCCACAGTTTGAGATCGTTTTCCATCCAATAACTTGATGATCTAGAATTAAAAAAAAAAAATCAGTATAAGTGTAAATGACCAGG
Organism: Cervus elaphus; assembly: GCF_910594005.1. Lineage (NCBI taxonomy): Eukaryota > Metazoa > Chordata > Mammalia > Artiodactyla > Cervidae > Cervus > Cervus elaphus. The sequence continues at coordinate 70,798,729 of NC_057826.1, forward strand.
CAATCATTTAGAAGCATAATGAAAATATTCATAGCTTTAGATACCCTGATTGGCTAACTGAACTGATGCTACAGTTACTGCATTTTCAAACTTTAATTTGACAAAGCAATCTATAGATTCAATGCAATCCCCATCAAGCTACCAATGGTATTTTTCAGAGAACTAGAACAAATAATTTCACAATTTGTATGGAAATACAAAAAACCTCGAATAGCCCAAGCAATCTTGAGAAAGAAGATTGGAACTGGAGGAATCAACCTGCCTGACTTCAAACTATACTACAAAGCCACAGTCATCAAGACAGTATGGTACTGGCACAAAGACAGAAATATAGATCAATGGAACAAAATAAAAAGCCCAGAGATAAACCCATGCACCTATGTATACCTTATCTTTGACAAAGGAGGCAAGAATATACAACGGAGAAAAGACAATCTCTTTTAACAAGTGGTGCTGGGAAAACTGGTCAATCACTTGTAAAAGAATGAAGCTAGAACACTTTCTAACACCACACACAAAAACAAACTCAAAATGGATTAGAGATCTAAATGTAAGACCAGAAACCATAAAACTCCTAGAGGAAAACATAGGCAAAACACTCTCTGACATGAATCACAGCAGGATCTTCTATGACCCACCTCCCACAGTAATAGAAATAAAAGCAAAAATAAACAAATGGGACCTAATTAAACTCAAAAGCTTTTGCACAACGAAGGAAACTATAAGCAAGGTGAAAAGACAGCCTTCAGAATGAGAGAAGATAATAGCAAATGAAGCAACAGACAAAGCATTTATCTCAAAACTATACAAGCAGCTCCTGCAGCTCAATTCCAGAAAAACAAACGACCCAATAAAAAAATGGGCCAAAGAACTAAACAGACATTTCTCCAAAGAAGACATAAAGATGGCTAACAAACACATGAAAAGATGCTCAACATCACTCATTATCAGAGAAATGCAAATCAAAACCACAATGAGGTACCATCTCACACAGGTCAGAATGGCTGCTATCAAAAAGTCTACAAACAATAAATGCTGGAGAGGGTGTGGAGAAAAGTGAGCCCTCTTACACTGTTGGTGGAAATGCAAACTAGTACAGCCACTATGGAGAACAGTGTGGAGATTCCTTAAAAAGCTGGAAATAATGGCTGAGTAATATTCCATGGTGTATATGTGCCACAGCTTCCTTATCCATTCGTCTGCTGATGGTCATCTAGCTTGCTTCCATGTCCTGGCTATTATAAAGTAATTAGCCTCCAACTAATAAAAATAAATGAAAAAAAAAAAAACAACAACAACAACTGGAAATAGAACTGCCATATGACCCAGAAATCCCACTGCTGGGCATACACACCAAGGAAACCAGAATTGAAAGAGACACATGTACCCCAACATTCATTGCAGCACTGTTTATAATAGTCAGGACTTGGAAGCAACCTAGATGTCCATCAGCAGATGAATGGATAAGAAAGCTGTGGTACATATACACAATGGAATATTACTCAGCTAATAAAAGGAATGCATGTTGAATCAGTTCTAATGAGGTGGATGAAACTGGAGCCTATTATACAGAGTGAAGTAAGTCAGAAAGAAAAACACAATACAGTATATTAATGCATATATATGGAATTTAGAAAGATGGTAATGATGACCCTATATGTGAGACAGCAAAAGAGACACACGTAAAGAACAGACTTTTGGGCTCTGTGGGAGAAGGCGAGGGTGGGATGATTTGAAAGAATAGCATTGAAACATGTATATTATCATATGTGAAACAGATCGCCAGTCCACGTTTGATGCATGAGACAGGGTGCTCAGAGCTGGTGCACTGGGATGACCCTGAGGGATGGGATGGGGAGGGAGGTGGGCGGGGGATTCAGGATGGGGAACACATGCACACCCATGGCTGATTCATGTCAGTGTATGGCACAAACCACTAAAATATTGTAATTAGCCTCCAATTAAAATAAATAAATTTAAAAAAAACTTTAATTTGAAAGATATCTAGAAAATAAAGGAAAAATACCACCCCAAATTCCACCAATCTAATACAAGCATGCAAACCTCTATAATATTTAATTTAATCTGATTTTTTTATTCAAACACACTTTAACTAAGTTGTAACTGCACCACATATGCAAGTTTTTATCCAACTTTTCCACTTATCACTGGCCTATTTCCATGTTGGACTTTGTAAGTCACTTCATTGCCTCTAACCTCCTTGGCTGTGGACCATCCACTGAGTGGCTGAGGGGAAAGATCACTGTGATCTGGACTCCACTGCTGACCAGTCATATGACCTTGGAAAAGTGACTTAAATTCTAGGAATTCAACTTTTTCATCATGAGTAGGCCCACTCCAGTACTCTTTTGCCTGGAAAATCCCATGGATGGAGGAGCCTGGCAAGCTTCAGTCCATGGGGTTGGACATGACTGAGCGACTTCCCTTTCTCTTTTCACTTTCATGCACTGGAGAAGGAAATGGCAACCCACTCCAGTGTTCTTGCCTGGAGAATCCCAGGGACGGGGTAGCCTGGTGGGCTGCCATCTACGGGGTCGCACAGAGTCGGACACGACTGAAGCGACTTAGCAGCAGGCTTGACTGTACTGAGTTTGTGTATTTATTCTAGAAATTAAATGACATAATATACATAAAGCACATAAAATAGTTTTGACATAGGTATTATTTAAATAAAATTTCTCTATTCAAGAGGGTTAGGTTGCTCTGTGGTTGTGCTATGTTAATAATACTTTGGTACATACAACTTTAGTTTGAAGTTGTTTAGAAGTACTCTTTTATAATAGTAATATTATATATGTATATAAAAACTTTTATAATCTTTTTAGAAACTCTAAATACCTCAGTGACAATTATTTCAACCCTCTATGAATGTTCCATGGAGAGCTCATTATAGTTACATTTCTCTCTAAATCTAGTGAATCAAATCAGCTCCAAAGAACATATCACCCAGTGACCACTAAGGGAAAAAAGTTTCTTTTTCTTTCTTGTGGCAGGGCTACAAAAATCAATATGAAATCACATAAAACATCATCAAATCATATGTCTTTAATGCATTTTGTTGGGTGAAATATAAACTAAAAAGCTATGCTTCCTCTCCCACCTATGCGCATATAAGCTTACCAAAAACATAGTGAAGATAAGATTAAATAGTAATAAACATCTACATTTATACTGGTACTAACTAGCTGAGTTGCTTGCTGGTTGAAAAATAAGGGATAACATTAGTTTGTTCCAACCAAGACTACTGTCTACCTATCTATCAATCAATGGTGAGTCAATTACTGCCCGCCCCTCAGCTTCCCCTGCTCAGCATATGGCTACTCTTACATATACTGTTAGGCCAAAAGTACTGCAAGCACAAGCTTTCATCAAGATAAAAGTAAAAACTGATGATCAGCTTAATGTGTTTAATCATTTCAATGTTAGCCTTAGAGAAAGATTCTGGAGGATACAGAAGTTCAGTTTTTAAAAGAAATAAAGAAGATACTTGGTATTTTCATTTATTTTTTATATAAAAGCAAAGGAAGAAGAGATTATATATAATCAAACATATTCTTTAAAAATGAAATTTCTGGCTTTTTCTTAGAGGACACAAATTTAAAGTGAAACCATCATTAAAGTCCAACACAAAATTAAGAAAACCCAAAGTTTTGTGTACATCTTCACGCATGTATTCATTTATTAACAAACATCTGCCGTGTACCTGTTATGTGCCTGGCACTGCTTTGGATTCAGAGGATGCAGGGTTGACCAAGACAGATCATGTCCTCGATCTCGTAAATTTTGTAAAGCTTAATGATTTAATATTGCTGAGAAGAACTAAAAGGCAAATAAAACTATCTGCAAAGCAAATTCAAAGGAAGAAAAGCCTTGAGAACAGACTGGATTTACCCTTAAAAGTCCAAGATAGTGACTGAGATACAACTTTGGTCATGGCATACATATCAATGTCAAGGAGACAGGCACAGGAATCAGATGTAAGACAAGAGGACAATTTGGTTGTAAAAAATGTCTTCAGACAAATATTCACCATGCTATCCAGCTAGGGTTCTGAAAACCCTGGATAACATGGTCTTCCTACAGGAAAAACAAGATTCAAATTCAAGGTTTTCTAATAGTTAATTAAAAGAAGACAAGAGAGCAACCACAAGAGAACAGAAAGGGAAGGATTGAAACTGAAATTGAGATTCTGTCATAGGATAAAAAACAAGCAACTACTATCAAAAAGTCTACAAGCAATAAATGCTGGAGAGGGCGTGGAGAAAAGGGAACCCTCCTATACTGCTGATGGGAATGTAAATTGGTACTGCCACGACGGAGAACAGTGTGAAAGTTCTTTAAAAAACAAAACAAAACAAAACAAAACAAAATAGTTACTATATGATCTTGTAATCCCATCTCTGGACTTACATCAGGAAAAGACAAAAAGTCTAACTTGAAAAGATACATGCACCCCAATGTTCACTGCATCACTATTTACAATTGCCAGGATACAGAAACAATCCAAGTGACCATAAACAGACAATCAGTTTAAGAAGATACAGTGTATATATACAATGGAATATTACTCAGCCATAAAAAGTGAAACAATGCCACTTTCAGCAACATGGATGGACCTAGAGATTACCATACTAAGTAAAGTAGGACAGAGAAAGAAGAGTACCATACATCACTTACATGTGGAATCTAAAAAAAAAAAAAGATATAAATAAATTTATTTACAAAACAGAATCAGACTCACAGGTGTCAGAAACAAATCTATGGTTTCCAAAGGAGAAAGATGTAGGGAAGGATAAATTAGGACTTGGGTTTAACATATGCATGCTACTATATATAAAATAGATAACCAACAAGGACCTACTATGTAGCACAGGGAACCCTACTTAATATTCTATAATAACCTACATGGGGAAGAGTTTGAAAACGAATGGGTATATGTATAATGGAATCACTTTGCTGTATACCTGAAATCGACACAACATTGTAAATTAACTATATTCCAATATAAAATATGTATTTTTTAAATAAACAAAAGCAAGCAAATCCATTCCCACTTCATTGTTCAACCAGGCTGACCTGTGGAAACAATGTTACTACCCCAGCAGTTCTATTAGCCTGGCACAGCAGGTGTTTGGAAGAAAAGTGTCCCTCACTTTCAGCTAGCTGGACTGAAAAAATTAAATTTCCTGAAATGCCTTGCTGCTTCCTAAAAAGGGGGTCGGCAGTGCACAAGTAAGAGCATTTGTATTTTCTTCCTTATTTGTGTCAAATTCTTTGTCTATCTCTAACTAGACCTTTAAAAACGGACCTAGATACGTTTCCGTGTAGTCTCTCTTTGATTGTGGAATAACACCATGTTTCTCAAAACCAGCTGAAACGGTAGGAACACGGTGGACATAGAATGGATATATGCCCTAAGCCCTCTTCATTTCTTTCATTTTCATAATTGAAAGGTTTGAAAGACCTTGAAAGACCATAATTGATCTCTGAAATTATTGTTTGAAAGACCATAATTGAAAATAAAAGGTTTTCTTTTATTATAGTTTAAAAAAAAGAGAGAGAGAAATAAAATCATGAAATCTTCCATATCGACACAATTTTAAACGGACAGTAAGCGCTGTTAAGTATATGCACACTGCTAGACAGCAGATGGCTAGAAGCTTTTCATCCTACAGGACGGAGACTCTAAGCCCCTTGAACAGCCTTCCTCCATTTCCTTCTCCCCCAGCCCCTACGCAGCTTTCTGCTTCTACCAGTTTGACTACTTTAGATACCTCGTGTAAGTAGAATCACGCCGTATTAGTCCTTATGTGACTGACTGATTTCACTTAGCATAACGTCCTCAAGGTTCATATACGTTGTAGGGTGTGATAGAATTCTATTCTTAAGGCTGAATAATATTCTACTGTGTTTGTGTGTGTATATATGTGTGCATATATGGGAGAAGGAGGTGGCAGCCCTCTCCAGTACTCTTGCCTGGGAAACCCCATGGACAGAGGAGCCTGGCAGGCTACAGTCTATGGGTTGCAGAGAAGCCGAACATAACTGAGTGACGAAACAACAACAACACACACATATGTGGAGATGTATATATATATATATGTTTCCTGTTGCATATGTGTATGTGCATGCATATATATAAATACATAGGTCAGTGAACATGTAACTTATTTCTATTTCTTGGCTATTTTGAATAATGCTGCAATGAAAAGAGGAGTGCAATATCACTTTGAGATCTTGTTTTTAATTCTTTTGGATAAATACCCAGAAATGGGACTGCTGGATAATGTGGTACTTCTATTTTTCTAATTTTTGGACATCTTTACCAATACTTACTATGTTTTTGTTTTTGACAATAGCCATCCTACTAGATGTCAGGTGATACATCATTGTGGTTTTGATTTGCATTTCCCTGGTGTTAGTGATGTTGAATATCCTTTCAAAGACCTGCTGGCCATTTGGATGCTTTCTTTGGAAAAACGTGTACACAAGATTTTGCCCATTTTTAAATCAGGTTTTTATTCAACTGAGTTGTAGGAATGCCTCACCTATTCTGGGATATTATACCCCTTATCAGATATATGTTTTGCAAATATTATATACCATTCCACATAATGCCTTTTCACTCTTGTTTCTTTTGCTGCATCGAAGCTTCTTAATTTAACATCATCCCCATGTGTCTATTTTTCTTTTGTTGTCTGTTCTTTGGTGTCATATACAGGAAATAACTTCCAAGACCAATGTTATGAAGCTTTCTTCACATTTTCTTGTAGGAATTTTATAGTTTCACACCTGCATTTAAGTCTTAAATCCATTTTGAACTTGTTTTTGTTTATGCTGAAAGATCCTGGTGCAATTTCATTCTTTTGCACTTGGATATCCAGTTTTCCCTGCATCATTTGTTGAAGAGATTATCCCTTCCCCATTTCTCAATCTTGGCACTCTTGCTGAAGATCATTTGACCATGTATGGGTGGGTTCATTTCTGAGCTCTCTATTCTGTTCTATTGGTCTGTGTCTGTCTTTACATCAGTACCATCCAGTTTTAAACACTGTACAGACACACCTCAGAAATACTACAGGTTTAGTTCCATACCACTGCAGTAAACTGAGCTGCAATAAAGTGAGTCATGCAAATTTTTTGCTTCTCAGTGCATATAAAAATTACATTCACCCTGTAGTCTACTAAATGTACAAGTGTATTATGTCTAGAAAAGTAGCATGCAGTGAAAGTTGCTCAGTCGTATCCAACTCTTAGCAACGCCATGGACTATACAGTCCACGGAATTCTCCAGGCCAGAATACTGGAGTGGGTAGCCTTTCCCTTCTCCAGGGGATCTTCCCATCCCAGGGATGGAACCCAGGTCTCCTGCATTGCAGGCAGATTCTTTACCAGCTGAGTCACAAGGGAAGCCCGAGAATACTGGAGTGGGTAGCCTATCCCTTCTCCAGAGAATCTTCCTGACCCAGGAATTGAACCGGGGTCTCTTGCATTGCAGGCAGATTCTTTATCAACTGAGCTATCAGGGAAGCCCTAGAAAAGCAATATATACATACCTTAATAAAAATAACTTATTACTAAAAATGCTATCATCTGAGCCCTTCAGCAAGTGATAATATTTTTGTTGGTGGCGGGTCTTGCCTCAACACTGATGGCTTCTGACGGATCATGGTGGTGGTTGCTGAAGGTTGGGTGGCTGCGGCAACTTCTTAAAACAAGACAACAATAAAGTCTGCCATGTCAATTGACTCTTCCTTTCACAAACAATTTCTCTGTAGCACACAATGTTATTTGATAGCATTTTACCCAGAGTAGAACTTTTGTCAAAACTGAGTTAATCCTCTAAAACTATGCTGCTACTTTATCAACTAAGTTTCTGTCATATTCTAAATCCTCTCTTGCCATTTCAACAGTTCTCACAGCGTTTTCACCAGCAGTAATTCCATATCAAGAAACAGTTTTCTTTGCTCATTTGGAAGAAGCAACTCCTCATCTGTTAAGTTTTATCATAAGGTTGCATCAATTCAATCAGATCTTTAGGCTCCATCTCTAATTCTAGTTCTCCTGCAATTTTTATCACATCTTTAGTGATTTCCTCCACTGAAGTCCAAATTGAATCCCTCAAAGTTATCCATGAGAGTTGAAATCAACTTCTTAGAAACTCTTGCTCATGTTGATATCTTAGACTTTTATCATGAGTCACCAGTGTTCTTAATGGCATCTAGAATGATAGATTCTTTGCAGAAGGTTTTCAATTGACTATGACATGACCCATCAGAGGAATCACTATCTATGGCAGCTATAGCCTCATAAAATATATTCCTTAAAGAATAAAACTTGAAATGAGAAATTACTCCATGATGTAAGGGTTGCAAAATGGATATTGTGTTAGCAGGCATGAAAACAAAGTAAATCTCACTGTACATCTCCATCAGAGCTCTTAGGTGACCAGGTACATTGTTCATGAGCAGTAATATTTTGAAAGGAATCTTCTTCCTGAATAGTAAGTCCAAACAATGGTCTTAAAATATTCAGTTAACCATGTTGTAAACAGATGTGCTGTGATTCAGGCTTTGTTATTCCATTTATAGAGCACAGGAAGAATAGAATTAGCACAATTCTTAAGGGCCCTAGGATTTTTGGAATGGTGAATGAGCACTGGCTTCAACTTCAAGTCACCAGATGCATTAGCCCCTAACAAAAGAGTCAGGCTGTCCTTTGAAGCTTTGAAGTCAGGCTTTGACTGCTCCTTCTTGAGCTATGAAAGTCCTAGATGGCATCTTCTTCCAACAGGAGGCTGTTTCAGCTACAATAGAAATCTGTCCTTTAGAATAGCCACCTTTATAAATTATTTTAGCTAGGTCTTCTGGATAACTTGCTGCTTCACCTTGTACTTTTATGTCATGGAGATGGCTTCTCTCCTTAAACCTCAGGACCAACCCCTGCTAGCTTCAAACTTTTCTTCTGCAGCTTCCTCTCCTCTCTCAGCCTTCACAGAACTGATGAGAGTTAGGTCCTTGCTCTGGATCAGGCTTTGGCTTAAGGGAATGTTGCAGCTGATCTGATCTATCTAGACCACTAAAACTTTCACGTTTCACTTTCTTATCATCTGTGTGTTCACTGGAGTAGCACTTTTAATTTCCTTCAAGAATTTTTCCTTTGCGTTCGTAACTTGACTAACTGGCGCAAAAGGTCTTAGCTTTGGGCATATCTCAGCTTTCAGCATGCCTTCGTCACTAAACTTAATCATTTCCAGCTCCTGATTTAAAATGAGAGATGTATGACTCCTCCTTTCACTTGAACACTTAGAGGACATAGTGGGGTTCTTAGTAGGCCCACTTTTAATACTGTGTCTTAAGGAATAGAGAGGCCTAAGGAGGTGAGGAGAGATGGTCGGAGTGGCTGGTTGGTGGAGCAATCAGAGCACATATAACATTGATTCAGCTCTCCATCTTCAATGGGTATAGTTCATGGTGCCCCAAAACAATGATAAGAGTTATGTCACAGATCATTGATCTCAGATCACCATAACAAATAATAATGCAAAAGTTTGAAACATTGTGAGAATTACCAGAATTTGACAGAGACATGAAATGAGCAATGCCATGGGAAAAAATGGCACTGATAGACTTGCTAAACGCAGGGTTGCTACAACCCTGAAATTTGTAAATAATGCAGTATCTGCAAAGCACAATAAATCAAGGGTGCCTGTAGTTTGTAATGCTCTCAGTTTAGGAAGTAGAGGACACTACCAAACAAATTACAAGAAAAAAAAATCACAAGTAAAAAGGAGATTAAAAAAACCCACAGAGAGTAGAATAGATAAATATTTTAAAATATCTTTAAGTCCAATATGCAAAAAGACTAAAAAAAAAAAAACACATGGAGGAAAACAACACATTAGATTTAATAAACAGACTCACTGAGAGTTCAGCCAGCTAAAAAGTCTGGTCCAAGACTTCAGTATATATTCAAATCATTCCTGAGGTCACTTGAGGTCGTATTTCTATAGGACAGACTTACAGAAGTTGTTCAACCATGTCCATTTTACATTTTGATAAGTATTGTCACATTGTTTCTAACAAGAACTATCAATTTACACTGCTGCCAAGTATTTGAGAGTGACTGTATGCCTGTTCCTTTGTCTACACTGGATATAACTGGTTTTAAAAATGCTGGCCCATAGGATAGGTAGAATTTTTTTTCCACTATTTTGCATTTTTAATGATTTAATAGCAAGGTTAAACAGTTTGTTACTGGTCATATGTTCTTGGGAATTGTCTCTGTGTCCTTTTTGCTGTTTTCCAATCACTAGCTATTGGACTGGTTCAATGCAAAGAAATTTAAATAACAACATGGCTGAATAGCAGGAAGAAAGACTTACACAGAGAGGGTGGTGGTAAGAGGCATTGTCTAAGGGAAGAAGAGGGAAGGGACTTACCTTTTACTGCACCCCTACTAAGGTTTTATGTGCCTCTGCCCACGAGCCAACCCAAATGGAGTGTTGTGAATTGGGGGCAGTGAGCACCACGATATTGTAAACTTTTATTCCTTTAGTGGCCCCCTGTGGACTTCCAGAAAAGTAACAATGCTTCATGCTCAAGAGCCCTATAAAGTCAGTGCGGTCACCTCTCTGGCTAGGGCATTAAAGCAAGGGGCAAAGAAACAGAAGGACACTTTGTTCTGCTACCCAACTCTCCTTTCTGATCAATCTCTGATTCGTGGTCAAATCTCATTAACTCCTTACTCAGATTTTCACCTCTTACCTTCACAGCAGAGTAGGTAAGAAGAAAACATGGAATAAAAGACAAGATTGAGAAAACTGATGCAAAGAACAAAGGAAAGAAAGAGAACAAAGATTTTTTTTAAAAGATGGTCAATTAGTTATCAACCAATGATTACTACATTGCTTCTGAAATATTTTTTATAATCATGGTCAAGTTTCAAATAACCAGATCCACTGTATGTAGAATCTTTCACTAATTGAAAATACCTCATTTTTCTTTTATTATATTATATATTGTCTTGATAAGCTAACTTCTACACAGGTTAAAGTCAACTTCACAATTCCTCTTTGATGAGAAAGAAAATATGACAGGAAGATCAACTAATCTTGTATATGCTTCCCCATTCACCAGCTTCTCTAATACATCTTGGGCTTGAAAGAAACCACAATCACCTACACCTTCTGTATCTGCCTTACTGAATAGTATGAACTGGCGATAATAATGGTTATCTGGAAAACTTTTAGAATCCTAAACTGCCTGAGGCTGTCAGATATTCAATAGTCTTTTATTCAGTCTTATACACTTTACTATTTAATACATTTAAAAAATTACCACAGGATTCTGTGGTAATACAAAAAAATCCATAACATGTCAAATCATTTATTAACTCAAAAATTTAACCCATCATTAAGCATTCATCTTTAAGCATCCTGGCTGCTATTATCCTGTTAAAACTTTAAGGTTGTCTGGCCCAAGTCAAAAGTTCCCAGCAGTTCAACAATCTAAGTAGAAATGCAAAGAAAACTAAGAACCTGAGCCATAAATACAATGGTCCTTCCCTCTAGCTTTTAGCTTTAGCCTTCCAGGCTGTCATAGTGCCTTGGCTAGCCACAGAAAGTGACAGGCATCATCACCAATGACTAGTTGTTGAGAGAAAAATCAGGAGACCAGCCTTCTATTTCTAGGCCTGCCTTCACACACCAACCCTGAGACACAGTCCAATTCAGCAGCACTCACAAAATGCAGACTCCTATGTTGGTACACTGCAGGGGTAAAAAATTAAAAATAACAGATATACATTATGTACATAACACACACATATACATACATATACATATATACACACATACTTGTCCAATGGGAGTTCAAAGACGAGTTTAAAAGAGAAACTCACATAAATAACTCTGACATAAGGGAGCTATTTCCAAGAATCAGTTAACATGAAGAATTTCTAATTGTTCTTATGTATATGATCCCTAAAAAAATGCCAGAGCTCTTTGGGGGTTTTAAGTGAAAGGGCTGTTTGGTGCATGGTCTTCCTCCAGGTAGACTGAAATGCATTTCTGGAAGTGCTACATTCACCACCTTTTTCCTGAAACAAAAGTCCAGGTATCACCTGTGGAAAACCTCTCCATGAGGGAGAGTCGAGAAATGAAAAGTTCTGCAGACCAGGGCCCCAGAAGACATTGTGACTTAAACGTCATCTACCTACACAGAAAGGATCCCTTCCATTCTATGTGGCCACTAGGTGAAGGCTCAGCATTAGGCATAAGCACCATCCACAGAGGGGCTTTCAAGCTGCAGACCTTTAGGTCAGTCTTCCACGCTTGACTCTTGGATATTAGTAGGATTCCTGACTTTACTAGTCCACAGTTTCATAACGTGAATGTCAGATGAATAGTTTTCTATGTGGATATGGAGCCAGTAGGCAGAATTACACCTTGAAGCTCTCATTGTGACTTCCTTCCAAGTGGGTCCTTGGAATAAAATGCCCATTGCAGGCTGTTTGAGAAAGATATTTCAGAAAACATTTATAAGAGAGTATGAGTACTTATAAAAGTTTGCTAACCTAATGAATATTCTGCTTTAAGTGGATTCTGGAATCACTCAGCTGTTGGCATTGAAGAAAACTGCCAATGATTTATCCTCTTTCTTTGGAATGGCCCAGATATTTAAGGATGGACTACTTTCCCTGGCTTCCCTGGTGATTCAAACAATAAAGAATTGGCTTGCAATGCAGGAAACCCAGGTTCAATCTCTGGTTTGGGAAGACCTGGAAAAGGGAATGGCAACCCACTCCAGTATTCTTGCCTTAAGAATTCCATGGACAGAGGAGCCTGGTGGGCTCCAGCCATGGAGTCACAAAGAGTCAGACACCACTGAGAAACTGATACTTTTACTTCTCTGGCGGCTCAGATGGTACAGCATCCGCCTGTAATGCAGGGGACGTGGGTTCGATCCCTGGATCAGGAAGAGCCCCTGGAGAAAGAAATGGCAGCCACTCCAGTATTCATGCCTGGAGAACTCCATGGACAGAAGAGTCTGGCGGGCTACAGCCCACGGGGTTGCAAAGAGTCGGACACAACTGAGCGACTAACACTTACTTTAGAGGAAAGTTCATGCTTTAGGAAATTACTGTTAAAGGCTTGTAACACATACATATTTATAGCCATTTTCCATCAAACAAATAAAATAAAATCCTTCCTCAGCTAACTATCAACACAATCTAAAATTTTCATCCTATTCCTATTCGATGACTGTTCGCAATACCCATTTTTCATTCTTCTTTGTCCTCAGGTGCATATAACTTGATTTGTTATAAATCCTCAAAATCATTTTCTAGGATTAAGTAACTTTTAGCACCAAAGCATTTCACTTTGTGTCTGACTTGAATTCTTCATGCTTCCATTTCAAACAACCTTTTTCTGCTCTCAGGGAAGGCAGACAATGGCTGGTCTCACCATCCCCTACACAAAGCTCCTTCATAAACCTCAAGACCATCATTTTTTTTTTTTAAACAAGAGATGCTTTATACCAAAGCCTTAAAAATCACTTTTTGAGAAGCATTAGCAAGCCCTTAGTTTATCTTGGTCCTATCTGAAGTCAGCTGAACTTGGCAGCCCATGGCCTTCTCCGAGGTGTAATTACAGTCTGGAGGAGAATGCAATTTGTGCAGCATTCCGCTGACCTACAAGCTGACCCCGTGCAGGGGCAAACTCACAGGTTGCATTAAACCCTATTAGACATGCCTAGTTTAAGGCAAAGCCTTTCCAGACCCCCACCGCATGCTAGGATTAGGGCCTGTCACACATGCGCACTATCACCTCGCCTAAGGAACTCTCACCAGGCCTTCCAGAGAGGGGAAGGCAGGCCCATACCCCACCCTGTCTAAGCCCACACCTTGAGCTCGTGCATCCAAATGATCATTATTTCTTACATATGTGGATTTTCAGAAAAACCTGCCTCTCTGAATAAGAATAAAGACAGGAATGGGAAGACAGATCTGCTCCAGTGGAAAAACCACACCCTGGCTGCTCGGCTAGAAAAGTCTTGCCAGACCGACGGAGAAAGAATTCCTGCCAGGTCCGGTGGGATTTTCACATCTACATAAAATCCATATATATCTTCAGCTTTCTGCCTGGGCTTGGCAGATGTGGCCAGAAATAAAAATAAAAATAAATGGTCTGGATAGGCCATGAATGCTGGAAGCATGCTTGGCTGCGTGAGCTCGGCTCAGCTACAAAATAAAGAGAATCACAGAAGCCTTCTTCCAGGGAGCCCTCCCTCCCTGTCTGAAAAAGAGGATTCATTTCCATACTTACACCTTAGTTAAAGGCCAAACACATTGAAACCAAAGGCGGAGGAAGGTGGGTATTCTGTTCTTCGGCTTAGTTCTCACATTCGAACTTTCTCAGTTTCAGTCACAGGATCTCCATCTCCAGTGAACTTGGTTTTATCACAGAGGCCAGAGGACAGGCCCCATGTCTAGTTAAATACAGCCTCATGTGTTATCACCCGTGAACATCAAAATTTGGTCACTTCCCATAAAGTAAGTACGTTTGAAATTTGCTGCCTTTCCCTTCCTACATCAAAAACAAACAAATAAATGAAGGATCCATATACATAGGTAGACATTTACTTTCAAGATAATGAGATATATCAAATCTCCACATCCACAGGGAGTACATTTTCGACTGTAGAGAACAAATGAGCATGTGGCTGCCTCTCTCAGGGAGATCAAACAACACAATGGAGAATACACAGAAAGGAGACGAGCTGACTCTCCAAAGCAAAATTATGAAAAACATTATTACTATTTTTGTGTCTTCAGACTGGCCATATCTTTTGCTTATGCTTCATATCAACACTCACCAAATTTCACTACTTGGCAAAACTACAGATATTAGGAGGCTGGCATGTAGCACATTCGCTACTGATGACAAGTCAACTTGTCTCATTAACAGTGATCCTTCACATTTCTAAGTCACCAGCTTCCAAAGGGACTAAGGTGGTTTCATAATGACTGTTGCATTTACCCTGAAGACATTCTTGTGGACTAGGTTGAAAAGCGGGTAGACCCCTATGCTGGAGATGCAGAAATTGGTGCACCTATCCTAGGGGCTTTAAGCGCAGATGATTGAGCTGATCATTTCCTCTGGATTCCTCTAAACCACAAATATAAATAGTATGGAGTCTGAACTTTGGCTGGATTGAGGAACCCCTAGGCTTAATTTTTACTCTCATTTAACTCTCACCCATTCACATACCCCCTATATTGGAAATCCTTATTTTTACAAGAAATGGAAATCTAATTTGGAAAAGAGTATTTCCCAATGGAAATTCCAGAATATTCACTGGAGGAAGTGATGCTGAAGCTGAAGCTCCAATATTTTGGTTACCTGATGTAAAGAGCAGACTCATCGGAAAAGACTCATGCTGGGAGAGATTGAGGGCAGGAGGAGAAGTGGGCAACAGAGGATGAGATGGTTGGATGGCATCACCAACTCAATGGACATGAATCTGGGCAATGTGGGAGACAGTGAACAGGGAAGCCTGGAGTGTTGCAGTCCATAGGGTCATAAAGAGTCAGATATAACTCAGCAACTGAACAACAACACAAGATGACAGGCTTCCTAGGTGGCTCAGATGGTAAAGAATCTACCTGCAATGCAGGAAACACAGGTTCAATTCCTAGATTGGGAAGATTCCCTAGAGAAGGAAATGGCAACCCTCTCCTACATTCTTGCCTAGATAATCCCATGAGCAGAGGAGCCTGGTGGGCTACAGTCCACGGGGTCACAAAGACTTGGACATGACTGAGCATGCAACATTCACTCACAATACAAGATGAAATAGGGCCATGAGGCATGGTAGCCCATGGATGCAGGCCTTATACGCCACCTCCTCCCCACCCAAAATCATGGAAATAAGCAACTGACTCAATTCCACTTCATAGCTGTGGCCATCCTCGTTCTCTCCTACACATTGCCAGTGTGACAATAACTGGAGATGGGACAGGTAAGCAATTACTTTCCCATCCAGTACCAAGAGCAAGGGCCAGCTGGAGGGGAAGAGCAAGACCACAGTTGGCAGCCATCTTGCTCTCTCCTCAGGGAGAATGAGCATGCATTTGTTTATTGGCAGGTGCCTGGGAAAAATAAATGCTGACTCAGGTTCCTTGTCCCTTCTTCTCCACCCCTGCCACTCTGGCATGACACCCACAGGAGCTGGTTGGCTGGCTCCATGGTGCCATATTATGAAATGTCACCTGACTTGGTATAAACAAGCCCTCGCTGCTGATGGCCAGGACGGCTGGGTACACTCCTAGGTCGTAGCCTCTGTCAACTGGCCTGATAAATGCCATTAAAATAAGCTTTCCACATACAGCCTGATTATCTGTCCCACCAAATGTTTCAACGAAAACTAAGCTTCACTGTTCTGTCAGACTGTTAGGTCTGAACCTCTTCCATGGCCTCATTTCTGGGGACATGTAAAATTGCTCAGATGAAGTTTACTTTAAGGATTTAGGCTCTTCACCAAGAAATGTGAAAAGGCAAATTGTCATCCTGTCCTGCGTCTGAGAACA
This sequence comes from Cervus elaphus, assembly GCF_910594005.1. Lineage (NCBI taxonomy): Eukaryota > Metazoa > Chordata > Mammalia > Artiodactyla > Cervidae > Cervus > Cervus elaphus. The sequence continues at coordinate 70,815,343 of NC_057826.1, forward strand.
TATTTGGCATCCTGTTCCCTTACTGATGAGACAGAAAAACCCTTTTACTGCTTTTCAGACCAGTGAATTCTGTTCAGAAAGCAAATGGAGAGAAGGCCACAGCAGGTGAAGGCTGAGGCTGGGCTGGGAGAGGAGGCACATGGGATCAGGGGTGGATTCGGCAAGACATACTTCTGTTGGTTTGGGAGTTTTTGTGATCTATAGAAAACAAACTCTAAAGGTAAAACCACATGCATTTTCTCTTGATCAGAGACTCAGGAGAGAAAATGACCAAGAGACATCAGTGTATTCATTGTCCAGTCTTCAAACAGGACCAAAGCTACTGTTATACCCCAGGTACAGATGAGAAACATCTGCCTAGTATTTCTTAGTGCTCAAGATCCCTGAAAGAGTGCATGTGTGTGATGAACATGAAAATTCTAAACCACTGAGAAGCATCTAGATAGAGGGCTATACAGCAGAAAAAGGAAAAAAAAAAAAAAAAAAACAGAAGAGTATGAAGATAATGACTTTCGGTAAAACATAAAATCAAAACTAAATATTCAAAAGTTCAACGTTGAAACTGATAGTGTGAACACTAAGCTATGGTGGTCAGAAAGTGGGGGGAAATAAGAACTCTCTTTGGAACAGACAGTAACACCAGGATAACCTGGAAAAACTCAGTTCTATACTTTCACATGGTCTCCAATCATCATGACTCAACTTTCCCAAAGCCAGGAACTTATTCCATACATGTAACTCCCACTTTAACAGCAGGAGGAAGAATTTATTTACTCTCTTTTAGGAGGGATGGGAGCACAGTGGCTCATTACTCCAGATATACCAGAGGTATGAAGCTATGGGACCTATGAGTCATGTTTCACTTGTTTTCTGTTTTACATTTCTTTATTACAATCTCACTTCAAATTCCCGGCTCAATAATCAATCTGCATGACTATCAAAGACAGGGAAAGTAAATGTTCTTTCTCTTCCCCTTCCCACCCTACTGAACCTAGCATTGAGGAGCAAAGAGAAAGCTTTCTCTCCAGTACTCTTAAGTTGCATGGGAAACATCTCTATCCTACATACCTCTACATCCTGTAGGCAAAGCCCTCAGAGAACTCTGGTGGAGACTCTGAAAAACTGTCTATGGTACATATGAACAACCTATGGGATATTCTCCTGGAAGTTAAGCGTGCCTGTGAATTACTGGGGCCCTCAATAAAAAGACAAAATTTCATTCACTATGTATGGATGAGACGGGATTCCCCCTCAAAAAAGATATGTTTATGTCCTAACGCCCAACACCTCACAGTGTGACCTTGCTTGGAAATAGGGTCATTGCAGATGTAATTAAAATGAGGACCGTACTGGAGTAGAGTAGTGAAGTGTTAGTGGCTCAGTTGTGTCCGACTCTTTGCGACACCATGAACTGTAGCCCTCAAGGCTCCTCTCTCCATGGAATTCTCCAGGCAAAAATACTGGAATGGGTTGCCATTTCCTTCTCCAGGGAATCTTCCCAATCCAAGGATCGAACCCGGGTCTCTCGCACTGCAGGCAGAATTCTTTCCTGTCTGAGTCATCAGGGAAGGCCCCGACTGGAGTAGAGTATACCTCTAATCCAATATAACTGGCATCCTTTTGAGAACATGGCCATGTGAGGACACAGAGACACCCAAGGTGAAGATGAAGGTCATGTGTTGATGAAGGCAGCTATATGCCAGAGACTAACAAAGATTGCCAGCAAACCACCAGAAGAAATGGAGAAAGATTCCACTGCTGGTTTCAGAGGGAGAATGACTTGGCCAACACCTTAATTTCAGACTTTCTGGAACTGTGGAGACAATAAATTTTTGTTGCTTTAAGCCACCCAGTTCGTGGTAATTTAAGCTGGCCTTAGGAAACTAATAAAAAGAGTGAGAATGTTTTATTTCTAATAAGCTTCCAGGTGATACTTCTGCTGTTGGTACATGGATCACACTTTTGAGTAGTCAGGTGACTGCAAATAAATGAATGAAGTACTTTGTTCATTATCACTCACATTTAGCACAGTGCCTGATATATGCTTGTATGTTTATATAATCCCTAATTCCTAGAGCTTTTTCTGCTAACTAACTGGAAATGTACCCTTTCTCTATCAGTATTCATGGAGTCCTCTCTCAAAGCTATGTGCTCAGTCAAGGCGTACAGCTTTCTCATATAAAGCCAATCGCAGATATAGATAGCCATATTGCCCTTTGAGGGATTATAAATAACAAAGTTTATCAGGCGTATGGACTTTCTGCCTCATCTATGTAATTTCTCACTATTAAACCACTGAATCTAGTCTCTTACATATTCTTGGTGGCTCAAATAGGGCTTCTTGCTCCAAAATTTAGAGTGTTAGGCTTTTGAAAAGAACACATGCTAATAATTACTCCAAGCTGGTTAGAGATAATGGGCAACAGAAAAGTTATTATCTTCAATGTCATCGCATGTCTTTGAAATGATAATCATTGCATTCAAGGTATCAGAAATGATGGATGGCCTTTGATTTTGCATGTACCATGATGCAAATTACCTGGCTCTTTCTCACTCCTGCTTGGAAGATGAAGAGCCAGTGACAGTGGGCACTCCTAGCTTCAGGGCCTTGAACCACTGGATGGCATAATCTGTGACAAAACTCAAAGAGAAACATTTCCTCTTTTAAAGATACCTAAGGCTACTTTCAGTTTTCCTTTTACGGGCATACTTCATCCAGAACAACCTCGCACATAGTTCTACTTTGCAGCCATTGCTGTAACATATACTATTTACAACCTAAGTCATTCTACCCTGTTAATTTTCTGGGTAACAACAGTTGACATAAGTACCACATTGTTTCAAGGAGGTTCCCTGAGCTCCTTCTATAAACATAAAATGACAATTCCAGGAAATGTTAGTAAGAAAGGAAAGATGAAAGAGCACTGTATACACAGATTTTAGAACTGCTACAAGTTTTTGTTAGGGCTTTCAGTCTGTACCCCAGCACATTTCCCCTGTAATTAGTCTTTATCATCCTCCTTACTCTCACAGCCCATCTATCATGGAAAGCAAATGCGTATCATCTTCTTCAGTCATCCATGAGAATAGAGTAACCCTGTGATCCAAAATATTTACTCGCCAGCATCCATGAAGAGTGAGCCTCTACAACCATCCTGTCTAGAATCGAGAAAATAAATATGTTCCCCGAGGTTCCCTCACACAGACAAGTCACCTCCTGAAAGCATGACAGCAACAAGCCCACAGTAAGTGATTCGTCCGAAGTCCTCCAGATGGCCTACTTCAGTCCTGTGTTCTTTCCCTAGCAACACATCTCATCCCAGCAAGGATGTGCCTGCCTCATCAATCATGTTACAACAAGGCAACAGCCTCTCCAATGTGAAAATCACAACTACTTTGAGTTTTAAAGCAGCAAACTAAAGGCCTGTTCACTTCCTTTTCTTAAAAAATCAACCTCAAATGATAAGACTGAGAATCAGAAACAGGAAATCTACCTGCAGTGAAACTAGCTATTGTTGTTCAGTTCCTCAGTCAAGTCCATCTCTTCGTAACCCCATGGACTGTAGCCCTCCAGGCGCTTCTGTCCATAGGGTTCTCCAGGCAAGAATACTGGAGTGGGTTGCCATTTCTCTCTCTGGGATCAGGGATCAAACCTGTGTCTTTTGCATTGGCTGGCAGATTCTTTACTACTGAGCCACCTGGGAAGCCCAGTGAAACTCGTAGACTCTTCTTAATTTCAAAAAGAAATGTGAAGGTAGAAGTCATTGCAAGAGTGGTTAAATTACATGTCAGAGTGACAGAAGGACAAACCTAATAATCTGCAGGAGAAGGCATAACCTTGGACACACATAAATTAGAGTCCTCATGTGCTGGGGAAGGGTGAAACGAGGAGCTAAAAACTAGGGGATTATTTAAAAGTTGGTTCATGGGTGCAACTGAGTGCCGGGTGTATGCTTTTAGACAAATTCAATGAGACAGATTTGGGACTCAACATCAGGCACAAGATGCTGTCTTGAACTAGAGTCATTTTTAGAATTCCATACCCTTTCTTAGATCGTCATTCAGAAAACCAGAAGTCAGAATGACACCCCAGGCCCCAGAGTCAGGGGCCTAGAGAAATTCCACTTGGAAAAACAGATCAATCTAAGAGCAAAGACAAACAGATCCTGTCATTCAAAGCCCATCCAAATGAAATGGCTGGTCTGCAACTGTGAGCCCCATCATTGGGCATATATCATTAATTCATGCTGAGTTTATCATGCTTCAATCCTGTATATAAAACAGCAGCTAAGGATTACCAATTCTTTGAGATAATCCTCTAACATGAAATACAGAGGTCAAACCAAGAAATATAAAAAAGAAACCTGGAAAAAGGTACAGAAGGAAAGTAGGAAGCAAAACAAAATAGGAAGAAACTATTATTGATAACTTCAGAAAGGTAACTGTATTTCTTTAAAAAATGAGCTTTTATGCATTCATATAGAATTCCGAAATACAAAAATCCTTGTCTTCCAAAATAGGAAGCACATGGTGACTGTCTAAAACTCTATTCACAACAGATAGCAGAGTCTCAGAGCAACGCCCAAAGGTGTTGAAAACTGGTGCTGCAGGGGGCAGGGTGAGAGTGGAATGGTGGTGGGAGGTGGACAGGAAATCTTTTTTTAACACTTTTTAAAGCTGTGAAATACTATAGAGAAGTGTAGCACATGCATACAAAAATCATACAAAAAAGATCATGACCCAGATAACCACGATGGTATGACCACTCACCTAGAGCCAGACATCCTGGAATGCGAAGTCAAGTGGGCCTTAGGAAGCATCACTATGTACAAAGCTAGTGGAGGTGATGGAATTCCAGTTGAGCTATTTCAAATCCTAAAGGATGATGATGTTAAAGTGCTGCACTCAATATGCCAGCAAATTTGGAAAACTCAGCAGTGGCCACAGGACCGGAAAAGGTCAGTTTTCATTTCAATCCCAAAGAAAGACAATGCCAAAGAATGCTCAAGCTATAGCACAATTGTACTCATCTCACATGATAGCAAAGTAATGATCAAAATTCTCCAAGCCAGGCTTCAACAGTACATGAACTGTGAACTTAACAGATGTTCAAGCTGGATTTAGAAAAGGCAGAGGAACCAGAGATCAAATTGCCAACATCCGTTGGAACATAGAAAAAGCAAGAGAGTTCCAGAAACACATCTATTTCTGTTTTATTGACTACTCCAAAGCCTTTGACTGTGTGGATCACAACAAACTGTGGAAAATTCTTAAACAGATGGGAATACTAGACCACCTGACCTGCCTCTTGAGAAATCTATATGCAGGTCAAGAAGGAAGAGTTAGAACTATACATGAACAACAGACTGGTTTCAAATTGGGAAAGGAGTATCTATTTTTCCAGGTAGAATTTCTCCAGGCCCCTGACTCTGGGGGCTGGGGTGTCATTCTGACTTCTAGCTTTCTGAGTGACAATCCAAGAAAGGATATGGAATTCTAAAATAAGGCTGTATATTGTCACCCTGCTTATTTAATTTATATGCAGAATATCACGCAAAATGCCAGGTTGGACAAAGCACAAGCTGGAATCAAGATTGTTTGGAGAAATATCAATAACCTCAGATATGCAGATGACACCACCCTTATGGCAGAAAGCAAAGAAGAACTAAAGTGCTTCTTGATGAAAGTGAAAGAGGAGAGTGAAAATGTTGGCTTAAAACTCAACATTCAGAAAACTAGGATCATGGCTTCTAGTCCCATCACTTCATGGCTAATAGATGGGGAAACAATGGAAACAAAGATTTTATTTTCTTGGGCTTCAAAATCACTGCAGATGGTGACTGCAGCCATGAAATTAAAAGACACCTGCTCCTTGGAAGAAAAGCTATGACCAACCTAGACAGCATATTAAAAAGCAGAGACATTACTTTGCCAACAAAGGTCCATCTAGTCAAAGCTATGGTTTTTCCAGTACAGATATGAGCGCTGGACTATAAAGAAAGCTGAGTGCCGAAGAATTGATGCTTTTGAACTGTGGTGTTAAGAGAAGGTTCTCGAGAGTCTCTTGGACTGCAAGGAGATCAAACCAGTCAATCTTAAAGGAAATCAGTCCTGAATATTCATTGGAAGGACTGATGTTGAAGCTGAAACTCCAATACTTTGGCCACCTGATGCAAAGAACTGACTCATTTGAAAAGACCCTGATGCTGGGAAAGATTGAAGGTGGGAGTTGAAAGGGACGACAGAAGATGAGATGGTTGGATGGCATCACCGACTCAATGGACATGAGTTTGAGTAAGCTTTGGGAGTTGGTGAAGGACAGGGAGGCCTGGAGTGCTGCAGTCCATGGGGTCGCAAAGAGTTGGACACGACTGACTGATCTGAACCAAGCACATGCATGTTTACGTATGCATAGTTTGTTGTTACTGTTGTTTAATAGCTAAGTTGTGTCCGACTCTTTGCCACCGCAAGAACTGTAGCTCACCAGGCTCCTCTGTCCATGGTATTTCCTAGGCAAGAGCTGGAGGGAGTTTCCATTTCCTTTTCTAGGGATTCAACCCAGAGATTGAACCCAGGTCTCCTGCATTGGCAGATGGATTCTTTACTGCTGAGCCACCAGGGAAATCATACATAGCTTAAAGGACTATGAAAATAAACAATGTATGGACACCCACCTTAAGCAATAGATCTGTTAATACCTTTGAAGGCCCTCTACTTTCCCCTACAGTTTTCCTCTAAAGGAACCATTTTTTCTAAATTGCATATTTATTATTCCCCCATCCCCGTCTTTTTCTTTTAAAGTTTTGCCACAAACATATGATTTCATAAAATTTTTTGACTTTTTATCCTTTTAACTTCAGACCAATGGAATCATTATTTTGTGACTTGCCTTTTTCATTCAACATCATGTTCAAGAACCATCAATGTGGATGCAAGTAGCGGTCGTTGACTTTTTTTTTTAAGTTGTATAGTATTTTACTATGTGATATCCAGCCACTCTAATGGTGATGGAACTGTTATCACTTTCAGATTTTTGCTATTATAAAATACTTAGCTTTTACAAAGTACTCTCACGAGTCTCCTGGCATAAAGGTGCAAACATTTCAGCAGAGGGTGTACATGTGTTCATGGGAACTAGACAGCTGGGTAGTAATTCTTCATTTACATATGTTAAAAATGCATCCTCTAAGTTTGTGGCTTATCTTTTCATACGCTGTGGTATCTTTTGATGACCAAGAGTTTTAAAATTTTTCATGTAATTTTACTTAATGTACTTATTTCTTATTTGATTTATGCTTTTTGTGTCTTTTCCATGTGAGGTTAAAAGATATGCTCCTATATGCTTTTTCAAAAAACTATTAACTTTTTCCTTTCTCATTTAGGAGTCTGATACATCTGGAACTGATCTTTATTCATAATGTGAGGGAGGGATCTATTTTCTTTTGGAGATATATACATATAAATATTTTCCAATTTTTAAAGTCATTTTTCAATAGTCATTTTTGCCCACTGATCTGAGAGACCACACTTGTTATATGTTAGTTTCCACTATATGCATGGATCTGCCTCTGAACCCTCAACTCTTTCCACTGATCTTTGTTTTTTCTGTTCAAATTATTATCACACTATAGCTATTATACTGCCCTGCTTTATTTTTCTTGATATGAGGGACAGTAAGTATCCTACGTGGCATTTCTTTGTCAGAATATTTAATCTGCTTGAATTTTATGTTTATCACTCCCTTGCTTTTTAAAAAATAGTTTGCTGCAAATATGTGATTCCATAACATTCTTTGACTTTTATGTTCTTTTAACTTCAGATCAATGGAATAAGTTTTTGTGTGACTTGCTTTTTTCACTAGACATGATATTTAAGATAGATTTTGTAAGGTTATTTTTGAAATTTTGCTCTTCTATACAAATTTTTTAGAATAAGCTTACCAAATTTCAAATAATCCTATTTATATTTTGATTGGAATTATTTTGAAACTAGAAGTCAATTTGGGGTTAACTGACATCTGTTACCTAGGTCTACCTCAATGCTTTCAATGTAATAATCTTTTATTCATTGCTGGATTTCATTTACCAATACTCTGTGTTTAGGACCTCCATAGGTAAGAGGACCTCCTTCTATGTGACAGAAACTGACCTGTAACTTTTGTTTTACTTCCTGCCCTTGTCTGGTAGTGCTATCAAGAGTATATGATAGTTTTAAGTGTATTTTCTCTTCTTTCAAGTATTTTGTGTAAGAAGGAAAATACTTGGGGTAATAAAACCAACTGGGTCTGGAACTTTCTTAGTAAGACGACTTTATGGATCCAATTTCCTTAATATTTATAAGACATTCCAGTGTTGTATTTCTTCTTGACCCTGTTTTGGTAATTTATATTTTTCAAGAAAGTTTAAATTTTCATGTTATTTTCATTTATTGCCAAAAGTTTGGTTATGGGATTATCTTATATATTTCTATTGCATCTGTAGTTACAGTCACTTTTACTTTCCTATTATTTTTATTTATGTTTGCTTGTTTTGCTTAATCTTGCCTAAAGTTTCTTAATTTCAATTTCAAAGAACCAACTTTTGACTTTATCGATCTTCTACATTGCATTAAAATTTTTACAAAAATTTCCATTCTCATCTTAAAATGCATTTAGTTGAACCATATGAAATTTTAAATCTTTGATCACATTTGATCTGCAAAAATGGCTTTTCTTATTGTTCAATCTAATTTTTCCTTCTAATTTCCTTGGTTTGTTTTTCTTTTTCTAGCTATTTATTTTGAATGCTTTATTTCTGACCTAGCTTTTTCTCTAATATAAACACTCGTGACCATGCATTTTAGCTATATCTCTGAATCTTAATAACCAGTATTGTTTGAATTATAAGGGTTTTCTCAATCCCCTTATAATTTCCTTCTTGATCCATGAGTTACCTGCAGGAATGAATGTAAATTTTAAAAAGCAAAGGAGATTTTTGCTAATGATAAATTACTTCTAACTTAATTTCACTTTAACCAGAGGATGTGGTCTGTACAAAAAATGGCCTGAAGTTTGTTGAGACTTTCAGGACCTTTGCTTTTCTTACATCTTTTAATATTGCTTGATTCTTAAAATTATATCCATGCAAGATGTTGATAAAAATAAAAGTCAATTAAATTTTATTATTAATATAGAAACCAATCTAAAATAGCACACTTTAAAGGGTGTCATCATCACCTATATCAGTGATCCTAGACATGATTATATTTATTTATTTATAGCCTATCATATTCTAAAAGGATTTAAGGAAGCACCCTTATGTTGCCTCCCTAGAGCCAACAAACTTAAAACCCGTACTACCAACATAGAATACTTACGAAAGCCAAATAAAAATAGTACTAGAAAATGCAGGCAAATTTATCATTTTGTTCTAGTGCATGGTTTTCTCTTGGCACATCTTGAGGACGTGCATCTCTGAGCATCTAGCTTAAACTCATTTAATTACATAGCTGTGTCCCAATGGGACACAGACATGCACATACACACACACACACACACACACACACGAGAGGATGAGATGGATCTCTGCTAGCCCTCTGGGGGTTCAGGAGTCATCCCTGCAGGAGAGATGAGGCTTCTGGTTGGAATCCAACCTCCTGATCTCTTTTAGGGGTAACACTAGTGGAGTTCTCATTGTTCTTACTCCTACTACTGATGGTCATGATGATGGTGGTAATAGCATGGTGGCAGCAGCAGATAGGTATGCATCAGACATGCAGCTAAACACGTCACAGATTATTTTAATTCTCACAATCACCTTTTGAAATAGGTACCATTGTTATTCTGACTTTACAGATGAGGGAGCTGAAAAGAGGAAGCTTAGAAAGATGAAGGGACTAGGCCCATGGATGAATTGATGACTCAAAGAAAAAGAAAAAGTGAAGCCTGCCGAAACATGACACTACCACCTTCCATACTTAGAGGAGGTGTGACTCTTGGTGCCCTGGGTGTGCTGGCGGAAGTGACTGATTGGAAGCCTTGAAACTGGCTTCTTGGTGGCTCTGAGACACACACACACCAAGATCTCAGCCAACTGGTGTGACCTACTATGCTGGCCTGTCTTACTTTCTTCTCCATGTACCTTCAGCCTCTGAGGCTCAACCCTTCCACTGGTGGTAAGTGAACAGCTGTGTCCTACACAGCTGAACTTCACAGACCTCCACAGCCCAAGAGTGTAAGTAACACACAACAAAAACATCACATGGCCCCGTTTCTCCAATGCCTTCCTAAATCATTCTAAACATCGCATGCTTTAGGCATCTTGCTGCTATTCTGAATTACATTCTCTAAGCAACCATCTCAGTGTCTCATTTTTTCCATTAGTAAGATGATTATAGTACAGAGTGAACTATTTATAATGAGGCCCAGCTCAAGCACTGTGGCTTTTGGTTGGCTTCATTTTAAATACATCTTTCTTTGTTAATTAATGTACCTTAGCCTAGGGTTGTAAGTAACACTCATTTATGTTTCGGAATTGAGCAGGGAGGAAGAGAGCCACACCCAGAGTGAAAGATCCAAGATCTTCAGAATCAATACGCACACCATAACCATTTGAAAGTGAAGTTTAAAAGTTAGTATTTGTGTTTGTTGTAAACCAAGGAAGCTGTGCAAGAGGGTCTACAAGAGAGTCAAAAGTTATGTGATAATTAGGTCATGAATTAACCCCCTGGTCCTTGCAGCTCTATACCATTTTTAAAGAGCCCTCCCACCTTCTCACCTCCTAGGATATTTTGCACATGCAAAATGTCTAATGTGACTAATAAGGTACCTAGCATAAAAGTTAATGAATGAAAATGAAAACACTAAGACTCAGGTTATTTAGTAACCAGGGCCTGGAGCCAGACCCCAATTAAACCACTCTTGTGGTGAAGGAAGGGATCAAAATGCCCAATAGGTTCCATCTGGCTGCTCCTGTGGGTCAATCTAGAGCCCCATGTCCTCCCCACCTTCTCTCCCCAGCGATGAGGGGCTGGGGCAGTCCTCTACATGGGGTGTGGGGAACTCCATGTAAGGACTTGGCAGTGAAGGAAATCAGCTACCAGCGAGCACCACTCCCCGTTTGCCATCCACTGCGCTGGAGGGGCCGTGGCCCTCCAATCCCATTTGTACCCCCCCGAGGAGATCTGGTAATGGTCCTGACAGAGTCATGGCTTTTCAGAACTTCTGGCAGGGGCCTCGCTGACCCATAACTTGCCTACACACATGATTTCTTCTCATACTGTCTTTGTAAATTGACCATAGCTAACCTTGTTGCCCTAATCAGATCAATCAGAATAACATTTCTTTAGCTGCGGCACGCTGGCAGCCTCCTGGGCTGAGGCGTGACTGTGAGTCAGGCTCAGATACTGAAGGCAGATTTTGGAATTTCCAAAGGTCTCGGGTTTCCTTTGCTTTTATCACAGTTGGTGAGCTTTGTCGGGCTGTGTTTACAGCCATGCAAATAAGCCTCAGCTGGAGAGAAATCTGGTCAGGCTAAAGGAAATCAAGCTCTGGGACAAAGGGTATTTTATAAAAAATTATAAGTGTAGCCACAGTCCTGGGGTCAAGCCAGACCGTCCTAGGAAACATGCGGATGGCTCTGCCTGGTGTAACCTGAACTCTGGGCTTGGCCTCTGTACCCTGGAAACTCTATCAGAAGATGGAGGGGAGCCTGGAGGGCCACACCAGCTGATAGGAGCTGGTCAGCTCAGCCATTGGCTGCCACCACCAAAGATATTTTTTATTAAGTAGAGACAAGTATGAAAAGGGAAATATTTCATCTCTGGGGGAAGAAACACAGTGTTTGAAAAGAGTATATCCATGTTATTCATTGACTAAACAAGGTCCAAATCCATGGTTTCATTCTACTCACACACTTGTACAAACTCAGCTTTCAAATGTATGTGTGAAGGTGTCCACATACAGGTATGATCTGATACTTTGCATCTCGAAAGCATCTTTAGAAATATCTGCTCCAGAGGCCATGACAGTTACCAAAATTAAGGCCAGAGAGGTTACATGATTGGACACAGTGGCTAACCAGTTACCTTCAAGACAAGACCACTGGAGCCCTTCCACTGCAGTTTTCCCCATCAGATTTCCAGTCCTTCAATACCCAAATACACAGAGAAACTTTGTTTATTTTAAAAATAACTGTCCAGTACATTTCTGTCTCTTAAGATCGTTGTTGTTGTTTAGTCGCTTAGTCATATCCGATTCTTTGTGAACCCATGGACTCTATCTAGCCTGCCAGGCTCCTCTGTCCACGTGATTTTCCAGGCAAGAACACTGGACTGAATATGCCATTTCCTTCTGCAGGGGATCTTCCCAACCCAGGGACCGAACCATGTCTCCTGCACTGGCAAGCTGATTCTTTATCACTGAACCACCTGGAAAGGCCCCTTTTAAGATGAGGGTATTATTAAAACCCTAGCAATTATTCCCTGAGCTCCCATATACCTGTGGCTCATACAACATGGTGCTTATGATTTCGGGCAGTTTGATCTATGGCTCTGAGCACAAACATGTTGAATCACATGCCTTTGTCTTGTTCAGTCACTCAGTCATGTCCGACTCTTTGCAACCCCATGGACTGCAGCATGCCAGGCTTCCCTGACTTCCACTATTTTCCCGAGTTTGCTCAGATTCATGTCCATTGAGGCAGTGATGCCATCCAACCATCTCATCCTCTGTCACCCCCTTCTCCTCCTGCCCTCAATCTTTCCCAGCATCAGGGTCTTTTCCATCTGTCCATTTGCCCTCTAATAAATAAGACAAAAGTTGGTGACTCTTGAGTGTCCCCATCTGCAAAGGAAAAGTAATGACCATATCTTTGGAATTTATCTAATCAAAGTTTATCTTTTGACAGATGAAAGACCTAAGACCCAGAGAAGTTAAAGAATTTGCCCAAGATTCCATAGTTGGCTAAGTGCAGAACCATAAGTAGAAACCGGGTCTATGGACAACAAAGCCAGCACTCTTTTCACTAAACCAGAAAATACAATTCAGGCTTCTCCAAGTGAATATAAAGTCAGCACTTGTAGTTAAATTCAGACCAACAGACCTTTTGTCAAGTAATTAAGAGCACAGGTTCTGGGATGGTTGGTGGATTCATTTCCTTGCCACTTAAGAGCTGTGTGATGCTGGGCAAGTTACATAAACCTCTAAGCTCCAGCTTCCTCACCTACAAAATGGGAATAATCATAGAATGATCTCACTGGGTTCTTATGACAACTGGGTAAGTTAACACATGCTAGGTGCATTAACTATTATTATCGCTATTGAAATCTTGTCACCTTCACTTGAAAGATTCTACGTCAATACAAGATTATTAAGGCTTCTGCCCATGTTAAGCACATACTTATGAATGTGCACATGTGTGTGTGTACATGTGGCATGGAGGCTGTTTTGACCTGTGACCGTATCAGAGATGTGTATACTTTGCAAAGCATTTATGTGTTCAGTTTTGTAAGCATCCACGTGACTTGGGTTTGTGACTTAAACACACTTATAAGATCTTTGCTCATTCTTGTTATTTCCGCACATACTTCTAGCTTAGCACTGGAGGCCAGAGAAGTCACTGACATCATCAAGGTCCCTTCATTGAAACTCATTCTCAAACCACTGTCTAGCTTCAGCCAGTCACAATCTTAGAAAAGGTCTAAGAGTGTGTGTGTGTGTGTGTGTGTGTGTGTGTGTATAAATATATATATATAAATGTGTTAAGTATAAATGAATGAGGTCCAAAAACATATAGGTGAGATTTCAAAAATTTTACTCTACTAGGAGTAAAGGATAACATACTTAAAAAAAAAAAAAACAACCATATTTAGAAGTGTTCTCTCATAGCACATCTTCTAACATCTAATCAACTTCTTTATTTTCCAATCAGAGAACCCTGAGTCTATATTCAAATACATCTTCACTCCCTTTAGATATGGACAATGTAAAGAACTCTGTGTGTGTGGTGGGGGGGTAGGGAGAAGGAAGGTGATCCCAGAATCAGTCTCAAAGGGGCCAAGTCTAATACTTCATGAATTTTTACACTGCTGTCATTCATTCTAAGGACTGGAACTATGCCTACTAATGATTTCTATTCTACTAATACCTATAAGTCTTTCTAATATGCATTTGGCTCCCAATACTTTGAGTGGGTAATTTGCTGTGAAATCTGGCCTCGTGGTCCAAAATAAAGAAATTTAACAAGGAGAAAGATAGTGCTGAGGGGCAGTTAACTCTCCTGTAGGTTCTCCTGCCCCGGCTCCAGGATAGAAGCTACTTTAGCGCTGGAGCTCAGCATTCAAAGGTGCCCTCTTGTGGTGTGGGTAGGAACTGAACTCCTCTAGCTGGCTTGAGGTATAAACCCAGATTAAGTTACTGTTTAACAGCCAGCAAAAGAAACATAGTTGAACTCCAAGAATAATACTCAAATTCAACATTCTGAAAGAATCATTGATATCCATACTTGACAAGTTCTAACAACCATTTAAAAAAATAAGTAAATAAAGTAAAAGTACAACTTAACATTCTGGGCTGTCTTATTTCCAAATAAAATTTACAAGACAGAATTTTTGTAAGCTGGTGCTTGCCACAGAATAGAAGCTCCTGTTTGCTTTCAGTACATTTGGCCAGTCAGGGATCTTTAACCCAAAGAACAGGAAAGCCCAGATCATTCCAGATATCACTCAAAGAATCTGGACACAGCACTATATGACCTCAAGGTCATATATTGGTGCAATCAACACACGGGGCAAGTGATTTCACTCACTGCTATAGATGATAACCCCTAACCTCACTGCTCATTTTTCAAACACAGGAGAAATAGAAAGGGCTGGGCAAATGCTTTCCCATTCCTGGGAGGAGGGGGGCAGGGAGGGGAATAAGGCACATACCTTACCAAGGCGGCCCAGAGAAATTATCTTTGTACACAAAAGCTGAAATTATATAAACTTGGAAGGCAACAGGTTATGAAAACCCTATAAATTTATGTTCAGGATTCCAAATGATGTTCTCCTTCCACTCTTCTCCCCTCCCCACTAAACTGAGACACCAAGTCTGGGATTTGAGAGTTACAGCTACAATCCTGGCCAAAGTGACCCAATTACAACTGAAAGCTTTTGGCTCCAGGAAGTTTCAACAGACAAGCGTCTGAGGGACCATCGCCACCCCTCCCTACACCATCACCCCCACCAACGATCAGGAAATAGCCACTATCTCATTAATTCTTAAGAAATCTCTATTAAAATGACCAAGGGAGAGGAATGATTTTTATGTATCTTACAGGGGAGGGAACAGGCACGGACATTATTCATAATTCAAAGTAAGATTGTGCCATTTCAACAGAGGAAGAATATTGGCAGGTCACGCTGATTTTCTGAACGTTGCTGGGCAAGTTTAGAAAGCAACTGGAAGGTTTATCGGAGTAGCTGCTTCTCTGACAGGCACCAGGACAAAAAATCTCAGACGATGAAAGCAGGTTTCTGGCCCCTTGTCAATGCACTGACCTACCTTTCCCCAGAATACATATAACTTAGAGATAGACACACCCAGATAAATAAGGGCGTACTGACAGTGAAAACTCTTACTTCACAGTGCAAAAAGACATATCAACCACTGTAAGATGAACTACTAGATGTCTGCAGTATGTGCCATTAAAGGAATTCTTCCAGAAATACTGAAGAACAGGAATGATCTAGAGAGGACCATTTGCAAAGTTTCAGGAACGGACACACTTATATTTGAAGGCCCTCTAACAGTGGTTCCTCATGCGAAGAGCTGACTCATTGGAAAAGACCCTGATGCTGGGAGGGATTGGGGGCAAGAGAAGGGGACAACAGAGGATGAGATGGCTGGATGGCATCATCGACTCGATGGACATGAGTTTGAGTAGACTCTGGGAGTTGGTGTTGGACAGGGAGGCCTGGCGTGCTGTGAATCATGGGGTTGCAAAGAGTCGGACACGACTGAGCAACTGAACTGAACTAAACAGTGGTTCCCAACCTTTTTGGCACAAGGGACCTGGTTTCGTGGAAGACAATTTTTCCATGGACTGGGCGGGGGCGTCGGTTGGGATAATTCATCACATTATATTTATTGTGCACTCTGTTGCTATTATTATTACATTAGTTCCACCTCAGATCATCAGGCATTAGATCCCAGAGGTTGGGGACCCCTGCTCTACAAGGTTGTGGGAATCAGTGATGTTCAAGAATTTCTTTACAGAGTTTTCACATTTGTTCATAAACTAAGAGATTATTACATTTCTAGAGAATACTTAAAAGTACTTTCACAATCATGATTTCATTTTATCCTCAGAACAACCCTGAAGGGCTGTTATTCCCTATTCTGTAGAGAAAGAATCAGTGTGGACAAGTTATACAACTTGCCCTGAAAGCTATCAGAGAGCAAAAACAATAGGAGGTGGTATTAAGCATTGGTGGTACAGACAAGAGATGATGTTTTGAGCTCTGGTTCTCAATTTGGTAAATGTTACGTTTGTAGTGGCACAGTGGTCTCGGGTCACAAATGAGGAAGGCTCATGTCTGAGTATGCAATAAGAATTTGTCATAGTATTTAACTTACTATAGCTGATATTTAGGATAGACAGGGTCAAAGGAAAACAGTTCCAATTCTCCATTTTATTTTATAGTTGGACTTATACCTAAAGTGTCTTTTTATTCAAAGATTTGGATTCCTATTGAAAGACCCTGAGGAAACTCTGGATAATTTCACCACGTAGGACATATTTTAGATTTGCACAAGTGTAGTTGTATCCTGTTGATGATTCTAACAATGGCTATTCTCATTTATAAACGTCAAAATCAATCACCCTAGTAAAATCTATCATCTTTAAGTATGGCAAATTACTGTTTAAATTAAGGAAAAATGAGACACATACTGAGGCTCTTCTATATCCTCTCAAGGGTCTGTCATTAATGATGACTTCCTGTGAAAAGCGTACAAACCCTAGAAGTCATCTTTATCTTTCTAGGTCTCGTTTCTCATGGGCCAAAATGAAGGTACCAAATTAGTTGATCAGGAAGGCTCCTTCCAATTCTTAGACTACATCTTACTAGAAAACAGGATCCTGGCCCAGTTTAAGAAGATATGTATCAAAAAGAAAAGAAGCTACATATCTGTTTACTTAAAACCAGCACCAGTGGTGAGAACTTCAAATACTGTTATAAAAGATGGAAGTAGAAACTTGTATCTGAGTTTAGCAGAACCATGACAATTTGAACAGTTCTCAACTAAAGATGTGGGATACACAGATGGATGCACACCAGCTCTACTTAAGAGATGCTCACGTGTATGTCTCAGTTCTAGCAAAGTACCAGAGGCCAAGATTCAGAATGCTGAATTTTTAAAACTCCAACATATACTTCACCTTTGGTCACCATAAAAAGGTGTATCTGGCAAGTGTTTCCTGGTCATATTGTATGGGAACCATTCTGTGGTTCCAGTGCTCAAAGCTCCTCCACTGCTCAAAGTCCTGGTCGCTCACAATGGCTAAAACTTACTTTCATCTTCATCCTCAGAGAAAAGAAAAGAAACATCTGACTTTCAGAAGAGACCGCGGGATCCATCTTGATGTTGGATATCTGGTCATGGGCACAGAGGGAAGGAGTATAGGAGGCAGGTTCAGAGTTTTCTTGGCATTGACTCAACTCATTATTTTCTTTAAAACTCAGAATATCTCAGTTCTAAGGTGGGACGGAAGCTCACTGCAGACTTCAAGCAGCCTCAAGCTCATCAAAATCCAGTAGTCATTTTACTGGTTAGTCGCTAAGTTGTATGCAACTCTGCAACCTCATGGACTAGAGCCCGCCAGGCTCTTCTGTCCATGGGACTTCCCAGGCAGAAATACTGGAGTGGGTTGCAATTTCCTTCTCCAGGGCCTCTTCCCAACCTAGTGACTGACCATGTCTCCTACTTGGCAAGTGGATTCTTTACAACTAAGCTACCAAGAAAGCTCAGTAGACCTACCTTTATTAAAGAAAAAATAGTGACTTCACATGTGCACAGATTCTTTGGGGTAACACCAACCTCACTGTTCAGAAAGATTAAAGAGTTTGAATGAAGGATATTTTCCCCCTCAGAAAAACATACACATCAAGTACTAACTGCCTTAGTGAAAATCCTTTGTTGACGAGGCAACCAATTATGAGATAAGAAATAAGAATAAACTAAAAAAATAATGCTTTGATGTTTCAAAAACAAATACTTCAATATTTTAAAAACTGTCATTCACCAGAACAGAAAGAATTAGCTTTATGAAGAACTAACATGTAATCAAGCATCCAGAGAGAGGAAAACACAAGGAATAACAGCAATTTTAAAAGAAAAAGAGAACAAAAGTAAATTTTATATGATATTGGGTAAGAAAACATTCAGTGGATTTCCTGGATGGTCAGAGAAAACTTCCTAGAAGAGGCAGTATGATGCCACCTTTGGAATAGAGAGATTCTGGTTCTGCCTTTTGTATAGAAACAAGTAGTCTTCTGTTCCTATAGAGGGCATTTAAAAAGCAAGCTGGCCTGCAAAGCACATTTATTTCCAAGCCATAGGATTCTAACCGCACATGTATATATTTCATAGTCTATCATTTGACTTCTTGCCTGTAATTAAGTTGTTTCATGCAATATGTCCTCTTAAAAGATTTGTTCTGATATTTAATTATAATTGGGATCACGTTGTTTTATCAGGAAAACTGATAAATTCCATCAAACAAAACAAAAAATTCCATCAAACTTAAGAGGTAACAAACTTTGATCAAGATTTTCATGTATGATTCAAGTCAGTAGTCCAATTTGACTTGATTAAACAGAAAACTGCATTCAGACTTTTGCCATTTCCCCCATCATGAGGCATAGCAGATTTCTCAATCATAATGTTATTTGAGATACCAACCAATGCATGAACCTCAGTGTATAATTTAACAATGAAGTGTTGATGAAACTCTCATTCGATATTATACACTTTCAAAACACTTCTTCCAATCCTCTTAGATTTGAATTTCACAGTAACCTGATGGCTCAGGTAGACTCAGGTATTGTTAATCCTGTCTTAAAGAGAAGGGAGAATATGGCCTGAAGAAGTGAGACAAGCTGCCCAAATCACATCATAAATCAACAGCAGAACCAAGTACTGCAAAGCTGACCCCTGAACAACTAAGGAGTTAATCTGCATATAGCTTAGAGTCAGCCCTCAGCACCCATGGATTCAGCCCAACACAGACTGTTTAGGACTAAAGCATTTACTCCTGAAAAATATCCACGTCCAAGTGGAGCCATGCAGCTCAAACTCACACTGTTCATGGGCCAAGTGATTTTCCTCAACACCATCTATGTCGTCATCACAACACAGAGGCAGAGAAAGAGCAGCAGGGGCAGCAACAGCGGCGAAACAAGAGCAGCAATCACCAGCTGAGGGCCGACGGGGTGCCAGGCACCACGGGAGCACACTGCAGACGTGGCCTCGTTTGATTCTCACTTAGAACAGGGACGGATGTTGTCACATGTGACGCTGCTTAGGGGGACGCGGCCAGTGAAAGGACTCTGACGTGGGTCACACTGTCAGTGCAAGGCACCCTGGCCACCCACCTCCACACCTGTCTGACTGCTTGAGAATCCTGATCTTGTTCTCTGAGGGATGGCTCATGGCCTCAGATTTTTAGCCCTCAAGCCTGCTCAGAGGTCACCTTCTCCATGAGGACTACTCTGAACACTCTGTATTCAAACCTATAAGCCATCCCCCCACTTCTCCCAAAGTTGATCCTCCTTATGCTGCTCTCATCACATGATTTGACTTTTTGTTTTTGATGTTGATGGTTTATATAATCTGCACAGGGCAAGGATCTCTGTTTTTTCACCAATGTACCACAGGTGCTCAGACAGTGCTATCCTATAGAACTTTCTGTAAAAACAAAAATTCTCTTTAATCTGCTGTATGGTAGCCACCAGCCAGAAGAATAAAACTGAAAAGTAGCAAATGCCACTGAATATTTAAATGTATCTAATTTTATAACATAACCTTGTCACATGTGGTTAAGGAATACCCTACTGGATAGCATGGGCCTAAAACAAAATCTAGCACAAATACACTCTCAATAAATAGTTGTTCAATGAATGAATTTATAAAAAAGTAAGGCATATTTTCCACATAGCCTACAGAACACTTTTCACTAAATTAATTTTTTTTTAATAGAATTCATGGCTGGAAAAAAAGTTCAGATTAAGAAAATAGTTTGAAAATTCAGACAATATGACCAAAATAGTAAGTACAGATTTCTCAAACTATTGGCTCCTTGATGTCATCTGTGACTCAAAACCTTCCAAAACATTTTTTTTTGAAAACAGAGGGGAAGCAAACCAGCAGCATATAATGAAACCCCATGTAGGACAAAAAATAGTGATATAGTTATGATTACTATAGCCAGGCAATACCTTTTTGACCTTGTTTTTTTTCTCATAGGTCTCTGAGAGAGGTTTTTTCTTCTGCTGAGTTGTGTCTTTGGAGAATAAATACTCAAATTCGCTAGTATCCCGAATATCAGGCTCTTCTAAGGAATCCCATAAAGTTGGCGTAGAATTTTGGCTTAAAAGAGAAAATGGCAAGTTAAATGTAAGAACCAAACAAAAGAGAATAGAATACAGTGACGTCCTTAATTCATTTTTTAACTCCTTTAAAAACTCTAATAAAGCTTGAAGAAAAGCTTCCTATGATTATACATTTTTAAATCAAAATATACTACGAAGCATTAAAGCAAACACAGGTTTCCAAAAGAGAACAGTCCTTGTGTGAGTACTTGTTGCTGTGAGCAAGAACCAAGAAACCCCGTGGGGCCAGAACTCCTGGGGTGTGTAAGCCACCCCTCCCTCAGTCTGTGGCATTTTCACGCTGGGTAAAAATGGGCATTGTATAAAGGCTGAAAGTGAAGTGAAAGTGAAAGGGTTAGTCGCTCAGTCCTTTGTGACTCTTTGTGACCCCACACACAGACTGTAGCCCGCCAGGCTCCTGTGTCCATGGGATTTCCCAAGCAAGAATACTGGAATGGGTGGCCATTTCCTTCTCCAGGGGATCTTCCCGTCCATGGGATTGAACCATCGTCTCCTGCATTGCAGGCAGATTCTTTACCATCTGAGCCACCATTCTGAGACATTCCATGGGATAATTCCTAAATGTAATGAAAATGGAGTGATAAAGTGAGGATTTATCCTCCTGTAGATTTTTTTCTAAACACTACAAATATGGTTTTTGGGTTTAGTTCACATCAACTAAGTACAGGGCCCATATATGTATATATACTTATATATATATATATAATATATATATGAATAGGCTGTGCTCATTTAGAAACATTTGATTTAAAATACACTATCTCAACAATAGTATTAATAAAAACAAGCAATGCCATTGTACCAGCCCCCACAGAGATCAGCTAAAGCACCCATGTGGAGCCTGTTTTGTTTGCTTTTTTTTCTCTCTCTAAAAACAGGTACAGCCTAGTTTTGAAACAAAGGAAGGGAAGAAGATATGGGAAATCAAGTTCAAAAGAACTGTCTCTGAGAATGGCCTTCGATGGATTACTATTCAGGCTCCTTTTAGTCAGAACATATTTTCTCCTAAATATCTACTTTCTTAACTTACTTTCTCACCTTATTTTTAAACACTTTTAATGCCCAAAGACAGTTTAAAAAAAAAAAAGTCTTATCTACCCATCAAATAGACACATCAAATGTGTATGTTTGTTATGGTCCATAATATCTACAAATACTTATCTTTGTTTCGATACATATTTTCCCAGTGAATGAAAAGGAAAGGAACTACTATTACACAGTGTGGCCCATACAGTTTTTTGATACTAAATGACCATTTTTTTTGTATTTGAAACTGTTGGCAACACTGTCTTTTCAGGCCTGAGTGTTCACATTTTGCTATGTGTCTGCCTTTCCTGTGAAATATGACATTTGGGTTCTTGACCATAACAAAACTGAACATTTGCTTTTCTCCACTTTTTGTGTTTTCCTATTACTATTTCTCTAACATAATATTTGAGGTATTTAAGAACATATATGTGACATCTGTAAGTTATAATGTATAACAGATAGTGAGTACCTGTGAAATCATCACCCAAGGGCTAGAACATTCCCAGTGAGGTACATCCATCTGCATGTGCTCCTTCCTCAGCACCACTCCTGCCCCCACTCACTTAACTTCAGTTCACAACATGAACACCTTTAATGTTAAATGCTTTTCTCAGCTGCTCTTGGCAAAGGGATTCTTGGTGGGAGAAGACAACCAGGAAATTTTGGAGCATGCTGCCTCAGACCTGCTGGACAGGGCCTCAGGAAGGTTCTGGGAAGCCAAGGAGAGGGTCCCGTGAGGGAGGTAATGTCATGCACAAGGAAGATTATTCAGACCCATGCCCCCACCTCCTGCACCTGTACCACCTGGCCCCAGCTCCAAGGACTCTGAGCTCAGCTCCGGATGATGTGGGCTGCACCTCACTCATATGCTGAAGTAAATTGGCTTTGGCAGTCATGTTGAGCACCTCGTGACCATTTCCAACATTATTTCTATGGGAAAAGGCATTTCCAAAAACGAATCACAGAATTTTGGAATACCACTTCTCAGCAGGTTGCAGGCAACTGGGTTGGTGGGGCAGTAACAAGGGGTTGCTCACAATGGACCATCTGCCATCACGGTCAACTTTTTCCTGACCACTGAATCAATTTTAGCTCAAAAGAAGAAGAGGAAGAGGAAGGCAGGAGGAGGAGGAGGTGAGGGGAAAAATAATGGAGAGGGGAAGGATGTAGGCATAAGCCGGAAGGAGAGTGGAACAGGAAGAGGGCGGAGGGAGAGGAGAAGATACTTTCTCATTAGGAAGGTACTTATGAGGAAGCCAAAAAAGGGAGTTGCATGAGTATTTTTCCTTAAAAAAATAAAATAAAATAAATGGCTTTTCCCTACTCTAGAAACAGAAAACAGACATCAAAGAAAGCAAAACAGCATAAGTTTAAAGTCACGTGAGCTGGAGGAGAGGCAGTGTGTATATAATAGAGAAAATTCATTTTTTATTCCTAATTCCTCAGAAGACCAAGATCAAAATTTATCATGTATATTATGAAGTACTTACTCCTCTGGTGATAGAAATAGCACCTCTTTCCAAAGAACAATCCCAAATAATTTTACTTCTGCCCATAATGAATAGTACACAGCATCTTCAGACCATTTTAACTTAAAAGATGTAGTCATGCTCTGAGGTACAAAGATATTTTGAGAGACCCATAATAAGAAACTAAACCCCTGTGCCTAGAACTCAGGCTCAGAGCTGACATGTTCACCAAGCAGGGATTTCCTGAAGTCTCAGGTCAGGAAAGTTGGTACATTCATCTAACTTTTCATTTAGCTCAAAATGGACTTGCTGGTAGCAGCAGGACTTCAAACTCCACATGCAGTTCTCCCTCTGCACCCAGCAGTGTCCACATTTCCCCGTTTTATAAGAAAGTTAGTCGTTTTGGATTAGAGGTCGGTCCTACTCCAGTCTGAGCTCATCTTAACCTACCTAATCACAGCTTCAGCAGGCCTATTTACAAGTAAGGTCACAGTCTGAGTTAAGGGGGAGGGGTCTAGGCCATTAGTAAATCAATTTGGGGGGAAGCAATGCAACTCATAACAAAACCAAAGCCCTAGATTTATGGTGAAGCTGGTAAGAACTTGAGCATTCAATTGTTTTCTCTTTCAAAATGTTCAACTGCATAAGGACAGAAAAAAATGCAATGATTACCTCCAGCTTGTCTTTGTTGTCTTAAACAGTGAAGAACTCACATCTCCTAGTTGCTACTATTACGCCACTGATATGGTCCAGGCTATTATTTGCTCATGAAGTCTTACGGGAATGACGCGGAGGCAGGTTAGGGAGACCCAAGTATGGAATGGCTCTGTGTGCCCTCAGAACACACAATGCCAGAGCTGATGGGTGAGCTTCATCACCCTGGAATGACTGCACATTAATCTGAGAGCACTAATAAGGTAACACAGCTCCAAATACTCTGAGAAATAATTTCTTAGGAAATGTCAGCTGAGCCTTGAGTGGGAAAAGAGGAATGCTAGTACACTGGTTAATGGTAGGAGCTATTTCAGGACTATTTCATGGTTTTTTAATCGTTCATTTGGGAAGTTTAAATATAGAGTATTAACTAAAAAAAAAAATACATTTGTGGCTCTTATTTTTTGATGAGAGGAAAGGGGTCAAATACAAAGCATACAATCAACTTGGTTCACCACATGCTACTGTCAAGGTATGCCCCATCTCTCCTAGAGTGATTTCCATTTACTTGCTCATCAAACTGCATGTTATTTTGTTCAACATCCTGCCGTTTCTAAGCAGAATGTTACAGAAATAGAAAAATTTTAAACCACATCTTAATTTGGGGAATAAGTTCGAAAATTTAAGTGTGAAAATCTATTCTATGTTTGCTGTTCTTTGCCAACAAATGAACTTCACACCTGAAGAACAGTCAAGAAGCCACTCAGTATCTTTCTTATTGTCCGCCTGATGGGCTCCAAAATGAGGCAGAAGAAATCCAATCAGATCTGTTTGAGTGGAAATTTTCAAGCAAGCATCTCTTGCTGCCTTACAGACCCACCTTAACAACCTACACAAATGGAAGATGCTTTTTAACTACCTACCTATTGGCACTTTCTCTAGAGGGCAACAAAGTATAAAAATGTGACTGCACTCAGTGGTGAGGGGTATCAGAGTTCAAGCAGACAGAATTGATATTTTAATACTCCCCTCTAAACTCAACATTCAGAAAACTGAGATCATGGCATTTGGTCCCACCACTTCACAGCAAATAGTTGGGCAAACAGTGGAAACAGTGACAGACTTTATTTTTGGGGGCTCCAAAATCACTGCAGATAGTGACTGCAGCCATGAAATTAAAAGACACTAGCTCTTTGGAAGAAAGGTTATGACCAACCTAGACAGCATATTAAAAAGCAGAGACATTACTTTGCCAACAAAAGTCCATATAGTCAAAGATATTCATGGTGTTTCCAGTAGTCATTTATGGATATGAGAGTTGGACTATAAAGAAAGCTGAGTGCCAAAGAATTGATGCTTTTGAACTGTGGTGTTGGAGAAGACTCTTGAGAGTCCCTTGGACTGCAAGGAGATCCAACCAGTCCTTCCTAAAGGAAATCAGTCCTGAATATTCATTGGAAGGACTGATGCTGAAGCTGAAACTCCAATATTTTGGCCACCTGATGTGAAGACCTGACTCATTTGAAAAGACCGTGACGCTGGGAAAGATTGAAGGCGGGAGGAGAGGGGATGACAGAGGATGAGATGGTTGATTGGCATCACCGATTCAATGGACATGAGTCCGAGTAAACTCTGGGAGTTGGTGATGGACAGGGAAGCCTGGTATGCTGCAATTCATGCGGTTGCAAAGAGTCGGACACAACTGAGCAACTGAAATGAACTGAACTGAACTGACTTGAAGAGTTAATGACTCAGCTATGTCTGGTTCTTTGAATACAAAATGAAAAATTACACCTACTTGCTGAATATACACATCATAGGGCTGATGATACTATCTTAAAACAAGACAGATATTCTAAAAATCTTCAGTGAACCAGAAGTATAGATTCAGGCTCGGTGTCTTTATGATTTTGCACTAATTTCAGGGATACAGGAGGAAATCCTAACTTAGCTCTGGGCTCTTCTCTAATCCAGCAAATGAATATATGCCTTTGAGAAGGGTCTGACATAGAACATGTCATTTCTCACAGCCATCAATCCATAGAGAACAGAGAAGACCTGGTGGGGACATTCTTCCCCAAACATTCCAGCCTCATTGATCCAAGGCATTCACTACCATGTTTGAGAATGAGTGTCACACTACAAAGACACTGAACTCATAAGAATACAACATCACCTGTGCAAAATCCTGCAAATTCACAAGCTGAAAATGGACCAGGGAGTTGAATTTACCTCTTATCACTTATTTGTATCCTAGTCCAGTACAGAGGCTTCATTGGACAACTGGGTTCAATGGCTGGCTTCCGAGGACACTGGCTAGAAGAAGGGCCAACTCCGAAGAAGAGTCCAGGAGGAGGTGGGGGTGCAAGTTCTGGGGGTGCTGGAGCAGGAGGAGGACCCCCGCTACTGGGCAGAGGGAGAGGAGGAGGGAGAGGCGGGGGCGGTGGGGGTGGGGGAGGTCCTGCACTTGGAGGCAGAGGAGGTGGTGGAGGCGGGGGCGGTCCAGTATTCACAGGTGGCGGCGGAGGTGCTGGTGGCAAAGGTCCAAGTCCAGGTTGGAGGGGAGGCGGGGGAGGGATGGCTGCTGGCAGTGGTGGGGCAGGAGGGGGAGGGGGAGGGGAAGGAGTTGCTCTCTGCTGATTCAATGAGCTGCCTTCCGCAGGTGGTACGCAGGTGTCTTTGTTGTCACTTGGGGGAGAGAGCTGGCTTAAAGAGGAGATGTTCAGCTTTTTAGGTATTATTTGGTTACTTCTGGTTGTCTTGCCTTCACCTTCGCAGGGTTTGAGGAAAGTCTCTCTGTCTGTCTGGATGCACACATTTCTGAAAGTCTTTGGAGGGCAGTCATCATCCGTGGAGACACACACATCTCTCATCTCTTCGCATCCTCCTTGCCGTCGGTGTTCTATCTCGTGTTTGAGATTCTCAATGGTTTCCTCTAGTCTTGCTGTTATCACTGCATGCTCGCCCCGGATGTGAAAGGCTTGAAGTTCAAACTGAGCCTGTAGGGATATCAATGGGAAAGGAAGCAAAAAATTTATAAAAGATCAATGATCAGAAATAAAATATTCAATAGCATCCCCATACCAACAAAGCATAGGCTGCACAGACATGGAAAGACAAGAGTCATTCTGAGAATCCTGCAGGGTGTAAATTTCACCTTAGGAATTTTCCAAGGATTTAAATAGCTGGAGTAAAAACATAATTTCATCCAATCTGAGCTCACAGGCAACAATAACCATGGATTAAGGATAAACGTAAAACAGTCATCTAAGAACTTCTACTGGTTTTAATATCAAATGGAAAAGAAAACTTTTAATAAAGATTTAAACATGCTTGAATATACCTTTCATTACTTTTGATTTGAGAAAAAGAACAAAAGAAGGTTTGGAGATCCTTTTGGCTAGGAGCTGCTATTCTCATGGTCATCCATAGAATGTCTCCCCTCTGGAGTTTCCAAAACAACACAGCAGAAAGGAAAAACTCAGGAGGAAGTTATGATGCATGTGCTTTTTTTTTTTAAAGTTTCCATATCAAAGTTGCCCACGAACAGTATTTGTGTCTGTTTTATAATCATTCATAATATAGTAATAAAAAAAAAACAATTTAAGTGCAAAGAAAATGAACCTATTGAGATCTGCTATCAATATACTCTATATTTTAAAGTATAAGATATCTGTCTTTTTAATGCTTATCTTTTCAGTTATGTCAATGCCTTGAATCCATTACTTATCACTTACCAGCACAAACTAGCATACCCTTGGTTCTTAACTAGTCCATTTCCCAGCATTTGAAATTACTTAGCCTTTTACAGTTAACTGGGAGGCAATCATTTACAAGTTCATTAGTTTTTCTAAAATTCAATTTAATAGTAATTAAATATTTCTGGTGAACCTGTTTAACTTCTTTCTTCCCCATCAGACTGCAGACTCCACAAGAAGAAATCAGGGGCAGTATCTGTGTTTTTATTTCTGTACCCCAGCAGCTAGAACAGCAAATACATGGGACTGATGAGATGGGTGGATAAAAACCACTGTAACAGTCATATTCAGTCACTGTCCCAAGAGCCTTCGTTATGGCTTATAAGATGTTCTTCACTGTAATTTCAGTCCACAAGTATCTAGAACACCATTGTATATACAAGTACAGTTATATCTTACACTAAAAAGGTGAAGAAATATTTTCAATGGCCTAGTCTGTCAAGGTCATGACACACGAAAAGGTGACATTGTTTGGAACATTATTTCTCAGTAAGTGTTACTGTTGTTGAGGATAATAGTAGAGGAAGCGATGAATAGATTTCTAATCATTCTTAAAAATTTCCAAACAATGTCATCTTTGTGGAGTGATGGGCATAAAACTAGGAAAGCTTCAGCAATCAGGATGAACGATGCACTACAAATACAAAAGTCCACCCAGTCTTTCATGAGTTCTACTATCTGAAAGGAACTTCAAGCTTCATTCAACTATGTGATCAAGATCATCTTTGTGTGGACATCCTACCCATCTCCATCTCCCTCTCCCTCCCCTGCCCACCTCCACCGGTATTTCAGCCCTGATTACCATCCTGAATTATCACCAATATTTAAATTTCATTTTAGTGCCGACTTTAGTTCTGCCATAGCAAACTAAATGTTGAATGTTTTTCCTGACTAACTTGTTCACCTGAGAAGGTGAACAGTCAGATAATATTCATTTATTATTTATTTGGCTGCACCGGGTCTTAGTTGTAGCATGTAGGATTTTTAGTTGTCGCACACGAACTCTTAGCTATGGTATGTAGAATCTAGTTCCCTGACCAAGGATTGAACCCAGGCCCCCTTCATTGGGAGAGCAGAGTCTTCGCCAGTAGACTACCAGGGAAGTCCCAATAGTCAGATAATGTTGATGAGCCAATAATTTTACACAATCTTCACCTTCTTATTAATATGAAAGAGTTACAAAGACATGCTCCAAAGGGGAACTTTCTTCTCTCACACAACTGGATGATATCTACACAAAGGTCCCCACCTCTCCCATTTCCCACCTCTCAACCAGTGATCTTTTGAGTTGGCTGAATCTGGTGTACACATCGATACAGACCACTTTGAAGGCTCTGTAATTCATCTGCTTAGTGTCCTGGGTAGAGTACAAATTGGTTAGGCTACTTAACCTCTCTCTATATCAGTTTCCTCGTACAGAAAATGAGGGTAATGACAGAACCTACCTCACAAGGTTAGGAGAAGAACAAGAGTTAGTATATGCAAAACCAGACAGGAGTGTCTGGAACACCAGAGGAAATATAGAAGCTTGCTACAATGGCAGCATTAATGGTATCACCACCAATGGTATTACTCCTTATGGTAGTAATAATACAATGGTATCATTTTGTCTCTTTGCTGCCTGACAGATCACGGAGGCCAGTGGCCATGTCACCTTGCTTTCAGCTCTCAGCGTGTTTTCCAGCACCATGCTCTATCCCTCTAAAGCAAAAAATAAAGATACCAAAATCCTTCTTTAATCCCTTCTAGCTGTTGCGCTTTCTTTTCTCACCCTCCCTCTTTTTCTTCAGTTTTTTTTTTTTTTAAGAAAACACACAACTCTTGTATTATCTATTTTCTTATCCATGCTTCTTTCCACCAATGACACCTTGCTGCTAGCCCCACTATATTACTGAAATGCCATGAATTGAGTGTTAAATTTGATCAGCACCTTTCAGTGATTTTGCCCTCTCAGCTGCATTGTTAAGGTTGACTGCTGCCTTGCCTTGAATTTCTCTCTACTTCCCTGATCGTCAAAACTCTCCACCCGCCCCTATTTTCTTCCTATTTCTTGGCTCTCTCCAGTCAATCAGTGGACTCCTCTCCCTCCATCATCCCTTAAATGTTGTTCCCCAGGCATGCTCCTTCCCATTCTACCTTTCTCACACTATACAATCTCTCTCCATCATCTTGCATACTTATAAGGTAAATGACAGTCACTGACTCTATCACAACTTCCCAACTGGTATCTTAAAACCACAATTCCAACTATCCTCTGGAACTGGTCTACCTGAATATTTTTTAATCAGCCACCTCAGAGTCAGTATGTCTGAAAAAAGGAACTCATGATGTCAAAGCTCAGTCTCCTCCTCCTCTGAAATTCTTCTTTGCAATTAATAGCATCAACATCCTCTCAATGATCTCTTTCAGAAACCTGGATATCATGATGAATTCCTTGTTCTCTCTTATTCCTAACAGATTATCAACGAGTTTCATTAATTTCTCTGATTCATTCCTTACCTGCTACCCCAATGCCTCAACTCTTCATTGGGTCTTAGTTACCTGGACAGTGACAAGAGTCACCTCAATAATATTCCTGATCCTGGTTTAGACACATTCATTCCAAGATGATTTTTTTTTAAAATTCATATCTTTATTCCTTAAAATCCCTTCAACAACTAGCCATTACTTATAAGCTAAC
The DNA here is from genome assembly GCF_910594005.1 of Cervus elaphus. Classification (NCBI taxonomy): domain Eukaryota; kingdom Metazoa; phylum Chordata; class Mammalia; order Artiodactyla; family Cervidae; genus Cervus; species Cervus elaphus. Next base: position 70,845,567 of record NC_057826.1, read on the forward strand.
ATCAAAATTGTTTAGCATGGCCACACTGAAAATTCTTCTGTGTTTGCCCATTTTGTCCACTCTTGGCTCCTGCCTTTTCTCCAAATATGTCCTAGATTCCAGTTCTATATAGCTTCTCTCTCTCCCAGGACCATACTCGTGCACATGGCCTTTGCAAATACTGTCCTCTCTCAACACCTCTCCTGTCTACTGCAAACACCCAAGGTAAGGGGACAGATTGCCAAACACAGATGCCATGGGTGGCTTCCTCACAAACTGTATTGACTAATATAAAGAATAACCAAATAAGAACCATTAAATGCCTATGTATTCCATATCAATACGCCCAAATAAAGAAACCAGTTACCTTTTTTCTTTGCTCTTACCTTTGCTCTTCCTTGTTTCACAACTCGTTTTGATCATTCCAATTTCGTGTGCAGAAGCTCAACATGACATAGTAATTCAAAGTGATTAAAGTAATCATTCTCTATCTGTCCATGTTTAATTGTCATTTAGTCACTCAGTTGTGTCCTACTCTTTGCTACTCCATGGACTGTAGCCCACCAGGCTCCTCCATCCATGGGATTTCCCAGGCAAGAATACTGGAGTGAGTTGCCATTTCCTCCTCCAGGAATCTTCCCAACCCAGGGATCAAACTCATGTCTCCTACATTAGCAGGTGGGTGCTTTATCACTGAACCACCAGGGAAGCCCCTCCACATGTAATAGGAAGAACAAATCTGATTCCATATTAGACTGTTCTTTTGCTTTAACCTATGTGCTTCGTTGCCTGTGCTTAGTCATGCTGGCTCTGTACCTTTTATAAAAAAATCTTGTCTATAGTCTGAAATAGACAGGACAGCTTATTCTCAGGGATCTGACCTTTAAGAGTCCATTCATAAACAGAAAAAACTTGCAATAACAAAGAATAGTGTTTGTCTTGTTGGAGGTTTACAGGAACATTCTGACCTAATCTACATGGACAGAGGCAAGAACAAAGGATTCTGACACCAGTAAGTTGGCAACAATTGATCATGCCCCTCCCCCACCTCGCCTATAAAAGTGCTTTGCTGAAACCCTTTGGAGAATCAGGGGCTTTGGGGGCATGAGCTGCCTGTCTCCTTGCATGGTCCTGCATTAAACCTTTGATCTCAACATGTTTGGCCTCACTGTGTGCTGAGCACACAAACTTGCATTCAGTAACATATATCCTATCAATTATTTCAAATTGTTACTGGCTCTATTACAAATGGGGCTTTCCAGGTGGTGCCTGCCAATGCAGGAGATGTAAAAGATGCGAGTTCGATCACTGGGTCAGGAAGATACCTTGGAGCAGGAAATGGCAATCCACTCAGTATTATTACCTAGAAAATTCTATAGACAAAGGAGCCTGGCAGACTATAGCATGAGGTCATGAAGAGTCGGGCACGACTGAGCACGCAAGCGCTATTACAAATAGACATCTCAAATCTGTGCATATCATAAATCAAGCCTTCGGGAAAAGTATCTTTTAACACTTTTTCACTCTACTTTCTGTGCCACTTTTACTTTGTACCTGGAAATCATATACCGTTTTCCCTCCTTTATCTAGAGCCATAGCTAGAAGGACTGTTAATGATTTGATGAATCAAATACAGAGAGTAGAACTTTCCGTTCAATAGTCATGTACTCCCAGGCACGACCCTGGATATCTTTATGAAATGTCAAGTCCAGACTCTCACAGTCAAAATTACAGATAAGGCTGGATCAAGGGAACATAATGCTTTTAAAATGGACTGACTCTCCTTTCAGTCTCCTTTACTTTTGCACTGAACATGCTGTTTGTACATGGTAGATAAAACGACTGCAAACCTTCCAATCATTTTAAAATAAATGTTCTTTAGGACATAGGAAGCATTACAAGTTTCTCTTTCCCCAACCTTCTCTGCTAAAAGTCTGTTGTTTTTCTGCATTCACCCTAACATCATTTGAAAGGAGACAGGTCTAAGTTTTGACATCTTTCCAATCTCCTCTAAGTTTTATCTCCAATTGCACCTGAATTTTTATCTATCTTCCATTATTTTTAACTTGATTGATTCTATTACTTTCATTTTCAATCACATTCTCTTCCCACCCGCCACAGTCTATTAGTCTATATCCATTTCCTTCTAAGCAAGATGCAAATTCTCAATCTTTAAGAGAGCAATCCCAATTAAAACACTGTTCCAATCACCCTTTTCCTTGATTGACACTTTTTATCTGTTTAAGGTAATGGTTCTCAGGCTGCTACCAATTAGAAATATCTAGAGAGCTTTGTAAAAAACTCCTGATGGGGCAATCTCAAAAGATAATCATTCAATTGATCTGAGATGGTGCTCTTACACAGGTGTCCTTAAAGCTCCCCCAAAGGATTCCTGGGCAGCCAGAGCTGAAACCAGAAGTAACTGTTCTAAATCTTTATTCTGCTCCAAATACAGCTGAGATAGTATGGCACTACAACATTGGTGGAATTTTTTTGGCAATAACTTTTAACTTGGGTCATTGCAGAATCTCCAAAAGAATATGTGTTACTTGAAAAAGTCCCTTGGTAATTCTGATATATCCCTATAAAGAGACTATCCCTTCATTAGCCATATTGAGAATAGTTATTTCATGCAGCAGATAAGCCTAAATTCTTTCCATGACACTCATGGCTCTTTAAAACCTGCCCTCCACTTACTTTTCCAGATATTTCTTTATAATTTCCCTATGTTGCACCAGTACAGATTCAAACATCCCATTAACTCCCACATCTTTATGCTTTTGCACACGCTGCTTCCTCTCTGTGAAACACCCTTTCCCTCTATTTTTGCCTAGTGAAGGCCCTGAAGGAAAACTCACTCCATTGCAACTGAACCTTCTGGCTTCAACTTTTCTTGATTCTTCCTGACAAAAGTTTTCCTTTGACTCTGTTGCCAAAGAACTTCCTAGGTTCACATCACATTACAGTCACTTAGGTTTATCTTCTTTGCAAATCTAAAAGCTCCAGGCAGTTGGGGACCATGCCTTATTCATGCTTGAACTTTCAGAACACTGTGCACTGCTTGGCTAGTTAGTGATCCTTAAATGCTTATTGAATTGAATTATTTCTTTAGCTTTAAATATTAAGACTTCCTTGTACCTCTGTATTACCCAACCAACTAGACTCAAAAGCCTAATAAAATGTAAAAACAGAGAGACATGTGGTCCCCTTCCTTCCCTGGCGGCTCAGACAGTAAAGAATCTGTCTGCAATGTGGGACACCAGGGTTTGATCCCTGGGTTGGGAAGATACCCTGGAGAAAGAAATGGCAACCCACTCCAGTACTCTTGCCTGGAGAATTCCAAGGACAGAGGAGCCTAGTGGGGTTCTGTCCATGGGGTTGCAAAAAAGTCGGACACGACTGAGCGACTAAAACAAGCACAACATAAACTATGAGATTTCATTGTTGTTAATTACCTAGAAAGTTCAAATAAAACCTCTACATTTTTTTAAGTGTGGGTCTAAAAATTAATGTTGATACTACTTAATTTTAACAATTCAAAATATTTAGGGTAGATAAGTGTTCTCGTCACAATAAGCTTAAAGGTTATTCCCATAAGTATAGTGAACTATGCAGTAGAATCCAACAGTATTTGTCATTCTATCCTGATTAGGAATTGGGCTCCAGGCAACTCCTGCAGTCCCCCCAGGGACTGGTCCTCCCTCCCCCTACCAAATTCTCATTTTTTAAAAAAATATCTTCCACATTACCACTGCTCAGAGATATCATCAAAGGAACACACTGTCCTGAAACCCAAACAACAGAGGGAGACTTTGCTTGTCTGGCCCCCACAAATACGTCTGTCAAAAAGAATTGGAAGAGTGCCTATTGATGAAAGACATCATGGTGGTGCCAAGCACTGAGCAAAAATCACCCATTAACACTCTGTTGTTATGAACATCCTCTCCCAGTGGTGCTGCCAGGGGCCACTAAAAATTCAGGTTATCTGCTACACAATCTAAGTCAACTTTTCCCAGGGGCTCTTGGAAATTCTAAATTCTTCCAGGTTGGGGAAAGCCATTCCAAGGGACTGCACAGAAGCACAATGAAACTGCACCACTTCAGGCAAGTTCTAAGACAGTAGCAATTTCCACAGCCACAACTTCACCCTATCTCTTTCTCTTCAACTTTCCAGAATACAGACAGTCCTGCTCATGAATGCTATATAAACAAGCAAAGCACAGTATCATCTAAGCCATACAAAGAAACAGTCCCAGCTCTCATGAATGCAAATCAACATGGGAGGTCAAGCAGACTCATTACATCTCTGAAATCATACCAGTGGTTCAGCCTGCAGTTCAGATAAAGTTGAGCATTACATCTGAAATGTGATAGCTATTCCAGACAGGATTCTGAAATATACTCTGAAAATAAGCAAATAAAATTATGGATAGTCGTCCAAGGAAATAGGAAGTCAAACAGATAAATCTTTGAAATCTGTACTCAAGTTCCTACCTGGAAAACAAGATAAAACCTCATTGTAGCTAGAGTGTTCTTGTGAAACAGAAGAAATAAAATCATGACTCATGGGGGATTCTAATAATGTTTTCTTTCTAAGCTATTAATATCACTAAATCAGTGTAAGTCACAGAACAGATATACCTTGGGACATCCATGGAAATGACTTGCAAGGTTTTTTCCTCTAAAAAATAATTTGAAATCTAATAAGCAAATCCAAGACTTCATACTTTTAGGCAAAGAACCAACATACTAATTCCTTCTCTATTAGGAAAGAGGACTTGGAGTTTTATGTTGTGTTATTTTATTGTCACTAATGAAGCTGCATCTAGCCCAGTAAGGTATGTATGACACATTCCAGAATACGTATGCATTTAGAAGCAACAGATGCTAAACCCCGGTCCTTAATACTGTGACAAATTGAGGTTCTTCAAGTAATCACAGCAATCACATTACTGTTTCTTTCTCAATTCATTCATTGTCTATGAGGAGTCATCACCCTATGGCCAGTGCCCATCTGTCCACTAGTATCATTTTGGCAAGTAATTGAAGTAGGTTCCTCAATTAGGTTTGCTTCACATATTCTCAACTTTGCCTTTTTTTGTCATTTAAATGTCATTTAAATAGCATTATCAAGTAGGAGCAAGTGAGGAGCTAGTTGCTGAATTCTTTTTGGCATTAAAAGTGAAATTTATGCCTAAGACTGTAGGACTACTGATTAGAAAAATAGTCTCCACATCTTTTACCAACGTAATAGAAAGCTTTCTGCTAGCAAGAAGTTCAGGGGAGTGGTTGTAATAAATTTCCTATTTGTAGGCTTACTTTTCATAGTGATGTTGTATGAACCAGAGACACATTGAACAAGGCTTCATTATATCAAATGAGATGAGACTCTGGTCTCTCTACCATCTAACTTTCAATCTAGCTTTAATGAGCATTTACAATGCACTCAATCTTGCAAATGTATATATATAGAAACAAGTCAGACTTTGAGAGGCTCAAATTCCAGCTGAGAAAAGGTATTCATTTGAGTTGTTCTTAATTTTCAGGAAAGCTGAGCTGGTGTGGATTTTACACTTTTATTCAAACATGACTTTTTCATTGATAACTGAAGAAAACCAAGGACCACAGAGGCCAATTTGTCTGGCAAAGATATCCCCGGTTGTCTGTGTTGCTCTCATTATCCAGTAAAGAGTCACTTCAGGGTCTACTCCCTGAATGTATTTTCATAAGTAAGGAGGTATCTGGCTTCCCACCTTACTATTTGAACAAATGACCGATGATGTGTGCCTAGGCCACAGTCACCTTCTCCTGGCCACTTCCAGTCTTCCTGGGGATTAGTCACTTGATAAATCTGCCATTGAATGGGTTTTAAATTATAGACTAATCGACAGGGAAAACAAACAAGACGGTTTACGTGTTTTTCATTAAGATCTGGGCTCTGGCCTAGGACGCCTCCTTTGGAGGCAGCTAGAAAGGGAAATGGCTTAAATTTCCAAATATTGCTCACCCCAGCCAAGAGACGCACTCATTATACAAGACATAAGTTGAGATGCCAGAAAAGGGCTCACAAAATTGAGTATAATCTTCATTTCTCTAAGTAATAGACCCAAGGAGAAGTATTTTCTGCTCCAATTGGAAAGGCCAGGTCAAGTTAATGGGGGGGAAAAAAAAAAACACACTAAAATAGTAATCAGAATGACTGGATTTAGTTCAGCATAAGACTGTTGTATGCCCTTAAATTTGCTTATCTCTGGCCATCTTCTTCATTTGTAAAATAAACAGGTCAGAAAAAGATCAGCAGCTTACCAACCAGGTTTCTGGGGATCCATGGAGGTATTTCAGCAGTTCTGCAAACAGTTGTTGTTTTTTGGGGGGTTTGGTTTTGTTTTAATTTAAAAAGGATATTTTTAAATAACCTTAAAAACAATGGGTTTAAAAAATATATACATAGTTACACCAAAACCACCAGCACACCTAGTACTCAAGTACTTAGTTTTTTGGTTTGCTTGTTTTTTAGAGCCTTTGAAATACAAAGTTTTCTCTGACATCTTTCTGAATCTATTCAGATGATTTGAAAATGTTTCACTGATCAGGAAAGTAATAACTTTGTATGGGTCTCTCTCCTTTCCTCTCTTCCTCCCTTCCTTGTTTTAAATTCAGGTCTGTACATATACAAGAAGCAAATGGCTACCCACCCCAGTATTTTCGCCTAGAGAATCCCATGGACAGAGGAGCTGGTGGGCTACAGTCCATGAGGTTGCAAAGAGTCGGACAAGACTAAGCGCACACACACACACACACATATATATATGTAAGTATATCCTACGGCGCACATGCATCATATTCCACTGTGTATGGCCAAGGTTCAGGCTCATCTGCTCTGTGTAGGACCCTATTTCAGCAAAATAGTCCATTGTTCAATGACAAGCACATGAATGGGCAGAGTAACAGATGATTTTAGCATTTAATTTTATACTTGGGGCTTTCTGACAGAGTGATGTTTATGATTAAAACTAATTCCAACAGTTCTTAACTGTTAACTGGTTCAATTGTAAAGTAAAAATTTCCTACAATTCATGTTTCAATCTTAGGGATTATTTTAATTGAATACAACCCTAGGATAGTAAGGGAATTTTTTCCAAAAACTGTTTCCATTTTTAACTATATATTTTGTAAAATGTGGTTTTTGAGATTTTGTTAGTAAAATAAAACATAGAAAGTAATTGGGTGCTGTGGCTAATAAAAGAGCTGACATTGAAAATCCCTAAATTTAAATTGGTGCTCAAATTTTTGCAGAAAACAGCTGTAAAATATGTAAAAGATCTGTACCCAGAACACAGAAGTCCACTAAAATGAAAATAGGAAAACAACCTCCCCTCCTAAAATGGGTAAAAGATGTGAAGGACAGTTCATGAAGATGATACATGGGTAATATATAAACACATAAAATGATGCCCAATGTTAGTCATTAGAGAAATGCATATTAAACCACAATGAGATACCACTTCATACTTATTGGAAGGGAGGGAGGAAGATAGAGAGGGCGAGGTAAACTGGCCCATCTGATAACACCAAGTAATGGGGAGCCCTCTCAATTTGCAAACAAGAAAGTAAAATGGTATAGCTACTTTGGAAAATAGTTTGTTTCTTAGAAAGTTAGATACACACTTTCCATATAACCCAATAATCTCACTGCTCTTTGCCCAAGTGAAATAAAAATATATGTTAACATGAAAATCCATATGCAAATATTTTAACAGCTTTATGTTTAATTGCCTGTGATGGTTAATTTTACTAGGCCATGGGGTGATCAGATATTTGGTCAAATATTATTCTAGGTGCTTCTGTGAGGGTGTTTTGAGATGAGATTAACAATTGAATCAGCTTGAGTAATCTGCTCTCCTTAATGCAAGTAGGTTTTATCCAATCCAGTACTCTTCCCTGGAAAATCCCATGGATGGAGGAGCCTGGTAGGCTACATACAGTCCATAGGGTAGCAAAGAGTCCACAGGACTGAGTGACTTCTCTTTTATCCAATCAGTTAAAAACCTGAATAAATACAAAGCTGATTTTATTCAGAAAAAATTTCTCCAGCCTAAATACCTTTAAAGTGAGGCATCAGGCTTAGGACTGAAATATCAGCATTGGGTCTTTCTGGGTCTCAAGACTGCCAACTCATCCTACAGATCTTGAGACTTATCAGGCTTCATGACTGTTTAAGCCACTTCCTTATAATTTCTCTCTCTCTCTCTCTCTCTCTCTCTCTATATATATATATATATATATATATATCCTATTAGTTCAATTTCTGTGGTGAATGCAGACTAATGCATTGCCTCAAATTGAAGGCCACTGAAATATTCTTCAGCTGCTGAAGGGTCAAAAAACTATGGCACATGCACAAAGTGGAATTCTAACCAGAAACAAAAGGAATGGACCACTGGAAGATGCAACAACACAGATGAATCTCAAATGTATTAGGTTAAGTGCTAGAAGCTGGACTCAAAAGGATACAAACTGATTCCATTTATTTGACATTCTGGGATAGTCAAAGCTGTAAGGGCAGAAAAAGTATCAGCAGAGGGGACAGGATTCTGAGTTCAAAAGAGGAGCTGTCTTTCAAAGGACACAGGGGCATTTTCTATGGTGATGAGAACATTCTATGCTTTGATTGTGGTTTGGTTATGTGACTGCATGCCTTGTCAAAACTCATACACTAAAGAGTGATTTTTATTGTATGTAAAATTCTATCTCACTGAAAAAAGCATCTTGAAGACTGACATTATGGTAAGTCATATGCACACATTTCTAGATTTAAAACTGCAAAATAAATGCATTATAAATAAAATGTCACTCATCAATTGGACTTCCAAACAAGATTTTGTTCGTAACCAAATCTTTCTCTTTTAAGAAAACACATGTCAACAGACAGTAGAGTGAAATGAGTCCCCTAAATGTCCACAGAGTTGCCTACGCCTTAACAAGACACAAGTGTCCAAATTTCCTAAGACAAAAGTTTAACTTTTTTCACTGATGCTACAGAATTTTCACCTCTATGGCCCAATTTCCAGAGCTTTCTCTTCCGAGGTCAGGCTTAGGAGGGAGTGAGTGGCAGTCATCCAAGACGGCCACATTCAGCAGCATTTGAAACTTGCAGCTTGTGAGCACATGGCCAGGGGAGGATGAATGACTGACAGCTCCCAGTCCTAGGCAGGGTGTTACAGTCCCTTGAACACTGTGATGTCACATCTCTGGCGCTTTCGCACAGCCTACTTTCTCTCTCATTACTCATAAGGAGTCCAACTTCCTCATAGCAGTTCATTAATAAGCAGGTTCAAGGACACAGGGTTCTAAGTTTTTTACTTATGTAAGAAAAAAAGCACTTAATATCTATTCCCAGGCTACCATGAGAGTTTTCTTTATATTTTTCATGAGCCAGTCTCTAAGGCAAGGATCAAAGTATTACCTTGGATTTTCATTTTCTTTTAAGCAATAGATTGACAGTTTTCTTTTTTTTCTTTAGTTGCAGAGAAACCACCTATCAATACAGATAGTCTGTTACACAGTGCAATTAGAACAGTTTTTTTCCTATACCTAGTGGGTCTCCAAGACACAGGAGGCCTTTCAATCCTATCAGTGTTCGTAAGCTGAATATCACTCTCCAGGTTCTTATTCTGTAAAATGAGGATGATATAACCTGTCTTTCTTCCTAGTATATTTTTCATGGGATGTAAAAGAAACTAAATAATATGTTCAGAACAAATTAAGTAATACGCTGACTGAGAAACAATGTAGAGTTTTAAGACACTGGCTAGAACCAACAGCAACTAGTTAGGTTTATAGCATACTGTCAGTTGGAAACTACTAACATAACCCATACAGCTCCCCATGGGTAAATATATATCTATGTTCAAATGACCTTTAGAGGACAGAGTGTATATGAAGTGGTTAAAGTCAACCTTTCTTCTAAATAAACTGCATTAAGTGGGATCCATATACCATGAGAATGCACAGAAAAATAAACTAGCATTGTATCATACATACAATAAAAGTTAGGCTATCACTTATATACAAGATACACTGATATTTATGCCAAGATTTTTCTCAAGCAATTTAAACATTCATTGATATTCATTGATAAATACCTCATTTGCCTTTTTACCCCCACTTGAAAAGTGCTCAAGTTCTCCTTTGTTTTCATCTCTAACTAATCCCCCCAACAAAAATCAGAATAATTGCCTTAACTCTGCCCTCCTCCTCAAGAAAAAAATCTCCCATTATATTCAATGACAAACATCATTCTAAAACATGTGCAGCTAGCTACTCTGCATCTTTTAATACCTTTGTGTAATTTCTCAAAAACCTGGTTTACGTTGCCACCATTTTACTGAAAATGCGGGCAAAATCACTAATGGCTTCCTAAGTTACCCAGTTCAGTGGATTTGTCCTCATTTCTTCCTCTGTGACTTTGCAGCTGAACTTAAAAATGGCCTCGCTTGCTTTCTCTGACAATATCGCTCCATAGTTCTCTTTCTACCTACCTTCTTTCCCCATTCCATCCTCTAAGTATGTCAATTTTATGAGGGCTCACAGTTTTGTTTTTCTTGTTCACCAGTGCATTCCTAGAACCACAAGTACAGCCTGGCCTGTAGGACCTCAGATAGCTGGTGAATGAATGAAGGCATGCCTTTTTCAGGATCCCTGACTCGGGGCCTTCTGCGGTGGCTCATTGGTGAAGAATGTGCCTGTAATGAAGGAGACGTGGGTTTGATTCCTGGGTGAGGAAGATCCCCTGGTGGAGGAAATGGTAACCCACTCCACTCCACTGTTTTTGCCAGGAAAATCCTATGGATAGAAGAGCCTGGCGGGCTACAGTCTGTGGGATCACAAAGAGTCAGGCACAGACACACACACGCAACTGACTCTCAGAAGTCCTTAAAGCTACTGTTCCCGTGATTACTATGTTCAACTATCAAAAGGAAGACAAAGGGGAGGAACTATTGATTAGTATGTACATAAAGACTATTGACATACATGATTACAAACCTTCTGATGTGTTTAATCATTGCTATTAAACCCTCAGTGATGTCCTAGCTGACAAGGGCAGAGCTGATGGAGACCACGTTCTTCCCAACAACTCTCAGGAAATTCATAAGCACACGTAAATCCAATGTCACAGGTGCATCTCCATTCAGACCTGGTAAGTTTCTTTCATTCAATGGACCTCCAGACTGAGTTATCTTATAATACACACAGGGCCTAGATGAGCACTAACAACTATACTGACCCCAATTGAGTCAGAACAAACATTCTACACCAAAAGCACTCATAATACCATCATTGTGAATACCTATTATTAGTAAAGGATTTTTTATAGTTCCAAACAAATCTCCATTTCAAAGTAATTGAGGAGCCCACAAACATGTTTTATTCCATGTGTATCCAAGTATTATGAGTTATTTTCTCATCTTCCTTTACTGGGACACACACCAAAACGGTTGGAACTGGGTCCATAGAAATGCCTTGATCAACAAAAAAGAACCTTGAAACAACACCCATAATAATGTGGGTGACCAGTTTATTCTTCATAATGGCTAGGCCTCTTTTTTGAGTTTCTGTATAGTCATCCCCTGTATCTGCCCATGGATATGGAAGGCTGAGTGTACTATACCATTTTACATAAGGGACTTGAGCATCTGTGGATTTTGTTATTTTGAAGGGGTGCTGGAACCAATCCCTCAGATACTAAGGGATGACTATATAAGCAGTCAGACTTACAAAACATCTCCAGTCACAGATCCATCTAGAAAGAGGCTGAAATTTCTAGAACTGTGCTTTCTACATTCGGAATATGTGCAATTGAGGATGCAGATGGACTGACAGTATACAACTGATAAAGTTCATCTGTAGCACCTACACTACATACCTTTGAAAGCAGAGAGACCCAAAATAATATTCATTTTGAGTAACCAGAGAATTCTAAAACTCCACAAAGGAAGTTTCCTGACCACAGGGCATCAATACTCATCATTTTTGGAAAGTTTTGGCAAAGTATCACACTGATTTATTTGAGCTCACGAAGATCTGATGTAATATTTAAAAACAGATTTCTTCTTTGTGTAAACATGAATTAGGAAAAATGTAAATCCCCCATCTAGGTTTATTTTTTTAATATGGATTTTAATTATATATTTAGAAATCTGGGGTGCTCAAAGCCTTAAACAGTTAAGATAATAAATGGAATTTGGCAGAACATTTGTTCTGATTACTAGATGTTTAATGATACTTGGAACGTCAAGATGCATGTGAAATTACACTCAAGTATGATGCACACAAAATAACTTGGAAAGGATCAGATCTCATTTTGACTTGATTCTTTTCTCCTGGAATATGGACAAACCACATTCTTGTTTTCTTCCTGCGTTCTCCCCCTTAGATTAAACTATATTACTTTTGACTGATACTCATCTCTGTAATTTGTGCTTTTTGAAAGGATAATTGTTACACGAATTACATTTTCAGTTTTTCCAGTAATTGGAAGATACAGCTTTAAATCAGTAGTCTTATTTCCTAGCTGATCAAACATGGAACATAATTCACGAATTGTTTTCAAAATAAATGTTTAACTACTCTACGCAAAGTTTAAATGTCACTTTGAATTGAGTTTGACACAGGTTTATAGATGACTATAATTTTTCTCTCCAAGAATTTTTCCATGTTAAGTGTTACAGCTATTCCAATTTAAAGTGTGAAAAGACAAGGGCACTATTACCTAAAAATGCATACATAATTTCTACATAAGTCATTCCAAAGTTAATAACTAAATATGAAGGTTAATGATGATATAGGACCAGCTATATAACATCTGTATCAGACCACATACCTGCTGCAGTATTTCATGAACATGCTGCTGTCTCATTGAATCTGTCTGCTACAAGAGCTTACACGTGCCAATTTTGTGCCATGCACCCTTCGTGAAAAAATGAACAGCTCAAGTATCTATACCAGCCATCCATTCTAAATAATTACAAAATATGTACATTCTAAATATTTAGATTACTAGGAGTCTCAGTGTTGGACCATCACCTTTCCTTCAGTGCACTTCAGAGCAATGGAAGGCTTTGTGATTGCATGTCCTTGAACATAAAATTAATACACATATGAAATGGATTAGAATGGTTGAGGTGTTTGAAAGGAAGGAATTTTGATTTTTATAGAGATTGACGCAAAGATCACTTTTCTTGGTCCAAATTTACTTTGTTAAACATACTCTGACCTCAACTGTAGTTGCCAAATGTAAAAGCAAATGCCTATTTTCTTTTGAATCATTTTCTTTTTTATATTTTTTTCTCTCATATGTTTTTCAGATTTTGCTATCAAAACAGCACAGGTAAGATTAAAAATGTAGAATTAAATCCAAACACGATGTACCTATAAGGAAAACAGTTAACAGTCCAGTACTAAAAATTGGGGTCTCATAAAGGAGGAAATATTTAACTTTACTTCTGGGTGTGATCGGTTTTAAAAGCTGGGCTGGGGGGCAGGGGAGGGCAGTTAGCCATGCAAAATCCTCTGGCAACACTTAAAACTGCCATTCACAGTTATGGTGTTTTTAAAAATCTTTTGGTATGGGTGGTGCATGGTTGCAGGCTTTAGAGTAAAAAATGTAAAATCACTCCAAGAGGTATTTCTGACAGCTGGTAGCCTCTATGTCTCAACCTTTATTATTATCATTATCATCATCATCATGATTATTATTTTGGTAATTAGGTTGCTACTGAGGAAAGAATGAGTGATGCTGTAGGAATCCAACGTTCGAGTTCAAGTTATAATAGAACAGAGTCCATCTGAACACAATGATCCATATCTCACAAAACTAGACTATCTCATTCAAAAATAATAAAATTCTCTCTCAAGCTCCTATTTATAAGTCCTGAATGCAGCTCTTACCCTGGCAGAGATAAGGAATGAAGACAGGAGAAAAAAAGTATTAGACAACCTTCTGAACTTAAAAAGCAAACAACTTAAAAAACTGAAATTGAATGAAAATATTGCAAGAAGTGGCGTTATTTACCTCTAATTGATTTGTACATTTCTAAAAGAATTGTGTTTAATTTTGCTCATGTGCCTCAAGATTTTGGTTTTGAACAAGCTATGTTAAATCTCAAATAGCATATGCTTGATACCGCACACCATTGTGGAATATATGATGTTTATACTGCCTATCACAAATTTCAGTTAACACTTGCTCTGCCTTTAGCAGAGCACTCTGTGTATGGATTAAGTGATGGACCACTGGATTAGGAAAATACCTGACTTCTAGTCAAGGTGCATCTATCAGTTGTCTTCATGGGCTTGGGCTCTATTACTGCTAGTAAGTAGTATCTAGAAGGTGAGTCTCAATGGGTGATCAGCTTCCTTCGTATAAGGAACCTTGTCCTGTTAGGAGCATGTTTTTCCCTTAACGGCATTACGGAAGAAAAGACTGAAAAGCATTAAGCTTGATTCAAAGATCAGTTCTTTCAGGCTTTCAGACTCATCTATAAAAGGAAAGGGTTTTACAAATTACCAAAAATTCAAATGAGTCCATTTTGCTTTCACTTAAACTATTACAAATGATCAATCACCATAACCTGTCTAGACACACAAAGTCTGATAAATGTTCATTTAAGACGATGAGAAATAAACACCATTCTTCCAGTAGAAAGTCATAAACTTTTGAAACTATCTTTAAGAATCCTCGTGGGAACATAGTTTTCCTACTAGAGTCCTCCTATGTCTTTGAATCTGAAAAATACTGCCTGTAAAATCACTTTGGTTTAAACCCAGTTTCCACTACAGAGAAAGAAAAAGAAAATCAACCAGTAGTTAATTTATGCATTGATGTACATGTCACTGTGATGGGAGATTCAACTGTTTGCTGTTCATTGAAGGTTTTTGTCTATCATGGGCTTTGGCACTGGGGGTTAGAGGGAAGGGGCTAGAACCTCTGCTTTCATGATTATAATAGCAGAGTCTGCCAATTGCCTAAGTCTGAGATAAAGAGCCTAAGGTTCCAAAAGAGGGAGCCTTTGGAAGTCAGAGATATGAAAGTTTCATGTATAACAAGAACTCTTGCTGGGCCACAAAGGATTGACAAGCTAGTGGGGCAGATTGTAAGCAATCAAAGTGAAAGAAAAAGGCAGAGTGATGGAAAAGTATTAGGAAAGAGTAGAAGAGCAAGCTAACTAAAAGTTGTAAGACTGAATCTGACTTCAGAAAGTCTTAAGTACCATGCCAAGGACTTGAACTCAACTTAATTAGCAATAGTGAACCATTAAAGGTAGTATGAGAGAAAATTGATGCTTGCGAATTGTGGTGCTAGAGAAGACTCTTGAAAGTCCCTTGGACTACAAGGAGATCAAACCAGTCAATCCAAAAGGAAATCAGTCCTGAATATTCATTGGAAGAACTGATGCTGAAGCTCCAATACTTTGGCCACCTGATGGCTGGATGGCATCATCAACACAATGGATATGAGTTTGAGCATACTCTGAGAGGCGGTGAAGGAGAGGGAAGCCTGGTGTGCTGCAGTCCATGGGGTCAAAAGAGTCAGACACGATATAGCAACTGAACAACAAGAGAGAAACAACAGTCTCTAAGCAATTCATAATACAGCCTGAATATAGGCAAGATAAGATGAGTCAGGACAAGGATGGCATGGTGTCAAGGGATCATGGAGATAAAAATCAGCATCATTTGGCAATCAACTGGATGCAGAAGCTGAGGATACAGGAGCTGCAAAGATGCACCCAAGATTTCTAGTCTGGACTTTAAGAACAGTAGAACCTTAAATAGGACAGCTAAGAAAAGACTGTTCTGTGTTGTGTTTATTGAATACATTGTGTAGGGTGAGGTCAGAAGTGGATAAGGAGATGAGTCCTTTCAACCCTGGGATTATTGACATTTTTGATGCTGAGACTTTGAAAAATTATACTAAAGACATTTCCCAGTCTAGGATTTCCAACAAAAACTCAAACTTTCCTGGAGCTAGAACTAGAGTAAACACTTGAATCTGAATAATAGGTCTGAAAAGCCTTTACATAGACATAAACTTGCAGTAATGAATTGAAATCTCTAAACACAGCATACAGGAAGCCAGGAAACTCAAGACCACCTTTTGGAGGATCACATTTAGGACTGCTGCAGAGACAGGGCTAAGGCAGCAGCAAAGAAGATGAAGAAAACACATTCAGAGGAAGAGGGAAAAATGAGAATTCAGTGTCTTAGATGTTTCGGGAAGAGACTGAGGATCTCAACACTGACATACTAGAATCAAGGAAACCCAGAGGCGACCAGGACCATGATCACTTTGTGATCTCAGCTTCTTCAGTAAGGGCAGCAAAAGGCAAGGGGCAGAGAACTTGAAACACGTAACTAGTGTCTGAGAACTGTGTCATCAGGAGGACAGATCCAAACTCCAAGATGTAGGAGTCAGTGAAGAGATTTTAAAGTAGAGGAGAGCTGAGTACATTATTACAAATGGGGGAAGGCACCTGCCAAATAAGGGAACAGCAAAGGAGAGAAAGTGCAGAAAAGATGGTAGAGGGTAACAGAGAAGGTGGGAAGTGGGACTGCATGCAAAAATATCAGGGGTCTTAATTTCTTTTCCTAGGTACAGTGGGCAAAATTTACAAAGAAAAAGGAAAAAAAAGGCAAAGAAACAGAGGCATTAATAGTCTAGAGACAAAGGCATTCAATCTCTATTTTCCTCTGGTCTTAAAAGAAGTGACCCTCCCGCCACTATATGTATTATATGGTTGAGCCACTCTGCTGTCCAGTGGAGACTAACACAGCATTGTAAAGCAACTATACTCCAATCAATTTTTTAAAAATAAATAACATTTTGAGAGAAAGAAAAAGAAGCTCCCCCTTGACCCCTAGAGCTGGTTTAGCCTGTTGGGTCCCTGATTTCACCCTCTCCCACATTCTCAGGAACATTTTCTCATCCCTTTGCTGCTCTCCAGCCAGGCTCTTCCCCTTTACCTACGCAGGTCTCCTGTTGACAATGCAAGGCTGCTCAAACTCGTTCCCCACACAATCTATGCCCAGTGCAAGTCTGTTCTTACCACAGGAGAGCAACCCCACAACCATTCCCCTATATAATCAGAGCATCACCATGGTGAAGGCAGCATCCCCACTTTACGGACTGTCCAAAGCCACAACCCGACAATATATCCAGGCTAAGACTTAAAGACTGGCTCCGACTCTCAAGCCTTGTGTTCTGTCTCCTGTGCAGAGCTGTCTCTACACACTTGTCAAGATGCCGGCAGTAGACTCTGTTTTTGTCTAAACATTACAAAGTACCTGGCTTGCTGTCAGAGGCCAAATTTTAAATGGCTGAAATAGCTTGATAGATTGTGTGAAAATTTTATGGTCCTTCCGTCAGACACCGTAATTTATTGTCACATAATACACAGTTAGAAGAACCAAAAGAAACCATCCCACAAGGGCAAACAATGTGGAGGCAGTGGCCCTTTGACATGCTAAGGCCACAGGCATTATATGGATCCAATAAGAAAGCTGCTTCTACAAGCGAGAAAACAACCTCTTGATCTTGCAAAATGTTTTTGGACACCTAAAGGCTCTTTTATGACTGTGGCTGATTAAAATGAAAAGCTTAAACGACTAAAATGCTCTTTTTGATGAGTTTTTGCCATGAACTATGGACCTTGTGGTCCAGTGGGATTCGAGCCCTTTGATCCTGGGCACTCACATAAATTCAGTCATAAAACAACATTGGATTTGATTTTACTAGTGTGGCTGATGTTGCCAGATTTGTAATGCAATCTTGTTTTCTCCCCTCCTCAGTTTTAGGCCCATCCACTATTATTTTATAGCAAAAGCAAAGGAGTTTCCATTTGTTTCGGCAATAATCAAGCCTCACGATTGAGACACTACTCTAGAATGTGGGAATTTCACAGTAAAAAAAAGATTCTGTATTATGAATATATGAACATTGGAATGAATGTCATTTTATGTGCTGAAATGTCAAAATGAAAAACCCTTTTCTGCATGAAAATAATTACAGATTTTCACTACCTAAGAGGGTTAGAATATGATGTGATTGAGAATTACAAGTATAAAATAGGAAAAATATGATCAGATTTTAGTATCCATAAATTTCCAGCAGGACTAATTGAAAATGAATTTTTAAAAAATCAAAAGAACCTCCAGATTATTTATTAATAACTAAGACAGATCATATCTTAGTTTTAAAATTTCATTTACCTAAAAAAAAAAAACAAAAAACTGGTTATCTGTGGAAGAGGTAAAAGAAATAGTCAACAAAACATTCGTTTAAGAAAAAGACATGCAATTAACTAATTGTTTAACTCACTTCCCTTCCTAATCTTCTAATCATTTGCCTTTGAAAGTGTCTGTATCACAATATGATATTCTAGTAACTTCTCATTTTAGAAGTGAACGTTTTACTATGAAAGGTCTATGAGGGAGCCAAAATACAAATAACTCTGCAAAGACCTGCATTATGGAGGCCAACATGATCAATGGCGGGGCAGCATTTATTTTTTAGGGAGTAAAACATCAGTTTGGGCTCGCTTAGGAAGAATCATGATACCTTTAGCCTGTTCACTAGACCAGGAAATACTAATTTAAGTTGGATAAACAGTTGTCAGAAATTTTTTTTCATGGATTGCTTGGAGGCTGGGAAATTGCTCACCAAGATTATTCTGGAAGTGACATGAGACTTCTCAACAATAGGCCTCACTTAAAAACAACTGCCCTAGAATATACGGATCCCTATCCTTTGGGAACTAACAACAACAAATCCTTTAGGCAATGCCTTAGGACATTTCCAGAGTAGCCTCTCAGTCCCTGCTGACCCCAGGGAGCAACTCAGCCTACAGCCCATCCAGAAGAATGTCACTTCGGCACACGTTCACCCCCATGCCCTCTGATGCTAAAACTGTTTTAGAGTCAAAAGTGACCAAGTATCAACAATCTCCTATGATTCAACTTATAAGACCCATCCAAATTTGGAAAGAAAAAAAAAAACCACTTTGTTCTATGTTTTCTCAATTATGTGAGAAAACTTTAAATATGTGTATTATGGCTATTTGCCGCAGATAGAGGTCATGCTGTATGCAGTATTAATAAACAGAACATTATATAGATAATCCACAACAGCTTCCAAAGACTATATAAGTAATTGTCACTGACTTGTTGAGAAAAGTAATTGTCCTGGTTGTATGTATATATTGAGTTATGATGAGAGAAGAGTATGTAGATACCGAGAAAGAGCTTTCTCATGTCATGCTCAAAAGGGTAATATAGTGTCAGCACCGTTCTTCCACTCTATTAGTTAGTTCATTGAAAAAATATTTATTGTGTACTTACTATGTTCAAATGGGGCTTCCCTGATAGCTCAGCTGGTAAAGAATCTACCTGCAATGCGGGAGACCCCGGTTCGATTCCTGGGTCGGGAAGATCCCCTGGAGAAGGATAGGCTACCCACTCCAGTATTCTTGGGCTTCCCTGGTGGCTCAGACGGTAAAGAATTTGCCTGCAATGTGGGAGACCTTGGTTCGATCCCTGGGTTGGGAAGATCCCC
This sequence comes from Cervus elaphus, assembly GCF_910594005.1. Lineage (NCBI taxonomy): Eukaryota > Metazoa > Chordata > Mammalia > Artiodactyla > Cervidae > Cervus > Cervus elaphus. Next base: position 70,865,158 of record NC_057826.1, read on the forward strand.
TGGAGGAGGGCACGGCAACCCACTCCAGTATTCTTGCCTGGAGAATCCCCATGAACAGAGGAGTCTGGTGGGCTACAAGCCATGGGGTCGCAAACAGTCAGACACGACTGAGTGACTAAGAACAGCACATTACGTTCAAATAGTGGTCTAGGTAGCCAAGGAAAAGAAAATCAAGCTATACAAAATAGAGAAGCAACAGTGGCAGCTTTAGTAGTTCCTGTTTAAGCAGAAGCAACAATCAATCAGCACTGGGAGAAAGTCAATGCTTTTTGTAAGAGTGTGACTTCTCCCACCCATGCCCCTGCCTTCATCAAAGTCAGCGTCACCTCCTACCTGCAAGAAGGCCATGCTTCGCAACTATCCTGTCCACTTCCATTCTGGCTCCACTACTACTGATCTGCTGAAACAGCAGCTAGGGTGGTGTCTTTTGAAAACACAAATCTGTTCATGTCACACACTTCTCTGCTCAAACTTAGTAGGTTCCCACTGTACTGAGGACGAAACTGGAGAATTTTAGAGAGACCAAGAAGGCCAAGGCCCCTCCAGAATCCAGCCTCTTGCTCTCCTCCACAGCTAGGGTTTTCAAACCACGGTCTGTGATCACGAGCGGGATAACAAATCAATTTATGCTTCATCACCAGCATTTTTAAAACAAGCGAACTGAATATACCAAAATACATCACATGAAATAGCTTCTGCTTAATAGAACTATTTCACACACATACAGTCGCACACAAACAAGTAATCTGGATTTTGATGTAAAACTCATTTCTTATTCCAGGATGCAGCTTAAGAAGTTTGAAAAATCCTACTCTAGAGCTTCACCCCCAAAGTCTCTGCTATTTGTCACTCACTGCCCTGTGGTCACACTGACCTCCCCACAGTCCTCAAACCAACCACACACCTCTTCACCCTTCGGATCTCTGCGTAAATGCCACATCCTTAAAATATATCTCCCTGACCCCTCAAATCTAAATTATAGCCTATCTGTAGCACCCCATACTGTATTTTTCCTAACAGCATCCATCATATTATATCAACTGATTATTTTATCAACATCTGTCTCTAACTGGACCATAGGCTTCCCTACAAGAAAGTAGGGACCATGTCTGTTGTGGTTCCTCCAGCACCTAGTACAGTGCCTGACACCTAGTAGCCACTTACTTATATATAGTGAATGAATGAGTGACAGGCCTCTAATTTCTTTTTGCTGAGTCCACTATTAGAGGAAGCATGGATGATCCATTTCAAAAGGCATTGTTTTCTGGTGGCTTTTTGCCTTTTGACATACAGAATACACATGTATATTTATGGACATAAACACACGACACACTGCTTCTGTAATTACATTAAACATTTTATACAGTATAGAACCATACATACCTATGAGTACATGCCTATGAGTACAGAACTGTACATACATATTTGTGTAAGCTGTTCTGTGAATAAACTAAGAGTGATATTGTTATTCATGTATTTAAGGCAAAGCTCTAAACTGGAAAGCTCTTTCAACAATCAACAAAATACTTGGAGCTTTATTAAGAGAAAAAGGGTCAAGCTGACCTCCAGTGGTGAAACTGGGGAATGACTTCTAAAATAATTGTACAGTGTACACAGATTACCGATCACACAAATCCACAAGTCTACGAAACAGCTTTCTCAATTAACACTTTAAATTATGTGTATATTATATTTTAAACAGATAGAGGTCATGTCACAAAGACTTAACAGAAAAAAAGCAGAACTGTATTATAGAGACACCCACAGCAGCTTCTAGAGACAGTCAAAAACAATCTCTAAAATATTTAAAAAATTTCATCTAAATTTAAACTAAAACATTTACAAACATTTAAGACAATCAGAACATCTGACACTTGAGAATTCTCTTAGTTGAGATCTAAGATCTGAAATTTGCAAGCTCCATTAAAAGAAGATAATTTAAAAGGCAAACACTCACAGAATCTTTCCATTCATCAGTATCTGGGTAATATTAGGGACTTAGTTTAAACTACCTGTTATCTAGCCTTTATGGTATAAATTCTATTTTCTAATTAAACAGTAAATCATCTTAGAACAGAATCCATGAAAGTATTAAATAATCCAGGGTATATGCTAACTAGAGTATCTGGCATATAGTAATATGCAATACATGTTAGCTGCTATTATTATTAAACGTTTTATTTCTAGTACATTTCATATTTGAAAGGTGCTCAATGAGTATTGAGTATTATTAAAAAGTATAAAAACCACAGCTATGTATATAAAGTTGTATTTCAAGAAGTTTCTTATTTTTTGGCAATAAAAAATTTTGAAATACAGTATCTCACAGTACAAACTTAAGAAGCCCTAACTCCTGGGATGTTTTCCCATATCAGATTTTTTTCTTAAAATCATGGCAGCAGCAATATTTTCCTTAACAGGCAGTAATGGAAATAAGAGCATCACACTTATATCACAAAAATGTTAAAAGCGATGCTCTTGGGAACATTATTACATTAATCACAGAATACTTTTCCTTTATATTTTAAAAATTCACTGCCAAAAAATACACATCAATAGCCACCGACTTAAAGTGAACTAAACATGCTGATCCTCAGAACAAATAGTTATTTATCGGTCATCTAACACTGCCATTGTACCTCCAGTCCCACATTTAACTATCACAACAGTTGCCATCAGCATCCTTTTAACCAAGTTACAGTGTCACCATGCTCACAGTTTCAGATGAGAAACTGAAGCTCAGAAAGGTTTAGATAATTTATTCAAGACCACACATGCAGGTCTTTGACACTTTTGAACTGTGGCGTTGGAGAAGACTCTTGAGAGTCCCTTGGACTGCAAGGAGATCCAACCAGTCCATCCTAAAGGAAAGCAGTCCTGCATATTCATTGGAAGGACTGATGCTGAAGCTCTAATACTTTGGCCACCTGGTGAGAAAAACTGACTCCTTAGAAAAGACCCTGATGCTGGGAAAGATTGAAGGCAGGAGAAGGAGGCGACAGAGAATGAGATGGTTGGATGGCATCACTGACTCAATGGACATGAGTCTGAGCAAGCTCTCAGAGTTGGTGATGGACAGGGAAGCCTGGCATGCTGCAGTCCATGGGGTTGCCAAGAGTTGGACATGACTGAGCAGCTGAATTGAACTGAACACACATAGGATTCAACCCAAGGAAGACTGCACAGATACTCTAGTTTTTCTAGAGTATCTAGAACTAGCACAGTTCTTCTGCCTAGAGTTGTGTTACATTTCATCCAACGAATGGTTACTTAAAGTCATTATGTGGGCTAGTTCTTCAGCAATTTCTGCTGCTAAGGTCCATTGCTCTTAAGGACTGATATTTTATCCAAGGAGAGATCAAAGGCAAGGGTCAGTCCAGAACAAGGTCATGTCACAAATCCTTTCTAGCAAAGGACCTTCAAGGAAGAACTTCCAGAGGTTCAGCGTAGATGTTGAGTGCCATCACTTCGTAAGGTTGATGTAATAACTCATTTAATCTTCATACAAAAAGATTGGAACATAGTAAATGATCGTAAATAGCAGCTATGATTATTATTAATCCTTCATGAGAATCAACAGCAGTGAAATGGTCAAAATGCATACATACACAGACATCATAAATTCACACTCTGGATTCCAAAGCCCACAGGAGGCTGGACTTGTTAGAAGAGGTTAAAGTGCCACTTATCACATGTGAGCCCATCCTACAAATAGACAACACAGAGAACAGTCACTTCACCCATGTGCCCAATGAATCAGTAACCCTGGGACTCCACTGGGGAAGGCAAAGTCTGAGAACAGCTGAGGAACTCATGTTCAAACTGTAGAAATCAATGAAATCAGTAGCTGGCAAGATGCAGAAAAGTTCTGCCACTGTATTTTCTCAATGGTCTCAGGAATTAATTTGTCTGAGACTGAGGTGTCAAATCTCTAAGATGAATATAGACAGCTATCAAGATTATGGAGATAAATACCAGAGGCTCTTCCTCAAGCTGGATTCAGGACCAGCTATGAGAAATGAGGTTAGAAAGGGCAATCTTCAACGTGCTATCTTCTTCTATACTTAGGTAGGAAGAACAGCTTGTCATTTCTGAAACCAGGGAAATAAGAGAACTCTGTTGCTATTTTTTGTTTATAAACATCATAGAAATGTCTCCATCTTTTTTACCCAATAGAGAGCTTATACAGAATAACAATAAGGGATGATCTGCAGAGATCTTTGTCACAGGATGAAGGGAAGAGGGAAACTGAAAAGTTAGAAAACTATCTTACTAGAGAAAGTGCATCAAGTCAGGTGATAACTTGACAGCAGAAACAAAGTATATTCAGAAACCAGACAGGCCTGCTTAGGAGATCCTGCCATTATACTAGCCAGTTATGAAAACTCAGGACAGCACTTAACTTCTGAGCCTCTACTGATTAGAAATCATGTATATAAATAAAGCATGAAGCAGAATGCCTGGAAGTTTGTATTTCATATTCAATAATGATGATCATAATCATCTCCAATTAAAGTCAGAAAGCAAAGGGTACTCAGCATTTAAATTTTGAAAAATAAAGCAAAGTCTCTCTCTATCCCTTCCTAAAAATGTAATAGAACACCAGCGATACTCAATTTTGTGCCCTAAGATCTATCTTTTTCTCACCTTTCCAACATGGCTGCCCTCTCTATTCCATCAATAACATTTGCAGAGAAGGACAAGAGAAAGAAAGAAAGGAACGGAGGAGGGAAGAGAAAAGAAATATAAAAGTCCATGAAGTTCTAAAAGCAAAAGGGATGGTTGCTTGTTATTCACGAGATCATGGAGAAAGAGGATGAGGACATTCTTACTCAGCTTCTCCAAGCTCAGTATCAGGAGTCACCAATATGGGTGTCTACGGGATCAGGCAAATAACATCAACAAGATGATAGGGGATGAGGGGAAGCATTGTGGAAATTAGAGCACAGGTGTTCATTTAAATTAGCTGAAGGGTGATTTTTTAAATGGCACTATTATGATCAAACAAACTTCTTTGGATTGTGTCCGACGGCGCCATAAAGTTAAGAACTCCTTGGCCTCCTAATGCGACCTCCAAAATAACATAATACCGAAATACCATGAGTCATGAAGGCATTTCTAGCAACATCCAGTCAGATCACTCAGTAACTCTTCATATTTTGACTCGCCGTTCAGCACTGCTTCAGGTAATGTGGAACCAGGGTATCTCAAAGACTTTTGGACTGAGTTGAGGCAGACACATGGGCCCACTCTCCCCAGGCCAGAAATAATTCAGAAGAAAACACAGAATACCTAGTTCTATACTCTTACTTTACTGCTACAGAACATATTATCCACCCAATGGTACAGGACTAAGACACACACAGCATTACTGGGCAACGTAGGACATATCTAGGGAGCAGAAAGCACTCCCCATGGGATCTAACACACTTCATTCACTTTCTCATATCTCATGAAAAGTCAAAAGAGCAAAGGTCAATAACTGAACCATGCTGCTGTATACCATAAACTAACACAACACTGTAAATCAACCAGACTTCAAATTTTAAAAGTTTTTTTAAAAAGCAAAGGCCAACATTCAAAAAGTCACCATTCCAGCATCAGCTTGTCCCCTTCCATCAAAAACTATTGAAAAAAGAATAATCATCTTGGCTCACATGAGTGACTCAAGTTCAGAGTTTAAGACTCAAAGGGATTCACAGCGTCACTACTGACGACAGCCAAAACTCGTAAACAACCCAGATGTCCACTGACAGATGAATGGAGAAAGAAGATGCGGTACCTATGTGCAATGGAATACTACTCGGCCACTAAAAAAGAATGAAATAGTGCCACTTGCTGCAGCATGGATACAACTAGAGATTATCATACTAAGTGAAGTAAGTCAGAAAAGAGAGACAAATACCATATGTTATCACCATATGATATTGCTTATATGTAGAATCTAAATTATGGCACAAATGAACCTATCTACAAAACAGAAACAGACTCCCAGACACAGATCAGACTTGTGGTTGCCAAGGAGGGGTGGTGAGAAGAGGGATGGACTGGGAATTTGGGGTTGGTAGATGCGAACAATTACATTTAGAATGGATAAATAACAAGGTCATAATGTATAGCACAGGTAACTATATACAATCTTCTGGGATAAACCCTAAAGGAAAACAATATTTTAAAAGACTACTCTGCTGCATGGCAGAGGTTGGCACAACATTGCAAATCTACTATGCTTCAATTTAAAAAATAAAGACAGTGGGAATGTTTGGAGCCGATGATGCCTGAAGGAGGCAAACAAAGCCGGCATCAGCCTCGATGATACGAATTCAAGTAAAGCCCACAGTCTTCATTCTACAACCAGCTTCCCTCTATCAGCAAATGCAACTTGAAAAAATAGTGGAATTATATGGGGCGAGACAGCATCTTGAAGGCTGAGACAAAGGGCTCCTGGGCTAAGTCAGACAAGGAATTAATCACTTTTTGTTTTTCATCCAAGTTCAATCCCAAATTTACTTGCCTGTTTCTATGTAGCCAGGGAGGCTACAAGGCACATCAGCAGGGGTAAACCAGCAAATCCACTCAACTTCTAACACTATACTATATGCACACAATGAAACAATAAATTAAAATATTTCCCAACACTCTCTCATCTTTCCTGGCATCTCAGTAATGAAATATCAGCACTTAGGGGAATGCCATAAGGGTTTAATGAAATATTTCATATTTGCAAAAGTTTTGTTTATCAGTCTACAAGTTATTTCCCTTCCCTCAAAGTATTCGCCAGGAACTAACAGATTTAAATGTGTTATGTTGATAGTAAAGAACATAACAAATGGGCTAGGATCAGGGTGTGCATGTCTTTGTAAACTTAGCTGTATCAGCTCAAGTGTAGCTTGTACTCAATTTTTTTTCAACAGCAATGTGTTTACTATTAGAAATGGACCAGTGGGGTGGGCTGGAGAGAAGAAAGTAAGGACGTCTACAAGTTTCTCTTAGTGGAGGCCAACATAGCATTTGGTTCTCTGGGGTCCCACAAGGTATAACGTAAGTTAATTTCTAGTTTGGCGCCCATCCCTGGATCATTTCACAGTAGGAGTTACCATATAAGAAATGTGCCTGCATTGCACAATGAGCAGGGGCCTGCTAGAGGCCAGTTTTCAGTCAAGTTTCCCCTCAGTGAGGGACTGTGCTTGTGATGAATGGGGTAAACGGAAAAGGTTCCCGTAAAGGAAATGCGACTGTTGGCTAGTTTTCTTCTATCTCACAACTCAAAGAACATTAGTTACAAACTGATAAAACAATGTGTCATTTCTAAGGCACTTACTTCTGAACTGCTGAAAGTGCTAGTCAAAAACAGGGTTTTTCATTATCCAAGCTCCTCAAAAGCCAGATATGGGGCATGCATTTTTTCCCCCTCCACTTTCAAAATTGAGGAAGTAGAGAGCCAAAGAAGTCCTACCCATCTTTATGCTTTCCCCCCGTCAGAAAGCAGAGCTGGCCCTCCCATGGAAGCTGCATTTGCCATTCTGAGAGCTGTGCTCCCTCACTGAGTCAGGTATCCTAATCAGCACTCGGAGGACAGAAGGCAGTGTCCCAAGGAAGCAAGGAGAGCTGAGAAGAGACCCCCGTGGTTAGAAAGGGGAACCTCCAGAAGAAGGAGGAAAACAAGGGAGAGGTGTAAAACACAGGGTTTTACAGATGCTGAGTTAGGTAACCCTAGGGCTGAAAGGACAATGTGGTGGACAAACTGAACTTTTTTTACTAGTGTGGTTGGACCAATGATAAAATTCAACGTTGCTATTAGTATACGGCCTGGTTCTTCATTTTGTAAATCAGAAAAATGATTCAAAAAAATTGCCTGAAGGTCACACAGTTCATCGTCCCCAAAGTGAGACCACACTCCAAACTTTGTATTTCTAGATCCAATGTTCTTTCCACTAATGTTGCATTGATTAATAGAAAGACCTTGGCTTCAAAGTCAGACAGATCTAGATGGATTCAAATTCAGGTTCCCTGGCAACCTACTCCAGTATTCCTGCTCGGATAATCCCATGGACAGAGGAGCCTAGTGGGCTACAGTCCACTGGGTTGCAAAGAATTGGACATGACTAAGGACCCAGCACACACACACATACTGGTCTAGGATTTCTGACAATTCAGAGTCTCTGAAAGCCTCAGGTTTTAAAATCTGAAAATGGGGACAAATCTTTGATCATATTTCTACATTTACTCTAATACTAGTACCAAATGCATAGAACAAAGGTTGGCACACAGTGGGGATTTGATTACATTTTAGTCGCTACTTGTTTTTCAATCATAGGTTGTTATTTTAAAAAATACTTGTGCATCATCTATGTGCCAAGAACTTTACTAGGTACTTTCAAAAACAGAGAAAAAAAATTGCTCCCCGCAGGTACCTACAATCAGATTAATAAGCAGGACCTTGGTGGCATGAAAAGGGTAATAAAATCACCCAAAGAACTCAAGACTGAGAAAGAAGATTGTACACTGAGTTAAGATTATACAGATCAACACAGAGCAGTATTCAGAAACATCGATTACTAGGAGGAAGAAAAGAATTATGTGAGAAACAAGCTATACAGCCCTCCCTTTTTCCCTCCCTCCCTCTGCTCTTCTCTATTCACGGTAAAGCTCTAACAGGGGAACAAGATCTTTCTCAAACTTATTAGACTATGAAATATTTTTGTCAAGGAGCATTTTGGAGGCTCACTGTTCAGCATAATGACCCCTGCGAAAGCCTGGTTTAGACCCCCTGATATAGAGCACAGAGGTTAGTGGATAGCTGGAAGACCATGGAAAGAATAAGTCAAAGTCCCAAAGAAGTCCTCAACCAAAAGGGCCTGAGGACTGCTCTAAACTCAAGCTGCCTAATTACAAGGAGACCTGAGCAGAGCAAAAGGAACGAGAAATGGTATTTACTGAACAAGTGTTCATAATCGGGTATATGTCATATTGAACAATCCTAGAACAGAGGCATCATCAAAATTACTACATCTTTAAAAACTGAGCTACAGTTGATGTACAATATTTTATGTTATAGATGTATAACACAGTGATTCACAATTTTTAAAAGTTATATTCCATTTAGAGTTATTGTAAAATACTGGCTATGTTCCTTGCACTGTACTATAAATCCTTGTAGCTTATTTATATTTGGATCCATTTATCTGTTGATGGACAGTTAGGGTCCATCCATATCTTGATAATTGTAAATAATGCTGCTGTGAACACTGAGGTGCACATAGCTTTCAAACTGTTTGTTTTTTTCAGATATACACCCAGGAGTGGAAGTGCTGTCTCATATAGTAGATCTATTGTAGTTTTTTGAGAAACCTCCATATTGTTCTCCATAGTAGCTGCACCAATTTACATTCCTACCAACAGTGTAGGAGGGTTCCATTTTCTCCACATCTTCTCCAATATTTGCTATTTGGGCATCAATATGATTATTATTGAACAAATGCTGAAACTGAGAAAACTAAATGCCAAAGAAGTTGATTAATTTCCTAATGTCACAGTGCAAGGAGCTGAACTGAATCCTGGCTACAATAAGACAAACACCAACTATATAAGATTTTGTACAAGAGCTGTGATGGTGATTTTCAAACCGTGCTCCTAGACAATTCCAAAGGAAAAAAATCTTTATTTACACCATGGGGGAATTAGCTTTATCACATGCCTTGAAAGGGCAGGTATAAACTATGTTTCTACATAAACCATGAACTTGTTGTGCAGTGGCTACCACAGGCAAAATTTTCTCAAATATCTGTAAAGGTGCCACTCTTTGAAAAATAAAATCAGTAACACAGACTTACTCAGAACTGAAAAATGAACTAGATGATGCTGAATATCATGAAGCGATCAAATACTCATAGGGCAAAGTTTGCTAAATAAAGGGCATACTTGAACAAAATTTAAGAATTTTGCTGGTTTTAGTATAAATGAGATAGCTAAGCCATGGAAAATGTTGGACCTGCCACAACTCTCCTACTGGAGATTTGCACAGAAAAGTCAGTCGAGGGCTTTGAGTAAAACGTATATATAAATTGATAGAATTTGGAAATGAATTCATTCAAATCATCAAGAACTTCTTGCTTTTGAATTACAGGGAGGATATGTATCTGAGTTGCTACACATTTTGAAAAGCCAGTCCCAGGACCAAGCCCCTTCTACAGCATGCTGCTGCTGCTAAGTCGCTTCAGTCATGTCCGAGTCTATGTGACCCCATAGACGGCAGCCCACCAGGCTCCCCCATCCCTGGGATTCTCCAGTCAAGAATACTGAAGTGAGTTGCCATTTCCTTCTCCAATGCATGAAAGTGAAAAGTGAAAGTGAAGTCACTCAGTCATGTCCAACTCTTAGAGACCCCATGGACTGCAGCCCACTAGGCTCCTCCATTCATGGGATTTTCCAGGCAAGAGTACTGCAGTGGGGTGCCATTGCCTTCTCCTGCATAGCCTTCCACAAATGTGGGCTACAGAGCATGTCTGAGATAAAAACTCCCCACTTTCATAAACCTTGAGACTGGCTAAAAGTTCCAACTTCCAATCAAAAAGGATTCCATTTTGTAGGTGGGGGAATTTAACAATTAAATGACTTCCTACGAAATTACAGTCAAAAACAGAATAACAAGCTGACATCAGGTTCTCCATTTGTTGAGTCAGGCCATTTTTTTTTTTAAAGTCTATGAAAACAGTCTCAAAAAACTAAATATGACACATATCAATTCTTATACATGGTGACAGAATGAATCACTTTCCCTATTTACTGAAGCACGGACTCTTTCTTACTCTAGAAAGGTGTTTTGAAGAGGTCCTGAAACAAATCTGACTTCTCTGTGACCTGTAAGCAGAGAAAGAAAATCTGACAGGCAGGGAAGGCTGCCAGTTGAAATCCATATAAAGAAATGAGCAATAAAAGAGCTGCTCACCAATTGTCTTCCACCAGTCCTGTGACAACAGACGTGACTTTGTCACTTAATGGAATAAAACAGGTGGGGATGATGCTCAGCAAGTGCCCACAAGTACAGCCAAATGGGGTTATCGACTTATGAACTTACATCTCTTCTGACTTGGTCTGTGCTGCTATACATCTAGTTATTTTCTGCATCTCCCAGGGGCTAAAGGAACCAGGCAGGGGAAATGGCCCAGAGTGGGGACAGCGGCAAACTGGAGACCACCTGTCCTAGTTGAAGTGACGTCTGCTCCTCAACCCCAGCAGGTTAAAGTCATACAGGAAAACAAGTGCACCATTACCAGTTTTTCCAACTGTTTTTTTAGACGCAGCTAGAAATCTCTCCCTACTTTAAACTATTTCTAATTCAATCTTTAAAATGTTCTATTTGCCAACAAGACACTTCTCTAGGTCAGAAGAAGAGTAAGAGTTGCCAGTTTGCATATACACTACCATGTATAAAAGAGATAGCCAGAGGGAATTTGCTATGACTTAGGAAACTCAAACTAGGGCTCTGTGACAGCCTAGAAGGGCGGGATGGGGAGGGAGGTTCCCGAGGGAGGGGAAACGTGTACCTATCGCTGATTCATGTTGATGAATGGCAGAAACCAACACAATATTGTAAAGCAATTTCCTTCAATCAAAAATAAATTGAAAAAAAAAATATGGGACATATTTTTAAGTTTATCAATAGCATTAAAAGAACAGACAATTATTTCAGGTATACTTAAAGAAAGCTTAAAGTATAACTAGGAACATTTTTTAATGTTTACTATTGTCAGTCATACCTTGGTCTAACCTTTATTTTAAATGGAGATCATGATAACAATATACTTTTTTTTTTCCTTTTCACTTATTCATCCTTTCCCTTCTCAAAACTTCTCCTAGTTTGAGATGAAAGATCATGAGACTTTTTTGTGGAGGGAGATGAAAAGACATGAAATAATATATGTAACATGCCTAGAAAAATGCCTGGCACGAAGGAAGAGCCCCAAGACTGCAAGTACCTGTGGTCCCTGTGAATATTATTAGCTGTCAAAGTACTCCCAGGGCTGATCTAGAACTTGGGGAAGGTTGTGTTAATTCTTATGGCTGAGCTGTTATAGAATCCTTCTGCTCAGGGACTCACTTCTGTACCACCCTCTTCAGCAATCTGCTTCTTTAATTAATTCCCACTCCAGCTTCTCTGAGACAGCTGGCAATCTTCTACACATCAGAACAAAGGGGAAAAGCAAGGTCTCTGTAGAGTATTTTGCAACAAAGGAGATAATCGCTCCCCTCCCTTCCCCCGCTTTGTCCCCTAGGAGTCAGAGGTACTTTTCCACTTTTTTGTTTCTTTGTGAAATGGACTTATTCCCTGCCCCAAACGATTTAAACCAAGCTGTTCAGGGGTGGCCTGAATTCATACCCCATAAGGCTGCCCTGGTAGCTCAGACCGTAAAGAATCTGTCTGCAATTCAGAAGACCCAGGTTTGATCCCTGGGTTGGGAAGATCCCCTGGAGTAGGAAATGGCAATCCACTCCAGTGTTCTTGCCTGGAAAATTCCATGGACAGGGGAGCCTGGCGGGCTACAGTCCACGGGGTTGCAAAGAGTCAGACACGACTGAGTGACTAACACAGACATGACCTATTTGATTATCTTTTTTGCTACCTGCAGTAGTTTCATATAAAATCAAATATACAATCTCAGTTATTTCTCAGTTATTCAAAAAAGTATATTATCACCTATGGAAAGAAGAATATTTGATCCACAAACTCACTGACTTAACATGTAATGACTTAGCACTATACAACTACCAAGTTTGATTTCAATTTCGCTAATGTTCTCTCCTGAGATATGGGGTCAACCCCAGTTATCAGTAAACTGGAATCAGTGCCTGATTCAATATTTAGTTATATGAGATTATGACTGTGAAACTTCCTGTTACAGGCCCAGCAAGTAAATACCAAACATAAGGGAATGATAATTAGTGGGACAAAGGAAATGATCCTTCAGACTTTCTGGACTTCACAAAGGAGATCAAGTCAGCAGCATCCAAGCGCTCTCTGGGGATATGGAATGGCTGATCCAGCACAATTCTTCCTCCTACTAGGACCACTTCCTTAACTGCCTTAATCTGCCTGACATCACATTGCAGACATGTGCTAAGCAACACACAGAAGTGAACACAATGCTGGGAGGACGCCAAGCAAAATAATGTGCAATGTGCAAATGTGCATAGAAAACAATATTTCAGAGCTTTCTTAGAAACAGTACAAGTCTAAATACTCCATCTTCTTCCCTGCATTCCAAATAAAACCATCATTTTCTCCAATCAAATCTTTCCCCAAATGCATCTGTGGTATTTTTTTTAAAATAGGAATTTAATGCTACTAAAAATGGTGTTCAAGACTTTCAACCCCAGTATAAACTCAAGACTTGGTGGCAGGTACAAAGCGGAGATGCTGTCTTGGTAAATGTGTCAAAAAAGTGGAGTATTTACTTCAACACATGAGAAAACCAAGCATCAGTCTCAAATAACCAGTTCAGTAGAATCAAAGAAATATACCTGTAGGTTTTCAATTTCTTCTTTGTGCTCCCTCTTCAAGTGTAAAATAGCAGCTTGGTATTCTGTAAGAACACAAAAGAAGTCAATTACAAAGAAGCACAAAATTATGCACAGAATTCTAATGAGTAGCTCTAAGATTCCATAAGCCCTCCTACCAGCCAACTGAGTAAATAAATACCATAGTTTGACATTAACCTGACAAGAGATGATAAAAACTAGGGCAAAATGCAACTAGAAACTCAATCTAGAAGGGAGATTTACCCCCCAATTTAGCAAATCCTGAAATATGAAATGTCTGAAATTAAGCAGATAGGATAGAGTTTTTTGTTGTTGTTTTTTAAAAAAAGGACATAATGAGTGTTCCAGATAAAGACTGATCAGGTGTTTGTCTTAAGAAGGAGTTGGAAGCTAAAGACCCACAGAGAACAAATATAGTCATGTTAAGAGGAGACACACAGGAAATAAAAGAAAATGTCTTCATGTGAGATCAGAGAACTCTATTTTTAACTGTTTCCAAAAAAAAAAAAAAATCTCCATTTGAATGCAAGACTAATAAGCCAGCACCCAGGGCTGACTTTAATCTTTAAGATCACTTCAAAAAGTCAAGACCATTTGTCATGTGGATGAGAGACTCGAGGGTGAGTTGAGGTTGAAAGGAGGATGAAAATAAATTTCTGGTCCAATTTTAGTCTGAGTCTAATAATGTTTATTCCAACAGTCAGTCCCAAGTGTACACAGGAACTCCTGCCAACCACTAAAACTACCATCCCACTGACGAATCAAATTTCCTTCCAGCAGGACGACTTAGAATGAGGGGTCACAGCACTACACAGGCTGTAGAGAACCACCCGGAGAAAACACTGTTGTGGGATAAGTTTCCATTTTTATTTTTTTGCAAATGTGTTTGGGACTGTGATTATAAGAAAGGAATCAGATGTCATTTAAAAGTGTATGAAAAGGCAGGCTATCTCTTCAGGTGGATCCCAGAAATCAAGCAAGAAAGTTTAAGTTTCAATTCAAAAGTAGATAACACACCACTATACATAAAATAGGAACCTACTGTATAGTACAGGCAACCCGTACTATAACTACTAATAAGAACCTACTGTATAGTACAGGGAACTCTTCTCAATACTCTGTAATGACTGGTAAGGGAAAAGAATCTAAAAGAGTCGATATATGTGCATATGTATAACTGATTCACTTTGGTGTACAGCAGAAACTAACAACATTGTATATCAACTATATTCCAATTTTTTTTTTTAATGGATGAGGAAAGTCTTCAGCAAAACCGTAAGAGAAAACAGCATTGCTGCTGATAATTAAGACTAGCCACTAGCCACACCACTGCTCTGACGGGGAATGTGTTCCACTGAACTACGATCCCTCAGCAAGTTCTGTGGGTTCTACCTCTGACCCCTACCTTCCATCAAACCACTTCTCACCAACCCCAGAAGCACCACTATGGTCTAAGCCCCCACCATCTTTTCTCTGACCACCATGGTAATCTGCTTTCACTCCCACCATCTCTATAACTCATTCTCCTCACCACAGCCTAAATGATCTACTCAAGTCATAAACCAGATCATGTCTCATCCCTGTGCTTTCCACTGTATTTGGACTAACATAAAAACTCCACGCTGTAGCCATCAGGTCTGACCCTGCTCCTACATACCTTCTACATGCCACCTTCCCCTCTCATTACACGCCAGGCATGCTGGGTCTCTTCCTATTCCTTGAACTTGTCAAGTTCTTTTCTACTTCAAAATCTTTATTAATAATGTGTACAATAATAATGGATTGTATTTATTGAGCACATACTATATATCAGGAATTACCTAAGTATGTCATAGCGATTAACTCATTTCATCCCCACAATAACCCTATGATGCATTATCCCCATTATCCAAAGAAGCAAAATAAGTTACATAGCTAAAAAAATGTGCATAATTCATCTGGCTAATGTATACATAAACTGTGGCATGTCCATAGAATTCAATACTACTCAATAATAATAACAACACATCAACAAAGACAAATATCAAAGGCATTATGCAGAGTGAAGGAAGTCAGCCTCAGAGGTTAACTGTTGTTTAATTTCATATAACATTCTGGAAAAGGCAAAACCACACAGATGAAGAACAGATCAGAGCAGCAGTGGCCACAAGTTAGACACAGGGGAATGTTTGACTACAATGGAACAGCATACAAAGGAATTTTGAGGGTGACTATTCTCAATCGTGATTATGGTGGTGGTTACATGAATCTACACATCAGGTTAAAACTCAGAATCATTGTGTCATTTAAAGTTTGTGTTTCCTTGTTAATTTTCTGTTTAGTTGATCTATCCATAGTTGTGAGTGGGGTATTAAAGTCTCCCACTATTATTGTGTTACTATTAATTTCCTCTTTCATACTCGTTAGTGTTTGCCGTACATATTGCGGTGCTCCTATGTTGGGTGCATATATATTTATAATTGTTATATCTTCTTCTTGGATTGATCCTTTGATCATTATGTAGTGTCCTTCTTTGTCTCTTTTCACAGCTTTTATTTGAAAGTCTATTTTATCTGATATGAGTATTGCGACTCCTGCTTTCTTTTGGTCTCCATTTGCATGAAATATTTTTTTCCAGCCCTTCACTTTTAGTCTGTATGTGTCTCTTGTTTTGAGGTGGGTCTCTTGTAGACAGCATATATGGGGGTCTTGTTTTTGTATCCATTCAGCCAATCTTTGTCTTTCGGTTGGGGCATTCAACCCATTTACATTTAAGGTAATTATTGATAGGTGTGGTCCCGTTGCCATTTACTTTGTTGTTTTGGGTTCACGTTTATACAACCTTTCTGCATTTCCTGTCTAGAGAAGATCCTTTAGCATTTGTTGAAGAGCTGGTTTGGTGGTGCTGAATTCTCTCAGCTTTTGCTTATCTGTAAAGCTTTTGAGTTCTCCTTCATATCTGAATGAGATCCTTGCTGGATACAGTAATCTAGGTTGTAGGTTATTCTCTTTCATTACTTTCAGGACGTCCTGCCATTCCCTTCTGGCCTGGAGGGTTTCTATTGATAGGTCAGCTGTTATCCTTATGGGAATCCCTTTGTGTGTTATTTGTTGTTTTTCCCTTGCTGCTTTTAATATTTGTTCTTTGTGTTTGATCTTTGTTAGTTTGATTAATATGTGTCTTGGGGTGTTTCGCCTTGGGTTTATCCTGTTTGGGACTCTCTGGGTTTCTTGGACTTGAGTGGCTATTTCCTTCCCCATTTTAGGGAAGTTTTCAGCTATTATCTCCTCGAGTATTTTCTCATGACCTTTCTTTTTGTCTTCTTCTTCTGGGACTCCTATGATTCGAATGTTGGGGCGTTTCACATTGTCCCAGAGGTCCCTGAGGTTGTCCTCATTTCTTTTGATCCTTTTTTCTTTTTTCCTCTCTGCTTCATTTATTTCCACCATTTTATCTTCTACCTCACTTATCCTATCTTCTGCCTCCGTTATTCTACTCTTGGTTCCCTCCAAAGTGTTTTTGATCTCATTCATTGCATTGTTCATTTTTAATTGACTCTTTTTTATTTCTTCTAGGTCTTTATTAAACAATTCTCGTATCTTTTCAATCTTTGTCTCCAGGCTATTTATCTGTAACTCCATTTTGTTTTCAAGATTTTGGATCATTTTTATTATCATTATTCTAAATTCTTTTTCAGGTAGATTCCCTATCTCCTCCTCTTTTGTTTGACTTGGTGGGCATTTTTCATGTTCCTTTACCTGTTGGGTATTTCTTTGCCTTTTCATCTTGTTTAGATTGCTGTGTCTGGAGTGGACTTTCTGTATTCTGGAGGTCTGTGGTTCCTTTTTATTGTGGAGGATTTACCCAGTGGGTGGGGTTAGACGATTGGCTTGTCAAGGTTTCCCGGTTAGGGAAGCTTGCGTCAGTGTACTGGTGCGTGGAACTTGATTTCTTCTTTTTGGAGAGCAATGGAGTGCCCAGTAATGAGTTTTGAGATGGGTCTATGTGTTAGGTGTGACCTTGGGCAGCCTGTATGTTGACATTCGGGGCTATGTTCCTGTGTTGCTGGAGAATGGACCAGCTAGACCTAATTGATATCTATAGGACATTTCACCCCAAAACAATCAACTTCACCTTTTTCTCAAGTGCACACGGAACCTTCTCCAGAATAGATCACATCCTGGGCCATAAATCTGGTCTTGGAAAATTCAAAAAAATTGAAATCATTCCAGTCATCTTTTCTGACCACAGTGCAGTAAGATTAGATCTCAATTACAGGAAAAAAATTGTTAAAAATTCAAACACCTGGAGGCTAAATAACACGCTTCTGAATAACCAACAAATCATAGAAGAAATCAAAAAAGAAATCAAAATATGTATAGAAATGAATGAAAATGAAAACACAACAACCCAAAACCTATGGGACACTGTAAAAGCAGTGCTAAGGGGAAGGTTCATAGCATTACAGGCTTACATCAAGAAACAAGAAAAAAGCCAAATAAATAACCTAACTCTACACCTAAAGCAATTAGAGAAGGAAGAAATGAAGAACCCCAGGGTTAGCAGAAGGAAAGAAATCTTAAAAATTAAGGCAGAAATAAATGCAATAGAAACTAAAGAGACCATAGCAAAAATCAACAAAGCTAAAAGCTGGTTTTTTGAAAAAATAAACAAAATTGACAAACCATTAGCAAGACTCATTAAGAAACAAAGAGAGAAGAACCAAATTAACAAAATTAGAAATGAAAATGGAGAGATCACAACAGACAACACTGAAATACAAAGGATCATAAGAGACTACTACCAGCAGCTCTATGCCAATAAAATGGACAACTTGGATGAAATGGACAAATTCTTAGAAAAGTATAACTTTCCAAAACTGAACCAGGAAGAAATAGAAGATCTTAACAGACCCATCACAGGCAAGGAAATCGAAACTGTAATCAAAAATCTTCCAGCAAACAAAAGCCCAGGACCAGATGGCTTCACAGCTGAATTCTACCAAAAATTTAGAGAAGAGCTAACACCTATCTTACTCAAACTCTTCCAGAAAATTGCAGAGGAAGGTAACCTTCCAAACTCATTCTATGAGGCCACCATCACCCTAATTCCAAAATCAGACAAAGATGCCACAAAAAAAGAAAACTACAGGCCAATATCACTGATGAACATAGATGCAAAAATCCTTAACAAAATTCTAGCAAACAGAATCCAACAACATATTAAAAAAATCATACACCATGACCAAGTGGGCTTTATCCCAGGAATGCAAGGATTCTTCAATATCCGCAAATCAATCAATGTAATACACCACATTAACAAATTGAAAGATAAAAACCATATGATTATCTCAATAGATGCAGAGAAAGCCTTTGACAAAATTCAACACTCATTTATGATTAAAACTCTCCAAAAAGCAGGAATAGAAGGAACATACCTCAACATAATAAAAGCTATATATGACAAACCCACAGCAAGCATCACCCTCAATGGTGACAAATTGAAAGCATTTCCCCTGAAATCAGGAACAAGACAAGGGTGCCCACTCTCACCACTACTGTTCAACATAGTGTTGGAAGTTTTGGCCACAGCAATCAGAAGAGAAAAAGAAGTAAAAGGAATCCAGATAGGAAAAGAAGAAGTGAAACTCTCACTGTTTGCAGATGACATGATCCTCTACATAGAAAACCCTAAAGACTCTACCAGAAAATTACTAGAACTAATCAATGAATATAGTAAAGTTGCAGGATATAAAATTAACACACAGAAATCCCTTGCATTCCTATATACTAACAATGAAAAAACAGAAAGAGAAATTAAGGAAACAATACCATTCACCATTGCAACAAAAAGAATAAAATACTTAGGAGTATATCTACCTAAAGAAACAAAAGACCTATACATAGAAAACTATAAAACACTGATGAAAGAAATCAAAGAGGACACAAACAGATGGAGAAACATACCGTGTTCATGGATTGGAAGAATCAATATTGTCAAAATGGCTATTCTACCCAAAGCAATCTATAGATTCAATGCAATCCCTATCAAGCTACCAACGGTATTTTTCACAGAACTAGACCAAAGAATTTCGCAATTTGTATGGAAATACAAAAAACCTCGAATAGCCAAAGTAATCTTGAGAAAGAAGAATGGAACTGGAGGAATCAACCTGCCTGACTTCAGACTCTACTACAAAGCCACAGTCATCAAGACAGTGTGGTACTGGCACAAAGACAGAAATGTAGACCAATGGAACAGAATAGAAAGCCCAGAGATAAATCCACGAACCTATGGACACCTTATCTTTGACAAAGGAGGCAAGGATATACAATGGAAAAAAGACAACCTCTTTAACAAGTGGTGCTGGGAAAACTGGTCAACCACTTGCAAAAGAATGAAACTAGAACACTTTCTAACACCATACACAAAAATAAACTCAAAATGGATTAAAGATCTAAATGTAAGACCAGAAACTATAAAACTCCTAGAGGAGAACATAGGCAAAACACTCTCCGACATAAATCACAGCAAGATCTTCTATGACCCACCTCCCAGAATATTGGAAATAAAAGCAAAACTAAACAAATGGGACCTAATGAAATTTAAAAGCTTTTGCACTACAAAGGAAACTATAAGTAAGGTGAAAAGACAGCCGTCAGATTGGGAGAAAATAATAGCAAATGAAGAAACAGACAAAGGATTAATCTCAAAAATATACAAGCAACTCCTGCAGCTCAATTCCAGAAAAATAAATGACCCAATCAAAAAATGGGCCAGAGAACTAAACAGACATTTCTCCAAAGAAGACATACAGATGGCTAACAAACACATGAAAAGATGCTCAACATCACTCATTATTAGAGAAATGCAAATCAAAACCACAATGAGGTACCATTACACACCAGTCAGGATGGCTGCTATCCAAAAGTCTACAAGCAATAAATGCTGGAGAGGGTGTGGAGAAAAGGGAACCCTCTTACACTGTTGGTGGGAATGCAAACTAGTACAGCCACTATGGAAAACAGTGTGGAGATTCCTTAAAAAACTGGAAATAGAAACGCCATATGACCCAGCAATCCCACTTCTGGGCATACACACTGAGGAAACCAGATCTGAAAGAGACACGTGCACCCCAATGTTCATCGCAGCACTGTTTATAATAGCCAGGACATGGAAGCAACCTAGATGCCCATCAGCAGATGAATGGATAAGGAAGCTGTGGTACATATACACCATGGAATATTACTCAGCCGTCAAAAAGAATTCATTTGAACCAGTCCTAATGAGATGGATGAAACTGGAGCCCCTTATACAGAGTGAAGTAAGCCAGAAAGATAAAGAACATTACAGCATACTAACACATATATATGGAATTTAGAAAGATGGTAACGATAACCCTATATGCAAAACAGAAAAAGAGACACAGAAATACAGAACAGACTTTTGAACTCTGTGGGAGAAGGTGAGGGTGGGATGTTTCAAAAGAATAGCATGTATACTATCTATGGTGAAACAGATCACCAGCCCAGGTGGGATGCATGAGACAAGTGCTCGGGCCTGGTACACTGGGAAGACCCAGAGGAATCGGGTGGAGAGGGAGGTGGGAGGGGGGATCGGGATGGGGAATAAGTGTAAATCTATGGCTGATTCATATCAATGTATGACAAAACCCACTGAAATGTTGAGAAGTAATTAGCCTCCAACTAATAAAAAAATTAAAAAAAAAAAAAAAAACTCAGAATCAGAATTCTTAAACTAAAAAAAGTTAACTCTATAGTACATTAAAATTCTTTAAAGCTTACAAATATTTAACTTCTGAATGCTTTCCCTAGGAGATTCACCGTTAACACAAGAATACTTGTTACCACCACTTCTATTCATTGTTTTCCTAAGGGGACCAGCAGAAGCAGTAGGACAAGAAAAAAAGAAAAACACATGTGCACACACACACACATATACATATATTAAAGGGAAACATAAACTCATTATTCACTATGATTGTGCATTTAGAAAAATCCAAAAGATTCTACAGGTAAAATATTAGAATTAATACATGAGTTTAGTAGAATTGATGGATATAAAATCAGAATACAAAAATCTTGATATCACCAACAGTTTAAAGAAAAAAACTTGACATTTACAAGTACCTCTAAAAATATAAAGTACTTAAAAAGAATCTAACCAAAAAATGCAAGACTTCATATGAGAAAATAGAAACACTGTATTTAAATATATTACCCAGAAAGACATAGAAAGTAAGCAAGTCATGTTTTGGATGACTCCATAGTGTAAAGATGGATCTTCCCAAATTTGGTCTAACAATTCAATGCAATCCCATTCAACATTTCTCAGGGTTTTTGTTTTGTTCAAACTTAAGGAGCTCATTCTGAAATGTATATTGAAGCATGAACATGCAAAAAGCCAAAAAACTTCACAAAAATATAAAGGTAAGACAACATGCCTTACTATGTAACAAGAATTACTTTTTCCTATCACAACCCAATTATGGTGGTGTGGTACTAAAAGAGGAGCTAATAGACTAGGAGACTAGAAATACAACATAAACTTACGGTTACTTGGTACGACAGAAGCAGCACAAATGATCTTTCTTTACAATAAAGAGCAGTCTTTTCAATAATTACTGGTGGGGAAAAGTGGATAGTCTCATGAAAAAAACATGAAGCTGGACCCCAACTTTATACTGTGGAATAGTCATTCCAAATTGATAAAGAGTTACACTGTACAAAACTCAGTATCTTATAAGCAACACACAGTAATATTTTTATAACTTCAGGATAGGAAAGAATTTAAGATGCCAAAAAGCACTAAAGGATAAAAGTAACAAATTCAACTATATTAAAATTAAGAACTTTTCATCAATATACTATAAAGTGAGAGAAAAGACAAGCCATAGCATAGGAGAATATAATTGGAATCCATAATCAAAGATCTAGTATAAATATATGTATGAATAGTTCCTTAAAAAACTACAGAAAATGAAAAATAGCTAAATGCGTCAATAGGCACTCTGAAAGAGGACACACAAGTAACAGATACATTACATGTGCCTATTCTCACTTAGCAATCAGGAAGAAAGTTAGACAGAACTGACTGCTGGTGAAGATGTGGGGCAATGGAAACCCTCAAGCCCTTGTGGTAGGAATGCAAACTGGTACAATCACTATGGAAAATGCTCAACACTTTCTAATAAAGTTGAAGATATCCATACCACCTTATCCCAAAATTCTATATCTAGGTTCACAAATGAAAGACTATATAAGAAAAACAAACACTATTAACAAAATCAGGAACATGGTGCCATCCAGGAGAAGAGGAGCTGAGATGGGTTATGAGGGAAGAAGGCCTTTCAATGAAAAATCTCTTCTTTAGCCTCCATGGGGATTCCCACGTGGCTTTAGTGGTAAAGAACCCACCTGCCAATGCAGGAGATGTTACGATGCAGGTCCAGTCCCTGGGTTGAGAAGATCCCCTGGAGAAGGAAATGGCAACTCACTCCAGTATTCTTGCCTGGAGAATTCCATTGACAGAGGAGCCTAGCAGACTATGGTCCACAGACTCACAAAGAGTCTGACAAGACTGAAGTGACTTAGCACTAGCACTAGCTTCTATGTCTTTTATATAATTTTATTTATGCATACCTAGCATTAAAGTATAAGAAAAAGATTGCTAAGGTTATATATATATATATATATATATATATATTAGCTTCTTCACGTGTCATATAAAGAATATTAAAAAGCAGAGACATCACTTTGCCAACAAAGGTCCGTCTAGCCAAAGCTATGGTTTTTCTAGTAGTCATGTATGGATGTGAGAGTTGGATCATAAAGAAGGCTGAGTGCTGAAGAATTGATGCTTTTGAACTGTGGTGTTGAAGAAGACTCTTAAGAATCTCCTGAAAAAGAAAAAAAAAAGAATCTCCTGGACTGCAAGGAGATCAAACCAGTCAATTCTAAAGGAAATCAATCCTGAATATTCATTGGAAGAACTGATGCTGAAGATCTAATACTTTGGCCACCTGATGTGAAGAGCTGACTCATTAGAAAAGACCCTGATGCTGGGAAAGACTGAAGGCGGGAGGAGAAGAGGATGAACAAGGATGAAATGATTGGATGACATCACTGACTCAAAGGACATGAGTTTGAGCAAGCTCCAGGAGATGGTGAAGGACAGGGAGCCTGGCATACTGCTGTCCATGGGGTCACCAAGAGCTGGACATGACTGAGCGACCGAGCAAAACCACCATGTCATAAAAAGAATATCATATAGGTATAAGAGAGTCTCTAGTTGTTGGGTTGCTAAGTCATGTCCAATTCTTTGTGACCCCATGGACTGTAGTTGGCCAGGCTCCACTCTCCATGGGATTTCCCAGGCAAGAATACTGGAGAGGGTTGCCATTTCCTTCTCCAGGGGATCTTCCAGACCCAGGGATCGAGCCCATGTCTCCTGCATTGGCAGGCAGACTCATTACCTCTGAACCACCTGGGAAGCCCCTAAAAGAGTCTTCTAGGTGGATCAAATAAGAACAATTTAGTAAGTGTGAGTCTTGTATAAGTGTTGAGCCCTAACCAAAGTGATGATCAACATTTAAACCTGAATCAATACCAAGTCTCCACAAAGTAGGCAAAAGAAGCTTAGCCAAACCAACCTTCTTTCAACACTGATGCCCCTTGGGAATAATGTCCATTTACATCCTAAAGAGAAACCATGTAGAATATATTTTGAAATGATTCTTTTTTTTTTGTAAACTGTACCTGGAAGGGCGTGACATATAGTTCTGACTAATCAACAGACTGATGAATATCACTGCAAAGCTAACACCCAGTAAATCTTGATTCATCTCCTCTTCAAACAACAGTTTTGTACCAACAGTCCCAGTGCGACAGGTGGCAAGAAAACACATCCCCATTCGTGACAAAGATGATAAAATACAATAAGCGGGCAGCGCGCAGGAGGAGGAAGTTAACACCCTCGCTGGTGGACTACTCCCTTTGAGGGCTCATAAGAGAACGGTAAGAGTATAAAGGTTACAGAATAATGAATCATGGTTGGTGGTTTTCAGCTGTATCCTGTTGGTGGCAGTCCCCTCCCTCCACATTTTTTGGGTTTGCAAATACCTTGGAGAAGACCAAGGCAAATCTTCCCTGTCTCTTGGGGGTGACGACGGGGAGGCAGTGGTCTCTGTTCAACACAAAGGATGTTTTTGTTTCTTAAAAAGAGAACTTGACCCTGAAATTCAGTAGCTTTGGGACTCTATGTGTGAAAAAGAGGAACAGAGGTTCTAACTCTCAGGACTTGAAAACGGTAGACTTCTCTGAAGCCTCATTAGCCTCAATGGAAATTAACGAATGGATTTAAATAATCTAGCCCACAAAAGCAGCAGTTTGAATAATGTCTTTTAGGGAAATAATACATGATATGGAAAGACAGAAAAAGGATCCTGACTTGCAGGATTCAACATTTTGGGAGGAAGTAAGAACTTCCTTCCATAAAAATGGAGCTTTTTGTAGTCAAGTACTTGGTCTAATTGGTAGCAACCCCTTTTACCATACAGACCTTTCTTTTTGATCAGTTCCCAACAACAAAATGTACTTTCTGCAGGTACCATCACAGGGGTGTATTCTTCAACTCACCAAGAAGAAAATTAGAGATGACCTCTCTAACATGGGGGTAGTAACCACTACTACAGTTTATCACTGACTGAATGAGTTTCTCTTAATCACATACATTACACACAAGTACAGGTGACATTACTGAGTGCTATTTCTCAAGAACTGTTCTAAGCACTTTACATAGGTTAATTCATGCCATCCTCACATCATACTTAGAAGGTAGATCTTATCATATCAATACCCATTTTACAGATGGAGAGACTGAGGTGAATGGCTGAACAACTACCCTTAGACCACATGCTAGTCAGTACCAATGATGTCCTTCAAGCCCAAAGAACCCGTCTTATTTCCTTAACAGAGTTTTGTTTGCTTATTTTGTTTATTTGTGAGTTACTGTTGTTCTTATGGTTGGGTAAGCATCAGGTATGAACAAAATTCCAAATGCCTGAGAACTTAAAGGTTGTTCACATTATCCAATTTCAAGAATCACTTGTAAAATTGGGACAAATTTTCCCTAACTCTTAAAAAGAGGCTGCTGCTGCTGCTAAGTCACTTCATTTGTGTCCGACTCTATGCGACCCCATAGATGGCAGCCCACCAGGCTCCTCCGTCCATGGGATTTTCCAGGCAAGAGTACTGGAGTGGGGTGCCATTGCCTTCTCTGTTAAAAGAGGCAGGGGTCTTTTTAATCACAGTGAGGTTTGATGGGTGTGGAGTCAACATGAAGAGTGTGATGTGTTATAATGGTTGGTTCCATCAAGTTATATGACTGATCCGTTCATCTTCTCTTTGGGGACTTCCCAGCCTGTAGTCACCAGTTTGTGGTTAAATCTGGTTTTCATTTACTCTGTACACACACATCCAATATATCTCAGCCCCTCCCCAACATACGCACACGACACTGACAGAACTAGATTATGCACACAGCTGGGGAATTAGAGACTTTCTGATTTCCCCCCAAGACGAAAAACACAGCTCTATTTCTGCCCACAGACTCCAATGGGTGCACTGTGTGCATCTCACAGTGGCTCTACCTATTGTCTTATATCGTTCAGAAACATGTTCAAGTATGGATCTTCAGTTTTAACGGGAAAGGATGCTTCCTCTGAATTATATTTGGAGACTATTCAGTGTTCCAAGGCTTTGCAAACACACCAGTGAGGTCATATTTTCAGTAACAGACAGCTGGACTTTATTTTAATAGCTGAATACTTATTTTATGTGCTTTAGAAAAAAGTCAAGCTAGCACATAAAACCCATGCTATTGTGAGTATTACTGCTCTAAGACACTGTTCATAAGACACTGTTAGAAGACACTGTCAGTTTAGACCCTGGACCCACAGCATCAGTGTCACCTGGAACTTCTTGTTCAGTCATTAAGTCGTGTCTGACTCTCAGCAACCCCCATGGACTGCAGCATGCCTGGCTTCCCTGGCCTTCACTGTCCCCCAAAGTTAGCTCAAACTCATGTCCGTTGAGTCATTGATGCCATCCAACCATCTCATCCTCTGTCGCCCCCTTCTCCTCCTGCCCTCAATCTTTCCCAAGGGTATCTTCCAATGAGTTGGCTCTTTGCATTGGGTGGCCAAAGTGTCGAAGCTTCAGCAACAGTCCTTCCAATGAATATTCAGGAATAATTTCCTTTAGGATTGATTGTTTGATTTCCTTACAGTCCAAGGGACTCTCAAGAGTCTTCTCCAGGACCATAATTAGAAAGCAACTTCTTAGAAATCATCATTCTTAGGCCTATCCTAGGCCTATTGATTAAGAAACTGAGAGAACACTTTAACACGCTCCCCAAGTAATAAGGCATGCTAAAGTTTGAGAATCATTGCTTTAAGATAAAGTTAATTTTATTTAAGCTAAAAGGAAACAAAAAATCAATTGGTTTAAAGAAGAAATTAAAAAATAATAAAAGCAGTCTAAGGATATACCCCAAATTAAAGAGCTGGGGAGAGGCTGGGACCTGGGACCCCTTGAGTGCAGTGCTCGAGTGCATACATCCTCACTCGCTCGGTCATGTCCAACTCTTTGAGACCCCATGGACTGTAGACCACCTGGCTTCTCTGTCCATGGGATTATCCCAGCAAGAATACTGGCATGAGCTGCCATTTCCTCCTCCAGGGGGTCTATCTAACCCATGAACTGAACCCCAGTCTCCGCAATTCCTGCAATGTCAGGCGGGTTCTTTACCACCGAGCCACCTGGGAAGATGTCCCAGCCAAGACTTGCCTGAATTTCTCGTTTGGCTTCTGATCAATTTCTCCTGATTTAAGGAGGTCAAGAACCTTGGTCGGTAACACTGGCACATGATAGATGGCATGTTGGGGAAACATGCTAGTTATTGACAGATTAATAAACATTCAAACTCATCCATGAACAAACGCAGGAACTTCCTCCAACTATCTCTTAACATGAATGAAAACAGTACTGGTCATGGAAGGCAAAGTCACAGATCATTAGCTCTAATATAAAAGTAAAGTCAAATTTGAGTTCTCATGTTTAATAAGCAAAGTGTGCCACCCGGTCTGGGAGCACAGTAGATCCTCCACATTCATTTCTCACCAGACACCCATCCACAATGCACTCTGCACAAAAGATACCATATGGAGCGGGGATAGCTGCCTGTAATCGTCAGAAATAGTAGACGTCAAGAGAACAAAGTTGGGTGAAATCAAATTCTGCGGTTGCCAGCCAGTCCATACACCACCACAATGTCAATACAACACCTTCCATCAGTGAGCCATCAACAATCACACACGTGGTGGGAAAAGTATAATGAAGAGTCTAACTTCATTTTCTAATCTTTAATTGCGGACAGTTTTTAAGCTTCACCTCTGCCTCTTCCTCTGTGCTCCGTATCTTGGCATTCTGGTTACAAAGTTTTTGTGACTGGCAAGAAATTTGAACACACAAGATGTGGCCCATGAGAAGAATCCTCAGCCCACTCCTAGCCCCCAACCCTGAACATCATAAAACTCCAGGCCACTCTCCTACCCTTTCTCTCTCAAGGCATTTTTCAGTCAGCTTGAGAGGCCCTGCCCTGCTCTCCCCCAAAGTTTCATTATGCTAGTGATAAACCTTTCCATACTTGTGTGTCTGTGTGTGCGTGTGTGTGTGAGATAGAGAGACAAAATCATCACTCTTGGCATCTGAATCAAATTTCAGGCTGGAGATCCATCCTGCCTCTTTCAAAAGGAAGAGTGTCATGGTCCACACGTGAGTTGGCAAAGAATTTCCAGACATGAGGCAGAATGAGAGGAAAATAAAGTTTATTAGAGTGGGAGAAGCTGTTAGAACGCGGGCCAGCTCAAGGGAGAACAGACGTTGAACAGGGGTCCTTGGTCCATTTCTACAGCCAGGATTCAAGGAGCAGGATAGGGGTCTTGCGGGTCATTTGCGGATTGGATGAGGCATGTATACTGCGTGGGGGGAACACAGCATTCCAAGACTGTCCTCGGTTTTTTCTGGTCTTTCATCCTTGGGACACCACAAAGAGGCCATATAGAAGTCGTGTAAATCAATAGATCTATGTATTACGTTGCTCTATATACACACAGAAGGGAGACGACTAGCTCCCATGTCAGAAAAATACAAGATGTGACAACAGAAATTCCATGAACATAGAATTACCATTTTCCAATCTCTCTCAGAAATATACAAACGCCAATATTAAAAAATGGGAGAAAAACCAGTTTGCTCGGGAGCTCTTTCATCCATGTGTTTGGAATCTCGATAAGCCCAGCCTGAACTAAGCATTAGGTAAAAGAAAACAAATGGTACACACTTCCAGTCTTAAAAAGCTTCTCAAGGTGTACATCTTTGAAACGTCTAAGAAACTTTTAGCACTTATAACTTCAGTATTCATACATTAAAACTTTATTAAATGACTTCATCTGATTTCATTCAATTATTTGAAACGTAGGTGTGCAAAACTAGAGTACCATTCAGCAATTATTCGCCCACTTCCACCTCCCCATTCTGCCTGGGATGCAGAATACTTCCTAGGGCTCTAGGCTCTGGTGAGCAGAATGTGAACTGACAGGATGTAAAGAGTATTTGTATTTGCTTGCACACAGTTTGGCTTGCTTCCGGCACTCCCGCTATTTCACAAGAGAAAGACGCACCCTACACAGCCACTACTGACTCAGCCTGGGTCGCAGAGAGCGAGAGCTGGTGCAGACCTAAACCCTTGCCAGAGTCCCCAGCCAAGCCCAGTCTATGCACAGCCTGAGAGAGCCCAGACTAGCTTAGCGGAACCACATTTGACCTTTATACCTATGTAAATAAATGTTTATTATTGAAAACTACTGGATGTCAGCAAGGTCTGTTACACAGCATTATTGCGGCAATAGCTGATGAACACGTACGTTAGTTTTCCAGCCAAGTCTACCGTTTAGAGGCTCATACCACTTTTTAAGGTTTAAGTAACTGGAATGTAATCTTACCAACCAACATAGAAGAGGGGTCAGGTTGGAAAGATAAACGGTGGGGAGGAACACACACATTTCTATTTTGTCATATACAAAAAATGAATTCAGAAAACTTCAGTCTCTATGTCTTTGGGTGATGATGTAAAATAGGTACAAAGGTCAGTGAATTTATGGCTACGTTTCTTTGATAAGTACCTGGGTTCCCAAGGTAGGTATTCAGTACCAGGCACCACAGGCATCTTACCGTGGGGAAAACAGTCAGTTCAAATTCCAGTTGCCAATGCTTGAAAAATTTGCCTTTTCGCTTTGCCCTTTTCTCTTACCCTTATTTTCTGTTCTATTAAAATGGAGATATCAAGCTCTTTTGAACTCCAAGAACACAAGCTCCTCAAACCTTATTTCCCCCTTTCTATCTCTAATTTTAAAAGACACACACACATACACAAAAATTCAGAGTCTCCCAACTTGTGTCTAAAACTTAGGATTCAAATGAAAGTACCCAATGTGTGCCACTAGGTGGCAGTCATATTTCATATGGAAACTTGAAACCTGCTAACAAATAATGCCTTAAAGATTTGGTGGGGGTCAGGGGATGGGGGCGATGAGGGTGGGTCAAAACTGTGAAATGAACATTTTTCTTTGTTACAAAAGATGGACTAGTACAGATATGGTACCTATATGAGAAAAATTAGAACAAGTAAGAGGCATTTCACATGCTAGCAAAGTAATGATCCAAAGTCTCCAAGCAAGGATTCAACAGTATGTGAACCGAGAACTTTCAGATGTTCAAGCTGGATTTAAAAAAAGCAGAGGAACCAGAGATCAAATTGTCAACATCAGCTGGATCATAGAAAAAGCAAGATAATTCCCAAAAAAAATCTACTTCTCCTTCATTCACTACGCTAAAGTCTGTGACTGTGTGCATCACGACAAACTGGAAAATTCTAAAAGAGATGGGAATACCAGACCACCTGACCTGCCTCCTGAGAAACCTGTATGCAGGTCAGGAAGCAACAGCTAGAATCGGACATGGAACAATGGACTGGTCCAAAATTGGGAAAGGAGTACACCAAGGCTGTATATTGTCACCCCGCTTAGTTAATTTATATGCAGAGTACATCATAGGAAATGCTGGACTGGATGAAGCACAAGCCAGAATCAAGACTGATGGGAGAAAGATCAACAACCTCGGATGTGCTTGATGACACTACCCTTATGGCAATAAGCGAAGAAGAACTAAAGAGCCTCTTGATGAAAGTGAAAGAGGAGAGTGAAAACACTGGCTTAAAACTCAACCTTAAAAAAATGAAGACCATGGCATCGGTCCCATCACTTCATTGCAAATAGGTGGGGAAACAATGGAAACAGTAACAGACTTCCTTTTACTGGGCTCCAAAATCACTGCAGATGGTGACTGCAGCCATGAAATTAAAAGATCCTTGCTCCTTGGAAGAAAGCTATGACAAACCTAGACAGCATATTGAAAAGCAGATAAATATTACTTTGCCAACAAAGGTCTGTCTAGTCAAAGCCATGGTTTTTCCAGTAGTCATGCATTGATGGGAGAACTGGACCACAGAGAAGGCTGAGCACCAAAGAACTGATGCTTCTCCAACTGTGGTGTCGGAGAAGACTCTTGAGAGTCCCTTGGACTGTAAGGAGCTCAAACCAGTCAATCCTAAAGGAAATAAGTCCTGAATATTCATTGGAAGGACTGATGCTGAAGCTGAAACTCCAATACTTTGGCTACCTAATGTGAAGAACTGACTCATTAGAAAAGACCCTGATGCTGGGAAAGACTGAAGGCAAGAGGAGAAGGGGACAACAGAGGACAAGTTGGTTGGATGGCATCACTGACTTGATGAACATGAGTTTGAGCAAGTTCCAGGAGATGGTGAAGGACAGGGAAGCCTGGTGTGCTACAGTCCATGGGGCTGCAAACAGTCAGATACAACTGAGCGACTGAACAACAATTCCAAAAAGTTGAGAGACCCAATAGACTTCAGTTGTCAAAGGCTCACATTTTTTATTTCCCTCCTTAATCCCCACGGACAGCAGAGCCTAGCAGTCTGCAGTCTCTGGGGGACACAAAGAGTCAGACATGACTGAGCGACTAAGCACAGACTTAACCTGTGTAACAACAACATCTGAAATAAAAAGCAAGAAAGTTAAGAGTCACTGGTGAGTACTAGAACAGGGTAACACCATGGAGAAACCGAAATGGACTAGAGCAGCACGGTGGTGCTTTGGGCCTGAAGCTTGGGCTGGCTGAGCTCAGGTTCCAGTGATGGGCATGATGGCCTGGAGTTCGGTGACTGCAGAGAAGGTGGGCTAACAGGGCCCTCTGTGGGGTAGGAAATCAGGGCTAGGCTTACAGCTTAGAAAAAGGGACAGGGGTGGTGTTCCTAAATGGTCAAGAGAATCCAGAAGTATTAAGAGTTGCTGTCATGTATGACAAAACCCACTGAAATGTTGTGAAGTAATTAGCCTCCAACTAATAAAAAAAAAAAAAAAGAGTTGCTGTCAACTGCTGCCTGGGGGCTTAAACAGGAGGCTATAGAAAAGAATTGAGACCAGATTTCAAGTATATCCATCCCTGTTCCGAGTGACTAGAGCTGCAACATCCCAACCACACCTTGGGCTGGGGATCCCAAAACACCATTGTTAAACTAGTTTCTGGTCTGGAAGTCTTGTAAGGACCAGGTGAGCCAACTGTAAAACAGACAAGTGTCAAGGGGAAGGGAAAATTTCTCTTTTTAAAAAAAGCATCCCATATACCATGAGACTTCAAACCAAACCTAAATATCAAGACAGGCGACAAAATCAACAACTGCAAGAGAAAATTACATTAATACAAATTTTAAACATAAATGTTTAAAATATTTTAGCAGTGTTTAGAATTGTTACCAAGGTGAAAGAATAACAACCATTATAAACAGCAATGAGAAAAGTAAGATAAACAATATTAAGAAAAGAATATATAAAAAGAAGAAACAACAGGTAACTACAAACTTTAGAAGAATTCCCTAGTGGCTCAGTGGTAAAGAATCCGCCTGCCTATGCAGGAGATGTAGGTTTGATCCCTGGGTTGGGAATACCCCCTGGAGAAGGAAATGACAACCCATTCTAGTGTTCTTTTGCCTGGGAAATGCAATGGATAGAGGAGCGCGGTGGGCTACAGTCCATGGGGTTGCAAAAAGAGCTGAACACAACTTACCTACTAAAAAACAAACAAGAAATAACAGAAATGTAAAATATAATAATTGAAAAGTTTAAGAGTGGAATAAACTCTGGCACTGTCAAGGAAGAATTTGTGAATAAAAGATAATACTCTATAACTAAAAATGCAGCATGAAACAAAAAAGGATCAGAAAGAATCACAATTAAGAAATTCTGACTGTGATACATAAATAACAAGTTAGACCAGAAAACAGTACAGAAAACAAAGTCTGTAAATAGAGACATGCACATATGGAAACTAAATGTGAAAACTGAGGCTGTTTTGAAATTTGTGATGGAAGCCTAGACTATTTGTAAATCCAAATTTAAGAAAAATATTTATATTTCATACCATACACAAGAATAAATCCCTGTGGCTTAAAAAATCCAAATATGAAAAGTAAAACAGAAAAAATACTTTAAAGAACATTAGGATATCTTTATGACATTGGAATTTGAAAAGATTTCTTAAGCAAGACTTTTTTTTTTTAAGAAAAACATGTTTTAGACTCAGTTTCATTAAAATTACCAAAATTACTTATGCTAAAAGATGCCACTAGAAAGTGATAAGCCACACTCCTGGAGAAGACATTTGCAAAATATGAACAACAAAAGATGAGCATCCAGGACAAACAAGTACTAGAATAAACAAGTAGAAAGAAAAAAGAAAAGCAACCGACAGAAAAATGGACAGTACATTCATGGAAGATGGGGCTGCAGAGTCAGACAAGACTGAGCGACTGAACTGAACTAAACTAAACATATAAAAAGACACACAATCTAACCTGTCCTCCAGATGAAGCAAACTACAACTACAGTGGGATGTCAATTCACATCTAACAAACATGAAAATATTCAAAAGACTGCTAATACTAACTACTGGTGAGAAATAAGAATTTCACACTCTATTGATGAAAGTATTAACTGTTACAATCTTTTTAAAATTCATTTTGACATACATTAAGCTGAAAGATACACATTAATAAAACCAGAAATTCTACTGTAAAATTTAATCCAAGTGGGGTGTTTACCATGAACACAAATGTTTAATAGCACACTTGAGGAAACCCCATTTCCAGTAGTGGAAAATAGGAAGAAACTTAGATTTCCATCACAGCAGTACAGATAAATACTGAACAATATATTCACCCCAAGTGATACTATACAGACATTAAAATGAATGACCTGGAACTATACATACCAACACAGATTAATTTAGGAACTATAATTTTGAAAGAAAAAGTTGCCAAAAAATACAGTTGGATGTCACTTTTAGAATTTTTAAAACACACAATCATATTATACATACTTAGGGATTTTATACCTATGTATAAAGAAGTACATGGGATTAATAAACAATTTCACATAAGGGGAAGGTAGAAGGCGCCCAGGAGGGTACAAATGTATTTCTAATGTTTTACTTCTTAACTAAGGCATTGGGTATAGTAATGATCTTGAATGTCACTAACATCTTAGCCTTAAAATACATAAAGTAAAAATTGACAAAATAAATTAAATGATAGGAGATAAGCAGAACCCTTCTATTAGAAACTATTTAGATCAAGCAAATAAAAACACAAGTGACTGGCATAAGAAACAAACTTTACTATCCATATCCCAGAATCCAACAGAAACAACATGCATCCTTTTCAGATACATGATGTATTTTCTAAAATTAATCACAGAGAAAATCGCTCCAAAAAATTTAAATATTATACAGACCACGTTCACTTTCTATAATACAATTAAAATCAATAAGAGGATAGACTAAAAAGTAAAACTAAAATTAGCAAAGCTAATTAGCCAACATATGAAAACAAGCCATGTAACTAGGCAAGGTTTATTCTAAGAATGTAAGAATTATATATCATCTGAAAACTTATCAGTGATATCTAACATACTAACACACTAAAGGAGAAAAGGCATTGTATCTCAAAGTCTCAAAATGATACAGAATGAAACAAAAAAGTGTCCTGATAAAGCTCAACAGTCACCCTCCATTTTAAAAAGAAAAAGAAAAAAACTCTGAGCTAATTTAGAATAGAAGGAAGTCAAATTCAGGACATTAAGAATTTTTCAGCAAACTTCACATTTCATAGCAAAACCTCAGGAAGCCAGCTTAAGAATACCCACAGTCACTCATGTTTTCCTATGTATACTAAAGGTCTGGGACTATGCCGTAAGAAATGAGATGTGAAAACTGGAAAGGAAAAGACAATGCTGGTATTATTTACAGTGATATGACTGTCAAAGTATATATGGCAATACCATATATACACGGTTTAGAAAATCCATGCTATATACTGTCTAGGAATACACAGATGATGCCATTCACAACTGACTTTCCTGTAATGGTGGTGACCCCCACACAAACCAGAAAGTGGCTGGGGAGAAAAGCAGAAAAATTGGATTAAGAGGGGTTATAAAAGTGGTCTCAGCCCTGGCTTCACAAGTCTGAAGAAACTGTGGCAACATGTTTGCATACAGATGATTAGTATGTAAGTGCTCATTCCACTTCTCTATTTTCCTAGTAGTTTGAAATTACGCAGGACTCTCTTCCACAAAAGATAACGAATGTGTTCAAAATCTCACACATATACTTTTTCTACATAAAACTTCATTTAAAGTCAGTGAGAAAAATTAGAAAGCATACACAGAGTTCAAGTGAAAATACATTCCTCATGGGGCACATACAAGCATTAGATGATCTGGCTGAAAACTCTGGGAGAGGTTCTTCACTCTTTAGCTTGTCCCTGGACCCTGTAGCTGACAGAGTCCTTTACAGCCAACAAAAGGCACCTCAGGAGAAGGGGAGATGAAGGTCAGTCCCTGGAGAGGCAGGTGAAAGCCAGCCAGCTTTAACTTGACTGAGAGTGGAATTTTCTAGTAAACCAGGCCAGACAAGTACTCAGGAGGCCAGTCTACCTGCCCAGATTTCTAAGGGCAACAGGACACTTGTTTCTCCCACATGGTGGAAAAGTACTCCAAAATACAACACATTACACCCGCCACTGTGCTTATTGCCTGTTAAGTGTAAAGTCTTAACTTGCATCGCTTCTACCAGTCAGAATTTAAGAACTGATTTTTCATGTATATATCTATTTTCAAGTCTCTCTCAATCCTAAAACCAAAGATGAGAAAACCTATTAGACATCTAAGAAAAACCTCCAATGCACAGGACCCAGGTTTGACTTCTGGTGGGGGAACTAGATCCCTCCTGTTGCAAGCAAGACCTGATGTAGTCAAATA
Source organism: Cervus elaphus (assembly GCF_910594005.1). Lineage (NCBI taxonomy): Eukaryota > Metazoa > Chordata > Mammalia > Artiodactyla > Cervidae > Cervus > Cervus elaphus. The sequence goes on from NC_057826.1 coordinate 70,901,214, forward strand.
AATAAATTAAAATATATATACATATATATATAATCATAAAAAAAGTAAAATAAAAACTCAAGATATCTCAGTTAAAAGTGAACTTCAGATAACCAGCAGATCATTTTTTAGTGTTTGTGTGTCTCAGGCAATATGTGGTACTTAACACTAAAAAATTATTGTTTATCTGAAAGTCATATTTAACGGAACATCCTATATTTTGTCTGGCAACCCTACTTCAGGATCTCTTGGCACTCTTAGGGAGAACTACGCACAACAGGTCAAGAATTTCTAAAAATCGGAGATTATGCGTGCACAGAGATGGAGTTACAGTAGAAATCTTTTAGCTACCTAGAAACACTGATTCTAGACATTGCAGTTGAGCTCACTTTCTTTGAAATCTCCTGGATTTTGCTGCTTTAGTTTTATAATGGCAGTTTGAGTTTTGTTTTCTCCCCCAAGTAATCTGATCTTTTCATATGATTTTTCACTGAAAATTACAAGGAAGTCAGTTATCTACTTTTTAAAGTGAACTCAATAAACAATGACACGAAATGAAGGCAACAGAGAACACAAATGCACACATCACCCTCTTCCCCTTCTTGTAGAGAGAGAGGAAGGCCATTGTTAAGAGCACATGAAGACAAAGAGTGATTCAACACACACAACACAGTGGCCCCTCAAACACACACTTCTGAAAAGTCAGTTGTGCCCAGCTGCCCACCTCTGAGCTTGCTCCAGTGTTACTACAGTCAAAAATCAGCCAAGACAAACTGGAGACACAACCAGCTCCCTTGTGAAAGCCAAACTTCCGCATCAGCCAACCAATTTAATCCCTCCCTGTAAAGCCTCTATTCAGTGGTTCTCAGCCTTGGCTACATATTAGAATCACCCAGGGAGGCTGAAAAACCACTGAAGCAGGAATTCCAGCCCAGAGATAGATTTTGTTGGTATGAGATGCACATTAGGCATTGGATTTTTTAACAGCTTTCCAGGTGATTCTGATAGACAGCCAAGGCTGAGAACCACAGTTACTGTTAGGGTTATCCTCAAACAATGTTGTCGGGGGACGCTATAAGGTGTCACATGTATCTAGACTGTAAAAAGCATTCATCTCCATCTGCTACTAACTCCAAGCTCTCCTCCATCCAAGCTGATGATGAGCAAACAGCCAATGCACAGGACTTGGGTTCTTCCCTGCCCTCCTGTACTTCCTCTGAAATTTTAGCATCCTAAAGTAACGTTCAAAAGGCAGGATGATATAGAAGGAACTGCAGACGGGAATAAAAATGGCAAGATCTTCTGGTCAATTCCACTTTACTAGTAAACCCAATGTAACCCGCTAGATTATCATTCTAGAAGTATACTATCTGAGCAGCGTGTAAAGGATATCAGCTCAACTGATAGAAAATGCGCAGCTTTTTAACTGAAGTATTTAGTTGTTCTTACAATATTGCATGTGTTTCAGGTATACAGAGAAGTGATTCAGTTTTATATACATATACACACACATATACATATATATATATATATATTTTCAGATTATATATACACACACATATGTATCTTCAGATTATTTTCCATTATAAGCTATTAGAGGATATTGAATATAGTTTCTTGTGCTATACAGTAAATCCTTGTTGCTTATGTATAGTAGTTTGTATCTGTTAATCCCATACTCCTAATTTATGCCCCACCCTTTCCCCTTTTGTAACCATGTTTGTTTTCCATGTCTGTAAATCTGTTTGTTGTGTATATACATTTATCTGTATTATTTTTTAGATTCTGCATATAAGTGATATCATATAACATAAGTCTTTGTCTTATTTCACTTATTATGATATTCTCTAGGTCTATCCATATTGCTGAAAATGGCATCATTTCATTATTGTTTATGGCTGAGTAATATTCCATCATGTGTGTGTATGTAGGCATGCATGTGCATGTACATACATATATACGTGCACACACACATACTGTATCTTCTTAAACCAATCAGTCATCTGTTGTGGGCACTTCGGTGTCTCCATATCTTGGTTATTGTAAATAGTGCTGCAGTGAACATTGCAGCGCATGCATCTTTTCGAGTTTTTGAGTTTTTGTCTTTTCTGGTTACAAGCCCAGAAGTGGGATTGCTGGATCATATGGTAGCTCTATTTTTAGTTTTTTAAAGAACCTCCATACTGGTCTCCATAGTGGCTATACCAAGTTACATCACCAACAGCACTGTAAGAAGGTTCTCTTTTTTCCATGCCCTCTTCGGCATTTATTGTTTGTAGACTTTTTGATGATGGCCATTCTGATCAGTGTAGGGCCAACACTTCCTTGTGGTTTGATTTGCATTTCTCTAATAATTAGCAATACTGAGCATCTTTTCATTTGCCTGTTGGCCATCTGCATGTTTTCTTTGGAGAAATGTCTATTTAGGTCTGACTGGGTTTTAGTTTTTTTGATATTGAGTTGTATAAGCTGTTTGCATAGTTTAGATATTAACCCCGTCACTTACATCATTTGCAAATATTAAGAAATGTGCAGTTTATTCTTGCAGCAAAGCTTCAGGTGCTGCTGGCTGATATACCCAACCCACTCTTCAGTGTGAAACCTGGTCAGGAAACATACATCCTTCTTCCCCAGGAACCCCAGTCTGAGGTTCAAGGCAAAGTCTTGATTAACTCTATTTCAGAAAAACAAAATACTCAAATTTCTCTTCCTTTCTACTGATAAAATGATAGCCCAAACCACAGGAAATCAGTTTTACTAATTCAAAAATAAAATAGGAAAAGGATAAACTTGCTATCACAAAAGGCAACATGCCTTCCAGGTTTCTATGACAAATGAGAATTTTCTCATTTTACCAAAGAAACGACATTATCAGAAATAATCTCTTCCTGTAAATTAGAGATTGTTCAGAAAACCACACAAAACTTAAATCTTAAAATCACAGATTCTTTTAAAATTTTTACACAAGTTTAAAGGTTACATTCAATTTACACTTGTTAGAAAACACTGGCTACATGTCCTGTGTGGTACAATACATCCCTGAGACTACCTTACACTCAGGGTTTGTACCTCCCCCATGGGATCACAAAGAGTCGGATACAACTGAGCAACTAACACAAACACACACCCCCCTCGATTGCCCCTCCCCATCACTGTCAACCACTAGTCTGTCCTCTGTATCTGTGCGTCTGCTTCTTTTACAAAATTACAGAATTTTTAAAGACAAAATTTCAGAAGTCGCTTAGACCAGAGCCTCTCCCTCAAGGTACACAGGAAGAAACTAATATCCAAATAAAAATGACTCATTTGCTCTAGAACAGAAGCTCAGATCCATACTCAGGTGAAAACACTTTTTATAACTACAAGAAGGGGGAAAAAGTCACATGGCTGTTGATCAGAGCTCAGATTTCCTGACTACTTCTAACAAGTATTTTCTACCATACTCTGAAGCCTCTCCATGACTTTTAAATGAGGTCAGATGTTCAGGCTGAAAGGCAAGAACCGGAAATTTTGAGCGTGTGGTGGAACATGCTGGAAAGAGCAGCTGCCGTGGACACAGGAGAGCGGTCTAGCAACACTTATTCAAGCGGTGGGTGGGGCAGGGCTGCGAGGCTCAGGGGCAGAACCTGGACACGGAATCATCTTCTCCAAAGGCTTCCACAGCCTGGGCCAAAGGAAGAAGAAACAGATGTTTGGATCCCTCCAGGGCTGGGGTTTCGTCAGAAGGCTGCCACAGAAGATGACGCGGTCAAGAAACGAAGGACATTACCAAGAATTGACTGAAGAAAGGATTTCAGTGTCCTAAGAAGGAAGGGAAGACAGGAAAGGCTGACAGACATACAGGAAGATGTCTGGCATCAAGCCCCCAAGGAAGAGAAGGAATCTGTGGTCTGGGGGCAACTGAGGCGTAAAGCTGGAATGAAAGAAGGTGGTGGACAGAAACTGGGGTATTAAAATTTATCTTCTCAAAATTAAAGCTCTCTTGAGGAGTATATGTGGGGCTAGGATACAGACGTCCAGTATTAGCTGACTGAAATGGAAGAGACTACCATGTGGAGAGCAGAGTGGCCAGAATTTGGAATATGTTACCCATGTATTAGGGGGAGTGATCTGGGCGGTCAAGACATAAGTAACCTTGAAAGTCATATAACATGTCCTGAAACAGGAGATCACGTGACTCTTTATGGGTAGATATTCTAACTTACTTAGATTTTTGTTTTGCCTTTCAGAGCTCTCACAGTACAGGGATAAGGAGCTTGCAATGAATATATTCTTATGTGTTTAGCAGAGTCATTAGGATCTGGTTGTGATTGTAAAGCCAAATAAATGTTAACACTTACATAGCATTTTCTATTAGCAAGCCATAATTAATGCTCTACTAATAATATACAATATTTCCTCAAACATAAGACACCATTGATTTCAAGATGAATCATTATTTATGTACCACTAAGAGAGAAAAAAAATGCTGCCAATTTTGATTGCAAAATGCCAATTATAACACTGTCATTTGAGATGCAGATAATGTGCATCAGACATTTGATGAAATATATTTTAACTCAATTCCATACAGTTGTATGTATTTTATGTGGGACGTGTTATTATTGCCTCCATATTGGGGCTTTCCAGGTGGCTCTAGTGGTAAAGAACCTGTCTGCCAATGCAGGTGTGTAAGGGATGTGAGTTCGATCCCTGGGTTGGGAAGATGCCCTGGAGGAGGGCATGACAACCCACTCCAGTACTCTTGCCTGGTGAACCCCATGGACAGAGGAGCCTGGCAGGCTACAGCCCATGGGGTCGCAAAGAGTCGGACAAGGCTGAAGCCACTTAGCATGCCCACAAGCACACCCCCATTTTAGAGAGAAACTGAGACCCAGAGAGGTGAAGTCCTTGCCCACGTTCACAGGGATGATAAGGAATATAGCCAGGATCTGAACCCAGGAAGCCTGGCTATACTCTGTATACTAGTCCAGCTCTATACGTATTCATTGATGAGGACAAAAATCAATCATGATAACACCAACCTAAGCTTTCCACTCACTACCAGAAGGAGCCAGCATTCTGGAGGGTCTGCTGAGGACACAGCCTGCAGATACGGACTTCCTTGGAGGACTCATCCCACATAACAGATCTGACTCAGGCCCAGTCCTCTGCAGAGGATCCACCCCAATTAGTGGTTTCCTAAAATTCATCCCTCATGGTACCAACTAATCAGCATGAACTCATCCCCACACGTCCACAGGTTTTTTTTCCCACTTAGTCATTACTATACCCATTCATCTTTAGTAATATTTACTCTTCCTCCAACTGTCATCATGTGCTTCATTTTGTGAGGGAGACTCCTGGAGCCACATTCACAGCTGCTCCTAATAGAGAAGCCACAGCTGAATAAGCACCAAGATGCATCCAGCCATCAGATTCTACAGCCTCCAGCTCATCCAGCCCCTTTGGCTCACTCAACCAGCAAGCTGGCGGCCAGGCTCGTGGATTCACACACTCCCTCTCTGATTCACTGCCTTAGTTACTGTGGCAACAGATGTCACAGAAATACAAAGTCAGAGTCACTGTTTCCATGTCCTCTAAGCGTAGGAGCAAACATTCAACCTTGCTGGTAATCACATAAACATTAATAAATCGTAAGATACTGTTTCTGTTCCTCTAGTTGGAAACCATTTTTAAACCATGACACCTAATGTTGTCTAAAAAGCAATCAACAGAATCATAAACCATTAACACCTTTATCAACAAAAATGAACTGCTGTTAGAACATTAATTGATTGTTTTCTGTGAATCAGGCGTTGTGCTAAGTGGTTTGCCGTACTTTCTCTCATCTTAAGAGGGTGACATTCTAGTATTTCATTTTGTAGGACACTGAGGGTCACTGGTTAAGGAAGTAAAGTGGGTACCATCTTTGAGAAGGTCAGTTTCACTGTAGATACTGAGAGCAGACTCTGGACCTAGGATATCTGGTTTGCATGCTAGCTTGGGCACCCACAAGTAGTGGCATCTGGGTCAAGTTATTTCACCTGCTGTGCCTGTTTCCTCATCCTTAACTAAGGATAATGACGATTCCTACCTTACAAAGTTGCTAAAGAGATGAGTTAATATTTGTACAGTACTTACAGCACTGTCTGGTGCATAGGTGTATAACACATATTTTCAGCTGTTATTACTAGTATTAAAAAATAATTTTTTCCCCTTCAATAATTTCACTTTCATTCCAAACTGATAACTTTGCTTCCTACTTCACTGACAAAACTGAAACTGCTGGAAGAACCTCCACATCGTTCTACCTACCAGCATTGATACCCATAGGCTTTGCTCTTGGGATCAGTTACTAGAGATGACTTTTCATATTCCTATCAAAGCCAACTCCTCTGCTGGTACCTAAGATCTCTATTCAAATCAATTTCTCAAAGATACCATTCCAGGAAGCCTGCCTTCTTCCTACCTCAAATTTCCCCTTTCTGCTAGAACCTTCTCTCTGGCATACAAAAGAACTATTACATCTCCCATCTTAGTTAGAACAAAATGAAACCTTTCTTTTGACCCCACATGCCCCACCAGCTACTACCCCGATTTAGTTCCTTTTGCAAAACTTCTCAAAAAAGTTGCTCACATATTGTCTCCAACTGTCATTCTCTTAAAGTCACTCAGAATGAGACTTCTGCCCAAGTCCCCTCCACCAGGATCCTCTGTGCTTCTAAATTCAATGGTCAATTCTCGGTCCTTATTTTTTTCTGCTCTACCCTTTGGCACACTTTCCCCACTCCTTCATACTCCTTTTTGGACTCAGCATTCAGAATTCTACGATCTCTTGGTTTTCTGGCTACCTCACTGGGCACTCATCCTCAGTTTACTTTGTTGATTTTTCCTCTTCACCTCAATCTCTTGCAGCTGGAGTTCTCTAGGGTCATGCCCTCCTGGTTCGCCTTTTCTATCTCCACTCAGCATCTCACCAATCTGAGTTTTAAATATCAACTTTTAGATGTGCAAATGACTCCCCAATACACATCTCAGAAGCCCTCCTCACCCCCAACTCCACACTCATATAGCATCCAAATGCCTGCTAGCAATTCCGTGTGCATGTCAAATTGATGCCTCAAGTTTCACATCTCAGAAATAATGCTTCCTCTTTCCCCTACCACCAAGTCTTCTCCTGTCAACAGCAGTTCTGTCCTCCCATGGCTCAAGTCAAAAACTCTGTGGTCATCCCTGACTACTCTCCCCTATATCCAATCAAGAAACCCCAATGGTTCTGCCTTTAAAACAAATTCAAAATCTGATTATTTTTTACTGCCTCCTTTTCTACCACCATAGGCCATGCCACTGTGCCCTAAGCAAGTACAATCTCTTGCCTGGATCACCATCAAAGTGAAAGTTGCTCAGCCATGTCCGACTCTTTGTGACCCCATGGACTATACAGTCCATGGAATTCTCCAGGCCAGAATACTAGAGTGGGTAGCCTTTCCCTTCTCCAGGAGATCTTCCCAACCCAGGGATTGAACCCAGGTCTCCCGCATTGTGGGCGGATTCTTTACCAGCTGAGCCATCAGGGAAAGTCCACAAATACTGGAGTCGGTAGCCTATCCCTTCTCCAGGGGATCTTTCCGACCCAGGAATCAAACCAGGGTCTCCTGCATTGCATATTATGTTATGATAACATAACAATCTGATAACTGCAACCTGGGTCTGCTGGGCCCCCACCCTCCTTCCCCGCCCCCTTGTCCCTAATTAAACACAGCAGCCAGAATGGGCTTTTCTAGACACAAAGAAAATCATGTCAAGTCTCTGCTCAAAATTCCCTCACAGCTCCCTATTTCACTCTCAACAAAGAGGCCAACCTCAAACAAGATTTCACACTGGCCTGCAAAGCTCTTCGTCAGCGATTCCTCCATGCCTTTTATGCCACAGGCCTCTCGGGCAGTGGCAATGCCTACTGATCCCTTTAGGCTTCCCAGGTGGCACTAGTGGTCAAGAACCCATCTGCCAACACAGGAGACATAAGATGCAAGGGTTCAGTCCCTGAGTCGGGAAAATGCCCTGGAGGAAGGCATAGCCTTTCTCCGAAGACTATATTTAGATGTATAAAATGAAATACCATAGATTACAGAGGAAACCAACTCAGTGTTATTTTAATTGTGGTATATAATAGTAATACATGTACTCCTTTATTAATACATTAAATAATAGGATCCAGTGGCAGGTCTAATGACTAACGGAACTTTGATGTGATGTGGTGATGAAAACAACCATGTTTTAAGAGGTATACAACAACCATCATGGGATGTGATAATATCTGTGACTTCCATTGCTGACAAGGTCATCAGGTCTGTTATCTAGGATTGGGACCTGATGAAAAATGTTAAAATTCCAGTTATTATGTTATTATGAAAAAAACTGGATGGAATGTTTTCCCATCCAAATTAACAGACCCCCTGAATTTTATCCTTGAACTCCTTAGAGGTCCTCAGACCCCAGGTTAAGAGCCTCTGACTATATTTCTCTTGAATTTCCATTTCTGGCTAACAGGGGCAGCTCCCCAGCCCACACTACACCCATTCTGCACTCAGAGACTTTGCACTGGCAGTTCCCTTCCCCTGCAGCCCCTTACTTCTTTTATTTCTTTGCTCAATTTCTTTTCTCTTTTCTTATTTCTTTGCTCAAATGTCACAGTCTTAAGGAGTTCTATCCAGACCATACTATTTAAAGTGGTAATCAAGTCTTCCACCACAATCCCAGTGCCTCTTCTCCAACTTTTCTTTTCCATAGCATTTATCACCATCTAATATACAATCTACCTATTTTATGTCTTCACTATCTGTATTCACCACTAACATGCCCCCCTGTTCCCTTAGAAGCAAGCTTCTAGAAGGCTGAACTTTTTCCTTCTTGATTCACTGATGTATTTCAATGCCTCAAACAAGTCCCGGCATGTAGGAGGTATTCAGGCAATATCATTTAAATAAATGTTGCATTTCAACTAAAATTAACGTTGAATGTTTATTATGTGAATTACCTCCTCTATACACAATTTCTTGTCAGAACACATTACAGGATTTTATCCATTCATCATCATGCCATATCCAATATTTTTTTCCATTCATTTCAAACTGAGCTCTCATTTCAGTTCCTAGAAATGTTCCTATATTTACTCAGAAAGGATGGAGCATGGTGTCAGCTGGTGTGAGCTGACATGTCTGTCAATTTAATGATGCAAAACAGTAGTCTTGGAACCAGCTACCAAAGTTTAAATACTAGCTTCTCTCTTTACTAGCTATGCAAAGCCCAAGAAAAGTACATAACTTTTTCTAAAGTTCAGTACCCTCTTTAATAAACTATGAATAATGATCTACCTCATAGCATTATACTATGGATTATAGTTATCTACTCTGCATGTAATATTTAGTTCATTTCCGTAGGGCTTGACAGATGTAAAACAGATTCATTATTAGTTGTTATCACTGAAGAATGGAAATATTCTCTTGGAGAACAAGTGATAGAGTATTCATTTGTGCCACTTATGAGTGTCTTATATCCCACCTCTTAGAAAGGATAATTTAGAACAGATTTCTAAATTGTAAAAGCAATATAAGCATGCTTATATTTAAGAATTATAATTTAGAAAACAGGTAAATCCACTCCTCTGAGACACCACTGTTAGCATTTTCTTGTACTCCTTCTATTCTTTGTTCTATATATCTTATCAGGGTTGTAACCATTCACAACTAATTTTAAAAATGACTTTGAATTTTGTAGCAACTGACTTATTTCTGATCCTTATTAAAATTAAGAATCCTGAATAGCCAAAACAATCTTGAGAAAGAAGAACAGAACTGGAGGAATCACTTGCCCTGGCTTCAGACTATAGTACAAAGTTATAATAATCAAAACAATATGACACTGGCACAAAAACTGACACACAGATCAATATAACAGGATAGAAAACCCAGAAATCAACTCACACACTTATTGTAATGAGTCTAAGACAAAGGAGGCAAGAATATACAATAGAGAATAGACAGTCTCTTCAATTAGTGGTGCTGAGAAAACTGGACAGTTACATATAAAAGAATAAAATTAGAACATTCCCTAACACTGTACACAAAAATAAAAATAAAAATGGATTAACATTCTAAATATAAGACCGGATACTATAAAATTCCTAGAGAAAAACATAGGCAAAACATAAATGGCAGCAATATATTTTTGGAACTGTCTCCTAGAGTAATGGAAATAAACAAATGAGACTTAATTAAAAGCTTTCGGATAGCAAAGGAAGCCATAAACAAAATGAAAAGACAACCTATGGAATGGGAGAAAATATCTGCAAGCAATGCAACTGACAATTAAGTTCCAAAATATACAAACATGTCATACAGCTCCATAAAAATAAGCAATCCTGTCAAAAAAATGGGAGAACACCCGAATAGACATTTCTCCAAGAAGACATAGAGATGGTTAACAGGCATGTGACAAGATAAAAACTAAAATGAGATCAAAGCTCAAAACTACCTCATACCATTGAGAATGAACATCATCAAAACATCTACAAATAATGAATGCTGAAGAGGGTATGGAGAAAAGGGAACCCTCCTATCCTGTTAGTGGGAATGTAAAACGTGCAGCCACTGTGAATAACAGTATGGAGGTTCCCTAAAAAACTAAAAATACAGTTATTATACAACCCCATAATCCCATCTCTGAGCATACATCAAGAAAAGACAAAAATTCTAACTCAAAAAGACACACACACACCAACGTTCATTGCAGTATTATTCACAACTGCCAAGATACAGAAACAACCTAACCACCCATAAACAGATGATTGGTTTAAGATGATATGGTATATATGTACAACAGAATATTACATAGCCATAAAAAAGAATGAAATGAGGCCATTTGCAACAACATGGATGGATGGATGATCAGACTAAGTGAAGGAAATCAGAGAAAGACAAATGTCATATGATGTCACTTATATGTAGAATCTTAAAAAGTGATACAGATGAACTCACAAAACTGAAACAGACTCACAGACATAGAAAACAAACTTATGATTACCAAAGGAGAGACGGTGGAGAGGGGTAAATTGGGAGTTTGGGATGAAATGATACACATTAATTGGGAAAGGAGTACGTCAAGGCTGTATGTTTAACCCTGTTTATTTAACAGCTATTCAGACTATATCATGCGAAATGCTGGGCTGAACGATTTAAAGGCTGCCACCAAGACTGCTGGGAGAAATAGCAACAATCTCAGATATGCAGATAATACCATGCTAATGGCAGAAAGCAAAGAGGAACTAAACAGCCTCTTGATGAGGGTAAAAGAAGAGAGTGAAAAAGCTGACTTAAAGTTCAACACTCCAAAAACTAAGATCATGGCATCTGGTCCCATCACTTCATGGCAAATACATGAGGAAAAAGTGGAAACAGTGACAGACTTTATTTTCTTGGACTCCAAAACCACTGTAGGTGGTGACTATAGCCATGAAATTAAAAAGATGCTTGCTCCTTGGAAGAAAAACTATGACAAACCTAGACAGCATATTAAAAAGCAGAAACATCACTTTGTCCACAAAGGTCAGTATAGTCAAAGCTATGGATTTTCCAGTAGTCATGGATGGATGTGAGAGTTGGACAAAAAAGAAAGCTAAGCACCAAAGAATCAATGCTTTCAAATTGTGGTGATGGAAAAGACTCTTGAGAGTCCCTTGGACAGCAAGGAGATCAAATCAGTCAATCTTAAAGGAAATCAGTCCTGAATATTCATCGCAAGGACTGATGCTGAAGATGAAGCTCCAATACTTTGGCCACCTGATGTAAAGAACTGATTCATTGGAAAAGACCCTGAAGCCGGGAAAGATTGAGGGCAGGAGGAGAAAGGGGTGACAGAGAATGAGATGGTTGGATGGCATCACCAACTCAATGGACATGAGTTTCAGCAAAGTCTGGGAGACAGTGAAGAACAGAGAAGCCTGGCATGCTGCAGTCCATGGGGTTGCAAAGAGTCAGACATAACTGAACAACAACAATTACTATAAACAAAACATATAAACAACAGTGATCTACTATATAGCACAAGAAACTATATTCAGTATTTTGTAATAACCTGTAATGGGAAATAATATGAAAGATAATAAATATACAAATATATATAAATCATGTATGTATGTATATAGCTGAATAACTGCTGTATATCTGAAACTAACAGTATTTTAAATCAACTATACTTCAAAAAATTAATAAAACAAACAAATAAATAAAGGCAGTGACCCACTTTAAAGAAAGAAAAGGAACAAAGCAAGACAGAGACCACACTCCCATCTCGCTGATCCCCCAGAGGTCTGGCTCAGAGTGCTGGAAGCTCAGCTCATACCTGACGCAGAAGCAGGAAGCTCCTCCAGGTACAGCACAAAAGGACAGAATCTGTTTGCTCCTGGCAGTGACATTGGCCATCCCACTCTTCTTCAAACACCCTACAGCTGATCTGAGTTCGGGTGAGAAGGGGACAGGTGTGAGGAGGTTGGGGAGAGAGTCCAGACGCTTCTGCTCTGAGACTGTCTAAAGATGGGCTGACTCCACAAGTGCAGGAGTGGGAAGGGAGGCGAGCAAGTTCTCTGAGCAGACTCATACTTGAGGGAATTGGCTGTGTCCTCTGTAACCTTAGGCTCTGGTTATAGCCACCGAGAACCATGCAGTAAGCCACAGGGAACAGAGCTCTGCCAGGCCCTCAGGAAAGGCAAATAGAATCGACACGTTTGGTAGAAATGAACCTGCCGCTTTCACTTGCTTTGGCACACAGAACTAAATAAATGTCAGCTATTATCACACACACGATCATTCCTGGATCAGACCCAGTGAGCTACATTTTTAACATGGTCACCAGTGCTTCTGAGGCAGCGTTTCTCAAAGTACAAACTAGAAAAGTCCTCTTGAAACTCTTGCTCATGCACCCACGACAATTTCTCTAAAAAAATAAACTCACACATTCTACACTGACATTTGAAACTTGTCACTGTACGTTTAAACAGGACAATTTATAAATACTGATCTGAAAAGTAAAGCTACTAATTTTTGAAATGTAGTGAATGGAATCTAGTACTATCATAATTTGCCACTCAGAATTATCTGTTTTAAAAGGCTGTGAACAAATGGCTTTAACATTCAGAAATTTTACCTGGCTCTTTTTCTTCCTTTTAAACATTTCAGTTACTTTTAACAGAATTCAGTAATAAAGCAAGTATCCTCTAATAAAAAAGGAACCCCCCCTCCAAAAAAAAAAAAAGTAATAGCTTTTTTATACTTGAATGACTATCATTCACCCTCTTATAATTTTCAAGGAATACAAATACAAAAATGATTTTTAAAACTTTCCTCTGATCACAATCAGTTTTAGGTTTTGTTGTTGTTGTTTAGTTACTAACTCGTGTCTGACTGTAGCCCTGCCAGGCTCTTCTGTCCATGGGATTTTCCAGGCAAGAATACTGGAGTGGGGTTGCTATTTCCTTCTCCAGGGAATCTTCTCAACCCAGAGATCAAACCAGTGTCTCCTGAATTGGCAGGCAGATTCTTTACCACTGAGCCATCTGAGAAGCCCAGTTTTAGGTTTACTTCTGGGCTAAGTTATCAACAATTTTTTAGTATCTAACCTATGAAAACATATGGAAATGTGATCATTATTAAACAATAAAATTTATTTGGAAATATAACTCTTATTGGAACGGATAGGATGAAACTTTTGGTGCTCTAATAAAGAAGGCTTCATGGATACCATTACTTGGAATTATCCTTTGACACCCTGGTGGTTTTTACACCTGAGCAGGTAGAGCAAAATTTGGAATAGGTTAAATACTTTCCCTTTATAAACTGGGTAGAGGTCCATTTAAATTAAGAAAGTATTAACTTAAGAAGGGCTTCCCTGGTGGCTCAGTGGTAGAGAATCCACCTGCCAATGCAGGAGCCTCAGGTCCAATCCCTGATCGGGGAGGATCCCACATGCCACGTTAAAACTAAGTCTGTGTACCACAACTATTAAGCCTGTACTTTGTGGAATCCGGGAGCCACAACCACGGAGGCCTTGAGCCTGAGCTCTGCAACAAGAGAGGCCACTGCAATGAGAAGCCCACACACCGCAGCTGGAGAGTGGACCCCGCTCACTGCAACTACAGAGACCTGAGCAGTAACAAAGACCCAGGGCAGCCGAAAATAAACAGACAGATAAATAAACTTAGAAGAAAACACTAATGAAAGTTGAGGATATGGAAGGTAAATTGCTCAAAATTATCCATGCCTCCCCCTCACCCCTTAGAGGGTCCTTCTGCATCCTCCCATTAGAAGACTACTGATCTAGCACTATATACCTGTGCATCGTGTGAAAAAGGCAGATTCATGGACCCTACTCCAGATATCGGTATTATCTGAATTAACAGGCTTCCCAGATTACTTCCTGCCTCTCTAGAGACTGAGAAATGAATTGGGACACAAAACGAACACACAAAATGTTAAATGATGCATAATTTGAATAAAAATTCAACAACAGAAGACCTATCACAGGTAGTACCTAGTGACCAAGGGATTCAGAGGCGCTCATGAGAGGGTGGAACAGTCAAAGGCTTTCTGGAACTGGGGGAATGATGGGTAGAATGTGAAGAGAAAGCAGCAGAGGAAAATGGTTTACCCAGTTTGATTGTAAGGTATTGACTTTGCTGACCAGGAAGGAGCAGTTGATGTCCTCAGAAAGTAACTGCCCCATCACAGAAAGTCCCTGGTGGGTCAGCAGTAGGTTATTGTGCTGGAGTGTTGCAAACATGATTATTTGCTGTTGAAGACAGTAATGTGTGTGTGTGTATGCGCTCAGTCGTGTTTGACTCTTTGTGACCCCACAGACTGTAGTCTGCCAGGCTCCTCTGCTCATGGGATTTTCCTCGCACAAATACTAGAGTAGGTTGCCATTTCCTTCTTCAGGGGATCTTCCTGACCCAGGGATCCAGCCTATGTCTCCTGAGTCTCCTGTGCTGCCGGCATTCTTTACTGCTGAGCTACCAGGGAAGCCCCGAAGACAGAAATAAGTGGTTGATAAACTAATCCAGGTAAACTGGTTTTAGACAACTGGTTTTGTACGTCTGTTTCAAGCAAATTGACCTAGAGCTGAACACATATTTTACCCATGTATTGGATAATCCATAATCAGTGGGTTCTCTACCACTGAGCCACCAGGGAAGCCATAAGGATAAATACATACTGCTATTAAGTTGCACATTCATTCCAGGCTGGGCGGGCAATGAATTCAAATTATTTTATTCTTCTAGTAGCCCTGGCTTAGCAAAAGGTATAACCATCACCTAAAATGCAACCAAGAATATCTAAATTTTTTTTTATTAACTTTGATTCCAGTGTCCAATTTTGATATTGATTCCAATATCAAAAATAATTTTTTTAGATGTATGTGTTCACAAGAAAGTAGAAATCATTGATTGCCTCTATCATCTATCTTCTGGGTCACTACAAGGATCACACCAAACTGGTCTCCCTACTTCCCCAGTAGCCACTCACCTCCTTCCCAGATCCATACTCATCCTCAATATCTCTAAAGTAGTCCTACAATATCTGCACTTGGTTCTGTTACTCCCCTGCCTAAAACCTTTCAATAGTTCTCCCCACTATCTATGGCCCAAGGTCTTCAGCACAGCATAACACCACATTTTTCTCTCCCGTAAAGACCTGGCCTTCTCCAAGTTTACAGGCAAATAACGTCCCTGCATATCATTCCCTTTACTTCTTACCTATCAGTCAAAATAAACTATCCACTATTCTTCAAACAAGCTCTGCTCCATCCTTCCTCTGACTCTTTGGTCTTCCTTGCTTCCCCATGACTTGTGCAGACTACTATCTTCCATGTCTGCTCAAGAGGCCTGTCCCAGTTTCCCCAAATAGGATTGACCATACTCTCCTTTGTGTTCTGTGATATGCTAGACACACTTCAATAAGAGCATTAGACTATTTTATTGCACTTATTTGTATACACTTCACCTCTCTCTCCTCTAGGTTACTTTCCATCACCTACCTAGTACCCCTGAGTTGCTGGAGTGAAAGGATCTTGCCTCATTCATCTTTGAACTCCAAGCATCTATCAAACTTACCAGTATATAATAGACACTCAGTGAATATTTGCTAAATAAATGCACGTATACTATTCATTGTAATAGTGGAACTGATAATGAACTAGACACTTACAATATGCTAGATGTTACTAAATAACAGTTAGATATGATCTAGAAGCAACAGTGACTCTGATTTCACTGCCATTTACCTGCAACTTCTAAGATTACAATACAAGATAGAACATGTGTTCCAACTAAGGCAAGGGAAGCCCCCCAAGAGTTGTCCTAGCTATGCCATGTAACTCAACACACAACAGAGCTGCTTTCCAAAGTTCACTTCCACTTAGCTCGATTGGTAGTCCACTGCAGAAGGAACATTAATACTAAGGAAAAAACATCATCAGAGAAAAACACAAGGGGCAGACCTAAAACCCATTTCGTTGCTGTTTCCATCTTAACAAATCCATTGCAGGCACCGCACACTTTGCTACTTAAAATATGAAGAATGTCTCCAGAGTTTCCTTGAGATTACCTTATCTTGAATTCACAAAATTTATTACACTTGGCTAAGACTTTTCTTTATTTAAAATGACCAGAAAATCAGCAAATCAAATTCAGCCTTTCATCATGATGAGATAGTACAGAGAAGGTTCCACACTAATGAATCTAAAATGTAATTACTGGATAATCAGATTTTTTTTAAATAACATGAATCACACAGTCATTTTAATAAATATATCCCTCACATATTAAAGTCAAACTACTCTTTGTGATTTCAACATGTAGAAGCCCAGATATATAAATAACATTCCTTAACTTGATAAAAGCTATTGACCAAAAAATGTCCAACCAACATAATGCTTAACTGGAAAATATTAGATGGAAATCTATAAAATCAGGAATAGCACAAGGAAGTCTATGAATTTCTACTTTTCTAGCTTTGTTTTGGAGGCTGTAGTCAATAGAAAAAGTCCGTAGAAAGAGATAGGCAACAATCTGTGTTTTTTTTTTCTAGGTAAAAATTTGACTAAAAATGGGCAATAGTATTTGAATAGACATTCATCCATAGAAGGTATACCAGTGACCAATAGGCACATGAGAAGACATTCAACCGCACTAATAATTAGAGAAATTCAAATCAAAACCCAATGAGACAATACACTGATTGAGGTGGCTACTGCTAAACAAATAAAAAAATCAGAAAGTAACAAGTGTTGAGGAGGTGGGTAAATTGGAACTTGCACAATACAGTAACAATGTATCATATACATTTAGCAGCTATGAAAAACAGTATGGAGGCTCCTCAAAAAGTAAGATAAAATTGCCATATGATCCAACAATCCCACCTCTAGTATATACTCAAAAGAATTCAAAGCAGGGTCCCAAGGAAATATTTGTACATTTATGGTGATAGCAGCATTATTCACAATAGCTCAAAGTAGAAGCAACCCAAGTGTTTATTGACAGATAGACGGATAAAGAAAACGTGGTACAGACCATACAGTAGAATATTATTCAACCTTAAAAATGGAGAAGAATCTGATACATTTTAACAAAGGGATGAATCTTGAGGATATTATGCAAAGTGAAATAAACCAGTCACACAAAGACAAATATTGTATGATTCCACTTATATGAGGTACCTGAAATAGTCAAATTGATAGAAATAGAAAATAGGATAGTGGTAGCCGGAGTTTGGGAAAACAGGAGAAATAAACAGTTGCTTAATGTGTACAATTTCAGGTATGAAGATGAAAAAGTTCTAGGTATCTGTTACACAACATAAATATACTTAACACTACTGAACTCTACTTAAAATGGCTAACATCTATTCACCCTTAGGTAAACGATTATGTGCTACATATCCAGAGTGTTAATAAATGTTTTGAGTAAGTGATCGAAAAACTTTCATGGTTAAGATAATAAATTTTATGTTATATCTATTTTACAACAAATGCAAATTGTCATCATTTGTCTATTAAAAAAAACCCTAAGGCTCTCAACTGAAAAACTAGAACTAAGGTGAAAACAAAATCAAAAACAGAGCCTATAAGCTAAGCACACTGCCACCTATAACATATCTTTACATATGCCACACACAGAAATAAATTGCAGACTGAATAAAAATCTAAATATGCATGCATATGAGTTAAAATACATATATTGTTCAAGTTTAGGTTGGGAAAGGCTTCCTTAAGACCAACAACAATAAAAACAACAACTCCCTGAAAAGATATGACTACAAGAAACAAAATTTCCATATAATGAATGACAGCAAAAGGTAAAAGAAATGGCAAGCTAAAGACTAGGATTGTGATATATATTTACATCTGTATATATAAGGAAATCAAGGACTAATTCCCTTAACATATAAAAACCTCCTTTTAAATCAGTAAGAATAGAGACTAATGGCCCAATTTACAAAAGGGCAAACAAGTCACAAAAGACAATGAAGAGTCGTCCAACTATGCGAGTATCGGAGAAATACAAATTAAAAATAGTGGTATGCAATTTTTAACCTTAGATTGGCATAAACTAAATGAATACTGGTGAAATGTGAGTAAAGGACATTCTTGTTTTAGCTGAGTATTAATGGGTTCCATATTTTGAGAGGGCAGCTGTGTAGTATCTATCAACGTTTAAGATGGGCAGGAACTCTAAAAAGTCCACTTCTATCCTATTGAAACACTCACTGGTATGCACAAATAGATGTATAGTAATTTCATTAAAGCACTGTTTGCAACAGTGAAAGATTCTAACAGTTAAAAGGTTCGTTAATAAGGAAACAGTTCAATAATTACAGTAACTATTTTATTGAGAGAGACATTCTGACAAAAAGTCATAAAATGGAATTTTTAAAAATGTGCACAACTGCATCAAAATTTTAGAATACTTAGGAATTGATTTAAGGGAAACTAAAACCTCCACAAGGCAAACTGAACAGAGAAATCAGAAAAGACAATATACAAATAAGTATTTACAGAAAAGATACACATACTATATGGAATTAAAAACTCAGTATTGTAAAGATGTCAATGCAATCAAAACTATAATGTCCAAATTAAGAAAGTAATTTTAAAATGCATATGCAAATACAAAGAGCTGAGAATAACCAAGGTTAAAGGATACACTCTAGTAGATCATGATTTATTATAGTTGTCATTAAGACAGTGCTACACTGTTACAAGGTTAGATAAATCTAGAGAATACTGGAACAGAATACAGTGTCCAAGGGAAGAAGGTAGGTTTCTCAGTAAATAATTCCAGATAAATTATCTGATATAGAAAAAACAAACTTGATCCCCACCTCAACTTGCACACAAAAAAAGCAATGCCCAGTGTATTGTAAGCCTAAAGACAAATGAAGAACATTAATACCTTTATAAGAGTATATTTTCATGACTGAGTTAGGAAAGGATTATTTTAAGAAGGTTTAAAATACCCTAATGATAGGACAAGAATGATTATAATAAAAGTGAGAAATTCTGTTAATCAAAAGGCACCATTAAGATAATGAAAAGCTAATCCAGAGAGTAAGAGAAATTACTTCCAACATATTTAACCAAATGGCTGTTAAAATAACAAAAATAACTTCTGTGTAAAATAATAAAAAAGAATCTACTTACTAAAAATGAACAAATGATTCAAACAGGCACTTTACAAAACATATTGGGTATTTTGTAAATACCCAATGGTCGATAAGCATACGAAAAAGTGCTTGACTGGGAAACACCAGATAACAACAGACTGGCTTGAATTAGAAAAATCAACCAAACCAAATGTTGGCAAAGATGTGGCACAATCAGAACTGTGATGTTTTGGTGATGGGAATATAAATTGATACCATCATTTTGGAAAAGTATTTGGTATCATCGACTAACACTGAAGAATCGATGTTTTTGAATTGTGGTGCTGCAGGCAACTCTGGACAGCAATGAGATCAAACCAGTTGATCCTAATGGAAATCAACTCCAAGCATTCACTGGAAGAACTGATGCGGAAGCTGAAGCCCCAGGACTTTCACCACCTGATGCGAGGAGCCAACTCATTGCAAAAGACGGTGATGCTGGGAAAGATTGAGAGCAGGAGGAGAAGGGGGCAACAGAGGATGAGATGGTTGGATGGCATCATCAACAGAAGGGACATGAGTTTGAGCAAACTCTGGGAAATAGTGAAGGACAGGGAGGCCTGGCATGCTGCAGTCCATGGGGTCGCAGAGTCAGACGCAACTCAGCAACTGAACAACTGACACTGAATACAGACATATCCTACGACCAGCAATTCCACTCCCCGGTATACACCAAGGAGAAATGTGTTCCTTTGTGTGCCAAAAGACACATACAAGAAAATGAACAGCAATATACTCGTAACAGCCCCAAACTGAGGACAACATGAAGGTCCATCATGGATGAACAAACACATCACAATACATTCATACAGTGAAGTAGTATAGAACGATGAAAACAAATGGATTACAGGTACCTATGATTATATGTTTGGTTCTCACAAGCTTAATGTTGAAGGAAAGAAGTCAGACACAAAATGAATCCATTTAGGTTCAAAAGCACTGAAACTAATCTATAGTGTTAGAAGTCAGAATTGTGGTTTCTTTGGAGGAAAAAGGTAGCTGTGATAGGAAGGGGGCAAGATAGGGGCCTCAGGGTTGTAGGCAATGGACTATTTCTTGATTTGCATGGTGGTTATGTTCACTTTGTTATAATTCTAGGAGCTATTATATTATTTGTAATGAAATAAAAATTTGTATTCTAAAGCAACTCAAGGAAAATTTACAAATTACATTTTTTCTTTGGACTTTGGCTTCCTCTCTCCCCTCTATTCTATATTGTGTATCCGCATTATACACTGACCAAACCTTTCCATCAGAAGAAAGAACTACTCAACCATATAAAACAACATTCTCGGAGCATCAACAAGATTACTCCTTAGGAACACCCTTCCTTAATCTTGTAAGGTGGTCATGACTCAAGATCCACTACTCTCTCTAATGGACAGAACAGTTCTTGGAGATTTCTGAAAGTCTATTCCCAGGTTTTAAGTTTTAATTTGGCTCAAATAAAAATTTCCATTTCTTTCTGAGGTTGAGTGATTTTTTCATCAGCACTTGTAATATGAGCAATTTTCCACATGTATGCTACACTTCAACATAAACTGTTTTTTTAGAAAGCTGATTGTGGGAATTCCTTGACAATCAAGGTTTCCCAGGTGGCACAATGGTAAAGAATCCGCCAACAAATGCAGGAAATGCAAGAGATGCAGGTTTGATCCCTGGGTCGGGAAGATCCCCTGGAGTAGGAATGGCAACCCGCTCCAGTATTCTTTCCTGTAAAATTCCATGGACACAGAAGCCTGGTTGCCTACAGTCTATGGGGTCTCAATGAGTCAGACACAACTGAGCATACGCGCACGTACGTACACACACACACACACACACACACACACACACACACACACACACACACACACACACACACACACACACACACACACACACACACACACACACACACACACACACACAGGCAATCCAGTGGTTAGGACTCCATGCTATCATGCCATGGATCCAGATACAATCCCTGGTTGGGGATCTAAGACCCTGCAAGCTGCTTGGTGTGGTCAAAAAATAAATAACCTAATAAGCTAGTTGTTATGCCATTAACTTCATATATTATCTCATTTTATCTTTACAATAATTATTTTAAATTATCATCATTGCTCTTTTTAAACAGTTAGTACATGGAAGAGCCAAGCTTCAAACTCAACTCTATTTGATGCTCAAATCCATGAAACCCAAAGTAAAGGAAATACCAAACGTAAGCACATCCTTAAGATTTCCCTGGTTCAATTTCTTTCTCTCTGAGATCATCTTCTACTTTTCCCATCTTACATTCTCATGCCTTCCTCTGGGGAAGAGTGCTCAAGAGTTTAGCCATGGGACCTTTGCTTTAGTTACTAGTCAGAAATAAAGTCATTTGTTCTATCAAAAAGGAAAACATTCACCATGTCCCAATTGCTGTTTCTGGGAAGAGGGATCTGAACGAGTGAGTGCCCTTTCTTGGCTGAGCTGGTGAGTGATCCCAGAACAGTAAAGGTGGACCAGAGGGAAGAATTCAATGTGTTGCAAGTGAAAGATGTGTGTTGTGGGGGGAGTGATAGGAGGGAGGGTACAGAGGTTGGAATGGTAGAGTGGTGCTTGGTGGAGGATCCAGAGAACAAGCACTGGGCAGCTGGCAATAGATTTGAAGAAGAGAAGAAAAATGAGGTCGCCTGGATAGAAATTTTCAGTAAAAAAAAAATAGTGAAAGGAGGTATTTGTGAAAATACGGCACAGGATATAGCATATCAAACTTCAGCCTCATCTCCCCCAAAAGAAGCTTCAAAGTGGATTTTAGTGCTTGTTTTATTTTCTCTAAAATATCATAAGACTACTGAAATACACAACCATTAAAATAAAAACATTTGTTCCTGTACCTCCTAAAATCAAATAACGTGCACCCTGCATTTCAGCATACAAACTGAGACTGGCCCTGAGCCCCACCTGAACTTTGCAAGAATCCACCAACCAGAAGCATTTTTATTTGCTTTACATTGCTTAAATGAGACTAGATTGTATTAAAGATACCATTAAAATTGCTGTTGACAATTTTTATGAGTCAAAAAGCAGCATGAAATGACCCAGTTAATTTCTGTGGATGTGTCTGGTGAGCTGGCATGGTACCCATATCTCTCCTTTATTATTCAGATGGACTCACTCCAGCGCCATAATACTTTGTTCTTTTAATAATCAGCATAATTCTTAAATGCTCCTGTTTCTTCCTGGGGCTTTAATTGTTGTATGTTAGCAGGGAAAAAAAAAACAAAACATCACTCACTCTCCAACGCATTCCCCCACCCCCATCCCGGACGTGAAGCTGCGGTTCTGCTCTTTCTGCTGTCATTTCAGCTCTCTTATTAATTACATGTATCTTTCAGTAAGTCATAACCTCTCTGGCTCTCATTTGTAAAACTAACGGGGTGAATCACACAATTTCTGAGATGCTTGTAGCTCTAAATTTTACATATTCTAAAGTTTCAGATTCTGTAATCTCTTGCTTTTAGTCCTCTGAGCTAAAGACCTTTACTAATATTTCCTAGGACACAACATATGATTCCTGAGTCGCTGGTCCACATTTTGGAATTCCCTCTGCTTAATATCAATTCTTAGTCCCCATTTGTGTTCAGGATGTCAGTCTCCCTCCCCCACAGCTCCCAGATACATAGTAAGTAGAAGTCTGTAACACTTAATGTCACCTCTGGTTTCTCAGTATAAGATGCAAAGTTTTCCTGGGCTGTGTATACAGCTTCCAATTTCTGGACCATAACCCTAACTCCATTCAAGGGATGGTAACATGTCACAAAGTCCTGTGAAATATACAATGAATTAACCTATTGCCTAGACCATGAAAGAAGACACTTAGGGAAATCTGAATGGACATATGACATTAAAAGAAAATCCATTCATGCCTAACGTAGCTTGTCAGCTATGAATGAAGTTTTTAAAAGTACTAGAGGCCAATGAAATATTCCAAGATATTTATAGCTCTCCCTGGCTGGTGGAGACAAGAATGTCTGACTCACCAGGAAGGGTGGCAAACAGCTCTATCACTTTATAACCAAGGGAACCTAAATTAGAAACAAACCAGAAAGTAGGCGGCTCTTTATTATCAAGTTGGGGAATGGGTTACCTAAATTACTCCAAGCAGGGACGCTCCTGAGCTACTCCAAGGTTCTGGGTGGTGTGAATGAGCCCAAAGAGATGCCATACACACTGACAGCTTGCACACTCACAGAAACCCTGATGCCTGCTGTTAGGTTTATTTACTACAAAAGCCACAGTGTTCCTTGAGTATGATGGTCCTTGTGCCGGCCCCCAGTCCCAGGCCAGCTCTGAGGTACAGCCAGGAGGGAGAAGGGCAGTTCCAGATGCATGCTGAACAAGAAACTAAAGACGCACAGTTCATTTTGTTTTGGGAAAACATGAGGGCTTTCCTTCTTCGTCCTTTTTGTCTCCTTTTTTCTTTCTTGGGTAATTAAGAGACTGCCAGTTTCCCGAATGGTACCATTTTAATCTCACACACATTAGCTTCATTTCCTCTTCGGATGCTGAGCTACACAGTATGATGGTATACTTTTTAAATATCCTAATATTTAAATAACAAAGAAATGTTTCAGGTCATTAGTTATAACACAAGATAGAAAGAGGAAAGGAAGCCTAGCTCTAGGCTGAGCATTTGCAGCAAAGCTTCTTCAGCTAAACCTGGGGAGGTGGCAGGAGATGGGGGAGGACGTCCACAGATGGTTGTGGGGTGAGGAGGAGGGTCTGAAATACTGTAGATGCAAAATTAACTGCAATGTCTTCTTCCATAGTTTTCTATCATCATTAAGTTTTGAAAGGAGTCTCAGAACACTAAGAATCACCAACCAGAGTAAAACTAAGGAACAGTACCCCTGAGATCAGATGGTCCAAATATGCCCTTCACTCAGGCCAGCCCTGACCTCACGAGGAAAATTTAAGTATCCAGTGTGTGTGACTCACTAGATTTGAAGGAATGCATTTGACTTTAAGGAAAAGTAATCACAAGGTACAATTTCATACTGGGAATACATTTAGGAAAAATACAAGATATACCCCTATGTATCCATGTATTTAGTTTATTAAGTCAGAAAAGAAAACTTGAATAGGTTTGTAAGATATGTTCCTGGTAAGAAATACTAAGCATTTTAAAGATCTCGATTCTCTTTCCCACCTTCTCATTAATTTATAAATAATGCAATTCCAATAGAAGTCCCAAAGGGATTCTTTCAAAATAAGACTAAGTAAGCTAAAGTTTTCTGGAAGAAAAAAAAAAAGAAAAAAATTTTTGGAAGTATACCTGAGAACTTGAACAGATTTTGAGATGTATTATAATGGTACAATAATGAAGATACTGGTACAAAATACAAACACAAAGAGAACAGAAAGCTCAAGACTGTCCTAAACTTATCCTGGAGAGGAAAAATTATTCCAGAAGCCTGCTGTACAGTTAGCTACTTACAAAACCAGAAGCTGCCATAGCCCTCTACTGCAGGCTAGGCCCTGAAATAAGTTTTCAACATGAAATGGACAAAAAGAAGAGAAGCAAATAAGAGGTAGAAAGAAATCACTTAAGAAATTTAAACATAAAGCTGATATTTGAGTAGGGGAAGTCCTCTTAAACCAAAAGAAAAGACATACAATAAAATGAGGGTCGATTTGATTATATAAACATTTAAAATTTCTATACACCAGAAAATACAAGTAAAATAGAAAGCTAATAAGAGGGAAAAATAATTTCAGTGTTTTAAAAGTATTGATTTCATACTGAACACCTTTAGATAAGAAAATTAAGTTTGGCAATTAACATGCATAAAAACCTGAAAAAGGCATATGTACTTTTATTTAGCCATTGCACAAGCAATGTATCTAAATAAAGAAAACACTGATAAACAAAAATATTTATAATGTTATTTTCATCATTATACATTTCAAAAAATGAAATCTACAAATTAATCATTGTTCAATGCAGAAATCAAAGATAGTCACATCTTCAAGTATAAAAAGCAGTCTCTACAGTGTGATTAAAAAAAATTTGAAGTATTAAATTCACATAGGACTATCACAATTCAAAATGGTGGAAATGATACCTCTATGAAACACAATTTAGAGATTTTGTTTTACTCTGTGATATTTCTAGATATTTCCAAACTTATTTTATTTTGTAATATTGGGGAACCACTGAAAGCCTATGGAAGCTTTTCTGAGATCGGTAAACAAAGCCTCTGCACTAAGGTGAAGTGGGTGTGCACAGGGCAAGGCCCTGAGTAATAGCCACTGTCTTCTTCTGTGAACTGACTGGGGAAGAAAACACGCCCTCCCACGGGATACAAGGCAGGAGCTTTTCTTCACACCCGCTGTGGTCAGGTATGATGTGGCACGTGTGTGCCAATTCTTCCCACAGACTGTCGGGCTGCAGAACCTTCCTTCACCCGGAGTCAGCCAGCAGTGTAACTGTGCTGGGCATCTTTCATTGGCCTCCCAGATCCACTCTGGCCCCTTCTGGCTCTTTTTCTGGGCTCTGCTGTCTGGCCTAAAGTAGATCCCAGTTCTCTGACTTCTCTTTGGATTTGGCCAAGAGGAGAGATGGCAGGAGATCAGAAAGCAGAGGAGAAAGTCAGAGCATTTATTCCCCCAGCTCTCTCCCACAAGCAGGTCACCGTGGACTGGCTGCATCCCTCCACTGAAGGCCACAGCTCCCAATGGGCAGCCCCCTTCACACCACTCAGCCTCCCTCTGACATTCTGGGTTTTCTAGCAGCTTCACCCAGCCCTGCCTCTGCAGGTGTAGGGCTATAAACACCTCCCATGATTACTAGCCCCAGAGAGCTGCTCCTGTCTTTCACTGCTTTTCCCAAACCCCATCCACACCTTTGTAAACCATCTTCAACAAACTGTCAATCAAATCATCCTCACTGGATCCCTGACAAGACCCTGGTTGATACAGTAATAGTATACAGAATTATCCAAAGACGAAATAAGTATAGCTAAGTGCATTTATTCTCCATAAAGCAAAATGAGGAAAAAAAAAAAAAGTAGCCTAATAGGGTCTAGAAAATTCTTTCAAGTTTGAGGTAAAAGTTTAACCCCATGTTACCTCTATGATTTGATTATTCTATGATACCTAGATCCTTATTATTTCCAATTTTTTTTTTTAAGATGTTGGGCCTGTTACAAACCCTTAAGTAACCTCACCACAGATAGGACAGCCTGTTAGAGGATGAACAGAAGAGATCCCTGGGGATCTATCTCTGATAAGACAAACTGCTTTTGCAGCATTAAACTTAAAGGTAGACATTGACTTTTTCTTTTAGGTTCCCCTTGTATTGTTTCACACTTTTCACTTGGTTGTGACTGGGTTTGACTTAGCCCTGGGCTTCACAAGGTAACCAAGTTTATTCCACCCAGATGTTTCTGGTCTGCAGTGTAGGAAAGCGGCAGGGACTCAACGTGACTTAACCATTTAAGAATGTGATGAGCCCACTGAAAAATTCTTCCTAAGAAAAGCCAGACTATCTCACAAGCTTGTTGTGAGAGCAAACTCCTATACTCAGGAGGAAGAGGAAAGACAATTCTGAGGACATGAGGACTGTCACTCAGATAGTCCCCAGTCCATTCCAAGGAATGGTTGGTGGGGGGAGTTGGGGGCGAGGGGAGAGAGAATGCTCTTTTCACTCATAATAGCTGTGAGGCATCCCAAGCACAAAGCAGAATTGCATTGCTAATAATGTATGAAAGGACAGTACAGGGCTTGGGAGAAAGTGATTCTTTCTCATTTGAGCAGAGCAATTCAAATACCATGTGAATGAACATGGGGGACCATCCCTGGTAGAGGTCAACTCCAGCAAGTGCGCAAGTCCCTTGAGTGACAGCTCTGGTGAGCGCTAGTGCCCCTCTCAACTGGCACATCACCTGGGCTCTGAGAGCTCAGAGACTGGCAGCGGAAGGGCCCTTGATGGCAATGCAGCATCATCAGAATGGCATCAGAGGCTCCAGTGGGAGCCAAGGGCTTTAGCTGCCAAGGGAGTGAGTGAGTTTGTTGCAGTGTCAGCAGCTATAGATGACGCTGATGGCTTTGGCAGTGGCAGAAGAGCGCATCCTTGACAGTTGGCACTAGCAACAGTGGTCAGCTTCCCTCACATGGCCACGAGGGCTCCAGAAGCCATAGTTTAAAGGGACAGCTTCCCTTAGATCAGCTCTTTCTTTTTATCCTTGAACAAAAGTGATCTGACCATATCAGATGACCGCCTAAGCCCTCAGAAAGACACCACTGAACGACAAACTCTGAACAGAGGGAAACACAAGCAGGGCAGCACAAGGACAGTGAGAGATGCATGATGAAAAAAACCACCTCTGGGCCAGCCCTGCCGAGGACTGGGCTCTGATGTTGACAGCGCAGAACTCTACATCTGTGTGCGTAATCACTCAGTTGTGTCTGACTCTTTGTAACCCCGTAAACTGCAGCCCACCAGGCTCCTCTGTTCATGGGATTCTCCAGACAAGAATACTGGAGAGGATAGCCATTCCCTTCTCCAGGGGATCTTCCTAACCCAGGGGTGGAACCCAAGTCTCCTGCATTGCAGACAGATTCTTTATCATCTGAGTCAATAGCATACTTGAAATACGAATGCTAGACTCCTGCTATCCCATTTCACTAACTTAATGAATTATATATGCCAAGAAAAATTAAAAGCACTTCAAACACCCTGAAATATTTTGGATCTAATTTTTCTATCTCTGTGCTTGCTACTTCCCTAAGGGCAGGGAAACCAATGGAAATACCACAAAATGTATTAAGTTATAAACTACATGCTTATAAGACTCCAGATTTCTCAACAACAGAACTTAAAATCACAAGGAAAATGTTAACTTCCTCAAGATTAGCAATAAAATGACAAGGCAACCATATGCTGGTATTGAGTCATGGAGTAAAAAGAAGTTTCCTGCAGACATAGGGTATCTGCTTTAACACTCCGTAAAGTATTATCAGCAGAGTAATTACTGCTACAAGGTTCATAGGAAAACAAGCACCAGACCTGGGAGCACAGAAAGTGAGCCATGGGACTGCCATCGTGGGAACCAGCTGGGGGCCTAGATGCCTCCTCCAGAAAACAGGCAGTCTTCTCTCTGTAGCAAGCTGTCCTTGTGCCATCAGAATGCACCCAAGAGGACTGTCACTATTCATGGATTCCCCACTCCTTTTCCCTCATCTAATCCCAGACCTGAGATAGCTCTGAGAACACACATTTCATGACCAAAAAAAAAAAAAAGAAAGCTTGGAAAGCTACTGACTTCGGGTGTAATAACATAGCAAGGTAATGACAGAACTCCTCTGAGCTTCTAGAAACAAAAGAGGAGAGAAAGCAAAGACTCAGGAATCTCTACAGAGTATAAATGCCCCCACATATGATTTGACATAGACTGAAAAGTCATTTCAGACATTTCTTTCTCTACTCAGCAAATGCTCATTATCACAAGGAAGACTGCCACCCCATTATACACTAGGAATAAGAACTCATAGGATTCTGGTTTTTCACTAAAGAGAACTTCAGGACTTCTGATTGTTCAAACTGTGCCAGAAAAGACAGCTTGGGAGGTGGTCAGTATTGCAGCCATAAGCATTCTGATTTTTGGAAAAATCAAATGTAGGCAAGAAGAATGAAATAGTTATATACATTTTCACCAAGGCTATGATAGCTTTCCCTCTGTAAGTCAAGCAGGTCAGAAAAGAATGTCACCAAGTAGTTGTCTTGGGGGTAGTCAGAAGTTTGCAACTGTGTAAGTGGAAGCTGGAACTGAGATCCACTTGTGCTATCACTCACTGATTGTAATTTTATCATCTTTCAAAAAGCCTGTGGATTACTAAACTATCCAAACTTTGATCTACTTATGTCAACCAATCAACCAATAAGAACTGAAAGAAGTACTTCTTTTGTATAACCACACAGACTGGTAATATATACAG
Organism: Cervus elaphus; assembly: GCF_910594005.1. Lineage (NCBI taxonomy): Eukaryota > Metazoa > Chordata > Mammalia > Artiodactyla > Cervidae > Cervus > Cervus elaphus. The sequence goes on from NC_057826.1 coordinate 70,930,892, forward strand.
ATACTTAAGACAATCAGCAAAATGTAAGCCTATAAAGAAATCTTCAAATACCAGGAAGAAGACAAAGAGGTTTCCTCAGAGATACATAAACACACACATATATACAATTAAGACATAACCTCCTTCCATTCTTTTTTCTTTTTTAATTTCATGTGAACCCTTCACTTAAAAAGTAAAAATATCTAGACTTCCATTCTATTTAAATACATTCAAGCAAAGCTCTGGGGAAGGTTTCCAGGGAGTTGGATTGCTTCGAGATTGGCCATGCATTAAATAAAGCTTTGTCTAACGAAAGTGAAAGAGTAACTGATGGTATCTGTACATTCACTCTGCACAAGGTTACTGTGACTCAAAAGCATTACTCGAAGACAAAGAACAAATCGGATCCCAGCTCTGGAGACTCACACTCTGCCTCTGCCAGCAGCCCTGCCGGCTCACACACTCTCTGAGGGCCAACCACCTGCTTCCTGAAGAATCTGTAATCTACCTTCTCCATTAGTTCCCCCAAGGTGTCTCCTCCTTTACACAAGTGCCCCCCTTCATTCATTTCACTGCATTCACCTTTCATCTCTAAGAGATTCATTCCTGATAAGTGTGCCAGGGTTCACTGTAACATCGAAACCAAAAAGAAAAGCCTTCAGCATTGCATTTTATAATGAAACAAAAACTCCAATTCTCAGAGTCTACTGAGCTAGAACTAAAAGCCAATGCAGCAAGGGATTCATTCCTGAGACCTGGCTTCTTTTCACATTACCTGCTTCAGTGTACTTCAATCCCACTTTTTCTTCGGTGTCCTTTGTCTTCGGTGGTGGCCAGACAGCCTGGAGTCTGCCAGGAATCCTATCATCCTGCTCAGTGGGACTGTGGTCAGGCTGTGGGAAAAATGGGCAGAGAAAAGTTTAAGTTCAATAAAATGTGACCAGAGTCAACTAAACCCTGAGAATGCACTCACTCCAAAATTAATTCTAATCGCCAGTTGCATATTGCTTTCACTCGCTGCAACTGAAACAACTCACTACAATACAATCCTTTTCCAGAAATGTAAAGTGATCAGCTGGAGTGGGAAAACGAAAGGACTTAAGGCCAAGTATTACACGACCTTCAATAAATGATTTTTAGCATGTAACTCTTTTAAAAAAAAAAAAAACACATTAATACACTTTGAGCTGAAGATACAAATGTACTATAATTTGGTACATTTATAGGTATGTTTACAAATATACCCCAAACAACTCCAGGGTTAAAGATATAAACCAGTTTTGCACTTTCCATGAACATTAGTTCTTGGTCAAGATAACACTTTAAGACATTCACATTGATCAATTCTTTTTTTTTTTCTTTCCTACAAAAAAAAAAAAAAAATGAATGAGTTTGCTTTCACATTCAAGCTATTTTTACAGGGGTTGATTTTACAACCAAGAGAATGGTATGTTGTATTTAGTTTTTAACTGCAACCCAAGATAATTTTTCTAAAGACCTTAAAGTTAACATTTTAACTAATCAAATGTATGAGGGAATGATAATTATATGCAGGTTGAAACTAAGCAAAAAATTCTACTCACTGCCCTTATGAACTTTTAAGATCCACTGAACAAGTGCTTGCTAGTCCTTACAAATTTCCTGAATACTTTTTTAAACAATTGTCACAGTTTTCACTAATCAGATGGTTACTATGTGCTAACTTCATTTATTCTTCACAACTACCATATAAAATAAAGGTTATTTTCATCATTTTGCTGATGAAGACTGAGGATCAGAGAAGATCAAGGTCACCCAACCAGTAATTGGTGGAGTTAGAATTATAACCCAGGTCTCATTCTAAACCCAGTCCTCAATCAGGATGCCTTGTAACCAACACAGAACAGTTTAATCACATCACAAACATGTATTTGGCCAAGTGACCAATTTTCAAAGGAAAAATACAGTTTTCACAGAGGTATAATTAAGTGGGAAGGAAGTCTGGGCTACATTTCCATATTGCATTGATTCTGATGCTGCCTGGTTTTTAGAAGCACATTTACTATTAATGTTTAAACTCAGAGTAACAGTTTCCTTTTCTGATCTGCACATCTTTACTTACACCTTTCTTACAACAACCCAGAGAAATATAAGAAAGAAAGAAAATGCTCCAACTCCAAAATGCTGTCCAACTCCAAACTCCTTACAAGGGCCACTTGATAATATCATCTTTCACCTAGACGAGGGTCACTAAGAGTAGGTAACTAAGATTCTCTTTGACAGGAAACCCGAAAAGAAACATGGCCACATCACACTTTATGACAAATCACACAACCCAACTGCTACGTACGCTTTTGGAATCTGAGGGGCCATCCGCAGGCCTTGACCTTGACCGCTCAAACACAGCTCTTAGGGACTCCTTCTCATGCCTCATCTTGCGCTTGAGAGCTTCCAGCTCAGAGGTGTCAGCCGTGGACCCCTTTTTGGGGGGACGGATGAATAAGGCTTTAAAGGCCTCCAAGGCAGTCTCTGGCGGCTTTGGCTTGACCTCTCCTCCCTGGGTTTGGGCTTCTCCAGGGTCGCTCTGGCTCTCCTGAGGTGCACCACAGCCCATCTCTTCCCCTTTGGGCTGTTCAGGGTCTTCTGCCTTTGGTTCGGCTTTGGGAACATCAATGTTGAGCAGCTGAGAGAGCTGCTCCAGGAGCGTGGGAGTGGCCTTTGGATAGTTTGTTTTCTCTCCCTTCTTCACTGTTGGAGGCCCTGCCTGTGCCAGGGACCGCTGGACTGGTTGGGTCAACTTGAGCAAAGCCAGATCCCCATCCTTTGGTTTAATTTCAGTGATGGTCTCCCCACCCTCGGCTGTGGCTCCCTTCTTCAGCACACGAAGCCCACTGAAAAAAGCTGGAAGCTGGAAGGACTTCTCTCCAGGGACTTCTTTTTTGGAAGAGGTGTTCTCGGTGACACCAACACTTGCGTCCTGGTCTGCTGTCGCAGGTGGAGCTATGGAAGCTTCTTCTCCAGCTTCTCGCCGGCAGGGGCTGTGCTCTGTCCGAAGGCCACCTTTGTCGGGTTCCAACTTGCAGCTTATCTCCTGCAAAGTTCTTTGAGGACCTTCTCCGCTGAGCTCTGCATCACCCCTGTCACTAAGGGCAGTATTTTCCCTTCCATCTCCTGGCTTTTCTTGGGGTTCCTCAGATGGCTCAGATAAAACACCACCAGGGAATCTGGGGCTGTTGGTCTTGCTTCCCTCTTCTGGTTCCTGGCCTCCATCATCAGAGTCAGAATCACTGGTGGTGTTCACCAGGGTCCCTCGAACCAAAATGACATTGTCTTGGTTCACATTCAAAGCAGCGAGTGGAAGCAGCTCTTGTCCAGGGAGAGAAATCTGGGCCTCTTCTTCTCCCCTAGGACTTCCCTCCAACTCCATCTGCGTCTCCACCTTTGTCTTCCCATCATTTCCATGGTCAGGTGGAACCTGAGCCTCTGCCTCCTGCAGATCCGATCCACTACTGGACTCCACCACTAAATTACGGAAGGCTTTCAGCACCGCGTCTTCCTCTTCGGGTTTCACAGATTCCAATTTACTCGTGAACCCAAAGAGGGATTTCATAGAGAACTTGGTCAGGATCGACAGCGCCGGGTCAAGTCCGGCTTCAGGTTTTTCTGGCTTCGAGCCATCACTGCCACTGAGAACGTTTCCACCTTCCTCCATGTCCCAGCAGTGCCCTGGGTGGCAATTCTCACTTCTGCTACCTTCCCCTGCTCTCTCAGTTTCTGCACTCCATCGGCTCTTAACTTCCAGAACGGAGAACCACAGGGGCCGGCCGGTGGATTCAGCCGCAGCGCGATCACACTCGGCCCGGCCCTGGTCCCTCCCGAGCCCTCCTTCCGGTTTGCGCGGGGATGGGGCGCCCGGGGCAACTGTAAAAAGTCCGCGGGGCTCTAAGCCCAGAAGCGGCTGAGGCTGCGCACCTTACTACACACGGGCTGGGAGGCTGCTCCTCTGGGACTTCCGTATTTATTCCCGGGGACAAAAGGCTTTTTGTCGTAGGGAAAATCAGCCTGCCCCCACTCATCCCAGCCCAGGATTTGCCACGAGCCCCGCCCCAGTGCCGGCGGTCCGCCGGGTGGCTTTCAACTTCCTCATTGGTGAGCAAGGGAGGCTCCAGAGAGTGCTGAGCGGGCAAGCTGATCCCGACAGCCTTCAACCACCCCGCAGAGCAGCCCAGGAAGTTCAAAAGTGAATCAGCAGAAAATAACTGAAATACTTCTTGCGGGCTCTTTTGGCATCTAAATCACGGTCAGAAGCCTGTGCCATCCAAGCAAAAAAAACAAAAAAAAAACAAAAACTAGCAGTGCACACAGACCGACAGCTACTTAGAAAGCCCGAAGCCAAGAAATATTTAAAAGGGAAGAAAGAAATAGATCATCTCAAAGTGCCAAGGACTCTCAAAAGCAGTTAATTTACTACCCTTGAAGCTTTTTCTTTCCTTTTTTTTTTCTTCTTTTTTTAAGTGCTTTCTTCCGCTTCCCTGCAGGTTTCATCTGGAATGCAGATTTTAGCTTCCAGCAAAGAAAAACCAACAGGACTGGTTTAGATTACTGCTGTTTTAGCTCTGCCCTGCTGTCACAGTGTTCTACAAACAGGTACTTAGGCAAGCACGCCCACCACGCCCACTGTCCACCAGCCTCAGGGTGGTACAGTAAACAGCCCCAGTCAGGAAGGAATGATAACCCTCCACTCTCTTGGGCTAACCTTGGGCTTCTGTTCAGCAGCTCTAACTTCCTAGCTTTCTTAGCAATCCTGCTGGCCAGAGGTCACCCCTCTGTGCTCCAGCCATCCAACCTACAAATTGAAACCTAGCATGGTACAAAGTTACACACAACCTGCCTTGTTAGGCAAAGCAATTCATTAAAAAGGTCCCCAAGGAGCCACATTCCCCTAAAGGGAAAAACATCTGAAAGGTCTCTATCAGGGCTCTGTCACAGACCCATTTGCCTAAAACAAAAACAGGAAAGACAAAACCACCACCAAACATCAGCTCAGTGTAGTTTCCAGTGGGGTACAAGCTGGGCACCTGGCAATGAAGGACATGGAAAAATTGCAGCTCTGTCTCCTAGCAGCATACCTGCCTCTTGGGGCAGCTTCCTGTTGTACCTGAAGGTCTCTCAGTGTTTACCAGATCCTATTGAGTCAGCAGGCATTTAGTAAGCACCTGGAATGGATAAGGCACTGTGCTGGATCAAGAGAGCCAGACTGGCTTAATAGTTATCATGGTTTAATAGTAATCACCGGCTCTCTGAACAAAGCTTCGAGAAGATTGAGCCCAAGCGTTAAATGCAAACAAATTTATTCTGCAAAACAGAAGCTGTAGCCATAAGCAAAACAGCTGTCTTGCTTTATCTGCAGCAGGGAATGGCTGCGGCTTCCACACTGCTAACTTGAATTGTGTTCTCCACTGAGAAATTCTGATCACAATAATAAATTTCCAGTGTGATGTGTTCAAAAGAAACCTTCACACAAAAAGGGTACATATGATTATAGCCCATCAACTCTTATAGGAAAATTAAAACAGTATTTCCTCATCCCTGATTTGACCTTGTATCTAAATGGATAATTTCCTGGTTGCTCCTGATCCCAGTATATTTTGAGATTATTAAATAGGGCATGGTTAATCAAAAGGCCACCACAACACTCAGGAAAATTCATTTGTGCCGTTTAAGCCTCATAACAAGTTTCCTATCTAAAGGAAATGCCTGTTGATAAAACCATACTTCTGCTTCTTCAGGACAGAAAAAGAAAAAGGAATCATTACATCTGATCATAAGATCAATCTTCTGAAGAACCAAGTAGACCAGTCAACATACGGGTGAGGGGAAGAGACATGGCACATATTTGTTGTTCTTTAACCGAGAAAGCTCCATTTTCTCAGACATAATTATTGACTTCCAGAATAAGTTTTTAAGCACTTTCAGCAAAATGGGACATAAACTAGAAGGCTCTTCTACATTACAGCATGGAGTGGAAATACAAAGTTCTAGCACCTTCTCAATACCCACGGACACAAATACAATGTCGTGGGAATCTTGGGTCCCAGGGAGACAATTTGATTCCAGTCCCTTGGTTTAGGGTAGATAAGGTATTATTAGGTTCATTTTAAAAATGAAGCAACCATGGCCAAGAGAGTGCAACCAAGCAAAGGCGCACAGCTAATAAGTGGATGATGTTAATAATATGTAACATTTATTAGGTGTTTACAAGCACTGTTCTAGTTGCTCCATGTGTATTAACTGATTAGTATACAGCTAACTATGGGCTTCCCTGATGGCTTAGTGGTAAAGAATCCACCTGTGAAGCAGGAGACACAGGTCTGATCCCTTGGTGGGGAAGATCCCTCAGAGAAGGAAACGGCAACCCACTTCAGTATTCTTGCAGGGGAAATCCTACGTACAGAGGAACGTGGCAGCTTACAGTGCATAGGGTCACAAAAGAACTGAACAACTTAGCAACAGAACATCAACAACACCTAACTATGAGGTTGGTATTATTTTTCTTTTTCCTGTTTGGGAACTGAGGCATGGAAAGATGATGTAACTTGCTCATATTCACAAGAAGAACTGGAACTTGAATCAAGGCAATCAGGCCACAGAATCCACAATCACTCTTCCAAAACCCTGAGCCCTGCTTCCTGCCATAATAGGACTCCACATCCACCTGCATCTTAAAATGTGCAGGCGTGTCAGCCCGGTTAGGTGGTGGGGTCTCACTAGGGCATGTATTGTACCTTACCCTCTGAAATGATACAGAAGACTGACTTCACGAAAAGAAAAAAAATATGGGCGGGACTATTCTTTTCCCGTGTAAATTTAGAGGGGAAATCTAGACAGGCTACTTAGAAAAATCAAGCAAAAATTCCCTAGCTGGCTTTCTACTGGTCACAGACAAGACACATAATCCTCAGGACTCAAACTTACCAGAAGGCTTTCCAGTTTACCTATACAATTCTCCTTCATTTAGGAAAATGAACTATCACAAAGATGCATTCATCCAACAATCATTGTCAAGCACCAACTCTATACGAGGCTTCTGGGACATAAAGATGAAGAAACTCCAGCCCTCTACCTTGATGAAACATGAAGTTTAACAGGGGAAATCAGCCATGAAAGAGGTGATTCTTGTTCAGAGACCGTAACTTAGTACTTTATACTCCAGACTCAGTTTAATTAGCAATAGGTGGACCTAAGACAATTTTGAATGAATGCAAGTTATGACCATAAAAATATGAAGATAAGTAAGAAAGAGCAGCATGGTAATTTAAAGAGATTTTTGAATAGTGACTCTTTCAGGACACTCATTCTCATGACTATGAGAAATGTTACAACATCTGGTCATTTAGGGAATGGAAAAATGTTTCAGGCCATAGTAGTTTTCAAATAAGCAGCCTATAAATCTGATCTTAGTTGGGCGGTCTTGAAAAATTCATCTATTTAATGCTCTAACATTCTCAGAGGGAAAAATAATCACCTCTTTTGGACATTATTTTTGTCTTATTCTATGATACACGTTTTTAAAGTACCTACCATGCAAAACCAGTAACAGCCAAGACTTTCTCCTTTACAACCTCACCTTATTCTCTTTTGTTCTAACCTCAAGATACTTAAGTTCTCTAATAGCTACCTATGCAAGAGGCCAGATTAAAAATTATCTACTTTGGACAGCTAGTTGAAACAGGCATGATCAATATCAGGTAGGATAACTCACATGTTGCTTTTTGTAACTATTTGTTACAAACAATCAGCACCCAGTTATGTGAAAACTGAAGAGAATTTATGTGGAGAATTTACTACTAATGAATTCTCCATGTTCCTCCCATCTCACCATCTTCTCAGATTGAGGCTGGAGCTAACTGAACCTCATGGCAATGAGAACATCATTCCAATAAACAACACCTAGTGAGATAAGCCTAAAAAAAAGGTTGTAATAAACAAAAAAGAAGGGATATCATCTCCTGGAAGTAGTAGAACCTAGCTTCTTGATTCTCATAATGATTAAAGTAATGAGCATTAAAAATTTTTCAAAATCAATTTGCAGAAATGGCACACGGTCTAAAGCAAAAACTTCCTAAAGCCCCTTGCTCCCCACCTCACACACTCTTTGCAGCACTCTGCCATGTCACTCAGCTTAGAGAATTCCTTCCCACCCATATTCTCATAAAACCCTCTCCCAGTGTTCTCCCAGAAAGGCAAGGGAAAAGTGTAGCAAGTGAGATTAATTTCATGGTATCAGGCTAAATGATTCTCATGTTTCTCCTTATCCAATATGCTCCAAGTTCTGGGCCTGATTTTTCATGACTGCTTCCAGCTTCTAGGGATTCAACTAGGTTAATGGAATGACTGCTTAAGAAAAGTAGAAGTTAAAATTAGTAAGAGTATGTAAGATTGTAGAAACTATTTCTGTGCAAGAGAAGTGTTTCGAGCAATGGACTGGGAAAAGTAAGTAAGCAAACTATGAAGAAAGATGTAAGTGAGGTAATGGGTGGAGATGGGGTTTTGTTCAGGAATTCAGGATGGGGTTCAGGAAGCATGTTTTAAATATGTGACACTTAATTAAGTGAGCTCTGAGGAAATAAGGACATACAAGTACTCAAAAAGACATTTGTTAAATGAATGAGATGCCAGATGAAACAAGTATAAGATAATGGAAGAAGATGGGTAGAATCAAATTGTTGGGAGGCTTAAGAGGACTTCAGAAGGACTAGAAATCAAGAAGCTCAACATTCATGTTTTAAAGATGGAGACATTTGGAGTCAAGAGAAGCTAGCTAACTGTACCCATTCATGAAGCTCAAGTGTAGTCATAGGATAGGAAATGACACATCGCCCTCCTGCCTTGGCATGTGATCATACCTTCTTCCTGATCAGCAGCTTCTTTAAGTTCATTTTCCACATCTTGAAAATGGAGTTATGAGGCCAAACCAAGGACAGAACCGGAGGCCTCCCTAGGCTTACTCCTTCCATTTCAGGCAGCGCTCTGCCAGGCTTCACTATGCGAAGAAATCCCCCTGCTATCTACTGCAGTGCTTCCAACAGCCCCTCTCGCTCAGCCTCGGAAAAGCTAGCAGCTGTTTTCACTGATTGAAGACAAAACAGGCTGCATCCGCTGATAGCAACAACCGGACTCAGGATTAAGGCCTTTTTCTGTCCAGCCATCTTGGTGCTAAATGTTTCTAAGACTGGTTCCGCTGAGCTATATTCAAAGTCTCTGTGGAAGTGGGTTGAATGTTGGTAACAAACATTCCCTTCTCCTCTGAAAAGGAAGAGGAGAGGCCAAGGCATACTCATGAAGCTGAAGAAGAGTTAAGAACCTGGTTCTGGGTCCTGGGCTCACATCCTACCCTACTCCTGCAAGAAACTTGACCTTGGGCAAGTTATATAAGCAACCTGGGTCTCAGCTTCCCCTCCTAGAAACTTGGAATAAGAATGGCTCCTTCTGTGTGGGTTATTAGAAGGATTAAATAAATGAATATGTGTTCCACATTCTCATCAGTGCCTGACACAAAATAAGTCCCATATGGATGTGATATGTTTTCAGAACAAAGGAACAGCTTACTTAGGGGCATCAACTGATATCTAACAATGTTTTTTAGCCTCGTCAATATGAAGCAAGTATTTACCCATGAAATGAAGGCCCAAGCAGGAAACTGCCCCGCCCAGCTCCCTCCTACCTATGCTCCAGGACAGAGGAGCCATTTGGTCTGAAAAAGATTATTCCCTATCAGTTCAGTGCAGTTCAGTTCAGTCACTCAGTCGTGTCGAACTCTTTGCGACCCCATGAATCGCAGCATGCCAGGCCTCCCTGTCCATCACCAACTCCCGGAGTTTACCCAAACCCATGTCCATTGAGTCGGTGATGCCATCCAGCCATCTCATCCTCTGTCGTCCCCTTCTCCTCCTGCCCTCAATCCCTCCCAGCATCAGGGTCTTTTCCAATGAGTCAACTCTTCGCATGAGGTGGCCAAAGTATTGGAGTTTCAGCTCCAGCATCAGTCCTTCCAATGAACACCCAGGACTGATCTCCTTTAGGATGGACTGGTTGGATCTCCTTGCAGTCCAAGGGCCTCTCAAGAGTCTTCTCCAACACCACAGTTCAAAAGCATCAATTTTTTGGCACTCAGCTTTCTTCACAGTCCAACTCTCACATCCATACATGACCACTGGAAAAAACATAGCCTTGACCAGACGGACCTTTGTTGGCAAAGTAATGTCTCTGCTTTTTAATATGCTATCTAGGTTGGTCATAACTTTCCTTCCAAGGAGTAAGCGTCTTTTAATTTCATGGCTGCAGTCACCATCTGCAGTGATTTTGGAGCCCCCCAAAATAAAGTCTGACACTGTTTCCACTGTCTGCCCATCTATTTCCCATGAGGTGATGGGACCAGATGCCATGATCTTAGTTTTCTGAATGTTGAGCTTTAAGGCAACTTTTTCACTCTCCTCTTTCACTTTCATCAAGAGGCTTTTTAGTTCCTCTTCACTTTCTGCCATAAGGGTGGTGTCATCTGCATATCTGAGGTTACTGATATTTCTCCCGGCAATCTTGATTCCAGCTTGTGCTTCTTCCAGCCCAGCGTTTCTTCTCTTCCAGCCCAGTTATTCTCAGATGTACTCTGAATATAAGTTAAATAAGCAAGGTGACAATATACAGCCGTGACGTACTCCTTTTCCTATTTGGAACCAGTCTGTTGTTCCATGTCCAGTTCTAACTGTTGCTTCATGACCTGCATATAGGTTTCTTAAGAGGCAGGTCAGGTGGTCTGGTATTCCCATCTCTTTCAGAATTTTCCACAGTTTATTGTCACCTACACAGTCAAAGGCTTTGGCATAGTCAATAAAGCAGAAATAGATGTTTTTCTGGAACTCTCTTGCTTTTTCAATGATCCAGTGGATGTTGGCATTTAATCTCTGGTTCCTCTGCCTTTTCGAAAACCAGCTTGAACATCTGGAAGTTCACGGTTCATGTATTGCTAAAGCCTGGCTTGGAGAATTTTGAATTACTCCCTATAGACTGTTGTTATTGTTGTTCAGTCGCTAAGTCATGTCCCACTCTCTGTGACTCCATGGACTGCAGCCCGCCAGGCTCTGCTATCCATGGGGTCTCTCCAGGCAAGAATGCTGGAGAGGGTTGCCATACCCTCCTCCAGGGGAGCTTCCCAACCCAGGGATCTTCTCCTGCTTTGGCAGGTAGGTTCTTTACCACTGGGCCACCAGGGAAGCCCTCCTTATAGATAGGCCTACTAAATACCATGCCTCCCGATACCATATCTGTGCCATGAGTGAGTTGAACTCCAAAGAAAATTCTTTCAAGGGGTCAGTGCTCTCTGGATTGTTTTTGTCCATCTGAAGAAAATAATTAGCTTGAAATGTGGCTACTATAGATGGTTACAAAGTTCACCTGTTTTTATTATTATACTTTTCCTCTGTTCCAAGATGATTTTTAAATCAGCTCAATCATTTCAGGGGGAAAAAAATCTATGAATTCAGATTTTTTCCAGAAGATCCTTTGCTTAAGAATCTGTTGACACATGCTGATGCTGTGTGTTCCCTTAGTACTGAGACTTCCCTCCCTTTAGAGAAGGGTGTTCCCAGACAATGACTGGCCTGGGAGACCAGCCAAGGTGTCATAGCAGAGCAAGGACCATTTTTTGTTGTTGTTTTTAGGCCAACTCATTATACTTCAAAGGTGTACCAACTACACTGAAAATGTCCTTACTCTTACAAATACAAAGATCAAGTTTGAAATGGTTATTACATTACTGCTTAGGGTCTTGTGTTTGTGTATGTGTGGGTGTGCATGGTCTTTGTGATATTATGGACTGTAGCCTGCCAGGCTCCTCTGTCCATGGGATTCTCCAGGCAAGAATACTGGAGTGGGTTGCCAAGCCCTCCTCCAGGGGATCTTCCCAACACAGGAATTGAACCTGCATTTCTGGCATTGTAGGTAGATTCTCTACCCACTGAGCCACCTGGGAAGCTCGCTTAGGGTCTTACTGTCAGCTATTTCTAAGATTGACTCCAACAAGCAGTATCAAAGACTCTTTGGAAATGGATTCAATGTCCATGACAAAATAAAATACTGTAAGGAAAAGGAAAGGCTGTGACTTACTTGGGAAGCTGGAGAGGAACGGAAAAAGAAGAATTCTTTAAGGTAAAGAATTTCCTGGGAGAGGTTTTTTAAGAGTTTTGTAGCTTTCTCAAATGACTAATAGTTTTGTCCCACAGAAATAACCACTACAGAAGGCATGGAGTCCATGGAAACAGTATTTCACTGTGGCTAAAGTTGTTCATGATAAAAGTTGTAGATACAGATCTGGACTCTAACGAACCATATGCATCTCTTGATACTTTTATTCTCCTTCTTCCTGAGTATGAAGCTAGACAGCCATTGGCTTCACTATAACAAGGTATCTTTTTTGTCCTTCCTTAGTTTTTAAGAAGTAAAAGTTATCTTGAGAACACTTGTTGCAACACCAAAGATCTAGTCATCAATTTATTTTAAAGTAGACAAAAGAAAAATTAGGGAAGATGATGATTTGCCCAAAACAAAACGAAGGTGGATAACAAAGACATGCGTGAGGGACATGCATTATTTTAGGGTGTCATTGTCCCAAGTAGGCACCATGCTAGGTTCCTTATGCAACCTTTCTATTACCTTAATCCTCCCAGAAACTCTAGGAGAAGGGTGTCAGTGACCCCATTTTATAGGTGCTGTTCATGGCAAGTTTCTGTAATGATGGAAAAGCCCTGTATCTGTGTCATGCAATGCAGCAGATACTAGCCACAGGTGGTCTTGGAGCACTTAAAATGTTCCTAATGTAACTGAGGAACTACGTTTTAAATTTTATTTCATCTTAATTAATATCCATAGGTGGCTGGTGACTACTGTTTGGTCACTGCTTTTGATGTTAACATTGAGGTTCAGGAAAACTAGGACACTTCTAAGATTACACAACCAGTGAGTAGCAGAGTCAGGATCTGCACTGGATCAGCCTGATTCTAAATGTACCTTCTTTTCATCACAATAAGTCAAAGAACGATAGAATTTTGTAGTAGTTCTCTTTCACACTGAAACATCAGAGTGAGGGCAAATATTATAGATGATCAGCTGGTTACCAGATGATCTGGGTTACCAGAACCCAATGGCCACTGCAGTTAGAGTTGGCAGAGAGCAGAAAGGACAGAGAATCAATACTGATTCCTTGAAGTTAATATATCATTTAGTCATTTTTAAAGAAAAAATATGGAAACCAATGTGAAGGCATTAAAATTACCAAGGAGAAAGTAAGCTAAGCATTGTCACAAAAGTGAAAGTGCTAATTGCTCAGTCCTGTCCGACTCTCTGCAACCTCATGGACTATGCAGCCCACCAGACTGCTCTGTCCACGGATTTCCCCAGGCAAGCATACTGGATTGGAGAGCTATTTTCTTCTCCAGGGGATCCTCACAAGTGTGGTCCTATTCCTAACCACAGTTAAGAGAGGACAAAGGAAAAAAGAGGGGAGCATAGCCATGGATTTGAAGTGAAACACACTTGGGTTCAACACAGGATCTCACTAGTTACACACAAACTGTGACGCGTAGGCAAGCTCTTTAGCTCTATGAACCAGTGTTTACATATATAAAATGGGGGAAATATTTAACTCACGGGACTGCTCTAAGAATTAAATGTGCGAATAGCCCTGACCCAGTGCTTGCTCACTTCCCCACAGCCGCTTGATAAATACTGACCACTATTACTGTGGAGCACGTGTAGCTACAGGGATCAATAGAGTGGAAAAAAGAATCATAGTTCCATAATTTTGAAATGTAGTCACTGTTGCCTCCACTTTGTACACTATTTTAATTTGGGACTTAAACCAAACAAGTATATATAGTGCTACTGTCATTTTCAACACTCTAAGAATTTTCATGAAATATTCTGGAGAAATGTTACAACAGTTCCTAGAATCACGGTCATTTACTTCCTGTAGCTCGAAAGGGACATTTATAATGCTCATACTCAGGACAGTTATAGTGCTGCAGTTCTTAATGAAATTCAGAAGCAATAATCATATATTAAGATGGCTTAATTAAAACATGTAAAAATCAAAAGGCAAGAGAAAAATAATCGGGTCATAAAAACTGGAGCCTTATGTTAGCATAGGAGTGCTCTCAAACATTCTCTAGGCAAAGGCTTCTGTGTTTCAAATTCTAAATGGGTCAAATGGGATGTAATTTTTTAACCACAAATTCCCATTTCTATCTCAGAAAAGACAGAAAATACTTTTCCGAAATCCACACATGGAACATAAATGATACATGTAGAAAGAGACCAGCTTTAAAGAAATAATGTGAAGCTCATAGTCTAAGCAAGGCACACAAAATTGCAGTTTGGGGGGCAGAAAAGGGAGGCTTAAAAAAACGGAACCCATTCTAAGGGAACAAAAAAGCAATCATTTGAATTTTAGAGAAGCTAAATGAAATATTTCAGTGCAATATTCCAATCATTTAAATAAAATTCATCTACACGTTTCTCACCGATTTTATAAAACTCAGTTCTAATCTGTGGTCTTTCAGGGTCTGAGAGTGTAAGTGTGTCTACGTGTATACTTCAAGACTCCGGTTTTATGCAGACAGCTATTTTGCTTCATGTCAGGAGAGAGGAAATGAGAACAAGTGTTATCAAGATAAAAAAAAAAGTGAATTTCACAATTCCATTAACCACTAAGGTGTCCAATGGTTAAGTCAAACTTACTCTTTTTGTTTTATAAAGAAATCTGGGATGTTATTAGATTTGTTGTGATCTTGCCATTTATAGAGAGGACAAGTACATGTCAAGGGAAGTGTGAGAAATGGCCTAAGAACTGGGCTTTATGGCTGGCATAAACTAGGGTTTCTATTTAAATGTATACCAACCTTCCACACCAGTTGCAAAAGTGAAACTAATTTGAAAGAGATAACTGATTAAATTTCATGGGCTTTAGGAATAAAAGCAGATAACTTTTTTCCAGCTGCTTTGTCATGACTTAAAGTGCTGAGGAGTTTATAAGAAGCAAGCGTACTTTTCCAGGTCCATCAATAATTCATCCCTTCCAACTGTCCTTTTTGCCCGAATCATTTCTTGATCATTTATCACACAGCCCACAGACACACAATCTCTGTCTCTTTCTCTTTCACACACTCACACATATGTACTCACACATGCGAATATACACACTCCTCCAGAAAACAAACTAGTTGGCTAATTCTGAATTCACTTCACTTGCAAATATAAGCCCCATTGTCCTGAATATGCTAATGGTTTGGGGAAGTCCACCTTAGCTTTAAGCAGTAGGCTCTCATTGGCTTCCATGAAAGATGAGCCCAAGATGTGGTCCTTTCCACGGACTGCGTGCGTGCTCAGTCACTTCAGTTGTGTCCGACTCTTGCAACCCGACGGACTATATAGCCCACCAGACTCCTCTGTCTGAGGGCCTCTCCAGGCAAGAATACTGGAGTGACGTTGTCACGCCCTCCTCCAGGGGATCTTCCCGGCCCAGGGATCAAACCCATGTCTCCCGCATCTCCTGCATTGCAGGCAGATTCTTTACTACCTGAGCCACCAGGAAAGCCCAGGCACTGCAAAGACAGCATATCCGAAAGCCCTCTGCATTCATTCTTTTTTTTTTTTTTGATTTTTATGCATTTTATTTTCAACTTCATTAATATCTGCTTTTGTCTTTTGGTTTGACTTGCTGCTCTTTTTAGAGTTGTATACTTAGTACATTGTATAATACTTAGTACATATCAGCCTTCTTTTTAAATATATACATTGTAAGGCTTTAAATTTCCTCTAAGTACAGCTTTAGCCTCATCCTAAGTTTATTCAGTTCAGATAGTTTTCCAGTTTCCATTGTGATTTCTTTGATCATGAGCAATATACAGTATAATTATGTTGTTTAATTTATAAATAATTGGAATTCTTATAGCTATTATTTTTCTCTTTTGGCTTCTAGCTTTATGCTATTCTTTTTTTCTTCTCCTTAGATCCCAATTATACATTTACAGATTCCCCCAGTATCCCACATATTTATATCCCTTTCAACGTTTCCTATCTTTTTTTTAAAATTTTTTTTATTAGTTGGAGGCTAATTACTTCACAACATTTCAGTGGGTTTTGTCATACATTGATATGAATCAGCCATAGAGTTACACGTATTCCCCATCCCGATCCCCTCTCCCACCTCCCTCTCCACCCGATTCCTCTGGGTCTTCCCAGTGCACCAGGCCCGAGCACTTGTCTCATGCATTCATTCCTTGCGGCTGAAGCTAATTGATGGTTGTGGAGTTTGTCTTTTAGGAGTGAAGGAATGTGGAGGGGCTGAAATCTGCTCATGTTCCCACCAGTGTTCCCCCATTAACTGTAAAGACCAAAGGTCTAAGGCATCCAGTGTTCCATGTGAGAATCTGTTGTAGAATCTTCACTGGACTGAGTTCCGTGGGGTGATTTTGGTTGTGGTTTTAATTCTCAAGCCTTCTCACTGATTATGGGGGCTAACTCCTATCTATACAATGAATTTGGTTCTTCAATTAGAAATAAAACAGAAACAAACAAACAAAGTATCCAACTGAGAGGTAGAGAGGCTTAACATTTAAGCACCTGTGTCCAGTCAGACAGACTTGGGTTCAAACCCTTGCACCTGACTTGACTGAACCTCTCTCCTAACTTATACAATAGGTACAAGGGGTGGCGCCTGGCATTCAGCCAGTAGTCAATACATGGCAGTCTGTCACTGGTGTAGACACTTAAGGTTGGGTGTGGACTTGGTAATTATATCCTTCTGTTCGTAAGACGTAATTACTTGGAACCCGATGCTGTGTCCTCCCCCAGACAATGAACCCAGTTCAGCAAGGAGAACTCCAGGCCCCACAGGTGGGGTGACTGGGATGGTCCTTGGAAACCAGCATCTCCCAGAAGAGTGCAAGGTCTGTGTTCTAAACACTGCATGTGAAACCCTACTTTCAGCATTCATGACACCAATACAGAATCTCGATGACTGTTTACCTTTTCTGCTTTTCGTACCTTGTGGCCCATCTCAGGCCACACCTCTATCAGCATCTTTTTTCAGCCCTGCCCACATCCCTTGTTTACAGATATTTTACACAGTATCCTCCATGGTGAAAAGTCATCTCAAATGGAATCTTTAAGAAACTGCACCTGTAATAAGAAGTTAGACTTCATTTGCTCTCTAGTCTTTTCAGATTCAGTTGCCTTGATATGTCTGGCTCAAAGTGCACTAGAAAATGAGAAGCATAGCTCTTGATAGCGTCCTATAGTGGAATTTCAGAAACTGCCCTTTAAGGCTAACTGTGTAATGCTCATGCTCTAAATGGACACTCTTGGGTGACTGAGGATTTATCATGCATAGATACTACCTTAAGGCAAAATACACACATTTGGTTTATTTGGATGGTGCTCCCAAATTGATACCTAGGGTTGCCAGATTTAGTAGATAAAATACAGGACAACCAGTTAAATTTTAATTTCAGACAAACAATAAATAATTTTTCACTATGAGTATATCCTATATCATACTTATGTCCTATATAATACTTTGCAACCTCATGACCTAAAAGTGGAACTGACTGAGCAACGGGTTCTTTTGAGAACTTTCTAGATCACCCAGAATGGTCTACATGGTTTGCCACAGCAAGATGATCACCCAAACAGAACCTCTCTATGTAACAGTCTGGCTGACATGCAGCCAAGTGGCACCATTGTTGGCAGCACTGGTCACTTAAACACTGAAATATATACTGGTTGGTAAAAGATGCTGCTCCGAACCTCCCTGGTATTTTACCCTCTACCAGCTCCACCTCCTGCCATTCTCCCAAGGAACCCTTGCACCTTCTCGCAGCTCAGTAACTAAATGATGGATGTGACAGCCCACAGCATGGATGGGCTCTGAGAGCACTGTGCTAAGTGGAATGAGTCAGACAGAGAAAGATGAATACTGGATGCTCTCATTTATAGGCAGAATCTAAAAATAACCAAATTCATAGAAACAGAAAACAGATTGGTGGTTGCCAGATATGGAGGGATGAAGACAGAGGGAAATGGGTGAGATGATCAAAAAGGTACAGACTCCCAATGTAAGATTTTTAAGTCCTGGGGAAGTAAGTACAGGATGGTAACTATAGCTAACAATGCTGTATTGTGTATTTGACAGTTGCTTAGAGAGTAGATTTTGAAAGTTCTCATTGTAAGAAAAATAACTGTAACTAGATGAGGAGATAAGATGTGAAATTGTCATGGTGATCATTTTATAGTACGTATGTATATCAAAGCATTATGTTAAACATCTAAACACTTGAAACTTATACAATATTACATGTTAATTATACCTCAGTAAAATGGGAGGGGAAAAAAGGATAGCATTGGAGAAACAGAAGTGGTATGAGCCTTCAGAGTTAGGAGACTATAAATTTTGGTCTCGCTATCGGAGTAGTGACATTGTTCCTCATTTTAAAACAATAATTCACATTGAAAACATTAAGATGTCTTCCTTTTAAATAATTGCCATTTCTTTCTTTACATTTCTTTTAAATAATTTCCACTCTCCATACATCATATTGCTTAGGTTGATTTATACCCCTTTAATAGAATCAGGAAATTTAGTATTATAACAAAAAGGAACTTTCTTTATCTGTTCCTGTTCGTCCCATTCTGTTGGCACACATTTGATAAAGACACTGAGGCCCATGGAACTTAGGGCGGTGCCCAGAGTCCCATAGCTCCTTAGTGGTTGAGTCAGCAGTAGAAGTGAAGCAAATGAGATTTGCATCTCCTGGTCCAAAGCAAAGGGGCCCAGATCTGACCCACTGCTCATTTTTGAATGACTTCATTAAGAATGATCCTTACATTTTTTAATGGTGGAGGAAAAAATCAAAGATGAACAATGTTTTTGATAGGTGAAAAGTATATGAAATGCAAATTTCAGTGTCTACAGACTCTTACTGGAACACAGGCACACTTAATATGTATGTATTCTTTATGGTTACTTTTGTCAACAGAGTGGTTGCAATAGAGACTGTATGGTTCCCAAAGCCTGAAATACTTCCTCTCTGGCTCTTGACTTAAAAAAAAAAATTACTCTGCAGCTAAATAAGGGCCTTAATAGCAGTTCCAGCCCGAATGCCTGGGGTCATTCTGACTCGTGGATGCCAAATTTCCACCAATTAGTAAATGTTATAGCTATCACCCCTACATACTAATGAAAAGCTACATCTCCACTGAAAAAGCCTGATTAAAGTAACTTCTTGATGGTGACACTGCAAATCAGATTCAAAACTGAAAACAGAACAGTCCTGAAACATTTAAGGCTGATCAAAACATCATGCAGCAATACCCTCTTCCCTGACCTTAGTGTTCACAACCCCCAGAGGAAAGAAGTCCTTCTGAGCTGGTATGGTGATCAGTGCGTGCATGCGTGGATGCTAAGTCACTTCAGTCAGACTTTGTGATCCTATGGACTGCAGCCCGCCCACCTGGCTCGTCTGCCAATAGGATTCTCCAGGCAAGAATACTAAAGTGGGTTGCCATGCCCTCCTCCAGGGATCTTCTTGACCCAGGGATGGAACCCGTGTCTCATGTCTCCTGCATTGGCAGGTGGGTCCTTTACCACTAGTGCGAGCTGGGAATCAGTAACAAGATGCAAACTTTTACTAAATCAGTAGAACCCTCCTCCTGAATGGACATCTTACTTAGAATAACAATATTCAAAACAAAGGAGTCAAATTGTAGCATCTAAGGAAGAGGGAGGGTTGGAGGTAGGGAGACTTATGGTCCAAGGTGTAAAAACTGCTAATGCACAAAAGAATCTAAAGGAACTATCCCAATGTTTAAAAATTATAATTTAAAAAACTAAGAAGCATGTAAATATATATATATTTTATTGTGTGTTTATATAAATTTCATATATAAATACATGCTATTTATATATGATATATGAATATATATATACATACATAAACACATATACCCCATTAAAGGTTAGTTCAAGATATAGGCCTTGTTTATGTGATGATATGTTTCAAAAGCCTAAAAATAATTATAGACAATAAACCAAAGTTTATCCCAATATTGGCAGAGAGGGGTATAAGAAAAATTATATATGTGGTAGTGCTATTTATTTCCAAGTTGTAGTACTATTTCAAATTTTTTAAAAAACCAACTCTAACTCCAATAATAGAGAAATGATTAAATAAATTTTAGGATACAATGTTGAGGAATACTACACTTTCACTTAAAATACATCCAGAGGAATTTGTAACACCATGGACAAGCAATGTAAGAGTAATAATTAAAGAAAAAAAAAAGGTATAAAATCTATGCTTACAAGTTAAAAATAATCCCTCACTGAAAATAAGTTATACACAGTGAAAAATACAAAGATAATTTATCAAATTTCTACAGTTGTTGTCTTTGGTTGCTGAGGTTATGAATTATTTATTTTCTTTCAATTTAACTACATATTTCAAATTTTCTAAAAGGATTGTAAATGATTTCTATAATTGAAAAAAAGTAAAATTAGGAAATAATTTAATTTACAGGGAAAAGGAAAACCAGGAATACATAGTTTAGCCAATGGGTTAAAAAACATATAAACTCAGAATTTTTTTTTTTTGTATTTCTTTTTTTTTTTTTTTTAAACTCAGAATTTTTTAAAAACACAGAAGAAAAAGAAAGACTTTCAAGTTTATTTCAGCACTGCGACGTGGCAGACCTCCTGCTGCAGCAAGCGCAACTTAGTCTGACCAGTAGATGTCGCTGTTACACTGCTTTGAGTGTATCTGAAGCTACACAACTGCTTTTTAGGTAGAGGGATGTTAAAACAAAAAGTCAAAAGCCTTTGACTGTGTGGATCACAACAAACTGTGGAAAATTCTTGAGAGATGGGAATATCAGACCATCTGACCTGCCTCCTGAGAAATATGTATGCAGGTAAAGAAGTAACAGTTAGAACTGGACATGGAAAAAACTGGAAATAGAACTGCCATATGACCCAGCAATACCACTTCTGGGCATACACACTGAGGAAACCAGATCTGAAAGAGACACATGCACCCCAATGTTCATCGCAGCACTGTTTATAATAGCCAGGACATGGAAGCAACCTAGATGCCCATCAGCAGATGAATGGATAAGGAAGCTGTGGTACATATACACCATGGAATTTTACTCAGCCGTCAAAAAGAATTCATTTGAACCAGTCCTAATGAGATGGATGAAACTGGAGCCCCTTATACAGAGTGAAGTAAGCCAGAAAGATAAAGAACATTACAGCATACTAACACATATATATGGAATTTAGAAAGATGGTAACGATAACCCTATATGCAAAACAGAAAAAGAGACACAGAAATACAGAACAGACTTTTGAACTCTGTGGGAGAAGGTGAGGGTGGGATGTTTCAAAAGAACAGCATGTATACTATCTATGGTGAAACAGATCACCAGCCCAGGTGGGATGCATGAGACAAGTGCTCCGGCCTGGTGCACTGGGAAGACCCAGAGGGATCGGGTGAAGAGGGAGATGGGAGGGGGGATCGGGATGGGGAATAAGTGTAAATCTATGGCTGATTCATATCAATGTATGACAAAACCCACTGAAATGTTGTGAAGTAATTAGCCTCCAACTAATAAAAAAATTTAAAAAAAAAAAAAAAAAAAAAGAACTGGACATGGAACAACAGACTGGTTCCAGATCGGGAAAGGAATATGTCAAGGTTACATACTGTCACCCTGCTTATTTAACTTATATGCAGAGTACATCATGAGAAACCCTGGGCTGGATGAAGCACAAGCTGGAATCAAAATTATCAGGAGAAATATCAGTAACTGTAGATATGCAGATGACACCACCGTTACGGCAGAAAGCGAAGGAGGACTAAAGAGCCTCTTGATGAAAGTGAATGAGGAGAGTGAAAAAAAATTGGCTTAAAACTCAACATTCACAAAACTAAGATCATGGCATCTGGTCCCTTCACTTCCTGGCAAATAGATGGGGAAACAATGGAGACAGTGAGGGACTTTATTTTGGGGGGCTCCCAAATCACTGCAGATGGTAACTTAAGCCATGAAATTAAAAGATGCTTGCTCCTTGGAAGAAAAGTTGTGACCAAACTATACAGCATATTAAAAAGCAGTCGCTGACAAAGGTCTGTCTAGTCAAAGCTATGGTTTTTCCAGTAGTCATGTATGGATGTAAGAAAACTAAGCACTGAAGAATTGATGCTCTTGAACTGTGGTGTTGGAGAAGACTCTTGAGAGTCCCTCGGACTGCAAGGAGATCCAACCAGTCCACCCTGAAGGAAATCAGTCCTGAATATTCATTGGAAGGACTGATGCTGAAGCTGAAACTCCAATACTTTGGCCACCTGATGTGAAGAACTGACTCATTTGAAAAGACCCTGATGCTAGGAAAGACTGAAGGCGGGAGCAGAAGGGGACAACAGAGGATGAGATGGTTGGATGGCATCACTGACTCAATGGACATGAGTTTGAGTAAGCTCTGGGTGTTGGTGATGGACAGGGAAGCCTGGCATGCTGCAGTCCACGGGGTCACAAAGAGTCGGACATGATTGAGCGACTGAACTGAACTGAGGTTAAAAAGAAACTACAAATTTCCAGTTCATCTCATGAAGGGTTGTAGTTTTTACATCTCTCAGCTTCATTCCAAACCTCCTTTTACAATAACTGAGATGTCCAATGCTTTTCTAAAATGACATACAGTGACTGTGGTTTTATGATTATGAAAAGTACAAGATTCTTGTGCTCTTGGATGCCTGAGAAAATCGTCACCCATATGAATATTACAGGCCACAACTCATCAAAAACAAACTTCCAGGCTTGAAAGTAATGAATTGGAAGGTGTTAAATGAAATCAGGAACACAAAATTGTCAGTAAGTATTAAAGTTAATGGCAGGGGTTGTGGGGGGGGGGGGCAGTGCGGTGAGGAAGCGCCTCTTGGATTCCTAATGCCCACTCCCATCTCTGACAGAAAATGGGGACGTGAAGGGGAGCGGTGACAATTGTGACAGTCTACAATGTGGAAGTAGGTAAGACCCAGCCCTCCGCTTTGTATACGTCAGTCAGAGCTTCTGTGTCAATGAATCCATACGTGAATGGGAAAGAGAAGGCTGTTTTTTTAACGGGTCATCCTGCATTTGGCAGATTTCCTGCCAAACTGTCCACCTGTTACTTGAGTGGCTGCAGAGAAAGGAAGGTGTAGGGATGTGGAAGACAGGCTATTTGAATTCCACTGGAGGATCCAGATCATATCAGTCAGTTTCCGTATGTTCTCAAATTTTTAGAAAAATATTAGGAGTGGCAAATGGCATCTCCCACAATGAGGTTTAGGCCACAGAGTGATGTTAGCAGAGTACTCTGTAAATGCTCAGATATTTACATGACTGTGTAAACACAGTCACTTTCTAGTGCACAAATTTCAAATCAGCAACGTATATCTGTTTTCTGCAGCTGATTGATTTTTAGACAATGACCCTCACACAAAAGACTGCTTTAGCAGCCTCGCAGACACACTTTGTGTTAAATACATATTCAATGAGTCTCTATCATATACAAAGAGTAACAGCACAAACACAAAGGTTTCTACTCACATGGAGATCCAAGTGCAATTCATTTCTGTTGGGTTTCTCTCTTTCCTCATGGAGCAGAAATGGACAGGCTGGCCCGGCTCTGTAAGCGAGGAACCATGCACCTCCATCTTTGCTGGGAAGGTCTTTAGCTGCTGTCTGCTCACTGAAGCCGTCCCGGGCAAAGCCCTCAGAGGAGATGCCTAGACCAAAGCAGAGAAGACCATGAGTGGCACAGTGGTGGTAATACATCAAGCCAGCCATTTCTGGGGACTCCTATGTGGGCCACTGCATACCACCTCTTACTTCCCTTTCTAGGTTAGATTTTTAGGGTTTGCTTTCCCCCCAAAGTGCTTATCTTAGTTACTCTTTCTGCATCACACTCAGAATGAATTAAAATATATGCCCTCATATCCAAGGCATATAAAAAATAAGTCTATTAGTTGGACTCAGTGCTCCCTATTCCTGCTTACCAATCAGGCTATTCAGATCATTCTCTTTCAGAACAGACTCAGAGGATGAGCTACAGGACAGAAAGGAGCCCTGGACTGTTGACTTACAAGTTGGCTTTACTCGCAAAAGGGATCACCTGAACCAAGTCACTAGTGTGCATTCTTCAAGGGCAGGAACTGCATCCAGTTCACCTTCACTTCTGGGGACAGCTGGCCTTTGGTCAGTGTGTTGAATGCGTGACACCTACATGAGTGCACTACTTGGAACTCGCTTTCCTATCTCCAGAATGAGAGTATTAAGCTAGTTCTTCTTTGAACTATGTTAGGGTGATAATAGTCAACTATGTGTCAGGCACAGTTCTTAACCCTGTTCTTTGCTGTTCAAAATAACTTTCCAGGTAGGTATCATTAGGGTTCTCATTTTAGATGGGAAAACTGAGAGTGCAAAGATGTTCAGTGAATTGGTTAAGATCTAAATGATAAAGCCAGGAATTGAACCCAGGCAGTCAAACACTAGCAAGTGTGCTCTTAATGACTAGACTCCATGGTCTCTGCCTGACATTTTTGAGATGGCGATACCTGTCCTACAATAAAAGGACTTTGTGGTCAAGTGAGTGGAATAAAAGCTACATGCTTTTATCCCCAGAGCCACGACTCATGTTAGCATACTAAAGACCTTGAGATGTCCTTCAGCAAAGAAACTTAACTCTATTTAATAGCATTTTCCAAACTTAGTTGACCACAGAATCCAATTAAAGGGACACCCGCTAAAGATGTCACAAGCCACCACTGTTCCACTTTAATAGAGTTTGGAAACAAGGAGATCACCCCTCATGTCCCATAGAGCTCTCAGGTTCCTAGACCTCTTCTAGTTCCTGGTAAGCAACCTTGGCAAAATATTAAGCAACCAGGCAGAAGTTAAGAGTTTAGGCTCCGTGTACTTTTGCAATACAGATGACTGCTGGATATGTGATAGGGTGTTTATTACACATAATCCTTGTAATAGTGTCTCTTTGGCAGGGACCCAATGCCAGCCAATGACTTCAGCCATGCTGAACACCTGCCTCACAAGTAATCTGAGAGTAAGTCAGCAAACAAAAGGACTATGGGATAACACACTTCTTTATATTAGAGTAGCATTTCAGGAGAAAATTTGGAAACAGCCAAGGTTTTGCTTTTTGTTTGCCTGTTCGGTTGGTTGGTTTCCAATCACACTTTAAAACTGAAAGATGATACAGGTCACAGTGTCTCTACAGTTGCCCTCTGGCAGGCTGTCCACAAAACACTGCGGTGAAAACCAAGAAAATGAAGGTCCAGGGCCTGGGCATCTACTCTGCAGACGTGTGCATCCAGAAGGTTACAACTAAGCTCTTTCTTCTCCTGAGTTAGGTGTCTGAGAATGAGGGTCTTTTCAGGAACTTGGCCTCATTCTTTCCACAAGCCTCTTTGTACCTACTGTCTCCAGACAGACTTTCTTCTGGGCTCTTGTTTAGGGCCTCATGTGCTACAGAGTGGCCCCCACTCCTGCTCAGGAGACACGGAGGAATAATGCCTAAAAGAAGCTCAGAGAGGAGACAGTCTACTAAGCTCCTCAACTGTATACTCCTGATGACCCCAAGAAGAGGGCAGTGCTGGCCATGCTTTAAGAGATGAAGAGACTAAAGCATGGACCCCTTTTAATTTCCATGTATAAAGCTTATCCCTCTCCTAGAATATTTCTGTTTAGATAACTTCTATTTATTTAGCTCATCCCCCCTCATTTTTGGCAAGAAAAGACAAAATAAGCCTTCTAAAATTTATGGTGTACTCTAACCTAGCTACCTTGTCTTTGAAATGTATAAAGTCCTAATCACACCTCTCATTTCAAACCCCTCCACTTTCCACTTTTATTTTGGAATCGCTTCTGGCTTTGGGTACAGTTTACACGGATTGACAAAACAACATAAAACATGCTGAATACATCACAGAGAACATGCCGTGCAACATCTGAGGTAAGGCATCTTGACCATCAAAGGCACATTGTCTGGTGAGTGGTTCATCTTTTAGGTATATGACAGTGGTAAATTCCCACAAAGATAAGGACCTCGTGTCCTTAGATAAAATACAGACGCCCATGGAAATGCATCTACACACCTTTCGTGGCTGTCCACCACTGCATGAAGCAGGTGTGGGGTGCAATCTAGCTCACTTTATGCAGAGGCAAAGACAATGTGAAGTTTAGGCAGAAACAATGAAAAGTAAGTTCATATTAGAAATAGTTTTAACTATGAAGAACCAGTTTTTAATACCTAATTTTAACCAGACAATATCCCTTTGAAGCAAACACTCAACGTAAAACTATGATGGATAGTAATCTGGGGAAAGGTTGTTAGGACGGGAAAGAGCAAGGGCAGAAATAAGGAACAAAACAGTTCTTCTCAAAGGTCTGACAAAGTAGGTGAGGACACAGGACAAATTCACCACTGGAAAGGACATAAACTAATTAATTATTTTATTATTTCATTATTTTTATCAAAGTATAATTGATATACAATGTTGTGTTAATTTCTGCTGTAGAGCAAAGTGACTGAGTTATACATATATGTATATATTTTCTTTTTTTTTTTGTCAAAGAAGACAATAGTTTAATGAAGAACAAACTTTTATTTTGGACCATCTGTTTTCTTATTCATTCATATAAAAACACTCTTGAAATGTCTGTTTTCTGTCCAGCTAATTGACATTAGATTCTCACTGATTTTATCTTCTATGGTTATAGACTTATTTGTTTTTGCATAATATCACTGGGGATTCCCTGGTGGTTCAGATGAAAAGAATCCCACCCCCCCAACCGCAATGCCAGAGACTTGGGTTTGACCCCTGGGTATGGAAAATCCCCTGGAGGAGGAAATGGCAACCCACTCCAGCATTCCCACCTGGAGAATCCCACGGACAGAGGAGCCTGACAGTCCACAGTCCCCGGTGTCACAAAGAGTTGGACATGACTGAGTGACTAACACACACTGCACTTTCATATATTCTAAAAATTGTATTCGTTTGAATCTACTTACAAGTATCAGGAACCACAATTTAAGATGCGTCTCACAAATCTGCCATCTGTCTATTTTGTACTTATGTATATGTGCTCAGTCATGCTCCACTCCCTGCGACCCCATGGACTGCAGTCCGCCAGGCTCCTCTGTCCATGCGACCCTTCTGCAAGAATGCTGGAGTGGGTCGCCATCTCCTCCCAGGGATCCCAACCCGCATCTCCAGCACTGTAGGCGGAAACCTTACTGCTGAGCCTGCGTGGATAGCCCATTTATTTTTTATAGTAGGAAAACTGCAGGGAGGTTGGTTGGTTGCTGGCATTGATAAACAGCTTAAGGATTCATCCTTCTGGCTTTCTATTACATCATCATCCTAGGCTCCAGATGCCTGTTCCATCTCCAGGCATGAGGAGAAAAGTCAGTGCCAGAGCTGTTGTTACCATTTAGCAGGAAAGAGAAACATTTCTAGAAATCTCTTGTCAGGCTTCTGCTTTAGTCTCACTGCCTAAAACTGAAAACATTCTTTTCCATTATGGTTTGTTACAGGATATGGAATATAGTACCCTGTGCTATACAGTAGGATCTTGTGTATCCATTCTGCATATAATGGTCTGCGAACCCCAACCTCCAGTTCCATTATATATATTATAGAATGGATAAACAACAAGGTCCTACTGCATAGCACAGAGAACTGTAGTCAATATGATAAGCCATAATGGAAAAGAATATTTAAAAATAATGTATATATATATATAACTAAAGTAAGTCTTTGAAGAGTTTTAATAATATCAACTCATTTTCTGAACAGTCAAAGCATATGTCTATGTCTACTAAAATAGGTAGTGTCCATACTACTCTCATCAACTGAATATATTTAATAAAGAGATAAAAATGATCTGAAATTAGGTAAGTATATTCTGTCACAACAGTCAAATATCATTTAAATTTCTAATGCAAATAGATTTTGAGGTGTTAGATTTTCATGGAACATTTTATGAAAAGCTTAAAACAGCCTTATCAACATAATCATGTCTTCTCATGTGCACAGACTATAAATCTAATTTTTCCTCAGTATTTACTAGTTATTTTGTTTCTCAAAATCATTTCAACAGCTTGATGGACCACACATACACACACAGGTTAATTCCACAACTGACCATCTGTTAATACAACACACAGCACAGTCACAATACAGGAACTTACCTTGGGACCACTTTGAAAGTCTGTGTTTTTCCCATATGAGCTGCACTTCCTGATGCTAACCTACAACATCAAACTGGGATTTTGCTGTCAATTATCAATACAAAGGAAGCAGACAGAAAGGAAAGGTGATGTGCCATTTAAAATTGGAGGCAGTATCCACAGCCCAACTTCCCCAGCGGAGTGAGTCTCCCTACCAAAGATATACTGGTTTATTGTTCCCACATCTTTACTCTTTCGCTTCATTGTGATTATTCATCCAAGGCCTTTTCCAGTTGCTTTTGTAGCTTCTCCCACTGATGCAGATGTCATCTATTTCCCCAGGTCCATGGACACCGAGTCCCTGGATGCTGGATGTGGCCCTGTGACTTGTGTGGGGAAACTGAATGTGGCCATGTGACAGCATGTCAGTTCTAAGCCAAGACCTGAAGAGGCATTGTGTGTTTTAACACCCTGCCTTGTGTTTCTGCCATTACCACAAAATGAGCACGTCTAGGGAGCCTGGACTTAGACACAGAGCAGACCCAAATCCTGTCCTACCTCTCTGAGCCAGCACAGCTGAACTCAGATCAGATCAAGTGAACCTTGCCAACTCTTAGACCAATGAACAGAAACAATAAATATTTGCTCTGAGCCACTAAGATTTGAGTTTTGTATGTTGAAATAGCTGTCTTATACACTCTATCATCTGTCCCCACCAGAAACACCATACCTATTTTTTTAAAAAGTCAAACCATTTCAGCTGAGAGGACTAAAAGACTACAATATTTTTCTTTTATAATTTGTACTGAAAATATTCACTGTATTAGGTTTTGAAGATATCAGGTGAAAAATCACAGCATGCCCATATCCTTATTCATACTACAATCCACACACAAACTACATTTCATTAAAAATGATAACCTTATTTACCAGGCATTGGTTTTAATTATCTCACACACACACATACACCCCAACTTCCAAAGTATGTATGCAAAAAGTATGTATGCAAAGTATGTATGCAAAGAAGTATGCAAACACTATATAATCAGATCTGGACAAAAATCTCTAAGGAACAAAATTACAGCAGCTTTCAGCCTTTCTCCTCTAATTTTCCCATCATACTGAGCCCTCACTTGACAGCAATGATGGAGTATTGTGCCTCTAAAAGGAGAAGAGGAAAAAAAAAATCCCTCGCCTGAAACTCTCATGAGTTTTGTTCCTACGCTGTAGCTCCCAAGGCCATCCATCATACTTGACTTAAAATAAATCCAAAGAGGTGAAATTTTCTCAACCGTGAATATCAGAACTGATATGTAAAGGGAGACAGGTTGTCTTCCGTTATGTTATTCAAACATGTACTTACAAGCAAGAGAGACAGCAATCTAAATGTGTAGCTAATCGAAAGTGACATTGTTAAGTACTTGTAAAGAGGGTGTGTGCCTGTGTGTAATTATTCATGTCTATGTCTAGGAAGATGGAGCTTTGGCAAAAGTCTCATGGCTGGTATCTGTCAATTAGAGATCAACCCTCAGCAATCCCACTGCCCCAATTTTCATTCCTTGTGATATTTAATGATATAATGCCATTAAACCAGCCAGCCAGACACAACTCTGAGAAAGCATCTTACTAATCCAGCTCAGCCTCTAACTCTCCTCCTAAGAAGTACACAGAGAGAGAAATGATGAGCACAGACAGACAGGTGGACAGTGTCCAGAGGCAGAGAAGGCTGTGGGTAGATCCAGAAGTAAGACAGATGGGGCAGTAGGCATATCAGTTTCAGAATCTATGAAGAAAGCATCCAATTCCATCAAACAAATGCAATGTTATTTGGATTTCTAAGATTGTGTGCAAATTCAAACAAAATATAATTTAGAGTTAGAAGGGATCTTATGTATCTCCCCTCCCTACTGCTCATTTTTATAGTCAAGGGAATAGAAACCCAGGAAGACTGTAATACTTCTGACATACCCAGTTGGTGGCAAAGGCAGAACTAAAATCCAGCTTCCAGGGAAATCTTTCGTGCTGTTTAGAGAAGGACATTATGGTCAGTTCCCAGATGGGAATACTGAAGTCTGAGGAAGAAGGAGATGTGAATGGTTTGATAGGTGGGATCAAGTCTTAACTGTGACCTTTATTAATTGTTTTGATGTGAGTGGAATTACCAGACCTCCTTGAATCTTTATTTCCTCATTAGTAAGATGAACATAATAAAAATATGCCTAATAATGAGCTGTGCTCAAAATCATTTTCCTGCAGAAAACTTTTTGTGGACGCAGGGTGATCAATTGATGGAGTATGAAAATAAGACCTTATTTTACGTTAAAAAAGAAGAAGAAGAAGAAGAAAGCTGTTTACAACAAAAGCATATTACACATCACATACTTGTGTTAAGAACTATTTTTTTTGTCAAAGAAGATACAGGGAAGAAAAATTAAGCTCATAAGAATTCACAGTAGCACTCCAGTGCAGCAGATCCCAAATCTGTTCAAGTTCTAAAAATAGAATTCACATCATCAAATGCAATAGCTCTCAGAAAGTGGCTGATCATCTCTAGAAAGTGCAGCTCCTCAGGGCACTTCACAGACACACTATGACACATTTTCCCGAAGTTCAAACACAGGAGACTAGAGTATGAATGAAACTACTTATAGGCATCGCTATAGATGAAATCACTTTTTGAAGAGGCACATCAAATCTTTTTTTATGATTACTACATTAACCTCCTTCCATGATCTTTTCCTGTAGAGAATACAAATGTTAGATGAGAGGAAATATTACTCACGCCAGGAAACTGAACTGTGGCTATAGTTATATGGGATATTTTAACACCTGAAAACAGGGACGTGTATTTAAAGAAGCACAAATGCTGCTGAGTCACTCTGCTTTAGAAATGATACAAGGGAGGAGGGGGAGAACCTAAGTAAGGTTTGGTGCAGGAAAGATCAAGAAAGGGTCAAATCTGGAAGGCTGTAATGTTCACTTAGATATTAAGAGCCTCTGTCCATTTGCATATAGTAAATGCTGAAGAAATTGATATTGGTACTTCAAATGCCTAGGTTACCAATACATTTTGGTCTGCTTGGTCATGAGGAATATACTTGCTTATTGAAAAAAAATTACTGAAAAACAAGAATAAATGTGTTTCTTACAGTATTCATTATAAATAAATTTGAATAACCTTTTTTTCTTTTTAGTCACATTGCCCCAGTTATTATGGGGATATTTCCACCAGTGGGAAACCCAACTCTTGAAGAGATATGACATAATTACTAATTATCTTAATAGCCAAGGTAGTACAAAAACTAAGCCTTGAATGATAAAATATATAATCAACATGTTTTTTATAAATCTCTCTAAAAAGAAATGATCTCAAGAAATTCACAAAAAAATGAATACACATAACAAGACTGATACAAAGAAAAAAAGAAGGCACATATGCCAATTCTACAGGTAAACATTTAAGATATTAAGAACAATATATGGTTTTGAGTGTCCTTATAAAGCAAGAAAGAAGCAGTATTTAGTTATTTCACCTCTATTACCAAAAAGAAGAATCACTAATCCTGTGGGCAGACAAAAGTTTTTCTAATATTAAATTCTGAGAGAAATTGCTAGATTACAGAATTCGCACCTAAGCCCTTTCACTGACTATACAGTCAGCAAAAGCAAGACTGTGAGCTGACTGTGGCTCAGATCATGAGCTCCTTATTCCAAAATTTAGGCTTATATTGAAGATAGTAGGGAAAACCAGTAGGCCATTCAGGTATGACCTAAATCAAATCCCTTATGATTATATAGTGGAGGTGACAAATAGATTCAAGGGATTATTAGATCTGGTAGACAGTGCCTGAAGAACCACGGGTGGAGGTTTACAACATTGTACGTGAGGTGGTGACCAAAACCATCCCCAAGGAATAGAAATGCAAGAAGGCGAAGTGGCTGTCTGAGGAGACCTTACAGATAGCTGAGAAAAGAGAAGAAAAAGGCAAAGGAGAAAAGGAAAGATATATCCAACTGAAGGCAGAGTTCCAGAGAATAGCAAGGAGAGATAAGAAAGCCTAAATAAACAATGCAAAGAAATAGAGGGAAACAATAGACTGGGAAAGACTAGAGATCTCTTCAACAAAATCAGAGATACAAAGGGACTATTTCATGCAAAGATGGGCTCAATAAAGGACAGAAAAAAGCAAGGACCTAGCAGAAGCAGAAGAGATTAAGAAGAGGTGACAAGAATACATAGAACTATACCAAAAAAAAAAAAAAAAAAAAAGGTTTCAATGACCTGGATAACAATGGCGTGGTCACTCACCTGGAGAACACATCCTGGAGTGTGAGGTCAGGTGGGCCTTAGGAAGCATTATGACAATCAAAGCTAGTGGAGGTGATGGCATTCCAGCTGAGCTATTTCAAATCCTAAAAGATGATGCTGTTAAAGTGCTGCATTCAACATGCCAGCAAATTTGGAAAATTCAGCAGTGGCCACAGGATTGGAAAAAGTCAGTTTTCATTCCAATCCCAAAGATGGGCAATGCCAAAGAATGTTCAAACTAGCATACAATTGTGCTCATTTCACATGCTAGCAAGGTAATGCTCAAAATCCTTCTAGCTAGGCTTCAACAGTATGTGAACCAGGAACTTCCAGATGGACAAGCTGGATTTAGAAAAGGCAGAGGAACTAGAGACCAAATTGTCATCAACTGTTGGAGCATAGAAAAAGCAAGGGAATTCCAGAAAAACATCTTCTGTTTTCACTGACTATGCTAAAGCCTTTGACTGTGGATCACAACAAACTGTGGAAAATTCTTAAGGAGATGGGAATACCAGACTACCTTACCTGTCTCCTGAGAAACCTGTATACAGGTCAAGAAGCAACTATTAGAACCAGACAAGGAACAAACAATGGTTCAAAATTTGGAAAGGAGTATGTCAAGGATGTATATTGTCACCCTGTTTATTTAACTTATATGCAGAGTACATCATGTGAAATGCCAGGCTAGATGGACACAAGCTGGACTCAAGATTGCCAGGGGAAGTATCAACAACCTCAGATATGCAGATAGATACCACTCTAATGGCAGAAAGTGCAGAGGAACTAAAGAGCCTCTTGATAAGGATGAAAGAGTCAAGTGAAAAAGCTGACTTAAAACTCAACATTTAAAAAACATAGATCATGGCATCCAGTCCCATCACTTCATGGCAAATAGATGGGGAAAAAGTGGAAACAGTGGCAGCTTTTATTTTGGCTCCAAAACCACTGTGGACAGTAACTGCAGCCACAAAATTAAAAGATGCTTGCTCCTTGGAAGAAAAGCAATGACAAGCCTAGACAGCATATTAAAAAGCAGAGACATCACTTTGCCAACCAATGTCCATATAGTCAAAGCTGTGGTTTTTCCAGTAGTCATATACAGATGTGAGAGTTGGACCATAAAGAAGGCTCAGTGCCAAAGAATTGATAATTTTGAACTGTAGTGCTGGAGAAGACTCTTAGGAGTGAGTCCCCTGGAAAGCAAGGAGATCAAACCAATCAGTTCTAAAGGGAATCAACCCTGAATATTCATAGGAAGGACTGATGTTGAAACTGAAGTGCCAATACTTTGGCCACCTGATGCAAAGAGTCGACACATTGGAAAAGACCCTGATGCTGGAAAAACTGAGGGCAGGAAGAGAAGGGGATGACAGAGGATGAGATGGCATCACTGACTCAATCGACATGAGTTTGAGCAAACTCCAGGACATAGTGAAGGACAGGTAAGCGTGGCATGCTGCAGCCCATGGGGTCACAAAGAGTTGGACATTACTTACCAACTGCACGACAACACCAGAGCCTTAGCCCTATCCCAGCTGTTAGGACTGGGATAGGACTTCATAGTTGACTTCATAGAGCCAACTGGGCTGGTCTGGTCATCTGTCAGTGACCTTTGTCCTTCTAGCCAGAAAGCTTTGGAGATTATCTTGACCACTCAAAGATTTGGAACTGAAGTGATGAGTTTTTCAGCAGATCAGCTAAAATAGCAGCATCCTAGAAACAGCAGGTTTGTTTAAATGAACCCCTTTTTCTGTGTCTTAGGAAACAGAGTTTTTCTATCTCCCTTCTTCCCCCAGGCATTAGTACTGAAGAGAAGCCCAGCACTTTATCCCAGCAACCTTAGCTGAGGCCTGATTATCACTTTCTCTCTCCAAAAATTCATTTCCCTAAGGGTAAGCTATGTCCTACATATGGGATGTTTACTATACATCACACACTTTATATATTTTGCACCTTATTGAGAATCTTCACAATAATCCTGCAAGCTAGATGTAAAACTAATGAAATATAGACATTAACTTTGCCCAGGGTCAGACAGCAAATGGGAGAATTAGGTTCTGAACCCAAAGCCTAGAATTAGCCTCCTGCCATAAACAACTGAAAACTAAGCAAAATATAGGAAATAACTATTTTTAGATATTTGCCAGCAAGCAATACAAGTACTGTAATCCTTGAGAGAGGTACAACAAATGAAGTGAGCCTCAAAATTGCCTAGGCTTACAGCTAAGAGGTGATTTGGGGACTGAAAAATAATTAAGAGGGCCCGAGTGGCCTATGGGACATTATTAAGTAGTCTAATGTATGTAAAGTTAGAAGCGGGGGTCTAGGAGAG
The DNA here is from genome assembly GCF_910594005.1 of Cervus elaphus. Taxonomy (NCBI): domain Eukaryota; kingdom Metazoa; phylum Chordata; class Mammalia; order Artiodactyla; family Cervidae; genus Cervus; species Cervus elaphus. Next base: position 70,965,827 of record NC_057826.1, read on the forward strand.
ACAGAATATATCTAAAGAAAAATTGACTTTCACGAGCACTCAGAACATCCAAAACGTTTTTTAATCTCCAGACCTTAAGCATGGACAACCAATGACTGTGAGACAGCTGAGGACATCTCATGCACACAGCAAGGACGTGGGAGCAAAAGGAGAAGGAGGTTGTGTCACTTTTGACCCGCTGGATCAAGATTTTTAAAGGTGGCTACTTTTTTTTACAATCATATCTTTGCCACTTGGCCCTGTTCCATACCTCCAGTTCTCGCCAGCTTACTATAACACTGTCTCTGCCCTTTCCCCCTTCATCCCCTTAGGGCTGATAATGGTTTTCTGCTAGTGTCTAGGAACCTCACAAACTCATGCTGGTTTTCTTAATTGATCTGGACATAATCTCTTTATTAAGTTTACTTTTGAATATACATCCTCTGTTTTCTGCCAGGACTCTGATAGAGTAATTAGAATCAGGAATGGGGTTTATTTCCCACCTTTTAGTATGCTTCTGTGTTATTAAGTCATTTAGGGCTCTTGCTATCTGATGCTTGCCATACCCAGCTGGAATAATAGCAGCAATGTAATGGGCCAGCATAATATTTTAAGAGCTACCAAAATGATCAAACTCCTTCCAGACTTTATGACGGAGAAAAGGTAAACTGTCATACCTTAAAGTAAGGCAGTGACAAGTACACTGCTATCCCTTCCAGAAGAAGATGAATTGGTTGGTATGAAAATAAAGCATTCTCTGTATCAATAAATGAATATTAGCTCCCACAGGCTGTGTTGATATACTCAGAAAGTATACCATATCTGAAACAGCACTTGCAATTTGTATCCCCATGTAGTTAAGTTTAGAAGAATCCAGACATTCTCTAAAAGCCATCTGTTTTCTCATTAGCCAAAAGAGAATTTAAATGGGAGTGCAGTATGAGTCACCACCCCGGTATCTTTCAAGCTTTGATGGTGTCACAAATCTCTGCAATTACCCCAAAGATATAGTATATGCTTTCAACTAGAAGGAAAAATTTGATGCTCTTTCTCCCAGAACATATGAGTCTGGGGACCAAAAGTAGAAGTGAGAGGGGCCCCCTTACATTATTAGACCTAATTAATCACTTGCATAATTTTAACTTCCTATTCTTGCAACGTTGGACTTGGTGGGTTCAGAGATCTGAGTGCCCAGAGGAGGGAGTCTTCCAATAAGGGAACTCAGTCATGGTGCATTAGAAAGACAGGAAGCTAAGAATGCTCCCTGACCACTTTAAGCTTTCATAAACTAAAGATGCATTTATTTTATTTCAGTGCGTCACCAAACGAATGTCTTCAATAGAATATTTTGAACTGGGCCTAGAATATTAAACTTCTGCAATCAAAGAAACAGGAATCAATGTTAAAGCTGCACGTTTTGAAAAATAGTCTAGAATGAATGTCCTCAGATCAATATTAAAATGATGCAAAGAATGTACTGTGAAACAAATACTCTCAAAAATTCCCTGGTGAGAGAGTAAGTTGGTGTACATCCTTGATAAGCTATTTGGCAATATGTATCTGAAACAGGGGTGGACAACTCTCACACAAGGGCCAGATATAGCACACAGCTTGTTTTCATACAGCTTGTGAGCTAAGAATGGCTTTTCCATTTTTAAAGGAGGAGGAGGAGGAGGAAGAGGCAGGGAGAGGAGGTAGTGGATGAGGAGGAGAATGGGGGAAAGGAGTGGGGTGAGGAAGAAGTCACAGACATAGAAGAAGCCTTAGCCTACAAAGTAAAAATATTTACTACTTGACTCTTGACAGAAACAGTTTGCTGATACCTACTTAAAATGTTAAACATGTCCTTATCCTTTAATCACTAAAACCTGACCTGTGTGAATCTATCCCAGAAGAATAATCACTTTGTTATTCAAGGTCTATTATAGGGGATTCCTGGTGGCTCAGTGGTAAACAATCTGCCTGCCAATGCAGGAGACATGGGTTTGATCCCTGATCCAAGAAGATCCCACGTGCCTCAGAGCAACTAAGCCCATGAGCCACAACTACTGAGCCTGTGTTCTAGAGCTGGGGGGCCACGACTACTGAGCCCATGTGATGCAACTACTGAAGCCCACGTGCCCTAGGGCGCATGCTCCACCAGAGAAACCACCGCAATGAGAATCCCACTCTCCACAACTAGAGAAAAGCCCATGCAGCAACGAAGACCCAGCAGAGCCAAAACTAAATAAACCAAAGATCTATTATAAAGATACATTACAAAATATCCATCAAAGAATAATTTATAGTTTAAAAAGGGAGAATATTTGTTTGTTCAATCTAAGTTCACCAACCAGAGATCAAACTCGCACCGCCTGCATTAGAAGCACAGAATCTTATCCACTGGACTTCCAGGGCAGTCTCCAAGAACTGAGGGACTAAATGCTGTAAACACTATATACACACTTGCTATTAGAATGATTTTCTTTATTTGGTGCTGAATTAGACCTCACAAAGCAAAAAGGAAGAATGGGGCAGAACTCCATTTCTCCAAAGCGTTCCCTTTTAAATTCAAATGAATGGTTCAATAACATGTTTTCATGTTCCATTTGATTCATTTTGAAATATTTCAGTTGTTTCTCATTTTCCCTTCAAGCTAGTATATGCCCAAAAGGAAAAAAAAAAAAAACTAAAAAAAAAAAAAAAAGCAAACAAAACCTAAGCCTCCAAAAAGAATTTCATGTTTTTCCTCAGTAGAGTATTATAAGAGTCAGGGTCTTTTCAAAATGTTTTGTTTGGCTAAGTTATCATAGTTTCTTTTCCTTTATATTTAAAACATAAAATCAATCCTAATCATCTTCAATTTAATAACTTGTTTTTCATATTTTATCACTATCTGAAAATTACCTTTCCCCCCTCCCCCACGAGGAGACTGTTATAATCTCAAATGTGATTTTATGTCTTAGGGCTATTGTTTACTAGAAAACACAGCACCAATTTAAAACGCATGTCAGTAGAAAAATCAATTTAATAGAAGAAAATTAATTTCATTGGCAAATCTTTCAGGAAAGCAATTGATCCATAAGGTGAGCTAAATCTATACTAAGAAGAGAATTGAGTTCACCATATATTTTTCACCTAAGAAGAACTTATCAATATACTCAAGTTCATGATAAATATTCCCTGGAATGATTCCACCAAACAAATAATAGAATTGAAACCTCTGAGTCTAGCACTGCAGAGAAATTATAAATAAGCACAAGATTGTCAATAATGGCTTCAGAAGGACAAGAAGATTAGACTGAATTGTGCTGAGAGGTATTTCAGGTGTAAGGTTTTAACTGTGGGTTTGCATTTTCTTTATAAACATAGATGTAGATTTTCTTGACAAATTTTCACAATTTATGATTTAAAATAATATGAGGCACTGCACCGACTTGTTGCTAATGAGCAAAAGCACCAAATCATTTCTTGTCTTTCATCTGAAATGACAGCCATACCTATCAATGATAGTGATGCAGAAAATTCCTAGGGAAAGGCACAACCACCCTGGTATGAGGTTAGGGGAGATAATACATAACCAAATTCAGCACGATTAAAACATAAGATATACCCATGATGGCTTCACCCTTTGAGAATAAAAGGAAATGAAAACACAATTACTAGGGAAACCAGTAATATGTATCTACTCCTGCAGCAATGTCTACCAGCTAATTTAATTCTCAAATAGTTCTATAATTTGCCATGGAATCAAGGATAGTGTGAATTATCTGAAAAGAGAAAACAGTAAAGGAAAAGTTGTATAACTTGATTTAGATTAACAAAGGTGTTTCTCTGCTGAAGGGATTTGATACTGTTTTTTTTGCAGAAATTTAAAAAATAGTTTCTATTTTTAAAACAATGTGAATTTGAGCCTTAATATTTGCTCCATTAAAAGAAAACAAAAAAAAAAATAAATAAATAAAAGAAAACAAAAACAGTAAGAATGTTGGAATCTCATTGTGATGGTTTCCGTGTTAAATGAGTAAGACCCTCTCCAAAGATTCTCAAACAGTGGAGTTGCCCTGGGAGGCAGCATTTGTAAGCTGGGGAGCTGTCCAAAAACATGAAGTACACACTCTGTTCTGATGATCGATAAAAAATGCCATCTGCCTCACTGCCCACACAGGGGACTAGGCACTGAGGGCTCACAATAAATGAGTCTAGGCCCAAAGGTCTGAGTACTCAGGCTGTTTCATTGCCAAATGTACCAGGCAGGTGTCCAGGGCACAAGTCATTTCCCAGAATTAGAAACATATTTTCTCTGGACCATTTTGAGCTTCTTCTACCAGGAAAAGAACAAGCAAAAGGTGGTAGGGGTTTTGCTTAAGAGCTAGCATGATTTATCCCATTAGATGGAAACAGTCTTGCTGGAGATTCTGTGGGTATAAGAGAAATCTGGGGGACAGGTTAGCAGGTGTCTCTTGTAATGTTATCCAGGCTGTACTGGCAAAGGTTGAGACCCCTCAGAAAAAAAGGTTCAGACCCAAGAGGAATTCAGACCTGCTGAAATGCTGGCTGGAGGCAAGAACAACTTGAAGCAGGAAATGAATGGGGAAAGACTATGACCTTGTGATTAGGTAAACAGGGAATCTTGACTAAACCTCTATTTTCTTACATACTGTTGGGATATCTAGAGACTGATAAATTCTTCCTGTTTATCCTTTCAATTAATACTATTAACTTTTTCTTTGTCTCCCCCCTCCTTTTTGAGGGGTTTCTTTTCTATATGCATGATATATTAATTGCAATAAAAATATTCATTTGATTCATAAGTTGCAAAACATTTAAATGGAGTATGATGGGACAAGAGGAAAAATGAGCACTATCCATGACTGTGAACTCAAAGAATAGGGTTCCCATGACATCACTTCTGGATCCAGTAACTACCGGTCTGTGTTATCTCCAGTGAAGAAGGAAGTGTTTGTGGTTATACATGGTAGAACTAGAGCAAAGCTGTCAAGGACCTACCTGGATGTACAGATGTTTACATCTATAGGATAAAGGAGAGACTTCTAGAAGGCATCTCTAGAATGTTGGCCTGTCCCTTCACTCTCCTCCCTTTTCTGGGAAGAGCTCCCAGATTCTAAGGGGGAACCTCTGAACACCAAATGTGGTCTGGATTTTTCAGAAGTGACTGGTCACAAAATAGCTACCAGTGTGTGTGTGTTAGTTGCTCAGTCGTGGCTGACTCTTTGAGACGCCACGGCCTTCTCTAAGCAAGACCATGGAATTCTCTAAGCAAGAATACTGGAGTGGGTTGCCATTCCCTTCTCCGGGGGATCTTCCCAACCCAGGGGTTGAACCCAGGTCTCCTGCATCGCAGGCAGATTCTTTGCCATCTGAGCCATAAGGGAAGCCCAAAATAGCTACCTGACCTAAGTTAATGCCAATGTGTATATATATACACACATATATATATATATATATTTTTTTTTTTGCCAAAAAGAAAAAAAATTGGGAACAAGAAACTAAAAGAGACTTAAAGTCATTGGATCTGGGTTATGTAAATGACAGAAAAAAACCATAAAATCTTGCTTACAAGCAGAGCTTTGTGGTTGCCACCTGGCCCAAGCCTCAGTTATTCAAATCTTCCTTAATGTCATGAAGTACCATCGTATTTTCCAAATAAATTCCTGTCTTGTTTAAGCTAACCAGAGTCAGTTAGTTGAAATCAGTGCTTCACAAACTAAGGCTAGGAAATGAAAATAAGAAAAATTTCATTTGGAATTGCCTCTGTGGCTTAAAAAAAAAAGAGTGGGGGTCAGTTTTCTTTGATGTGTATTTAATTTTAGGAAAATGTATATTCTCATCATTTGACTCTATTACCCTTCAAAGGACTCTTGAATCCCAAGACACACCCCCAAATCCTCTGTCTTACTGGATCAGTGATCAAGCCTCAGTCCTCATCTCATGAACTTTTCAGTAGCATTATGCAGGATTGAACACACATTCTTTCCCTTGAAATTCCTTTCTAGAAACCCAAAACCCCATCGTTAGCACTCTTCCAATTTTCCTCCTAGTTCACTACTCACTCTTGCTGGCTTCTTGCCCCCCGACCCCCACTTTATCTCCAGGTTATTAACCTTAGTACCACTGACATCTGGGGTCAGATAACTCACATGGGAGAATGTTCTGTGCATTGTAGGATGCTTAGTAGACTCTCTGGCCTTTGTCCCCTAGTTACTAGTAGCACCCCGCCCTCCTCCCTCCTGTCAGTTGTGACAACTAAAAATGTGTCTAGACATTCATTGCCAGATGTTACTGTGTTGAGAACCAAAGCTCTAAATATTTCAACATCCCAAAGATCTGTACTGAGCCCTCTTCTCCATCTTCACCCACTCCCTTGATCACCTCAACTAGCCTCAAAAGTTTAAATGAGTGAGAGTTGCTTCAGTCGTGTCTGACTCTTTGCAACCCCATGGACTATAGCCTGCCAGCCTCCTCTGTCTATGGAATTTTCCAGGTAAGAATACTGGAGAGGGTAGCCATTCCCTTCTCCAGGGGATCTTCCTGATCCAGGGATTGAACCCAAGTCTCTTACATTGCAGGCAGATTCTTTACCATCTGAGCCACCAGGAAAGCCACACTGAAATTCTAATATTCCCAAATTAATGTATCCAGCCAGACCTATCACTCTCCTATCTCACAAAGGCATCAATGACTCACTGCATGAAGTATGGATTCCAAACTCATGATTTTCATCCTAAATGTGCACCTTCCTCAGTCTTTCCCACTTAGTCAAATGGCATCAATATCTAATCTTTCTAAAATTAAGAACCTGCTTCATCCTTGAATCCTCTCTTTCTCCCACATACCACATTAATGTTAGGAACAAGACTTATTTGATCAGATATTAAATGGTACCCTGCATCTGATCACTTGGTATATTATCATCACCCAGTCCAAGCCACTATCTACTCTCATATGGGCAACTGACATAATCTCCCAGCTCTTTTCACTTCTTCACTCTTGTTCCTCATAATATTATCCCAAAGCATCCAAGGGATCTTTTAAACGTCATCAGTTCAGTTCAGTCATTCAGTCGTGTCCGACTCTTTGCAACCCCATGAATCGAAGCACACCAGGCCTCCCTGTCCATCACCAACTCCCAGAATTTACTCAAAGTCATGTCCATCGAGTCAGTGATGCCATCCAGCCATCTCATCCTCTGTCGTCCCCGTCTCCTCCTGCCCCCAATGCCTCCTAGCATCAGGGTCTTTTCCAATGAGTCAACTCTTTGCATCAGGTGGCCAAATTATTGGAGTTTCCGCTTCAGCATCAGTCCTTCCAATGAACACCCAGGACTGATCTCCTTTAGGATGGACTGGTTGGATTTCCTTGAAGTCCAAGGAACTCTCAAGAGTCTTCTCCAACACCACATACAGTTCCTCAAATTAACATCCTACAAGGGCATCCCATCACAGTTTTAAGAAAAGGCAAATTCTTCACTTTAAAGGACTCACCTGATCTGACTCCTGCCTACCTCTTTCTCTACCCACCTTCTCCCCTCTCCCTTATTCACGTCACTCATTCTGCCATTTCAACCTTCTTGCCATTCTATAAGCCAACCACATTCCTGCCTATGGCATTTACACTTGGTATTTCTTCTGCTGGAATGTTGTCCCCCAGATCATCACATCATTGCTTTCCTGACATCATTCAGATATCTGCTCAAATATACTTCCAACAGAGATTTCTTGTCACTGCCCCTCCGCCAACATTTTCTCTCTGAAATATTTTATCCTTAACACTTAGCATTTCCTGAAACTATATAACTAAGTCTCAGACAAAGTTGGTTTTAGCAATGCCAGTTTTCAGATCAGATTTTATTCTCTACAGATGGCATTATGGTAGTCCTTCTTTTAAGAGAGAGAAAAGAGAAATGCAAGTATATGACAGATATTTTATGTAGGTTGCTTCTCAATTACAGTTAACACTTAAAGCCCTAGAGGTTTGTTTGTAGGTCTTACATTCAGTTCAGTTCAGTCACTCAGTTGTATCCAACTCTTTGCAAACCCAAGGACTGCAGCACGCCAGGCTTCCCTGACCATCACCAACTCCCGGAGTTTACTCAAACTCATGTCCATCGAGTCCGTGATGCCATTCAACCATCTCATCCTCTGTCATCCCCTTCTCCTCCCGCCTTCAATCTTTCCCAGCATCAGGGTCTCTTCCAATGAGTCAGCTCTTTGCATCAGGTGGCCAAAGTATTGGAGTTTCAGCTTCAGCATCAGTCCTTCCAATGAATATTCAGGACTGATCTCCTTTAGGATAGACGGGTTGGATCTCCTTGCAGTCCAAGGGACTCTCAAGAGTCTTCTCCAATACCACAGTTCAAAAGCAGATCTTACAGTAAGGAGCCAGATCTTACATTAAGAAAATAAAATGGGTTTCAGCTTGGGTGCCCTGATATTGCGAGTGAATGACTAGAATGCAACATTGGCAGGAATTCTAAGGCCATGTTCAGGCTTGGTAGGAAAGAGTCTTGTGGCTGACTAGCACTGCTTTTCCTAACATGGGAGGGAAGAGTGATGGTAAGCATGCCATGTGTTTGCCCATCCTTTGACTAAGTCCTCTGATTCTTTTGTCAGCTCATTTTGGGGCAGCTTAAACTCACTGGCGTCCTCGTCAACTTAAAACAGGAGACATATGAAACTCAATCTTTAGTAAAAGACTTGATGGGGGCAGGGAGAGCTAAAAGATATGCTGAAACCATCAGTAGGTGCGAATCACCCCTATACCTTTTTTTTTTTTTTCACCCCTATACCTTTTAACTCTTGTAAATAGAGAAAGGAGATAATGGCAAACAGGAGAAAAGGGAATGAATTCAAAGATCTTTTTCATAAGAGAATGTGACTATTTTACTTTCCTTGCTCTTTAAGAAAAGCCAGATTCAAGGATGAAATTATGAGATACAATGTTGAATATTAAGCAACAGGCCTGGAAAAACTGAAGATAAGGAGAAAAAGGGGAAAGGGGGGAAAGGATAAAAAAAAGGTCCCTCTACAACAAAAAGTTTTCCAATTATCCCAACTCCTCTCCCCAGGCTTCAGAAAGGTCAACTGATAGCCCTTGGCTCCTAACATGTAACTGTATCCCATTCCTCTTTTGATCTTCTCACCGAGAGGGATTTAACTGCCCTCTTCTTGATTCATTAGATGGTCACTTCAAAGAGACGCCAGAGAGGCATCACTTGCCCAAACAACTCCTCTTTCTTAGTAAATCTAGGCAGAAACCCAAAAGCAATTTATCCTAAATTTCACAGATTATCGTCTTTGGCCCCTGTCAGTGACCTCAGCCTACAGTATTGATTACCCTTTCTGCCTCCCAATATGAATCTTCTAGATGATCAATCAGTTCTCAGAACAAGGAAAGAGTTCTCCAATCTAATACTGAAGAGGTCCTAAGATCCACAATAAGCCCAAGGAAAAAACCAAATAACCTAGTAAACTCGCCATAACTCTGATACCATTTACATCTCATTTCTTACCCCAAAAGTCAAGATGGGATCATTCAAAGAGTATTAACACTCAGTTTTAACAGCGCTTCCTTCAAGATGAAGTTGGGTACTCAATTCAGCAACAAATGGACTAAAATATTTTATTTAAATTAATAAATGTCTCTAACCACTCTAATGTAAATAAGTCTTGTGCAGTCCCTGTGAAAAGACAACATGAAAATCCATGAGTTTTCATGTATTTTTTAAAAAGACTTTAATGGATAAATGGGCAAATGGCAAGTAAGAAAAATGACCAATGAATATGGAGAAATGTTCAACATCACCAGTAAAGAAAGAAATGCCAGTTAAAAGAACAATAAAATACAACATTCTCACCTCAAGTATGAAAGATAAAATTCTGAAAATACGCACTGTTGGTAACAGGGCAGTAAAATTGGCACTCCTCTCTTAAAAAACAGCACAGTGCCTGCCACATTCATTAAGTCAGCCCCAACAGTTTACAAGGTACCTAGATATAGCAAGCTTCTGTTAAGTATTTGCTGAATGAATAGATGAAATAAGTCCATGGATACTCTGCTGGTGGGAGCATCCTGAACAAGATTTGGAGGGACAATTTGATAATAAGTATTACAATGCACATTTAACAGTCATACTTTTGACACTGTAATTCTTGTAGAAATCTACTATAAAGAAATTCTTTAAAAATGCAAACATCCTATGCAAAAATGTTTGTCACATTATTCAAATATCAAAAAAGTATAAACAAGCCAAGGATCCAAAATTAGGTAAATGATAGTAAATGGATGACCCAATTCTCTACACAGAATAGTTCATGATAATTAAAACAGTATTTACAAAATGTTTAAAAATATGGGAAAAGGTTTATAACATGTTAAGCAAAAAAAAATTACATATCAAGTGCAGAAATTTATATAGTAGAAAAATTGAACAGAAATGTAAAGTTTAACAGTAATTTTTCTATGGACTGTAATATAGAAAGTTTTCTTTTCTTCTATCCCTATAAATATTTCAGTATTTTCCTATAATGGTTATAGAATATTTTTATAATTTTTGTAAAAATTAAAATTCTATATTAACAGAATAGGAAGATCACTTTCTGAGGAGGGTTATCCAGTCAAGTACCCCAAATAACATCAAGAGGACGAGTACCCACAACCCTCACTGCCCGTGAGGTTTCTCACTGCCCATCACATTGGGGTTTCTCTTCTCATTTCTTTTTCATTCTCATGTTTGACAACACTCAGGATCAGTTCAGTTCAGTTCAGTCGCTCAGTCATGTCCGACTCTTTGTGAACCCATGGACTGAAGCACGCCAGGCCTCCCTGTCCATCACCAACTCCCAGAGTTTACTCAAACTCATGTCCCTTGAGTCAGTGATACCATCCAACCATCTCATCCTCTGTCATCCCCAACTCCTCCTGCCCTCAATCTTTCCCAGCATCAGGGTCTTTTCAAATGAGTCAGCTCTTTGCATCAGGTGGCCAAAGTATTGGAGTTTCAGCTTCAGCATCAGTCCTTCCAATGAATACTCAGGACTGATTTCCTTTAGGGTAGAATGGTTGGACTCCTTCCAGTCCAGGTGAATCTCAAGAGTCTCCTCCAATACCACAGTTTAAAAGCATCAATTCTTTGGCATTCAGCTTTCTTTATAGTCCAACTCTCACATCCATATATGACTACTGGAAAAACCATAGCCATGACCAAATGGAATTTTGTTGGCAAAGTAATGTCTCTGCTTTTTAATATGCTATCTAGGTTGGTCATAACTTTCCTTCCAAGGAGTAAGCGTCTTTTAATTTCATGGACACAGTCACCATATTCAGTGATTTTGGAGCCCCCCAAAATAAAGTCTGCCACTGTTTCCCCATCTATTTGCCATGAAGTGATCAGATCAGATCACTTCAGATCGGATCAGATGCCGTGATGTTAGTTTTCTGAACACTGAGCTTTAAGCCAACAATTTCACCCTCCTCTTTCACTTTCATCAAAAGGCTCTTTAGTTCCTCTTCACTTTCTGCCATAAGTGTGGTGTCATCTGCATATCTGAGGTTATTGACAGTTCTCCTAGAAATCTTGATTCCAGCTTGTGCTTCATCTAGCTCAGCATTTTGCATGATATACTCTGCATATAAGTTAAATAATCAGGGTGACAATATACAGCCTTGACGCACTCCTTTTCCTATTTGGAACTGGTCTGTTGTTCCAAGTCCAGTTCTAACTGTTGCTTCCTGACCTGCATACAGATTTCTCAAGAGGCAGGTCAGGTGGTCTGGTATTTCCATCTCTTTCAGAATTTTCTACAGTTTATTGTGATCCACACAGTCAAAGGCTTTGGCATAGTCAATAAAGCAGTAGTAGATGTTTTTCTGGAACTCTCTTGCCTTTTCTATGATCCTGCAGATGTTGGCAATTTGATCTCTGGTTACTCTGCCTTTTAAAACCAGCTTGAACATCTGGAAGTTCACAGTTCACATACTATTGAAGGCTGGCTCGGAGAATTTTGAGCACTACTTTACTAGCATGTGAGATGAGTGCAATTGTGTGGTAGTTTGAGCATTCTTTTGCATTGCCTTTCTTTGGGATTGGAATGAAAACTGACCTTTTCCAGTCCTGTGGGCACTGCTGAGTTTTCCAAATTTGCCATCATATTGAGTGCAGCACTTTCATAGTATCATCTTTTAGGATTTGAAATAGCTCAGCGGGAATTCCATCACTTCCACTAGCTTTGTTTGTAGTGCTGCTTCCTAAGGCCCACTTGACTTCGCATTCCAGGATGTCTGGCTCTAGGTGAGTGCTCACACCATCGTGATTATCTGGGTCGTGAAGATCTTTTTTGTACAGTTCTTCGGTGTATTCTTGCCACCTCTTCTTAATATCTTCTGCTTCTGTTGGGTCCATACCATTTCTGTCCTTTATTGAGCCCATCTTTGCATGAAATGTTCCCTTGGTATCTCTAATTTTCTTGAAGAGATTTCTAGTCTTTCCCATTCTATTCTTTTCCTCTGTTTCTTTGCATTGATCACTGAGGAAGGCTTTCTTATCTCTCCTTGCTATTCTTTGGAACTCTGTATTCAAATGTCTATACCTTTCCTTTTCTCTTTTGGTTTTCAGTTCTGTTCTTTTCCCAGCTATTTGTAAGGCCTCCTCAGACAGCTATTTTGCTTTTTTGCATTTCTTTTTCTTGTGGATAGTCTTGATCCCTGTCCCCCGTACACTGTCATGAACTTCTGTCCATAGTTCATCAGGCACGCTGTTTATCAGATCTAGTCTATCAGACATCCACCAGATGGTCAACACCAAAATCAGATTGATTATATTCTTTGCAGCCAAAGAGGGAGAAGATCTATACTGTCAGCAAAAATACGACTGGGACCTGACTGTGGCTCAGATCATGAACTCCCTATTGCCAAATTCAGACTTAAATTGAAGAAAGTAGGGAAAACCACTAGATCATTCAGATATGACCTAAATCAAATACCTTATGATTATACGGTGGAATATTCCAGATAGGCTTTTATGAATACACATCAATAAGGCATTTTGATGATTAACAAGTCTTTTCTATTAAAGTTTATTAAATCTCAATCAAAATCCTTCTGCCACACCTTTAGCCATTTTCTATTCACCATTAATGGATATAGAGACAACTTATCAGTATTTTTGGTCAATTAAAATTGTCTATATTAAAATAATTTTTAATACCTTGGCATACAGTATATTTTTATTAACCTTAATGAAGTTTTAGAAATAAGCCCTTTACATTTTCTTAAAGTTGTCTTTGGCATCTAAAATAATAATTATTCAGAGTAAATGAGATAACATGTATGAATAAGTGCTATATAATTATAAACTGCTTTCAAATAGTTTTAAATTTCTTGTGCCATACCATTTCTCACCTTTTATGTATTGCTGATGGAATTTCCCTCCCAATCTATGAACTGTTTCACTCATGTATGTTTTCCACAGTATATGCATTGTATATGCCCTTTATGAATTATACTGACTTTTAAAGGGTATGTTGTAAAGTGCTTTGAATACTACACAGGTAATTTAAAACACCAAAAAAAAATTTAACAGGCCCTGCGACATGCAAACCAAACCACAATGAAATACCATTTTAACATCCAGCAGGGTGGCTATAATAAAAAGTGCAGATAATAACAAGTATTGAAAAGGGTATAGAAAAATTAGGACTCATACATCACTAGTGGGAATGTAAAATGGCCATCAGCTTTAGAAAACAATCTGATATTTCTTCAAAAGGTAAAATAAAGAATTAAAATATGACCCAACAATTCCACTCTTGGTATATATCCAAGTGGAGAAGGAAATGGCAACCCACTCCAGTATTCTTGCCTGGAGAATCCCATGGACAAGGAACTTGGCAGGCTACAGTTCATGGGATAGCAAGAGTCACAATAGCTACGACACGACTTAGCGACTAAGAGAAATGAAAACATATATCCACACAAAAACTTGCAGACCAATGTTTATAGAAACATTATTAACAGCCAAAACATAGAAAACAACCCAAATGTCCACCTCCTTCCAAATAGATAAACAAAATGTGCTATATCTATACAATGAATGTTTTCTGGCAATAAAATGTATAAATCTTGAAAACAGTACGCTAAGTGAAAGAAGCCAGTTACAAATACCACATATTGAATGATCCCATTTATATACAATTTTCAGGCAGGAAAATCTACACAGGCAACAAGTAAATTAGTGGAAACCTAGAGCTGAAAAACCTGGCTTAAAACTCAACATTCAGAAAACTAAGATCATGGCCTCTGGTCACATCACTTCATGACAAATAGATGGGGAAACAATGGAAACAGTGAGAGACTTTATTTTGGGGGGCTCCGAAATCACTGCAGATGGTGACTGCAGCCATGAAATTAAAAGACGCTTGCTCCTTGGAAGAAAAGCTATGACCAACCTAGACAGCATATTAAAAAGCAGAGACATTACTTTGCCAAGAAAGGTCTATCTAGTCAAAGCTATGGTTTTTCCAGTAGTCATATATGGATGTGAGAGTTGGACTATCGAGAAAGCTGAATGCCAGAGAATTGATGCTTTTGAATGCTGGTGTTGGAGAAGACTCTTGAGAGTTCCTTGGACTGCAAGGAAATAAAACAAGTCAATCATAAAGGAAATCAGTCCTGAATATTTATTGGAAGTACTGATGCTGAAGCTGAAACTCCAATACTTTGGCCACCTGATGTGAAGAACTGACTCATGGGAAAAGACCTTGATGCTGGGAAAGACTGAAGGCAGGAGGAGAGGAGATGACAGAGGATGAGATGGTTGGATGGCATTACCGACTTGATGGACATGAGTCTGAGCAAGCTCTGGGAGTTGGTGACAGACTGGGATGCTTGGCATGCTGCAGTCCATGGGGTCGCAAAGAGTTGGACACAATTGAGCGATTGAACTGAACTGAGGGCTGAAGGGAATCGTGGGAGATGGAAAGTGACTGCTAATGAGAATTGAGTTTGGGGGAATGATGAAACGTCTAAAATTGATTGTGGTGATAGCTGCACATCTCCGTGAATATAGTATAAACTGTGGAATTATATAGCATGTATATTACATCTCAATAAAGCTTTTTTTAAAAAAATAACACCTATGATTTATTAATATATTAATATAATGTTGGGGAAAGAACTGTGGCAGTAACAAGTTATTCATGTCTTTTTACTAATATTTCTATGAATTTACACTAAAGAAATCATTTAAGGAAATGAAAGGCTATGTGAAGAAAGATTTGAACCACAGTATTTTATATTAGTTTCAACTTGGAAACAATTTAAATAACTAACAATGGATTTGGTATTATGGCTCATCACTATGACAAAATATTATTATTCATTAAAATTACAAAATTATAATTAAGAATATTGTACAGAAATATAAAAAGTTCAAAAATAATCTTAGGTAGATATGGAAGTATGTAAAATCTAAAATAGACTTACTCATTTAAAAATACCTATCTTTATGAAAAGAGTTGAGGTGGTTGGATTATGGAAGATTTTTATTGCTGTCCTTTTGTCTTCTGTAGTAGTTTTCTTATATAATCCCTTTCATTTAAAAAAAAATTGAAATTGTTCTTGCTCTATTAAACCTGTGGTAAGCACAGTAATACAATAAAATTTAAAAGTTCCCTGGAAATGCGGAATGAAAGACCATTGGGTACACATGGAGCAGAATTTCAGGCACCTGTGTTTAAACTGTCACAAAAAAGCAATCCAGTGATATTCGGGGCAACAAGTTGCTGACAAAAACTCCAGTCCATTAAGTGACTGACACATACTCCAGCTATACATCTGGTAACTTCTTTGCCAGTGTTTATCTGGACTGTTTCCAGTAACTGGTAACAGTCATCACTCCTCAAGCACTAGAACCTTAAGATGTCATCCTTGGTCTCTTAGAGCTCACACCTGAAGTTAAGTAATAGCATAATACTTAATTCATACTTAAGTAATAGGAGCATGCACAAAGATGCCATGCATGTGGTTTGCCAGGAAGTGGTGTGTGGAGACGGCAGGAAATCAAGAGCAGTCACAGCAGAGGTACACCAATCTTCTGGGCTATCACACTTGTGCTTCCCCTCTCGGAAGGGTCTGACTTCCACATCACGGCTGCCCTCGTTAGGTGTACAGCAGGGTATATAAGAAATGACCTGAAGACAAAGCTACACTAATAGAACTTTTGTTTTTCAGTACATTGACTATATATATATACATATATACACACATATATACTTGTGTATATATATATACATTCACAGTGCCTCAGAGTGTGCAAGGCACCAGGGAACAAAATTCTTATGAGTAAAGTACAATCCACATGTTAAATAAGTTATGTTTTAAATGCCTGCATTTACTGGTGTAGAGGTACAAGTTCGTAGCCTGTTAGGAACTGGGTTACACAGCAGCAGGTGAGTGAGGGATGCTTCGTCTGTATTTACAGCTGCTCCCCATCACTTGCATTACTGCCTGAGCTCCACCTCCTCTCAGATCAGCAGCGGCATTAGATTCTCATAGGAGCATGAACCCTACAGTGAACTACACATTCAAGGGACCTAGGATGAACGCTCCTTATGAGAATCTAATGCCTGCTTCCATTTCTAACATCCTATCTTTGTGAAGCAGGGTTTTCTCTAGAGACAGCAACCAAAATGAGATTACAGAGTAGACTGAATATAAACAACATACTTGGAGTGTCTCCCATCACCTCCAGATGGAACTGTCTAGTTGCAGGAAAACAAGCTCTGGGCCCCCACTGATTCTGCATTATGTTGAGTTGTATAATTATTTCATTATATATCACAATGTAATAATAATAGAAATAAAGTATGCAATAAATGTAATGTGCTTGAATCATCCTGAAACTATCCCTACCCAATCCCTTGGTCTGTGGGAAAAGCTGTCTTCCACAAAACCAGCCCCTGGTGCCAAAAAAGTTGAGGTGTACTGGTGTACATGCCTCACTCCCAAAGCCTGACCTGTATCCTGTGTGACCATTTGTTAATGGATTATTTACTTTCTGACATATTCTTTCCCAAAGGACAGCTGACTCCATCGCATGGATTAAATCATTCCCTCCAGTAAGGAATTAACAAAATGAGTGTTCCCAAGTATTTATGACTTATATCCACTAAACACCGAATCATCTGTTGTTTTGAAGGACCCAGGCATCTTATCCTTTCAACTAGTAGTTAGTAAAAATGAAGCAAAGCTTTGAGGCAGGTGAATTTAAGATCCCTCCCATCTATCCTTTATTAAATGTATTGTTTTGTTCTTCATTATCAAGGTAAAATTTGCTTATATTGAAGATTTTAAAATATCTATGAATAGAAGGAAAAACAGGTAGTCACAGTCCCCCTGTTAAGGAATGATTATCACACTATTTCAGGGCTTCCCTTATAGCTCAGTTGGTAAAGAATCCACCTGCAATGCAGGAGATCCCAGTTCAATTCCTGGGTCGGGAAGATCCGCTGGAGAAGGGACAGGCTACCCACTCCAGTATTCTGGGGCTTCCCTTGTGGCTCAGCTGGTAAAGAATCTGCCTGCAATGTGGTAGACCTGGGTTTGATCCCTGGGTTGGGAAGATCCCCTGGAGAAAAGAAAGGCTACCCACTTCAGTATTCTGGCCTGAAGAATTCCAGGGACTATATAACCCATGGGGTCGCAAAGAGTCGGACACAACTGAGTGACACAGGATTTCAGTATTTCAGTATTTTATTCTAGGCTTTCTTTCTATGTAAAATTTCTGTTGGTATCCTGTTTATTTCTTTAAGCAACATAGCTAGGAACATAGGGTATACACACTTCTGAAATCTCTAGTCTTCAATGAGAGTTTGCATTTCCATGAAGCACAACCATGCTCCCCCACCTCCAGTCAATACCTGGGCTTCTGCAGGAAATAGAAAAATCACCCTGTGTCAATACACCAAGGGACCTTCCTCCACACTCCATCCCCCACTCCAACTTAAATCGCACCACTGCCCACCTGCTGTACTCCTCTCTCCCTTATAGATGGGAGCCTCTTGGACAACGACACAAGCCACAGTCAAACCCAAATTTGCCACATTACATTTAACACTGCCCACTGGACATAAGCGGCGCTACCTCATCATCAGCTCCACGGCCAGGTCAGTCCCTCCAGCCTGGATTCCTCTCAGACCATCTCCCTGAGGTACCAGCTGACTTCAAAGCAGAGCCTTCTGTATGAATAAAACGCCCACAGAAAACTGCTTCTACTGTCCCTTTAATTACTCTCATTACGCTTTGACACCAAGTGTGAGAAATCAGATAAACGCCACCTGCCTGCTCCTTAGCTCAAGAATTGCTACGGGCTTGGCCCCTCAGGACCAAGTCAAGCTCCTCCCTCGGTGGATCTCCATACATGGTCTCCTAAACTGACTTCCTGCCTTCCTTCCCTTCTTGCAGTTCTGTTGTAGAAGGTCAGCCTGGTTTCACTCTGAACCTGGAAGTCCTGCAGGACACTCCTGCTGGTGCCTGCCCCTCACCTCGATGCTTTGCAAGTGTGGACAGGAGGCTGCACACGCTCTGTGTGAAGTGAAGTGAAGTGGAAGTCGCTCAGTTGTGTCCGACTCTGCAACCCCATCGACTGTAGCCTGCCAAGCTCCTCTGTCCATGGAATTCTCCAGACCGGAATACTGGAGTGGGTAGCCATTCCCTTCTCCAGGGAATCTTTCCAACCCAGGAATCGAACCCACGTCTCCCACATTGCACGTGGATTCTTTAGCACCTGAGCCATCAGGGAAGCCCATGGCAGGCCTGTGGCTATTATCCCTGGGAGTCCCTGCTTGTCTAAGGAGGGAGAATCAAGAGGCCCAGGACATTAAGTAAAGCATCCTAAGTGCCTGATGTCAGGGCAAGGACATAAGCAGAGATAACTGCTCTCTTGCTTCCTGAACATTTGAACCTTGACATAAATATGTAGAAATCATGAAAATTTGAATATTGTCCAAGCAATGTTCAGAAAAGAGTTGAGCATATAATGTGTGGTCCCTGACTCCCAGATGTCTGTCTCTGTCACATCTGTTCTGGAACAAATCATTGCTGGTTCAACCTTCTGAATCATCCAGCAGCGTGTTTGTATACACCCCAAGAACACCAAGCAGATGTGAGTCTCTCCCTGTCTCATGACAAAAGCACTTAGGCTTTCCCTCCCGGCCACGTGAGCAACAATGCTTCCCTTCTTAGACACAGCCAGTAAATAAAGAGTAATGGCTGTTGCAGTGTCTCACCTAAATTATTAAGTCTGTCTTGAATGCACATCCCAAATGCCCATAAAGTACAACAATTAAAGAATGAAAATGATCCTACGTCAACTGCTAAATGGAAGATCTTTTGCTTCTGGAAATTATCCTTTTTTCTCTCCCTTATTTTGCCATTTGTGTGAGATTGAAAAGATGCAAAGCCCCTATGGTTACCATTGAGCCAGTCACTGGAAAGTTTAAGGATGTGATTGCTGAACATATTTTGGAAGGAAAGTGACCCGCACTCATCTTTAATTCAATGTATGATCAGTGTATCGATTTCACAAGCAATTTGTCTACTATCATTGAAACATTTATCCATTCAGTCAAAATACTGAATAATCACCTACTGAATCTTGTGTGATACAAAGATAACTAAGACAAATCCAGGAGTCCAGCCTCCCATAGGGAAAAAGAAGAAATAAATTCTTGGATTGTATTTGGATTGTATTAAAAGGAGAACACTAAGGGAATTAATGCAGTCCTAAAGGGCAGGGTAGTGTAAGATTCCTCAGGAATGGGCTACTTCTGAGGGAAAATAATACTGGATGCTTGAGAAATGAATAAGATTGAACCTAGCAAACCAGAAGGGACAGTGTGCGTAAAAGAACATACGCACTCGGCAGACGGCGCGTGTTTCAATGTGAC
This sequence comes from Cervus elaphus, assembly GCF_910594005.1. NCBI lineage: Eukaryota > Metazoa > Chordata > Mammalia > Artiodactyla > Cervidae > Cervus > Cervus elaphus. The sequence continues at coordinate 70,985,749 of NC_057826.1, forward strand.
TATGTGCCGCTCATGGAAGAGGCAGGCAAGGACCAGGTGGTCAAGGCCCTTGCACACAGCCTTGCTAGAGAGATCGGTATTATACACACAATGGAGTATCACTGAGCCATAACAAAGAATGAAATACTGCCCTTTGCGGCAACATGGATGGACCCAGAGGATATTAGCCATAGTGATGTTAGTCAAACAGAAGAAGCCAAATACTGTATGGTATCACTTATATGTGGAATCTAAAATATAATACAAATGAATGTATGTCCAAAACATAAACAGATTCACAGGTATAGAGAACAAACTTGTGGCTGCTCTTAGCTCATTGTGGGCAGGTAATTTTATCAACCTTAGCTTCAAAATAACACGGGTGTATGGGTGCTCAGTTACCCAGTCATCTCTGACTCTGTGTGACCCCATGGACTGTAGCCCACCAGGCTCCTCTGTCCATGGAATTTTCCAGGCAGGAATACTGGAGTGGTTGCCACTTCCTACTCCAGGGGATCTTCCTGACCCAGGGATTGAACCCGAGTCTCCTGCATCTCCTGCATTGGCAGGTGGATTCTTTTATCACTGAGCCACCTGGGAAGCCCTCAGATAATAGGCATCTCCACCGTAACTTGTGGCCTTACCAACCCGACCCATCTGCATTGCTATTCATTTCAAAGAATTCTCTAACACACCACTTGGCTTGCAATAATAGTATCAATAAGCTTCTTATTGGCCCTGGGGTGTATTGAAGAGCTTTATTGAAGAGAATGGGGATTATAGGCTCTCACCTCAAAGGGATATTCAGGAAGACTAGAGATCTAACCATCAGTAAGGGGAGTCCACATTTTAGCCATTGTCCCTGTTGTCTAGTTGGTGCTATGATCTTCCTTAGCCCTGTTGAACCAGAGAAGGTGCTCAGTCGTGTCTGACTTTTTGTGATCCCGTGGACTGTAGCCTACCTACCAGGATCCTCCATCCATGGAATTTTCCAGTCAAGAGTACTGCAGTGGGTTGCCATTTCCTTCTCCAGGGGATTTTCCTGACCCAGGGATTGAACCCAGGTCTCCTGCATTGCAGGCAGATGCTTTACCGTCTGAGCCACCAGGGAAGCCCCTTAGCCCTATTAATATCATTTAAATCCCCCTTTTATAGAGAAAAAGAAAAATGGAGAGCTAGAGTAACTTTCACTAGAGTTCAACCTATAGAATAGGAAGCCTAACTTTCTACTTTTCCTTACATCTGGTTGGGAAAACCCTCTAGCTATTGTAAAGTACAGTTGGCTCACACTAATTCTTGCTTCACCCAAGGATAAAACTTGGAAATATCTCCCAGGGTTAAATTATTTCTGCTCAATATTCAGCACTCCATTCCAACTTCTTCCAGAAAAACTGCCTATGATAAAGCAGTTAATAGAGGGAGAATTCATATTGAAGTCCAAATATGACTATAAGCTGCAAAGACAAATAATACAAGATATGATTTTTTTTTTTTCTCAAATAGAACAGTTGGAAAAGCATAGACCTTGGATTCAAAAAGGTTACTATTCACCCATTCGGGCAAGTTCATCATCTATAAAGTGGAAATAACAGAGATCCTCCAAGAGTTTTGTGAGGATTAAACAAGATGAAATATTTAAAGTACTTTATAGAGCACTCAATAAATGGTTGTTAACACTTTTATTACCATCAATACTACTACTATTACTTTTACTACCACAGCAAAACATGGCACTAAAGTCAATGACCCAACTACAAGATAAGTTAATGGATTATACTACAGGGACTGAGAAATATTCTATTTGAAATTAAAGTCAGTCTCAGATCCAGGTATATAATTTATACCTGGAGGAATAACTGTGGTCTTAGGAGAGAACAGAAGATTTAATTTGGGGACTACTCTAGCACTCAAAGGGGACAAGTCTTTACTGGTAGAGTTTCTGGATGATTAATACATGAAAAATGTTTTAACTATTGAATGTTGGCAGAGAGCTTACTACCCTCCACGGGCTCTCATCAGCCCCCACCCCCAACTCTCAAAAAGGGAGAAAGAAAACAAACCCAGGTGTCATTGCTGGAAGCTATACGCCCTCAGATTCCGGCAGTAACAACAAAAGCATTTGTAATTTCCTGCCGTAAAGAAGACAATGCAGAATCATCCATCCACTTGAGAGAAATTTAAAATCTGGAGGTTGAAGAAATCATAGCTGCATTTTGATTTACTGGCATTCTGGGAAATATAGAGGCTGTGAGACTTACAAGGTGCATTCAATTCTTGGAGTATTCTTATTTAACTAGGATGTGCTTTTGAACTTCTTTTCCCCAAAACAAATGATTTAACCTTGACAACTACTATTGGAAAATCTCAGCTATGGATTGAGCTGAATGTCTGCTTCTTGCACCTGGAGAAATTTATTGGGTCCACTTCAGAGACAAAAGTTTATAGACTCATAGAAAAAGAAATTAATGTTTTGCAAGTGATTCCATAAGTAAACAACCTTAATTTAACATGTATTTCACCTACATCTACTAAAAATAGTCATCACACTACAAATAGCATTTCTGTACCATTCTGATGAGATAGGACATACTTTATATCTTTAAAGGAAGAACCATTACAGCAAACAATAGTTATAAAACAAACTCAGGGTCATATAGCAAATTAGTGTTTGAAGTAGAAATAAAATTTGGATTTACCCTGCACTGCAATGACTATTCTTCATCTATTCTAGGTTGTTGGTGATGGGATGGTAGTGGGGAAGAATAAACAATATTCTCCTTCCTGTTCCTAAATAGAAAATCTTTGCCATCCTAAATCAAAATAGTGATATAACATGTTGTGAATCTGGACAGACTTTTTCTAAAACTGATTCTGATTTCGTAAGATAAAATCATATGAATTCTGAATAAATGGGAATACCTGTGTATATATCTCTTTAAGAAATGCTTGGATCATAAAACATAGCTTGCAAACTTAAAATTATTTGATTCATTGCCTAATATCCTCTGTGGGAAACTTTAGCCTTTTCTGTTTTAATTATTAGTTCTCTCTAAGCAATAATAACGAAAGAATTTTTTTTCATTTGCTTTATTAACAACTTTCCTCATAGTTTAGTACTGACTCCCATTTGGAAACACTGATAATCCCAAATCTAAAGATAGAGATTCTCAAGGGCATACTAAGAAGTCCAACTAAAAGATTAGAATGACCCAGAAAAATCGAGATTATGGCATCAACTAAGCACCAGCAGGTAAAAACAAGAGCGCAAAAGAAAAAAAAAAAAACGGTCAGTATCTCCCTTAAGGCTGAAATTACTCTGTTTTGCATAACTTATCTTTCCTCAGTAACTTCTCTAATTTGAATATAAAATTAGAAAGTACCCCATTATCACAAAACGTGTTTGATAGGGAAGTGGGAGAGTTCTTGTAGGAAAGAAGAAAGCCAAAACCTCACATCCTAACAAGGTCCATATTAAAGTTGAACCGTAAAGAGAATGATTTAAACAATGTCCATAATAAGGATTAGATACAAAGTGTTTTCACTTACTTTGGCTAAATAATCTATAAATTAAATTTATCTGACATCAATACAGCGTTTTATTAGAGTAACCCATCTTCGAAGAACTCTATAAAAGCTTCATATTTCAAAAATACAAATTGTCACATTTATACTCCAAAGTCCTTACGATGAAAAAATTAAAAAAATAAACAGTGCTAATCCTTAGTTTTGTTCAACATAATTAAATGAACATATTCAGATTTTACATAGATATATACAATTCAGATTACGTGATTTTAAAAATTTGAGATCAGCAGCCTTGCAGGTTACAGTTGGAAGACACCTGATCCAACATGTCAGGTGCCAAACAATGACCCTTCACCAAAAATTCTTCTTTCACAGTTTAGCCCATCAATTCTGATCATCTAAATAGATTTCTCTCTTTCTCCACCTTCAACCCAAAACATGGGCTCTTGCTTTCAAGCTTACCTTCTTCTGGGATTACTGATCTCCTGTGTCGGCACTTCCAAATCTTGGGGACCGAAATTGACTGTCCATGTCTTGGGTTATAATGGTAGCAAGCACCCATGGTGCCAAAGGGTGGGGAGCCCGCAGCAAACATGATGGGTTCTCAGGAAAGCTGGAGAAGAAGGACCAGGTGGGAAGAGGGTGTGCTTCCCCTGCTCCATCGTAGGAGCAACTGGTACAGAGCCACGGGGAGAAACTCCACCCAGCATGAATGAGTCAACGTTCGCTCCCTACACACAGTGGGCCAGACAGGTCTCACCACTTTACAGTAGTATGAGTGATGCTTTTTTTTTTCTTTTTTTACAAAAGGCAGGAGGAGAAGGGGGCACAAAGGAAGAGATGGTTGGATGGCATCACTGACTCAATGGACATGAGTTTGAGCAAACTCCAGGAGATTGTGCTGCTGCTGCTGCTGCTGCTAAGTGGCTTCAGTCGTGTCTGACTCTGTGTGATCCCATAGACAGCAGCCCACCAGGCTCCCCCGTCCCTGGGATTCTCCAGGCAAGAACACTGGAGTGGGTTGCCATTTCCTTCTCCAATGCATGAAAGTGAAAAGTGAAAGTGAAGTTGCTCAGTCATGCCCAACTCTTAGCGACCCCATGGACTACAGCCTACCAGGCTCCTCCATCCATGGGATTTTCCAGGCAAGTGTATTGGAGTGGGGGGCCACTGCCTTCTCCAGGAGATAGTGGACAGGGAAATCTGGGTGCTGCAGTCCATGGGGTCTCAAAGAGTTGAACATGACTTAGCAACTGAACAACAACAACAATATTCTTGAAAAGCTTCCTTTAATTTTCTTCTTTCAGGGGCTCGGAGAAGTGATCCTTTTGCTTTTTAAAGACATTTCCAGTTAAACATAGAAATGATTCTTTTTTAATTTTCAAGTTTTTGATTCAAAACAAAGTCCTCCTGTTCTTAGAATTAGTGATTCTGTTATATTTGTCTTCAACATGGGTTAAGGATTTTATTTTCAAATTTTGAAAGCTAATCTCCTTCCCTGCCTCCATAAAATGACCTTGAATGTAAACCCATGCTATGAAAAAAAATTACTGTATAATTACCTTAATGAGACTTCATGTTTGCATCGCATTTTTATCTGAAGAGCTCAAAGCATTTGGCTAACACGGTCTTACTAAGCTTCATGACACCCTGCTCAAGAATGTGATGGTAAGGATTACTACTACCACATTTAACAGGTGGGGAAACTGAGATATTAGCACTTAAATGACTCAATTTGAGGCCACAATGCTAGCTGAAGGCACAGTTTGATTCAGGACTCTGACCTTGCTTTCCAAGGACATACCTACCTGACTTACCGACAGAGAGCTTCATGTGGAAATGAGAATTCAATTCTCAGAAAGAATCTGTTCTTCTGTTCTAAGGCTTTACAGAACATAAAAATAAGACAAATAAAATTTATTTTATGTTCGCAAATTATGGCACAGGTGAGAAAAATAGCACATGTGCTAACTCCAGTCACTTTATTCCTCTCCTTATCCTTTCCGAGGGCCACCATCATCTTCCCCATCAAGGGACCAGGTCACAGATGGTGCTCGCTCTCTCCATACAGAATATTTTCTTAGCAGTGCATTTTTTTCCACGCACTAGGGCAAACGAAGGTGTCGATGTTGGCCACTGTGTGCATGTTGTAAGACAGTCAAACAGTGTGGGATTGTTCCACAAGAAAGGGGAAAAAAATCGCATATTGCCACCTCCAGAGGTTACCATTGTTAAATGCAGGGATGTATGAATATGCACAGGTAGTGATACCAGACACAATGTTCTCCAGCTTGTTTGATTGTTTTTTAATTTCCCAACATTCCTCAGTCATTGCCCTTTGTCAGTGCATGTACATCTACATCATTCTTTTAAGTGGCCACATACCCATATGGATATGTGCACAAGGACACATAAAAATTCACTTACTCAATCCCTTTTTACTGGACGTTTGGGTACTTCCTTTGCTTTTCCACCTTATGCATGGTAATAAATAACCTTGTGTGTATAATTTCATGTAATTTTTAAACATTTCTTTTGGATCTACTACCAATTTTTCACATGATCCAGAACTCTTACTTATGAAAATACACACGCCACACTGATAGCGACTGAGTAAAGGGACGAAGTAGGTGATTAGTTAATCCCACTAGGAGACTATAAGTAGCAAAAATATAGGAGACCCCTGTATGTTAATGATTACTCAAGACAGCAGGTTTGCTTAACCACAAAACCGAGTAGGCTTGCTTAGCAACAAAACCATGCAACAGAATCATGAGACCTGCCCCTGGACAATCAGCGGTGGCCTGAGACCCACGTTGTGCCCAGTGAGCATAATAAGTTAATGATCCCCAGGACATGCTCTCTGTACACATAAAATACAATAATGTGAGGACCTAGCTTGACCATGTAGGGACAAGCAAACTCTCCTGCACAACCCGGAGGAGGAGCTGATGACGGAAACATGATGTCTACTCAAGAAAGACAAGGAAGTTCTTCTCCCCCTCCCCACTTCTCCCTTGATTATAAATCTGTAGCACAGTAAATTCTCAGGATAGGGCACTCTCTTGCCCGCCTTCTTGTAAGCTTCACAAGCATCCTATTCTAATAAATCACTTCTTACTTATCACTTTGCTTCTCACTGAATTCTTTCCATGCTGAGACATAAAGGACTGTGGTACCAGGAGTTCTTTGGGGCCCCCAGGACGTGCCTGCTCAGTCATGCCGGATTCTTTGTGACCCTATTGACTGTAGCCCACCAGGCTCCTGTCCATGGGATCTTCCAGGCAAGAGCACTGGAGTGGGTGGCCATTTCCTTCTCTGGGACCTCCTCCCAACTCAGGGATAGAACCCGAGTCTCTTGCGTCTCCTTGCATTGGCAGGCGGATTCTTGACCACTGAGCCACCTGAGAAGCCCCAAACACCACCAAACAGATTCAGCTCTATACACTGAGCTGCTGATTAAATTGTGAACCTGCAGCCTTGAATGGAAAACTCAGTTTCCCTCTTTCCTCCTATCACTGCTTGGCAGAGGTCTTGGCTTTATCTGCAGGGATACTACCCTCTATCCACATGGCCCCCAAAAGTGAACTGGAAAACATTCCATGTGGGGCAGATGGAAGGAGAGCCAGGTGATGCTGTAAGAAAATAATTTACAATGACCCATCTATGACTCACAGCCTACATTCTCTAAGGCCTTAGTTCCACAGAAATCCAAAAAACTGGCTTTTTACCAATAGATGGAGTGGTGGGTCCTATGTTTTGGAACACAAAGCATTTTACCAGTAAGACTTAGATCATCTGCCTAAGTTTGAGTGTTCATGTGACTGGATATTCTGAGCCCCTGCTCCCTCAGACCACACGGGAGATTCAGGGTCATATGAAATTCAATACTGAAATCATTTCAAGGTTTTGGATTGCCCATAAAGTGAGAGCCCAAAGGAGTGCTTTCATCCTTCATTTCTAGTGGAATTTACACTTAGTGTCACATCTATTTCCACATAGATATCCTATCTGTTATCTTACATCCCAATAAAGTACACAGTTGACAGGGATTTCTATTTTAAAAACTGATGAAGGAAAAGAAAGCAATAGACTTAGAGCCACAAGAAAAATCTAAAACATAAGTAGGTCACCATCACTTTTTTCCTGTTAGTTCATTTATCTATTTACTTACTAAACATGTACTGCAAGCAAACTATGTGAGTAAGACACAATTCCTGCTTTAAAGGAGCAGACAGTACAGTCAGGACCATAGATGAACAAAACAGGCAAAAAAAAAAAGAAAAGAAAAATTAACATTCTGGAAGTTCAGTAAAGGGTTGCTGGAAACTTTCATAGCTAACTACACAGAGAAGCAAAACAAAACAAAACAAAACTGTCTTGCCAACAGAATGAAGTACAGTGTTTTTGGTCCTCTGAAGCCTAAAAGATTCTGAAGAACCTTAGCTCTTCTCATTAAAAAAGTGAATAAGCTGAGACATGAATATTGTCATATTCCAATTCTATGTGTTTCCGTCCCTTCTTAAAATATTGTTGTATTCTCTAAGTTCAAGGAACCAAGTAATTGTGCTCTTCGAGAAGAAAAAATATGTTTTAATGTAGCCATTTATTAACAGATTTCTCCCCCAAAGGTACATACTACAGTGGGAAGACGAGGTAGTTCCAAAGAGGTTTTATAAAATTAATATGGGTTTTAGAATATACACATTAGGCTCACTCTTTAAATGCTTATCTCACAGTAAATTTCATGCATGCCTTCTCGGTGTCCTGAGTTTATAAAACACAACAGGATAAGTAACTAGGTCAAAATCCTGTTACCACCTAAATAGTTCTGAAAATAACCCAGCAATGTGAACGCATGCTGAGTCGCTCAGTTGTGTCTGACTCTTTGCGGCCCCATGGACTGTAGTCTACCAGGTGCTCCTGTCCATGGACTTTTCCAGGCAAGAATACTGGAATGGGTGGCCATTTCTTACTCCAGGTAATCTTCCCAATCCAGGGATTCAATCCAGGTCTCCTGGCATCTCCTGCATTAGCAGTCTTTACTTACCACTGCGCCACCTGGGAAGCACAATCCAGCAATATTGGAATCTACTGGCCACTAGCAACATATACAACACAAGAGAGAGAAATCTTAATGTCTCTGTCAAATCCACAAATGCCAAACCGACCCCTACCGGACTGTCCTACTCCAAGTATGCGCCTCCAGAGAGTCAAGAATTAAGAGTCTTTGTTCTAATTGCTGCCATAATTTTGCTACATAATCTAAAAGGAGAGGAAACTGCTGATATTTCTTATATGAAGGGATGGTAAAAGATTGGCATGGTACAAACTCTCCAATTTTAATCAAGGAAACTAATTATTTATTTAGCATGTGCTATGTACCAGGGGCTTCCCAGGTGGCTCAGTGGTAAAGAACCCACCTGCCAATACAGGAGGGATGCAGGTTCAATCCCCGGTTCAGGAAGATTCCCTGGATGCCCTGGGCAAAGGAAATGGCAACCCCCTCCAGTATTCTCGCCTGGGAAATCCCACGGACAGAGGAAGCCTGGCAGGATACAGTCCACTGGACTACAAAAAAGTTGGACATGACTGAATGACTAAACAACAATGTACCCAGACACTGAGCTAAATGCTTTCCAGATGCTGCTCTCAATTCTAGACCCAGGAGATAAGCCTCATCCTTACCACATAACATGAGAAAGTAGGAGTAGGTCCACAAAGGGAAAATGAGTACTATTACTAGACAAAGGGGAAATGTGGACAAAGGACACCATGTGAGAAAGCATACTGAGGCCCACCATAAACGTTCTCACACTCAGAGAGGAGGCAGAGGTCGTCAGCTTCCGACTTTGCTGTTACAGCTTCCCTGTGCCACTCATGGCTTCTGACCAATGAAGGCACCTCTCCGCATACTTCACCACCTCTATCATTTGCTTCTGCATCCACAGTGCTTTCCATGGCCCCTCTGCGGGGCAGGAGGACGCAGTGCAGTGGCCTTTTGACCTTGCACCTGGGGCTGACTGGGATTCTTTAAAGCTCCCTGGTCCCACTATGTAGCCAGGGTAGAGACTCACTGGAGTATAAAAGACTTCGGTCTTCACCATCGACACACACAAATAGTACTCAACTCTTAGAGTATCTGCTTGTGCGTACTAAGTTGCTTCAGTCATGTCTGACTGTGACCTTGTGGACAGTAGCCTGCAAGGCTCCTCTGTCCGTGAGATTCTCCAGGCAAGAATACTGGAGTGTTTTGCCATGTCCTCCTCCACGGGATTGTCCTGGCCCAGCGATGGAACCTGAATCTCTTACATCTCCTGCATTGGCAGGTGGGTTCTTTACCACTAGCATCTAGTCTAATAATCTGTGTTCTGAAAAACAGATCTGAGATGGTTGCTTCCCTTTTCAGAAACTGATCCACAAAATTTGGAGGGTGACGGAGTAACATCCATAAATCAGATACTGGACTCAACAGTACTCTTTTGCCCCCCTCATTATGTCTTTGCACCAGATCAATTCAGTACTAGACAGAAGGACAAAAGTGGACTTAGTTTTTATTTCTTAGATTTCTAGGGGGTGAGGAGGAGAAACAAATAATGGAGCCTTGTTTGACACAAGGGAAATTGTTAGAGTTCCCATGTACCTATCGGTTATATTGTTGGAATATACCAAATGCCTTCTCAATCCCACTTCTGCCCTAGCAGAGGATTCTGAGATAATTTAAAGGGACCAAGTTTCTCTGTATCACTATCTTTCTAAAACAGCATGACCGCAGCGTGCATGCGTGCTAAGTCACTTCAGTCATGTCTGACTCTGCAACCACCAGGCTCCTCTGCTCATGGGATTCTCATGACAGTACAGCACCCTACAATAAGACGATAGCCAGGGAGGCCACATGCTTTGGTGGAATGTAGAATTCAAATCCCTGATCCAACACTGACTACTTCTAGGTAATCAGCTTAAGAAAGTTAACCTGAGCCTAATTTTTATCATCCATAAAATGGAGACAATAAATAACCTTTCTCAAAGGCTCCTGAAGGCTTTAGAAATAACACACAGAAAGCATCTGACATGTAATCAGTTGTCAGTAACTGTTAGCTATTACATTTGGGAAAGACATTTTCTTTTAAAATCCAATCTTGAAGATTAGTGCTAAATGAAGAAAGTTTGAGTCTTCCTGGATTGTAAATACCAAGAGAGAAGGACAGTAAATGAAAATAAATATTCGAAGGAAATATCAAATGGGGTTTACAAATCAAGAATGTCTACTGTTCAAACAAATAGTTTTTGAATTTAAATATATACATTATGGCTAATTGAGTATAAGAGGGACTTTCCTGGTGGTCCAGTGAGGTTGATTAAGAATCCACCTGCCAATGCAAGGGACATGGGTTCAATCCCTAGTCCTGGAAGATTCCAAATGCCATGGGACAACAAAACCCATACTCCACAATTACTGAGCTTGCGCACATCAACTACTGAAGTCCACGTACCCTACAGCCCATGCTTGGCAACAGGAGAAGCCACTGCAATGAGAAGCCTGCATACAGCAACTACAGAGCAGCCCCTGCTCCCTGCAACCAGAGAAAGCCTGCATGCAGCAACAAAGATCCAGCCCAGCTAAAAACAAAATAAATCAAAAATTTTAAATAAGTAAAATAAACGAGTATAAGATAGACTCAAAGATGTATTCTCTGATGTGGGAAATATAGCCAATAGTTTGTAATAACTGTAAATGGAAAGTAACCTTTACAATTGTATAAAATTTTTAAAAAAATTTTTTTAAGAAACACTATTAAATGTTAGAGGCAAACTGATCATCATAAAAAGCACAGAGGATTTTTAGGGCAGTAAAATTATTCTGTAAGATACTTTAATCGTGGATATATATCATTATACATGTGTGCAAACCCACAGAATGTACAACACCAAGCATGAACTAAGGTAATCTGTGGATTCTGGGTGATCATGAGGTATCAGAGTAGGTTCATCAGTTGTAGCAAATGTCCCCCCCCAGTGGGGGATGCTGGCAGAGGAGAAGGAGGCAGTACATGTGGGAGGGCAGCAGGTTAATGAGAAACCTCTCTATCTTCCCCTTGATTTTAATGTGAACCTAAAGTTTCTCTAAAAATCAGTCTGGAAAAAAGGTTCGGTACTAAAAGCTGTTACATGTCAGAGGCAAATATGCAATTAATTATAGTTAAAAAGTAAGAATAGGGTTCATTAAATGACCAGTAACCAATTTCCTAGCTGAAACTTTTGTTAAAGCTCCCACAGCTTTAGTGGCTGAGGCTATCTTCATGTGAGTTTATCAAGGAAGTGTTTCATTATGATTAAACACCTAAATGTTTAACTTCCTAAGTATAATCGATCAGTTATGTATATAGCCCGTTGAAAAATGCCAAATTTCTCCCTAAAACCATCTCTTTTTAATAGTTCATGGTTAAAGGCTCTCCTTTGCAATAAGTCACTAAGCTGGGACAGCGGCTTCTAAAGATCTGTAAACAAGATAAAAATAATAATAATACCAACCTCACAGTGCAATTCTGAAAAACCAGATTAGATAACATAGATGAGAGGGCTTTACAAATGATAACGCACCATGTACATGTTATGTTTTTGCAGCTGCTGCTGCCACAACTGCTGACTAAAAGGAGTTTATCCTTTATCATAAGGAGCACTCATCCTCATTAGAGACACTGGGTGTGATTGAGAAATATTATATAAACAGTTCTAGATTCAGAGGAGGACAAGAAGGTGGAATGATCGAGGAAGTAACACCTTGAAGGAGGCAGGATGACGGCTTCCACCTCACCGATGGGCAAGAGTTGGATGGAGAAGAAGCAGATGAGTACCATGGACAGGCAGTGTGAAACAGCAGCACAGAATATTCACGAATAATAGGAAGCCATGAGGCGCACAGTCTGTGCCAGCGAGCTGAGTGTGAGATAAAGCTAGAAAGGAAGGTGGGCACAGATGGTTGAGGGTCGATGCCTAGAATGTCCAGAGTTCTTTCAAGACAGACCGACCCTACACCTACTCTTATTCACTGAGTATGTATATTACTTATATTCAATGTTATCATATACCAAGCTCTAAAACTCATTAAAAAGGTCCATGAATCTCGCTGAGGGTTCTTACACCACTTCTGTTCATTCTGCAGCAGGTCAGAGACAGAAAGGGAAGAGCAGGAAGTCGGCTAAAAACAGCCGCAAGCCCTGGCAGCATGCCCAGACGGGAGGCAGTTCAGCAGACAGGACGGGAAGGCAAGAAGGGAGCCGTGGAGGCTGCAGGCAGGTTGGAGCAGAGACCAGGGAAAGGCAGGAAGACAAAGGACTGTAACCACCAATTTGCAGGGCTGTGAAACCTGAGCTCTTCTGGATCCGCCTTCCTGGAGAGTCCTCTGGCTCCGAAACTTTGGGAAGGAAAACTGATACCCATAAATAACTGGCTGTGTAACTGCAGAGTGGGATAAACACTTCATCTTGATTAAAGGCAAAGTGGTTTTTCTGACAAAGAAAAACTGTGACTGGCTGACTCTGCAGAGAGGTTACCTACATGGTTACACGTGGGAGTTCGAGAAAATTGCAAGATGCATGTTGTAAAAAGATTTGTGGAGCATTAGGAGCTGGGTGGGGAGAGGCAAACAAAATACAGTCCTGTCAACAACGGGCAAAGATGAGACTTGACATCTTATGTTCCCTCAAATAGACAGGAGGTCAAGCTGGACCTGCTTTCCTCTGAGACTATGGTCTCTAAATGAATCAGATGGTTGGCTGGACCATCATTAACCAACCACAAATAGCCACTGTTTTCAGTAACGCCATGGTCAATGCTCATCTGGGTCCAACCCAAACCCTGAGACCTCCTAACAACGCAATTCAGTCCTCACATGGACCATCAACTTAAACTACAGTCTCAAGGGAGGGGCCAGAACAACTAATAAGCTGAGTTAATAAGTGAATCCAAATATGTTAACAAAATAATAAAACAAATCACTATTGCTCACTAAATGAAATCCAAGTGTAACCGTCTCTATCAAAGGGAGTAAAGATTTTTTTCAAACACTTGTGAACCTTTTAAAATAGAAGCCAAATCTGCAAGCATCCTAAAGCGACTCAACCAGGATAAAAGTGGAAGTGAAAATATTTTCAAATCAAACCCAATTCCATTCCCACCAAAGTTCCTTTCTCATTCACTTGATCAAGCTCCCCACTGGGGCTGTAGAGCTTCCTCCTCGGGTGTAGGCTATGCCGAGCCCAGGAGACGATTTCAGGAAGGTCTTTTTATAGTGATGCTTACAAGGACACTGATGCTAGGTTCACTAGCAGTGTCTGTGGAGAAGTAGGTGCCACAATTCCAAGACCCTCTCCTTAGGTCTCCTGAAGGTAAAAAGGATGTGCCGCTGAGTGATCTCACACCTCTGCTCATTCAAGAGGAGGATTTGGTAAGAAGAGAAGAGGCCACAACAGGACAGGAGAGAGAGAGAAAATGAGAGAAGCAGATGATGGCAGAATGCCCAGACATGGAGGCAGAATGCCCAGACATGAAGGCAGGTCTGGAGGCAGAAGAAAGGAAATAAGGAAAGATGGAGGCTGCAGGCTTGTTGGAACAGAATCCAGGAATGAGGCAGGAGGAAGAAGGAAGAGGAGGACACGGTGATGGGACCTAGACAGAAGCATAATAGAAGTAGGATGGAGCAACAAGGAAAGCAAACAGCTTGCCCTGGGAAAAGAGAGTAAAGGGCAGATTAGTGAACAACTGAAGACCAAAATTTCACACAACTACAGAGACAGGCGATGAGAAGTAGATCAAGGGAAAATCTGGTCATGCCTGTTGCTTAGATAAGACCAGCAATGAGGGCTCTGATTCTTGACCATTGATTCTTGAAGGGTCCTAAAGATTCACCAGTCTCTGTCTGTAGTCCCAAGCTTTCTGTTTGCTCATCAGTAAAAATGTTCTTTCCACGTCTTAAACGGAGAATTTATGTTGCTATGACATTTCAAGGTCCACTTATAAAACATCTCACTGAAGTTATCATGGTCATTACACTAGGCATCGTATTTTATGTAAGGACATATTTTAAAGCTCGAGTAACACAACTCTCAGTGAAAACAACAATTAGGCAACACCACAGTGCAATGAGCTACTAGAATTTTGGAGCAAGAATTGAAATTACTTCGTGAAATTTGGAAACTGTCAGTCATAAACAAGTGCTTTACACATAAATAATCTGTCATTTTTTTCAAATGAGAAAAGATTAGTAAACCACTCATCTTAACTGAGTGGCTCAGATGGTAAAGAATTTTCCTACAATGCAGGAGACCCAGGTTCGATCCCTGGGTTGAGAAGATCCCCTGGAGAAGGGAATGGCAACCCACTCCAGTATTCTTGCCTGGAGAATTCCATGGACAGAGGAGCCTGGCGGGCTACAGTCCATGGGTCTCAAAGGTCAGACATGACTGAGTGACTAACACTACAAACATATAAAAGATAAAAACATCTTAACTGAGCTGAAATAAATGTGGAGCTGGAGTAGCAGTGTGTATGAATAACCATGGTGCGATCACTGAAACTCTATTTTTAAAAACTCAGTAACTCAGAGATTTCTCAGTGTCTGTACCATGCCTCACGACTAAACAGAAATACTTCTTGTTTCCAACATACCTTTCAACTGTTAGGTCACACCAGCATTTTCTTAGGTTTACTTCGTGACATGCGTTATTCTAGGCAGTCCCACTTGCATGACCTCATCTAGTCTTTCAGCAGTCTACTGCAGTAGGTGTCATTACCCCAATTTTCCAGATGGGGAGACTGATGCTCGGGGCGGTTAAGGTCACACAGCTGGGAGCTGGCAGAACCAGGATGCAGATTCAGGTCTCTGACTTCAAGTCTAGCACTTTCTGTAAGATACCAGACTGCCTCTGTTCCCATTTCTGGCCAGAAAGGAGTTGACTAGCATCCAGAAGGTAGGATGCTGGAATGTAAATGTTATCCTCTTAAGCATCTACAAGCATGTCAAGTATTTTACAATAAACATATGTATAGAGTAATGGAAGGGACTGAATTATGCTCCTCTAAATTCTTATGTTGAAGCCCTGACCCCTGTGCCCTGTACCCCAAAATGGGATGGTATTTAGAGATGGGACCTTTAAGAGAGGATTAAGTTTAAAAGAGGTCATTATCCTGGGGCCTAACCCAATCTGATTGGTGTTCTGATAAGAAGAGATAAGGACACACTAGAGGCACACAGGTGCACAGAGGGATGACCATGTGGAGAGGCAACAAGACCCCAACAGGCACCTGCAAGCCGAGGAGCGAGCCCTGAGGACATCATTCCTGCCAGCATCTTGATCTTGGCTTCCAGTCTCCAGAGCTGCGAGCAAAAATTGTCTGCTGTTTAAGCCACACAGCCTGCGGCATTCTGTTGTGGCTCCTGAAGCAGACTAACACAAGTTCCCACGATATGCCTCACACTGCGCGCGTGCAAGAATGCTACAGCAAGTAAGACAGGGTCCCCACTCTCAAGAGTGTGCAGTCTTGTAGGGGCTTCTCAGAAGCAAACAATTAAAATGAACAGAGCGAGATAAGCACTACAAAAAGGGCAGGTGCTGAGTGCCGGGGGCACGTGAGACGCTCCCATAATCTGACATGCGGTGTGCATGCTGTTGTTTAGTTGTTACGTCCTCTCTGAGTCTTTGTGACCCCACGGCCTGCAGCACATCAGGCTCCTCTGTCCCCCACTATCTCCCGGAGTTAGGGTGGGCAGCAAGACTTTAAAGAAGGTGATGTCAAAGAAGAGATATAAAAAGATCTTCCCCTTATATCTGGAAGAGCCTCCAATTTCCATTGACCAAAAATCTTTCTATTCTTGATTTCAATTCCCCCAGATTCAGAAAACATTCCTCTTATGCCAATCAGCTACTGCTCTGCTAGTATTCTGTTTCTACTTCAAAAACTAAACATATATACCCTTCTTTAAATACTTAGGTCCAGGAATGGGCTTTATGAAAGTACTTGAAATGGAAAAAAAATTTTAGATGAAGAGTTGTGTGGTGCACTAGCCTCTAACAGTAAAGGCTGACACAACTTAAGAATTTAAGAAAAGAGTAATTTAAAAAATTATGGTGAAGAAAATCAATTTTGTATAGTTTGAAAGTGAAGTTGCTTAGTCGTGTCCAACTCTTTGTGACCCCATGGACTGTAGCCTACCACGCTCCTCTGTCCATGGGATTTTCCAGGCAAGAGTACTGGAGTGGGTTGCCATTTCCTTCTCCAGAGGATCTTCCTCACTCAGGGATCGAACCCAGGTCTCCCGCATTGTAAGCAGACGCTTTACCGTCTGAGCCACCAGGGAAGTCCTTGTATAGTTTATTTCAACCTAAATAAAATGTGAATTTTGTTTAAAAAATTATGGTGAATTTATTCAATGAAATATATGCAAATATTAAAGTTGATCTGAAGAGTATTTAATGGCATGGGAATATGTTGTGATACAATATAAACTCATAATTTTGTTAATATAGATATGCAGTTTTAAAAGGTCAAAATATTAAGTGGCTACTACAGGCTTACTTATAGAATTGATGCAGCTTTAATTATCAATTTTTAAAATAATTTCTATGTTTCCAAAGTTTTATAGAACTATAAATAATTACTATAATTATATATATACACACTTATACATATATTAATGAGAGAAAAGAAATATTTTTTTCCAGAAGGCTTGGGAAATTATCTCATTCTTTTAACCACACTATTAGAACCAAACTACCCACATTAGCTCTATCATATATCAACAAACTATTATCAGTTTAAAAGCTTATACTTGTACTGAGAAAACAGATCTAAATTTTGGTTCCATCTCTTACTAGCTGTATTTCCCAAGGGAATTTGCTTAAACTCTGGGCCTCAATTTCTTCACCTTTAAGGCAAATAATAACTGCAGGGACCATCACAGGGTGGGTGGGAAGATCAAATAAGATGCGCGGGAAAGTACACTGCAAACTATAAAAAGCTATAGCAAAATGAGGGTGAGGAGGGTTATTATTTTTATGGACTTATATGGTGCTGTTTCTGAACAAGTCAGAGTCAGTTGAAGATGGAAATAGGTTTTGAAAAACCTCTAATCATAACTGGTCATCAATGTATTTGTTTATTGTGTGTCAGTGTGGCCCAGACCACATTAGGTAGACTTTTATGGGGCAGGGGTCGGTCACATATATTCCATACAAATTCTCATAGTCTGTGAATGGAATATACAAGTGTCAACCCCAGGAAATACCCTTCAAAGACACACAACCAATGAGAGTGCTATACAGGCAGATGATAAGTCATTGTAAGTTACCTCCTCAAAGCAACTGCCTGAGTGGCTGGAAGGACAGGTCATCAGGAAAACCATGAAGGTGGCAGATCAGAGCATGGACAAGTAGGAAAAATGCAGTCAACATTTAATAGGCAAAAGCCCACTGAGGGTAATCCAGCTTCAAGTGACAGAAACACCTCTACTGTAATGCTAAGTATTATTTAAATAGATCTGAGAAAAGCTCTTTCAGATCCCAGGAGAAAGATACTGATCTGATCAGATGTAGCATGCTATCAAGATTTTCACAGACCCTCTCAGGAAGAAATAATGGAGGTTAGGACATCTAGGACCTCGTAGGAAGTGCCCTGTGATGACCTCTGCCATCCAGGGTCATTGTCCAGACCAGGGAGGCAAGGATCTGCAATCTACATTTTCCATAGCTGGGTCAGAAGAAGGAAGTCTAGGGTTTTCTTTTTCTTTCTTTCTTCCCCACCACCACTACGTCTCTAACTTTCAAACTTCCCCTCCTTCCTTTTCTACCCTTCTCTCCCTCTTTCTTTCCTGGCCGTAAATAACTTTTTTCAACTCTGATAGCCCAAAACGTGAGCAGCTGAATATTTTCAACAAAAAGACACTTCTCCAAAATTATTCCACAGCTTCAGCTTCGCCAGCTAAGATGACATTCTCCTTTCTGCTCTTCCACACTCTGTTCAGGAGAAGTAGGTGTCTCATATTTTTTCTTTTTTTAATATCAAAGCAGTTTTTTTAAAAAATTACTGCTTAATTTGTCTTTTGAGAGGCAGTGAATGAAAATGGGGGAACAAACGTAAAGGTAACAGGTACCTGAGAATAGTTTCATGCTACACAGTTCTATTTCCTTTTCACTTTATGATGGACTCATCATAACCTGTGCTAATAAATAGGCAGAAATTTAAAGGAAGACTGTAGTGGTCATCTTTTTTCTTGAGATTCTATCTTGACCCATGGCCATCTACCATCTTTACTAAACATGAAGGAACCAGCTGGTCTTTCTCAGGTCTTAGCACATAGGTTTCAGGGGTGCAGACACTGCCTGTGTGCAACTGGGTGTCCAAAGGAGATCTTCTATCTCCGCCTAAGGCAGCCTCATTGTGTCATTTGGAAAAGGAGCTGTAGACCAGAACTGGCATGATATACACGCATTACTCCCAGGGTACTCATCACGCCTAAGAGCAGAGGATAACTTGGCAACAGGAGTATCCAAACCTGGAGCTTCTCAGTTCATCATTCTCCTTGGTGTGGCATTATCATAAAAAGAATTTCTGGGGCCCTGGAGAGCTATTTTCTAGGGATACCTTTAATTTTCTTCGCTAACTCCCAGCTCTTCCATCACTGTCTCCAGCTCCTCCCACATGATGTCTTGCCCAGATCTGCATCTCCTACACTACACCCTTTAGGCGTTTCCACAATAATCCAACCTGGAGTAGCCCAAGGGGCTTAGTCTGTGAGCACACACCCCCCTCTACTGGACAAAACACTAAGACACACACACAGTTGGGAAAGGATCACAGAACTCTCCAGTACAAACATCCAATTCACTACCCTCACTTTGCACAAGGGAAAGACAGGACAAAAGCCAATAGAATCACAGAAGGAAGTGAAGGCAGAAGCTCTGACTCTGCACCATTGTTATCCCGCACTCTTCAAGAATTGAACTCACAGGAACAGACGGCTACATGACTGAGTTCACGGAGGTCTCGGAGTCGAAACATTCTCCAAGGTGGAGCCATCGATGAAGAAGCAAGGTATGCCTTGGGCTAGGAGTCAGAGGACCTGGTCTCTAGTTCCAGTTCTAGCATCTACGATCTCTGTAATGCTAAGCAAGACACGTAAAAGTCTCTGGGCTTCCCTGCCCTCGTGTGAAAGAGTTAGAAGTGAAAGAGAAGAGGTGATCTCTAAAGGAGCCTCCCACAGTATGAACCCATAAAGTCTATGACTGTAAATAAGCATGAAAGAGCACAAACAGGATTCAAGAAATAGAGAGAAAATGCATTCACTGGAATGCTGAAGACCCCATCCTAATCCTGAGCCTGGTAACTAGCTACTTGACCATAGGAAAGTCACTTCATCTCTCTGGAATCCTGTCTTTGGCATAAGAATGAAGCTAGATGATCTCAGTAGGAAGATTATAGCTTCTCAACCTGCAAGTTTGTACAATTATGAGTAATGATAACTGGGCACTGATGCTTTCTTCAAAGGATCCTGAAGCCACGGGGGCGTGTTTATACGTCTTTGGGTAAAGAAGGGAGCCATTAACCTTTCTACTTGTTTTATAATAAGTATAGCTAAGAATAAATGCATCAAACTTCTTGCTTAGAGCTCAGAAGAGCTCAAGCAAATACGCTTCCTTCCAACCTGTACAGTGGACATGAGTTCAAGGCACTACCATCAAATCCCAGAGCTTATATAAGCCACGCTACAAAACAGCAAGGAAGCCACTGCTTTCTCTGAATGATTCTGTGCTTGCATACTCAGTCGCTTCAGTCTTGTCTGACACTTTGCAAAACTATGGACTGTAGCCTGCCAGGCTCCTCTGTCCATGGGATTCTCCAGGCAAGAATACTGGAGTGGGTTGCCATGCCCTCCTCCAGGGGATCTTCTCGACCCATGAATCGAACCCAAGTCTCCTGTATCTCCTGCATTACAAGTGGATACTTTACCCACTGAGCCACCTGGGAAGCCCCTGTGAATGATTTATGTAGACCTAATAAATTATCCTTGGAAGAAAAGTTATGACCAACCGAGACAGCATATTAAAAAGCAGAAACATTACTTTGCCAACCGTATAGTCAAGGTCCATCTAGTCAAGGCTATGGTTTTTCCCATCTAGTCCATCTAGTCAAGGTTATGGCTTTTCCAGTAGTTATGTATGAATGTGAGAGCTGGGCTCTAAAGAAAGCTGAGCACTGAAAAATTGATGCTTTTGAACTGTGGTGTTGGAGAAGACTCTTGAGAGTCCCTTGGACTGCAAGGAGATCCAACAAGTCCATCCTAAAGGAGATCAGTCCTGAATATTCATTGGAAGGACTGATGCTGAAGATAAAACTCCAATACTCTGGCCACCTGATGCGAAGAACTGACTCATTTGAAAAGACCCTGATGCTGGGAAAGATTGAAGGCAGGAGGAGAAGGGAACAACAGAGGATGAGATGGTTGGATGGCATCACCGATTCAATGGACATGAGTTTGAGTAAACTCCGGGAGTTGGTGATGGACAGGGAGGCCTGGCCTGCTGCAATTCATGCGGTTGCAAAGAGTCGGACATGACTGAGCAACTGAACTGAACCGTATAAATTATCAAACCAGATCACTAATTCTATTCATTTTAAATGGGGTTGTAAGAATTGACACAAAGTTTAAAAGAAGAGTTGAAACCAAACAATGGTAAAGACACCTGGGTGGCCTGAATATGGCTCTGGAAGCAGAGGGAAAGGGTGGTACTGAGCTATGAGTTCTAGCTCACAGCACCCCAAACCAGGCAATAAATAATCTAAAAAGAGCAGGCTTGCCATACATGTGCAGTTACTAAACAAGTTCTCTAGCAGCCTCAGCAGCCTACCATGCACCTGGCTACTCTTACCCAGGTTTTTGGGATCCACTGAGGACATTAGGGAAAACAGCAGTGGCTGGAGAAAGCTTCATAACCAACTACTGGATTGTTGGCCACAAGGTCAAGTGGAGCACAATGAGAGGAAAAAGAAAACTGTGACCCGGAAGAACTGCTTAACCCTTCTGACATTCAGCTATCCCGCTTGTCCTAAGAAAGCCACAGAAAGGAAATACATCTGAGTCACAATGTTTTACACGGAAATAATGGCAGCCTATGCATTTGAAATATCTTGTTTGCCGAGGTTTTACCTTCAAATTACCTTCCGATGCTCCTCCCCTCTTCCTTTTGATCCCTCAAAGAATTTTTTTATTTTAGTTTTTATTTTACATCGGAGTACAATTGATTTACAATGTTGTGTTAGTTTCAGGTGTATAGCAAAGTGATTCAGTTATACCTATACACATATCTATTATTTTTCCGAATCTTTTCCCATATAAGTTATTACAGAGTATCGAATAGAGTTCCCTGTGCTATACAGTAGGTCCTTGTTGATTATCTAGTTTATATATAGTAGTGTATATATGTCAATTCCAAACTGCTAATTTATTCCCCCCTACTTTTCCCAAGGAATGTTTTTAAGTATTAAAATCCAAACAATGTGCTATTTGACCCGTAGCCACCAAGACCAATAAGCGTTTTAGATGTTAAAGAAACTACTTATTATTTGACAACCCTGTCCTAGAAGTTTCTCAACATAATTTTCATTTCTAAAGGCCAGTGTCAAGTTTTGAGAGAATTTTCAGAATTGCCCCCCTTTCCTTAAGTCCTCTTTGGTAGCGATGTGTCCTTACCAGAAATCAGAATATTGATTTTAAATGTTGGTACAAACCGAACACCAGTAAGAAGATCTCACTGGAAGATAAGCAGAGCAAAGAATAACCCAGTTAGAGAGGAGAATGTGTGCTCTGTCTGTCGGCCTTCCCTGGTGCTGCTTCTCGTTGGCATCGAGCAGGAAAGATTCTTTTCACACCTGACACAGCATGCACTGTCCTTCTGAAATATGAGAAAGCAATTCCCTGAGGAACAAGGAGGCCTCCTGGCAGAGGTGAGCGAAGCTGAGAAGTTGAAAAGCTTAGCTGCAGTAAGAAGTGACTCTCTCCAAGGAACAGTATTGCATCAGTTAGTTTACCTTCCCAGGGTGATGCAATAGTCTATATTACTTAAAAC
Source organism: Cervus elaphus (assembly GCF_910594005.1). Taxonomy (NCBI): domain Eukaryota; kingdom Metazoa; phylum Chordata; class Mammalia; order Artiodactyla; family Cervidae; genus Cervus; species Cervus elaphus. The sequence continues at coordinate 71,008,374 of NC_057826.1, forward strand.
TGGACAGAATTATCATGGTGCTTTATATACCGATATTAAGTTCCTCTGCTATGGACCATAAAACCATGGAGCTGACTTGGGCTCTATAACTGCCTGAGGTGCCTCGTTTTTGCCCATCACACACAGGCCCTGCAAACATAGGATAGAATTTACTGATGACTTTATATTCGGGTCCTCACCTCTGTAGGACGGATATGAGCTCTATAAGAATAGGGATTAGATTTAATTTTGGCCTGATTTGTCCACTGCTGTGTCCACTCTACCTAGAACAGTGATGAATCCATGATAGTATTCAATCAATATTGTTGAATGAACGAATGATTTTTGAGTGCCTCCCACATATAAATATAAATTACCACAGTGACAGAGCCGTGTTCACTGTTAAAGTTCAGAGAAGATTGGTCCATAGCCAACAGGGGACATAGTAATGTGGTAAACCCAGAGGACAGGTGATTCAACACCAAGTCTTCCCTGTGCCATTTACTTAGCAAGTTACCCCCTCTGAGTCCCAGTTCCATCCTCATTCAAAGGGAGCTGGGACTCCCTGCCTCGGGAACAGGACCGTCAGGAATCACACAGCAAGCACATAGTCTTGAAGAGGTTTAAATCTCTTGGGAATGTACAAAAAATGCACATTTTATGCACACATAATGTGCATCCACATAGACAAGGACAGAAGCATGAGCATAAACCAAGATGGAAGGGTTTGGGAATCATTTAAAACAGGAATAAAACATACCCACTTCTCAGTCTCTGGAATAGATCATAAACTGCTGCTTCTAATTGTATACGGTGAAATTTTAGGATGAACGTGTCTAAGCAATTGATTTCTTTGATGAACAATTTTTTAGTTATTTCCTTCTGAAAACAGAGCAAGGGTCATTTTAAGGGTTCCACAGTGTTTTGGATTCAAAATTTGGGAAGGTGCATACAATTCTATCAAAAGGGTGCTTTCTCTCTGATTCTTAACATCTATGTTAAATGTAGTTTATCTGCTATACTGAATGCAAGTCCCTTAAATCTTTTCTGGGACAAATTAGGGGAAAAAAATGATTTAAACCAAGAAAAGACAGAAATATATCCACCCATTTCATGGGGCTTTTTTATGAGGCTCTGACGATAACGCACATGGACATTCTGTGTAAGCAATCACATGTACCCACAGAGGTGACTGCAGTTGGTGGTTCTTGTCCTCAGCTCTCTTTAGCCAATTCCACCCTCACCTTCTCTGCTGCAGTAAGCCGCTTCACCATCACCACCACCCTGCACCCAAGTTGCTCTCCTTCTTCCAGTTGAGAGGCAGAGACAGGCAGGTAGGAGTTTCAGAAGCATTCCAGAATTCTACCTTCTTTCTCTCTGCCCATTTTGAGTGAGAAGGGACAGCTCCACATTTCATAGAAGAAAGAAGAAACCAACATGATTCTGAACTAATGTTGGTCCCAAAGACTGAGTATGGCACCAATCAGGGAAGTCCTCGATTCATGAGCCCAAGGACAATGTTTACTGATGGACATGTCCTAGCATCCAACATTTCCTCCCAGGGAAGGAAAGAATCAGAGGAATCAGAGAATCAGAATCAGAGGAAATTCTGATTTTTTGGTCATAGTCCACTCCAGAAATTAATGTCCCTACTAAGGGCAGACAAAGTACTTCCCATGTACCATGTGAGATGCTCGCACATTTCTTTACACTGGGGAATGACTTCTCCATGTGATCGGGGTCTTTGGAAAAGTAGCGGAGCCCCAGTACTGCAGCCTCTTAAAGGAACCCCCCCCCAACCCCATGGCCCAGTCAGAAGCTTGCCCTATTGCACTGGTTCCAGTTTCCCACTCCCTTCCCTGCCACCAATGGCAGAAGGGCCAGGAATGAGGGAGGTCGATGAGGGACAACAGTGGCAGCTGGTCAGATCTGCGTTTAACTCTGAGTTCTGCCACTTACTGGCTGAGTGACTCTGTAATTGGCTTCCCTTCTCTGACTTTCTGTCCCTCATCTGTAAAATGGGGATAACAGCTATTGTAGAGATCGTGGCTTGAATTAAAAGTAATATTTATCAAGCACCCAGTTCAGTGGTTGGTGCTGAGTAGTATTAGTCACTCAGTCATGTCCGACTCTTTGTGACCCCATGGACTGTAGCCAGCCAGGCTCCTCTGTCCATGGAATTCTCCAGGGAAGAATATTGGAGTGGGTTGCCATTCCCTTCTCCAGGGGATCTTTCTCATCCAGGGATTGAACCTGGGTCTCCTGAATTGCAGGCAGATTCTTTACCCTCTGCGCCACCAGGGAAGCAGCTGGTGCTTGAGTTTTCAACAAAACCACTGTTGCAGTTACTGTTGTTTTCAGCCAGCGTCCATGCTCCATTTGCTATGTCCCAGGAAGGACCAAGACCACTAGAGGAAAATGAAAGGGATGGAGGAACATGAGAAGAGAAAAGAAGCAAGTGCCAACACTGGGGAAAGACCTCCAGGAATGGCTCAGCTGGTGGGAACATGATCTACTGATCACCCGCACTGTGGACTGAGGTTTCTATCAGGTAATCAATCTAAAGGGGAGGAGGTGGAGGATGTATCACCTTCGGCTGGCGGTGGACCCTGCAGCTGCTGCTCCCTCTCCCCTTGAGCTACTCTTGTTTCAGTCTTCCTCCCTCTTGCCAATGCAACTTGCAGCCTGTGCACACATGAGGCTCCTATTTTCCCCTCACTTCCTCCTTTACCGTCCCCTCCCCAAGATCAGCCCGTGTGCCCCACCCACCCACCCAGAGCCTCCCAGGGCCATACTGCCTTCCTCTTGTCTCATGCTCCAAGTGGACACGGGAACCTTGAATCTGCCTGGCAATTCTGCATTTTCATGGTTTACTGGGTAACCTGACTCCACCTCGCAGTGACGACGCCATTTCCATCTGTCAAACTGGGAACACGGCTTTGATATTCTAATCCCCAGAGCTCTCCAAGTATGAGAGCTAGGGCTCCCGAATCCACTCAGAGTTTACCGCGCTATGGCTAAGTGGCCCGTGCACGAGGAGGTGATGGCCACAGCAGTGGGGAAGGCAAGAAAAAGGGCTCAGGCCCGATGCTAGGAGGGCAGGTCCCAGCTCTGCCCTGGGCCTTCACCATCGCTGACCTAGATGGAAGGGCACTCGCCACTGCAAGCCCCCAGAGATCTTCTTCATGAAATGTCACACCTCGTCTACTCGGTCAGAGGGTGATATGCCTGGGCTTCTGTCATCCCAGAGAATGCCGCTGTCCTCTGACATGGCGAATGGATGGAAACCAGAGGAAAGGGGATGGATGGGAGGAGAGTGGGCAGGAAGACAGAGCTCACCCCAGAGCACACTTCAGACCCAAGAAATGCTGAGGAGTCCGACTGCTCACCTGAAAGCTCAGAGAATTAAGAACAGCAGGCTTGAGAGGGCCTTCACAGCAGATCATCTACTGAACCTGTTCATCGAACAGACAAGAACGATGAGGTTCCCGGGAAACTGAATTATCGAGACCACCCAGCAAAGTGGTCAGTGACCAAGTCAAGATTAAAACCCAGTTTGCTCTGGGTAAACTAGAAGCTTTTATAAAATTTAAAACCAAGTTTTTGTTTTCTCACATTCTTCTGTGAGTGTGTGTGTGTGTGTGTGTGTATTGTAAGGTCTCCAAAAGTTTTCCTAATGAATATTCCCAGACATACACAAAAGTAGAGAACCAAATAATGCAGCCTCACACACACCCCTGACAAAACCATTATCAAGATGTTGCCACACTTGCTTCATCAAACCTTCAACCTATTTTAACTCAAATATTATAAAACCATTCTATAATTTCATTTTAGCCCTGCACATCCCAGTATGTATCTCCTTTAGAAAAGTGCATATTTCTTACACCAGTGATTCCCAGAGTTTTGCAGGGCCCCACTTCCCAGAGTTCCTTATTTAGTCATCTGGGAGCAGTGCTGAGGATTTTCATTTCTAACATATTCCCGGGTGATGCTCCTGACAGACACCAGTCCAAGGCCACACAATGAGAACCACTGTCTTATATACTCACAATGCCATTGTCAAACCTAACAGGTTTAACAGTATACCACAGTATTATCAAAGATCTATCTATATTCAATTTTCCTGCTTGTCTCCAAAATGCCTTTTTATAGATGGCTTATTTCAGTTGTATTTCCAAGTTCATACATTACATTTGGTTGCTATGTCTCTTAACTTTCTTATATATATTTGCCAGACCAATCAATCTTCCCTCCCCCACTAAACCTGTCTCCTTTGTTTACTGCTTTATAAATGAATCAAGGTTGCTAAGAAACTAGATCTTAATGGTTCTCACCACAAAAGAGAAACAATAATTATAGGATGCGACAGAGGTGTTAGCTAATACTGTGGTGGTAATCATACTGCAGTATATAAATATATTAAATCACATGCTGTACATCTTAAACTTACACAGTGTTCTATGTCAATTATATCTCAATTAAAAAAAAATAAAGAACCCAGTATAGCCCCACCTATGGACTTTTCTGTTTGCTTGCTCATGGCGTTGCTCAATATATTCCTCTAGTTTCCATATTTCCTGTGAACTGAAAGTAGCCCTGAATGTCTGATTACTTATAGATTCAGTTTCCTGGAAAGAAAATGCCATAGCCCCATAGATAGGGCTATGTGTGGTAAAGTCAAGGTTTACATTTTAAACTCAGATCTGAATACACACATACATTTTTAATGGGGCTTCCCAGGTGGTGCTAGTGGTAAAGAACCTACCTGCCAATGCAGGAGATGCAAGAGAGGCTGGTTCGATCCGTGGGTTGGGAAGATCCCCTGGAGGAGGGCACAGCAACCCACTCCAGTGCTCTTGCCTGGGAAATCCCATGGACAGAGGAGTCTGCTGGGCTGCAGACCAGTGTCTCAAAGAGTTGGACACGACTGAAGCGACTTAGCACGAATGCACACACATTTTTACACAGTTGGAACGTACATTTTAAAGCCCACCTTATCTACTTTTAAACCACTTTATAATAATTCATGCTCTTTATACTAAAGCAAACTCCTTCCCTTGAAACTTTATGGATCCTGTTTTTTCCTGAAGAAAAGAAATAAGTTCTCAGACTCCTTGGTAAGCCACACACCTGGGACCCAGTTCTCGACCACTCTGGTCAGTTTAATCCAAGTATAATAAAACCGTACATAAGCATTCCATGAAATGCCTGCCACCTGACAAGGAAAATCATTTAGTTACTAAGCAACCAAGGCTGCTATCTGTAGCTATTACTTGTCTTGAAATCCACCTCTAAGCCACTCAGATGCCACCAGAACTGTCCTCTGGCACATCAAACAGGAGGAGCCCGTCTCTCAAACCAAACAGGCATGGGGGTGTTCTGATGGTACCCGGAGCCGAGGAAAAAACAAAACGGGCTGTTGGGGGAAGAAAAGGGACCGAACAGATAAAAGTGTTGAGAATAGGCCAGCAAGTAGAATCCTTCTTGAGAATAAATTTGGATTCCTAACATCTAAAAAAAACATAGATGGCCCTTGAAGGCAGATTAGATGTTTTATCAAAATGTTTTCTACTGACCTTCTCGGTCATGAAAGAAAACTTACCTAATTAAGCAGTTTTTTAAAAACTCAAAGGATAAATACACAGAAGTCCACATTACACAGTACTGGAGATGTACTTTCAGTGAAGCTCATTGCTTTTCATATAAAGAGGTAAGATGGTGGTACAAGCACACACTCCTAAGGGTTAAATGAAATTCTATATAATCAGCCTACCACAGTTGGGGATGCTGTAATTAACATTAATTCCCCATGTCTTATTCGTTCTATTTTATGAACCTTATTGCTGAATTTTTTAGAATTCTATCTTTAGGGATGGGATAAAGAAGAACTGGGTTCTGGCCGTCAGTTGGTCATTGACAAATAGATTCTCCTAATCTATTCTTCTGTTGAAATGGAGAAATAGGAGAGGTGAGAGGACACACTGGTCAATGTAAGCAGATAAAATAAACTGTGTACGCTGGAGATATTTTGTGCAGTTGTTTAAAAAAAATAACCTTGAGTTGTAATAATCAACTCTGAGCAGCACTGGGGCATTGATCAAAAACTTCATTTTAGATAAGAATTTTCATGGGCAGGAAAGAAAATGCTTCAGCAATGCAAGGTCATTATTTGTTGAACCAGTAAACAGTACTTCTAGAGAAAAAAATATTTCGTTATCAGCATTTTTTTAATATTTTTATATGCAGTAAAAAAAAATTGGTACTGATGTAATGCATAACATATTTGGTTGGAAATAATCCTTGTTAAAACAGCATTCTATAAAAACAATTGTTTATTCTGGTTTCACTTGTTTTAGGCATCAAAATATTACTTACAATAATTAGTTAAGGCCTCTTAAATCTGTTATAACATTGCCCAGGGCAGGAGCTACTCTCTAAGTTATGCCTTTGTGGTGACAGTAAAATAATTAACTGACAATGAAGAACTCTATACAATTCAGTTGCATAAATATATGTAACATATTATAAATGATACAGTGGGTTTTGATGGAAAGTTCTAAATCCTCTTTATAAAAAAATCATTTGAAAACCCATCACCATTGCGTCTAAGAGAAGAGTCTCAGTTGTGGTCAAATCTGTTTTGGAATCTACCTTCTCCATTGCTTATGCACTGTGATCAGTACATGTTAGCACTACCATTAGCACGGTAGTGCTGTGGTCCCATACATACAAGCCTTCACTGGTTTTAGCTGCTCCTTATACCAGAAACATTATAAATATGGGCATAAAATGATCAGTTTCTCTTTAGGAAACTGATTAAAGTGCCAGTTAAGCACCAAATCTTTACTAGAATTTGGAAGGAAGTTTACTTGCTCCCATATGCTCTATAAAATACTCACTCACTACTGGATTTATTCATGCTGGTTGGGTACTGGAACACAAACATGAAAAAGACAGAATCTGTACTAAAGAAATTCACAGTATTCTGATTCCAGCTTCTAAAGAATTTACCCATTGTTCTTTTCCAAACACTTATATAGAAATCCAGCAATCCTTTGGCTATGCTGTTTCTATAAAGAAATGTGGTGGGGAAAAAAGGCTGAGGAATTTGCTGTGGAACTGAGAACCATAGACTCCTATCCACCAGCATATCAAATTATGACCAGTTGTTTTGAATACACGATCAAAAAGTAAGTTTTTGAAAATAACACACCACAGGACAGTAATAGCAAGTAAAGCTTCAATGAGATCAATAGGAAAGGCAGATGTCAGCACCAAAAAGAAAAATGTTCCTAGGTGTCACAGTTTATTTTGGTATACCCCAATGCCATGATGGCTTACAGTCTGCCTGACTGTGCCTGGCATCTTCTTCCTAAGAACCCTGTGAAGCGCATCTTGTTATTCTTCACAATGCAGAGAAGAGAAAACTGAGGCCAAGAGAGATTGTATAACTTCATTACAGCACAGCAGCAGAGTTCAGACTCAAGTATAAATGTGACTACCCATGTTCTTCCACAATGCCTCCTTCAAACTGTACCTCCAGCCAGTCAAGTACCACATGGTTTGAACGAGTATAATTTATCTAGTTTCTGTAAATCATAGTCTTACCAAGTACGTGAAAAATAGAACACATGTATATGGGATTGATTAATGAGATTCCTAGGAATCTTTCAGAAAGATAAGACAGCATTGTAGTCATAAAACACTTTCCAAACAATAAAATGAAGAAAACCTTTGTTAAGCAACACTTAGGGCTTCCTAGGTAACTCAGGGGTAAAGTCTCCCTGTCAATGCAGGAGATGCAGGAGACTGGGGTTCGATCCCTGGGTTGGGAAGATCCCCTGGAGGAGAAAATGGCAACCCACTCCAGTACTCTTACCTGGAAAATTCCAAGGACAGAGGAGCCTGGTGGGCTACAGTCCATGGGGCTGCGAAGAGTTGGACATGACTTAGCAACTGAACACAACAACAAAAGAATACTCAAAGCATCAGTTACCTTTGTAAGACAAGCAACGTCTAAGTGAGTTCTCAGATAATCACAATATTTAGAGGTAAAAGATCCTCAAATTGTCTTCAGAGATTTATCCTAAGTTATTCATTTTTATCAATGAGCAAATGGAACTCCTGGGACATTACTAATTATATTTCAATTATCATATAACATTATTATATGCAACAAATTCTTTATTATAAGTTACTTAATTAGCAAGTAAATTTTAAATTTACTTTTCAACTTTTACCTCTTAACTCCATAGTGACCATGAGCCTAAATAATTGTAGTACTCTGGAACTGAGTGGCTTTATTCCGTTGAGTTTGGGTGCTAACAAATTTAATTATTAATGGAACAAAGGTCACCAGGCAATTGCTTATTGGGGAAATTTCAAGGACTCCAAAGCAAATACCTAAGTAGCTATTGTAACTCAAATTCCCTGAAAGTCCAAATAAGTTTCTTGTTACCTTTGAACTGGTGTTGGGGACAATATTTGGAGAAAAAGAAAGAACCAGAATTGAAGTTAGAAGATCTGGACTATTCTATCACTAAACAGCTTCAACCCTTCAGATGGAACCTCACTTTCTTTTCCTATACCATGAAGGCACTGAGCCAAAGGATCCTTCCCAGCGTTAGTAGTTTATAATCACTGTTCAGAGGTGATGAATACCAAGTAAATCTTACATTCCTTTGTAGAGTTTGTAGAACTGCTGCTGGCTTTTCTAAAAGAAAGAAGAAAATTTTCAAATCTTTTGAGGGTGTATACTTCCAAAGACTTCGATTTCCTGAGGGAGACATTTTACTTTTTAAAATATGTCAACATATTTTATCTCTCTAGGCAAAGTATACTTCTTTCATTTCTTCAGGATTAAAAATAAGTCCTGATAGTGCCACTAAAGCAGCAATATGCTCAGAACAAAAGCAAAAAATAACAAAGAATAATAACATTTAGTTTGTCCCTGTGCAACTTTCTACCTATGGTAAAAAGAACCAGCTTATCTGCTATCCTCTTTAATTAAATTGAGGGTGGAGACCACATTTAACCATATGCTCCACTGCAGGTAATAAGAAATCAAAAACTCTTTTCAAAAGTCGAGTTTATCTCAAATTCACTTTAGTTGATACATCAAAAAGCAAGCAAAGTAACTATTGCAGAGCATTTGACTTCTCAGCTCTCATTTTAAACGGTTCTGATATTCAGAGCAAGCCACTGGGGCAGAGAACTGGTTCATTCGTTTATCTAAAGTCCACATAGTCAAAGCTATGGTTTTTCTAGTAGTCATGTACAAATGTATGGGTTGGACCATAAAGAAGGCTGAGTGCCAAAGAACTGATGCTTTTCAAATTGTGGTGCTGGAGAAGACTCTTTAGAGTCCTTTGGACTGCAAGGAGATCAAACCAGTCAATCCTAAAAGAAATCAACCCTGAATATTTATTGGAAGGACTGAAGCTCAAGCTCCAATCCTTTGGCCACCTAATGCAAAAAGTCAACTCATTGGAAAAGACCCTGATGCTGGGAAATATTGAGGGCAAAAGGAGAAGAGGGCAGCAGAGGATGAAATGATTAGCTAGCATCACCAACTCAATGGACATGAATTTGAGCAAACTCTGGGAGACAGTGAAAGACAGGGAAGTCTGGTGTGCTGTGGTCCATGAGGTTGCAAAGAATCAGACATGACTTACCAACTGAACAACAACAACAACAAATATGTATTTACCAGTCAAGTGTCAGGCACTACCATAAATGCCAGAGGCACACAGACAAACATCCTATGGTTTCTGCCATCCAGGGGCTCATAATCTAGTTAGTGTCACAGACTCACATGCAAACAAATGATCATGACAATGCCAAGTGTTTTGAAATGAAAGAAACACAATGCACTATCTGAAATATATAATAGGAAATGCTTAACTTTAACTAGGAAGGTTAGAAGAGCTTTGTGAAAAAGATGACATTTGTGCTAGGTCTTGACGGATGAGTAGGTAGGTTTTCATGGAAACAGCACATGCAAAGGCACAGAAGTAAAGAAACAAAGGGAGGAAGGAAAAGTATCATAAATTTAAAATCATATTTTTACAATCTGACTTGTCTGAAATAGGATCTTATTTTCATTGTCATTTTCCTAATTGCTTATGAGACTAAGCATATTTCCACTCATTCATAAACTCATTCATCATTCACATTTTATCTTAAGTGAATTGACTATTTTCTTCTCCTGAGTAGTTTGTCTTTTATTTACTAACTTATATGAATTCTTTATATATTCTCTTTGTTAGTTGTAAGTGCTGCAAATATCTTCTCCCAGCTTTCTATACTACTTTTTAAAAAATATCATTTGTCACAGTAAAATGATTTCCATTTAAAGTTTTAAATTTCAGATTATTTTAATACAAATTGACTAATAATCTTTATGATTTGTGTTTTTAGGCATCCCTTCCCTATCTTTGCATATTTTCTACTAAGAACTCTCAAGTTTTGCTTTTCACATCTTGGTTCTAAAGCCACCTGAAATAGATTCTGTGCATGGCGCAAGATTTATTTTTTTCTTTCCATATGGCTTACCAATTGGCCCAGCAACGTTTATTGAATAATTTATCCTCTCCCAGTCTTTGTAATGTCAGCTGTTGCAGGCAGGATTTACTGAGAGGAGACTTCCTCTCTGAAGCTTCAGTGGAGGGTGCTACTAGCGAGTGAGGGATGCAGGGCTGGGCAGAAGGAGTTGCAGCCACAATAAAGGCCGCATCTGGTCACGCAGGGAGCCCTGAAGCTGGATGGCTCTTCAGAGTTGGGTTTTGGTACCCTCACACCCTCATCGCCATTGGATAGGGCTGCCCCTGGGCAGTGGGTGGGGTCTTTGGTGAGGCAGCTCCCTTAGGCAGAGGGCAGGGTCTGCGGAGGGACTCAGACGTCATCCACCACATGATGATCCCAGTGTCTGTGTAGCTGAGGGCACTAGGGCTTTGATCATGTCAGGGGGATCTGTGTGGCACACACAGCATTCACTCCAAGGCCTCTGTCGTGTACCTCCTCTCCCATTTTACTGTCTCACTCTTCTTTTGGATTCTTTTTCCTATGAAAACATTTCCAGATAGGTCTGTCTCCTGGTGCCCTGCATGTCATCCAATACTTCGACAGCTCCCCTCAAATAAGCCCCCTTCAAATATGTACATCTGATCACACCATAGGCTTTCCTGGTGGCTCAGTGATAAAGAATCCTCCTACGATGCAGGAGGCCTGGATAGGATCTCTGGGTCAGGAAGATCCCCTGGAGGGCATGGCAACCCACTCCAGTATTCTCGCCTGGAGAATCCCCATGGACAGAGGAGGCTAGTGGGCTACAGTCCACAGAATCACAAAGAACTGGAAACAGCTGAAGCGACTTAGCACACATGCACACATGCATGCAAGGGGTACAATAGTGCATTTTCTCCCTTGATATGAATATATATGAATATCTATCACTAACGTAGGCTGGCTTTTTACTTTAAATAGCCATCTTTCACAACTGGTTCAAAATCAATATGTTGTCAACTAAAGTTGAAACCGAATTCTCCTGTGTCCTTTACTTGTAAAGAATATTTTAATCTAAATGGAGGAGGTTTCCAGTATCCTCTTGACTTGAATCTTGTTCCATTTAGCTTAGGAAAAATTTAACACACCTTGATTCTGTCATGTAACCTCTCTTCACTTGCATTTATCTCCAAAGTTGATTATGAATGCCAAAAAGATTGTTGAAAGAAAAGATCTGAACAAGACAGGGAAGAGTGATGAGACTATATGACATGCTAGTGATATTTTTCTACATTTTGACATAGGTGCATTCATCAACACTCTGACTATGACTTTTCATCTGGTTGCAGACCCACCGAGTTTCAATAGAGCAGCTGTCTTCCCAGTCACTTGGGGCAGGAACCCTCTGGTGATCCTTCTCTTTATTCTCTCCCTAAATTGTGGATCCAATCAAATTCATCTGGTTGTGAGTCCAAGTCTTTTGAATCTATTCCTTGTTACCACTAACACCAAGGTCATCATGGAGCTGTTTGATTCTTCAGTTCAGTTCAGTTCAGTCACTCAGTCATGCCCAACTCTTTGTAACTCCCGGAGTTTACTCAAACTCATGTCCATTGAGTTGGTGATGCCATCCAACCATCTCATCCTCTGTGGCCCCCTTCTCCTCCCATCTTCAATCTTTCCCAGCATCAGGGTCTTTTCCAGTGTCAGTTCTTTGCATCAGATGGCCAAAGTATTGGAGTTTCAGCTTCAGTATCAGTCCTTCCAATGAACATTCAGGACTGAACTCATTTAGGATGGACTGGTTGGCTCTCCTTGCAGTCCAAGGGACTCTCAAGAGTCTTCTCCATCACCACAGTTCAAAAGCATCAATCCTTCGGCGCTCAGCTTTCTTTATAGTCCAACTCTCACATTCATACATGACTACTGGAAAAACCATAGCTTTGACTAGATGGACTTTTGCTGACAAAGTAATGCTTCTGCTTTTTAATATGCTGTCTAGGTTGGTCATAACTTTTCTTCCAAGGAGCAAGCATATTTTAATTTCATGGCTGCAGTCACCATTTGCAATGATTTTGGAGCCAAAAAAATAAAGTCTGTCACTGTTTCCATTGTTTCCCCATCTATTTGCCAAGAAGTAATGGGACCAGATGCCATGATCTTAGTTTTCTGACTGTTGGATTTTAAGGAAACTTTTTTACTCTCCTCTTTCACTTTCATCAAGAGGCTCTTCAGTTCTTCTTTGCTTTCTGCCATAATGGTGGTGTCATTTGCATATCTGAGGTTATTGACATTTCTCCAAACAATCTTGATTCCAGCTTGTGCCTCATGCAGCCCAGCATTTCTCATGATGTACCCTGCCCATAAGTTAAATAAGCAGGGTGACAATATACAGCCTTGACGTACTCCTTTCCCAATGTGGAAACAGTCTGTTGTTCCAAGTCCAGTTCTAACTGTTGCTTCCTGACCTGCATATAGGTTTCTCAAGAGGCAGGTCAGGGGGACTGATATTCCCATCTCTTTAAAGAATTTTCCACAGTTTGTGGTGATCCACATAGTCAAAGGCTTTGGTGTAGTCAATAAAACAGAAGTAGATGTTTTTCTGGAACTCTCTTGCTTTTTCTATGATCCAATGGATGTTGGCAATTTGATCTCTGGTTCCTCTGCCTTTTCTAAACCCAGCTTGAACATCTGTTAAGTTCATGGTTCACGTACTGTTGAAGCCTGGCTTGGAGAATTTTTAGCATTACTTTGCTAGCATGTGAGATGAGTACAATTGTGCTGTAGTCTGAGCATTCTTTGGCATTGCCTTTCTTTGGGATTGGAATGAAAACTGACCTTTTCCAGTCCTGTGGTCACTGCTGAGTTTTCCAAATTTGCTGGTATACTGACTGCAGCACTTTCACAGCATCATCTTTTAGGATTTGAAACAGTTCAACTGGAATTCCATCACCTCCACTAGCTTTGTTTGTAGTGATGCTTCCTAAGGCCCACTTGACTTTGCATTCCAGGATGTCTGGCTCTAGGTGAGTGATCACACCATCATGATTATCTGAGTCATGAAGATCTTTTTTGTATAGTTTAAATGGCAACCCACTCCAGTATTCTTGCCAGGAAAACAACATGGATGGAGGAGCCTGGTAGGCTACCGTCCATGGGGTCGCAAAGAGTCGGACACAACTGAGTGACTTCACTTTCACTTTCTATGTATTCTTGCCACCTTTTCTTAATATCTTCTGCTTCTTTTAGGTCCATACCATATCTGTCCTTCATTGTGCCCATCTTTGCATGAAATATTCCCTTGGTATCTCTAATTTTCTTGAAGAGATCTCTAGTCTTTCCCATTCTATTATTTTCCTCTATTTCTTTGCACTGATCACTGAGGAAGGCTTTCTTATCTCTCCTTGCTATTCTTTGGAACTCTGCATTCAAATGGATATATCTTTCCTTTTCTCCTTTGGTTTTCACTTCTTTTCTTTTCACAGTTATTTGTAAGGCCTCCTCAGACAACCATTTTGCTTTTTTGCATTTCTTTCTCTTGGGGATGGTCTTGATCCCTGCCTCCTGTACAATGTCACAAACCTCCATCCATAGTTCTCAGGCACTCTGTCTATCAGATCTAATCCCTTGAATCTATTTCTCTCTTCTGCTATATAATCATAAGGGATTTGATTTAGGTCATACCTGAATGGTCTAGTGGTTTTCCCTACTTCTTCAATTTAAGTCTGAATTTGGCAATGAGGAGCTCATGATCTGAGCCACAGTCAGCTCCTGGTCTTGTTTTTGCTGACTGTATAGAGCTGCTCCATCTTCGGCTGCAAAGAATATCATCAACCTGATTTCGGTGTTGACCATCTGGTGATGTCCATGTGTACAGTCTTCTCTTGTGTTGTTGGAAGAGGGTGTTTGTTATGACCAGTGTGTTCTCTTGGCAAAACTCTATTAGCCTTAGGCCTGCTTCATTGTGTATTCCAAGGACAAATTTGCCTGTTACTCCAGGTATTGCATTCTGGACTTCCTACTTTTGCATTCCAGTCCCCTATAATGAAAAGGACATGTTTTTTGTGTGTTAGTTCTAGAAGGTCTTGTAGGTCTTCATAGAAGCGTTCAACTTCAGCTTCTTTAGCATTACCGGTTGGGGCACAAACTTGGATTACTGTGATATTGAATGGTTTGCCTTGGAAACAAACAAAGATCATTCTGTCGTTTTTGAGATTGAATCCAAGTACTGCATTTTGGACTCTTGTTCACTATGATGGTTACTCCATTTCTTCTAAGGGATTCTTGCCCACAATAATGGTCATCTGAGTTAAATTCACCCATTCCAGTCCATTTTAGTCCACTGATTCCTAAAATGTCAAGGTTTACTCTTGCCATCTCCTGTTTGACTACTTCCAATTTGCCTTGATTCATGGACCTAACATTCCAGGCTCCTATGCAATAGTGTTCTTTACAGCATCAGACTTTACTTCTGTCACCAATCACATCCACAATTGGGTATTGTTTTCCCTTTGGCTCCCTCTCTTCATTCTTTCTGGAGTTATTTCTCCACTCATCTCCAGTAGCATATTGGGCACCTACTGACCTGGGGAGTTCATCTTTCAGTGTCCTATCTTTTTGCCTTGATTCTTACCTGGTTTTGATTCTTTTTTATTCTTACCTGTTTTCAATTGATCACATTCTCACTACCGAGAAGCCTATTTGCTTTGAAACACAAAGCTGAGAAAGTCAGAGCATGATTTTGAGCAAGTCCCAGGAGCTGGTGATGGACAGGGAAGCCTGGCGTGCTGCAGTCCATGGGGTCACACAGAGTCGGACACGGCTGAGCGACTGAACTGAACTGAGAAAGTTACGGATTCCTTTTATGGGTTCCTTACATGGAAGAAATGACAATAAATAGTGCTCCTGAGAATAAGAAAAGAAAAGCAGCTTCCCGGGATGTAGTCGGCAGAGAATGTCCTTTTAACTTTGGGCCTCTTTGGCATAGAGACTATTAGGCTCACTAAGAATAACTGAAAAGTGATTGCTCTTTTCAAGGCAGCTATTTGTAATCATAGAAAGAATTCCTTATATTTATAAAGCACTCCCATGTATGGTTTCTCACTTAATTCTTACAGCAACTCTGAAAGGGTGATGCTATTAATCCATTGTTAACTATGAGACTTGATGAGGTCGTATCTTACAGTCACACTGCTAGTAATTGACAGAGACAGGATTTCAACATGGGTTTCCTGACTCCAAGGCAGGGTTTTCTTCCCCAGCCCAGCTCAACCAAACAGTTGTGGGAATTATGGTCTGTTTAGCAGGAGAAGGAAAAAGGCATCAAAAGGCAGGTGAGTCCTGAACGGGCAGTCTCTGAAAGGAAAATATTGCCCAAAGGACATAAGGAAGTGATTTTCCTCCAATAACACAGAGGCTACAATTTAGCCACAAAGAGACAAATGCTTTCCTGATTCAGACTCTGTGAGATTAGTCATACATTATCATATGATTTTCTCAGACATTTGCTCTTAAAGGAATTAGAAAGATGGCAACAAAATAGTAGTGCCTCTCTTTAGAAAAAAGCTGCAGATATGTGATTGTAATATCTTAATTACTCAGTAGATGAAACCCTCTAACTCCACAAATATTTGCTGATAACATAAAACTGGTTACAAAAGCTCTATACTGAAAATCTAATGGACACTTAAAAACAATTTGGAGAAATAGCATCTTGGACCACATGATAGCAGCTGGTCTTTGGCAAGCATCAGCAGTTATTGGAAGACATCTGTATTGAGGCCATAATGGTGAATATTATGATTAACAGGAAAAAAGTTGTGATCACAGCAACAAATGTCAGACAGGGAAGTATTCAAAAATAGCATTCTACCTTTCTGTATTAAAGCAATGCACAAGAATTGTCTGTGAGGAAGCTGATAAAGAATATTAAGAATTTTTTCCTGTTTATAAGTATATAGGTTCCTATATCTGATAAGTTCTATAATAATTATTCAAAATCATTACAGAAATGGCTAAATGGAAATTCAGTTACTTCTCAAGGATAACTCATCTATATCATTTCCCTCTAAAAAAACCAAACCTAAAATATTTTGAATTCATACTGTAGCAATACAGTAGTAAATAGTTTATGTTTTTAATTTTGGTCTCCACTAAAGAGGTTAAGCACAGACAGCTTGGCTCTAACTCTCAGAATTTCTGATTCAGTAGGTCTGGGACCCAGGGAACAGCATTTTAACAAGTTTCCAGTTGTGGCTAATAATGCTGCTACTATTCTACACCACGCTGACCTTCCCATAAGTTCCTATTACCACAGCTCATTTTGCTACTGGTGAATTTCTTGTACACAATTAATAAAAATTTATTTGACACTTACTTATTGAGCCGGTATTTATATAATTTGTGCTATAAGCAATACCAGATGTGATACCATACATTAGAGAAAAAAAGATGAATAAAGCTAAGTCTTTGCATCCATGGAGTTTACATTCTGGAAAGATATGTAAACAAATAATACGATAGAATGTGATAAACATCATATGTAGAGTTCCACAGAAGTAAAATGAAAGTGTTTATTCTACAATGAGGGGAATCAGAAAGATTTATAAGGGAGATAACATTTAGGACTTTTTAAAGAAACTTTCTATTTTGCAATAATTTTAGACTTATAGAAAAATTGAAAAATAGAGAGTCCCCTATACCCTTCATTCAACTTCCCAGCATTGTGCAAACATTGACATTTTGTATAATCAAGGTTAGGATGAATTTTGAAGGATACACAGGAATCTATTAGGGTATCTAATTATAGAAATAATAAATGAATAAAACCATTGATACAGGATATATTAAGAACTATATCTAAACATTTTTGGAAAACTACATGCTAGACACTGTGCCAAGCCCTTTAGATGTATTGTGTCACTTAATTCTTATAACAACCCCTATCTTCTGTATGCATACTATTATCACTCTCTTTATAGATGAGGAACATGAGGCCACTGCCAATCTTCTAGTAGACAACAAAACTGGGATTTGACAACTAAAATGTTCTACTTTAGCACACACACTCTGAACCAATATACTATGATTATTATGACCCAGAAGTAAGAAGAGTCTATTATGGATATAGATCAGATTCCATGAGGGAAAGCTGTAGGGACAGGGTTCTGTCAGTGGAAGCAGAAGACAAGAAGAGACAGGAACGGATACTTCTAGACAATAGAAGGATACTGTGGTAGGCAGAATTTTAAAACAGTCTCCTGAATGACCTGTCCAGAATAATCCCCTCTCCCTGAATGAGGAAAGAACCTGTGAAGATAATGGCATATCACGTCCACGACTCAGTTAAGTTATATAGCAACGGCAAAGGAATTTACTGATGTAATTAAGGTTCCTGGTGTTATCATACTGCCCACTGGTTCAGGGTCTCAAGTTCTCATGTCATTTTCCAGGCTTGTTCATTTCTTTCCTGGCCTTGACTTCTGCTTCCATTTTTGGAACCCCATTCTATAACCCATCCTTTAAGGAACCAGCTTTGCTAGGTAATACCAGGAGCTTTATGGGCAAAGTAATCTCTTCAGTTTTGTGCCTAGCCTTGGAAATCAATCACATGGGCTCCACTTACATGTGTATTATACACAACTATTCTAGCAACAATGCTTTCACTGTGTGAAACTTTAAGGCAAACTTCAATGGTGGGCATCAGACACCCAGCAAGCAGGTCTTTTAGGAGCCCTGAATCACAGTCTAGAAGAGTGACATGTACCTGCTCAGCCTTCTAGCTCACCAATGTGTTAGGCAATAAAGTGTATCCTGGTGCAAATGTGCTGGCCTTTGATCATGCACAATGAAACGTGGTTAATCTGTGACCAGCAAAATACATGGAACAATAAGCGGCCTCTGGCTTCCATTTCAGGTTTGATCACTTGACCACCTCTCAGCAACTAGTTCTGACAATAAAGTTAAGACTCATTTAAAATTAAAACAACAAAAAAAGGTCTGTTCTGGTAAAACTGATCATGTAAAGTTATTCCAATAAAAATAACAGTCTATTTGTTCACAAAAACATTTGCTTTTGAGAATCCAGGTTTCATGTAATTTCATTCCTGTCCTCTGAGTACATTCAGATTCCTAAACCTATGCAGAGATTAACACTTTTAAGGTTACTTTAAAAATAAAAAAATCATCTACCAAAATAATATGATACTAATCACAAAATAGGGTATGAAACCAGTTTCATTCTGTTTAACTTGAGATAAATGAGAAAATTTTGCCCTTCTTACCAGTTTTCAGACCAAATTTTCCCATCTTTCATTCATTCATGTATTCATTCATTCAATAAAAACATTCACTGAATACATGCCATATGTCATTTACTAAACCTGTTTCCAGGGAAATGATGAATGTGACTCCATTCCTAAATTTGAGAGGCCTTTTTTAAAAATAAAAATAAGGAAACATCTGTTTTAATTATGACATGTTCTATCATCAGCAGAAACAGATTCCAAATGAAGATAAGATACCAAGAGAATGGCATAGACAAACCCACTCCACTCTGCTATGTTATATGACACACCAGCTGAAGGAATTTCCAACCATTCTGTCTAACTAGTCTTAGGGAAATTTGTCATAGTCTTAGGGAAATTTGTCACTCATAGTCACTTGCTTTGTCACTTGTAAATTGAAAATTGCTTTTAATTAAAATCAACAACCATAAAAATTTATTTAATACATGCTGACTACCTTGTGGCATGCTATTTAAGGAACTGCAAATCTTCCAACCAAAGTATAAGATAGGGAAAAATCCTGATGGGAACTCAAGATTGACACACAGAACAATGAAAGAATATTATGAAATATATGTAGTAACATAATAAATGCAAATAATAGAGGCCCAAAACCTACTATCTTCACAAAAATATGACATGAAAATCAGGAGGTACAAGATTAGCATTAGTTGCAGAAACTAAAAAAGCTCAGTAGCAGAAAGCTATGACTTCAGGTGATTAAGAAGTAACTGGTAGAAAGAAAGGGGACCTTTGTTTTCTTTTGGATTTCATTCTTTAATTTTTGACTTCATATTGCAGTGCAATTAATATTGGAAATGCAATTTCAACTTCTTTGTTAATTAATTTAAAAATAAAACTTCCCTAATTCAAAAGCTATTGAGTGGACTATTTTTAAGCTATATTCTGGGAAGTGATGCAGAGGTATCATACATGATTACCACCTTCAAGTTTTTTGCAAATTAGGTGAAAATCCATGATTGACCTACATAAAACAATAAGAGACTGGAGGAGCGGCCAAGAGGCAGAGTTGGAAGACCCTGAGCTCACCTCCTTCCATGAGCATACCACAATTACAACTATTTATTTACAAAGCAACTGTGGATGAGAAAGACCAGAAGCCTAGCAGAAGAGATCTTCTACAACTAAAGATAAAAAAAAAAAGGAACCACAATGTTATGGGTAGGCAGAGTGAAGATCTGGTATAGTAAAGACTCATATCCCCAGATAGTCAACACACAAATAAGAGGATAATTACAACTGCATAAGTTCTCTCCAAGGAGTGAGGAGTCTGAGCTTCACACTGAGACCTGCAGCCTGGGGTCCTGCACCAGATAGATGAACCCCTAGAACATTTGGTTTGAAGACTAGTGGGGCTTGCTTTGAGAAGAGCCAGAGGCCTTTAGGAAATAGAGACTCCACTCTTAAAGGGCACACACAAAATCTACATGCTCCAAGACCCAGGGAAGAAACAGTAATTTGCAAGGAGCTTGTGTCAGACCTACCTGGTGATCTTTGAGTTTCCTAGAGAGGCAGGAGGCAACTTGTCTCCAATCTTGGAGACAAGAGGACTGGCCATTTGGGGAGCTTGTTCTCCTGCAAGGACATTGGCGCTGGCAAGCACCATTGAGGAACCCTAGCTCCAGCTTGTTAGCTCTGAGACCTGACCCTGCCCACCAGCCTGTAGGAACCAACACTGAAATGCCTCAGGCCAAGCAACTAGTCAGGGAGAGGGACGGCCCCATCTACCAAAAGGCTTATTACCTTAAGACTCTCTGAGCCTACAGAATCCTCTGGACCCAGCCCTGTCTACCAGAGGACCCAAGACCTGTGCCCACCAGAGGACCACACACCAGTGTGGGGTCCACAACCTTCTGGACCTCAGCTCCAGCCACCAGCAGGCGACACAAAGTTTGGGACCCTCAGGGTCATGTTGCAGAGACCAAAGAAACCAGTTCCACCCATCAATGAGCAAGTATTAACCCTGCAAAGCCCTCCCTCCTCCATACACACACCCTGGCCCCACCCTTCAGCAAACCAACAATAGATCCAGAAATACCAGCCCCACAGCTATGCACCCCAGAACCTGACTCTGCCTACCAGTAAGCCAGCACTAACCCTGAGACCCCTTAGGGCTCAGCAGCCAGTTGCCTCATGACCCAGCACTGCCCCCCAGCAGAAGTGAAGTGAAGTAAGTGAAAGGCACTCAGTCATGTCCAACTCTATGCAACCCCATGGACTATCTAGTCCACGGAATTCTCCAGGCCAGAATACTGGAGTGGGTAGCCATTCCCTTCTCCAGGGGATCTTCCTACCCAGGGACTGAACCCAGGTCTCCTACATTGCAGGCAGATTCTTTACCAGCTGAGCCACCAGGGAAGCCCAGTAAAAACACCTTCCATATAAGACAGGGTCTGGCAACAAACCAAACTAGAGGACCAGAGAGCCTCCTAGACCACCCTCAACTGTCAGTCTGCCACATCAGAAGGACCACATAGCCCACATGGGGAGTATCCCTGGATCACACAGTGCTGGTGACCAGAGGGGAGTGTGCTGCTGGCATGCTCTTACATAAAGCCACTCCTCTGTGGTCAAGAAACATAGTCAACCTAACAAATACATACAAATATACACATAAGGAACTAAATGAAATGGGAGACAGGCAATCTACCTGATAAAGAGTTCAAGACAATGATGGTAAAAATGTTCAAAGGATTCTTGGGAGAAGACTAAATGAACAGAGTGAGAAATTAGAGGTTTCAACAAAAAGAAAATACAAAGACCCAAACAGAGACAAGAAATATGATCAATGAAATGAAAAATACACTAGAAGTAATCAACAGAAAATTAGATGATGCAAAGGAATGTATCAGTAAGCTGGAAGACACAATAGTGGAAATCACTGAAGCTAAACAGAAAAAAGAATAAAGAGAAATGAAGACCGTTTAAGAGACCTCTGGGATAACATCAAGTGTACTGACCATCACATTACAGATTTTCCAGAAAAAAAAGACAGAGAGAAAGGGGCAGAGAACATATTTGAAGACATAATAACTGAAAAGTTCCCTAACTTGAAAGAAAAAAGACATTTAACCAAAGGAAGCACAGAGAGGCACAGGAAGGATTAACCCAAAAGGACCACACCAAGATACACTCTAATTAAAATCAAAGATAAAGAGAGAAACAAACAAACAAACAAAAAATGATAAAGAGAGAATATTAAAAGCAGCAAGGAAAAAGCAACAACTATACATAGAACTCCCAGGGGATATCAACTGATTCTTTAGCAGAAACTGCAAGCCAGAAGGAAGTGGCACGATGTATTTAAAGTGATGAAAGTGAGAAACCTACAACCAAGAATAAACTACCTGGCAAGGTTTCTGTTCAGATTTGATGAAGAAATTGAAAATTTTACATACAAGCAAAAGCTGAGAGTGCAGCATCACCAAACCAGTTTTACAAGAAGTGTTAAAGGAATTACTCTAAGCGAGAAAGGCCACACTAGAAACATGAAAATTATGAAAGGAAAAAGCTCATTGGGAAAGGAAAATAAACAGTAAAGGTAATAAATCAACCATGTACAAAGCTAAGAGGAAGGTCAAAAGACAAAAGTAATAAAATAATTTATACCTACAGTAAGTAGTTAAGGGATACACAAAACAATTAGATGTAAAATATGATGCAGGAAACAGTAAACGTAGTTTGAGGGGAGTAAAATGCAGGGTTGTTAAAATGTGTTTGAAATGAAGAGATCACTGACTTAAAATCATCAGATAGACGTAGACAGATCAACAGATAACTACATGTAAGCTTCATAACCACCACAAACCAAAAATCTGTAATAGATACACAAAAAACAGAAAGGAATCCAACAAACAAAACAAAATAGAGTCATAGATACAGAGAACAAACAAGTGGTTCCCAGACGGCAAGGAGATGGGGGAGGAAATAAATAGGTGAGAGAGATTAAGACGTACAAAATAAGCCCAGGGTATGAAATGTACAGTATGGGGAATATAGTCAGTAAATATGTATTATTTTTGTATGGTGACAGATAATAACTAGACTTAGGGTCATGATCAGCTTGAAATGCATAGACACATTGAATCGCTATGCGGAGTAACAGGAAACGACAAAGTGTTGTAGGTTAATTACACTTCAAAACCCAAGAAAATCAAGCAACAGAGACCGGATTTGTGGTTACCACAGTGAGGGGTGGGAAATGGGAGAACTGGATAAAGGTAGTCAAAGTAAAAACTTCCTGTTACAAGATAAATAAGTACTAGGATATAATGTACAACTCGATGAAAATAATTAACACTGCTGTATGCCATATATGAAAACTGTTAACAGAGTAAATCCTAAGCATTCTCATCACAAGAAAATAATTCTTTTTTCTATTTCTTTAACATTGCCTAGATGTCCACTAAATTCATGTGATAATCATTTTATAATGCATATAAAGCAAGTCATTACACTGTGTACCTTAAACTTACACAGTGTCAATTATATGTCAATAAAACTGGAAGAAAAAAATAAGGGAACAATGTCACTTTAAAAATAGCATGTGACTTAAGAAATAGAGGCAAATGTAGAATCTTTGAGAGCAAATTGGGAAATTCACATAAACCATTGTGACCTATTATTGTAGCATCATTTCGTCACTGGAAAACACCAAAGGGAGTAGCTTATTAAAATCCCTTCTGCCCAATGAACCAATAATGGTCTGTAATTATAATAAAGCTAACACTTTCTAATATGTTAGGAAGCATTTTCATCGACATTATTTCATTCGATTCTCAAAAGAACCCTGTGAATTTGATATTCTTCCATCCTTCAAATGCAGCCAAGGGAGTAATAACAGAGTGTAAAGTTAATATTCTGGAGAAGGGCATGGCCACCCACTCCAGCATTCCTGCCTGGAGAGTCTCACGAGCAGAGGAGCCCGGCTGGCTGTAGCGCAGAAGGTCACAGGGAGTCGGACACAACTGAAGCGGCTTGGCACGCACACACACAAAGTTAATATTTTTCTGCCTCGACCAGTTTACGGGCTCCTCTCCCCCTAGACACCAATGTCTCCAAATCATTCCAGGAAGCACATGCATGCATGGACCTGATCCCCCTCATCCCTCACTGACACCACCATCCTCACTTGTCTAGAGGCTGAAGGCACCTCTGGATGCTGCTAGAATTGTTTCTAGGGTGCTGCGGCTAAGGTACCAGGTGCATTGTTTATGCACTCCTGCCCACCTCCCCACCTCCCCTCTCCTCTCTGGAACCAGCTCAAATCCGGCTCCCTCCACTGTGTTCCTGGTCACATCCTGCCTCAGCAGCACCAGGAACAAGGCCCCTCTTAAGGCCCAGAGTCTCTCATGAAGACCCTGTCTTCATCACTACCTTAGGGACATTTTAGTAAAATTACTCTTTAAATTTTCACACTACTTTCTTATTGCTGTCCTCCTCCCCACAAGCCAGGTGCAAGTCAGCAGGGCATCAGGAGGACACATTATGCTACTTCCAGCGCTGTTTCTCCTCCGGGCTTGGTACCCTCTCCTGTGTCTCGAATCCTGCTTTCCTCTGGAGGGGCTCTGCCCGGTGACCATCCTTTAGGCACTCGAGCAGAAGAATCATGACAGCTCTAACCATCTAATTACTTGGACATGCCCAGACTTGTCTGAATCCCGGGGAAACTCAAGCCTCATGTGGTATTTACTCTCTCCACAATTCCTCTGGGCTAAACTAGAAATCAACAGCTTTTATCAGCCATAGGATTATTTGGGGTTTCTTCCTCCAAATGCAAAATTCCACCTCAAAACTTTAACTTAGGTTTCAAACAGACAAAAGCCCCACATCAGAATATCTTAGGAAAAATGTGTGAATCCTGGATGATCCAACTTACTGCCTCAGAGTAAGACTGTGTCATATGCTGCACAAATATCTGAACCTCCATGTCTGAAGCTCTTCCTCACTTGCTTGGCATGAAGCCCCATCTTTCCTCAGGCCCTTCCTCCCCAGTTATGCCCTCCAGAGGTCCCTCAAGATCTCTGCATGTGGGGGCCTACTGCCCTTGCCACCCTTCTGCTCTGTTGCTCTGTCACTCTAGTGCCTTTGGGTAGCTAGTAACTTGGGACCATGGAGGTCATGAAATTAAAAGATGCCTGCTCCTTGGAAGAAAAGTTATGACAAACCTAGACAGTGTATTAAAAAGCAGAGACATCTCTTTGCTAACAAAAGTCTGTATAATCAAAGCTATGGTTTTTCCAGTAGTTATGTATGAGAGTTGGACCAAGAAGGTTGAGTGCTGAAGAATTGATCCTTTGGAGCTGTGCTGTTGGAGAAGACTCTTGCGAGTCCCTTGGATTGCAAGGAGATAAAATCAGTCAATCCTAAAGGAAATCAACACTGAATATTCATTAGAAAGACTGATGCTGAAGCTGAAGCTCCAATACTTTGGGCAAAGAGACAGCTCACTGGAAAAGACCCTGATGCTGGGAAAGATTGAAGACAGGAGGAGAAGGGGATGACAGAGGATGAGATGGTTGGATAGCATCACCGACTCAATGGACGTGAGTTTGAGCAAATTCTAGGAGATAGATGGTGAAGGACAGGGAAACCTGGTGTGCTGCAATTCAAGCGTTCATAAAGAGTTGACATGAGGCAGGGGCTTTGCCCTGCTTCTGGCCAGCAAGAAAGTTTCTTCCTCTTTAGACTCATAGAGAACAGAGTTGTGGTTGCTGATGGGGGAGAGGCAGGAGGGCAGAAGTGGGAGTTAGGGATTAGCAGATGCAAACTATTATACAAAGAATGGATTAACCACAAGGTCCTACTGTATAGTACAGGGAACTATATTCACTAACCTGTGATAAACCATAATGGAAATGAATATGAAAAAGAATATGCATATGAATAACTGAATCACTCTGCATTTTTCAAAGCAGAAATGAACATAACATTGTAAATCAACTATACTTCAATAAAATAAATATTTAAAACAAAAAACTTTCTACTTCTCTTGAATAGCTCTTCCACACTGAGAAATTGCTGGGCTCCTGATTCAAAGTTCTTCATTCCCTTCATGCTAAAGCTCCTTCTCCCTGGAGTATAAGGGCCCTCTAAGGAGAACGAGAAAATGTCTAACCACAGGCTTTTGGTACAGACTTGTTTTCTCATGATACTTCTTCCACTGTCCACTGTTCCTCCCTATGGTTCAATAACCTTCAAGGTTCCCACAAGTCCCTCTCCATCCTATACATATCTGAATCCCAACTCTAGTTCTGTCCTGGAAGGTTCTGGCCTTCCAGATAAAAAGCACCAGGTTCGATGCAGTGGAACAATCCAGGAAGGAGAGAAGGAAGGAACTTCAGAACTTTCTTTGGCAGGAGGCTGAGCTGCCAGGCCACACAGAGGAACTCCAGGAGGATGGTATGGCCTAATATCACAGCCCAATGCCACAAAAATGTACTAAATATGGATTTAAGTACATTTAAGAACTATCTAACAGAAGCTGCTTTCTTGTACATAATGAGGAATTTGATGAAAGAAGATGGGCAGTAACAGTCATTTACTTGATAAAAGCCATCAAGAGGGAGAGAGTGGCCCAGAGTAGTCTTCACAGTTTTTAAAACATACCCTCTTCCAGAAGAGCCCATGAGGAATGAAATAAAACACAGAATCTAAGTATTCAGAATTCTGCTTTATCAATTTAATAAAAATGCTTCTAATCCAATTACAACTTAAAAAATTTGAGTCTTTTATATCCCACAACCAAGGATGCTATGAGATAGAATGGTTGAGTTATAAAAAAGGAAGGAAGGGAGGGAGGGAGGGAAGGAAGGAAGAAAGAGAGAGAAAGAAAGGGAGGAAAAAAGAAAGAAAGGCAAGAAGAAAGAAAGAAAATTTTCTTCAAAATGTAGTGTCTATTTATTTATAAAGATTTTTCAGCAGGTGTAACTTTTCATCACATCATTAATGCTGCCATTTCTACATCTTTGGAATGACTTTAGATGGATGGATAAGGCCTAGGTAGGACCACAGATTGCCACCCCTGCTTTAAATATTGTGCTCTGACTCCAAGAATAGAAAAGAGACAAGTGAAAAACAACTCCACAGAAGGTGCTATCCTCAAAGCACAATTGGACTTTAATTTGGGAAAAAATTCACATATATAGAACTAGCTTGGGGTTTTAAAACATCAGATCATGGTCATGGTCCTGGCTTTTGAAACTTATTCCCTTTCAAAAAATAAAATTTAAATGAGAGAAACACTCAGCATTTATTTTACAAGGAAACTGACCTCAAAATACAAATTGTTCATTAGTAGAAAATCCATTTCGTATTTCATATGCTATTAGCTATTCTTAACTTGAGATAATTGGGGAAGATATTTTAAAATTCTTTTCATGCTTTTCACAGAAAGCAATCAAGCACAATGGGCTATCAATTGATGTTAAATAGAAGAGTTTTGTTTTTAAAACCTAGATGATTTTTTTTTTCTCAATCCACAGACTGAAAACTGTATCACAAAATCTTTCAATTATTTCTTTCACTTCCTCTAGTTTGCACTTTAGAGGTAAAAAGGTCATATGACAAAGAAATGAAATGCTGTAATAATCACTTATTACCAAGATAACCATGGTTCTATATCAAAACACACACCACACATACACACACATTCTTTTTCATCCTGTTGGCCTTTTAAAATTCCACTCTATTTTTCTGCATTTCCTAGTCTTCATGGTGCAGCCTATCTGTATCATCTTGTCTCTCCTTTGCCCCTCCAGAACTACTTGAACCCTTCTCCCTTCTTCCCCGGGCCCTGGAAGGCTGAGCTTGGAGACACCCACTCACTTCCTTACACTCTGCCCTCTGGGTGGTTCACTTGGAGGAAGTTCAGGCAGAAGACCAACAGAGAGTGAGGCCAAGGTATTTATTCCTCTCTGCTAAGTACCTCTGCAACAGGATACCATTCCTGCCATGTGGTCCTCCCGTTTAAGCTCCCCTGTTTGGGTTCCATTGATCCCCACTTCCCTTGCTCCTTCAGGCCTGGGTATTTGTTCCCAGTCAGGACCCTGTCTAACCAGAAGACTTTCTTTTTTAAAAAATTTATTTTATTGAAGTGTAGTTGATTTACAATGTTGTGTTAATTATTGATGTACAGCAAAGTGATCAGTTACACATACATATACATTTTTCATATATATATGATAATTGGGGAAGATATTTTATATATACATACATATACATACATATATATATATATATATATAAGATGTATATATATACATTCTTTTCCATTGTGGCTTATTACAGGATACTGAATATCGTTCCCTGTGCTATACAATAGGTCTTCATTGTTCACCAGTCTATACATGCTAGTTTGCATCTACTAATCCCAAATTCCCAATCCATCCCTCTCCTACTCTACCTCCCCCTTGGCAAACACAAGTCTGTTCTCTGTATCTGTGGGTCTGTTTCTGTTTCTTAAATAACTTCATTTGTGTCATATTTTAGATTCTACATATAAGTTCTGTCATATGGCATTTGTTTATTTCTGATTTAATTCACTTAATATGATAAAATCTAGGTCCATCCATGTTGCTGCAGTTAGCATTATTTAATTCATTTTTATGACTGAAAGGTATTCCATTGCATATATGTACCACATCTTCTTTATCCATTCCTTTGTCAATGGACATTTAGCTTGTTTCCATGTCCTGGCTACTGTAAATACTATTGCTATGAACACAGGGATGCATTTATCTTTTTGAATTACAGTTTTGTGCAGATATATGCCCAGGAGTGAGATTGCCAGATCATACAACAAATCTAGTTTTAGTTTTGTCAGGAACCTCTGGCTTGAAACTCAACATTTAAAAAACAAAGATCATGGCATCCAGCCCCATCACTTCATGTTAAATAGATGGAGAAGCAATGGAAACAGTGATAGACTTTATTTTGGGGGGGCTTCAAAATCACTGCAAATGGAGACTGCAGTCATGAAATTAAAAGACGCTTGCTCCTTGGAAGAAAAGCTATGAGAAGCCTAGACAGCATATTAAAAAGCAGAGACATTACTTCGCCGACAAAGGTCTGTCTAGTCAAAGCTATGGTTTTTCCAGTAGTCCATGTATAGATGTGACAGCTGGTCCATAAAGAAAGCTGAAAACCAAAGGATTGATGCTTTTGAACTGTGGTGTTGGAGAAGACTTGGACTTGAGAGTCCCTTGGACAGCAAGGAGATCCAACCAGTCAATCCTAAAGGAGATCAGTCCTGAATATTCACTGGAAGGACTGATGCTGAAGCTGAAGCTCCAGTATTTTGGCCACCTGATTCTACGAACTGACTCATTGGAAAAGACCCTGATGCTGGGAAAGACTGAAGGCAGGAGGAGAAGGGATAACAGAGGATGAGGTGGTTGGACAGCATCACCAGTTTGATGGACATGAGTCTGAGCAAGCTCCAGGAGTTGGTGATGGACAGGGAAGCCTGGCGTGCTGCAGTGCATGGGGTCACAAAGAGTCAGACATGACTGAGCGACTGAACTGAACTGAGGAACCTCTATAGTATTTCCACAGCGGCTGCACCACTTTACATTCCCACCAACAGAGTAGAAGAGTCAGAAGCCTTTCTGAACTTCCTTCTTCTCTTGGTTTCGGGATACTGCTCCCTTTCACCTAATCCTGCCTTCCTGACTAGTCCTTCTGGTGCATGGCTGTCATAGCTCACTGGCAACCTGCATATCCCTTTGTAACAGTGCTCTAATTTCAATACTGAGCTTCTTGCTTCTTTAAACAACATGGGGAAGACACAGAAAATTGTGGTATAGCTTCACCACCCAC
Organism: Cervus elaphus; assembly: GCF_910594005.1. NCBI lineage: Eukaryota > Metazoa > Chordata > Mammalia > Artiodactyla > Cervidae > Cervus > Cervus elaphus. The sequence goes on from NC_057826.1 coordinate 71,037,983, forward strand.
CCCAAAACATACACACACACACACACAACCCCTACAGGTGGTGTATATTTTTCTTTAAAAATTAGCTCAATAACACTTTAAAAACCATAACAGTGACAGGTTTTATTTTCTTGGGTTCCAAAATCACTGTGGACAGTAACTGCAGCCATGAAATTAAAAAATGCTTGCTCCTTGGAAGAAAAGCTAGACAGAATATTAAACAAACCTAGACAGCATATTAAAAACAAAGACATAAACACAATAATAGCAGGAGACTTTAACATCCACTCACACCAGTGGACAGATCATCAAAACAGAAAATTAATAAGGAAACACCAGTCTTAAATGATACATTAGATGAAATGGATTTCTTTGATATCTTCAGGACATTTCATCCAAATGCAGAAGAATACACCTTCTTCTCAACTGCACACGGAACATTCCCCAGGATAGGCCACATCTTGGGTCACAAATCAAACCTCAGTAAATTTAAGAAAATTGAAATCATATCAAGCATCTTCTCCGACCATAATGCAATGAAACTAGATATCAATTACAAGAAGAAAACTGTAAGAAACACAAACACATGGAGATTAAATAACACGTTTCTAAATAACCAACAGGTTACTGAAGAAATCAAAAGGGAAGTCAATACATTTCTAGAAGCAAATGACAATGAAAACATGACAACTCAAAATCTATGGGATGCAGCAAAAGCAGTTCTAAGAGGGAACTTTACAGCAATACAATCCTACCGCAAGAAACAAGAAAAACATTGAGTAGACAACCTAACTTTACATCTAAAACAACTGGAAAAAGAAGAACAACCCCCCCAAAATTAGTAGAAGGAAAGAAATCATAAATATCTAAGCAGAAATAAATGAAAAATAAATGAAAGAAACAATAGTAAAGATTAATAAAACTAAAAGCTGGTTCTTTGAGAAGATAAGCGAAATTGACAAGCCTTTAGTGAGACTCAAGAAAAAAAGAGAGAAGAATCAAATCAACAAAATTAGAAATGAAAAAGGAGAGGTTACAACAGACAATGCAGAAATGCAAAGGATTATAAGAGACTATTATGAACAATTATATGGCAATAAAATGAATAACCTGGAAGAAATTGACCGATTCTTAGAAAAGTTCAATCTTCCAAGACGGAACCAGGAAAAAACAGAAATTATGAATAACCCAATTACAAGCACTGAAACTGAAGCTGTGATCAAAAATCTCCCAAAAAACAAAAGCCCAGGACCAGATGGCTTCACAGGAGAATTCTATCAAACATTTAGAGAAGAGTTAATGCCTAGCCTTCTAAAACTCTTTCAAAAAATTGCAGAGGAAAGAACACTACCAAACACTACCAAACATTCTATGAGGCCACCATCATCCTGATACCAAAACCATACAAACACAAAAAAAGAAAACTACATGCCAATATCACTGATGAACATAGATGAAAAAATCTCCAACAAAATTTTAGAAAACAAAATTCAGCAACACATCAAAAAGCTCATACACCATGACCAAGTTGGGTTTATTTCAGTAACACAAGGATTCTTCACTATACGCAAATCAATCAATGTGATACACCATATTAACAAATTGAAAGATAAAAATCATATGATAATCTTAATAGAGGCAGAAAAAGCCTTTGACAAAATTCAGCACCTATTATGATTAGAACTCTTTAAAAAATGGGCATAGAAGGAAACTACCTCATCATAGTAAAGGCCATATATGATAAGACCACAGCAAACATTATTCTTGATGGTGAAAAACTGAAAGCACTCCCCCTAAGATCAGGAACAAGACAAGGGTGTCCACTTTCACCACTATTATTCAACATAGTTCTGGAAGTCCTAGCTACAGCAATCAGAGAAGAAAAAGAAATAAAAGGAATCCAGATTGGAAAAGAAGTAAAGCTCTGTTTGCAGATGACATGATACTGTACATGGAAAATCCTAAAGATAGTATCAGAAAATTACTAGAGCTAATCAGTGAATTTAGCAAAGTTGCAGGATACAGAATCAATATACAGAAATCATTTGCATTTCTATACACTCAATGAAAAATCAGAAAGAGAAATTAAGGAATCAATCCCATTCACCATTGCAACAAAAAGAATTAAATATCTAGGAATAAACTTACCTAAGGAGACAAAATAACTGTACACAGAAAATTACAAGACACTGATGAAAGAAATCAAAGATGACATAAACAGATGGAGAGCTATTCCATGTTCCTGGGTAGGAAGAATCAATATTGTGAAAATGACTATACTACCAAGTGCAGTCTACAGATTCAATGCAATCCCTATCAAATTACCAGTGGCATTTTTCACAGAACTAGAACAAAAAATTACACAATTCATATGGAAACACAAAAGACCCCGAATAGCCAAAACAGTCTTGAGAAAGAAGAATGGAGCTGGAGGAATCAACCTTCCTGACTTCAGATTACACTACAACGCTACAGTCATCAAGACAGTGTGGTACTGGCACAAAAACAGAAATATAAGCCAATGGAATAAGATAGAAAGGCCAGAAATAAACCCATGCACCTATGGGTACCTTATTTTTGACAAAGGAGGCAAGAATATACAATGGGGCAAAGATAGTGTCTTCAATAAATGGTACTGAGAAAACTGGACAGCTACATGTAAAAGAATGAAATTAGAACATTTCCTAACACCATACACAAAGATAAACTCAAAATTAAAGACCTAAATGTAAGCCCAGAAACTATAAAACTCTTAGAGGAAAACATAGGCAGAACCCTTGATGACATAAATCAAAGCAAGATCCTCTATGACCCACCTCCTAGAATAATGCAAATAAAAACAAAAGTAAACAAGTGGGACCTGATTAAACTTAAAAGCTTTTGCACAGCAAAGGAAACTATAAGCAAGGTGAAAAGACAACCCTCAGAATGGGAGAAAAAAATAGCAAATGAAACAACTGACAAAGGATTAATTTTCAAAATATACAAGCAGCTCATACAACTCAATGCTAGAAAAACAAACAACCCAATCAAAAAGTGGGAAAAACAGACATTTCTCCAAAGACATATAGATGGCTAAAAAACACATGAAAAGATACTCAACATCACTCATTATTAGAGAAATGCAAATCAAAACCATAATGACATATCACCTCACACTGGTCAGAATGGCCATCATCAAAAAGTCTACAAACAATAAATGCTGGAGAGGGTGTGGAGAAAGGGGAACGTTCTTGCACTGTTGGTGGGAATGTAAATTGATACACCCACTACGGAAGACGGTATAGAGATTCCTTTAAAAACTAGGAATAAAACCACTATATGACCCAGCAATCCCACTCCTAGTCATATACCCTGAGGAAACCAAGTATCCCATTGTTCACTGAAGCACTATTTACAATAGCTAGAACATGGAAGCAACCTAAATGTCCATGGACGGATGAATGGATAAAGAAGTTGTGGTACATATACACAATGGAATATTACTCAGCCATAAAAAGGAACACATTTGAGTCAGTTCTGATGAGGTAGATGAACCTAGAACCTATTATACAGAGTGAAGTGAGTCAGAAAGAGAAAGATAAATATTGTATTCTAATGCACATATATGGAATATAGAAAAATGGTACTGAAGAATTTATTTACAGGGCAGCAATGGAGAAAAAGACATAGAGAACAGACTTATGGACATGGGGAGGAGAGGGTGAGATGTATGAAAAGAGTAACATGGAAGCTTACATTACCATATATAAAATAGATAGCCAACAGGAATTTGCTGTATGGCTCAGGAAACTCAAACAGGGGCTCTGTATCAACCTGGAGGGGTGGGATGGGGAGGGAGATGGGACGGAGGTTCAAAAGGGAGGGGATATATGTATACCTGTGGCTGATTCATGTTGAGGTTTGATAGAAAACAGCAAAATTCTGTAAAACAACTATCTTTCAATAAAAAAATAAATTAAAAAAAAAAAACACACAGAGACATCACTTTGCCAACAAAGATCCATATAGCCAAAGCTATGTTTTTTCCAGAGAGCTGGGCCATAAAGAAGACCGAGCACCAAAGAATTGATCCTTTCAAACTGTGGTGCTGGAGAAGACTCGTGAGAGTCCTTTGGAGAGCAAGGAGATCAAATCAGTCAATTATAAAGGAAATCAACCCTGAATATTCAATGGAAAGACTGATGCAGAAGCTGAAGCTCCAATAATCTGGCCACCTAATGTGAAGAGCTGACTCATTGGAAAAGAACCTGATGCTGGGAAAGATTGAGAGCAGAAGGAAGAGAAGGCAATAGAGGATGAGATGGTGGATGGAATCGCTGACTCAAAGAACATGAGTTTGAGCAAACCTAGGGAGATAGTGAAGGACAGGGAAGCCCGGCATGCTGCAGTTCGTGGGGTGACAAAGAGTCAGACACTACTTAGCGACTGAACAACAACTCTAAAAATCATGAAAGTGATACATTCATTACAACCAGTGTAAAAATATGTAAAGAAAAGTCAATGCTCTTCCCCAGTACTTCTGGTTCCTTCCCCTTCCCCTCACTCCCCACCTTCACCTTGCCTTGCCCTTAGATATAGAATGTGAATGCCTTGGGCTATCTTTCTTTACACTGTTTCCCTGATATTCAAACCCATACCAAACATATATACTCATATATAGAAAGGAGTGTGATTTGTTGTCTTTAGAAAAACAGAGCATACTACCTTATTTTTCAACTTGCTAAATATCTAGCTCCATTCTTTAGAGATTAAATATATTTAAATTTATTTAAATATATTTCTCTATTGGTTGACACTCCTTTTTTTTTTTTTTTTCCAGCTGCTTTGGCTACTATACACAATGCTGCAATAAGCAACCTTACACATATATTCTTACTAGTGCATCTATTTATGTGTCCTAAAGTCCTAAAATAGGTTTGGTAGGTCAAAGTTACATATAGTTTCAATTACATGTGGAATCTTCCGAGATCAGTGATCGAACCTGTGTCTCCTTCATTGGCAGGCAGATTCTTTACCACTGAGCCACCAGGGAAGCCCTGATCTTACTTTCTGTCAATATAAATTACAGATAATTTTCTATGTGTTATATACTTTTAGTAGTCATCTTCAATGGCTGGATATAGCCAGTGTTGTGGAGCTTCTTAAAAATTTTATTGGGATTTATCAAACCTCAATATCAATACAGGGGGAATTGATGTCTACTTTCCATAATGTATGTCCAAACAGAAATCAAAGCTTTGACAGTAGCATTAGGTACAACAAAATCTACTATAGTTACGCCTCTCAATCCTTAATCAGTTGACATTAATTACATCTTTTGACAGGCACAAGTGAAGTGAAGTCACTCAGTCGTGTCCAACTCTGCGATCCCATGGACTGTAGCCTACCAGACTCCTCCACCCCTGGGATTTTCAAGGCAAGAGTACTGGAATGGGTTGCCATTTTCTTCTCCAGGGGACCTTCCCGACCCAGGGATTGAACCCTGGTCTTCCACATTGTAGGCAGATGCTTCTGCCATCTGAGCCACCAGGGAAGTCCCATGATGGGCACAAGCACTGATCAAATGATTCACAGTATCAAAAGGAACTATGCCTGAGGCATGTGGCTCCATCACCACCTCAGTAACTTCAAAGGAGAACGATCATGAGATTGTTGAGCAGAGCACTGCAGCACTGGGGATCTTCCTAAGTATGGTAAGCCAAGTTCCATGTGATTCTTCTGGCATTAAAAGGGTCTATTTCAGATCAAAGGTAAAAGAAGGCCAGAAAAAAGGAAGAGAATCCCAGCCCCAAGGATATCACATGCAGGTTAACGTATTTTCTCAGGCTTGAGAAAATACTACATTCCACAAAGGCTTGGGAACATAACATACAGCAGTTTCCATAAAACCAGGGTGGCAGTGTGGTGAGGATGAGGGTGTGGGAAGGGGAGGACCATAGAAGACAAATCTGGCCACCATTCATTGTTAGCATATTCTCTGATCATGTCACCACCAGACAAGAAATTCCTGTGCACAGACCTGGGAATGACAAGTAAGAAAAATTATAAAGCCAAAAGGAGGTGGATCAAGGGTGGTCATGCTGTTTCCTGCATGGATGGTAATGTTGGCTTTCACTGCCTGGTCTTGTGAGAAGCAGAAGCAGGTTTCAGTCTTTCCTGGGAATTACTACTTGCCCATAACACTAAAGAGCCCTCCAACTGGAAACAGATCTCATTATTTTGCCAGACTTAATCTCTTACTTGAGTAGTTAATAAGCGCTTTCAATAACCTTAATCACATCACTTCAATTAAAAGCCTAGATGCTATTTCCACAGGAAATAAATGTCTACAGACCATAAACTCGACTTGGTTAATAGCTAATGTGGGAGAAAGGTGGGAACTGGACTCAGATAAAGGGCTGCTGTTGGGTGATGGTAAATGAATGATCCACCCTCACATAGGGCTGTCTGAGGCCACCGTTGGGATATGCAAGTAGGAGAAGTGAAATGAAACACAAAGGCAGCCAGAAGCAGGAAAATTCTCCCTGTGTGGACCCACCAGCTGCTGAAAGTCACTGAAGGATCCATAAAACAATGAGGACTCATGGCCACAGAGAAGGGGGACCGATGGGAGACAGGAGACAGGAACGCAAGATACAGATGAAAAATAGTATCTGGAGAACTCCCTCCCTTCACACTTCTCAAAGAAGGATGATGATAAGAAACAATGTTTGGATGTCCCAGAGGACGGTCCCAGCAAAAGAGAAGTTACGCATCCCAGAAAAACAAGGTTTCTCCTGCTCCCATTTTTTTGCTTTCCAACGCCTTTTTTTTTTTTTTATAAAATGTTAGAAGCACAGGCAGTCTTCCTGCCAAGGAATCCACGTGATTCTAATGACTGGATCCTAAAGTGCTGTGAAGATCCCAGCAGAAGGCTGGGGCCAAAGAAAAGGGAATGGTTCTGAGCAGTTGGATGGCGAGGTCTCGTGAAAGGGTGACCATCTGTTGAACTGGCCCCTCAGTGAGTTCAAGGTCAGTCATCAGAGAAACTGAGTGTCCTCTGTGTGCCTACCTTGACCCAGATACAATAGAACTTTTATAATACCTTTTTTTAATTAATAGAAAAAGGACAACAAAATAAAAAGATAATTCTAAGTTGGGATGGGGGGGACACTTACTGAAGTTCAGTGTACTTAGTGCAGTTTCTGGAGAAGAGGCACACCCAGTCGTAGGATTTAGTGTGACTTTTAAAAAGAGCCTTTGGGGTTGTGGTGGCTCTTGCATGCCCAGTCTCTAGAAGTCTCTGTCTAATAATTGCAGAGAGCTTCCTTTCCCAGTATGTCGAAGGCTCCAGCATTCACACAGAGAAAGGATTTTCATCACTAGGGTTCAATGACACATGATATAAAATCTACAATTCTATGACTTTGCTGATGAAGCAGTTTGGTTCTATTAGGAAGTAGCAAGTTTCATCAAGCTAAGAGCAGTATACTACAAACACAAAATGAAGAACATTTACTACACTTTAAAGAATCACACCCTGGATCAGTGATTTAGAGAAATTTATAAAATGGCAAGAGTTCAAAATGAACAGAAGCTTTTTACATTTCTCTTTCCTAGATAGATATTTTTAATCTCAGAAATTTCACATGATGTTTCCTCTAACCTTTAAGGGACTCTATGTTATATTATGAGCCTAGACAAAGCATTGACCATATGCTGTGAAATGACTACTGAAAAAGAACCTATTACCTACACAAAGGCATGCAATACCCTGAGCACCTGGCCGCACTGGCCTGGAACACAATGTGAATACAGGAGTGGCACTTTAATAAACTGTCTCTTTGGGTTTTATTGAACCCACTTATAGAACCGCCAGAACTATTTTCATGTAAAATTTTAAATCACATGAACCATACAAGCCAAATTAGCTCTTTAGCACCTTCTGCATAAGACATGATGTTATACCAGTAACAGCAAAAACCCATATATATAAAACATAACTTCAGGATAAACATTACTTTGTGCTTAATTTGAGAAATTTTAAAAAAGAGTTAACCAAAAAAAAAAAAAAACAAAATCTGAACCAAGTTTCTTCAAGTTAGAAAGAATTCATCCCTCTTCTAGCATTTTAAAAAAAGTTTTTGTCATACAATAAGACCACTTACAAAAGTAATCACTATAAAGAAGCAAAACCAAAACCTGAAACCTCTGACAATAGAAGAGCAAAGACACAGTATGCTCCCACTTTTCTTAGAGAATCCCAACCAATCCAGGCTACCCCAGCAGCGTGAACAGCAGAATTTGGGTCAAGGGGCCAATCAGCATCAAAGGCAGCGACGAGTTGCTACTTCTCCCTGCCCAGTCCTGTTTCCTCTGAGAGTCCTGTGTTCAGGAGCTATGGAGGCAGCTTTGGAGCATGCCAAAACAAAAAAATTTAAGGCATTTACAAAATATTGCTTCTAGAAGCAACTACACCCCTAACCCCATAAGTCAACACCATCTCCACACTCCTTAATAACACTCCCAGCTGTACTGTTACAAGGTGAATTGACTTGGCCAAGGAATATCGATTCATTGTTAATTAGCCAGTCTCTGAATAGCACAAGCAGGTCGCCCGTGAACACACGTAAAGCATTTTAAACCGGGACTAACCTGGAGGTGACTGGTGCTGGGGCTGAGCAGCTGTGGTCCTTCCCGGCCCCAAGGTCTTTTCCGGAGGTTCCCTGGGCACCAACCGAGGTTGGCCCACTCTGAGGGAGGAGGAGCTGGCCCCTTTGGTCTCCGTGACCTTGGCAGAGGATGGTGGCTCCAAGGTGTCAGCAGAGAGGGACCCAGAGAAAGCACGGCGCCTTCCGGAAAGAGAGTCATCAAGAGCGGCTTCCCTCTCTCCAGGCGGTGAGGAGAGCCTGAGGATCCTGTGATGCTGCTGAGGGCTGGGGAGTCTTGGAGAGAGAGGGGAGGGAACAGGTGACATCCGCTTGCGCGTGCTGGGTGGAAAGGATGAATGATTAATTACCGAGCCAAGAGCGGCCAGCGCTGGTGGGGGCAGCCTCTTCTCATCACTTCCAGGGTCCAAGCTACCACGGAGCAGATCCAGAAACAAGGTTTTGCCTCTTCCAAGCCCAGCTCCCCTCCTGCTCCTGGTTTCTGGGAGGGTGTGGACGCCAATGGTCCCAAAGGGAAAGCCCAGCCGTTTGCCCTCAGCGGCGTCATCTAACTTATCGCTCTCTATCACCTTCAGGAGGACCTTGTTCACAGCCCCCTCAGTGCTGGCTGGGGGGCATTCCCCAGCTGATGGCTGCCATGACCTGTCCCTTCGCTGTTCCTTGTCCAGGCCCCTGGCTCCCCAAGCCCCAGCCTCAGCTCCCGGGAGGGTGAGCAAGTCTGCGCTGGGTATGAACTCAGCTGGGGCTGCTAGGCCAGGGGCAATCTTTCCCTTACCCTCAGGATGCGTTTTGACTACTCTCTGTACCTGAGTGGACAGATCCTGGACTCTGGCCACCACTCTGGAAACAGGCTTCTTCCTGTGAGTCCACTCAGCAGCCTTTGCTCTCCGGCCTCTCTCTGCCTCTGGTTTCTTCTCAGGCTCCTTGTGACTGTCAGTCAAGCCTGTTTGCTGATGCAACAGCCTGCGAGGGGTTCTCTTCAGCTCCCTCGCGCTATCATCCCCTGGCTCCGTGGAGCTGCAGTCAGGGGGCAGCCCGCCTCTTCCCAGCCCCACATCTTCAGAAGGCTTCTTGACGCTTCCCGAGCCAGAGTCAGCATCCAGTGTCCTGGGGACCTCTAGGGTGCAGCTCTCTCTCCTCCGCAGGGATGAAGTAAGCGTCCCATTGAGGAGCAAGTTGCCTCTCTCCTCCAGAAGCCAAAGATGAGGCCTTGTTCGAGAGAGAGGAAGGGAAGTACTGGAATAGACCTGGTCCTTCCCCAGCAGAGGAGCCAATTCCTGGCCCCCATGCCCCTTTCTTCTTGTCCTCTTCTGCAGGGAGCTTTGAGACAGCCCGTCAAAGCTCCCTCTCCTTCCACCAAACCTCCGGGCCTTTTTGATCCCGTGGGAGCTCCTCTTGTTGAGACAGCCCACAGCAGGCTCTCCCAGCCAGTCGCCAGCACTCTGGAAAGAGTCATCCTCGGGGGCCAGGCTCACAGAGAGTTCGGGCAGCTTCCCCTCCTGGTTCCCCATCGTAATCCCCAGGATGTGGTCTGAGCTCAGCAGACCGGCCAGCAGTCTCTCCCTCTCGGCGGTGAGTTTGTACAGCTCAGTCAGAATGTCTTTCGTGGGAATTGGCTTGAAAAAGATGTCGCCTGGATGTTCATTCGGCTGCAGGCTGAGGCTGTGGATGTCAGACCCCTCCCTGACTTGGTAGCAGTTATGAAACCCTTTACTGGCTCTGTCTAGAGTTACGGTGTCCTTGTACGAAAATCCTCTGACTTCGCCCCTTGGAAGATAGAAGCTGATGTAGCAGAGTTCGGAAATGGGTTTACGCAATTGGAGGGTGCAGTGAGTGCCTTCCATTATGCCTACCTAATTATTCATGCCTTGCAGATGCTGGTCTGTGGTCAGGCTTCTGAGGCTCCGGTGGTGGGGCATGTGATGGTGGCAGTGTGGGGAAAGCAGCTGACAGTCATCTCCAGCAACGAGCCCGCCTGTGAGGGAAACAGGGGAGGAAAGCAGCTAGTCTAACAGACTGCAGGAATCACATACCGACAGAAATCAAAGCGTAACTGGTCTTACCCTTCCTCTCTGGCTGACCTCAATCAACTCAAGACATCAGCCAGAAGGCTGATTGCAACCTCTTCCCCACTCCCAGCCCACCCTTGACTAGCAAAGCTTTTCTGAATAGGAGAGTGCTCTAATATTATAGCCCCAAGACAAAGTCCCTTTGCCCCTTTTCCCTATGTGGCAACTTTACCCTAAGCAGGTCTCTCAACTTCTCAAGATTTCGTCTAGATTCTTCTATAAAACAGAGCTAACATACCTCCCAGAAGTCCTGAGGAGAGGGGACTTTGAGATCCTTAGAAAACATAGCCATTTTAGTAACTTGGGTTTGGACGATGACTTTGCAAAAATGAGTCAAACCTTTTTAACTCTCCAAGAAGCACCTTCTAAGATTTGAGATTATGGATCAAATGGTAAAGAATCTGCCTGCAATGCAAGAGACCTGGGTTCCATCCCTGGGTCAGGAAGATCTCCTAGAGTAGGAAATGGCAACCCACTCCAGTATTCTTGCTTGGAGAATCCCATGGACAAAGTAACTGGTGGGCTATTGTCCACGGGGTCACAAATAGTCAGACATGACAAGCAACTAACACACACTCTATTTAACTTAAAGAAATACAGAGAAAAGATATTAGGCACAAATCTGATGTCTCTTTTGGACACAATTCATAAATTCTGCTGAAAGTGGAAATTTTTAATTTTAAAACTAAAAGAAGTAACTCAGGCATCTTAATCAGGTTCTCTTTGTTTGTTTTTTGTTTTCCTACTTCTTGCCTACCTGAAGTCAAATGGAATGGCAGAGAAAAAGGAAAAATTTGTAAGCCATTGCTGGCCCTGTATGGACTTCCAATCAATGTTTTCACCGTCAAAGTGGCTGAAATGTCACATCGATGCAGAAGGCAGCTGCTCCCTCCTGTGATGTGAAGTATCCCGGGGGCATCTCTCTGGCTAACATCCCTCCACACAGTCATGAGCTTAGAATTCTATATTATGACACTTCCTTTCTCAATTGAAGGCACTGCCCAGTCTTCAGGACTTGCAAGCTTAAAAAGAAATCCCCTGGGGAGGGTAACACAACAACCATTTATTAACCATTGATATCTTTAGTGATATCTCAGGTCTGTACATAAAACTACAATTTGAGTGTAGGAAGAGACAAAGGAGGGAGAGCTTTTTAACAGAGATTCCTTACTGAAGACAGATGAAAACAAGAGGGATAAAATGAAGGTAAAAAGAAAAGAAGAAAAAAAGAAACCATCTGGTCAACCGAGACGTTCCAGAAGGACTTGGGGTACTCACAGGGGTTAAAGGGCAAGAAGAGAGGAAGCAGAGAAGAAATGGGAGGCCAGCTGAGGCCTTGCCTCTCTCACAGCTTTCTATGGGATTGTTCTCATTCAACTATAATATCTCTAAAACTTGTCTAAAATGCTCATTCCTGGCCTTTTTAAAGGTGCCCCTGTATATAGATTCTTAATACGTAATAGTACAAACTCTCTGATAATATCCAAGAACTCACTTTGGAGGTGGTTTTTTTATTTGGAAGTGGTACAACAGTCATAAACAACCAGTTATAAAAGCAATTGCATAGCTGCCAATATCCCCTCTTCATGATGCTGAGCATTGAGAGTTCAACTTAGGAACTGTCAAAAGAACTGAAGTGAAGCTGCTGAAGTGCTATTATTCTAACTTGCAGAAAGATGTGAAAGGTCTTATCTTGCCTTCAAGCATCACTCTCCTCTAGTTCTTCTTACCTTCTCAATTTCCCTGGATTAGAAGAAGTGTGTGATGTGAGAGAAGGGGAAGAGTCAAAGTTTGTTGTTTTTTTTTTGAATAATCTGTTCAAAGTAGCAGCAGAAAGTTCATGCTATGATTTCAGATGAAACCATGATTGTCAATTTTAAAAGTCTATGTTCTAAGAGAGGGAACTTTATGTATTGAATATACATGTGTACACATTTTTTTTTTGTTATCTCATTTAACAAACATATTTCCCTTTTACAGATGAAGAAATTGAAATTCAGAGATTAAGGACCTTGTCTAAGGCCATATGGCTCAAAAGAAGCAAGAATAAAACCGAGATCTGTCTCACTTCATGGCTTTGTAGGTAAAGTGGCTCCTTATTTACTGTTTTCTAATGCTGAACTAGTTTTTCAAGAAACTTGAATAGAAGAGTTCCTTTATTTTGCTAGCTTAGTATCACTCACATTATTTCTTCAAATATGTCTCACATCTCGCTACTTTTACAACTCGTGTTTTGGCATGTCTGATGAGACAAAATGCTGTTCTCTAAGGCTGTCCCTTAAACAATATAATTCAGGGTCAGGGCACCAGAAGCTCATTGCAACTGTACCTGTCAAGTAGAACTCTTGAAAATTCTAATACAGAAAATAAGGAGGAACAGACTCATATGAAGGCTATATCTTTTGTGAAAATTATAGACATACAGTGCTCTTTTATAGGGTTAACTACTTTTTTCTCCTTGTCTTTATAAGTCTTGATTATAGACACAGAGAAAATGTCATGGTTAGTATTATGCATATTAGTCATGGTTGGGAAACTAAAGCCAAGTTTTAGGAAATTATGAGATTGGATTTTATAGCAATAAAACCACAATTCAAGGCATGAAACTACTATTTTTTTTAAAAAAACACTTCCACATAGAAATTTCAATACAGAATGCTCTTTTTGGTGCCCATATCTAGGGCCAGGGAGGCGCAGAACAGAGAAAGGAAGAAAAAAAAAAATGGAAACAGGAGTTTGTCCCATGCTCTTGGGAAACTACATTTTCTCCAGTCTGGGCACTGGGGACTAGAAGTGTGGTAAAAGGCTGTACTGAACATAGGTTAAGGAGCTGGAACATCCCAGGAGCCATAGCGAATCACTAAAGAATCCTAAGCAAGGCATGCTGCTTATTTACATTTGTATTATACAAAGATCACTCCAGAAGCAAAGTGGAGACTAGACCAACAAGGGCTAAGACTAGGGTTATAGGGCTTCCCTAGTGGTTCAGATGGTAAAGAATCTGCCTGCAGTGTGGGAGACCCAGGTTGGATCCCAGGGTCTGGAAGATCCCCTGGAGAAGGAAATGGCAACCCACTCTAGTGTTCTTGCCTGGAGAATCCCATGGACAGAGGAGCCTGGTGGGCTACAGTCCATGGGGTCACAAAGAGTCAGACATGACTGAGCCAACTAACACTTTCACTTTCATATCATATATAAGGAGTTCTATGTAAGATAATCACACTTCATCCTGATTCAACCACTAAATACACCTTAAAAATCTATACAGAATGCATGGAGTGGTTATTTGAGTACTCTGAAAAGTAAACAGTAGCAAGCCAACTGGTGAAGAAGACTAGACTTTGAAGTGTCATCCAACTGCTATATTGCAGTTAAATTTGTCCATTTTTTCCTCCAGTAGCCCCTTGGCCTAGACTCAGATCACCTGAAACATGAAAGTGAGTATCAGCACAAACAGAGAAAGTTCTGGAGAAAATCTTCTAGAACAGAATCAGAAGTAGCAGAGATATCTCCTGACAGTGACAGCAGTAGGAGCCCGCTGGCACCTAAAACTCTAAACGAAGAGAGTGTTCCTCTTTGGTCAGAGAAACTGTAGCCCCAAGACAGTGGGGGCAAACTCTGTTCCTTTCTTCCTTTTTGTCTCTTTGTTCTGCCCCTCCTTGGCCCCAGATGTCAGTACAGTTCCAGGAAGTTTGAAGCAGAGGTGGATAAAGTCTCGGGTTTATAGCTAGAGGATTGAAAATGCCCAGAGAGTCCCCCAAATATGGGGAGCTTAGAAAATAATCCAATCAGTGATTTATGAACTCCCCAACTGTGTATGTGTGGACCTGATCCTAAGCAGCATTCAAAAGACTTTGGAAAAAAACAGAAAATAAACAAAAAACTAACAGACAGACCTTCAGACTAAGAGACAGACCTCCAGGACTTCCCTGGTGGTCCAGTGGTTAAGACTCCATTCTTTCAATGCTGGGGTCCCAGTTCGATCCCCGGTTAGGGAACTAAGATCCTACATGCTACCCTCCTACAGGTGCAACTGGGTAGCATGTGCATGGGAAAGCTCCAAAGAACACTGCAAAGGCTCTGAATGTTAACATTTAAAACCACAACCAACAGAAGACTGATTGGAACTTTCAGCTTGAACTAAACCAGGTTGGCTGCCTGAAAAGGGGGAAAACATTACTCAGAGTGTATAATATTCCAAATATTCAGGATGCATCTCTAAGCTACTCAGCAATACAAAGAACCAGGATGCAAACAGTATGGAGTTTGGACAGGTCATGGGTTTGGATGAAGTTACTCATGGAGATTATGCAGACTGAGAAAAGGTCACATAGTATAGTACTGGGAACACAGATATTTAAGGAATAAATGGAGGAAAAAGAAACCTCAAAAGAGGCTGAGAAAGAAATAGGAAGTAAGAATACTCCCCAAATTTTGTATCTAAATAAAGTTCAATAGTCTAACTTATTACGCTTTTATTATAAGTTTATAAACTCTAGATTTAAATCTTTCCATCAGTACTAACTGAGACCAAAACCCACATCTCAGAAGCCAAAGCTATATTAAACCACAGGGCTTCCATAATATTGGTAAGGTGTTATGGAAAAATCTATAATCTGAATTGAACTTTTGGCCAACCCAATCCTATTAATGGCAGAAGTTTCTTTGTCCCTTCTCTGAGAGTAACAGAAGTCACATATCCAGCTGCATCCATAAATTCTTAGTGTCAGCTTTATCTATCATCCCTTCTCAAAGACCTGCCACATTTTCTTCTACAATTACCTTTACTACATTTCTTTTGCAGAGAAATATCATAAAAATAGTAAAAATCACATGGTTAATCATACCATGATGGAGACCATTTCAACCAGGGATCAAAACACAGGACATAGAAAATGAAAGGTGTGACTTTGAGGTTATAGATCTCAACATTGGCTGTGGTGCATGGCAGGATAGTTGGCAAAAACAAGTTCCCATGAATTGTCAAAGAGAAGAGTTCCATTCTTAGTGTCCCGAAAAAAAAATTTTTTTTTAGTGTCACAGAGGTGTTGCTGCTTCCAAGATTAAATACTATTATACCAGATTCTAGGGGTCCAAATCCAGATGTAAATGTTCATGCCATGTGTTCAGAATTCCTGAGTTTCCAATGATCATAGAGAAGGTATTCCTATTTCTTCTCTCTCTGGGCCTTATCATTTAACAAAAAATTTCAAGCAAAAAACATTATCTGCAGTGGAAGGTAGGGACTGAGAACAATAGTTTAATAATAAGGGAGAATTAGTTGAAAAGAACAAGTGCTTCCACTGAATGCACAAGGACACAAGTTTTGATATATTAGTGGCACCAAGACAATCCAACTTGCTTGGATTTGGCAACCACAGTGCATCTTGGAGGAAATTTATGGAAAAGAAGAGATAATTTCATGTTTTTTTGGTCCAAGGATGAATTTTAGAATCACTGGAACATCCAAATTTAAGATAGATTATTGCAAAGAAATACAAACATTTTCAAACTTACTTCCCTATTCTCTTCCACAGTTTGAAATCATTTTTATCAAAAAAACTCATTGTGTACATCCTCTACTATCATCAGTGAATAATTATAGAACTGCTTCTGGAGCATGGAATAACTATCTGTGGTTCTCCCTAAATCTCCCTCTCTCAGGCAAGAATAGACTGTCAGAATTCAGCCATTCAGTCTAGCATCCCTGCCAGCATCTGGATCTGGATAAACATACCTCATGTTCTTTCTTCCTTCAAATTTTAGGTCCTCTGTGACACGAGAAATTTAATTTCTAAGCTTCCAATCCACGAACTGAAAATATGACTTGGTGATACCTACAAGATGACCAAAAAATTAGAAAATGCTTCCTTTTGGCAGAAGTCTGCCCTGAACAAATGAACTTCAACCTCAGCACTCCAGGATGCTCCACATCAAAAGCAGGCTTCTGAGCAAAAGCTACTCTGGGACAATCCATTAACAAGTCGGAGTACAGTACAATGTTGAACCATTTCATGTATTTTCCATCTGAGAAGCCAGAGAAAAGGAACTGTAAGTCTTAGGAGTTTAAAAAAGAAAAAAAAAAAAGCAAAATACAAGGAAAGGGACTTCCCTGGTGGTGCAGTGGATAAGAATCCGCCTGCCAATGGAGAGGACATGGGTTCGATCTCAGAAGATCCCACATACCACAGAAAAAACCTAGCCACAGAGCAACGAAGCCCGTGTACTACAACTACTGAAGACTGCACGCTCTAAAGCCTGTGCTCCACCACAAGAGAAGTCACTGCAATGAGAAACCTGTGCACCACAACGAACAGCCCTCACTTACAGCAACGAGAAAAAGCCTCTGCAAAGCAAAACAAAGACCCAGCGTAGCCAAACATAAAATAAATAAAATTTTTAAAAAAATATAAAGAAAGGACTATGAAGTGGGATTATATACAATTCCATGCTGAGTTCATAGGCCTATTTCAAGCAGCACTGCCTCACTCTGCTTTGACTAAAACACAGTAGCCCTGCAGGCGCCCCACACTAAATTATACATCTTAGTCTGGTCTACCAAGTGACCTTCTCTGGTTCTGCCCACTGTGAAAGCACTTTGTTCCCTGGTAAGTCTTCAGGTTTTTCATTTCCTCTCGCAAACTCCAGGCAGGCGGTCTCTCCAAAACAACACTGCTGGGCTGATTTCATCCCTGACTCTTTTTCCAGTAATCGAGTACATGATTTTTCTCTACTCCAAATGGAAAGATCTGTTGTGCCTCATCATTATAGGAAGTTATTGCCTTTAGCAGATGCTAGTCAATGCTCATGACATTATTTCACCAATGCCTAAAATTAGATCCAAGAATTAGCTGCAGTCATTCTGTCTGTTTACTGTAGATTTCCTAATTGATTCTGGGCCTAAAAGGCCAATGCAAAATCTTTTTTTGCTCAGTCATTGGCCCAGCCATGCCCTGTGACTCCATCTGCATCCAATATTACTAAAATAGATTATCTATCACTTCCATTTTTAAACTGGAAATTGTCCATCTCCATACAGATTCACACTCTGTCCTTTTACACACCAATTTAAGCACCAGGAGACTGACTTTTTTTGGACTCAGTCTTGTCTGGAAAATCCCATGAATGGAGGAGCCTGGTAGGCTGCAGTCTATGGGGTCGCAAAGAGTCAGACACGACTGAGCGACTTCACTTTCACTTTTCACTTTCATGCATTGGAGAAGGAAATGGCAACCCACTCCAGTGTTCTTGCCTGGAGAATCCCAGGGACGGGGGAGCCTGGTGGGCTGCCGTCTATGGGGTCACACAGAGTCGGACACGCCTGAAGCGACTTAGCAGCAGCAGCAACAAGCTCCCCTGCACTCTAGCCACTCGGTTCAGCCACTGTAGCACCAGGTTAGAAGGCAGAATGGGAAAAGGGTCAGGATATCTACTCCCTGGCTCCCTCCCTCCTAGACTATGGTTTTCTAACAGGTGGGTCCTCTACTCATCAAGACCACAGCAGCTCTTGGCGGGAGTCCTCCTTCAGCTACAGTTACTTCTTCTGGATACCATTACTGCTCCCTCCCATTGCTCATTCAGGGCTAGGTAGTTTTGACTTGTGTCTCTCACATGTGATTTTGGACACTTTAGTGCCTGCCTGTCTACCTCCTACCCACCCTAGGTTAGAACACAGTGTCACTGTTCTTCAGATAGAAGATACAAACACAATGGTAGGTCTGCAACAGCTTTCTAGCTCTTCTCTCCCTGAAGGAATTTTTCTTCAAAGAATCTAAACACAGCGGGAGGAGGAGTACAGGAGTCACAACTAAATGACTACACTACAAAGCAGAAAGAGATCCATTCAGTAGACATCAAGCAAAACATCAGAGGTCAAATAAAGGAGAAAGTACATTAGATTTGTAGGATCAGAAAATCCTTCAGGAGAAGCATTTGAAGCTGCCTCTCATAAAGGGTAAGATCGCAACAAGGAGAGATTAAGAAAAGGGAAATACAAGAGGAGGAGCACTATATAAGACTGGGAAATTTGCTAACGTGCACAAAGGGAAAAATGACTTTCTTTCCTTTTCAGATGTGTATAAGGATGTATGAAGTGATGTCACATCACAAAAAAAAACTTGAATCCAGATTGGTAGGAAATTAATGCTAACTTCATAAAAAAAATGGGAAACCACTGATGAGTTTTGATCAGGAAAGTAATATGTCCAGGATTAAACTTAAGAGAGATGAATCTAGCAGTAATGTCAGAACAGAATAGAGCAGAAAGAAATCAGAAAGAATGCCAAGAATGAGGAACTCAGGAAAACAGAAAATTTTGCAAAGAAATTGAAAAAGAAACCAACTAGAAGGGGAGATTAGAAGAACAGCTATAGATAGTAATTTTAGCAAAGTAACAGAACACCAAAAAATACTGCAAAAAGCAAGAGACAGGCAGATAGTTAAGAGAAGGTAATAAATAATAACCTGTATAAGTATTACGGCTTTGACTTCGTGGTTACTTTTGTTTTTGTTTTTTAAGACAAAGGAAACTTGAGCATGTTTTTAGGCTGAGAAAAAAGTGGTAGCCAAGTGGGAGCTATTGATGATACAAGTGAAAGATGGAATAAAGTATGGAACAATAGATGAAGGAAGGCCCCAAAGGATGAAGACATGGGCCTGAGGATAAATGAGGAGGATCAGCCTTGACAAGAAAGAGAATCATTTCATGGTCAAAGAGTAGGTCTAAGTTAAAAGGAAAAGACAATGATAAGCAGAAAGTAGTGAAACTAAGAGAGTTTACATATCACCTTTCCCCAATGGCTCAACTGGTAAAGAATCTGGCTGCAATGCAGGAGATACAGGAAATGTAGGTTTGACCCCTAGGTTGGGAAGATCTCTGGAGAAGGGAATGGCAACCCACTCCAGTATTCTTGCCTGAAAAATCCTATGGACAGAGGAGCCTGGGAGGTTACAGTCCAAAGGATCTTAAAGAGTTGGACATGACTGAGCACATATGCATGCACACATATATCACCTCATTGAATTTTTTCTTCACAAAAACTGCAATTTTATGATTTTCTTTGTAGTCCTACAATGTCACAAGAAGGACAGCACTATGCTAGACTATTCTGTAGAAGCAAAACCTCTACCTTTAAAACTCTGATTTGACTAAGAGTCAAAGCATTTCAAGCTGGGCCTTATTATAACATACTGGAGAATCTCTGAAATAATTATATAGAGGCGAACTTTTGTTCAGTAGAATTATTTTGGTCAAATTTCTAGCCAAAGTCACAGCTGGTAATCAAAGAATAAGGGAAATGGCTCCTTTTTGCAATTTTTACAAAATCAGTTCAGTTCAGTTCAGTCACTCAGTGTCTGACTCTTTGTGACCCCATGGACTGCAGCACTCCAGGCTTCCCTCTCTATCACCAATACCCAGAGCTTATTTAAACTCATGTCCATTGAGTCAGTGATGCCATCCAACCATCTCATCCCCTGTGGCCCTCTTCTTCTCCCATCTTCAATCTTTCCCAGCATCAGGGTCTTTTCCGACGAGTCAGTTCTTCGCAGCAGGTGGCCAAAATATTGGAGTTTCAGCTTCAGCATCAGTACTTACAAGGAATATTCAGGACTGATTTCCTTTAGGATAGACTGGTTGGATCTCCTTGCAGTCCAAGGGACTCTCAAGAGTCTTCTCCAACACCACAGATCGAAAGCATCAATTCTTCAGCACTCAGATTTCTTTATAGTCCAACTCTCACATTCATACATGACTACTGGAAAAACCATAACTTTGACTAGATGGACCTTTTTTGGCAAACTAATGTCTCTGCTTTTTAATATGCTGTCTAGGTTGGTCATAGCTTTTCTTCCAAGGAGCAAACGTCTTTTGATTTCATGGCTGCAGTCACCATCTGCAGTGATTTTGGAGCCCAAGAAAATAGTTTGTCACTGTTTCCTCATCTATTTGCAATGAAATGAGGAGACCAGATGCCATGATCTTAGTTTTCTGAATGTTGAGTTTTAAGCCAACTTTTTCACTCTCCTCTTTCACTTTCATCAAGAGGGTCTTTAGTACTTCTTTGCTTTCTGCCATAAGGGTGGTATCATCTGCTTATCTGAGTTATTGATATTTCTCCTGACAATCTTGATTCCAGCTTGTGCTTCATCCAGCCCAGCATTTCTCATGATATATCCTGCACATAAGTTAAATAAGGAGGGTGACAATATACAGCCTTGACACACTCCTTTCCCGATTTGCAACCAGTCTGTTGTTCCACGTCCAGTTCTAACTTTTGCTTCCTGACCTGCATACAGATTTCTCAGGAGGCAGGTCAGGTGGTCTGATATTCCCATCTCTTTCAGAATTTTCCACAGTTTGTTGTGAGCCACACAGTCAAAGACTTTGGCATAGTCAATAACACAGAAGTAGATGTTTTTCTGGAACTCTCTTCCTTTTTCGATGATCCAATGGATGTTGGCAACTTGATCTCTGGTTCCTCTGCCTTTTCTAAATCCAGCTTGAACATCTAGAATTTCACAGTTCACGTACTGTGAATTATTTTTTAAAAATAATTTTACTTATTTATTTTCAGTTGTACTAGGTCTTTGTTGTTGCATGGGCTTTTCTTTAGCTGCAGAAAGTGAGGGATACTCTCTAGCTGCAGTGCCCAGGCTTCTCATTGCAGTGGCTTCTCTTTTGCTGAGCATGGGCTCTAGAGCACAGATTCAATAGTTAAGGCGCACAGGTTTAGTTGCTCTGGGGCACTGGGATCTTCCTGGATCAGGGATTAAATCTGTGTCTCCTGCATTAGCAGGCAGATTCTTTACCAATGAGCCACCTGGAAAGCCCTGTTTGTTTGTTTTCTTAATCCCTGAACCAAGCCACTCAAGATACCCATATGTGCTAAAAGGTGTGAACATTGAAGATTCCCCCAAGACTTCAGGTAATCCTTTCTTCACCTTTCCCTTACCTCTTTAAAACTTCACGACACAAAGATAAATTCCAGCCTACCGCACGATCGCCAAGAAAATATCAGATATTGAGATCCTCAACACATCTCTGGGCTCATGCCTCTACTTGGGTTTATGTAGTCATCTATTGGAAGTATATGAGTATATTGTGGGAAGAAACTCCTTCCTTGTGATTTTAGAAAAGAATCTGTACATATTAGATACTTACACATCAAATACTTAAGTTTCAAAGGTCAGTGTTTGATTGTACAGCATCCCATAAAGATGGGCTTGGCACATTCTTGGTTAAGACAGGCATAGCTTTCTTTTCAAAAATTAGAAGTGTCTTTTTAAATATGTGAACCCATTCTGTGGAGTTTGCTTTTATGAGAAGTTTAAATCAGGAACAGTGATGGCATGTGTTAAGTCAAATTTGCATTTCCAAATTAAGGACACTGCTCTCGAATAATGACTTTCCAATTATACAGAATAAATGATTTAAAATAGGCTTTTACATTTTACAGAAGAGAAAAGACCCTGGAGGGGGGCTTTAAGGGCACTCTCTTGTTTAAAGAGCCACCAGAGACCACAGACCTCATGGAGGAATGGAGAAGGATGGGGACTCAGAGATAAAGCAACTCTGCCATCTCTCTTTGTTTCCCCTGTAGTCCCTCTGTTACGGGAAAAAAAAAATAATAACTACTGTTTCACATTATGCATTCTAACTTTATAAAACACTCCCAAATACTTCCATGAATGTGTGCATGCTAAGTCGTTTCGGTAGTGTTTGACTCTTTGTGACCCTATGGACTGAAACCCACCAGGCTCCTCTATTCCTGAGATTCTCCAGGTAAGAATACTGTGGGTCACCATGCCCTACTCCAGGGGATCCTCCTGACCCAGGGATCGAACCCGCATCTATTTTGTCTCCTGCATTGGCATACATCACCATAATATGAGATTTGTATAAACTTCTGTAAAAGAAGTTGTTGGCTCCAATTTCCACTGGAAACATACAACCACTCTCCAAGGCAAGTATGGCAGATGTCGTCATTGTTGCTTATGTACAGAGAGGCTAAAGAAGACCAGAAAGTTTAAAGTGACTTGCCCCTGATTACACAGCTAGTGAGGAACAGAAGCGGGACTCAAATCCAGGTTACTGGATTCCCAGTTTGGTGGTCTTTCTACCATTCCACTATAGCTGAAAACCATTTTAAAAAGTGCCATAAAAAATTTATTGCTGGATAGACTTTTAAATGTAGTTTAAATGTAATGTAGTTCTACACAGGATGAAGCAAGTGGGCTCAAAGCCACTTTGGTAAGGGTTTCTCATGTAAGTATGATCTTTAAAAGAGTTCTATGTCTGATTAAATATTCAGAATCCTACATAGGTCAATAATTTATAGGAAATGGCTTCATAAGCTGTATCTGCTTCCTTTTTGTGTTGTTGCTTTTGAAGAAGACATATTGGTATTAAAGATTCACAAACCCTAATGCTTACCATGGTAATCAAGATAGGCCCTTATTCATCTTAAATCTAGTGTCAGTTCATAAACTCTGCCATATGAGTTAGTTATTTTGAAATGAATTTTGCACAATACCAGTAACTCTCTCTATAGCAATGTTTAAACAGAAGGATCTCCCAAGAAAGGGACAGGGTAACCCACCACTCCATTCCAACCCAGTGTCAATGTCTGTTTCGGCAAAGATAGCCAGAATCTCCACTTCTGTCTGGCAAGCTCATTTTCCTTGGCTGACTGAGAGCCAGGAAGGTGACATTTTAAAGACAATCAATAAGAATCTACAAAAATTAAAAATAGGTGGATTCATATTCGGTTGAGAAGGAGGAAGAAAAGAAAGCAGAGGAGGAAGAGGAAGATGAGATGAGGCAACATCTCATGAAGTCTTAACCAATGCTAGGCCCCACTTAAGTGCTTCCAATGCCTCATTCGTTTAATTCTCATAGATCTACGAGATGAGTACTAACAACACTCCCTCTTTACCCATGAGAACCATATAAGCCTAAGTAACTTACACAAAGTCACAAGAACTGGAAATAGAATCCAAGCCTAAACATCTTAAAAACTTGCACATAGAAGTTACAAAATAATGCATTTTCAAAAACTTCAAGGAGAGCAGCTTCCCATATGGCACAGTGGTAAAGAATCCACCTGTCAATACAAGAGATGCAGGAGGACCAGGATTTTATTCCTGGGTCAGGAAGATCTCCTGGAGGAGTAAATGGCAACCCACTCCAGTATTCTTGCCTGGAAAATCTCCTGGACAGGGGAGCCTGGAGGGCTGCAGTACCTGGGGTTGCAGAAAGTCAGACACAATTTAGCAACTGAGCATCCACACACTGGGGAGAGAAAATAAATCTGTTATGGAACACTCACAGGAGACCTCTACATAAGGATTATTTCTCTTCTTTGATGGTTAAGGCTTCCCTGGTAGCTCAGCTGGTAAAGAATCTGCCTGCAATGCAGGAGACCTGGGTTCGATCCCTGGGTTGGGAAGATTTCCTGGAGAAGGAAATGGCTGCCCACTCCAGTATTCTGGCCTGGAGAATTCCATGGACAGTCCATGGGGTCACAAAGACAGTTTATGGTTAAGACATTATGGCAATTACCCAAGTAAGGCCATGATCTACATGCCCCTTAGCCAGCATGTTAATTATCCATCTGGCAGAAAGGAAAAAGCACATGTAATGTTTACAAAATTAGTGCCAGGAATTCTTCTCTGTTCTAAAAGTATGTAAGTGTTCAGTCTAATGTTTTCACCAGGGCCTAGCGAAAGATTTGTCTCACAATGCCCCAGAGCGGTGAGGACAGTTAAAATTGGACATCACCATTAAATCTGCTTAAGTGAAGTTAACAGAATTATAATTGAATATCAATAAGTTTTGACTTCAGAGACTTCCTGGGCAGTCCAGTGGTTACAACAAACCGGTTCCAAACTGGGAAAGGAGTATGTCAAGGCTGTATAGTGTCACCTTGCTTATTTAACTTATATGCAGAGTACATCATGTGAAATGTCGGGCTGGATGAAGCACAAGCTGGAATCAAGATTTCTAGGAGAAATATCAATAACCTCATATATGCAGATGACACCACCCTTACAGCAGAAAGTGAAGAGGAACTAAAGAGCCTCTTGATGAAAGTGAAAGAGGAGAGTGAAAAAGCTGGCTTAAAACTCAACATTGAAAAAACGAAGATCATGGCATCCAGTCCCATGACTTCAAGGCAAATAGATGGGGAAAAAATGGAGACAGTGACAGACTTTATTTTCTTGGGCTCCAAAATCACTGCAGATGGTGACTGCAGCCATGAAATCAAAAGACGTTTGCTCCTTGGAATAAAAGCTATGACCAATCTAGACAGCGTATTAAAACAGAGATATTCCTTTGCCAAGATAACTGAGTGACTGAACAGCAACCACCACCACCAGTGGCTAAGACTTTGCACTTCCAGCACAGAGGGCGGCGGTTCGATCTCTGGTCGGGGAGCTAAGATCTCACATGCTGTGTAGTGCGACCAAAAAAATAAATTAACAAATAATTTTTTTTAAAATAAGCTTTGACTGCAGGTACAACAAAAAATATCAGAGCACCCCCAGACTTTGAAACTGTCCCCGCTGTGAGCCAGAGCTTAGTTGTGGGTATGGACACTTAGAACTATGTATACTCAAACATTTAAATCCATTCCACATTTGGCAGAAGGTTGGAAGTTGTAATGGGAATGTCTAAACAATATCTAACTAGTTTTTACCTTCTGATACCTGAATTTAAAAGAATTAAAGTCTCACCCCTAATTTCAACAGGTCCTAAGACAAACACCTTCCATGTCACAGCAGGTATAGTTGGACCCAAAGGTTTGGTAGAGAAAGTAGTATTGGGCTCTAAACAAGTCTTCCTTTAATAAACTGTGCTGCTCTGAGAATTCCCCATTTGACTGCCACTCACAATATCACTACTTTATGCAAAATGCTCATGTCCACAATTCCTATAGCTGGATATGTCACATGGGTGTCTAACAGTTCTCTCACACCATTTACACACAATCTTAGAAGCATTTCCAGATGATTTCACAAGTTCCTTCTCAAAAATCTATTAATTGACCTCAACTGAAAGGCAGAAACATTAAAAGATATCATATATCAGAAGTCAAAGATTACACCTATCCAAATGGCAGGTTTAGAAAGAATAAAGATGAGGATAAGTATAGACTCATGAAACGGATGGAAAAGCCAAAATTTTGAGGTATAGATGGTTACCCAAGATAACCTGTTACAGCAGTCTCATGCTGTTTCTAGAAATCTCCTGTGTTCCTAGAATTCAAATAACATCCCCAAACAATCCTTTGAAAAACATTAGTTGTTGTTCAGTCACTAAGTTGTGTCCAACTCTTTGTGACTCCATGGACTGCAGCACGCCAGGCCTCCCTGTCCCTCACTATCTAGGAAAAACATAAAACAACTTAATAAGACCATTCCTGAATTTGAGATGGCTAAAATTCTGGTAGAATGAATGCATAAATACATGCCACAAAAAAAACGGTAATTGAATTTTGAAACAAATGGCTATTGTTCTGATTCCTAACTGAAACTGTGATAGGTCTCTCCCCCTTCCCAGAACACAAGGGAACTCCTGGGAATTCACAAACTCTGAGCACAGTTTTGATGTCAGGAAGAGTTTATATTGTCTGTGACAAGTTTCAAAAGCAAATAAAAGCAAATATATAATAAGCACAGCAAACAGGCCTGCGATGGTAAGAATGCAGAATTAGAAGGACGTGAAGGCCTGGGGTTCCATAATTTTTTGCTGTAGTTCAGTCACTCAG
Organism: Cervus elaphus; assembly: GCF_910594005.1. Taxonomy (NCBI): domain Eukaryota; kingdom Metazoa; phylum Chordata; class Mammalia; order Artiodactyla; family Cervidae; genus Cervus; species Cervus elaphus. The sequence continues at coordinate 71,064,452 of NC_057826.1, forward strand.
GCATGTCTGACTTTTAGCGACCCCATGAACTGCAGCACACCAGGCTTCCCTGTCTTTCACTGCCTTCCAGAGTTTGTTCAAATTCAGGTCCATTGAGTTGGTAATGCCACTCTACCATCTTATCCCCCTGTTCCCCGCTTCTCCTCCTGCCTTCAATCTTTCCCAGCATCAGGGTCCTTCCCAATGAGTCAGCTCTACTTATCAGGTGGCCTAAGTACTGGAGTTTCACCTTCAGCATCAGTCTTTCCAATGAATATTTAAGGTTGATTTCCTTTAGGATTGACTGGTTTGATCTTCTTGCTGTCCAAGGGACTCTCAAGAGTCTTCTCCAGCACTATGATTTGAAAGCCTTTTATAAAAAGTTGCAACTGACACACATTTCTGTCATACAAATTGCAAACTAAATCTGTGCATCAGATAAGGCTTTTAAAAACACTTCATCCACAGATTAGGCAAAAATGTACTCTAAAGTGAGCATGTACTTGCATGATAAATCAGTTTTCAGTTGGGGGAATTCTGTGTGGATTAAGAGATAAGGATTTACCAAGAAAATCCTTCTTAAAGGGCCTGACATCACCAGGAGAAGCATTTGTTTGGCTGCCCCGGGGGCCTATTTGAGCTAAACAGGTTTACAGCATTCAAGTTATTATAAAAAGCCTGTTTTGCAATATTAAATATTTCAGTAAATACCAACATTTTATAATATAAGTAACTTCTGGGCATGCAAATTTAATTCTACCAATGGATCTGAGAGACAGGATACATTTCCCCATTCCTTTTCTTCAGTTGCAACTGCCTTTCCAAACTCAAAATGTCACTCTTATAATCTTAACAACAGGTAGTTCTTCTTCAATTCTAAGGTGTTTCCGTAAAATCTGTACGATGAACACATTCACAAATAAAGTTAGACATGTGGTCATGTATACAACTGTCTGTTAATATCACTAGCTGTCATCACATTGCATGGATTTGCATAGTGTGCAAAACACAATGATTCAAATGGGCGATATGAATGATACACCTAGGCTTCCCAGGTAAAGAACCCTCCGGCCAAGCAAGAGACGTGAGTTCAATCACTGGGTCAGGAAGGTCCCCTGGCAAAGGCAATGGCAACCTGCTCCTGTATTCCTGCCTGGGAAATCCCATGGACAGAGGAGCCTGGAGGGCTACAGTACATGGGTTCACAGAAGAGTCAGACATGACTTGGTGACTCAACAATAACAACAACTAAGGTACAAAGGCCAAAGAATCAAGACACATACTAACTCTAGGTTCCATGGCAAACTTGATGCAGAGGCCACTGGTATACTGAGTAGCCTGGAAGGAGGATGGTAAGATGAGAAGGCATTGCAGGAGTGTTATGTGGATCAGCAAGCAGTGATGGACCACAGCCAGTACACAACACAGTGCAACTTGTCACCAAGCGATGGGATGGGGAAGGGAAGGAGACTGATATTGGTTATGTAGTTTGATACTGAATTAGAAATTCTGCCTTTGTTATCTCATTTAACTCTAGCAATTATGTCCTGCCTCATAAGGTTGTTGTTTTTCATTTTATACATCATAATAAATGAAGTTCACAGAAGGACATAGTAGAGTTGGGCTTCAACACAAGTCCACAGTCCTTTCAGTACAGAAAATTCAAGTAGCAGGGGCTTGAAGACTGACTCTCAATCCTCCAGCTTATTAGAAAGGATATCAAACATGTGGAAAAGGGAAACAGAAAGCAAATCATTTAAATAAAGCTGGAGAAAAATATAAAGGATGGAGAATGAATGATTGTGACTTTGAGGAGGAACAGAATAGGGTGGGGGTGGGGAGTCACATCACTGAAATAATGCAGATAGTACAAGGATGACTTTCCCAGAGATTTTTCAATAAAAGAACAACATCGTATATCCCACAGGAAAATGATGGAGCAGCTGAAGAACACCAGTCTAAAGCTGTCATGTAGCAGAGTGACCTACCTGCACTGGCCTGGGATACCTTTTTATGAAACACAGACAAGGAATCCTTCATGAGTTTATTATATGTATAGATATACAGAAGAAGTTTTGGGGATTGGAAGGACAAGAGGCATGAAAGGGACCTATTTAGTTGCAGTAATCTGGAGAGAGAGGGGAAATTGTGGGTAAGGGATAGGTGGAGATAGAGAAAGAAGAGAACAATGGACAGAAAAGGACAATATCTGACACACACAGAGGAAAAAAGGTAGGAAAATTTCTTGTGTTCATAAAAGACTTTGTAAGACTATGAAACCAAGCATTGCTGCTTCAGGGCCCAGGTTAGAAAGCATGGCCAGGGGTAGAGAAGGAGCTGTTCTTTCCCATGCATCATCTCCTTTGGTGTCCTGGGAACTTAACAAGACCACCACAGAAAACTATTGTGCTCAACGGGGTGTCATTTTAACAGAGGGTTCCTTCAGGAGAGGCCCAAATAAAGACAAGGTGCAGTGAGGACAAGGGTGGAGGACAGATGACTAGTCCGATGGCTGAGCACACATGAAGCTCCAGGAAATAATGTGAAGTTTAAAGAGGTGGATGAAGTCCTATGTAAACAGCAAAAACTAAGATTGATCATAGTAAGGTGTTATTATTAATGCGGCTCGACTTCAACCCATAAACAAGTGATGGCCTCCACACAATTTGAAGAATAAGGGGCACAAAAAAGAATAAGAAATAGACAAAATGCAATGATAAACATGACTCCCACCGCAAAGAGAAGAAAATCAGTCATCCAAATGGAATGGGTTTCTTTGAAAGGTTTGCTATAACTGGACATTTTTAAGTGAATGTTGATGACTATTTGATGGAGATTCTGAGGAAATTATTAACCACTATCTATCCACTTCCACAGACCTATCAGTCTTCCTTAATATCTGCCCCCTCTCAGAGTTCAATCCATTACCAGCTCCTCTTGGTTTTACCTCCATGATACCTAGGTGCTTGGATGAGTTGGAATTCAGAACACTTCCATCCCAAGCTAGTATAATTTTTTGAATATGTTATGGTACATACTCTTCTTGGAAAGACAAAGAGTCTTTGATCTCTTAATTTATGTTCCATAATATTCCATATCATAAAATTTTCATTCCCAACAAAAATAATTGATCCCAATAATTATTAAAATTTTCTTGGTTCAGTTAATTAGATCACTGAACTCCATAAAACCCAGAATTTTTGATAATTTTTATCTATCAGTATTTGAGGGATCAATCTACTGTGTCTAGATTCCTGGGAGACTCAAGATCAAATGAGCAAATACAGGTGTAATAGTTTTTCATGTTCCCAGCTCCCCTATGATATGAACATTATCAATGACAACATCCCTGTGTACGACTGACCCATATTTGGACTTATGGAATGTGGGCAATCAGAAATATTTCCACATTCCACACTGTAGTTTTTCCAAAAGCAAAGTGTAATGGTTTGATTCCACTGTGATTTCTGTTTCAAACTCTGGGAACTGTCCCATGGAGCTAGATCGGGAGCCCATGAATCTGAGCAGGTCTTTCAGATGGAGAGAATTTTTCCTACCACACATCAAGTTTAATTAATAAAACTAGATTCCTGGGGCTTCCCTGGTGGCTCAGTGGTAAAGAATCCAGCCGCCAATGCAGGAGACATGGGTTTGATCCCTGGTCTGGGAAGATCCCACATGCCACAGAGCAACGAAGTCCGTGTGCCACAACTCCACAACTACTGAGTGTGTGCTCCAGAGCATGGGAACTGCAACTGATGAGGCCCATGTGCCCTAGAGCCCGTGTTCTGCAACAAGGGAAGCCACAGCAATGAGAAGCCCCCACTCACTGCAACTAGAAAAAATCCCATGCAGTAATGACCCAGCACAACCACAAATAAATAAATTAATAAAATATAAAATAAAACTAGATTCCATTCAGAGGAAAGAAGTATTTTTTAAGGACTAGAGTCTCAGTCATAGAGGTTGCCTAGGTGGTTACTTATAGGGAGGAAACCGACATTGTAGAAGAAAGTTCCTCAATCTTCTCAGTGCTTTATATTTCTTCATTATTTCTTTTCACAAGAAATTTAAGAAGGCAGGTCACCCTTATTTTGCCACATCTTTTCCTCTTTCTTTTCTTTTTAAATAAAGAAAGGAGTCCTCAAAGGCTAAGCTTAGATACTTCACATAGAGCTTGCTGTATATCTGCTGGCCTGGAAACTGGAAACCAAAAGTATAGCCCCAATGAGGTCAAAATTTAGTACACATCAAAGCAGAGAAGCTCTGACAATACCTACACTCTCTACCCCAGCCCCAACCCAGACACACACACATAGCAGTACTGTCCCACAGATATGAAAGGAATCAGGACTTCCCTGGTGGCACAATGGATAGGAATCCACCTGCCAATGCAGGAGACAGTTCAGTCCCTGGTCCAGGGAGATTCCACATGCCGCGGGGCAACTAAGCCCATACATCGCTACTACCAAGCCATGTGCCACAAATACTTAAGCCTTCGTGTCTAAGCCTGTGCTCCGCAACAAGAGAAGGCCCCGCTGGCTGCAACTGGAGAAAGCCCAGGCAAAGTAACAAAGACCCACTGCAGCCAAAAATAAATAAACAAGATTTTATATATATATATATATATATATATATATATATATATATATATATATAAAGAATCAAGAAATTCTCACCCATATAGCATCCTCCTCAAATGAGAAGTCCTGCCCCAACTGAAATGTTTGTTTATGACTGTCAGAGTTGAACTGAGGCTACAATGCAATAAAATCCCATAATGTCTCATACTTTTTGAACAAATCTCACATGCATAGTCTTTTTAAGCAAGCAATTTATCTGATCAGATGTGAGAGATAAATGGACCTTGCTGAGAGAGGTTTGACAGAAATACCTGGCTGGAGGGCCAGAGCAAACGGCACATTTCCCATTTAAAAGTTGTTCCTTGAAGGCCAACTATATGTCAAGCATTTTCTTCTTCACTTTTCTAGATGGAGAATTTGTCTTTGGCACCTCTAACCAACCTCCTCTACTTCCCTTCACCTTGCTGGTAACACATTCTCTCTGCTGCCCCTAAGAAAAGTTACTTTCAACATATGACCGGATAGAAATCATTCAGCTTTTGATGACATGAGTTAGCCGTCACAGGAGTATTTTCATTTGCGGCACCGTCCTGTCAAAGGGAATGACAGGCCATGGAGCCAATTTAGGGAATTCAGCTTCACTTATATAGAAGAGGGGGTGATGTGGTCAGAGGTCTCCCCAGCACTGACAAAATCCTAAAGCTATTATCTGCAGCTAAGACACAACTTCTGAGTACCCAGAATATTTCTAAGCTTTAGTTCCCAAACAAAAACTTTAGATACCTAAGGTAAACAACTTTAGTTCTTTAAATAGTTCATTAAGTAGGTGATTGCTTGTTTAGGGATCACTCACCCCACGTTGGGCACTCTTCTTAGAGCTTTTACCTGTTTTAACACATTTGCTTTCACACACACACAAAAAGTCTATGAGGTAGTTACTATTATTTATCCCTGTTCTATAATGAAGATCATGTCATGTACAGGTATGGTCTGTCCATGGAATTCTCCAGGCAGGAATACTGGAATGGGTTGTCATTTCCTCCTCCAGGGGATCTTCCCAATCCAGGGATCAAAACCAAGTCCCCTGAATTTGCAGAGGGACTCTTCACCACTGAGCCACCTGAACCTGAGTCACAGAGAGGGTAAGTAATTTGCTAAGAGTCACACAGCTGGTAAGGGGCTGAGATGGGATTTGACCAGAGATGGTTTTTTCCCAGAGGGGCTCTAAAAATCCCTTACGGGACTAACTAGGGACACCAAGTCTCATTCTTCTGAATGAGACCCACTCATTCACTAATTCGTCTTCTTAAGTCATAGGACATGAGCACTCACCGCATAGTATGACTGATCCAGGACTCATCAACCTTCACATGAGAAAGTTTCCACCCGAGCAGCGCAAACCGAAGGAAAAACAATGAATTCAAAGTCAGAAGGCTTGGGCTCAACTCCAGCTCTGCCAGTTGCTAAAACAATGACCTTCTGAAAGTCACTTAGCCTCTCTGCACCTTAATGTCTCCATCTGTAAAACAGCTTTTTATTCTATTTTCAGTGCAGTTCTATAGCCCCTTCTGCAGAGAAATGGAGTCCACTCTCCAAATTACTTTTCTAGGTAGAGTAAATTCAGGGCACACGTGGGATCAGAACCTAGACTTCTGGAACCAAAGATACCGCAGGACAATAAGGGGTGGAAGCAGGTAAAGGAAATGGTATGAGAGATTCACAAAAGAACCAAACTTTCATCAGTAATGCAAGACCCAGAAGGAAAGCAAGTGAAGTGTAGGAAACAAGTAAAACTGAAAATTAACATGGGTGAAAAACAGATGAATTAATCAAGGCTCATTATTTCCACCTCTATTAGAAAAGAAAATTCATTATTCGCTTGAGTGAGACCCAGGACACAGTGATCTCTCCACCTCAGCACTACCACAGCCTTTTCTCCTGTGGTCCAAACCCTTGATTGACACTTAACAACTACCATCTGAAGAGGTGCTTTGATTGCTCCCTCCTGGCCCATGCACAAAGGAAAAAATCTTCAACTTGAGACCCTTCTCATGCTCTTACCAACCTATGATGCCTCCATGCTCTGCACTGGGGCTCAAATCTGTTTAGCCTCCTCTGTCAGAATGTTTAGCTTAATCCCAATGGTACCCATGAACTCAGACTTCAGATGTCCGTAGGCTCCTTGCCTCATCTCTCTGAGGGTCAAGGCATCCCTTCCTTTGCACAACTGTAGGATGAATACGACCTTGGTTCAAATTCCAGCTCTTCCACCTAGCATAGCGACCTTAGCTATGTCATCTCTATGTACTTCAATATCTCATCCCTAAAATAATGACACCTGATAGACCTATCAGCAGTGAGAACTGGGTGTCTGATACTTAGCAGGGACTATAAAAGTAATAGCTATTATTTTGTGTTCCAGACCCATGTTATCCAGGAAAAGACTCCCAACACACACTGCCTCTGATGGCCAACTGACCTTCTGTGACTTATTTTTCCTGTTTGATCAAAAGCTCCCTAAGGGAAGGGACTGTCATCATCACCATCTCTGTATTCCCTATAGCACATGCTTGAAAGATGGCAGACATTCAGTCAACAGTAGACTAAAGCATCATTATTTGGAAACACAGGTCCAAACTATGTCTGCCTGGAAATTCAAGCATATTCTTTTTCTAGCCATAATTAAACATCAGTTATGGCTTGAGTTTTACTTTCCATCAAATAAAACACTTAAAATGAACCAAAAAAAATCATTAAAAGGAATAAAATTGGCTTCCATCATTAAAATGTATATCAAGGAGAGAAAAATATGAAAAATACAAAAAGTCAAATTAGAGAGTAAAAGATTAGTTAGTACCAAAATTTCCATTAAAGATCAAAGTGATAGTAGGAAATATAAAAAATGAAGAAAAGAAATTTTTTAAAAAATACTCCAAGATTTTAAACAAAGGGGAAAATGTATTTATGAAACCTTGACTAGTGCCTGAGAGAAAAATAAAAGGTGTGATTTCAGAATTTCACCACAAACCATATATAGATGCTATATGGTTTATAGATAGATAGATAGATAGATATGTATATGTGTATATATACATATAGTATATATATTGTTGTTTCTCCCTTTGCACAAAATTTTCCGGAATCTTTGTGACTCAGTCTCTGGCTGCCTACAGGGATCTGCTGAAATGACACCTCAAGGAAAGGCTTCCTAGGTTATTTGACATGAAAAAGTGCCCACGGCCAATGTCACTCTCCAGTCCTCACCCGAATGCCTCTGTCCCGTGGAACTTACCATCTGCCACATTACATATTCATCAGCTACTCAGTCTCTCCCCACACACTGCAGCAGATAGCTACCATGAAAAGAGGAGCTTTGTTGCCGGTTACAATTGACTAGAAAACCTGTCCTTGAGCAATTGACTAGAAAACCATGGGTACTCAGCAAAAGTCTCTCCAGTGAGTAATCTCTTTATTAATACAAATATTAATAACTATGTATGTGAAGCATTTAAAAACAGTGCCTGGCACACAGTGGGCCCAGTTAGCCATTGATAGTGAGAGCAGGAGTAGTCAGGAGTAGTCAGGAGCAGGAGTAGTCAGTCAACCGAGTCTTCCCTCAGTTCTCTCGGACGAGTTAGTAACAAACACCTTCTGCCTCTGGGGACTACAAAAAGTAGGAAGATTAAGCTAAGGGGATGGGGGAAGCAGCTTTGATGTCTCAGCATGGAGCTATTAACTCTATTTAGGGTGCACTTCGGAACCCTCAAAATGCACGGCAGTACAGCGTGGTCAGAAAGCTGGTTTCAGTGGCATTGGGGGCCTAACAGTATAGGCTGGAAAGCTCAGCTGGAATCGGGAAGCTGGGGGTGAAGAGACAGCACAGAAGTCTGGGGACAGGGGGTGGCTTGATCATGAGCAGAGGTTCAAGGTGTGGCAATGACTTGAGTCCCCCTTCTTACCTCTATCGACCTTCGCTTGGGCAGGCTCCAGGCTTTGAGATGTCAAAAACGTGATGCCACCCAGCCTGTATAGGAAAAATAATCAAGGCTCACCTACAGCAATTTGCACCTGAGGCAAGTGTGTGTACTGCTGTGCTGCCCGTATATTTAAGGAGGCCAATTCGAAGGGGCTTTCAGAAATAGGGATTCATTGTACTGACCCTTTTGCTTCTAATGTGGGTCCACGGAAGACATGCTCCTGCATCATTCATGAGACCATCGTAATCTCTCACCTGAATGACTACCCAGCACTGGGTGACCAACCAGGCAGGCTTGCCTTTAACTGGAGAACTTCCTGGATGCAGGCCTTTCAGTGATAAACCCAGCCAGGTCCCCGGGCAAACCTGCACCAGTTTGCCACGCTCCCACCGCAGTGCCTCCTGACTGGTCTATGCTCACACTGCAACGAGAGTAATCTTTTCAAAATGAAATCTGACCTGTCTCCTCCTCAACTAGTCACACAGTCAAAACCCCCCAGTGGCAATCTCCCTCTTAAGACAAACTGCAGTCCTTAACATGCCTGGAGATGCCTATATGACAGGGACCCTGCCTATTTCTGCAGCGGCATCTCAAATCCTGCTGCAGCCACAGTTCCCTTCCAGTGGCTCACACGCTGCCCACTCCCTCCCATTGTGGGGCTCTGAGCATGCTGTTCCTTCCGCTCAGACCATGACCACCATCCTCTATCACCCAATTAATGTGTAATCATCTTTCATGTCGCAGTTCCATTACTGTCACTGGTTCTGAGAAGTCTTTCTTGACTTCCCTGAGCACACAAATCCCCTTCTCTCTGCCCTTCCGGTGTTGTATCCACGACTGTCCCTGCTTACCCGTATCCTCACCCACACCCTCTCAGCGGTCACAGACACACACCAAGAGCTTGTCACTGCCAACACCTGTGCCTCTGTACCCGACAGCGTCTGTCTGTCCACAGGGCATCCTCCCCGGCATGCAGGCTGGCGTGGAAGAGACCGGAGCGCTTGGAGGGAGACCAGGCTGACTTTGGGGGCCATGATATAAAGTTCAAATTTTATTCTTTGTCCAGTGGGAATGTATTTGAGAGTTTAAAGCAGAGGACAGACACGATCTCATTACATTTTTAAAAGGTCACTTGGGCTGCTATTCCATAAACTGGGCAGGCAAGGAAACACGGACAGAGAGAAACCAGTTGGGAAGCTGGTGCCGTAGCCCACACTATTTTTCTAGAAGGGCTCATTGCAGAAGTGCAACTGAAAGCATAATGAAAAAAAAAAAAAGTGGCTATTTGGAGGCACAGCAGTTAGAGCTTTCACGTTCAGGGTCAGCTCCAGATCAGCAGCTTTCCTGAGAAGGCCCTCTGAAGTCTGTTTCATACAAGTTGGTTCTTGGGGAAAGGGTCAAAAATCTTACTCTTTTTATGTATGAAGTAGGATGAACACTCAGCACATAACCTGAGATGCAGTTATCTGTGCTATTAACATTTCATGGTGGGGGTGGGGACAGCAATTATAGACAAGTCTAATGGAGAAAGAATGAAAACAAGGGTGAGAAACACTTCTAGAATGTCTGACAGGCGGATATTCTTCTGAGGACCATCAAGCACTCTTAAGCTGGCCTGGGATGGCCCCTGGCCTCCTGGACCAATAGGCCTAAAAATGCCCCGTCAACTCACATTTCCTCCGAGCGGTCAGACACTGACTAATTCTCCCTGGGAAGATGGTCCAGTAAGATATGATGCTCTATTTGCAAGTCAGCCTTTCTAAACACAGATACTCCTGTTTGGATGCTCCCGAGACGTACAAGTGAAGGAAGGAAGTTTCCGGAGTTGAATAGAGGAATGCAAATACTCAGCAGGATCTCCAGTCCTGTTTCTTTTTTTTTTTTCATTTTTTTTATTAGTTGGAGGCTAATTACTTTACAATATTGTAGTGGGTTTTGTCATACATTGACATGAATCAGCCATGGTTTTACATGTATTCCCCAACCCAATCCCCCCTCCCACCTCCTTCTCTACCCACTCCCTCTGGGTCTTCCCAGTGCACCAGGCCCGAGCACTTGTCTCATGCATCCAACCTGGGCTGGTGATCTGTTTCACCCTGGATAATATACATGTTTCAATGCTGTTCTCTTGAAACATCCCACCCTCCAGTCCTGTTTCATGTTTTTCTTTCTGCTAAGACTCCATCTACCTCTGCCCAGATGAATGCCTATGCTGCCAGTACATCCCAAGTATGAGTGTCTCCTCCCCTGAAAATCCAGGGGGAAAAATGATTCCTTCCTTTGAACTTGCATAGCACGTTGTAGACATAATATGAAATGCTACTCTTTCTTGAGCACCTGTGACAAGTATTATGCTAAACATTTGCCTGAATCATTTGATTTACTCTTCCCACCCTTAATCCTATTTCACAGATAGAAAACAGAGGCTTAAAGAATGGAAGGAGCAGACTTCTCTGGTGGTCCAGTGGTTAAGAATCCAGCTTGCAGTGGAGGGGACTCAGGTTGGATCCCTGGTCTGGGAAGATTCCATGTGCTTTGCGGCATCTAAGCCCACATGCTGCAACTATTGAAGCCCGTGTGCCTAGGGCCTGTGCTTTGCAACAAGAGTAAGCCACCACAATGAGAAGCCCAAGCACCACAATTAAAGAGTAGCCCCTGCTCACCACAACTAGGGAAAGCCTGTATGCAGCAACAAAGACCCAGCTCAGCCATAAATAAATAAATAAAGTGTTTTAAAGAAAGAGGATGAGCTTGCCCTACGTCATCCCATTGAGTGGTATGAGTATAATCAGCAGCTCTAACCAGTAGTTCATGTGCCTCTTTCCTCTATGACTTCCAACATAAATGACCAGGTGTCATGAAAAAAGAATGAGTTCTACAATTAAACTCTGTTGTATAACTTTGGGATATTATTTCTGTGACTCAGCTTCCTCATCTACAAAATGAAGACAATAAAAGCCTACCTAATATGTTTGCTGTCAAGACAAAATTAGATATAATTCATAACACACTTAACCACAGTTTCTGGCACAAAAAGGCCCACTGAATTGAACAAGTATTAACTGCAGGCCTAAGGAATACCAGGTGATTCCCAGGTGGCGCCTAGAATGGTAAAGAACCCGACTGCCAATGCAGGAGAGGTAAGAGACCAGGGTTCGATCCCTGGGTTGAGAAGATTTCCTGGAGAAGGAAATGGCGATCCTCTCCAGTATTCTTGTCTAGAGAATCCTATGGACAGAGGAGCCTGGCAGGCTATAGTCCACTGGTTTGAAAAGAGTCAGACGTGACTGAAGCAACTTAGCACAAGGAATACCAGGCCACATGATGGGCTCTGATGTTAAGAAAATAACAGCAGTGCTCTCAAGGATCCAACACACTAGGGCTTTAAAAACGCTTTGGTTGCTCTCACTTCCTGAAAGTAGGGACTATGAGCTCTCCAACCCTGAATTTTCAGCATTCTGCAATGCTTAGCATCAACTGGTACTCAACAACTTTTCAGTGATGAGTGATAATGGTTTACACAGCTTTTGAGGCCCTACATATGGGGGATGATGAATGATTGCGTCAAGTCAGCGGGTGTTGTTTATCAGACAGTTGATAAAATAACTGAAAGTAAAACACAAAGATATCACTCCCAAAGGTTTATGCTTTCAATCATTTAAGCACAGAGCCACTACTAAATAATTCTCAAAATACATCTCCATAGCAAAATTGAATATATAACCTGAACAATGCAGAAATAATAACAACACCTAAAAACATTCCAGAGGTGAGGCGGAGAGGAACTTTCAGAAGTGTTAACTTTCAAAAAAGGAAGTCAATTGATACTGTCTGAGGAAGAAAGCTCATAAAAACAATAATATAATTAATAACAAGGACTCCAGCTTCTTAACAGTTTTATGACACTTCAGCCATAGAGAGATTTTTTTAAAAAAGAAATAATGTATCTTGAAAAGGGGTAAACTTATTTGAAGTTTGACTCTAGTTTCAATTGTTTAATTGCTTGAAAAATTTTTAAAAATTAATCATGTTTATTATACACATCATCTCTATTCAACTGTATAAAAGTATTTCTACCTAAATATCCATCCATGCTAATAGATAGATAGATGTCTGAAATGAAGTTCACTAAGTTTAATGATGGAAATTGTTAAGAGATGATTTTTTAAAAACTGGCGTCTTCATAACCTTCTGCCTTATTTGAAATCTTGATAATCAACATATAGGATATTTTCTAAAGTGTGTTCCTTAAAATAAAGGGAGAGAAAATACCAAGGTTTAGTTTCATTTTTCCTGGTGGCAATATGAATCATTGTTATTTTCTTCTTTGTAACTTTTCTATTTTTTTTATATTTCCAAAAATGAGTTTTAAAAGGGTTTTACAAGAGCCTGCATTCATGATTATATTTCTTTCAAGTTAGACTTTAAAATAGGTAGAAAGCATGTTTTTTACTTATGTTAGGAATGGTATCTTTAAGATGACTTGAGAATCCAATTTGCAAACAGAAGAGGCTGGATTCTTTTGAATGCTCTTTATAAATATAATCCACTTAAATAAACAGAGCAGAGAGCTAATGAATGGTTATGTGTGTGTTTACATTTTCAAAGGTTTTTACATGGAGAGTACGAGATTATGAAAGAGATTATGAAAAGCTTCATGATGTCAGATTCTGTCTGGTGGAGTCTGTAAGACCAGGATTTCAAACTAAGTGGCTTTCCTTGTCCCTTCTTGTTTAAGACATGATTACTGAGTGTCAACATCTGCTTGCTATGTAAATGATAAACTAGAATAACCTAGTTCTTACCCTCTAGTTAAGAACAATAATCGAAAATACACAAACGGTCCCAGAGTTGTGAAAGGGACTAGTTTGTGTGAGTGTTTTGGGGAGTGGTGGATAAAATATCTGAGCTATCTGTTTAGGTTTAATAGAATGTGCTCTGGTGACATTCTTTTCATTTATAAAGGTTTGGGAGAAGAGTTTGGATTCTGATTTATTCCTTAAAATAATTCAAAGAATCTTCTCAGTTTCTTACAGCTTAGAAATTTAGAGACAATGGAATTCGGTTATTCCCTGGGTTTTGTATGATTGTGTTAACATCACAGAGAGTTTTTTCAATTCAGTGAACCACCTGGCAATGAAACCGTTAATCACTGTCAATGCCATTTAGAGAAAATACATTTTTGTTGCCTTACTTTTTGAAAATGTCTTCCTTCAATAATAGTTTGTAGCCTACAGGGCTTTGTTTTTTTTTAATAAAGGAAGACATTTTTCATAAAAACTGTATTTGCAAAGTGCTTTAAATCCTATTACATTCTGTCAAAATGTGTGTTGGCATTTTTCTAGTTGAGGAGTTAGTAATATTTATATGGAAAATGATGAAATCTTAGGTTTAAAGGAAATTTAGAAGTTATCTGTTTCATCCCAATTCTGGATTCTCTCTTTCATTGAACCTTTGTGAAAGGACATCCAAGCTCAACTTGAACTCTTCTATGGCATATTGTTGTCTACCCCCCAAGGAAATCATAGAATGTCATATAGCTCTAAATGTTTAAAAAAAAAAATCCCTTATTTCGAGTTAAAATCCATCTCCATTAATATCTTTTCATGGGGGCTTGTTCTTACTTCTGGAGCTGAAATGAGTAAATTCAACTTCTCTTCCATCCATTTGTCCTTTAAACACCTGAAAGACAGTCCTGTTTCCTAAGACATCTCATCCTGACTAAACTACCCTAGTCTCTTCAACAAGTCCTCAAATGCAAACACTTTCGTCCTTGAAAACCCAGTATACCATCTGACTGTCCTTTAGTGGGTCAAAGTTTCCACTACAAAGCTGTGAGCACAGTTAAAAATGACTCCTCAAAAAAGGCCAAAACGTGTTCCAGGGTTACAAATATAATTCTTGCAATGGTCACGTCAAGTCATTAGATGAACACACCCTAAATGTCTAAATTCTATTTTACTATCTCTTTGCCTGTTCTGAGTTTCAGTTTCCTTGTCACCATGTTTTTCTGCGTTTGTAATTCTAAGGACAATTCTTAAATTACTCTTGGATGCAAGCAACTGAAACTAATTTTGGCTACCTTAACAAAAAGAGAAGCATATCCAATTTCATGAAATTCATGGACAATTTCATGAAATCATAAAAAGAGCAGGAAAGCCAAGAGCAAGAAGAAGAAATAGGAAGCAGAGACTTCCAAAGGCCACTGGGACAGTTCTCAGGGCTGCACTTGGAGCACTTTCTGTGACTTGACTCTTTCACTCTTAGTCACTGCCACCCTTCAACCCTCAACTCGAAATTCTGCAACTGGCCCAGCTTGGATCAGAATGCTATTCCCAATTTAAGTAGCCCTGTCCAGGGACAGGGTTTTATGTATATGAAGCCCATGCTTATATATACACTGGAGTTATTTTCAAAGAAAGGAAAATGAATGAGAACAAGAGAAGTATACCAAATTACTGTCCTGCTAAAGGAATGTTCAGAGATACTAATCTATGTTTCTTTTCTCCTTGTATTTTTCCCTTTTGTTTGACCCCCAATAAAGCAGGTGTCAGAAGTGGGATTCAATGCATCAGCAGAGGCATGTGGCAAGGGGAAAAAAGAGAATAGTCTGAGAATATTTCTGGGGTTTTGTTTTCCAAAATCCCAAACACTTAGAAGAACACTGGGGACTGTGTGAAGGAGGTAAGAAGGAATAAGATTAATGGACACAGAAAATCTTGAAGAAACATGGAATATTAGTTCCCAGGGCTGTTGGGATAGGAGAGAGGTAGGTTGATGGATTCTGGAGGAAGAGGGGCCAGGCCCTGCTTCCTGTCAGTGTCCCTAAGGAGGCCACATGCCCCTGACCTGTGTGTGCTACACCTAGGCAGAAAGAATCATAGCAAATGTCACCAAAACAATTTTGTGGACTAAAGATGACCTGAGCAGCAGCCCCTGAGAGAGCCACAGGAGCAGCAACACTGGGTGCTACAGTGTAAACTGTGTGATCAGATGCTCAGTGACCAGAGGGTCCCCTCTCCCCATGCTGCTCCACTGGGTCAGCCCCCTGAAGCCTTGCCAGAGCTCTGGGATTATGTATCTATGACCCTAAGGAGGACTGAGAATAACTCTTTCACAAGACTTCCTTCCTCCCAGAAGGAAGAGGCTTGAAACAGACATGAACATGGTTTGAAAAAAAAAGTAATAAAGAAATGAGATATTTTTATATACTTGTCCCTGTAGATGGAGACTCTCATCTGCTCACTTGAAAGGAAAAGACAGGAGCAAAATGAGAATTGAGTAGCTCTGCCTCCTCCCTCTCTGTGAACTCTGACCTCATCTTATTCAAGCAGCAGAATCTATACATCATGCGCTGATTGCACTGTTAAAATCCTTCTCTTATAAAAACTGCCTAAGCAACTTTTTTCAAATCTTCTTGTTCATGACCTTGGTTTTCCTGATGCTATTCTCCTGGGTCCATGCCATACTTCTATATGTGTCATCTTAGACAACATACCCCTTCTCTCCTCTTCTGTGAATTTCTTCTTTCTCAGATGCGAATTGAGCACAAGCTCCTAGCAACCACTTGGGAGTCTTCAGCTATCTCCCTCTTTCGTTTTGTCATTTGCCCAGTTTTTGACTGTAATATCAGAATTTTATCTTTTTATAATTTTTTATGTATTTTGATAAGAACACAATGAGCAATCTACCTTCTTAAATTAAGTGCACAGTACAGTATTATTGACTATAGATATAGAATTCTGCTTTTCTCAACTAATTCTGCCTTAGTTAAGATAGTAAGTCCTGCTAACAGTGCTGCAATTTAGCAGCTATTGCTGTATGATTTAATTCAATGTAACATTTTTAAAAAGACCAAGCCCCCAAAACAGAGGCTGAGAGTTGACTGTCCTTTCATTTGTGTGGTTGGCAGGGCTGTCTCTTCCTGAAGAGAGGTTGAGTGATGTAATGAAGAAAGCCCAGGGAGTCTGGTGACCTGGATCTATTTTTGGCTGTGCTGCTGACCATGGGTGACCTTGACCAAGTCACTCTTTATCTCCCTATCTCAGTTTTCTCCACTGTACAATTAGAAAAATATCTTGTCACTTGCCTAGAGAATAACCTGGGTACAAGATTTCTAAAGGAGACAGGACACATTTTTTTTTTTCAATCTGTCAACTTTATGACACTAAGGTATCATGGAGTTTTGGGTCTTCAAATCATCATGAAAAGTAAAGTTAACCTTTGTCTTCAGAGCATTAAAGAAATCAGAACCAGCTTAAGACAGATCAGAAAGTGACCTTAACACAAAGACGATATCCCCTATTACATGAGATGTGCCCTCTTCATATTTGTTTGAGGGGTGGTAGGTAGGAAAGAGTGGTTTCAGAAGCCCAGCTGATCTCCTGTAGTGGAAGGTAGAAGACACTACAGCAGAAACAGAGATAAAAGGAGACAAGGACGTTGGCAAATGAGGACAGGACGGATGCCAGTTCTGCAGATGAATTCTGTTTTCTGCAGACTTGTGGGCTTTTAACAAAATTATTTGCAAAGCTTTTTGAATATGAACTAGGCTTAGAAAATTTTCTAAAGTGGCTGCTTTATCTAAAAAGAGAAAGAAAAATCATTTTAATGCCTAAAAACAGCAACTCCTGCTTTTTACTGAATCCATACCCAGAAACTGCACTATATTTATGGTTTATTCTGCTTTGAAAGTTTAAAAAAATTAAAGCTAGGAATGTTCTCTATGGCTTAGAAGACACAGACAGAAGGTAGACTGCAAGTCCAGCAGGTAGGGTAAATACTACCCCATTCCATTAATAGCCATATCCTTCAAAAGCATGGTAACCTCTCCTAACCCTGACTTGCTCATCTATACATCACTTACCTACTGCCCAGAGGTAACCAAGGGAAGGAGTTTAAATGCCCTGTATTAAGCACAGGATGGGCACAGAGGAACACACACTCATACTCACTGCCTGCTCTTGGAAAAGACTTTGATGATATTTTTCCCAGAACAGAGCATCAGCAAGCTATATGGACTCCATGGTATAATGGTGAGATATTGGCTTTACAAGTACTCACAGAGCTAAGATCATAGGGATGAGCTTTCAATCAGTCAGTAGACCAGCGCTGCAATGGACCCTCTGAAAAAGGTTGACAAAGATTTTATTTGTGTCTCCCAGGGACTGAACACATTCAACATAACTACAATTGCCCCAGAAGAACAAGATCATGCAACACTAAGAGAGCACTTGTCACGCCACAATACGTTCCCCATTCTAGCTCAGCAATCTTTACAGCACTGGAGATCAGAAAACCAGAACCTAAGACTCAAGAGAATCCAGAACACTGGCAAGAGCTCTCAGGGAGCAGGAGGCAGCTCTGTGACCCTCTATGTGCTGCTCTGAAGGGTTTCCTCTCGGCCACAGGCGATGCTGCGCCTTCAGAGAATCTCACTGGAACTTCACTTGTGCAAATGTCCAGGTTTGGGAAACTGTATGGTTTACCAAAACCACTACGGTGAGTGGACCACGGGGGTGAGCTTCTCCTGAGAAGTAGACAGAGTCTCCTCTCTCTGAAACATCCATGTTTTTCCTGCCATGTTTCACAGAGGAAATCACCGAAGAAACCATCTTAGCCTGGATGTGAACAGACACTCATATGGGCAAAAACAGAACCACCAAAAAATAAATAAATAAAAGAGAAAGAGAGGGAAAAAAATCAACAAAAACAAGGCAACCATAGCTAAAGAAGAGCAGCTATGCCCTTCTCCGTTGGTTGGATTTTTAAATACTAGTCTGCAGGACATCTTGTGTTCTTCGTGCTTCTTTCACAAAAATGTGCTAGAGAGCTCCTACTGGGATGGCAGTACTTATACCTTGACAGAATTGTGTGTTGGGGAAGACTCTTGAGAGTCCCTTGGACTGCAAGGAGATCAAACCAGTCAATCCTAAAGGAAATCAACTCTGAATATGCACTGGAAGGACTGATGCTGAAGCTGAAGCTCCAATCCTTTGGTCACCTGATGCGAAGAGCCAACTCATTGGAAAAGACTCTGATGCTGGGAAAGGTTGAGGGCAGGAGGAGAAGAGGGTGACAGAGGATGAGATGGTTGGATGGCATCACCAACTCAATGAACATGAGTTTGAGCAAAATCCAGGAGACAGTGGTCAGGGAAGCCTGGTGTGCTACAATCCATGGGATGGCAGTGTTGGACACAACTTGGCAACAAAACCACAACAACAGCAAGCAACATAATGTGTCCCCTGCCCTGCACTTACAACCTTATTTACCACCTGCCCCTCGGTCAGCCTTCTGACTGCATTTGTGGCTCATCCTTTAATGCCTACATTCTGATGACCCACACAAATATTAAAAAGTCCTGCCTACCAATCTTCATTCTGGTTGCTGGCTAGGGTGCTCAGAAAATTCCCTGGAATACCCCATGCCATCACCAGGGACGCAGAAACTGCAAACCAGGAAATTCATCAAACTGACACTGCCTGTCCTCATTCGACCATTCAAGGATGCTTCAAGTCCAGTATCTAGAAATCTTTTTGACCCAACTGCCCTCTGGACTCAAAAACTGGGTTTAGAGTTTGTTCTAACCATTAATCTTTGTTTTCTCCTCATTTCCAACGAAACGTCCCTTACTAAGTGGAGCATTTATCACACTGTATAGAGGCCTAACTTAGGGGTCACCTTACTCCCACCTACTCTACCACCTCCTAAAATGAGACACAACTGTTTAACTGAACTGACCTGTTCCAGGACTGAGAGAACGACTCAGTGAACCAGGGCAATGCTTTAAATCTGTCCTTTTCTTCTTTCTCATAGATTGTTCCAATCTGTGTTGTTATTCTTGTTTTCTCTCTCCCTTTGTGCATCTCTAATCTCACAAACCCTAACCAGAATCTCCTACAGCTACCAGCTCGATCTTGATATATAAAACCTCTTCAAAAAAATAAAAATGAAGTGTTAAAGGGCAGAATGAGGGGTACCAGCATATGCTACTGCAAAGTATGCCTCCTTGGCATATGGATTATTTTGAGTTAAATACCACTGAATTAAACAAACCAACAAAAAAAAACCACCAAGCACCAGCAGATGCAGGAAAGCTCTAAAACCAATGTACATGTTTTCCTTTTATAAGGAAATTTACATTTGTATAAGAAATTTCTGTTTGAAAAAGGTATTTCCTTCTCTCACACACTAAAGAGAACTCTTAAAAAAATTTTTTTTTCAATATTCATTGATTAGTTGTAACAAATGTACCTTAGTAATGTAAGGAATCTAAGATGTTACTAATACGGGAAACTGAGTGTGGGGCCTATGGGAACTCTCTGTACTACCTTTACAATTTTTCTGTAAATCTCAAATTGTTTCCAAATAAAAAGTTTATTTTTAAAACAATGCTCCAGTTAAATCATCCCTACGGCCATTACTGTCTGCAATTGTTATTTAGTCGTGTCTGACTCTCTGCAACCCTATGGACTGTAACCTGTGAGTCTCCACTGTCCATGGAACTTCCCAGGCAAGAATACTGGAGTGGGTTGCCATTTCCTTCTCCAGAGAACTCAACTATTACCAATGGAGAAATCAGACTGAAATCTGCATAACCTTATCAAACAACCCTCCTTTACCAAAACGTTTCCAGGTTACTTTCTCATAACTTGCCTCGCCCACCCAGAAGCCCCAAATTCCTTTTCCTTTAACCTAAAATGATCTCAAGCCCAGGTTCTAACTGCCCCTTGGGGTAACTCATGTCTGAGTCTTCCCACATGTAAGCTCCACACACATCCTAATAAACTTCTGTTTATTTTTCTCTTGTTAAAAAAAAATTCTATCTCCCTCCAAAATATTTCCCCCAATAGTCTGTGACTCAGAAGACCAAGGTAAAATGCATTTAATTTGAAAGATGTTGGTCTTCAACAATGATCTGACAATTTAGAAAGGAAAAACAGATACAGCCCTAATAAGATGGAACATAATACAGGTCAGTTTCAATTAAGGTAAGGATATAGACGAATTGGTTTAAAAAAACAAAAACAAAAAACCAAGAACAAAAAACCTAGCCAATAGCCTGCTTTCTGCAGAGGTGAATTACAGAGGACATTTCAGGAAAACAGTGAGTTGAAGTGGCCTAAAGGAAGACCAACTCTCTGGCCTACCCTAGCCTCATACAAAACTCTGGTATTAGGTGTTGAAAATCTAAAGAAATATAGAAATAAAGATTATTCAGGGACTCATTACACATCTAGCCAGCGAACTTGAGAAAACTAAGTGGGAGGGAATAGTCCATTTCCCAGAGGCTGGCTTTCATATGCTGACAAGGTAAGGAAGTTCTTAGCCTCCTTTCCATCTTTCCACTCTAGCAGTTATATTACAGGGCATACAGACGACTGCTTCGTTAGCACTTCTACACAGACACTAAACACAGGGATGTCTCAATTCCCTCCCATGGCCAGCCTGTTGGTGCAAGCTCATATTTGCTCCATAAGGATACAATTCCCATGGTTTAGCATCTTTACAAGATCAGGCAAATCAGATTAATGGCTATAACTTCAACATCCCACAGGCTGGGACCTGCTGAGAATAAAGGTGATTTTTAACACAGTGCCTCTAAAAATAATGCTCCTGTTAAACAAAGTCCCAGCAAGAGGCTATGAGCAATCCCCAAACATGATCTACCAACAGTAGAATCACTGTATAGTATTAAATATCTCTGATAAATTTTCACAATTATACACATCAGGTTTTAATAAGAAAACCATTAAGGGCAAGATCATCTAAAGTACCACTGCCTGGGATGACAGGCATGAGTCCAAAGCTTTAATATAAAATGATTTTGAATCGCCACATGTGAGGCAGGAGATGAGTGTTTCTGAATCCTCTATCAAGGATATTTACCTTCATCACATCAAGCTCTAGTCTGTTCCCATTCTTCCCAACCCTCCTATTTTGGGGACAGCTCTACCAATTTTATGTCTAGAGAGTAAAGAAGCAGATATACCCCCAGACAATCATAGGACCCAAAGGACCCCATCCTCTTAGCCAAGACCTTCATTCTAAACAGTTAAGTCTGTTACCAGGGACTGACGGATCACAGTTCTTCCCTGTGGATTCACTATGGAAATAAGGAGAAAGGGATTATCCTCAGGTTACAGAGCAAGATGGATGTGAATGTAGACATTATGAAGTCACTGAGAAGACAAGGCCTGTGATAGGAAGGAATAAAGCCAAGACAGAAATAAGGGCAGAAATAAAAAAATTCAAAGGTATAAAGAAACAGAATGCAAGCTAGCAACCAAAAAAGCATTCGAATCTCAGAAGCTGGGCGTAGACCACCTTCCTCACCACAACATTAGAGTCTGGTCATGGCTCAGTTATATTAGCCACAGTGTTCATTTTTGTTTAGAATTCTTTCTAGCTGGGTTTCCATCCTATACAACAGAAAATACCCTACTGAATATTGATAATATACTCTAAATTTCAAAATATCCCCAAGAGCAGTTAAGCCTGTTAACTTCTACAAAAGAAAACTACACCACAAAGATGTCCATGTTTTTTACATGAACAAAGAAAAACACACTATTCTTAGAGAACAAAAATACTGTAAAATACAAATTCTTCCATGCTGGCAAGTTAGAATTTCTTCTATTCCCAGGGGCATTTTTGAAGTAGTTTTGCTTCTTCTGGGCAGAAGCCAATGCACTCACTAGTGATTCTGTGAAAAGTGCAATTTACCAAGTCAGTGTGCTGAACACCCTGGGAAAAATGAGCAACCTAGGACAGGCCCAGAGGTCCAAACACCTTCTCTAAAGCTACATCTCTAATGTGTCTTAACAGAGCTTGCTAAGCATCTGCTCAGGTAGTGAGAGAAATATCTGTCCAAACCCATGCCACTTCTCTAAGATAGAGTCTTATGAGGAGCCTGAAGAGTGCCATCCCCCACTGGGATCATCTCTGAGACCAAAAAAGGAGGGAGAAAGACAATGGGGTAAAAATGTACTTTTTAAGGACAGAACACTGGCCTTTATTATCCTTGTTGTTAAGTATTATTAATAAAATTTACATTCATTCTTCACTCACAATGTGTCAGGAACTACTGAGCATTTTAACAACATCCCCTATAAGGCAGGTAATATTATCCTCATTTTATAGACAAGAAGCTAAAATTCAAAAGGTTAGTGACTTGCCAAAACCCACTCAGCTAGCAAGTGGTTGAATCAGGACATGAACCCATGTGACAGGTCTCTAAGTTTAACCATTATGATGTACTGCCTTCCAACTTTTATCCATTGTTTTCCTCCAGGGATGACCCTCTGCTCCTTTGATCCTGCAGATATCTAAAGGCGTTTCATTCATGAGTCCTACTGCACTATAAACAGTTGAGAAAAACAAGACTAATGATTATATATGCCTGCCCAAGAAGATCTAGGACTTTCATAATACTTTTAAGGCACTGTCTTCCATAATGAGTTAATCTGATACGCAACCCTTCGCTTTGCTGTCTTTCCTCCTAATGGTTAAGAAGCATGAGAGCCAAGTGATCTTGGGGTTAGCCCTAAGAACAGCTGAGCAACGACTGTTGAAAACCAACAGCGTGCCCATAATATAAATCTCTCCCCAGGAGCTTCAATCCCCAAGAAGACACAGCATATGATGGCACATACCCCGTATAGAGCCACTGCAGAAGAAAGTCAGACGCTAAGCTACTTGACCTGGTCCTCCTAAGGGATCTGAGCACTCACCTCTCCATGACTGAAGCCCCCATACTGCACAGGCCTGTATCACTGGTCCACGACTCTGCATTCAGCCCATCAAGAATGTATGAATGCCAATACCAACGTCAAATTCTCCAGGAGCCAGCAAGCAGTAGTGTGAATGATTAAAACAAAGGGTTTTCTGTGGCAATCTCAACAAACCAAAGGGGGATAAAGAAACTTCTCCCATTCAACTCCGTTCCTAGCTACTTGTCCTTGAGTTAAAGGAGTACTTGGCTCTGGCCTCAGGTGGGGCAAAGTCATTGCTTATTATTTGGGGGTCAACACTTACATGCCTGAACAGAGTCTGCTTTTGCAGAACTTGAAGAGCTCTGATGGAGGAAGAGAAATGTTGATGGCGGTGGTCGTGGTGCTGTTGATGATGATGATGATGAAAGAAGAAAATACTGATGGTGAATGCCACCTATAAATATAAGCAAAAGCAGCAACAGATAGCCTTCTAGTCACTCCCAGTCAAACCAGGAAGCAACTTCCGTTCCCAAACCAGCCCCACTTAAGTACTCCCCCTCAGAACTAAACACATCCAGCTTCAAAATACAGCGCTGCATCGCTCCCTCCCCCACCCGCCCTTCCACCCTGCCTGTGCCGAGGTGAGAACGAGACAGCGCTGGCGGGTCGGGAGGGCGGGGAGTTAACAGACAGTTCTGTAATGAGGAGCGTTAGGAAGACCCGGCTGGAGGGCCCAACAACGCACTTCGGAACCTCTTAGTTGCGGAGCTGGAAGAAGGACGCAGCAGGGGAGAAAGATAAGGTAACCAGGCAAAATAGATTTGACGCCTCTTTCCTGGAGCCCTTATAGTCTCAGGAGGCGGAGCAGGCAACCTTTGGTCGGGAAGGAGAAGAGGCGGGGCAGACCGCCAGCAGGACGGACAAGGCTCTCTTTACCTGACCAGGTGCAGCAGCGGTAGCCGCAGCGAGGATGCTGCGCTTGAGTCCGAGAGCGAGAGCCTGAAGCTGCCGCTGTGCCGGCCTCCGTCGAGGCCCCGCCCCAGCCCCACCCCCAAACGTGAGGCCCTGCCTCCCTAGCACGCGCTCGCCCGACGGGCTGTTTGGGGGAGGTAAGCTATGGACTGATCGGCAGGGCTTATGACCAATGGAAACGCGTAGCGGCTCCTTGGAGGGCGGATAGCAAGGTGGAGTCGAAGGCTACAGCGCCCAATCAGGAGCAGAGCGGCAAGATTATTGGGCGACGCATATCCAGGCAGCTGGGTAGGAGGTGATGGTCTCAAGGCTAGATCTAAGGTAGACCGCAAGGGCAACAGCCAATCGCTGGCCAAGTGTCCCCAGCTTGCCTGCTCTGGGTTGCCTCTCAGGTGCACGCCCTAGACTGATTCGAAGCAATGGGGGGAAGGGAGCGGGTCCATGGCAACCACGGTTTCTGAGATTCCCACGCCTCGGAGACCCCACAAGCCTGTGCTGCTCCAATGATCAGCCACTGGATCAGTCAATGGCCACTGCCCTTGCAACCCCAGATCTGCCACCCCAGATCCTAAGTGCTAAAAGGAGTCAAAGCAGAAAACTCTAGAAATAGAATTTACAGGTAAACACAAGCTCTTAATGTTAGTTTCCCTCACACTCCCAGTTCCGCATCCATATTGCTTTTTAGCCAGAATCCATGGCAGGTAAATTACTTTGACCACTTGAAAATAAGAGCTAACCAGGTTTGGGCAAAAATCTGAACAAGGGGACTTGGCAATTCGGAAAAGGAAGACTGAATCCGGATGTCAAGAGGCCTCACAGTGGAGGATACCTGCTTGCTGGCGTTTTGTACTGGAGAATCAGCGTATTTAATGCCAAGATAAATTATTTTTCCCCTATATAAATGTAATTATTACTGGAATGAACTACTCTAAAACGTTTCATAAGAGGATTTGAAGCCTGAATGATACAGTGATTTGCTCTGTGATTTGGATGGCCTATCTGTTCCAAGTGGGTGGACAAGAAGGGGCATTGCCTTTAATCTACTTCCTGATAAATGCAAAATGTATCATCCTTCCGGGACTTCAGAAGAGCATTCTATCCCAAACAAATTCTGTGCAGATAATATTCTGTTCAAATCATAAATAAATGTGAAAAAAATTGGAAAGATATTTTAAAGTGATTTTTATTCCTCAAATTTTTTTTCTAGATAATAGTTTATGGACACTGTGATGTATTCTTACTTATATTAGTCAAAACACTGATAGGCACTTTTTAGTTATCTCCTTCAATCCATATATCTATCTTGTGTAAATTCCACCTTTTAGATAAGAACACCAAGGCCAAGGTCAAGTAACTGTCCCAGGATCTTATAACAAATTAGGAATTGAGTCAGTGCTTCTTTTTAAAGCCCATTATTATCATTTAGAAGAAGAACAGAAAACGTTAACACTCTACTAACACTACTTTAAAACTTTTTTTTAACCCGAAAAACTATCTTGCTGCTGCTGCTGCTAAGTCACTTCAGTCGTGTCGGACTCTGTGCGACCCCATAGACGGCAGCCTGGATTCCCCAGGCAAGAACACTGGAGTGGGTTGCCATTTCCTTCTCCAGTGCATGAAAGTGAAAAGTGAAAGTGAAGTCGCTCAGTCGTGTCTGACTCTTCACGACCCCATGGACTGCAGCCTACCAGGCTCCTCCGTCCATGGGACTTTCCGGGTGAGAGTACTGGAGTGGGGTGCCATTGCCTTCTTAGAGGGACCCAATTCTCACACTTTTTGAAACTTTGTTCAGAAGCACTTCCAAGAGTGAAGCATCACCTCTGAAATGTGTTAGGAGCAATTGCAAGTTAGCTCTGCTCATAGAACACAAATGGATTTGATATTGATGGGGAGGGAGTAAACTTTTCCAGGGCTTGAACGTAACTAGATTTTAACTGAAGTAGGTATCTTTTAAAGTAAACCAACATGATAATAACATGGCCATAAGAGCTTAGTCCTGGAAAGAAAAAAAAGAGTCTATAACCCAAAGTCTTTTTCCAGCATTGTTTCAAAAGCTCCCTGGAGAGATTAATAAATCCTATTCTAACCTTTAGTCAAACTCAGAAATATGCAAACTGCTCTAAACTTGGGAGGGAGGAGTGTGTAGGAAGTGACTTAAAGAGAAAGAAAAATATTTTTTCAAAAAGTTTATTTATAAAGACAAAATATAAATAAGTTCAACGTTGTAGATAATAGAAAGGTGCACACTAATTAACAGGTTAGTGGTATAGACGTTTAGGGTTGTATGTGCTCCTTGTTTAATAAGCAATTACTAAGTGCCTAATAAATGTTAGTGGCTGTACTAGACTCTGAAAATGTCCATTTCAATAAAACCAATTTCATGACCTCGATGAAGCACAGCTGAGTTGAGGACACACAGTCTGGATCAGGCTTGAAGAGATCACTTTGTAAACATCATTGCCAGTCTTCACAGCCACCTAGCAAGGTGAGTATTATCCTCATTCCAAAGATAAGAAACCGAGATCAGAGAGAAGGATAACTCCCTTGAGGTTACACAGTTCAGAAAGTCTTCATTCCAAATCCTTCAGACCCAGAGGCCCACATTTTTACAATACACCATTCTGCCTCCCTAAGGGAAGAAGCTATCTCTAATAAGCCCCATAGAAATGCTCCCCTCTCTGAAATATGTGGTATGGATTTTAAAATACTGAATTTGGTCAGTTTATCAAAGTATTCCACTTTCTAAAGGGAAGCAAGAAAATACAAAAGATGGTTCCTGCCTATTTGGGCTTCGTGTAATGTTTACATGTCTTTTTTTAAGCCTTTAGTATTGGTGAAAGGTTTTTATCTAACTCCCCATCAGTTCCAAAACTCTCTTTGTTACCTCCTAGTTCACTTCTGGTGAAATGAGATAATGACATTCACTCCAATCAATGTGTCATCAGGTCAACCTCACCTCGAAGTTTCTTGGAAATGCAGAATCTCAGAGCCACCCCAGACCTACTGAATTGGAAGCTGCGGTGTCATAAAATCTCCCAGGTGATTCCTATGCACTCAAGTACTGTTTGTGTAAAATGTATTTAATAACTCAAGCAGCTTAATGCCCAAAGATGACTACTCCTGACCTTGGACTGGGGAGGGGAACATCTGCAATGTACCTGTTCAATTATGCTTCCACCATAAACTGTAACAGAAAGAATCATTACTTGTGCTCACTGATCATTAACTTCTCTCAAAAGATTAAACTATCCCTTTCTTACAAGAAAGATGGATGGATTTTCAGATGGGTCCTCTATATACCTGATGCTTCTCAGTCTTACTGTGACCTGCTATAGTCAATGAAAACCACTGATGTCAGGTCAACCACTAAGTGCTTCCATTCAGAGAATGAAATAAGCAGTTCCTTCCTCCATTATGCTTCAGCTTACAAGTCACTTCCTCCCTGAAGCCTTCCTTCCTTCCCTGTCAGAGTTCATGTCCGGTTCTATGCTTCTGTAGCACATTGTCTGCACTTCTCTTATCCCCTCGTCCCTCATAAAGGGCTGCAGACATATTAATGTTTGTTCCCTCCTTTGGGTTCAAAGCAACTTGAGGGAGAGGATTGGCAGTGATTTACCTCTTTATCCCCACGCGTTAGCCGCTCAGTCATTTCTGACTCTTTGTGACCCTGTGAACTTAGCCTGCCAGACTTCTCTATCCATGGAATTTTCCAGGCAAGAATACTGGAGTGGGTAGCCATTCCCTTCTCCAGGAGATCTTCCTGACCCAGGGATCGAACCCAGGTCTCCTGCATTGCAGGCAGGCTCTTTACTGTCTGAGCCACCAGGGAAATCCTTTATCACCATCATGCCTTGCATAAAATAAGTGATCCACTATGTTTAATTGCATCTCTCTCTGTCCCTGAGGTAGGTGACCTCAGTGGCAAAGAAAAATCAGAAGTATTTGAAAAAGAAGCAGAGAAGCCAGGCACAGAGAAAAGGACATAGACATTTTGGTGGCTCCCTTCAGAAAGATGCCACTCTAGACAGGGAACAAAGAGATGAGATGTGGCAGGTGGCATCATCTGGGGCTCAGAGTCCCATATCCCACCCTCCCATCATGTGACCAGGCAGAAGCAAGGAGTTTCTTGTATTGAAGAACTGATGTCAGAGAACAGGCATCTGTGGATTTCCTGTGTGGATGCCAAGGGGAGACCAGCTGGAGTGAACGTGGGGACCAAACACCGCAAGTGCATTCTGGAAGACGTGACGGGAACACGGACAGGAAGAGCCCCCCAGTGAGCATTCCCAGGGGAATGGATTTGCCCTTCAACAGAAGGACCATGCCCTGACAGGATACAGCCGCATAACATCATTCTAGAAAGAGTTTACACTTTCAGTACACAATATGGCCCAAACCACCTTAATCAGTCTGAATCTCAGTGTCCTCCCCTGTCCCAGACAGGGGGTGACACAATTATCTGAGAATGCCAACCATAGGACCATTGATTTTAAATGCTGCTCTTTGTCCTGACTGAGCTGAATTTCTACATGCCACATTCTCCAGGATAGATTTTGTCTTTATTTCAACTCCGAGAAAAGCTGTCCATGGGAAACATTAAACCAATGATCGCATCCCTCGGAAATGTAGGACACAGGGAGCAAACCTAATCTCCAAGATGTTTCCACCTCATTTGCCCTCGGCTGTGTAATCAGCTTTTCATCTCAACACCGGATAAATGCATCTTGCCTGCTGCCACATTCATCCTAATATAGATGCTATTCTGTCAATTGATAACTGCTCATCACCCCCAAATTTCCTGAAAATACTCCATGGTGCTAAGATGCCAATCTCTGTAGCATATCCAGGGATCTCAGACACAGAAAAACAAGGCTTTGTGCTGCAACTTTGTCCTCTAATGTGGATTCACAGTCTGAGAAAACATCAATCAGCCATGGAAAACCAGAACTTAAATAAACAGTGATATTATACTTATACCCCCATTTAGACCACCAGAATCATAGCTGTTTAGAATGAGGAGGCTCCATCCCTTCTGATGCATCATCTGTATTTATTTATTCTCCAACTTGTTCCAAAAAGGATTTGAAATGACAAATAATCCTTGGAATGTTGCCATGTATAGGTGATCATGTGTGGAGGCTGGTAAAATATTAACAGGCTGCAAAGATTTTTTTTTTAACTTGCCTGCCAGAAGTATTAAAAATATCTCAAATGCCACCTGAAGTGCCATATGGAGAAATTACTCTCGCTAAGCTACAACCATTATTGCATTTATGCTGTCAGCTTGTAGGAAGAAAGTAGGAACTTGAGTCTCAAACTGAAACCATTAACTCTCTCATATTAATTCCCTGGAAAAGATAAGGTTTGACTCAATAGGAAAAGTCATAATAACTGTAGGTTTTGGTGTTTTGTTTTTTTTTTTTAATAAAGGGGAGTGTAGTGGAGTGATGTGTGATGGTTTCATGCCAAGAGATATATCCTCAGACACTAGAGCAGAGCTTGAACTCAGTCAAACCCCACTGTCTCATTGTTAGCTGGCAAGACACACTTCGCACACAGTTCTGTCCAAGAGTCATCTGCTGAGTCATGGGAGCAACCAGGCTGCACCTCTGAGGGCAGGAAAGATGTAACAGCAGGAGTCCAAAGCCTCTGCTTAGTGGCCAATAACTCAGAGGCGATGGGCAGGGAAGACTGTCTCCAGCTGGGGAAGAATTTCAGACAATGCAGCATAATCCTGTTCCATGGCTCAGGCTAGCCTAGAACAGTAGTAGTCAGAGGAATCAGTGCCAAAGGCAGCAGACTGCAGAGAATAGCTGCAGCCTCAAAGGAAAGGAAAAGCTTTTAAAAAATGATTGTCTTTTTATTATAAAAGTATCCCATGATTGTTGAAATTTGAAAAATTCAAGAAAGTACAAAGGAGAAAATTAAAGTGGATTTTAATCTCATTTACTTATTTAATCCACAAGTATTTCTTGAGCCCCTCCTAAATACCAGGTCCTTTTCTAAGCACCAAAAATGGAAAGGTGAACACAAACCTGCTCTCTTTGAGCTTACAGTTCACCAGAGGAGACAGATGAACAACATAACCATGAAAAGGAGAGGATCAAGACTTACTAGGCTAAGTAGCACAAGGAAAGGAATATAGTCCCTAAAAGTAGAGTATAAGGGAGTGTGTCCAGTCTTAGGGGGTCCAGGGAGAGGAGTAGTGGTCTGAGAAGGCTTCCTGGGGAGGTGACTCTTAAACTGAGGCCTGTAGGATGAGCAAGAAATGATTGGTGAAAACATGGATGAAGAACCACCCAGGCAGAAAGAATAACATGCAGCAGGGAACATGAGGTGTGCTGCAGAGCTGAGAGAAGCCAGTGTGGATAGACTCAGAGCTGGAAGGAAAGAGGCAACATGAGACTGGAGAGGCAGACAGGGTCAGACTCCACAGGGCACTGTTGGCTGACATCTAAGTCCTTCAAGTATTTGTATGTATGTATATATACATGTGTGTATATGTATATATATATACATGTATGTGTGTACACACACACACACACACACACACACACACACACACACGGACTTCCTAGGTGGCCCAGTGGGTAAAGAATCTGCCTGCAATGCAGGAGACTCAAGAGACACAGATTCGATCCCTGGGTCCAGAAGTTCCCCTGGAGGAGGGTATGGCAACCCATTCCATTCCAGTATTCTTGCCTGGAGAATCCCATGGACAGAGGAACTTGACAGGCTACAGTCCAAAGGGTCACAAAGACCTGGATCCGACTGAAGTGCCTGAGCATGCTCACATGCATACATATATACAACATTTGTTTATATAATGTGTGTACATATATGTATTTGTATAATTTAATCATCACCATCAAACTGCCAAACTTCCTTCCAGAATATATGTACCAGTTTATTCTCTTGCACTGTATAAGTGTCAGTTTCACTTCATCTTCAGCATTAATTATCTTTCTTCTTACCTGCCACATTTGGTAAGCAAACCAGGTATCATTGAAGCTTTCCTTTAACAGTGAACAAATATTTATTGCCTGTTGTTTTTTTTCACTTGCCTCTCACAGAGCAGGACTTTTCTGTCTGTGAAATAAGTACACTATTGTCAATGTCAGTCAAAGGCAGTAGGAATAGCTCCTCTGTTGAAGATATCGCTTGCAAAGCTTCAGCCTGGGTACCTAATGGACCCTCATCACTCATCCTTGAGCTAAGGTGAAAGCAATCCATAAAATTAGTGTTAACCATTAGTCTTAGCACAAATGAGGGCAGGAGATTAATTTCCTCCTGGCCAATCACATGGGACAGCCCTGAGAGTAAAGGGAAGTCAGCTGCGACCTGTTGAGAGAAGGGATGAGGCAGGTCTGGGCTTGATGGGGAAATGAGCCAATCTGAAGGAGGTAAAGGAATAGTGGGAATAAAGGGCCCCCTGAGGAGGCTGCACGCTAAGGAGAAATGGGTGGCTGGTAGGTGAGAGGAGCTGCAGAGAGAAGCGATTTGTACCCAAGTTTGACAGCTTCATGGTTCTGCCCAGGGAGCACGGCGTTCATGAAAGTGCATCAGGTGCGAGACCGCCTCACTTCTGTGCTTCAGTCCCTTCTGCACAAGCTGAGGGTGTGTGAGGGCTGCAGGGGCGTACCCATATATCGTAGGGAGTGTATGTGGCATCTTCTGGGCCTGAAATCACACCACACGGCTGACAAAAGCCACACCTGTGGGAGAGGACAAGCGAGGCGTGGGGGTGGGACAGGACAGTGTCCCTAGTTTCACACACCTGGGTCACCAGAATCTTGACAGCCATGGTCAGGAAGGACTTAGTCCAGAGAACAGCACTGGAACAGTTGTATAACTTGAGAACTTTATGAAACAAGGAGAGAAATTGAATTCTACATTTATTTTACTGTATAATCCATATGTCACAAACTACAAATACAATGAAATGTACTTCTTATATACGCTTCCACTTTCAGCTGATGAAGGAGGCTGGGAAAAGGGAGGCTAATGTTCTCTCTTGTGGATGCACTGGATTCCTCTTCTCTTGCCTAGTTCGTGTTCTTTAAACAGCCCACCTTGGGTCTCAGTTGCATACTCTAAAGGCAAGTCCAAGCACAGCTTCACGGGCACGTGGCCTGCATAGTCATACAGGGCCCCAGCGAGGAAGGCCCACACTTTGTGCTTTCATACTTTCTGCTGCCTCTCTCGCTATTTTTGGTAATTTTTGGAAAGGGACCTCACATTTTCACTTTGCACAGAGTCCCGTAAATGTTGTAGCTGATCCTAGTCGTATCCTGTTCCCGAGGCTCTTGTTTCCAAAACGGATACATTTTATTTATCCTTTAACTTTTTATTTTATGTTGAAGTATGGTTGATTTGGGCCTTCCTGGTGGCTCAGATGGGAAAGAATCTGCCTGCAATGCAGGAGACCGGGTTGGATCCCTGGGTAGGGAAGATCCCCTGGAGGAGAGCATGGCAACACACTCCAGTATTCTTTCCTGGAGAATCCCATGGACAGAGGAGCCTGGTGGGCTATGGTCCATAGAGGTCACAAAGAGTCAGACAGGACTGAGAGACGAACACTTTCACTTTCATAGTTGACTAACGATGTTATGATAGTTTCAGGTGGAAACAATGATCAAAGCTAACACACTTCAGAGGATTCAGTTTAATTGTGTGGTTAGAGGATGTGTTTGGAATGAAAGAGACCAGGGTTTATGTCTTAGTTCTGCCACTTCCTAACAGGGTGATTTTGGAGATACAAGACCTTGGTAAACCTCAGTTTTCTTATCTATGCTTTCCTCATGACTTTTCTGTTTTTGTTTTTAATTAAAATGTGACAAAGCACTTAGTACTCTGCTCAGCACAATGCATGAATATCAGAATTATATACATTTTACTTTACTTTTGTGTATCTATTTTGCTATTATAAGAAGACTTTGCTTCCTTCCAATATAGTTAGCAAAATATTTGCCCCTAATTGCCAAAGTAACAGCTTATCTGATGGTGTGTATTTCCTCTCTCCATCCCCATCTGTCTCAGTGCTCTGCCCACCTTGTTACCTAAGCAAGTTGCTGCTGGGTTTTTTCCACATTTGGCATTTTGCGTTCTTTTCATGGCCATGACAGGGTTGTTTTTATTCTCTACTTTAGGCTGAAAGTCTAACTCCCACATTTGAATCTAGGCAAAAAATGGATTCTGAGCCCCCAAGTCACTCCCCAGAATCACCCACCTCACCCCCATCCCTGTGTTACACCTGTGTTACATGACAATTCTTATGTAACACCACCCAGCTTTGGTTCTACCCACAGTAATGTAGCTTTTTAGGAACCATAATGCACATTCACAACCTTCCAGATCCCGCTCTTCTGGATTTGCTTCACCTCAGATAACCTAATTCGTTCACTAACAGATATCACTCCTACTTATTTTGGGTTTTTGGCTGGATTTCACAATGGACCTTCTTTCAGATAAGCTGTTCAGATTAATTTTTCTCATTTAACACAGAAGCATCTAATGCCTGGACACTGGAGTCACTTGAGATGTGAGGATGCTCCCAGTCAGGAAGAAGACAATGCTAATGATTGAGCTGGAACTTAGATTCCCTGTGGGAAAGGGAAAAGATGAAAAAGAGCAAGGACCACCTAATGAGGATCTGATCTTTTCTTCTATCCACACTTCCTACAAAGGACTGCCATCTCTAAACCAGCAGGTGGTTTAGCTTTCTACTATAGCAAAAACTATGCAGGTCGGAAACAACCGTTAGAACTGGTCATGGAACAACAGACTGGTTCCAAATCGGGAAAGGAGTACTTCAAGGCTGTATATTGTCACCCTGCTTATTTAACTTATATGCAGAGTACATCATGAGAAATGCTGGACTGGATAAAGCACAAACTGGAATCAAGATTGCCAGGAGAAATATCAATAACCTCAGATATGCAGATGACACCAACCTTATGGCAGAAAGTGAAGAAGAACTAAAGAGCCTCTTGATGAAAGTGAAAGAGGAGAGTGAAAAAGTTGGTTTAAAACTCAACATTCAGAAAACTAAGATCATGACATCTGGTCCCATCACTTCATGGCAAATATATGGGGAAACAATGGAAACAGTGAGACTTTATTTTTTTGGCTCCAAAATCACTGCAGATGGTGACTGCAGCCATGAAATTAAAAGACTTTTACTCCTTGGATGAAAAGTTATGACCAACCTAGATAGCATATTAAAAAGCAGAAACACGCTCTACCGGCAGCTTCCGACGGCAGGATGTCTCACAGAAAGTTCTCCGCTCCCAGGCATGGGTCCCTGGGCTTCCTGCCTCGGAAGCGCAGCAGCCAGCACCGCGGGAAGGTGAAGAGCTTCCCCAAGGATGACTCTTCCAAGCCCGTGCACCTCACCGCCTTCCTCGGCTACAAGGCTGGCATGACCCACATTGTGAGGGAGGTCGATAGGCCAGGGTCCAAGGTGAACAAGAAGGAAGTTGTGGAGGCTGTGACCATTGTGGAGACTCTGCCCATGGTGATTGTGGGCATCGTGGGCTACGTGGAAACACCCCGAGGCCTCCGGACCTTTAAGACCATCTTTGCTGAGCATATCAGCGACGAGTGCAAAAGGCATTTCTACAAGAACTGGCATAAATCTAAGAAGAAGGCCTTCACCAAATACTGCAAGAAGTGGCAGGACGTAGATGGCAAGAAGCAACTGGAGAGGGACTTCAGCAGCATGAAGAAGTGCTGTCAGGTCATCCGTGTCATTGCCCACACCCAGATGCGCCTGCTTCCTCTGCGCCAGAAGAAGGCCCACCTCATGGAGATCCAGGTGAACGGAGGCACTGTGGCTGAAAAACTGGACTGGGCCCGCGAGAGGCTTGAGCAGCAGGTCCCTGTCAACCAAGTATTTGGCCAGGATGAGATGATTGATGTCATTGGGGTGACCAAGGGCAAAGGCTACAAAGGGGTCACCAGCCGTTGGCATACCAAGAAGCTACCCCGTAAGACCCACCGAGGGCTGCGCAAGGTTGCCTGTATTGGGGCATGGCATCCCGCCCGGGTGGCCTTCTCTGTGGCTCAGGCTGGGCAGAAAGGCTACCATCACCGCACTGAGATCAACAAGAAGATCTACAAGATCGGTCAGGGCTACCTCATCAAGGATGGCAAACTGATCAAGAACAATGGCTCTACTGATTACGATCTGTCTGACAAGAGCATCAACCCTCTGGGCGGCTTTGTCCACTATGGTGAGGTGACCAATGACTTCGTCATGCTCAAAGGCTGTGTGGTGGGAACCAAGAAGCAAGTGCTCACTCTGTGCAAGTCCTTGCTGGTGCAGAACAAATGCCGGGCCCTGGAGAAGATTGACCTCAAATTTATTGACACCACCTCCAAATTTGGTCATGGTCGCTTCCAGACTGTGGAGGAGAAGAAAGCCTTTATGGGACCACTTAAGAAGGACCGAATTGCCAAGGAAGAAGGGGCCTAATAGAACAGATTGTACAGATGGTAGAATCTCAATAAAATTATTTTCCAGTGGAAAAAAAAATAAATAAATAAAAAGCAGAAACACTACTTTGCCAACAAAGGTCTGTCTAGTCAAAGCTATGGTTTTTCCAGTGGTCATGTATGGATGTGAGAGTTGGACTGTGAAGAAAGCTGAGTGCTGAAGAATTGATGCTTTTGAACTGTGGTGTTGTAGAAGAGTCTTGAGAGTCCCTTGGACAGTAAGGAGGTCCAACCAGTCCATCCTAAAGGAAATCAGTAGTTAATATTCCTTGTAAGTACTGATGCTGAAGCTGAAACTCCAATACTTTGGCCACCTCTTGAGAGTCCCTTGGACAGTGAGGAGATCCAACCAGTCCATCCTAAAGGAAATCAGTCCTTAATATTCCTTGTAAGTACTGATGCTGAAGCTGAAACTTTAATCCTTTGGCCTCCTGATGTGAAGAACTGACTCATTGGAAAAGACCCTGATGCTGGGAAAGATTGAAGGCAGGAGGAGAAGGGGATGACAGAGGATGAGATGGTTGGATGGCATCACTGACTCAATGGACATGAGTTTGAGTAACCTCTGGGAGTTGGTGATGGACAGGGAGGTCTGGTGTGCTGCAGTCTATGGGGTCATAGAGTCAGACATGACTGAGCGACTGAACTGACAGCAAAAGGAAAACGTGTTTGTTCCTGCGACACTGGTATGCCAGCTGTTTTACCAAATGTGGTCACCAACAAAAGTACAATCCTGTGTGTGTTAGCAGCTCTTTTTTTTTAAATTGAAGTATAGTTAATTTGGGGCTCAGATGGTAAAGAATCTGCCTGCAATGCAGGAGACCCAGGTTCGATCCCTGGGTTGAGAAGATCCCCTGGAGAAGGGTATGGCAATCCACTCCAATATTGTTCCCTGGAGAATTCCATGGACAGAGGAACCTGGCAGGCTACAGTCCTTGGGGTCACATGACGGGGCGACTAACACTCACTTTCATAGTTGATTTATGATGTTGTGTCAGTTTCAGGTATACAGCAAGTGATTCAATTATGTATATTTCAGATTCTTTTCCATTATAGGTTACTGTAAGATATTGAATATAGATCGCTGTTATACAATAAATCCTTGTGAAATGAAAGTTGCTTAGTCGTGTCTGACTCTTTGTGGCCCCATGGACTATACAGTCCATGGAATTCTCCAGGCCAGAATACTGGAGTGGGTAGCCTTTCTCTTCTCCAGGGGATCTTGCCAACCCAGGAAGCGAACCAGGGTCTCCTGCATTGCAGATGGATTCTTTACCAGCTGAGCCACAAGGGAATGCCAAAAATACTGGAGTAGATAGCCTGTCCCTTCTCCAGCGGATCTTCCCAACCCAGGAAGCGAACTGGGGTCTCCTGCATTGCAGGTGGATTCTTTATCAACTGCGCTATCAACCTATGCATTTTATGTATAGTAATCTGTTAATACCATTCGCTGAATTTATCCTCCCCCCTTCTCTAGCCTCCCCACCTTCCCCCTGTGGTACCCATAAGTTTGTTTCAACCTGTTTGTTTTCAACAATCTGTGGGTCTGCTTCTGTTTTGTAGATTAATTTATTTGTATAATTTTTTTTATTCCACATACAAGTGATATTATGTAATATTTGTCTCTCTGTCTGCCTTACTTCACTTAGCATGATATTCTCTAAGTCCATCAATGTTGCTACAAATGACAATATTATATTATTTTATGGCTAATATTTTATTGTATATATATATTGTATATATATATATTTTTTTTTTACTCTAAGGATACTAAATTCATAAATCTATTCCACTTTTGAAGTGATAGGCAAAAATCCACCTGATCAATGGCACACGCTTCTCAATTCTGGCCACTAAGCTACACCCTGAGTTAGGATGAAAATAATGCAGCTTTCAAGCTTTAAAATGCCTACATTTAAATTGCCAAAAGAGCCATGAGGTTGTCTGCGCAGGACAGCATTCTCCATCACTTACAGAGTTATATTTGGCATGTCAAGAAGAGAGAACATAATCCCACAGCAGCAGCCATTTAAAATAGAAGGAGACAGTCACTAGGATTCATGTAGAATATTTTAAATATTCCCATTGAGCAAAATGATTTAACTGATTTTTGTGCAAGGGCAATGCTCCTATATGCATCCTCTGAAAAATGAAAGACCCTAGAGTAATGTCTTCCATGTGGGACATCTTAAAAGATAATATTTTGGTTTAGTGAGTTACACACCAGTCATTGATCATTTAGCAGGTCTGTTTAGTGACAGATTTTATTTTCTTGGGCTCCAAAATCACTGTGAATGGGGACTGCAGCCATGAAATTAAGACACTTGCTCCTTAGAAAGCTATGAAAAGTCTGGATAGCTAGCGTATTACAAAGTGGAGATATCATTTTGACAACAAAGGTCTGTATAGTGAAAGCTATAGTTTTTCCAGTAATCATGTACATGTGAGAGTTGGGCCATAAAGAGGGCTGAGCACTGAAGAACTGATGCTTTTGAATTTTTGTATATATCACATTTGCTTGAACCAATCAACTCTGGAGTATCATGTCTCAAAGGATTTTTAAAAAAGCAAGTTCACACCTGGAATAGTGGAGGCGGGGTAGGACTAAAGTGACCAGGTATCTCTGCTAATCATCAGATTTCTTATCTTCCCTAGTACATTCCCCTGGCTCCATGCTGGAGCAGAGATTCATTGGCTCCTTGCCAGAGCTCACCATGACTTGAAATATCCATATCTTGCACAATTCTAGAATATGAAAGAGAGAGATGAGATTAATTGACTGGAAGATAGTCTTCACTCTTAGAATTTCCTTTCTCATCAAGTTTTATTTTAGAGATCTGTGTATCATTGATTTAGGGCTGCAATCTAGAATTAGTTCATCCTGATCTGTTAAGCTCTAAGACAAGACTCTCTGTGACCTTGTGGACTGTAGCCTACCAGACTCTTCTGTCCATGGGATTTTCCAGGCAAGAGTACTGGAGTGGGTTGCCATTTCCTTCTCCAGGGGGTCTTTCCAACCTAGGGATGGAATCTGGGCCTCCCATATTGCAGGCAGATGCTTTACCACCTGAGCCACCAGAGACTGAGGAGACTTTATCTTCACTATATGAAGTACACACATTCAAAAAGACAGGAGGGCTGGGAGGAGCCTCCTCCTGTTGTTTCATTTTCAGTAATTTTCCTAAATAAGCTAATGGGTTTATTTTAACTTAATGTTAAAAGTGTTCTTGCAATCTGAGTCCTTGGAGGAAATGACTGGGGAGGTTTACAAATTTTAAAAAGCCCCACGTAAAAAAATTACATTTACATAAAGTTAGTAGTAGGCAGAAACTTCCTAAAAATAAACTTCTTTTATAGTATGTAGGTGAAAGATTAGAAAGTCACACCATTGCACCAGGCGGAAGCTTTTATGTTGATATAGTTGGGATGACTTGCTCTTCTTTACCCTTCAGCCTCATAATGTATAAGGGGAGATGCTGCATTTGATCTTTGAACTCCTGGGAACCTGGAATCTGCCTAAAGATGAACCTGGTAAAACTGCACGTGTAGCCCTAAGGCTTACGTTATTCAACCACCCCAACAATCAGTGCTCCGGCTGAGCTAGCAAATCCATTTGAAGTTTAAGTCATCTATCCCAAATCCTTCACAAACCAAATTCAGAAGGTGACTCCAACTGGCTAATTTGAAATAGAGACACTTGGACAAAGACCTGTGAACCAGAATGATGCACTTTAGAGGACAGTTATGCCACAATTTGACTTGTTTGGAGGGGAGTGAGGCTTGATTCTGTGTCATCTTTGTGCTTAGTTTTGTTTTGTAAAAAGATTTTACAGTTGTAGTTAGAAATAAAAGCCTGAGTAACTTTAGATTAGGGACTATGGATTGTACAAGGACGTAGAGAGTGAATATTTGCTTGGGATGAGAGAGGCTTGGGGAGGGACAATCTTATGGTGTTAACAAAAGCAGTTCCCAGGATCCTCCAGAACCCATGTCCTCATCCAGAGAGTCTGAGAAAATAGCCCCTCAATTAAGATTAATATCAAAGCACATAAAGGATAATGGTTTCATTGAACATTCAGTTATAAGGACACTCCTTCTCTCTGACTGGGAACGCCTTGTCAATCTCATTAAGAATTTGACATCAGAGAGTAAGGGAACAAGTGCAGGCTAGACTAATTCATAAGAACAGAGTGGAGAGGATCCCTATTCTGGTTTAGCTGGAGAAGGAATCCAAGGAAAATGAGCCGATGGTTGGGTTTAGAAGTGTGTGTTTTTTTATATAACATTCAAATTAGGTCATAGATCATTACACAAAATCTCAGCTGTCTAGGGAGGTCATTGAGTTCATTCCCTTGACTTTGGAACAATTCTGGAAAATCATTTTCATGTTTTATATATCTAGTTGTCTCCTTTTGAATTTTTAAGTAAATGGTATACGAAGATTAGCTTAGCCATATTTTGTGCAGAGTTCTTTCTCTGCACCTCACATTTATCCATTGTGTTTTCAGAAATGTGATTACATTATGATTTACATTAGCCATTTCATCATGATGTTCTTTCACATTTCATACTCACATGGTATTAAGAATTTTCTATAACAGATTTATTCACAAACTCGTCGTTCTTATTTTCTTTGCATTTCACCTACAAATAAGTCAAACACACCAGAGTTTTCATTCTGCTGGAGTTTAATGTCAAGTCCCTGTGAGTGAAATACATATACCCAAGACTGTGGATCTTTGGCTCTTCCATTTATTTCCCCACAATTTTAAATAGGATTCAACTTAATCATGAATAACAACATGGCCATCCATCATGGCTAATATTGTTAAAAACCTGCTATCATCTAGTGAAAGTGCTAGTTGCTCAGCTGTGTCCAGCTTTTTGCAACCTCATGGACTGTAGCCCACCAGTCTCCCGTCCTAGTCTCAGGGTAAGAATACTGGAGTGGGTAGTCATTCCCTTTCCAGGGAATCTTCCCAACCCAGGGTTTGAACCCAGGTCTCCTGCATTGCAGGCAGATTCTTTACCATCTGAGCCACCAGCCAGATACTATACTTAATGGGAGAAGCAATCTGCCATGTATTCTGAGCATCCTTGCATGTTTGCGGAGTGTGCAGAGAATGCAAAGCTCTGACCACTCATTAGCCAAAGCCATTCCTCAGAGTTGTGTTTGTAGCACATAACCTTGAGTTCTGAGGTAGTTACTCCCCCTGGACCAAGAGTATGCTTCTGTTTATAAGAAAGTGGTAAATCCCCAAACTTAACTTAGTGGTAAGTCCTGCAACTTAACCCATTGTGTGTGCAAGTGTCTCTCACAGGCCTTGTGTTGCCCCCATAGGACTTGGAGAACACAGAGAACCAATCCAAATGAACAGGAAGTTCTGGCTGAGTAA
This sequence comes from Cervus elaphus, assembly GCF_910594005.1. Taxonomy (NCBI): domain Eukaryota; kingdom Metazoa; phylum Chordata; class Mammalia; order Artiodactyla; family Cervidae; genus Cervus; species Cervus elaphus. Next base: position 71,105,572 of record NC_057826.1, read on the forward strand.
TAAAGGTGATAATAAGGTAAAAAATAATAAAGTAAATAATAATAAAGTAAAATAAAAAATAATAATAAAGTAAAAAAGGTAATAAAGTGAGTAATTAAGGTCTCTGCTTTTGACTTAAAAATCTTGTCACTTCTGCCAGCAGCCTACAGCAGGCTAACTGGGTAGCTTTTAAGTAGGGTAAAATTACAGACCCAGCCCTCACAGTGTCCACCAATGTTTTGTATGTTATCACATGTAACACTCATGAAGCCCCTACAAGACTTTTTCCCCCGACTTCTCTGAAGTTATTCTTGACAAAAAGTTAATCAATGGTCATTCTAAGAAAGAATGGAAAATTTTATTTGTACCAACCTGACGATTATAATCTGGGAGACAGTCTCTCAGAAAACTGCAAGGATTGTTCTAAAGAAGTGAGGTGAGGGGGGCAGCACAGACATGATTTTGGCAAAGGGGTGTGTGCAATCACGCACACATCTTGGCACAATGGTACTTCTATTTTCAAGAAACATATATCTTAGTTAATGGTTTTAGGGCTTTTCTACTTAGGGGAAGATGCAAGAAACTGGGCTCGTAAAATTTTCTCCTGAAAATAGCTAACCATCTGAGGGCCTGTCCTGCCAGTTTTCCCAGAGCACAAAGTGTCTGCGTCATCCTGATCTTCGCCCTGAATTCCTTTCAGAGAGTATTTATTGTAGGTCAATGACGTCAAGCCCTGGAGAGAACTGGAAGGTGGGCAACATTCTTTATTTCACAATCCCTTCCCTTTCGGTCTTAACTTCATCCAGGGTGTGGGAGGCATTTCATGACCAGTTTGTCCCATGATGCCAAAGTATTTAAGCTAAGAACTTTCACTGGGTTCAGCCCAGCATCTCCCCAGGTGGTCTGACACAGTCAGTTCCATACTATTTTCTATCTTTAAAGGAAATTATTTATCAGCATTTTACTTACAGTTCACCAAAGACATTTGCACATACAGGGCTAGTAGTTTGTCATCGTGACCTCAGACAGGATTGAGAAAGGAATGTTATCTTCTAAGTCATTGCATTGCTGGAGCCAGAAGAGCAGGCCTGTCTGCTATTGGTGAGGTCTGGTTAATGCATAGTGCAGATGCCCGGCGCATGCCAGAAGAAAGGGAAGAGGTCCAATGAGCAGGAAAAAAAGGAAAAAAAACAAACCTCTGATATTTCTTGTCTGGCCTTAAAATATGAATTTTATTTCATCACTGTCAACACTGTACTGACCGCATTTTCCTTCATCACTAAGTCTAGAATCCAGTCATTCTCTTGTCAGCACCCTCAACTTCATATGCTTCCCCTGCAAACACCAGGTACAGCCCACGAAGCTGGACAATCCCAGGAAAACTTCTCCACACCTGTGCTGTTAAGAGCAGTGCTTTCATCTGCAGACAGGGAGAGTTACCTCATGTAGCCTCACTGAGACATCTCCGACTGCTCTTTGCTTGTCTAAGGAGTGTCTCCACCTCTGATCCTCCTCAGGCCCTAAACTTTACTCTTTCCAGCAATCTCTTCCTCTAATTTCTGGACTTCTGTGTCCTATTTCACAGAAAGCATAGATATTCTTGGGAAATGATTTTATCAACTCCCGTACACACAGACCATTAAAGGTGTGTTTGTGAACATGGTCCCCACAGATTCCATTCTTAAAAACCCAAGCTTTTCAAGTCAAATGTTTCCCCCCAACTCATGCCTTTGATCTAGTCTCTGCCCATCTATTGAAACAGCACATAAAACATTGACAAGCTTAAACTGGTTTTGCCTCCTTAAATAGGTTGTTGATTAATCAAACTTTGAGTTATTTTACAGAGACAACACTGTGCATGCATAAGATAACCTCAGAACCAAGAATCTCCATCTATGGAACTCAAAGAAAAGAATTATTAAGACCACAGACCTTTATAAATCAAGAGGCCCTTCATTAAGGAAAATCTAGCTTCCAGCAGTGTGGTACCTTAAATGGACTGATTCAAGACTAGCCAATCAGCTTCTCAGTTTGACATTTCCCTAACCCTTTAAATTGTCATCCTGACCCTGAATGCAAGAGACAGATCTGAGAGACTTCCTTCTTTTCTCAAAAGCCAGTGCCATAGTATTGGATTCTGTTGCCAGTGGGCAATTCTCTCTGGCCCACCAGTCCAATTATGCTTGAACAACCACACGCTATAAATATTCTCAAATCCCTAGCCTTTACACAAAAGCCTTTCCTCAAGACTTCTCCTCTAGGATCTCTTCCTCCTTTTCATTTCTATTCCAGCAAAGATTACTCTTCCCCGTCTTTGTTCCTCTTCCAGGCTTCCATAGATTGCACCTCATAAGTACTCTGGCAAAATTTAACTAAGATCTTTTGATTGCCCAATCTGGTGGATCTGTCTCTTCTCTATACATCTAAGCAACAGGACAAAGGTTACCAGAACCAGGGAGATGCAGGGTTTGGTTGTTCTTCCCTGGTTAAGGGACATAGCCAGAGGGAGGTAACTTCTCAGGGAGTAGCCATGAGAATTAATACCCTTGCTCGCTTTCCTCTCTCCCTCTTATCTGTCTTGGGTACTAGACCCAATTGAAAGTAGGGAGCCCTTACTGATGCTGGCTGAACAAGCCAACCTCTAGGACCAAAGAGAGCAAGTGAAAAATGATGAGCGTTGGCCAGAAGGGCAGATGGAGGGCACATAGTACAACCCAGCACAGCACAATATGTGAGAAGGGCTTGGTCATATTTTTTCAAATTTTTAATAACCTAAATTCTTGTCTTGGAGACAAAAGAGCAGAAGGCATATATATAGCAATCAAAACAGGACACAGAACCTAAAATTACAGATGAAATAAATGACTTTAGATTTTCTCCGTTTACATAGGCCAAAGCACCACTTAAACTTCTAAGATGGGCTCAAACCACGAGACTGAAATGTTATTCTTGAATGATTGTAAGATGCCAAGTATTAACTATAGTAGGAGTTGACATTTGAAGAGGCTGGGGAGAACTGATAGGTAATTTAGAATAAATGACCTTCATATAGGTTTTGTTGGATCATTTGTTACATAGGGAAGGGAAGAGCGAAATTTTTTTTTTCAGTTTCAGGTTAACTTATTTGCATCATTTTTGGATACTATTTTTATTGTGTGCTCATGTGTGCTGGGGGAGTATGTGGCATAGCCACCATTATTGTTGTTTAATTTCTTTAGAAACTTAAATGTTTAGCTTGAAGTGCAAAAATCAGATATTCCATGGCCCCATGACATCCTTTGGCTGAGCTCTGTTATTTAATCAGTTGGCAACACCTTCCCCTGTGATGTCTGCCAAAGACAGACATCAAATGTAAGAGCAGTAAGGACCTTGAAGATTACTGCATTTGACACCAAAATTTTACAGCTGAAACTAAGATCCAGGGATGCTGCAGGAATTATCCAAGGCCAAGCAGCAGCTATTAGGAGAGATTAAACCAGAATCCAGTTACTCATAATACTTAATAATAAGTCTGCTCTTATTTCTACTTTCCTGGTGTTGCATGGAGCCGCTCTAAGTGTGGAGCAAATCTTCTCTTAATGCTGTTCTGTTGCCTAGAGGCTCCTTCACCCGGAAGCAGTGGGGAGAGATGTCCAGTGCCCACTGCTGAGCATTTGGGCACCCATGTCAGAACCCAACTTTGACCCCAAAGCATACATGCCTACTGGGCCTAAATTTCTTCTTCTGAAAAAAAAAGCAAGGGAGGGGGGCTAGGACAATATTCCTACGGTCTCATTTGGATCTATTTCTGCACAGATGCAAAAATGAAAGCTTGAGTTACTGCTGTGAAATTTTGTTTTATGGAAATAAAGATGTGGGTGTACTATATCTGCAGGGCACTTTGAATCTCTCTACAGATATTCAAGGAGATTTCTAAGAATTATGATTTATCTTTTAAGTGGATTATTTTCTTATTTCTAAAATAAGGACTCTTACTGAACTTTGATAACATCAGATTGGAATCACAAAAATTGCTATATATCCACTTTCGAAACTGGCACACTTTCACCCCAACATTTTAGTGAGCATGATGGGAAAGGATGAATCGTCACGTGTTCACACTTCTGTCTATCCCTCCTGAAGGTTAGAGCCTCTTACTTAGATCTGTGCTGTTCTCACGCTGTAGCCTTCCTGCTCTGGAATAGATCTGCCTTGTATTGGAGACCTTACTGCTAATTGCAGGAAATGTGTATGCTCGAAGGCCAATCAATAGTCATGGTTCAAATCATAGGTTCAAAAGTTATAGGTTTTAGTCAAAGTATATAGGCATAGTTCAAAGTCATAGGTTTTAAATCTAGATTCTCATCTGTAGTTAAAGTGCTTTCCTCCAATTTCTCTCCTTTAAATACCCACTGCCAGTTTTTTGTCACTTGGGAATGGGTTGCAAATAGATATAGGCAAAATTGGTCATACAATCTTTCTTAGGTTCTTTTTAACAAAACAACAACCAAAAAGGTAGTCACTAAAAAATTAGAGATGACCAAGGATTAGCAATCCTCAGTGGCTGAAAACAACCAATTTGGAATCAAGCCTTGAGTCCATACACAAGGTATAGACTACATGCCTCCCTGGATGCTTATACCCTCTGTTCATGAGTGGATAGGAGGTGGATTAAAAATGTCTTGGCCAGATTTACTTTCATAAAAAACAGGGGATGATGCAGGGATATAATTGAGAAAATACTTTTTCATTTTATAATTTTTAATATTTCCAGGCCACGTTTCATCTTGCTTGCATGTCCCACTTTTATAAATGCATTTTACATAATAGGTATGCTTTTAATCTCCTTTATAAAATATAATTAAGACATATTGCCCTTTGGCCTGTAGAAATCATTTGGAAATCTTAAAAAATGTGGCCAGTCACAAAACTAAATACCCTTCATTAACAGTAAAAGCCAAATTTCTAATATTCAAACCATTTAACTAGTCATTAGTTTTATAGATAAGCTCATTTTTGAAATTTATTTCATTACCCAAGTTTCCGGTGTTGATTGGTGATGGATAATAGAAGTGCATGGAGTTGCTGCCTTCAGAACATGGGCTCCCTTTTTTAAAAATGTTATTGGAGTATAGTTGATTTACAGTGTTATGTGAGTTTCAGGAGTACAGCAAATTGAATTAGCTATATATATACATATATCCACTCCTTTTTAGATTCTTTTACTATACAGGCCACTACAGAGTACTGAGTAGAAGAACTTTGACTTTCTGATTAGATGCTAGCTGACCCTCAAGGCCAGCTGCATTCATGACTGCAACACCAGCTGAAGCTGGGCTGCAGCTTAACCCAATCTGATACAGACACATAATAATATCATGCCACCCATGCTGAAGTAATGAGGTAATTTCTTCCTCTCTGAGGAACCCTGAGGCTCTTCTTTCTATCACGCCTCTGTCTGCTACAGGGATGTGAGCTGGCCTTAATGTATTTCCACTGTTGACAAGAAATGCCTCCCTCCCTTCCCACACTTCCCCCTCTCTCCCCAGGTTTCTTCCTTCCTCCCAGCTCCCCTCTGAGTAAAGCCAGCTGTTTCCTGCCTCAGGGCTTTGCCCTTGGTCTTCTTTCTTCTTGGAGAACTTTCCCCTTGGCCCTTAGTTGCCCAGCTCTTGCTCATGCTTTCGTTCTCAAGTTGAATGTCACGTCAGCAGAGGACCTTTCCAGTGTTCCCATCAAATTCATCTGACCTTTCTCCCCAGCTACACTGTATAACATTTTTACAGTATAACATTTTTCCTGCATATATCACCTTTCACATGTTTTAATTTTCTTGTTATTTATTGTCTTGTTAACAGTCTGTTGCTTTAACTGTTTCTTATTCATTGCCTTGTTTTCAGAGCTGAGAGGGCAGGTACTATGCTTACCGTGTTTACTCCTCTCCTTCATTACTAGAGTGGTACTTACACCCAGTAAAGTGACAAAGAAAGTGAAGTTGCTCAGTCATGTCTGACTCTTTGCGACCCCATACACTGTAGACTAACAGGCTCCTCTGTCCATGGGATTTTCCAGGCAAGAATACTGGAGTGGGTTGCTGTTTCCTTCTCCAGGGGATCTTCCCGACTCAGGGATCAAACCCGGGTCTCCCGCATTGTAGGCAGACGCTTTACCTAGTAGGTGGTCATTAAATATTTGCTGAAAGAACAGACATGGTCTCTCCCACTGAGCAGGAGAGGGGGACCTCTAAGCACTTTTGCTTACAGCAGTCAGGGTTTTCCTGTTTATTCATGTCAGGCTACCAAGGGCATTTTGAGGGTCTTCAAAAAATAAATATTCTTTTACTTATCACTAGAGCTTTTATCCTTCATGCTCAACAAACTCCCTTCACTCCCTATCTGCAGAAATAGGATTGCTCAGTTTATCATGCTATAGCTTGTGTAAGTCTTTTCCCACCACTCACCTAAGTTTTTTTTTTGTCCATTATAGACTAGACTCTAAGCTCCAAGTTCACCCTTTTTGCCTTCCCTGTGAAAATGGATCTTAGCCCCTCAAGTACTGTTCCTTTGCCAACTGGCCAACTGTAAATTTTGCCAGTAAAGGACACTGGAGAGACGCTGCAGGAGGAAAAGATTTTGGTTCCTGGTTCCTGGTTTGCTGTGCACAGATTCAGCAGAGCTTATTAACCTTGTAGAATGTCTATTTATCCATGGCTGGAGACAGGAGGCACTGAATAAACATTATCGTGGAATAACACTGGGATGTTAGCATTAAATTCTAGCATGAGAATTCAGCATTTCAAGAGAACCGTTGTGTCTATATGGACTGGTGCCAAATCATTTGTTAACAAAGTTTCTTCTAACATACCCAAATCTATTGACAATGTGGCAAGGAATGTGAACTCCTGGTTCCTCCAAAAATTGCCCAGTTTCTTAATAGCTCTGAAAAGCCTAATTCATCAAAAGAATCTATTAAGAGGCCCTAGGCCATAAGATGTCCAATAGACACTATGAAAGAATATAAGATGAATCAAAGCTAAAGCCCTTCATTAAAGTAGAACAATTATAAGGAGCACAGCAAGTGCAAAGTGACGCATTGGATCCATGAACAGATGAATGGATAAACAAAGTGCGGCATATACGTAAGTGGAATGTTATTCATCCTTAGAAAGGAATGAATGAGCCTTAAGGACATTATACTAAGTGAAATAAGCCAGACACAAAGTACATAATTGAATAATTCCAATTAGATGGGGTATAAAATCAAATTCATAAAGATAAAAAGTAGAATGATGATTTCCAGAGGCTGAGAGGAAGAGAGAATGGAGAGTTATTGCTTAATGGGTGCAGAGTTTCAGTTCAGGAAGATGAAAAAGTGCTCAAGATGGATCATGTTGATAGTAGCAGAATATTGTGAATATACTCAGTGCCACTGAATTTTACACTTAACAAATGGTTAAAACAGTAAATCTTATGTTGTGTACATCTTACTGCAATAAAAAATAAAGTGACATTCCAAAATGAAAACCTAAAAGTATATCTTGTCCTGACCCCTTCTACTTCCACACTCACTTCATCCTGATTTTGTGAATATCATACTTTTTCCTCAAGGAAAATGGCACAAAATAGCTCCATAACTACAGAATTGTGCTGTTTTACCCAATAGGCAAATCACTCACATGTTTTAAGTCAGTGGTATCCAACAACAACAGAAGGTGAGGTATGTGTGAAATTTTTAATTTTTCAGAGGCCACATTAAAAGGTAAAAACAGGGCTTCTCTGGTGGTCTAATGGTTAAGAATCTGCCTGCCAAGGCAGGGGACTTGAGTTCAATCCTTGGTCCCACGGACCACAACTACTGAGCTTGTGCCTGTGAGCCGAAACTCCTGAAGCCTGCATGCCCTAGGCACCACGCTCCTGAACAAGAGAAGCCTCCACAATGAGAAACCCATGCACTGCAATGAATAGCACCCCCTCTCTGCAAGCTGAGAAAGCCCATGTACAGCAAGGAAGACCCAGCAACTAAGACAGTCAGATAAATAAATAAATCTTAAAAAAAAAAAGTAAAAACAAACAGGTAAAATTAATTTTAGTGTTGTAGTTATCTAATCCAAAAAAATCCAAAGCATTAAATAATTTAGTTACAAACCAGATTTCAAAGGCTTAGAATGATTTTTTTAAAAAGTTAAATATCTCTAGTAATTTTCTGAATTGCTTATACACTGAAGTGATATCCATATAGATATGTGGATATTTATTCTGCCTCCCACATTTGGAAATGCATAAGTTTCTGCTTTACCCTGATCTCTATACTCTCTCTATGGAATAGAAAAAAAATAAACAGGCTGAAGAAACTATGAAAGAAGGTTGAGTGCCAAAGAATTGATGCTTCTGAACTGTGGTATTGGAGAAGACTCCTGAGAGTCTCTTGGACTGCAAGGAGATCAAACCAGTCAGTCCTAAAGGAAATCAGTCCTGAATATTCATTGGAAGGACTGAAGCTGAAGCTCCAATACTTCGACCACCTGATACGAAGAGCAAGCTCATTGGAAAAGACCCTGATGGTGGGAAAGATTGAAGGCAGGAGAAGGGAATGACAGAAGATGAGATGGTTGGATGGCATCACCGACTTAATGGACATGAGTTTAAGCAAGCTCCAGGAGATGGTGAAGGCCAGGGAAGCCTGGCATGCTATAGTCCATGGGGTCACAAATAGTCGGAAATGACTGAGTGACTAAACAACAACAAAAAGAAAATATTCTTATCAATTCAAGGCAGAACGCCGCAAACGTCGACCCAGGTGGAACACACCGAAGCAATTATAAATAGGAAAGGAGAATGATCAGATAGGTGGCTTCATATTGAGGTGAACTCTGTTTTCCCACATAGAGATATCCCTGCTTCTTCTTACTTACTTTCTCAATTTGGAAATAGATGTCCACACCTTTCTCTTTGCATAAGGAATCTGGAGGTTACTCTAAATGCTTTTAGAACAGTGGTTCTCAGCCTTGGCTATATATTGAAATCATTTGGGGTGAGAGTGGGGGCTTTTCAAAACTATCAGTGACTTTAAACAAAATCAAGATATAGGTTGGGGCCCCAGGCACTAATATATTTAAACATCCAGAGACACAGAGGAGAGGCCACGCGAAGATGGAGGCAGAGACTGGAGGGATGCGGCCAAAAGCCAAGGACACTTGGAGCCACAGAATCTAGAAGAGGCAGTAAGGACCCTCCTCAGAGCTTCTAACATCTGCAGGGAGCCCAGCCCTGCTAACATCTTGATTTTAGACTTCTGGCCTCCAGAACAGCCCATGTCTGACGTCGCTGCTGAGGAATTTTGTTCTTATTAAATATATGTATATATCCCCAAGTGATTCTAATGTATTATTCTCTAGTGGGAGTCTCTGGTGCAAAGAAGTAACTGAATTTCTCTTCTGCAGACTCACAAAATGTCTTTTTCCTTTTCTTTACTAAATAATGTTTCATTTTGTTCTGAGTATGTCTGAGAATCACTGGTTTTAAAGGTTTGAGAATTTATAAAGTTCGACCAGAGAGGGGGTCAGAGAAGGACATCAAGAGGACATGACTACTAATTGACCAACTAGCTGGACTTGGGCAATCAGGGCCTCTTACCCCTCCCCTGTCCTTGGAATGTGTGTTTCACCTGTTCCCCCACCCACTCCACCCCACCCCACCCCCACACTAGAAGATGCCTCAAGGATGCAGCCTTGAGAGAGTAATATTTTGTTGAAACCATCTGGATGGTACAAGTGACTAAGGCCCATTTAAGGCCTCTACAGAAACTTTGAGATCTGTTGGTTGGTGTGAAGGTCTCCTCATCTTTTTTCGCCTAAGACAAACCTCCTCAGTTTCTTGCTTATTAAACAGCTGCCCACCAACCAGGAGTGGTTTTCTTCTTCTGTCTCTCTTTGCCCCTGGTGTATGCGGGCTAGTCTGTGAATCAACAGGGGATGCTCAGGGTTATCTGGGAAATTTGCCCTCCAATCAGGTCAATATTTAATCCATTGAAGACAGACATTGCCTGAATCCGCTTTGGAACTCTTTCTTGAGTACCAAATATAAGTGAATAATTAATAACATCTCTTGAACAATTAGTAATCAAGTAAACTGCTGTTAAGATTTTCCCTCCTGGGAGAATTTTCTTTCCAAGTTGAAAGGATTAGTGGAGCTCAACTCTTTCCCTGGGCCTTTTAGATGAGTTTATTTACAAGTCCAGGGAGTATCTGAATCACCATTTCTCATCTTCCTTTAGTTGGAAAGCCCTTCCTTTGTCTCTGAGAGTTGAAATCTGTCTCTCTGTCAAAGCCTATACCAAATGACATTCCTCATTCGCTCCTTCCTGCTCTAGATACAATCTATTTCCTTTGAGTCTCCTTGACACTCTGTATCCTCTTTTTTTAAAATTTATTTTGAATCAGACGATAATTGTTTTACAATACTGTGTTGGCTTCTGCCATGTAACATGAATCAGCCATAAGTATACACAGATTCCCTCCCTCCTGAACCTCTCCCCCAAACCCCACCCATCCCACCCCTCTAGGTTGTCAGAGAGCGCTGGGTTGAGCTCCCTGTTTTATAGCAACTTCCCAGTAACTATTTTACATATGGTAATATATATGTTTTAATGCCACTGTCTCCTTTTTGCCCCACCCCTCTCCCTGTCCCAAAGGCTGTTCTCTATGTCTGAGTCTCTATTCCTGCCCTGCAAATAGGCCCTTAATGGCACTCACCTCACTTAGCTTTACCTTACAGTTACTTAGAACTTTTTTCCTGTCGCTAGTAGATTATAAACTCTTTCAAGGTAGAAGTTAGGTAATCAAATACACAATTCTGCTATGTGCTAGGTAGGTAAGAGAGACACGAAATATTGTTGAACTGACTCGTTTTCATGTAAGATTGGTCAGTGGTGATCTTTCTAGTAGGACAATACCTCAGGGAGAGGATGTGTTTCTCATGACATAGGAAGTTACTGGTATACTGGGCTCCCTGCTTTTGTTCACTCTAGTCACCATGCCTCAAGAGGCAGGTGGATCTTCCAACACCTTGTCTCAAATTTACCTCTGATTTTCAGACTGCAGCACTGACTGTGAATTGTACAGTTTACACTGTCATATGGATTTGTTTAAACTTGACTGAAAATATAGTTCTAGGCCCAAGAGTCCTGGAAGGTAGAGAATCTCCTAACCACTTACATTTGCAGCAGAATTCTAGCAAAAGGAGAGATCCATATACAAGAAATCTATTCCCCTTTTCATCAGACTTTCTTGACATTCCCTTCTGCCAAGCTGCCCTAGCCTTCACCTCCATCCTGTCTCATCACCCTCTGAATTGTAACTCTTTTAATGCCTGCTGAAAGTCACTGTCCTTGTTCCCTTCACTCTTCTGTGAAATAGCTCTGTGGAGCTGAGAAAAGCCTCAGGTTAGATCTGGGCTTCACTTATCTTCCAACAAACCTCCCAGAAGAAGAATAAATTCTGAGCTCCAAGCAGGGATCAGTCTCGTACAGACTGTTGGCAAAGGGCGGACAGTCACACACTAGGGCAGTGTGCCAGCTCAGCAGGAAAACCTTCTACCTGCCCAGGCAAGTGGAGGGAGCGGCACCCGCTCACTCGTGGTCCCAGTCACAGCCACGAAATTAAAAGATGCTTACTCCTTGGAAGGAAAGTGATGACCAACCTAGACAGCCAGATTAAAATGCAGCGACATTACTTTGCTAACAAAGGTCAGTCTAGTCAAGGCTATGGTTTTTCCATTGGTCATGTATGGATGTGAGAGTTGGACTATAAATAAAGCTGAGCACAGAAGAATTGATGCCTTTGAACTGCGGTGTTGGAGAAGACTCTTGAGAGTCCCTTGGAATGCAAGGAGATCCAACCAGTCCATCCTAAAGGAGATCAGTCCTGGGTGTTCATTGGAAGGACTGATGTTGAAGCTGAAACTCCAATACTCTGGCCACCTGATGTGAAGAGCTGACTCATTGGAAAAGACCCTGATGCTGGGAAAGATTGAGGGCAGAAGGGGAAGGGGACGACAGAGGATGAGATGGTTGGATGGCATCACCGACTCGATGGGCATGGGTTTGGGTGGACTCCAGGAGTTCAGGATGGACAGGGAGGCCTGGCATGCTGCGGTTCATGGTGTCACAAAGAGTTGGACACGACTGAGCGTCTGAACTGAACTGACCCGAACCACAGGGCTGGCAGCTCTTGAACCACTGAACTCCCAGAGGGAGCCACTAATGTTGGTCTTTCAAGCTGGCACCCCCACACAGGGGGTGAATGACATAAAGGCATAAAGACAAGGATTTAAAAAGATCTCGTGAAGTTCTCACTGGTAAGTACATATGGTGTGTGGGAGAATGATCCACCAGGAACAATTCAACTGGGCTTTGCAAGAGAGCGATCTGCAGGGGGCAGTGGCACCCCTGGACAGGGTCTGGTTCCCTCCAGGTCCGATTATTTTGTACTAAAAGATGTAACATGAGAGTGGCCTGGTTATACGTGAGAACTAAAGCTTTCAGGTGGACTCCCCAAGGGCTGTCTCAGGCAAAGCTGCTCTAGATAGTTATTATTCCAATGCTTACTTCAGCTTCCCTGTTACTACCTTGATTCAATACCCTCACCCACCTTGAGGTGACAATGGCCTTAATATTTCTTTCAGCTCCTCCCTCCCCCCTGTAAAATCCAGTTCTTCCACTTTGTATTTGTACTAAGATGCAAATGGCCCTCAATCCCCTGATAAAACATTTATCCAAGTTATCTTTTATTTTAATGGGAATCATTAAACTAGAGTAATAATTCAGCTCCAAAGGAAAATTTAAGATAGTGAAAGGAATTATACTGGATCTCAAGAAATAAGTACTGGAACAGTAACTGATTATGAGTACTGATTCAATAGTTCTAATACTCAGCAGACTAATGTTGTATTCAAAGATGACTTCAGGGGTCTAGGTTACATCTTTCTTACTTGCATTGCCTGTGTCCTAGAGGAGCCCAGAGGTGGCCTGTGAGCTCTGACTCTGCCATTTACCTTCTGGATAATATCAGGCAGTTCACCAAACTAGGAGAGAGAGATCATAGGCCCAAAGAGGGTGTGTGACTATTGGACTTGTAGAAAATCAGCTACATAGCAGAAAGACTGGGACTAGTGTCCAAGGCTTACTTCTTTATTTAGTGCTTTTTCCTAGACAACACTGGGGTTTGCAAAAAGATATTATAAAGTGCATTTTTTAAGGGCACTTTTAGTGCTATGTTTGGAATAGGAAATATGAAGGGTGGGCCACTTCTTAGGGCATGGGATATGATGTTAAAAGATAAAAGTCTATTCCACTTCAGGCTTCTCTATCAAAGAAATTGATCTTTAACATGGATGAGAAAGATAGTCCAAAATAGTTAACAGGTTCAAGTTTTACGATAGGTGAAAATGTACAAGAAAAGTGCTTAATCCATTTAACTGAATTCAAGCCTTCAGCCCCAAAGACATTCCATTTCAGAATACTGGAGGAAAAAACTTGGCACCTGCTATAACAATTTCCTGAGGGAGAGTGTAATGAGCTACTTTAAAGCCAGGGTTAACTAGCGGCCTGGGGTCAACAATCATTACAAAATCGAAGACTTCTCTCCATCCAAAGTTCACCAATATTATTCTACCAGGTGTCTCTGGTCATTAAATGGACCAGTAACTCCTTCATATAGTCGGAGTTTTGATTGCAACAGACTGAAAGAAAGCATCCAAACCAACAAATGAAATTTAATAAAGCAAGTGGTAAGTTCCACATGGTTTTTAGCATCATTTTGTTAGCATGATTTTTTTTAAAAAATCTGTCCAAATAAAAAACAGAGAAGATGTAAAAATAATTCATGTCCAAAAAGGTTAAGAATCTCGGTTGACTCCAAGCTCATATTTTTGAGAGATACAGCAGCCAAAATGACTAATGAAATTTTAGGCAGTGTTAATAACGTTATAGTTGTTTAAACTAAAGGGATAATAGGGCTACAGTATTCTTGCCTGGAGAATTCCACGGACAGAGGAACCTGGCAAGCTACAGTCCATGAGGTTGCAAAGAGCTGGCCACGCCTGAGTGACTCACACACACACAGAGTGCCAAACAGACCTCCTCTGTATTATATTCTGTTCACCTCAGAAGGTGCCAGGGACGGGTAAATCAGATAATACAAGATCTAGAAGCCATGTCACGTGACAGCTCAGAGGGCTTGCGAATGTTCATTTGGAGAACAGAAGGCTTTTCGTTTTAGTGACTAAAATATGCAAGAGGCAGTCATTTTGCTGTGTTGCCATGTGAAGTTAACTGCTAGATGAAGGCAAACTCTCATATAAAAGAAAGGAAACTGGTGTGGTTGAATGCCCACCATGTGCCCTTTGCTGTGTTAGGTGTGTTGTATCATTTTGTTACAATCTTTCAGAAACTGATGGATATGTGAGGGTTGGATATGATAAGCTCCCATTTGCTGGAAGTCCAATGTCCAGCTCAGCACTGTTCATTTAAAGCAGCAGTAACCACTCTTGTTCTTCCCAGACCTTTGAATGTTTTCCAGGCCCTTCAGGACCCAGCTTCCCACTTGGAGCCAGGCTCTCCTAGTGGCAGAAAAGGTCACTGTGCCTCTGCAATGTGAATTTCCAATACAACTTTAAGGTTTCAGTCCCCAGTGGATCGCTGACTACAAATGAGGAGGTACCTAGCCACAATTTTCCTAACGCGGTATTTCCTAGCCAGTCTTGATTGGGATGGGCCCACATCTATCTAGGATGTGATATGGGAAGGGCTGGGTATTGGAGGGGCACCTAGGCATTTCATGCACTTATAAGGGGCTGTGTGACCAGAGATGGGAATGACTCGGGAAGTAATGTTCTGTGGATGCATCTCTTGGCCAGCTGCAGGTATTTTCCTCACATACACCTGTAGTTTAGAATCAGCCCAGTGCTGAAATCCTCCAGCCTAGGGCATGTGTCTGGCCAGTGAACAGAGCATCAGCCAGGATCTTGGTAGGCACCAGAACTCAGCTCGGAGGATTCCAATGAAGAGAGTTTAATGAAGGGATTATTAGAGAGGTGTGAGCAGGAAATCAGCAAAGGAAACTCAAAAGCAACAAGAGGCACACTCCACTTTCTAGACCAGGTATTTGCTGTCTCCTAGTTGTCTCAGCCACCCACCTTGGCACCCACATGCCTTCATTTCCTTCAGGTCTTGGTTATAATGCTACCTTCTCAAGGGTGCGCTGTAACTGCTGTTCATCATCATTTCTTTCCTCCTCCCCCATATCCTAATATCACCTGATATTTTTATATTTTAATAATTTATTATCTGACTCTACTCACTACAGCTTCCCAGGTGGCTCAGTGGTAAAGAATCTGCTTGTAACTCAGGAGATGCAGGTTTGATCCCTCAGTCAGGTAGATCCCCTGGAGGAGGAAATGGCAATCCACTCCAGTATTCTTGCCTGGGAAATCCTATGGACAGAGGAGCCTGGTGGGCTACAGTCCATGGGTTTGCAAAGAGTTGGATGTGATTTAGTGACTGAGCATGTACATACCCACCGCAATGAGAGCAGAGATTTTTTGCTGTTTCATTCATTGCTATAATCCCAGAGCCTGGACCAAGAAAAAGGTTAAATGACTATTTGTTGAATGAATGAATGAACACTAATTGAACTTCTTAGAGCTCAGAGAATTGTCAAAGACCCATCTTTCTGCTTCAACTTGTTCATCACACGCCTGCCTTTTGGAGGGAAGCCCACGGAAATGCAATAGAGCTTGTATTTGGCCACAAGAGGGTGGTGTTGATCAGTTTTTCATTTTTTTAAGGCGTCTTGAGACCATTCATTCACCCTCTCCTCCTTAGACCCCCAAAAGAAAATGTGGGATAGGGTCATGTCTGCAGCCAAAGCGAACACACAAGGTGTCTCTCCCACCTTGGCATTGCTGTGCAAGTGAAATTCAGTTAAAACCTTTGCAAGAGAATGGTCATGGAAGGAGAAAAGTCACCAGAAATCAAGGGCCTCAGAAATGCATAGGAGGAAGCAGCTGCCAAAGGAAGATGCCTCCACTACTCAGCTTCAGTATCCAGTAGACACCGCTCTCCAAGGAGTCTTTGTAAAGACACTATGCTTGGGGCCATGTGTACTGACACCAAATCTAGGCATCAGAAGCCCCACCTTCAAGACAGTAAGGATACTGCAAGGCAGAAGTGGTCAGGCCAGTAAGGGAAGCCCGGAGAAGGTGGCAGCAGCATTTAGAAGGATCAGAGGAGGCATTATGGGAGGGAAGGCATTTGAATTACGATTTGATTTTATTATAGCACTTGAATTTTAGGGTAATTTTTTTCTCAATTGAGAATGAGAAACCATTTGTGTACATGTAAAAGGTCAGCTTTTCAGGCTATCCTACTCCTAATAAGACATAGAATAATATAAAATAAGAGAACTTTAGGGAAGATAATGTATGGTTATCTTCCCTAAAGGACCCATGGACCAAATTCTCAGACCCACACAGTGAACTCTGATCAAACATATGTTTTATTTGAAAGAGAGACACTCTGGAGAAAAAGCGTGGGAAGAGAATGAAATGAAGAGGTCAGATGTCAAAGCAGAAGCTCTGAGTCAGAGCTCCTACTTCTTTCCTGGCCCATTCCCCACTTGGGGGCCACAGCCATGCCCTCCTCTCCACTTAGGTGCAGTGTGAAGCCCCCAGGTCAGTCCAGACTAATGTGGTAGAACTTCTTCCACCTCTAGAGTGAGGAAGGGAAGTAAGACATCCCTCAGCCTCTTCAAGGTGTCTCTGCTCATGACCACAGGCAGGGCATCCACAAGGAGGTCTGGGTTTATGTACTGCAGGTAGAAAAGCACGTAACCCAGCAGCCTAAAGAAGATGATGACCATGAAGATAAAATACCTGAAATGCCTGCAGAGAGACATTCATTGTTAGCACGGGGGAAGACAGCCCAGGAAGCAGCAGCAGGAGGTGAACCTCACCTTCATAAATGACTGTAAATCACTTTCTTTGGGCCATCCTGATGGGGAAGTGGGGCATGCAGACATAAAGGGTGAGGGCAGGGGGTAGGTGATAATAGAAAAAGACTGATGTGGTGTTAAGGATTGGAATACAGCCCTCCTGACTTTTAAGCCCTCCAACAGAATGAATGTCCACACAGAAGAGCTGGAGATGCAGAAGGATGCTGAAGTACCTTCCAGGTACTTTATATGCAGGCCTTTGTGGGGGTTGTCAGAAGAGATCCAGACCTGCACTCCTGAGAGTCTCATCATCAGTGATCCTCCTCACTCTACTGTAGTAAGAACTTTTAGAATGTGGAATGTGTCTGGGCCATCTCTGACATTAACATCGACAGAAAATGATTGGGTTGCATTTTTTTTTTTTTTTTTTTTTTTGCTAAACATCAAGTGCCAAAGGAAACCAACTCAGGAATTCCCTGGTAGTCCAGTGGTTAGAGCTCCATGTGGGCTTTCACTGCTGAGTGTGCCGTTTCAATCCTGGGTCAGGGAATTAAGATCCTACAGGTCACATGGTGTGGCCAAAAAAGAAAGGAAGGAAGAAAAAGAAACTGAAACAATAATAGGTTGTGTGCATGTGTTTTCTTGTGTGCACCCAAGAAAATTCCACCCTGAAAACTGGCCCAAGGCTTTCCATCTTTAACTACATTAAAATGTCACAAATTGAAGCTTTTCATTAAAGTGCCACATGGAGCATCTTAGTCTCCTTGTTTCAAAAATTTAAAAAGAAAGGGCACAGAGTTCAAGTGATTCTTTTTTCTAAAATTTTACAGCCTGCAGTAAAAGAACTAAGAAAATTAATGCACCTTGAACTCTCTTTCCAGTAAAGAGGAGAGCAGATTATCAGGTTCAGGATCTGAAAAATAGAAAGGAGCCCTACTATGAGTCTTAAGAGTGGAAATTGAAATTAAAATGCAAGCTTCACCTTAAACGTCTCCAAAACAGCCATTTTCTCCAGCCACCAAGTCCTACATAACTCTGGTTTTCAGAAAAGAAGAAAGGGAGACATGGCAGAAATCTGGGGCAGCCTGATATGTTCTGGTTGGTGGACGTGTTTATCCTTATTCTACACGCTCTTATCAAGTCACTTACTGCTGCAGAGTGAACGTGACCTAGACTAGGAAAACACAAGATTCTACCACTTACCGGTACCAAAAGATTCTCTTCTGTTTCTTAATGATGGTCTTCTCCTGTGGGAAGCAATAAAAGCCACAGGTGTGCCTGTCCATGTGCTCATAGAGAGGCAGTGTAGGAGGGTGGCTAAGAGCTTGACCCAGGAGTCACTGGCTCTGCCACTTCCTAGCTGCTGTGGTGTGAAGCAAGGTACTGGGCCTTGTTAATTTCCTACCTCTAAGGTTATTTCAAAGAAGGGAAGGGGGCCAGGGGGCAGGAAGGGGGAAGCCAGGGTAGGAAACAACAGAGGAAAACTCCAATTTGGGACAAGGAAAACTTACCATATTGCTTTGGATGGTCTCCACCAGAGTTGACCCCCGTTTTACTACTTGGGAAGAGTTGTTCTGGGCTTTGCATCTGGGTAACAAACAGCAGATCCAAGAATTAAGTAACATAATCTGTGGGACCTATGAAAGATGCCTTTCTAAGTCATGCAACATATGTGATTTATTTCCTAGATTCTTGATACCATTCACAAAGCTCAATATTCAAAATGCGTAATTGGTCAATATGCAAAGAAACAGGAAAAGATCAAGAGAAAAGACAACCAATGAAGAGTAACCATGACACAACCCTGATACTGGATTCACACTGCAAAAAGTCTGTCTTCTGCTGGCAGTTCAAACTTCAGTTCTAGACTGATATCCTCAGCTGGCCATAGAATGCCTTGGGAGTACATGGTTTTGGAGGTCAGCTTGTGATTTGGTCAGAGTTTAGGTAAAACTTGAGACTCTCCATCTCTAGCTCTCTGTTTTTTAATCCAGCAGTTTGACTACACTGGGCTCTGTCCTCTATTTTCTATCCCAGAAAGACTGTATGGTTCCCTCAAGACTTTTAAATTGACCTTCACGTCAAGTTTAGCTTGCCCTCAGACTCAGTTCAGTTCAGTTCAGCTGCTCAGTCGTGTCCGACTCTTGGTGACCCCATGGACGGCAGCACACCAGGCTTCCCTCTCCATCACCAACTCCTGGAGCCTACTCAAATTCATGTCTATCATGTTGGTGATGCCATCCAATCATCTCATCCTCTGTCATCCCCTTCTCCTCCTGCCTTCAATCTTTCCCAGCATCAGGGTCTTTTCTAATGAGTCAGTTCTTTGCATCAGGTGGCCAAAGTATTGGAGTCTCAGTTTCAGCATCAGTCCTTCCATTGAACACCCAGCACTGATTTCCTTTAGGATTGACTGATTGGATCTCCTTGCAGTCCAAGGGACTCTCAAGAGTCTTCTCCAACACCACAGTTCCAAAGCATCAATTCTTTGGCACTCAGTTTTCTTTATAGTTCAACTCTCACATCCATACATGACTATTGGAAAAACCATAGCTTTGACTAGACAGACCTTTGTTGGTAAAGTAATGTCTCTGCTTTTTAATATGTTGTCTAGGTTGGTCATAACTTTTCTTCCAAGGAGCAAGTGTCTTTTAATTTCATGGCTGCAGTCACCATCTGCAGTGATTTTGGAGCCCCCCCTCCAAAATTAGTCTGTCACTGTTTCCATTGTTTCCCCATCTATTTGCCATGAAGTAATGGGACCAGATGCCATGATCTTAGTTTTCTGAATGTTTCTGAAAAGTCAACTTTTTCACTCTCCCCTTTCACTTTCATCAGGAGGCTCTTTAATTTCTTCTTCGCTCTTTGCCATAAGGGTGGTGTCATCTGCATATCTGAGGTTAATTACTGATATTTCTCCCAGCAATCTTGATTCCCGCTTGTGCTTCATCCAGCCTGGCATTTGTACTCTGCATATAAGTTAAGTAAGTAGGGTGACAGTATACAGCCTTGACATACTCCTTTCCTGATTTGGAACCAGTCTGTTGTTCTAACTATTACTTCTCTATGTCCAGTTCTAACTATTGCTTCTTGACCTGTATACAGATTTCTCAGAAGGCAGGTCAGGTGGTCTGGTATTCCCATCTCTTTAAGAATTTTCCACAGTTTGTTGTGATCCACACAGTCAAAGGCTTTGGCATAGTCAATAAAGCAAAAGTAGATGTTTATCTGGAACTCTCTTGCTTTTTTGATGATCTAGTGGATGTTGGCAATATTATCTCTGGTTCCTCTGCCTTTTCTAAATCCAGTTTGAACATCTGAAAATTCATGGTTCACATACTGTTGAAGCCTGGCTTGGGGAATTTTGAGCATTACTTTACTAGCCTGTGAGATGAATGCAATTGTGCTGTAGTTTGAGCATTCTTTGGCATTGCCTTTCTTTGAGATTGGAATGAAAACTGACCTTCTAGTCCTGTGGCCACTGCTGAGTTTTCCAAATTTGCTGACATATTGAGTGCAGCACTTTCACAGCATCATCTTTTAAGATTTGAAATAGCTCAACTGGAATTCCATCACCTCCACTAACTTTGTTCATAGTGATGCTTCCTAAGGCCCATGACTTCACATTCCAGGATGTCTGACTCTAGGTGAGTGATCACACCATCATGATTATCTGGATAATGAAGATCTTTTTTGTATGGTTTCTGTGTATTCTTTCCACCTCTTCTTAATATCTTCTGCTTCTGTTAGGTCCATACCATTTCTGTCCTTTATTGTACCCATCTTTGCATGAAATGTTCCCTTGGTATCTCTAATTTTCTGGAAGAGATCTCTAGTCATTCCCATTCTATTGTTTTCCTGTTTCTTTGCACTGATCACTGAGGAAGGCTTACTTATCTCTCCTTGCTATTCTTTGGAACTCTGCATTCAAATGGTTATATCTTTCCTTTTCTCCTTCGCCTTTAGCTTCTTTTCTTTTCTCAGCTAATTGTAAGGCCTCCTCAGACAACCATTTTGCCTTTTTTCATTTGTTTTTCTTGGGGATGGTCTTGATCCCTGCCTCCTGTACAATATCACGAACCTCCATCCATAGTTCTTCAGGCACTCTGTCTGTCCCTTGAATCTATTTGTCACTTCCACTGTATAATTGTAAAGAATTTGATTTAGGTCATACCTGAATGGTCTAGTAGTTTTCTCTGCTGCTGCTGCTGCTGCTAAGTCACTTCAGTCATGTCTGACTCTGTGTGATCCCATAGACGGCAGCCCACCAGGCTCCCCCATCCCTGGGATTCTCCAGGCAAGAACACTGGAGTGGGTTGCCGTTTGTGGTTTTCTCTACTTTCTTCAATTTAAGTCTGAATTTGGCAATAAGGAGTTAATGATCTGAGCCACAGTCAGCTCCCAGTCTTGTTTTTGCTGACTGTATAGAGCTTCTCCATCTTCAGCTGCAAAGAATATAATCAGTCTGGTTTCGGTATTGACCATCTGGTGATGGCCCTCAGACCAAAAATGATCGAATGAGAAAATCGCCTCTTGCCTTTCCCTTCTTCCAATTGTCAACACCCCCTCCAGAATTTGCTTGGTGTTATTCACTCTCCAGGGCCTTCTGATTGTTCATTCATTTGTTTTATTTTGTTGCTCAGAGTTTAGAACTGTTTCCTGCCAGAGGGTCAGTTCCAGTAAAAACTTTTAGGCTTTTCATGGGAATCTTTTTGTAATCATAAAATATAGAAGAAAGGGGAGAAGCAGCCCAGATTTCAGGATCTGGCCTTGATGGGATAGTTTGTATCAGGCTAGGCCATCTCTACAATCAACTATAAAAACTGGACAAAGTACATAAAACAGCCATTTGAATGAATTAAAGAATGCAGTCAGAAGATGAGGGGATACATATCCTGAGCAAAGTAAAGCATACTGCGATAACCCCCTCATTCATCCAAGGCCTTCCCCCAAGGGCACTTGTCAATTCGTGGTACAGTGAATAGAGTCCAAGCAGCAAGTGGCAGCATCAATTGGCTGAGGAGACAGAGATTGGAGTTTAATTTCCTAAGGGGGAAAATCCAAGGAAAGAAGGAACCATAGAGAAATGAGTTCAAATATCTGCATGAACTTCCCTTAAGGTGATAGCTGGCTCTTAAACTCTATATAAGCAGCTCAAGATTCCAAGAAAGCCCAGAAAGCAGAAGAAGCCTCAAGAGCTGAGCAAAGATTGGAGTAGTCATGCTGTTCTGGGAAGTAGAATTTGGAATTTGAGACCTGTTACACTCAGACCCTGATGCTGGGAAAGATTAAAGGCAAATGGAGAAGGGGTGATAGAGGATGAGATGGTAAGAGAGCATCACTGACTCAGCGGACATGAATTTGAGCAAACTCTGGGATTTAGTGGAGGACAGAGGAGCCTGGCATGCTGTAGTCCATGGGGTCGCAAAGAGTCGGGCATGACTTAACAACTAAACAACAACATGCATGGAGACAGAGACTGGAGTTTAAGTCTATGAGAGGGAAAATCCAAGGAAGGGTTTCAGTCCTGAATCTATCTGAACTGTTTCAGCTTCCTGCCCTTCATGGATGCTGTTCCGTCTCTCACTCATGTCCGACTCTTTGCAGCCCCATGAACTGCTGTGTGCCAGTCTTCCCTTTCCTTCAATATCTCCTGAAGTTTGCTCAAATTCATGTCCACTGAATCGATGATGCCATCCAACCAGTTCACCCTCTGCCACCTTCTTCTAGTCCTGCCCACAAGCTTTCCCGGCATAAGGGGGTCTCTTCCAATGAGTTGGCTTTTCACAACAGGTGGCTGTTGTGAAGTAATAGAGCTTCAGCTTCAGCATCAGTTCTTTCAGTGAATATTAAGGATTGATTTTCTCTAGGATTATTTGGTTTGATCTTCTTGCAGTCCAATGAACACTCAAGTGTCCTCTCCAGCACCATACAGATTGAAAGCATCAATTCTTTGGTAATCAGACCTTTATGGTCCAGCTCTCACATACATATACACGACTACTGGAAAAACCATAGCTTTGACTATACAAACTTTTGTTGGCAAATTGATGTCTCTGCTTTTTAATTTGCTATCTAGGTTTGTCATAGCTTTTCTTCTCAGGAGCAAGTATCTTTTAATTTCATGGCTGAAGTCACCATCTGCCGTGATTTGGGAGCCCAAGAAAACAGAACCTGTTTATACTTTTCTCCTATCTATTTGCCCGCCACTATGAGGTGATGGGACTGGATGCCATGATCTTCGTTTTTTGAATGTTGAGTTTTAAGCCAGCGTTTTCACTCTCTTCTTTCACCCTTGTCAAGAGGCTCTTTAGTTCCTCTTCACTTTCTGCCATTAGACTGGTATCATCTGCATATCTGAGGTTGTTGATATTTCTCCCAGCAATCTGTCCTTGGGTGAGTCATTTATCAATTCCTTTGCTTTTGAGGGATAGCGGTACATGAATTTTCAACTGCGAAGAGGACTTGTGCCCCTAACCCGAACATTGTTCAATCTATAAATGAATTGTATTTCTATATACTGTTAGTAATGAATTAGAAAATCAAACTAACAATTATCTTATTTACAATGGCATCAAAAATATCAAATATCAAATCTAGGAATAAATCTGATGAAAGATGCACAAAACACTACAGAAAACTACAAAACATGTTTATGAAAAATTAAATAAGATCTAAATAACATGTAGGGATAAAAATGTTCATGACTTGGAAAACTCAATGTTGTTTAGATATTGTTAATCTCCAAATTTATCTATGGGGCTTCCCTGGTAGCTCAGACGGTAAAGCGTCTGCCTACAATGCGGGAGACCCAGGTTCGATCCCTGGGTTGGGAAGATCCCCTGGAGAAGGAAATGGCAACCCACTCCAGTATTCTTGCCTGGAAAATCCCATGGACTGAGGATCCTGGTAGGCTACAGTCCATGGAGTCGCAAAGAGTCGGACACGACTGAGCGACTTCACTTTCACTTTCAATTTATTTATAGATTCCATATAATTACAACCAAAATTTCAGCAATATTTTTTTGGTAGAAATTTAGAAACCAATTTTAAAATTTATATGGAAATTCGAAGAGCCAAGAATAGCTAAGATAGTCTTGAATAGTCTTGAAGAACAGCAAAAAGTTGCAGAATATAAGATCTGCTAAGTCAAATTAATTATAAAACTAAATTGTAATTGTAATCCCTGTCAGTCAGTCAGTTCAGTTGCTCAGTCATATCCGATTCTTTGCGATCCCATGGACTGCAGCACACCAGGCTTCCCTCTCCATCACCAACTCCCAGAGCTTGCTCAAACTCTCATCCATCGAGTCAGTGATGCTATCCAACCATCTCATCCTCTGTCGTCCCCTTCTCCTCCTGCCTTCAATCTTTCCCAGCATCAGGTCTTTTCAAATGAGTTAGTTCGCATCAGGTGGCCAGAGTATTGGAGTCTCAGCTTCAGTATCAGTCTTTCCAATGAATATTCAGGACTGATCTCCTTTAGGATTGACTGATTGGATCTCCTTGCAGTCCAAGGGACTCTCAAGAGTCTTCTCCAACACCACAGTTCAAAAGCATCAATTTTTGGTCCAATTTTTATGATCCAACTCTCACATCCATACATGACTACTGAAAAACCATAGCTTTTATTATACGGACCTTTGTCAGCAAAGTAAAGTTTCTGCTTTATAATATGCTGTCTAGGTTGGTCATAATTTTTCTTTCAAGGAGCAAGCATCTTTGAATTTCATGGCTATAGTCACCATCTGCAGTGATTTTAGAGCCCAAGAAAATAAAGTCTGTCACTGTTTCCATTGTTTCCCCATCTATTTGCCATGAAGTGATGAAACTGGATGCCATGATCTTTGTTTTCTGAATGTTGAGTTTTAAACCAGATTTTTCACTCTCCTCTACATTTTCATCAATAGGCTTTTTAGTTATTCTTTGCTTTCTGCCATAAGGGTGGTGTCATCTGCATATCTGAAGTTAATGATATTTCTCCTGGCAATCTTGATTCCAGCTTGTGCTTCATCCAGCCTGGCATTTCACATGATGTACTCTGCATACAAGTTAAATAAGCAGGGTAACAATATACAACTTTAAAGTACTCCTTTTCCAATTTGGAACCAGTATATTGTTCCATGTCCACTTCTAATTGTTGCTTCTTGACCTGCACACAGATTTGTCAGGAGGCAGGTAAGGTGGTCTGGTATTCCCATCTCTTTAAGAATTCTGGTAGTCTATGCTTGTCGTCTATGCCTCTATCCTTGTGTAGTATTGGCACAGGATAGAGGCACAAACTAATGGTACAGAATAAAATATCCAGAAACAGACTCACACATATATTAATATGTCACCTTACTTATAAAACAAGACACTACTGAAAATGCATGCTCTTTTAAATAAATGATGCTGGGCCAACTGGCTATCCACACACGGAAAAAAAATGTATCTTGATCTCTACCTCACACCACAAAAAAAAAACAACAAAAACAAAAAACAAATTTCATATGAATGTTTACATTCATTTGAATGTAAAAGGAAAAACAAACAGAAAATTCTTTGGGAAGGCATTAGAGAATAGTTTTATTACCGAGAAAAAGCACTGAGCAAAAAAAGAAAAGAAAAAAGTTTCATGGATTGGATTTCCTTAAAATTAAGAGATTGTTTATCAAAAGATTCCATTAAGAGAGTAAAACAGAAAAGCCATAGAAATGACTGTAATATATATATGTATGTGTGTGAGTGTGTGTGTGTCCATCCATATCTGACAATGGACCTCATGAAAAAAATATAAGGAAATCTTATAAACCAATAAGAAAAGGATGGATAATCTCCCAAATAAAAGTAAAAGACTTATTATAAAAGCAGATAACAAAATTTCAAGCATTTTAAGGTATACATATTAATAATCAATAGTGAAATGCATTATTAAAATAAAAATTAGATATCACTATACTCTTGCCAGAGTGGCTAAAATTAAAAAGACTGTAAATATGAAGTAAAAATGAGGAACAGAAATAACTGGAACTAGTATAGATTCTCATTGGAGGAGATTCTGGTAATCCACTTTGGAAAATCATTTGACTTTGTCTGGTAAAGCCACAGATATGTATACTCGATGACTTAGGACTTTTACTCCTTGGTATATAACTGACAGAAATGAGTATATATGTTAACCAAAATACATGCACAAAAATGTCTATAACAACTTTAATTGAATAACCCCAAACTGGAAATAACCAAAATGTTCATCAATGGTAAAATAGATAAATTGTGCCACATTCCTACAATAGAATACTATATACAGCTAGGAAAAGGATGAGCCACAGGGCCACGCAGCAATGTGGGTAAATGTCAGTGAAAGCCAGCGACAAGCGAGAACATCCTGAGTTCACATGAGGTTCAAGATCAGACAAAACCAAGAAGAAATGATAGAAGTTAGAATCATGGTTACCTTTGCAAGAAACGATGACTGAGAAGAGAACACAGGGAGTCGTTGAGCCTTAGAACTCAGAATGTTCTATATCTTGATCTGAGTCCTGTTAACACACCACTTGAGATTTGTGCACTCTCTGTATATTGCATAATACGACATAATACATAACACGGTTGAAGAGTATAAGCAAACAAGGGAAAGTGTGTCAAGTCCTAAACCATGCAAGTCTACAAATACAGAACGTATGTAAATGGCTATCACCGGGGCCCCCAGTGGGGGTTCACCATGTCCTGGGAAAGGGGTCAGCACAATCAGTTTTTTCAAGAACAATACTCAACTGAGGATGCATGAAAAGAACGTAAAAAAGAGACCTTTTAAACACCAACTGCTGAGAAAGGCAAGAGAGAAGCCTGAATGGTGATGATTTTTCAGCACAGAACACGGGGCAGAAGTTGACAGGGATAACTTGATGGGGGCTATTTATAGTGATACAAACTGGTCTGAGAAGTACTCTGCCCTTCAAGGACC
Source organism: Cervus elaphus (assembly GCF_910594005.1). Lineage (NCBI taxonomy): Eukaryota > Metazoa > Chordata > Mammalia > Artiodactyla > Cervidae > Cervus > Cervus elaphus. The sequence continues at coordinate 71,132,463 of NC_057826.1, forward strand.
ACCGGGGATTATAGCTTCATCCCACCAACGGGGTCATTTTCCCAAACTTACACTTCTTTTTCGAGAAGCAGCATCTCCTTTTCCTTTTCCATCTGTCTCAGAATTTCTTGGTATTTCTTCCCATGGAAATAAAAAAAATATTGATCGTAATCAAGAATTTCTGTATATATCATTTCAATGCCATTGATAAAAGATTCTCTTAAGACTAACTCTTAATTTTCCAAATGGTGCACGCAAGGATGTACACACACAAGTATGAATACGTTCTAATAAAAATTAGGATATTAGTGACTGGATGGATGCATATGGATAAAAAGGGAAAAGAATTCTTTCTTTGGATCCTGCTTGTAGGAAAATCCCAGCTCTCACACTTATTATCTATGTTTTTAGAGCACATTACCGAACTTCTTTGAACCTGTGTCCTCTTGATCATAACAACATGATCCTCAAAGGGTTATTGGACAAACTAATTGAGAAAAATACTGTATGTTGATTGCTTAAAAATGCTATATGTGCCAGTATAAATAAATCCTTAACATACATCTGGTTCTTGTTGTTGTTTTTGCTTCTGTTGTATAAAGGATATTTCCCCCAGTGGCAGATTTTAGCCTAAATGAGAAGCCAAAGGATCCATGGCACTGGAACAATTCTGCCTCTACTATGACTTGTCCCCAGAGGCCGTGTACCTTTATGTAGTGGGCCTGATCCTCACAAAGCTGATACACAGATTGGTAGTCACTCTCTATCTAGAAAGAAAAGAGAATCAACAAATTTCATGGATTAAATCACAATGAAGCCTTGGCTGCTCCCAACTGGTGCATTGGCTACTTGGCTGGTTACCTAGCAACTTCTTACCAGGGAAAGCAACTACATCATAAAGCCGGCGATCTCATCATTCATGGGCAGGGTCTAATTTTGAGCAAAGAAAGTTGTTTTCCCAGGTTCTCATATGCCTTTTACATGAGACATCAGGAGATGTTTCAGGGCACTTAGATATGGGCTTCAACAACAGTCTCTGAGTATTTAAGGTAGAGGGGTATTTAAGGAATGACAAGACCAGTACTTTTAATATAAGCTTTCTTTTCCTTTACCTGCAGGTGAGTCAGAAATTCACTTGCCAGATATTCTTGCTCCTCCCCTTCCTGTGCCTCCAACTGTTCTCTTTCTAAAACCTCTGGGGTTCTCTCTCATTTGTATCCTGAACAGACCCTCAGGGGAGGAGACTCCACCTCTACCTTAACCAATTCCTCCTCTTGACTGGCGCAGGATTCTGTTGACTTCTGTAGTTTCACCTGTTAAAGACAGCAGACGGTTGAGAGCGTTCTTTTGTGAAAGCAAATGGGTAACATTCCTCTTCCCCCAGACAGGCAACGAGCATGACAACGGTGGTGGTGGTTTAGTCTCTAAGTTGTGTCCTTCTCCAGGGGATCTTCCTGATCGAGGGATCGAACCCACATCTCCTGGATTGCAAGCTGTGCCCTGCATTGCAGGCGGACTCTTTACCACTGAACCACCAGAGAAGCCCAGGGCATGATAATAATGGCTATCATATAGTGAGGACAGACCATGACAATCTGGAGTGGGCAATATTATTGGCCCATTTACAGGTGAGGAGGAGACAAAAGCAAGGAGTGGTTAAGTGCATGACTTATTTAAAATCACACAGTGGCAGAGTCAATGTTGAAGCCTTGGTTTTCTGACTGCCCAGTCTTTGGACCTAATCACCCTTCTTCCTCCAGTCCTACTGATCAAAGTGCCAACCTGTTCCTCCATCTTATACTCCACTGGGTGCACTCACATGCAGCCTGAATCACGGAGCAAAAGAGAAACCTTCTGCCTCTTTTTCAGAGAAAAACAGAACAGGAGTGCTCTGGCATGCTGGGCTCAGCCAAATGGTCATATTTGCCACATAAAGCTGCAGAGAGCATCTTAATAAGATTTCTGCCCTCTACTGGGCATCCAATTCATCTTTTCATTCAACAAATATTTACCTAACTACTACCACGTGCCAGGCATTATTCTAGGCACTGGGGAAATAGGTGTGAAGCACACAGACAAAAATTCATGCCCTCATTGGGTTTGCCACCTAGTAAAACATTCAATTAAATTAAAAAAAAAAAAAACTCCCTAAGTTATAAACAATGGGTTAGAAAATCAATTACAATTGTTGACCTATCCTCCTGCAATTGTGGAAGTTAGTATTCTCTTCTTCCTTGACTATCTGTATTTGTGTGTCATTTAGATAATAAATTTTTAGAGGGCATTCAGAACGTATGTGTTTTTGGCTGATGGATGAAGAGGTCTCTGGAGCAATTCCCTTCACTTTGGGGCATTGTAGACATCGCTGCCACCAGTGTGACTAAAACTAGAGTTATGAATGCTGCAAAATAATTTATGAGTGCCGCCCAGGTCAGGGGGTAAAGCAGAGGGAATAAAGGACACTGGCTTACCTCTGTGAGCATACAGACAGACTTAGCCTGGTGGGTTCTTGGAAGCTATTCCTCCCCAAAATTAGAAAGACACCACATCTCCCAGAAAATCGGTATATTTGCTTTTCTACTCACCTTCAATTCTGCCAACATCTGCTTTAGGGCTTCTTTATCCAGGCCAACATTCTTAAATTTCTTTGAAATCTGAAATACCATCCCCCAAATTGTAAACTGAGTAAGGCATCCGGACATGAAAACGTGGGATAGAGTCAGACTTGAAGGTCTCAATGTAGGAGAACAGTGGTTAATTAATTCAGATCCCAGATGGAAGCTTAATAGAAAAGTGTCTCTTCCTTCCTCTGGAATCTGCCTGACTCCACGCCAGCTGAACAGACCTTTTTGTTCCCAGAGCCCATGAAAAGTACGGCACAAAGGAGGCAAGGCAGGTGGGGAGAGAAGGAAGAGAAACTGGTGCATCGCAGTTGTGGGAGGGAGGGACGACTCTCTCCTCTCACATTCCTTTAAACTTCCCATCCCAGAGCTGTAATTCCCAGAGGACAAAGGATGGTATCAATTAGCCAGTTTGTTCTAAGAGATTTGGAAGGAGGATTGGGAGGGAGCACACACATTTTGCCAGTTCCTCTTCCTTCTGTCTTTCTGATTGGGGAGTTCGGGAAAATGATGGACCCTATTGGGACTATTAAGAAATGAGCCTCCTTTCAAGAGTGAGCTTATTATCCTGGGACCACCCCCGCCCCCCCCCCCAAAAAAAATGCAGGGCCCACCTTACCTCCTTCTGCACCTCCACCACGCTCCTGCTTAGAATTTCCTTATTTTTTTCCTGGGGAAAGAAAGAGGTAAAGGATACAAACCGCACTCTGCTCTCAAACCCTCTTCCTCACTGGGTCACTGAAATCCCATCCAGGGACAAGGGCCCCACACAGAGGATCTGGGAACAGAGCCCAGGTCTCACCCCCATGCCGAGCACATCATGCCCAAAACACTGTTAGACAGCTGTGATTTCCACAGACACAGCAGTGACCAGCAATGATGGTCCCCTGGGAAAGAGAGAGTGGTGGACTGCCAGCAAAATGCATCACACTGTCCTTTTCTAGACACCTCCTTACCAGCTTTGCCGTCTCTAATTCCAGGTTCCTTAGGGCTTCCTCCTTCTCAGATATGAGGTGGTTCAGCTCCTCCCTCTCTCTGGCCTGTCTGACCGACAGCATGATATCTCTTTCCAGACTGAAACATAAGTCACCCCGGGGTGGGTGGCTCAATCCAAAGGAAGCTGCCAGGGTCCCAGCTTGGGAAGCTACTGCCAAGGTCTCAGGGAGCCAAAGTGACCACCCAATGCAGTGGCAATAAAATGACTTAAAGTGGAAATGTAATGAAAAATCTGTACATAAAACCTTTTGAGGACACCGCTGTTTATGGTTCAGAATTTAAACAACTTGCCTCAATTCATGGACAAAGAAGTAAAGTTTCCTCCCACCCACCTCTTGATCCCAAGGGGCATTCAGATGAGGAGACCTTTCCCATCCAACTACAAAGCCTGACCTTTGAATAGTTTCTTCTTTCTCTTGAATTTTTTTGAGAAGAACCTGATTTGCCTCATCCATTCTCTGCAAGTCCTTTTCAAGGTCTGAGTTCAGAGAGTCCAGGTTCTGCTTTGTGACTTCTAGTTTCGGTATTTCCATCACCTCCTGCCTGCAGGAAAATCATCTTCATTACCAAACTCAGGACAGGAAAACATAGCAGCTGTCATCTCATTTATTGCCCTGTCTTTTGTTGTCACTATGCCTCACCAGCCTTACATTATCATTGTCCACAATAAATTGATTTCTATAATGTTTTGCATAAAGCAAATCCTTGGAGTCAAATCACATCTTAATTTTAAATATTATAAATGGAACCCATTACAACACAAATCTTTTATGAAGCAAAAGAAATATTTTTTTTTCATTTGAATAATTATATTCTAGCTTCCTTGTTTTCAAAAACTTTATACAGAGTATGTGGACTCCACGCCACACCCATAAAGAATTCAAGGAAGAGGCATGCTTGCAGTCTCCCTTTGTTATAGTCTACTAAGGAGTTTATTATATTGAAAACCTTCTGTACTAGTCACAAAGAATTCAAGGAAGAGGCATGCTTGCAGTCTCCCTTTGTTATAGTCTACTAAGGAGTTTATTATATTGAAAACCTTCTGTACTAGTCATGTAGGAACATGGACTGGGTAAGGGGCAGGGATGGGGGTCTTTTCCCCCAAGTAAGACTGATTTGCTTTTGGAGACATTGGCTATCTCTACAAACCCCACTTCTAGTCTGATGAAGTCCGAAGAACTGAAACCAATGCATTTCCTCCCCAGGAAGGCTTCCCGGCTTGAGAATACTGTCCTGCACAGTCACGGTTTTCTTCCTTACTGGGTTGCAGTAGATGCTTCCCATACTAGTTTCTCATTCTTGTTACTTACACATCATTCAATGGGTCCTGTCCAGCTTCTTCCATTGTAGGTCTCCTATGTTGTTAATATAAACATGTGTTATGAAGACAAAGCTTCTAGTGTTCAACACAATCATTAGCCCAGGAAGGAGCAGAGAAAAGGTTTGACTAGACAAGACAGAACCAAGACTAAACCTATGCCCCAGAGACCCTTTTCGTATTTCAGGATCAGTTGCAATATTTTGCTAGATTTCAGTAAGCCAGATCATATCTCTTCAATGAATCTCATAAATGAATCCCACTGGAGTACAGAAATCTTTTTGTTTTCACAAAAGTGTTTTTACACTTTGGCTACCTTGCCCCTTTCTTGCCTGCACATTGGTGGGTAAAGTGCTAGGAGAACTCAAGTTTGTGTCTATTGGCAAACACACCAAGAGTTTATTTCTAACCCTGACCTTCAGGGAGACTTAGGAAAAAAGAATAATAGAAAAAGTGGAGGATATAAAAGAATTGGTTGGCTGATTTCTGTTGGTCTATAGCCATCCTACTTTTTTACAAACTCTAGATATTATGGCTGGGTTGATCCTGAAATGGGAACAGATAAAGTAGCCTGAGCAACAGGATATAATGACCGAAAGGGGTTATTTTGAAAATGTCATGTTCTCAGGGATGGTATCTGCTCCACTGCATCAAAATTAAAATTCAGGACTGAACCCAATCTAACAAAAGGAGAACACCAAATCTCCTTTCACATTCCATCTTCTCTTCCTTCTCTCTTTCTTTGAAGCTTTTTTTGTTTTAGTTTTAATTCCCCTTTTAATTCCTTCTTGTACCTTCTTCTCCTTTCATAGCCCTCCCTGCATTTCCCTTTTCTTTCTACTCTCTTTACACATTAGGAAGCCCAGCTTGTGATGATGCCCTTGAGCTCACCCTTCTCTTCCCAACAGAGATTCCTTCCGCTCCCACTGAGATTTCCAACTGAATGTCACAAGTTTCAGAAAAGGTATCTCCTTGATGATGGCATTCTCCACATACAGCTGGACCTGTCATCTCTAGCCGGGTGGGGCAGCATGTCATAGTAGATAGGGGTGGGTGGGGTGAAAGTAACTCCTTGTCATCTCTGTAGGCAGAGTGAAAGCAGAGTTCAGAACTTTAGGACAGTTTAATTTTCTTCCTATGGAACTAATTTCTGGACACAGTTTAAACTGCTCTGAAACAGCACTCATCTCTATGGGACACATTTCTTCATTTCCCCAAATCCATTGACCCAGCAGTAGTTGATATCATGCTCATTTCCTTCACAACCTCTGTGTGGTATGTGAGCAAATTACTGCACCCAAATCCAAACCAAGCACCTCTAGTCAATGCAGTCAAGAGACGAGAGGTAGGAACATCTGAGCAGGGTAGGAAGAATATGAGAGATGTCTTATCTATGAGCCAAGAAAATCCTCATTCTTAACCAAGTTGGATTTTTGGAGCAGCAAAACAAATTTCTTTATTTTTCCCAAGGAGGCGCTGCCAACTCATTGGGAAGGAAAGCCTGATGTTTCAAAGGTAGTTGAGTATGTGGAGGTCGAGCTGGAAGGAGGCAAGAGGAGGGTTAGGTGCAGAGACCCTACTCAACTGCTCACTTATAAAGAATTCTATCCTCATTTTTTTGAGATCTTAAATTACTGGAATAGTAGATGGGATTTTACATTATCAGTGTCACTCTACTAACCAGTTCTAGATTCTTCTCTGTATTGATGGAGGAAATGAGGCGAGACACAGAATTGGCGAGATATCTATAAAGGTGTATGCTTAGACTTCGTATCTTTCATTTCTATCCCTCTTACTTATCCATCTTCTCCACGATGTAAGTCTAACCTTTTCCAGCTAAATTATACTAATCTTAAGTCCTTGGAAAGGCCTTACAGAACATACCACTCTCTCTCCAGGAAAATCTCTCTCCCACACAATTATCTGTCATGAGCTTATCCATCCTTCCCAGCTCAGCTCAAATGCTGCTTCTTCTACACTCTCTCAGATACCACACCCTCAAATCCTGGCAGAATGAATCCCTTCAACCTCTATCCTCTTTTGTTATTTTATGTTGTTTTTAGGAATGTGCTCACAATGGTCCTCACTCCAGAGTTAACCTATAAACTTCTTGAAATAGCGCATTTTAATCAAAGCCATTTTGATTTCCCTCCTGATTTGTGCTCCAGGGGTACCATTTGCAGAATTCAATAGGAATGGTGCCCCCTGGAGTTGTTCAAGAAGAGGATGACCCTGAAAACAGAGAGTGGGTTAGATACAGAAAGCATGCAAATCAAAACCAAATTTCATTGGCTTTCATTCTATCCTGGCACTGTGAAGATGTGGTACCCAGGACATTACTTAATCTCTCTGAGGTCAGGTTTCCTGATCCATAAGATGTGCGTTATTCCTGCTTCACAAAGTTATGTGTCCTCAGTTGCTTAGTTCTCTGCAACTCTGTGGCCCTATGGACTGTAACCCACCACGCTCCTCTGTCCATGGAATTTTCCAGGCCAGACTACTGGGGTGGTTGCCACTTTCTACTCCAGAGGATCTTCCCAACCCAGGGATCAAATCTACGTGTCTTGCATCTCCTGCATTGGAAGGCAGATTTTTTACTGCTAGTGTCACCTGGGAGATTAAATGAACTAACATATGTAAAACTCCTAACCTTATGTGTGGCATTCGTAAGTACTTAATTCTCATCATTAGCCAACACAAAATATGTTTCCTTTTTTTTACATTACCTTTGCACATGGCATATGCTGAATGTTTTTAGAATGAATGAGTGAAAGAATGAGTGAATGAACAATTCATTCCACTCCCTTTATCTAGAACAGTAGATATATCCTCCCTGTCCTTTCCACCCTCCTGGGAGATGCTTACCTGTACACTCCCATTCATATACTCTCATCGGCAGTACAGCACCCCATAGCAGAATTCTCAACAAAGGGCCACACCCCCCCAGAAGGCCAATCTGTAATCACTGGGGATGCAGTTCAAAAGCCTCTGTTAAACTCTTTAGAGCAGCAGGCACCTCTGATTGAGAATCAGTGATGAAGAACATATTCTCTCCATTAACTGCACCCTCCTTTTAAAGACACCACACAAGGACTTCCTTGGTGGTTTAGTGGTTCAGACTCCACAGTTCAACTGCAGGGCACATGGGTTGTCTCCTGTATTGGGTTGCAATTATTTTTATTTTAGCTATTCTAATTGATTTGCAGTAATAGCTCATCACCGTCTTGACCTGCATTTATTTACCTAATGATTAACGATGGTGAACATTGCTTAAATACCATTTATATATTCCCCTTGGTTAGATGTCTCTTCATGTTCTTTGCCTATTTTCTTCTTGGATTATTTTTTCTTGGTGAGTTTGGGTAATTATTTTTATATTTTAAGTACAAATCCCTTGTCAAGTATGTGATTTGCAAACATTTTCTTCCAGTCTATAGCTTTTCTTTCATCCTATTAACAGTTTTCACAGAGCAAAATTTTAAAATTTTAATGTCAGTTTATGGATATTTTTTCTTTTATGGATCATGCATTTGTTTGATCCAAGCCCTAAGTCCATAAGCTATTTTACTATGTTTTCTTCTAATTTTAGTTTTCCATTCTATATTTAAGTCTATGATCCATTTTCAGTTAATTTTTGGTATGAGGTTTTATATTGAGGTTCATTTCCTTATCTATGAATGTCCAATTCCTCCAGTACTGTTTGTTGAAAACACTAACATTCTTCCAATGAATTGTTTTTGCACCTTTGTCAAAAATCTATTGGCCAAATCATGGTCTTTCAACAGGCTCATCTAGTTAAATCCAGTTGTGGTAATACAACATTTAGCTCCTAGGTAAATGCTGTTGTAAGTGAAAATTTTTTTCCTTTTCAAAGGAAAAGTAGAACTATAGAGTTAAATCTCTTTTTTTCTGGGTTTCTCAAGTAACTCTATTAGCATTTGAGCTTCCCTAGTAGCTCAGATGGGAAAGAATCTGCCTGCAATGCTGGAGACATGGGTTTGATCCCTGGGTCAGGAAGATCCCCTGTGGAGAAGGAAATGGCAACCCACTCCACTTAGTATTCTTGTCAGACATGACTGAGCAGCTAACAAACAAGTAACTCTCAGCATTTAGCAAGTGCATATGTATGACTAATTAGTAAAGTGTATTTGGGTCTTTCTATGGAATAAAACATAGTTTGAAGTCCTGGGCCCCTGTATATATAAATTTTTAGGAGTGTGGCCCATATGTTCTATTTCCTGGCACAGTGTGTAATCCATGAATGTGAACCACTTGCTGTGAATACAAACCCAAATACATGCCTTCTTGATGTAGTTCTGTTCATGTGACCCTGGCAAATAGAAAGAATGATATATGTATCAAGAAGATAAAGACCTATTTAACACATCAGTTTTTTTTTAAATGAATCTAAAAACAATTAACTCTTTAGATTCCCTATGGCACTCCTTACACCTAGCTGTCCTCTTGTAAAGAGACACCAGAGAACTCTAAGCTTCATCGGCTTAGGGAAACAAAGAATTGATGGTTTCTATTTACTGTTTTGAGTCTGGACTGTTTATCTCAACAGCTTAGTTATACTGAGAACTGCTCCTGTTTTGTTCCAGTACCTGAGGCTATAGAGGAGGAGTATACTAATTTGCATGACTGCAGAATGCAGTTTTAACCATCTTCTTAGAAATCCCACAAGTCAGAAGGATTTGTGCTGTCATGCTATTTTAGCTCCCTACAAATATCACCATATAGCAAGACAAATTGTTGCAGTGTCAGGAATTAACTTTGTTTTCTGATTAAGGAGAATTCGTTTTCAGTCATTGGATTGTATAATGGAAGAAGATCAGAAATGTAGCCTTAATACAGTTTAAAGATCTTGCATTACTCTTTAACAAGCAGATATGTGAAAAACGAAATCTTTTGAGATTTAAAAGAGATTCACTTATTTTGCATTTTGTATAACTTTTCATAACATTAAGACTAACTTGTCAATCAAAACTAATAGAATAAAATAAAATTTCCTATAACATTATTAGAGCTCTTCACAAGGTAACAGTGAATTTGCACAATTTGTAATCAGAGTTTATGACATCAGGATGGTAGAGGGCTTGGGAATGCCCATGGAGGCTGGAAGCTGTGTGATGTGGTCTCCGACATAGCAACAGTGAATGTCCCTGCATAGGTCTGCCATCAAGGGATGGGGTTCAGTGGATGGCTGCCCCTCAGTCCTCACAGCAGTTGGATGGGGAGAATGTCAGTAGGGTCAGTAGGGACCATGATGAATGGCTAACTCTTCTCTCCCACTTTCCTGAAAGAACAAAACTGAAGATCCTGGTTATAATACAAAGAAGGGTGGGTGGCAAGGGGAAGAAGCGATACAAAACATTGATATCAGGCATCCCATTGATCTTTAAAAGGCAGGCTGAGGAACAGATTTGACTTGATGAAAAAAAAAATGATCTTTTTTTGTACCTTGATTTCTATGGGAGCATTCATTCATTCCATTTATGCAGTGTTTTACGATGACCTATTTTGATGGGAGTTTTGGGCTTCCCTGTGGCTCAAGCAATAAAGAATCTGCCTGCAATGTGGAAGACCCAGGTTCAATCCCTGGGTCGGGAAGATCCCCTGGAGAAGGGAATGGCAACCCACTCCAGTATTCTTGCCTGGAGAATTCTGTGGACAGAGGAGCCTAGCGGGCTACAGTCCATGGGATTAAAAATAGTTGGACACAACTGAGCAACTGACACTTTCACACTTAAAATAACATCTAAATGTTTCCAATTCCTATCTTTCCTCCCATTCAGAAAAGAGAATCTTGTGTTTGCTAGCATCTTCTCACTCTCTTGATCTCTGTTGATTGATCCCAGAACAGTTCCTATATTTGAACTGCCAGAGTAGAACCAGAAATGGGTGAGAAAAAGTGAGAGGGGGAAAATGAAAGAAGGTAGCTAAACTGAGCTTCATCATATCAATAAAAAGTGGGAAAGAGGGGAAGGGGAGAAAATGGATTGGGTGGAAAGGGGTGGGGAGCGTCTTGACAGGTAAATCAGCCTGAGGGCCAGGTGGTGGGAAGGAAATCAGTAGAGGACAGAAAGGTAAAGACCAGGGTGCTTCAGTCGTGAAATAAGACCTCCCCTTAATATTTAAAATTTATTTAGTAGTTTTGACAGACACAATATAAAGAATTGGCATTGCTCTTTGGCAGTAGGTGGGAGAATGAAGTCTCGTTTGGACTTGATGCTGATACTTACAGAAGCAAGGCAATGAAAATCCAGGACTCATAAGGGTTACCCCACAGCATGGAATCCAACAGATCGAAACTCTGTAGAGGGGACTTTCAATTAAGAGGAGGGACGTGTCCAACTTTGGAACTGGGCAGGCAAAGGAGCAGATTCCAGTAGAACTGACAAGACATGGGTAAAGCCCCGAATCTAAAGGGAGTCGGTAAGGATGGTGCAAATGGGAATGTGATCAACCAGAGCTAGAGCACAAGTTGAGCGCTCTCTCCGTTTTTCTACTGCCTACAGGGGTGGGAGGCTCTCATGCTTTGGAAGGAGGTCAGATGAAGTCAAGGAAACCCTGAGCTGAATTACTGCTGGAGTTACTAAAAGATCCTAAAAGGGAAAATATTTAGTAAATGTTTTTCTACTTATTTTCCTCACCTGACCATGCCTCACTGCTGATTAGTGGGTGTTTATTTGGAATATAAACAAACGTTGATTTTTATGATTGCTGTCATGTACCATTCTAAGTATTGGAATTCAAATATATTCAAATTAAACTCATTTAAATTCTATGCATATTTGCATAATGCCTATTGTTTATATAGTATTTTAATTTTGCTGATTTTGCCGATAATATTCTTACAGCAATTTTTCTATATCTAGGATCACACACTGCATTTAGTTGTCCATGTCTTTTTCTTAATTATTATTGAAGTATAGTTGATTTGCAATGTTGTGTTACTTTCCAGTATGCAGCAAAGTGAATCAGTTATACATATACATATATTCACTATTTTTTTAGATTCTTTCCACATATAGGTCTTTACAGAGTATTGAGTAGAGTACCCTGTGCTATACAATAGGTCCTGACTGATTTTATGTATAGTAGTGTATATGCCAATCCCAATCTCCCAGTTTATCCACTTGCTCTCTGGTAACCATAAGTTTGTTTTCTATATCTGTGACTCTATTTCAGTTTCATAAGTAAGTTCATTTGTACCATTTTTTAAAATTCCACATATAAGGAATATCATATGGTATTTGTCTTTCTCTGTCTTACTTCACTCAGTATAATAATCTCTAGGTCCATCCATGTTGCTGTAAATGGCATTATTCCCTTCTTTTTTATGGCTGAGCAATATTCCACTGTGTATATGTACTACATCTCTTCATCCATTCCTCTGTTGAGAGACATTTAAGTTGCTTCCGTGTCTTGGTTATTGTAAATAGTGCTGCAATGAATATTGTGGTGCATGTATCTTTTCAAATTATGATTTTCTCTGGATATATGCCCAGGAGTAGGATTGCTGGATCATATGGTAGTTCTATATTTAGGGATTTTTAAAATGTGTTTGCTTTTTGCCAGGCCACCTAGCTTGTGGTATCCTGCATACCCACCAGGAATGAACCTGAGCTCCCAGCAGCAAAAGTGCAGAGTTCTAACCACTGGACTGCCAGGGAATTCTCTATATTTAGTTTTCTAAGGAATCTCCATACTGTTCATATTGGCAGCACCAATTTACATTCTCACCAACAGTGTTGGAGAGTTCCCTTTTCTCCACACTCTGTCCAGCATTTATTGTTGGCAGATTTTTTGCTGATGGCCATTCTGACCAGCGTGAGGTGATATCTCACTATAGTTTTGATTTGCATTTCTCTGATGCTTGGAGGGGGCAGGAAGAGAAGGGGACGACAGAGGATGAGATGGCTGGATGGCATCACCGACTCAGATGGGCATGAATCTGAGTAAACTCCGGGAGTGTGTGATGGACAGGGAGGCCTGGCATGCTGCGATTCATGGGGTCTCAAAGAGTCGGACACGACTGAGCGACTGAACTGAACTGAACTGAACTGAATAATTAGTGATGTTGAGCATCTTTTCATGTGCTTTTTCACTATCTGTATGTCTTCTTTGGAGAAAAGTCTGTTTAGATATTCTGCCCATTTTTTGATTGGGTTGTTTGTTTTTTTGATATTGAGCTTCATAAGCTGTTTGTATATTTTGGAGACTATTCCCTTATTGGTTACTTTGCTTGCAAATATTTTCTCCCATTCTGAGGATTGTCTTTTGGTCTTGTTTATGGTTTCCTTTGCTGTGCAAAAACTTTTATATGGTCTCATTTGTTTATTTTTACTTTTATTTTTATTACTCTAGGAGGTGGATCAAGAACTATCTTGGTTTGCAGTTGTCTTGTCTTTGTAGTCTCCTTTTATATGAAACAGTTCTGCATTCTTTTGTCTTCATGACCCTGATATTTTGAAGACTGTAAGCCAGTTGTTGCATGAAGTATTCCTCATAGTACATAATCTTCTTAATATTAAGAAAGCTACAGATAGAGAATATTCTTGTTCAAGGAACCTGCAAAATTACTCCACATTGCTTAATTTTACAGATGAGAAATCTAGTCTGTAAGCTAATTTAGAGTTAATTTTATAAGAGTACTCCAGACATTACAATTTCATTAGGCAGTTGACACATATAAAAGGTTCGGTGGGGGCTGCAGTACATTCAGAAGGTCCAATGAAGGCATCAGGAGGCTGAAGACTCATGAGACTTGGAGATAGAGAACACAGAGCATCAGGCCCCCCATGAACAGGACCCCTCAGCAGAAGGGACCACATTGTTACATCTTTTGAAGATGGTCATCATATGTCTTTCTAGGACTTGGCCACTCCCTTATCAAGTGAGGAGTCCAAGTCCCTTCCTCCTCTAATCTGGCCAAACTTGTGACTGTTTTCGTAAATAGAATGCAGTGACATTGAGTGGCTTCCAAGTCTAGGTTTGTAAAGTCCCTTTAACTTTTGCCTGGTTCCCCTGGAATTTAGCCACCACACTTTGAGGAAGCCTGAGCAGCCCATGAAAAGGCTCAAAGTATTGGGCTCACAGGTCCGGTTGAGCTGCTTGGAAACAGCCGGTTCCAGTCTTCCAGCCATATGAGTGAGAAATCTTGAAGGCAAGTCCTCCATCCTCCAATCAAACAGTCCCAGCTAACACCTTGGAAAAGAGACTAGCTGTTCCCATGGGAGTCTGCCCAAGCTGCAGATTTGTATGAAAAAAAGGAAATATCTTAACTGTCTTCAGCATCTAAGTTGTATGTATGGTTTGTTGTTCCACAGATGTAGATAACCAGAATGCTGTCTAACTTTCAGGTCCTGCGAGCAGGAGGCAAGAAACCAAGGGTGAGGAGCTTAGAGTCCTTCAGACACAGAACCAAGAACAGGGTCCCAGGTCAAGCATACTGCAACCGCAGGTACCCAGCCAGAAGAAGTTAAACAGAGGGGCTCTTTCCATCTACTGGACCTCATGAGCAAGACTCCGTAGTCACTCCTGAAAGACTGCAGCTGAGAAACCCTGAGGGTCATCCCCAGGTCCCTGCGTGGCTCCAAGGAACCTTCACCTTCCTGCACGCCATCCTTGGCCTTCACACCAAACACCACATCTCATCTCTGTCCTGCTTCTCCAGTTTGTAGTGAGTCCCTTCCATACACTCTCTGCCTCACCCTCAGTGCTTAACTCCAGGATTTTGAAACTGGGACACTTGAAACAGTGAATGGTAAGCAGGCACCTCTACAGTATTGACCCAAAGTGTGCAAAGGCAATCAGAGCCATCATGCCTAAGACCAACCCATCTCCATAGGAGCCACTGCGCCAACTACCCAAGTCCTGAGACTGTCTCAGGAAGATAAAGCTCATCTATTCCCGCAATCACTTCCCAAATGCGGGGAGAGGTTTTCTCCCACAGGTTGATAGCAGGCCCCTTGACAGTCATAGAAAGAGCTTTCATTCTTTCCTCAAATTTATTAGCCACTCATTTTCCTTTTCTCAAGCACATCTAGGGAGTAGTTGAAAGGCTTAATTGCAATTGATAAACTCTAATTAGGGACTTACGGTTTCTCTAGAGTTTAGGACCAATAGCTACAGACTCTTATTAGAAAATGTAATGAATGTATTCCCATTACATTTTCACTTACTAGTGGAGAAACCAGAACAGTGGTGGGAGGCTTTTCACAAAAATGAAAAAAGTTAGGTAAATTACCATTTTAAAGTCTCATTACAGAAGGAAGACACTCTTAATGCAAGCTTGTTCAGCTAAATGAGTAAAAATGCTTCTCCACACTTTTGAAAAAAAATTCCCTTGTTTTAAAATAAATTAAGGCTGAAAAAGATATTCCAGTTTCCAGTGAAATCAGCTCCTCATGGATTGGGAAAAATGTAATCATGGTCATAAAGGGCAAATGAAACAAATTTCCCGTGGCTAAGACACAAAGTTAACATCTGATTATTCAAGGGAAGGATAATATTTCACAGTTCTGTCCATGCTATGAGAGTAGACATTAAAGTTACTGTACTAAGACATATCTCCACCAATCTACCAAAATGACAAAAATTCCACAAATAAAGATTCACTACTTTTCACTAAACCTTTTTGCATTTGGAATCAGCCTGTTAAAATACTATTACTCCTGGAAAGAGTACTATATCAATTATGACCAGTTATTGAGGTTTTATCTTAAACATTTTGCAATGAAGAATTGCTGCCTTAAAAGGAGAAAGCAAATGTCCTGAGTGAATGAGGGTACAGGACAGATGCTTTGGATGTGAAAAGGAATTTCACAGCTTTCCAGGAAAGCTGGTGTTTGTGGGATACAGAAAGTTGAAGTTGAAGAGCTAGTCTTCTCATCTTCTAGGGTTGGGCTTCATTTTTGTTAGCAGACCCAGAGTAAACTATCTTCTAATTGTGTGTTGTGTGTGTTAGTCGCTAGTCGTGTCCAGCTCCGTGGTCTGTAGCCAGCCAGGCTCCTCTGTCCGTGGAATTCTCCAGGCAAGAATACTGGAGTGGGTTGTCATGCCCTTCTCCAGGAGATCTTCCCAATCCAGGCATTGAACCCTGGTCTCCCACAATGCAGGCAGATTCTTTGTCATCTGAGCCACCAGGGAAATCCAGGATTCTAACTACATAAAAGTAATGACGGAATTAAGCATAATGAAAGTTTACTCATGCTATGCTTTTCCTCTTTAGCTGAAAGTCTTCTGCACTTTTTTTCCCTCACTTTTTTCCCCTTGCAAATGCCTGGTCTCTTCTCAAGATGTAGCTCCTTTGTGAAACTTTCCAGGAATCTCCAACTTCTAGAGCAATTAATTATCCTGTCTTATTTATTCTTACAGAATTTTGTACATACCTCCATTATAAATGTATAGCCCCTGTTAGAACATGAGCTCTTAATTTTTTTTGACCACACCCTGCAGCATCAGAGATCTTAGTTCCTCTGCCAGGGATTGACTTAGTGACTAAACAACAACTAAGGACCAAACTCCCATCCCACACAGTGGAACCGTGTGGAAGGTCAGAGTCTTCACCACTGGATGGTCAGGGAAGTCCCAGCTCCTAATACTTTGATGGTGCCTACAGGTGAAGAATATGCCTGCCAATGCAGGAGAGATGTGAGTTCAATCCCTGGGTTGGGAAGATCCCCTGGAGGATGGCATGGCAACCCACTCCAGTATTCTTGCCTGGAAAATCCCACGGACAGAGAAGCCTGGCAGACTACAGTCCATAAAGTTGCAAAAAGTCAGACACAACTGAAGCAGCTTAACATGCACACAGGCAAACAGAAGAGGGTCTAAAGGTTAAGAGATGTGAGAAGCATTACGGCACCTGTAATTTCTGTGCTATTGAATTCTTTTCCAATTCAAATGCAACCCATATGTTATTTTTCCTTCTGGAACATTCAGAATAGAGACAAATAGAAAGCATCAGCAATATGCAAATCAAGAAACTATTCCCAGTTAATGAGTATATATTGGCAGGCATTTTACCAAGCTTACTTAACAAAGCAAATCTCCTAAGAAATAAACTTGATGAGACCCTATTATATAACATCCGAACCTGTACATTTGCAAATCAGAAAAACAAAACTCTGAAATTAGCAACAAGTGCCTTGATACAAGGAAACAGCCATTTAAGGCCAGGCCAAAAACAGCACTCAGTAGAATCGGAACAAGCAGAAAAGGGTGCAGAGCCAGAAATAAATAATTCACTAATTTTCTATAAGGATAGATTGGAAGTTAATCCTCAAATACCATGATATAGCATTTTTATTTATTCTATCTATCTAACATTTAGATACTGAGTTAACTGAACAGTAAACTATTGTTTTTGTTCATCAGCGTGAGTTCAGGCATTCTCAATCCTTTGATGAAATTTTCAAAAATTAGAAATAATTTCTCAAGTATTATCATAGAGAGTTATCTCAGTCAATTCTACCGATCCCAAAATTGCAAAGATAATTTGTAAAGGTAACCTTGGTATTCAGAATGAATCCAACAGATAAGCTTTTTTCCTTACAGAATTTTCCCCTAAGAGGCACGTTTCTGTCTGATGTGCTATATAGCCTCCGAGCAGACATTCTCTCTAATTTTATACTCCTAAGTGCTAGTACAGTGACTAACACATGTGGGCACTCAATAAGCATCTGTTTATGAGTGAATCAAAAGGGTGCCAGAGCTCCTTTCAGCTAAACCCCAAAGGTGAAGCAGTTGAGTGTTTTACTGATGGGTACATAGTCTATTTTGCTGTTGATGATAAATATCATACAATAAACCTATTGGTACAACAGTGACTTTCATTAAATCAAACTGTTTGTGTGTGTGTCTTGATTTTTTACCAGCTGAGCCACAAGGGAAGCCCAAGAATACTGCAGTGGGTAGCCTATCCCTTCTCCAGTGGATCTTCCAGACCCAGGAATTGAACCAGAGTTTCCTGCATTGCAGGTGGATTCTTTACCAGCTGAGCTATCAGGGAAGTCCTTATGTTAAACAGCTCATGTAAATGCTATCCTTTTTTTTTTTTAATAGTGAAATCTCTATAATTTTTTTTTAATGTGTTCTTGAAGAGAAGATGGATCTAAATGGGATCAATGAGAACTCTGAGATACTTTCTCACTTCTGGTTTAGTTTGGAATCCAGAAAATAGTGGTAATGAAGATCAAAGATATGGGGTTTCATGCAAAAGAGCATCCTTGTCCAAAGGCACATCAGCTCAAGTTTTTATACCCTATGTATGAAACTTCCCATTCTTCATCTCTAAACCAAAGTGAGCCCAAAAAGCTTTTCTGAATCAAATTCAGATTGATTTGGGTCACTATCTCAAAACTAGAATCTGAATGAGGATTCTTCATGTCAAATTTTAGTTGTTTTTAATTAAATTTTAGTTATTATTTATTTCTTAAAGCCATAAAGTACCATCTTTCCTCATGTGTTCCTCCAAAACTAGAAAAGTAGATATTTCCTTTTCTGACAAAGACATATGCCAAAGTCATAACTGCTACTTAAAATGGGGAAGATGGTAGGAAAAAATTAGTCTAATTAACACTTGGCAGAAATGCATCACTACACATATTTTTAATTAAAGTTTCTGAAACTAGATTTGGTGTCAACACAATCAGTAGTTGTCACCATTTGTATTGACACATCAAGGTAAAATTGTAACTCTGGGATCAAGGAAGAGTAATAAGTAGTGACAGTAAAGAAGTCTTTTATTATTTTGTAGGTTGAGTTATGCACAGAAAACTCTTCTTAGATTAGAGTCAAGAAATGGTGCGTGCAAACACGATCAACTTAAAGGACTGAAATGCTAAATAGTTCAGCTCTCGTTGGTTTGATTAAAACAGCATCTTTTATTCCTTAGAAAATATCCTGTCTTGGAGAGACCACATTTATTGTTCTCAGGCAGTGCTTTTGTGCAGTGGCTCTAAGTAATAAAATAGTTCTTAAGCTGGAACCAGAAGTATGCTAGCTTGTGGGAAGTCTAACCCAGTTCAAACCAAGAGGCAGGAGGGCTCAGAAATGACCTGATAGCTAAGCCACAGTCATCAAGACAGTATGGTACTGGCACAAAGACAGAAATATAGATCAATGGAACAGAATAGAAAGCCCAGAGATAAATCCACGAACTTATGGACACCTTATCTTTGACAAAGGAAGCAAGGATATACAATGGAAAAAAGACAACCTCTTTAACAAGTGGTGCTGGGAAAGCTGGTCAACCACTTGTAAAAGAATGAAACTAGAACACTTTCTAACACCATACACAAAAATAAACTCAAAATGGATTAAAGATCTAAATGTAAGACCAGAAACTATAAAACTCCTAGAGGAGAACATAGGCAAAACACTCGCCGACATAAACCACAGCAAGATCCTCTATGACCCACCTCCCAGAATATTGGAAATAAAAGCAAAACTAAACAAATGGGACCTAATGCAACTTAAAAGCTTTTGCACAACAAAGGAAACTATAAGTAAGGTGAAAAGACAGCCCTCAGACTGGGAGAAAATAATAGCAAATGAAGAAACAGACAAAGGATTAATCTCAAAAATATACAAGCAACTCTTGAAGCTCAATTCCAGAAAAATAAATGACCCAATCAAAAAATGGGCCAAAGAACTAAACAGACATTTCTCCAAAGAAGACATACAGATGGCTAACAAACACATGAAAAGATGCTCAACATCACTCATTATCGAGAAATGTAAATCAAAACCACAATGAGGTACCATTACTCGCCAGTCAGGATGGCTGCTATCCAAAAGTCTATAAGCAATAAGTGCTGGAGAGGGTGTGGAGAAAAGGGAACCCTCTTACACTGTTGGTGGGAATGCAAACTAGTATAGCCGCTATGGAAAACAGTGTGGAGATTTCTTAAAAAACTGGAAATAGAACTGCCATATGACCCAGCAATCCCACTTCTGGGCATACACACAGAGGAAACCAGATCTGAAAGAGACACGTGCACCCCAATGTTCATCGCAGCACTGTTTATAATAGCCAGGACATGGAAGCAACCTAGATGCCCATCAGCAGATGAATGGATAAGGAAGCTGTGGTACATATACACCATGGAATATTACTCAGCCATTAAAAAGAATTCATTTGAACCAGTCCTAATGAGATGGATGAAGCTGGAGCCCATTATACAGAGTGAAGTAAGCCAGAAAGATAAAGAACATTACAGCATACTAACATATATATATGGAATTTAGAAAGATGATAACGATAACCCTATATGCAAAACAGAAAAAGAGACACAGAAGTACAGAACAGACTTTTGAACTCTGCGGGAGAAGGTGAGGGTGGGATGTTTCGAAAGAACAGCGTGTATATTATCTATGGTGAAACAGATCACCAGCCCAGGTGGGATGCATGAGACAAGTGCTCGGGCCTGGTGCACTGGGAAGACCCAGAGGAATCGGGTGGAGAGGGAGGTGGGAGGAGGGATCGGGATGGGGAATACATGTAAATCCATGGCTGATTCATATCAATGTATGACAAAACCCACTGAAAAAATAAATAAATAAATAAAGGGGAAAAAAAAAAAAAAAAGAAATGACCTGATAGCTGTAAATAGAACCCCTATCTATTGTCATACAGTCTGACCAGCAGAGAGAAAGGGTTGGCCAATTTTCCTATTTTACATTACTGTGCTAATTCAACCCCTTTATTATATGGAATGGAGACACAGTCATTGAGATAAAAAATAAATAAATAAATAAATAAGACAGATCATGTGGATACACAAGAACCAACCCTTGCAGTTCTCGGGATCTGAGGTAATTCTGTTAACCATGTTTTTGTTGTTCCATGGTTAAGTCATGTCTGACTCTGCGACCCCATGAACTACAGCACACTAGGCTTCCCCGTCTTTCACTGTCTCCCGGAGTTTGCTCAAACTCATATCCATTGAGTCAGTGATGCCATCCAACCATCTCATCTTCTGCCACCCCCTTCTCTTCCTGCCTTCAATCTTTCCCAGAATCTGGGTCTGTTCCAATGAGTCAGCCCTTCACAACAGGTGGCCAAAGTATTGGAGCTTCAGCTTCAGCATCAGTCCTTCCAGTGAATATTCAGGGTTGATTTCCTTTCAGAATGACGTGTTGGATCTCCTTGCAGTCCAAGGGACTCTCAAGAGTTCTCTCCAGCACCTCAGTTCAAAAGCACCAATTCTTCGGCACTCAGCCTTCTTTATGGTCCAAATCTCATATCCATACATGACCACTGGAAAAGTCATAGCTTTGACTATACAGACCTTTGTTGGCAAAGTGACGTCTCTGCATTTTAATACACTGAATAGGTTTGTCACAGCTATTCTTCCCAGGAGCAAGCATCTTTTAATTCATGACTGTAGTCACCATCCACATTGATTTTGGAGCCCAAGAAAATGAAATCTGACACTGTTTCCACATTTCCCCCATCTACTTACCATGAAGCAATAGGACCAGATGTTATCATTGTTTTGTGAATGTTGAGTTTTAAATCAGCTTTGGTACGCTCCTGTTTCACCTTCATCAAGAGGCTCTTTAGTTCCTCTTCACTTTCTGCCATTAAAATGGTGTCACCTGCATATCTGAGGTTGTTGATATTTCTCCTGGCAATCTTGATTCCAGCTTGTGCTTCATCCAGCCTGGCATTTCACATGATGTACTCTGCATATAAGTTAAATAAGCAGGGTGACAATATACAACCTTGACATACTCCTTTCCCAATTTTGAAGCAGTCAGTTTTTCCATGTTCAGTTCTAACTGATGCTTCTTGTCCTGCATACAGGTTTCTCAGGAGGCAGATAATGTGGTCTGGTAATCCCATCTCATTAAGAATATTTCACAGTTTGTTGTGATCCACACAGTCAAAGGCTTTAGCATAGTCAATAAAGCAGGGGTTGATTTTTTTAAATTCCCTTGCTTTTTCTATGATTCAGCACATGTTGGCAATTTGATCTCCGGTTCCTCTACCTGTTCTAAATCTAACTTGTACATCTGGAAGCTCTTGGTTCACGTACTGCTGAAGCCTAGCTTGAAGGATTTCAAGTTAACCTTGTACTCCTTGCTTTCACTCTTGGCTTGTGACACTGGCCTCTCACAAGGTCTTGCTTTACTGGGGCTATCTGTTTTATCATCCTATGTCCTTATTTTTAGATGAGGCGACTACTTCCTACTACATAGGACTATTGTGAAGATTAATGCCTAAATTACTAAAAAGTACTTAGAACAAGTGTGCGTTTTTAAAATCCATTCAGAGACTTCTCTTTCTTTCAACCTTCCAAACTTCCTGCCCCAATCTCATTCTCAGCTGATAACCTGCTTTATATTTCTGCAAATCCAAAGCAGTGAGAAGAGAAAATCCATGAACTCCCACCACCACCTCACCTTGCTAACAAGCCTCTGTGCCAAGCTATTCTGCCTCCCAGCCTGGTACTACAGAGCAGGTCTGTCTGTGCACCCCTCCGCTCATGCATCAAGCCCCCTCCCTCTTGCCAACACAAGGTCACCACACTTGCAATGTTCCTCTCTCTTCCCTGTATTATCATTTCCTCCTCTCTAGTGTATCATGCCCACCAGCATACAAACAAACCGTAACTTATCCTACCTTGACAAAATAAAAATCAAAGACCTTCTCTTGACTCTCACATCACCTCTGACTACCACCCCTCTATCTTTTTTCCCTTTAGGGCAAAACTTGCAGAAAGAATTGTTTCCTTTTTTCCCAATTTCTCTTGTCATATATTGTATTGAAACCACTCCCACTGAGCTTTCACTCCCGCATGGATCCACCAAAACCGCCGCTCCTGAAGCCATTAATTCCCACATCTCCAAACCCAGCTGCCTCCCTTGGCCATCTGTAGCATCTGCCTCTTCTCCTCCTTCACTACTGCCTTCCCACTCCTTGTTTCCCCCCATCTCCCTGGGCCTCAAGCTCTATTTCATATCCTGGTGTTTCTTTACCTCCCAGATCTCTAAATAGTGATGAGATCCAGGGGTAGTTATTAAACCTTTTTTCTTCTCTACCTACTTTTCCCTAGTTAGTCTTCTTCTGTGTCACATGCTGGCATTCTCAAATATATGCCTGAAGGTCAGTTATCTCCATATTTATGCCTGCATTGCAGGAGACCCAGGTTCGATCTCTGGATTAGGAAAATCTCCTGGAGAAGGGAACAGCTACACACTCCAGTATTCTTGCCTGAAGCAAGTATTCTTTCCTGTAGCCTGGTGGGCTACAGTCCATGGGGTCACAAAAAGTTGGACAAAATTGAGCAACTATCACGTTCACTTTCACTTTATGCCTAGTAAGCACCACAAACCTATATCCAACTGAACATCTGATCATCCCCTCCATGGGGGAAACCTGCTTCCCATGGTTTTCCTTGTCACAGGAAAAGACAATTTTATCCTTCCAGTTGTTCTGTCAGTCTTGATTCCCCTCTTCCTCTGAACTCCACATATAAATGGTCAGCAAATTCTGTCAGATCCATCTTTAAAATATGTCCAAAGCTTACCACCTGCTTCTCACACTCTCCATGACTCTGAGCTCCATCCCAGTCTCTATTGCCTGCCCCCTGGGGTGTTATAGTAGCTTCCCAGACACCTGGGCCCCAGCAGTCTGCTCTCAGCACGTCAGCCAGAGGGAGCTTTTAATAGAAGAAATCAGAATATGTCACTCTTCTACCTCCCACACCCAGGGATTCTCATTTGACTTGAGAGTAAAGGCTGAAGTCACTACAGTGGCCTCTTAATAATGCCCAACACAAACCAGCCCTTCCCTGCACTCATCAGCCTCCGTCCTTGTCTCCTCTATTCTCCTTATTCTGCAACCCAGCCTTTCTGGTTGCTCAGCGCCTTGGCACTGGCTGTTCCCTGGGCCTAGAATGCTTTTCCACATGACTTGTTACCCGACCTCCCCTTGGATGCTAATTCAAATATCACCTTCTCCAGGAGGTCCTCCTGACCACTGCTTTCAAAATTCAACTCTCAGACTTCCCTGGTGATCCAGTGGTTAAGGATCCATCTTCCAATTCAGGGGACACAGTTTTGGATTCCTGGTAGGGGAGGATCCCCCATGCCCACAGGGCAACTGAAGCCCATACGCCACAACTACTGAAGCCTGCGTGCCTAGAGCCCCTGATCCACAACAAGAGAAGCCACCACAAGGAGAAGCTCATGCACCGCAACAAAGAAAGCCCGCATACAGCAGTGAAGACCCAGTGTGGTCAAAAATAAATTAATCAATTTTTAAAAATCATGCCATCCTCCTGTCCACTCCCCTTTCCTGCCTTATTATCCTTCATAGCATTCATCACCATTTAGTATACTTCTTATCTCACTTGTTTGAGAAATTGCCTCCATGTGAGAATGGAAGTTTCATGAGAGCAGGGTTTTGTTATGTTTTGTTTCTGCATTTTCAGCAGGTGGAAGAATACTTGGAACAAAGTAGGCCCTCAAGAAATATTCAAATAGTGACTGGCACAGGGTAAATGTTCCATAAACATCAGCAATAATTATCATCTGCTCTCAACTGACCAATTTTACTTCTCTGAGCAGAGGGCAGTTCATGGGGAAATTTCAGTTTCAAGAGGACGTGCCATGAAGAGGAACGAAACTGGGTCATTTGTAGAGATGTGGATGGACATAGACGCTGTCATATAGAGTGAAGGCAGTCAGAAAGAGAAAAATAAAGGTTGTCTATTAATGCACATATGTGGAGTCTAGAAAAATGGTACAGATGAACCTATTTGTAGGACAGGAATAGAGACACAGCCGTAGAGAACAGACATGTGGACCCAGGAAGGAAAGGGAAGGGTACAACGAACTGAGAGAGCAGCATTGACAATACAAACTAAGTGTGTAAAATAGATAGCTGGTGGGAAGCCGCAGGATGGCCCCAGGAGCTCAGCTCAGTCATCTGTGATGACCTAGAGGGGCGGAAGGTGGGGGGCGGAAGGGGAGGCTCACTGTGGGGGATGTATATATAATTATAGCTGACTCACTTTGTTGTAGAGCAGAAACCAACGCAATATTGTAAAATAATTATACTCAGTTAAAAAGAGAGAGAAAGGACAAGGGCTAAGCAAACTCCCCGGGAGTCTGTCTATGTTTTTGCAGAGCAAACAGCAGCCTGCTCATACTACGGAGCCCTGGCCTTCCACCTGAATTCCACCCTGAGAAGCTGGTGAACTGTGCACTCTGCTGGCCCCCTCTGCCCTGCCCCCCATTTGTCATCCCTGGATAGAGAAGGGAGGGACCAAGGACTGCTGCTGCCGCTGCTAAGTCACTTCAGTCGTATCTGACTCTGTGCGACCCCATCCCTGGGATTCTCCAGGCAAGAACACCGGAGTGGGTTGCCATTTCCTTTCCCAATGCATGAAAGGGAAAAGTGAAAGTGAAGTCGCTCAGTCATGTCCGACTCTTCGCGACCCCATGGACTGCAGCCCACCAGGCTCCTCCATCCATGGGATTTTCCAGGCAAGAGTACTGGAGCGGGGTGCCATTGCCTTCTCCGGGATCAAGGACTACTGTGACAGAAAAGATCAGAACAACAATGGATGGAAACCAAAGCATCTAGAAGAATCAGTAGGCTGTTAATGGCAGTTCTCTCTGGGAGGGTGGTGTTTTGTTGTTGTTGTTGTTGTTTTTAATATTCTGTGATAAACAAATAGAAGAAAAAGGTTTGAAAACTTCATTTTATAAAAATGAGAAAGAAAAGTTACATTCGGAGATTCTTCTGCCAGCAGCATATCTCCAGAAAAGTCCAGAATAGCAAATACCCTGAGACTGAAACCTGCTGTCCTGGGGGCACCTGTGTCCTGAGAGAGGGCGGGAGACGCATCCCTTCCAACATCCTCGGGCAGGAGCTTCACCCTACTCGTTTCGCTTACTGTGATGCTGTGAGCACCAAGCAATATTCTGATAATTTAGTATCCCAGGAAAATTGCCTACAGGGAGAGGCACGAGAGCATTCATCTTGCCGAGAGTTACATTTTCTTCATTAAAAATTAATATATTAGCTTTCTGGATTCGGTTTTTAAGATGATGAAATTTTTTTTGCGGATCCTAGCTGAGAACAAGCTCAAAGCCATTTTATTCAGAAATCCTATTTCCTTCTGGCTAACATGTTTGCCCTTGTATGTCCCTGGCTGAATGTGAGTCCTGCATCTTTACCTGGTAGTAAAAAGTGGCCCTGAATTTCAGGTAACAGCTGCAACCAATGACCAGGCCCATGGCGAAAGATCAAATATTTTGTTGACACTATGGTGAGCAAGAGATGGGAGACTCCACTGAAAGAAACAAATGTGTTTATGATGACAGAGAAGTAACTATAGCTCACTTTGGTGGACGGCTGCACGTTAAAATTTTATATCATGCCTGTAGCTAAAAATTGTAATCTCCTTCTTGGCTAGTGAATGATACAATTAATGCCTAGCAATATCTCTATAATTTTATTTGCATAAAAATCTCCCAGGGAGCTTATTTTAATTGGAATCCTAGAACCCACTCTCATACTCTGCTTTTGGTCAGCACGAGTATGGACCTTGTTTGGCAACTCAGTTCTACGCTTTCAAATCCAGCAAGGCTCAGCCGCATCTCCTTGTTCTGCTTTCCTCCGTCTGTTTTTGCTCCATTTGTCTCCTGCGTGCATGCCTGCTCAGTCACTCAGTCGTGTCCGACTCTTTGCAACCCTGTGGACTATAGTCCACCAGGCTCCTCTGTCCATGGGATTCTTCAGGCAAGAATACTGGAGTAGGTTCCCCTGCCCTTCTCCAGGGGATCTTTCTGACCCAGGGATCAAATCCAACTCTCCTGTGTCTCCTGCAATGCAGGTGAGTTCTTTACCCACTGAACCACCTGGGAAGCCCCTTGCCTCTCTGATCTATTTGTCCTGTAGCTCCTCCCCCTACCCTTCAGGTCTGATGTCTGTTAAGCCTCCTTCAGACCTCAGCTCAGCTTCTATCTTTGGTCCATTCTTTTTCCTCAGATTCGTAGTTTGCGATCACCCCAACCCTGATTTTAGGTGCATGATGGAATGAGAACAGAGGCTGGGAGCCATTGCCATAGGAAAAATATGTATTCAAGTTTAGAGTCCAGGAAAAAAATAAAGGACTCTGCATTCTTAAATAACTCCAGGAGATTCTGATATACTGTGTGTATTGTGGGAGGTCTTTGGATCACATTTTGAGAAACACTTTAAAAGGCAATATGCATATTTCAAATTACAGATCTTAATCCACTAGGGGGCCATGACATCAATTTAATGGGTCACTACCAGTATTAAAAAATAATAAATAGACTAGGACAAAACAGAATAGACCAGAGTGTTACTGAGTCCAAGTTCAGACTGCTCACTGCACAACAGGCCAATAAATCAAGAGATGAGTTGTCGGGGCAAGGAACAGCGACTTTATCCAGAAAGTCAGCAGACAAAGTATATGGTGGACACATTTCCCAAAGAATCCCTGAGTTAGAAATTTAAGCTTCATTTATACTAAAGAGGGAGGGGTGGGGATAAAGTCCTAGTTCCCCAGAGCCCGGAGGCTTTGTGTTAATTTCTTCCTTCCTGCATTTATTCACAGGTGGGCATGGTCAGGGTGTTTCCTGTGAGCTAAACAAAGGTAGCTCATTATCTGGGAGGGAGGGTTCCCAGAGATGAGCCATTACAAATAATTTAAGTTTATAGGCAACATCCCTTTAGTGATTAACTTATAATGAAATAGAAATGTTCTTCCCTATTGTAAAAGTACATCACGGAAAATAAAATGTATTTCTTATTATGCGTGTGTGCTAAGTCACTTCAGTTGTGTCCAGCTCTTTTTGACCCTATGGATTGTAGCCCTTCAGGACCCTCCAAGTGCTTCCAGACTCCTCTGTCCATGGGATTCTTCAGGCAAGAATACTGGAGTGGGTTGCCATGTCCTCCTCCAGGAAATCCTCCCAACCCAGGGATTGAACCCATGTCTCTTGCATCTCCTGCTTTGGCAGGTGGGTTCTCTACCACTAGCACCACCTGGGAAGCCCATTTCTAATCATAGGTTACAGTTAAACAAAAAGGGAAAAGTCCTGGCTTAAAGGATAGACTTAGGAATCACGAACATGAAAAAATTCTTCATCAAATGCTGGTTTTGCTTTCCATACTGGAAAAGTAGATGATTTGTCCCTATCTTTCTTTTTTTTAAAAAAAGTTTTATTTATTTTATTTTTGGCTGTGCTGGGTCTTCATTGCCGCATGCAGACTTTCTCTAGTTGCAGAGAATGGGGGCTACTCTCCAGTGGTGTGCAGGCTTCTGCTTGCAGTGGCTTCTCTTGTTGCTGAGGACGGGCTCCAGTCATGCGGGTTTCAGAAGTTGTGATGCATGGGCACTGTAGTTTTGGCTCCTGGGCTCCAGAGTGCAGGCTTAGTAGTTGTGGTACACAGGCTTAGTTGTTCTGCAGCATCTAGGATCTTCCCAGACCAGGGATCGAACTGATGTCCTTTTCATTGCAAGGTGGATTCTTAACCACTGGACCGCCAGGGATGCCCTGTCCCAGTCTTTTTTATGCTCATACACTCTTCTGGGCCAGTGGTATCTCAAGTTCTGACAGTATGTGGTTCACTGTTGCTATGGCAATTTTGATTTTAGTTCTATCCTATTGCAATTCCTTAACAAACATGGCCCTCCTCAGTCTCTAAGCTTAATTTGAGATTTAATTAGACAGGGTTACAGACCCCTCTTCATTTAATCAGTATTTATTCAAAGATTATCTTATAGCATTTTCTATTTAATTCATTAATGTAACAGTGGAGAGGAATAGCAATCTGTAAGACTGATTTTAACTGTTTATCAAATCATTCAGGAAGTACTCATAGGTGATCAAAAAGCTTCACATCCCAGGTGGTGAGAGTGATGGAAAGGAGTGAAATGACTGGGCTGGCAAGCCTGGAGCCCTGCTCCTGGCTCCCTGCTGGCCTCATCTTGCCTGGGAATATCCCCATGTGTCCTGCAGAAAGGATGGGAAGTGCTGGGGGAGCCAGGGCAACAGCAGGATAAAGAGGTTAATATGAGAGGAGCAGATGGCTGGGATCGAAGATTCCAAGAATGGGTACCAGGACATGACCTGAGAGGTCTATATGGGACCAGCCACTCTGCAGTGATTACCAGTTAAAGATGCAGATCAGACAAGCCATACTATTGTAAAGACCAGCAAGCCCCAGGGGGATACCTACCTCAGGAACCCAGTAATATGCATCATAGATTTCTTAGGAAGGAAGAGACAGCACTCTGGAACATGAGAATTTACCCAGAGAGACCAAACCATCCAAAATATATGCTTTATACTAGCCCCACTGGGAAACTGGACTGTGAATAATCTGATTCAGGAGATTGTTTAAACCCTAAGAGACAGAAACTTTAATTAGCAAGTTAATTAGTAAGTTTTTCTGGTACCTATGGAGGGCTGAGGCTTATGGAAAATTAACTATTTTTTTTTTGTCCATTTCAATATAGAGTCAGTTATTGGTAACCTTGCTATGTTGACTGAGAAAAACACACATGAAACTCCAAGGAAAGTTCTTTCCATCACTTTTGCTTTATTGCAAACTAAGCTTAGTTGAGGGCGGAGGGCAAAGGGCTGGGTGGACCCAATCTACCTAAATCACCCAATTCCCCATCTGTGAGCTCAAGTGTTACTGTCCATCCTTTGTAGTTATGCCCTGTGGGTATTCATCTCACCCATAGGGAATCACTCCTCAAACCTCTTCGTCTTCCCTAACTCCCAGTGACTGAATGGTAAGGCATGTATGACCTTCTATAACTAGAAGTCCAGAGAGTTCAGGCTAGTTTGATTCAGTGGCCCAGCCATGCTACTGAGTCTCTGGGATGTTATCATTAATGTTGTCTTAGCTCTCAGGCAAAAGTGGAGACAGTGACAGATTTTATTTTCTTGGGCTCCAAAGTCACTGCAGACAGTGACTGCAGTCATGAAATTAAAAGACATTTGCTCCTTGGAAGAAAAGCAATGATAAACCTAGACTGCGTATTAAAAAACAAATACATTACTTTACCGACAAAGGTCCGTATAGTCAAAGCTTTGGTTTTCCAGTAGTCATGTACAGATGTGAGAGTTGGATCAGAAAGAAGGCTGAGAGCTGAAGAATTGATGCTTTCAAACTGTAGTTCTGGGGACTTCTTGAGAGTCCCTTGGACAGCAAGGAGATCAAACCAGTCAATCTTAAAGGAAATCAACTCTGACTATTCACTGGAAAGACTGATGCTGAAGCTCCAAAACTTTGGACACCTGATGCAAAGAGCTGACTCATTGGAAAAGACCCTGATGCTGGGAAAGATTGCGGGCAAGAGGAGGAGGGGATGACAAATGGTGAGATGGTAGGATGGCATCACCGAATCAATGGACATGAGTTTGAGCAAGCTCTGGAAGATAGTGAAGGACAGGAAAGCCTGACATGCTGCCGTTCGTGGGGTTGCAAAGAGTCAGACATGACTTAGCTACTGAACAACAACTCTCAGGTTGGGAGAAGATGACTGAGGCAGCAGACACAATGATGTCCTTAGGAAGCAAGACCATTTCTTTCTGTGCTTCCCAGCAGCCCTCAGCAGATTTCTCTAGAATCTCATTAGCAGAATTTTGTTACCAGCCTGTTCCTAGCCAAATGCTGGCAAGGGTGATGGAATTACAAGATGACTTAATCTATCTTCAGTAAAATTAGTATTGTGGGATCAACAGCTACCCATTCCCCTTCCCATTTTTCCTGCTCCAATAAAGTATGCTTCATTTCTCCCCAGCTCTTGAAATCTTGAATACTTTCTTAGAGGAGGTGTCCCCTAATCTCTTCTGAAAACTTCAGGCTGGTAGCATCATACCATTCACTGTGTTGAAGCTTCCGGTGAAGAGAGGAAGAGACTTCAGGTCCTGAGGGTGGAGCAGGCTGGGAACTGCCAAGAGCTCAGCCAAGAGCTCACTCTATTTATTTATCTTTTCCTCCCAATATCATAATCATTTAAAAAGAAAGAAAAAGGAATCTCTCAGTGTGGGAGCTAATCTTCCACCTCATGTTTGAAGCCTGTTGTGTCAAGAGAATGAGCCTCTGCCTCCCAGTCTGGGTTCACCCCCTACAGCTTTCTCCTCCTAACTTCCAACTGATTTGCCACAATTAGCTGCACGTTGTGACGTGTGCTTGCCAGCTCAACCTAAGCTAGCCAGCCATGGGATCAAACCATCACACTAATTGTTAAATATTTATTGGAGTAGAAAATGGGAAGACTCAGACAACAGTCAGGGAAGAAGCTGGATCTGTACACAGCCAAGGCCTGCAGAGATGAGCTCGGAAGGAGGAAGAGAGGAACATGGTGCTGTGTCTGAAGCCTTGAAACTCTAAGCTCCAGGCCATGAGACTTGCCTCAGTTCTCACCGCTACTTGAACTCTAATAATTTGGAGCTGAAAAGGAAATGACTTGCACATTATCTGTACAGAGTATAGCTTACTTTATAGCTATAGAGCTGTACTATGGTCATTAATGGCCAACTATTATTATAATTCCAATTACATAGTTAACAAAATATTACCTCCATTAGAAAGTACACATATTAACTTAACGAACAGAAGAAAACATTCACAAAAACTTATTTTTTCCAGCTAATAATGTAAAACTTGTACCTTACTGAAAAATTATAAGATGCAAAAACATGGCAAGAATAAAATAGCCATAATTCCAGTGCCATCACTGGTTATAATCTGCTTTGTCTTACTCAAATAATTTTTGTATGCATATACACACACATACATACACACACACACACTTGTGTGTGTGTGTGCATGCTTTTACTCATTGAGAATATAATACATTTTATTGTTTAGTCACTTAGTCGTGTCCAATTCTTTGTGATCCCATGGACTGCAGCACGTCAGGCTTCCCTGTCCATCACTATGTCCCAGAGTTTGTTCAAACTCATGCCCATTGAGTCAGTGGTACCATCCAACCATTTCATCCTCTGTCGTCCCCTTCTCCTCCTACCTTCAATCTTTCCCAGCATCAAGGTCTTTTCCACTGAGTCAGTTCTTTGAATCAGTTGGCCAAAGTATTGAAGCTTCAGCTTCAGTCCTTCCAATGAATATTCAGGGTTGATTTCCTATAGGAATGACTGGTTCAATCTCCTTGCTATCCAAGGGACTCTCAAGAGTCTTCTCCAGCACTATAGTTTAAAAGCATCAGTTCTCTGGTGCTCAGCCTTTTTTATTGTCCAGCTCTCACATCTATACATGATTACTGGAAAAAACAAAGCTTTGACTATACAGACCTTTGTCAGCAAAGTAATATCTCTGCTTTTTAATATGCTGTCTAGGTTTATCATTGCTTTTCTTTCAAGGAGCAAGTGTCTTTTAATTTCATGGCTGCAGTCACCATCCACAGTTATTTTGGAGCCCAAGAAAATAAAAGTCTGTCACTGTTTCCATTTTTCCCTATCTATTTGCAATGAAATGATGAGACTGGATGCCACGATCTTCATTTTCTGAATGTTGAGTTTTTTCACTCTCCTCTTTCACCCTCATCAAGAGGCTCTTTAATTCCTCTTCTCTTTCTGCCATAAGGGTGCTATCATCTGCATATCTGAAGTTATTGATATTTCTCCTGGCAATCTTGATTCCAGCTTGTGTTTCATCCAGCCCAGCATTTCACATGATGTACTCTGCCTATAAGTTAAATAAGCAGAGAGACAATATACAGCCTTGATGTACTTACTTACTCCTTTTCCCAATTTTGAACATACCATCTTATAAGTTGCTTTTTTTTTCACTTTAAAGTATATCATGAACACTTTCCCACTTCTTTAATTATTTCTCTTGAAATATATTTTGTTTTTTTCCTTAATAATTATTAGTCATCATGATGAACCTACTATGTTTGGGGAACTTGTGTTTTGTACACACAGAAGTTAGTAGGGAAAAAAAATGGACTACAGCCCAGATCTGTAGACTTTTAGTTTACATTCTAACAAACAATTCTACCTGATGCCTTTCATTTTCTCAAGTTTTCTGACCTTTTGCATAATAACGGGACCACTCACTTGCCATCAGCAATGGTTGTAAACCCTGTATTTTAAATTGCCGTCAGCACATCAGTCTCATAATCTGAAGATTGTAAGTTATTTTGATTGTCCAGAAAAATGTCCTTTGATTGGAGTCTGAGAGAGGATTCCTTTTCACAAGCCTTTCTTTGGGGAAACATCTTGACCCAGTATGTTTTGCTCGTCCCCGAGGGCATGTTGTTAATTCTGAGTGCACACTGTCCCTTTTCTGCCAAACTGTAACATTTTCATCCCCCTTTCTTCCTGCCTAGCTGGGTCCTGCTGCCCCCAGCACTAGATGGGAAGTACCACCGTATATGCAAATAATGCCACAGGGACCAGGGATATGAATGGTAAAGATGCGTTTAGAGAGTCCAAGGTGGAGTTATATATACATAGTGATATATACTGGAATTTGGCATAAAATCTTGACCTCAGCATCAAGAACTGCCAACCATTCGACATAATGTTGCTCGGGGTCCTGCCTGTCAAAATGGTCCATGATGAGTGTTTTCATTTTGTTATCACAGTCGTAATGCAGATTTCCTGATGTTGGGTAGCCACATGTATGGTAGCGTTACTCATTTAATGAATATATACTAGGAGTCTTCCGGTGGCCAGTCATGAAGGAAGATGCATCATGCAGACAAGAGCCTAGCTTCAAGGAGTTAGAGTCTGGTGAGGATGCCCACATCTAAACAGGTGAGTACAGCATGGTGTCATAAAGGGGACCATGACAGCACCAAGGGGACACTTAACCCAATACTTAACCGCCTCCTGGGGAGGGGGAGGCAGCCAGGGAAAGCCTCCCAGAGGATGCTTTCTAGGCTGAGAATGGAAGGACAGCAGGAATGGCCAGAGAAGAAAGCAAGGGTGGGAGGAGTTGGGGGAGATATGACCGTAGGAGGGTGACACATGAAAACTCACAGGTTGAAAACCATACAGTTTCTATACTTAAGGAGACTGTGGAGGGCTGCTTTTGTGCTTTCAGACTTTCAACACACCCTACTCCAGGCCCCACCTGTTCAAACCCTGAAAGAAAACACGTGCTTGTCACTTAAAGGCATTCAACAGAACAGAATTTCATTTATGATGTTTTACTGAGAGCATTCCTAGCAAGTTTAGTGGTACATTGACACTTGTTGTCCAGTCACTAAGTCATGTCTGATTCTTTGCGATCCCATGGACTGCAGCATGGTAGGCTTCCCTGTTCTTCACTCTCTCCCTGAGTTCGCTCAAACTCATGTCCATTGAGTCGATGATGCCATCCAACCATCTTATCTTCTGTCTTCCCCTTCTCTTGCTCTCAATCTTCCCAGCATCAGGGTCTTTTCCAATGAGTCGGCCCTTCACATTAACACTTAGACACCACTAACTTGAGAACTTTTTATTGCCCCCACGAAACAATTATATTCAGATAGCTAAGTGCTGGGGTAAAAGAAAATCCCAATTGTACTCAACTAAACTTCAACAAAAATAAATAATAATTAAAAGAAATCCCAGCAAATACTTTGATCCACTACACAACAGAGATGTCCTGTGGTGCATAGGGATACTTACCCCTGGGCTTTTTGTTTTTATTAATGTCCTATTTTAATAGGCTTGTATCTTCTCTCTGTCCATGAGAATGTCAGATGTCTCTCTTCCCGAATGTCAGTATCCCTGCATACAGCCTTTCTCTCCTCCTCCAGTCAGATGTGGCCTTGAAACATAGATCCACGTTTGCTATAAGTACATGCAATATAAAAACATATAGTCTGTGAGTGAGGAATTCTCCTCTGAATAATGAATTTCTGCCGTTGGGCCTGAATATTGGGAACATTTATGGTTTTCACTATTTCCAATCATTTTTCATTCTTTTTCAGTTGTGTTCTAAACAGGAAAGCTTTCTAAGTAACTGAATTTATTTAGAAAGGTGAGGACCTCTGTGTTCTGAATACTGCCCATCTCATGTCTATTTCCTGATCTGTGGTCCTGTAAACATTCAGTGGGGGTGCAAGTGCAGGGGATTGCCGTGATGAGTCAGAGTTGTAAGGTGGGGACCAGAAACCTTATGATCCATGGATTAAGGGTGGTTTATAAAGGGAAGCCAGAGAGGCCAGAAAGAAGTAGGAGTTCAGTTCCAAAAAGAACTTCTAAAGTATCAAATCCAAGTGGTGAGTTAAAAGCTGCAAACCATAGACAAGAGACTGGTAGTTACTCACCACTTTTTATTGTGATTATGCTGTGTGATAAACAACCCCAAACTCAACAGTTGCAACAATAAACCTTCATTTCTTCATCATCTGTCTGTTAGGTGATCTGTGTCTCTGCTTGGCTTGGTTAGACTTGGTTGGGCTTGTCTAGACTTGGGTACAAGGGTTTGGGTCCACGTGGAGCAAGCAAATTGAGCAGTCATTAGCCAGAGTTTGTGGTCCTGGCCAAGGACAGGAAGACAAAAGAGGAAACAGAAACAGATGATGCTTCTACTCAAAACTTGTACCTGTTGTTTCCTCCAGACGGCCCAATCCAGAGTCAGTGGGTGGGGAGGACCACAGGGTGAATAGGAAAGGAAGGAAGAATTGTGAGCAAGTAACACATTCCACCAGGATAGTTGGTAAGAAGACCTTTGTTGGGAAATGCAAAGAGGGTGGAGGCTTAACATTTCAGGATGTTGAAATGCAGATGAGACAGCATCAGCAAGCTCTGGTTGACAGAGGCCTCTCTTACTGGGCCTGGTCACCTGAGCGGCCTGATAAAGCCACAGAGTTGGGTGGGACAGCAGGTTCTACAAAAAGGCTGTGAGTTCAATAGGGATGACCAGCCCAGCTAAGCAAGGCACCTGTGCTCTTCTGAAAGTTTATCTCACAACTAGGGGGCTTGCTCTTGTTGCCTTTCAGCATTCAGCACTCTTCGTCTTCACTGGGGATGAACGCAGTCCTTTTCTGGCTGGGTGCACAGATACAAATTTACCAGCTGGACCACAGTTAAATTTAACTGGATACTTTAACAACAAAAACTGACCCACTCACCTAATAAGTATTCAGGGATTCTAGTTGCAGTCCACATTATTCCCCTTCATGTCTCTTTCCTAAAATTACAGTTTTTATTTTGCAACATCATCAGTAACTCTCTATCATGATGACCATCATGTAAACTGTGAAGGTGATGCCATTCTCACTGGCACCTTGACTTGAAAATGCCAAGTCATCTGACTTATCTACTGTGTCGTCAATACGGGCAGCTTTCCCTGTGTGATGGTTCTTGCTTCCTTCTCCTGTCTGCTCCTGCCTACACCTGGCTCTTCTCACCTCTCTCCTGAACAGTTGCAAGCCACCTAATCAGTCACTCCACTCCACTCTGGCATTACATTATGGGTTTTTTCCCCCTTAAACTTTAATTTTGACATATTTTTGGTTCTACAGAAAAGTTTTAAGAAAAGTGCCAAGAATTCAAGAATATCTTTCAGCCAGATCCTTCAAATATTAATATTTTATCACATTTTATATTTTTTTCCCTGTGGGTAGATAGATACACATACACCCCATGTATGTGTAGTTGATATATATATTACATACACATACATATGCATGCATCTATATTTCTGAACCATTTGTCAGCTGCAGAAATACGTCCTTTTACC
This sequence comes from Cervus elaphus, assembly GCF_910594005.1. NCBI lineage: Eukaryota > Metazoa > Chordata > Mammalia > Artiodactyla > Cervidae > Cervus > Cervus elaphus. The sequence continues at coordinate 71,169,100 of NC_057826.1, forward strand.
CCTAAATGCTGGAGAGGACATTTCCAAATATCCTCCCTAACACTCTGCCTCACTCGCTTTTTAGGTAAACCAATTATATTATGTAATCCTTATTCTCTGTCTTCCCTCCCACTTGACTACTTGCTTATTGTCTGTTACCATGATTTCCAGAAACCGCCTGTTAGACTGAATTCCCTGCAACACTAAATGTGGATCTGTCTTTTGATGTCCGAACTCCCCTTCAACAGGTGCACTTTTACATCTGGATTCTTTCCAGGTTATCCTAACTTGCCTTTCCTGGCCCTAGGTAGCCATACTATCTCTCATCTCTGCAGAGTGTTAGCTAATTAAACAACCATATGCATAGTCTGTTGATTGCCAGCTCAATGCCAGTTTGACAGGAGCTCTCTAGAGAATACTGAAGGGCTCTAGACTTAGTGCTGCCCTGCTCAACTTTTTTATTTTTATATTTTAATCAAGGACTAAAGGAAACTAGAAATAGAATACTCATCAAATTTTCAGATGATCTGCAGCCCTGGGAAATAGTAACTATGAATGAGTGAAAGTCGCTCAGCCATGTCTGGCTGTTTGCCACCCCATGGTTTATACAGTTCATGGAATTCTCCAGGCCAGAATACTGGAGTGGGTAACCGTTCCCTTCTCCAGGGGATCTTCCCAACCCAGGGATTTGAACCCAGGTCTCCCACATCGCAGGTGGACTCTTTACCAGCTGAGCCACCAAGAGAAGTCAGACTTTGATATTTTGAGAATATTCTAAGACTACTATGAAAGGGCAAAACAAAAAATATGACTATTAAAGTTAATAAGTGTAATGACCTTTACTTAGGTTCTAAAATATAACTTTTCAAGTACAGGAAAGGAAAAAGCTGGTTGTCAGTGATTTATACTTGACAATCTAGCAATATAGAACTACCAATAGCTCCTTTTTACACCACACTCTCTCTCATTCTCTGGGCTTTCCCTTGACATTTTTCTTCCATCTAGAAAGTCTTTCCCAGTTCTTTCATCTACTCAACTTCTTTCTCACATTGTAAGACTCCTCATATTGTAAGACGGCCACCTCCTTCAGAGGTCTTGTTCCTTTTTTTATGGTTCCTATGGCTCCTCCATCATCGTACTGATCACATTATGCAACAGGTAGATGGCCTTTGACCATCGCCCAAAAGGAGGCTGTGAGAACTCTGAGATCTAGATTAAATCTTCTTCATATTTTCTATCTAGTGCTTAGCCCAGGCCGTAGCAAATAGGAAATAATAAGTGAAGATGCTGGAACAGTCTTGATCTTCTTAATAGCTTTCTCCTGTTCTCTGGGCTCATTCCTGGAAGACCTAAAATTGCTCCAAGTTTTCATTCTGGATACCACCTCTTTAACCTGTGTAGCAACCTTACCTGTTTCTGCTCAAAACCATTTCACTATGGATCTTGATTTTTATCTTGATTTGCTCCTTAGATGTTAAATTTCTACTTTTCCCTTGCTTTCTGGCCTGCCCTCATTCAGGACTCCTTTCCCCATTTTCTCCTTAGCCTGGGCCCCCCAGATTCAGGACAAGTGCCAGCCTGGTTCACTCCTCTGTCCACATGCCCAGATTCTGTTCCAGAGACCCAGCAAATGTAAGAGATATTTCCTTAACTAGCCCTCCCTTGTCCTTTATCCCTTCCCACTGCACAGTATAGCTCCCTTGGCTAGGATGGTGGCTGGAGCAGCAAGATCTAGGGCTTTAGCTGATCCTGGATACAAAATATTCTTGGCTTCCCAGGTGGACTATTCATAAAGAACCTGCCTGCCATTGCAGGAGACATAAAAAACGTGGGTTCAATCCCTGGGTCGGGAAGATCCCCTGGATGAGAATATGGCAACTCACTCCAGCATTCTTGCTTGGACAGTCCCATGGACAGAGGAGTTTGGTGGGCTACCATCCATATGATCGCAAAGAGTCGGACATGACTGAAGCGACTTAGCATGCCCACACACCAAATATTCTATAGAGTGTGCCCTATGAGAGAAGTCAGGCTACATAATTTCTAAGGTCTCTTTAGTTTCTGAAATTCTGATTCCATGAACTTATAAAGCACCCATTTCAGCCTATTTTCTAGTTGCCTTATTGGTCCTACTATATTTCAAACCCCTTGCATATATGGATATTTTATCTTATTCACATTTTTTTATACTTACAAGGATACACACATTATAAACAGATTTGCTCAATAGGTATCTGTTGGAAAATGAATGAATGAATTGATGAATGGATCAAACAAGAGCCCATGAACTTCTCTAGGAGTTTTTCTGTGATCTTGAGAAGGACCTCATTTTTTTCTCTAATTAATGAAGTGGACACTAACTAATAATCCTTCTGCCTGCAGTGTTAGAGGAAATAGCTAGTGTATGAATCTAAAAACACTGGAAGCATAAAAATGTTAGACAAAAATCATACTAATAGAGTACTTCACCAATGATCTTTGCTCCTGTCTCAAATCCTTCTATTAAAATTTGACTTTTTTTTTCAAATTATGGCATTTTATAGCAGACATTTAGGGCTTCCGTGGTGGCTCAACTGGTAAAGAATCTGCCTGCAATGCAGGAGACCTGGGTTCGATTCCTGGGTTGGGAAGATCCCCTGGAGAAGGGAATGGCTACCCACTCTAGTATTCTTGCCTGGAGAAATTTCATGGACTGTATAGGGCATGGGGTTGCAAAGAGTGGACACGACTGAACGACTTTAACTTTTCACAGCAGATATTAAGGCTCAGATGCATTTTTATCCAACAGATTAACTTTTTTTACTGTTATATTCCTTGTAAGAAATCTTAACAGAGACATAAAACTTTTTTGTAGCATGAGTTAGAATATATTAACTGAATAATATGACTTAAGTTCTACTACTTAAAGTCAAGGAGCTAAATAAAAAATATCCACTTCCTTGTTAATTATCAACAACAGTAGCAGCAGTGTAAACACGTACTTATTGGGGTCAAATCTAAAGATCATTCACTTATTTTAAACTGATATGAATTTTGTCCTTGCAGTGGACATCTGCTGAGTTATCTGCCCCCAACTCCCAACCCTATCCTATTCACCCCGCTTGCAGTCATGGTTGTGTAGACCTGGATGAACCCTTGCCCAAAGCTCATTTATAGACTCTTTCTTTAAAGTTTGAATTTGAAATTAAATGTCAGGCCCTCTCCTTGTAGTTGTGTCCATAAAATGTCCACTTTGATGTTCATTTCTGCCATATCTTCCACTGTCTTTTAAATAATCAGAGGAAACCTTCTTCATGTATTCATTGTTTTTAATTATCTCCCTAATGTGTGTGCATATATTATTGGTCAGTGCTGATTGCAGCTTTCTGGAGAACATTGAGTTAATGTTACTTTGGTAAATATTTAGGTTGCAAGTAATACTGGAGACACTTAAAGAAAAAAGAGGAAATTAAACAAATAATTTTATTTATTTATTTTTGTCTGTGCTAGGTCTTCATTGCTGCACAGGCTCTTCTTTAGCTGCAGGGCATGGGCTTCTCATTGCAGTGGCTTTTCCTATTTGTTGCAGAGCACGGGCTGTAGGTTGCAGGGCTTCAGTAGTAGTGGCTCGTGGGCTTAATAGCTGTTGTTCCCAGGCTCTAGAGTGCAGGTGCGCTAGTTGTGGTACACTGGCTTAGGCACTCCATGGCAAGTGGAATCTTCCTGGGTCAGGGATCGAACCTCAGTCTCCTGTATTGGAAAGTGGAATCTTTACCACTGAGCCACCAAGGAAGCCCGAGAAAATATATTTGAATGTCATCAGAGTATCTAGTGAAATCCAAGAACACAGAACCAGACAGGGGCAGTATCAGGACAAGAATCCTGTCTGTTTATTAACTATTAATCCTATCTGCTTAGACAATGATTGAAATTCAATTATTACTGTTTTTTTCTTATCTCCTCGTTATTTTCAGTAATTGTTGGCCTTCAGGTTCATTTCAAGTAGGTTTATGAAGGCTGTTTTGGCTGAAAACATCTACTTATAAATCACAGTGTTATATTTGCCATCAACAGTGAAAGCTTATTTTCTAGGCTTTCTATCAATCTCAGTAACAAAGAATCCCTATTAATGATACCCCTTTTTATAAAATAGTCGAATAATTATTACTCAGGTTCTTCAAGATCCAAAATTGCTTTCTGAATTCTTTACAAGAAATTTAAAAGAAACTATAAATAGTTTATATTTTATGGTTTCTTTATTCTGTAAAAATTGTGAGTTTGTATTTTCTACATACGAAAAAGCTGTTTACCAAAATGTTGAACTCATCAGAGGGATGGCAAAGGATAAGATTAGGTCCTTGCCACCAGAGGGCGACCTAACCTAATTATGGGGATGCTCAGAGCGCAGGAAGGGTGATGGATGGATCAGAACTGGTTGTTGCTGTTAGCTGTCAGTGTCCAACTCTTTGCGACCCCATAAACTGCAGCACGCCAGGCTTCTCTGTCCTTTACTATCTCTCAGAGCTTGCTCAAATTCATATCCACTGAGTCAATGATGCAACCTATCTCATCCTCTGACATCCCCTCCTCCTCCTGCCCTCAATTTTCCCCAGCATCAGGGTCTTTTCCAGTGAGTCGGCCCTTCGCATCAAGTGGCCAAAGTATTGGAGCTTTAGCTTCAGTAGATGGATATTTGGAGATGAATGAGCTGGGTCTGGAGTGAGCCTCCAATTGTTGAGGGAGAATATCACCAACAAGAATACATGTTTGGAAAATTAAGCATACACATGCTTGCAGTCTTCCATTTTTCCCTCTTCATACTTCCTTGTTTCTAAAAGCCTGCTCATTTATTAAGGACACTTACTGTTTGCTACTTGATATTTTCATGTCTTGTCTTGGTTATTTTTAAACCCTGCCATTGCCTCATTGTTATTGCAATAACAAAAGTTTCTTTAGGTCAAAGTTTATGTAGAGGTCTTCCCTGGTGGTCCAGGGATTAGGACACCATGCTCCCACTGCAGGTTGTGCAGGTTCAGTCCCTGGTTGGGGAGCTAAGACCCCCCATGCCATGTGACCAAAAAAAAAAAAGAAAGGAAAAGATTACGTAGAAAATAATGCACTACAGTATTTGCAACTCACTGCCTAAAATTGAAAGATGGCCTCGAGCCACTCCTAACATGTAGGGACCCCTCCTGTTTTAACGATGCACTGAAGCATTTGTTCTATTTTCTCCCCTGTTACTACAGCAACAAAGTTCTGGTGACTTAACCCAAATTCCTAATTCTAATCCACATTTTCCTCCTTTGTCCAGTAGTGATGGAAACAGCTTGTTAAACACAGAAAATGTTGTTATATCTTCCCTCGCTTTTTCGCTCTTCCTATTAAACAATATGCATCTTTTTAGCTTCTTTTCAGACATTACCTGGCGTTACATCTCTCTAGCTTTGTTGTTATTTCAGTGCCCTCTTCTGAAACAAGCAATTCAGTTGATTTCACGTTCAGCACTCTTTCGCCCCAACCCTCTGCATTAGCTTGCCTCTTTGGGTGCCTTGGTGAAGTGGTGGGTGTCTCCTTGTTTTCTTCTGTTTTACTTTAGACTCACACCAGAACCAGCCGTTGGTGTGAAATCATACTGCTTTCCATTCCTTCAGCAGAACAGGAGAGCAGCCCCCAAACCTGTCTCCAGACAAACAGCATATCATTACCTGAAATCGGTCCTTTGATTCTCAAATGCAGATACCAGGCGAGTCACAGTCCCCTTGCTGCTGAAAGATCTATTTCTGGGGCAAGCTGATGACAGGGCTCAGCCTACAGGGGCCTGGGGAGGAGAGGAGACTTTGAAGTTAGGTGGCTGCCGTCCTGTCCTCGGTGCACATCGCTCATAGCGTTCATCTCTAATAATATCTCATGAAGACAAGCTTTCCTGGGAAACAAATCAGGTGACCGCTGCAATCCATGTGACGGGCTTCCAAGACGTGTGTCACACTGCAAATATGTGGGCATTAAGGAGTATGTTTTCCTGGCTCCAGACATGAAAACCAACTCTGTGCTGACAGTTAACCAGTAGCCCAAAGATCCTTGGCAAACAAACCCGCTGCCCGGTCAGCACCATGCCCTTTCCTTCCAGCAAGAGAAGCTTTTGTTCCAACTCAAACAGGATCTTGTTGGATGGAAGGGGATTGTCCCAAACTCACACACAGCAGAAGGTCAAAGTGGAAGCACTGGGTCTTTAATGCCCCAGTGGTTGTCCTCCATTTCCAGGCTTTTGATGGGAACGAAAAAAGAAGCAAGACAAATCTGTGTTTTCCTTCCTCATCCACAGCAAGCACTGGGGGAAACAATGGGTCTCTCTAGTGCTTAGAATACTAAACACGAACCATCAAGTAGGAGCAGAAATTTCATCTTCTGGCCCCTCTATTCTGCCTAACACAAAAAAGTGTTAGACATATAAGAGCAAAAGTATTTCACATTTTTTTCCAGGTCTTTCATGGTGCCAGGCCCTTTTGCTGAACATTTGGCATACATTATATCACTTAATATTCACCGCAACCTTTTCAACTTGTATTACTAGTATTCCTATTTTACAGATAGGGACACTGAGGTCGGTAGAGTGTAAGAAATTTGCTCAAGATCTCACAGCCAGTAGGATGAGCTTTGATTCAGCTCTTGTAACTGTACTTTAGTCTGGACTTAAAAACTGTGCAAGAAAGAGCATGCACACAGTCAGTAAACCCTGGGTTATATATCACCAGTCTCCAATCTGTCGTTGATCTAAGATCCAGGCTGTAAATATTGGTGTCCTGGCCTGCTAGTTTCTTGAACCAAAGGAAAACTTTAGAATCTCCCAGACCTAGTGACTCCATCCATGCACCGAGAAAAGGCTGCAGGCTCTAGGCTGTGTGTGTGTGTGTGTGTGGTGGGGTAAGGGGCAGAGATTCCCACAAGTGTCATTCAGGGTTCCACCAGAGAAATAGAATCAGTGAGTTCTGCATTTATCTATATATCTATACCCATATATGGATACAGGTGGCCCCCAACTTATGATGACTTGGCTTATGATTTTTCAACTTTACAATTCTATAAAACTGTTCATGTTGTAGCTCTTGAGACTGATATTAAGTTTCTTGAGCTGCATGACAGAGACCTCCTTATTTCAAATTAATACATTCTGCACAATTGAAGATCAACAGACATCAGTCAATGCATTTTATACAGTATGTATTGTGTACTCATGATCCTTCTAGGCTCAGTAGAAGACAAAGAAGGAATATAAAACACAGCCTCTGATGTGGATTTGACCATTAAGGAAAGGAACAGTCTTGAGGCTCCTTGTCACTCTAAATTGCTTCCAATTCCTGAGGCTGGCCAGTCACCCATCACCCCACCCTACTCAGGGGCACCCTATGCCTCTCGGTCCAACAGAAACATAATCAATGATGTATAACCATAGTTTCTCAAGCATTTGGTTTTAGAATTCTTTACTCTCTTAAAAATTACTGAGAACACGAAAAGCTTTTCTTTATATGGCGTATATCTAATGATATTTCTCACATCAGAAATTAAAACAGATCAAATTTCTAAAAATAGGCAGGTATTAACTCATTTAAAATGATAATAGACTCATTGTGTGTAACATTTTATGTAAAATATTTTTTCCCAAAAAAACTAGTGAGAAAAAGGTCACTATGATACATTTTTTCAAATCTCTTTCATGGATGACAGTAAAAGAGAACATGACTCTTAAATCTGCCTTTTCCTTTCTAATATGTTCTAATATGCTGGTTTGATTGAAGTGGATGAGGAATATATAGTATCACACAGGAATACAGGTGGACGTGGACGACCTAGCAGATTCCTTGAGAGTGTGTTGGGGACCTGTTGGGATCTTGAGACCACACTTTAAGATGACTGATCTTTATGCGAATCTTTAACCATTTTGCATGGTTTAATCAGTCTGTGACCATGTGTGGGAAAAGGCACAGAAATGTGTATGAATATGGGTAGCTGACAAGGCGGCTGAGTGATAGTATTTGAGAAGCGTGAGGAGGAGCTCCTGCCCCAAGGTATTGTCTTTCACTGCCCTTCATGGTACATGAACCTGACCATTTGTCTTATCACTGTGTTAAGACACTGGATGCTCTTATTTAAATGTAAACTTACCAGTCCGTCTTCAAGTAAACCTGTATGAAATGGCATAAATTGCAATGCTCAGAGCTAGGAATGTAAATGTGAATAAAACAGAATAATAGAACGATGTATTAGCAATGAGGTCCCTGAGAGAATGGACAACATGACAAGAAAAGCTTTGATGGGACAGGGAAGAGTGACTGAAAAAGTCTGAAGATGGTGTTCAGTTCAGTTCAGTTCAGTCGCTCAGTCGTGTCCAACTCTTTGCAACCCCATGAACCGCAGCATGCCAGGCCTCTCTGTCCATCACCAACTCCCAGAGTTTACTCAAACTCATGCCCATAGAGTCGGTGATGCCATCCAGCCATCTCATCCTCTGTGGTCCCCTTCTCCTCCTGCCCCCAATCCCTCCCAGCATCAGGGTCTTTTCCAATGAGTCAGTTCTTCACATCAGGTATCACTAACAATTCATTTCTTTGCATTAATCAACTCCTCTTTTAAAAAGAATGTGTGCCTGCCTCTCCCAACCACTATAGAGACTACTTTCAGAACTCCTGGACATTCCCACCTGTGTCATTCCGGGTGCTACCAGAGAAACAGAATCAACAAGTTGTGTGTTTATCTATATGTCTATAATTCCATGGACAGAGGAGCCTGGGGGGCTACAGTCATGGGGTCACAAAGAGTCAGACACGACTGAGCACCCATGCATGCATGCATACTCATATATGGATACAGACAGTCCCCAGCTTATGACAGTTTGACTATGATTTTTCTGACTTTACAATGGTGCAGTAGAAACCATACTTCATATTTTGATGTTTTCCCAGGCTAGTACGATACTCTCTTGTGATGCTGGGCAAGAGCAGCTCTCAGTCAGCCACACGATCAGTAGGATAAACAGCTGATGCACTTACAACCATTCTGTACCCTTCAGCCACCCTGTTTTCCACTTTCAGTACAACATTCAATAAATTACATGAGATATTCAACACTTTATCATGAAAGAGGCTTTTTGTTAGATGATTTTGCCCAACTGGAAGTTAACGTTAAGTATTTTGAGCATGTTTAAAGCAGGCTTAGGCTAAGCTATGATGTTTGGTAGGTTGGGTATAGTAAATGCATTTTTGACTTAAGATATTTTCAATTTACATTGTATTTATTGATACATTGCTTTGCTGTTGTTTTGTCACTAAGTCGTGTCTGACTCCTTTGTGACCCCATGGACTATAGCCTGCCTGGCTCCTCTGTCCGTGGGATTTCCCAGGCAAGAATACTGGAGTGAGTGGCCATTTCCTTCTCCAGGGGATATGTATATGAAAAGAAATTGACTTATGTGATTGTGGGAACTAGGCAAGTTCTAAATCTGCAGGGCAAGCTATCAGGACAAGATATCTGGAAACTCTCAGGCAGGAGCCGATGTTGCAATCTACAGGCAAAATTTCTTCTTCCAGGAAACGTCAGTTTCAACAGTTTAGATCAGTCCCACTCATATTATTCAGGATAATCTCCTTTACATAAAATCAATGGACTATAGATCTTAATCACACCACAAAATATCTTCACAGCACCAACAGATGAGTGTCTGAATAAACAACTGGGTTCCATGGTCTAGCCAAACTGACACATAAAAATGAACATCCTACCACTTTCTGGTGAATTTGTTTGATCTTGACTTCTTCCTTCCAAAGACCTTTTTATAAATTAAAACTTAAAAACAACCTAGGGAGAAAGAAGGATAAAAGATTAATATATACATACCTCAAGAAGAGACTAGGAAGAGAAAGCTGGTCAGGTGGGAGGGGAATGGATGAGAGACAGAGAAATTGCCAGAGAAACCTAAAATCAGAGCAGGAAAGACAAAGGACAGGAAGACGGGAAGAGGGATTGTTCCTCAGTTTCATTTCTCTCATCACTAACTTTACAGTGGGAATTAGAGAAATAATTATCCCCAGCTTTTCATTTCTTTGTCCTTGGAGCTAAATGGCAAAGTTTGCCAGGTAGGGAAACATAATTCCCAAAGCGTAAGTGATCTGAAAATTATTAACTTTAGCTGGTCCCAGGCTAGGACATTCCATCTCTATGCCCTTTGCTGAGATAGGTTTGGTTCTTCTGAATTTGACCATAAGGAAAACTTGTCCTTTTCCTTTCTTGATCAGTGCCTTAGGCTCTGAAGTCAGGCCGTGTGGAATGCATCATGCCCTCAATGATCCTGCTCCCTGGTGTTGACAACTTTTGTATTAATACTATACACTCTGAGAGTGGGTGGGACCTGGAAAATCATTTTTAATGAATAGAATATGGCAAGGTAATGAGATATCACTTCTGAGACTAGGTTACAAAAGGCTGTGACGTCTATCTTGCTAGCATCTCCTCTCTCTCTCTCTGAACCTTCTGGCTTGCTTGTTCTAATGAAGCAAGTTGCTGCGCTGTATACTTCCTTATGGAGAGGCCCATGTGGCAAGTATCTGTGGGCAGCCTTCGGCCAACATTCAGAGAGGAGCTGAGGCGCTCAGCCCAAGGAATTGCTATCGGTAAACACATGAGAGGCAATGGAAGTGGATCCTTCCTACCTTGACCTTTGATATAACCAGCCCTTACTGACACCTTGAATGCAGCCCGTGAGAGACCCTGATTCAGAAGATCCAACTAAGCTCCGCTCTGATTCCCGACCATGTAAAGTATGAGATAATATATACTGTTTTAGGTCACTAAGTTTTGGAGTAATTTGTAATACAGCAATAGATAACGAATACAAGCTGCCTGTATTTAAATCTCACCACTGATTCGCTATGTGACCTTGGGCAAGTAACTTTAATTCTGAGCCTTAGCTAACTCAATTGTAAAATGTGGACAATAATAATAATACTGACTATATAAGACTATTGTAGGACTAAATGATTTAATACATATAGAAACCAAATAGTGCCTGACACACAGTCAATATGAGCTTACTACCCCTACAGTGGCTATTACGATTATTATCATCATCATTAAAAGTTTAGGGAAGGATCATTGTGTATATCCTTCCAGAGAAACACACAGTCACCTCCAGGTAATTAAGACTAACTGCTGCTCCTTAGGGAGTTAGACTTACATTTTCAACATTAACTTCCCAAGCTCGTGCTAGCTTCATGTGATTCTAAATTTGGAATGGCATGTCCACATACACAGGTGGTCCCAGAGAGCCTAGTGCCTCAAGGAGCCCAGAATATCCTAAAACACTTCTGAAGTATTTGGAAAATGACCTCTAAAGTGATCCTCTTGTATCTGTTCCCTTTCATCCTGGTGTGATTTTACCCAAGTATTTTCAGCACCCAGTCATGGATTTATCTGATAAAAAAAAAAATGGAGAAGACCTCTGGCCTCAGGGATTGGCAAGTCATCACTTAACCGGAACTCTGAGAAGAGTCTGCATCTGCCCTTCCTGTGATCTACTCCAGAACCTTGCAGAGTTTTTTCTCTGGGGATGCTAAAATGGGAGGAAGCGGGTTGGGGGGGGGGGGGTGGGGGGGCAGGGTTGTGTCTGCAAGAGGGAAAGACCAAATTAAAGGATCGTTATTTGCCATCTCTCCTTACCTGTAAATAAAGAATAATATTTTACTCTCTCTGCTTTCCTAAGCTGTCATCAGAAATGAATGAATGAATGAATATCTGAACGAAGATATCTTTAACACATCTGTTAACAGTGAAAGGAGGCTTCAGGTAATGAGTACCTTTGATTTAAAAAAAAAAAAAAAACTGCCAAAAGGTAACAGATGGAATGTTAAGTACTAGCTGAATGAGCCCTGCGATTTTTGCAGAAATGGGGCTGAACTCAGATCTCAAGGAATTCTTCTTCTCCTAGAGATCCAAGAATGCCATAAATGCACCATCTGTTGACCAAGGCAAGGAAGCTGTCACTCAAATGGATCTCAATCTATTCTCTTTTGTCCCTTTCCAATTTGTTTTCTCTAAACTTGCAGCAGCTGCTGGGATACAAGGAGCCTTAGAAGCAGTCCTCATAACAGTGCTGACACTCAGAAGAAAAAAAACTATCAATATAAATGCTTTAAATCAGTCTGTAGGATCTAATGTGACTATTCCAAATTTCAAGTAATTAAACGAATTCTTTGTCTCCTCTTTGCTTGAAATGAAGGCATCAAGTATAGTGATTTGGTGTGGGTTTGAAATGAGATAGACTACAGTGCAAATTCAAATTTAACTTTAGAGATATTCCTTAACCTCCACTCTTAATCTCCTCATCTATAAAGTGGTAATAAAAATGCCTACCTCACAGAGTTGTTGATAGCTATTATTATGATATGAAAGGTAATGTTTAAGATGGAAGATCTGTGCAGAGGTGGAGAGGGAGACTGAAAGCTGGATCTGCCTTTAGGAGGGCTGGTTTAGGGAGAATGGCAACACAGCTAGCATAAATCATACTGCATATTCCAGGATAACTGACGAATCTTCCAAAGCAGCAAGTCCCAGCCCCTAGGCTTTCGGCTTTGATACCTAGCATCTAGAAAACTCTTGGGCCCAATCAGTGTATTGCTATTGCTACCTCTTGTAAACTCTACTCTGCCTTTGTTCTTGTAACTGACAACTAATCATCATGTCGTTGTCGTTCAGTCACTAAGTCTTGTCTGACTCCTTGTGACCCCGTTGGCTGTAGCCCGCCAGCCTCCTCTGCCCATGGAATTTTCCAGGCAAGAATACTGAAGTGGGTTGCCATTTCCTCCTCCAGGGGATCTTCTCAACCCAGGGATCGAAAATGCATCTCCTGCCCTGGCAGATGGATTCTTTACCACTGCACCACTTTGGGAAGACAATCGGCATATAGGGCTGGGTTTCATCCTATTTACCCCCTAGCATCCATTCTGACAGCCCCAGTTCATGGCAATCTCACCCTTTCAAACAGCTTCTACTCCACTTGCTGGACACTGAGCAAGTCCTCATTTCCATTGCTGCTTACCTTATCATACTATGTTTATAGTTTGTCTCAGGAACTAAGTTGCATTTCCTTGAGGATGGAAAGGGTCCCAGAAGCAGGCACCATGAACTGTGTTTCTTAAACTGCTCTGCATATCTTTAAGATTCTGTAGAGAGAACCGGGTTCCCCATGCAAATCTTCGGCTCATCACCCCCACTCTCTCCTCTCAGCCAGGAGAGCCTGGCTTTCATCTGTTTTGCCTTTGGACTTCAACAGTGATGATGACGATGTGTATTTATTGAGCATACTGGTAGACAATGTCCCCATGTATCTCCTTGGGCCCTACTATTGTAGGGGACTTGCCAGCCCGGTTTCCAACTGCCTGAAGGCTTTCTCTGGCAGCCAGAGCTGGTGAAAGTGCCAGAGAATTCACTCCCCTGGGAGCAGGCTTCAACACTGACTGACTGGAGTTAGTATATAAATACCTCAGCCTCCTTGTCCTTCTGGGGGTGACTCTGAGGTGGGTGTTCCTTACTGACCCCCAGAGTTTCCCAGTGAGATTAAGTGTCCACTGTCTCACAGGGGAAACTGACTTGATAACTTACCCCTTATTGGCTTTCTTCCCTTGCCTGCTTCTTCCCTTCCCTTCCCTTCATCATTTACAGGTATTTCCTGGGATCAACCCCTAAATCCATGTCTCAGGTCTACTTCTGGGAAACCAGACTTGAACACAGTGTCTGTTCATTACCAGTCACTGTTCTAAAAGCTTTGCAGATAGTGACCACTTTTAATTCTTCAACCATCCTATTAACAAATTTTAATGTTTATTTTCATTTGCAAATAAGGAAATTGAAGCAAGGAGGACCTGGGTGTCTTATCCAAATTCAAAAGCTAATATATGTTGATACCAGGATTCAAAGGATAGGGTTCCAGAGTGAAGAGACCTTGAAATTTGCTGATCCAGGTAGACACCACACCCATTCGAGAAAAATCACAGTTTTCTCCAGAAGTCTTTGGCCAAACTCATTTTCTCTCTTTAACTTCTGAATCTTGTCTTTGCTTTTAAATATTTTAAGTCTTGACCTTGGTCTCTAGTTTGAGGGTGATTCTGTGGGGGGCATTATATTTTTAAAAATTGGAAGTTTAAAAAAAATTTTTTTTAAATACTTTCTTAAATTTTTAAAAAAATGAAGAATTTAAAAATTAAAGATTTACAATGTTGTGTGAGTTTCAGGTGCACATCAAAGTGATTCAGATATACATATATCTATTTGTTTTCAGGTTCTTTTCTTTTATAGGTTGTTAGGGAATATTGAGTGTAGTTCCCTGTGCATATAGTAGGTCCTTGTTGGTTATCTATTTTATATATATTACTGTGTATCTGTTAGTTCTAAATTCCTAATTTATCCATCCCCCTACTTTTTTTATTTCTTACAGACAGTAACAGCAGGGCAATACAACAGGGAGAAGCAGAGTGTATTGATATCTTGATTGAGTGGTGTTTATTATTTCTGCTGGTTCCCTTGTCCATGTCACTGGAGGAATAAGGCCTTGATTCTAGAAACTGTTCTTCCAAGAATGGTGAGATGTAGACATTGGGAGGAAAAAGAAGACAGCTGGTGTGGAAAAGGAGAGTTCATGGGGAGGGTTCTTATTTATGAGATGAATTCTGCTTTAGTCACGTTGTGTTTGAAGAAACGGTGATACATGCACAGTTGGAAACATTCAGCGTGAGGTTAAACAAAGTGAGTTTGGAACTTGGAAGAACTGGTAATAAAGATTTGGGCCTAGAAGTGGTGGTAGCTAAAGTTATAAGAAAGGATAAGGCTTGGATTTTATAGAGGATGAAGGAGGGTCAAAGATGGAATATTGGGGAATGCCCGTTCCTGATGAGGAAGAGAAGGCATCAAAGGAAGTGGAGACATAGGAGAGGCAGGGTAGTGCTCCTCAAGGATGGACCCTAAGGGTAAGGAAGGAATAACGTTAGTTGCAAGAAATAGTAACTCGTCGACAGGGCTAAATAATTCAATGGTCAAGGAGGAGAACAAGAACTAAAATTAAAATGTCATGCTTGGGATGTCTCTTTTAACCTTGGCGATCAGAGACTAAAATATTGAGGTAGAAACTCAATGGAAAACGACTTTCACACAATCAATTTGGTCATGTAATTTAGTAAATCAATCCTCTGCTTTTATGAAGGCTATTCTAGAACCACCCAATCCCCAAACCACCTCAAACATACTGTTTTAATGTATAAGTGTTTAAGTGAGGAATCTTTAAGACTGACCTCAATCTTAACTTTCTGGGTTTGTTTTGTTGTTACTGGTTTTAAAGACTAGGAAATCATTCCTTTGTGAACAAGGACTCCAGTTAGCCACTAGAGAATTCCCAAACAGGTATTTTTTATTTCTAAAGAATTAGACTATAGTCAATTCACTTAACATCACAACTTAAGAGAAGGCAAAATAATTTTATTTGATGATTAGGAAGATACTCCAGGATCAGGCTGTACCTCTGGGACATTACCCTGAATTTCATTACAAAGAAAACTGGAAAATAAATACCAGACAAGAAGCCAGAAGGTCTGAGTGCAGCCCCAGCTTTCATCAGTTCAATTCACCTCAGAGAGCCTCCGTCTTCCCAATCTTAGAATAATGAGGTTGATTCTCAGACCAGAATTCATCTCTAATGATGTCTGCATCTCCTTTGCAGCAAAGGAGGGTAGATGGGGGAGGGGAGAGAGAGGGAGGAAGATAGAAAGGAAGAAAGAAATTATGTAGTGCGTTGTTTATAAAGTCAAATTTATTTTTAATGCTAAGATTTGTCATTTCTATTGTTATGCTAAAATGTTCTTTCTTTTATAAAACAATGGTCTAGGCATTCAGTTCAGTTCAGTTCAGTCATTCAGTCATGTCTGACTCTTTGCGACCCCTTGGACTGCAGCACACCAGGCTTCCCTGTCCATCACCAACTCCCAGAGTTTACTCAAACTCATGTCCATTGAGTTGGTGATGCCATCCAACCATCTTATCCTCTGTGGCCCCCCTCTCCTCCCACCTTCAATCTTTCCCATCATCAGGGTCTTTTCAAATGAGTCAGTTCTTTGTATCAGGTGGCCAAAGTATTGCAGCTTCAGCTCTAGCATCAGTCCTTCCAGTGGATATACAGGACTGATTTCCTTTAGGATGGACTAGTTGGATCTCCTTACTGTCCAAGGGACTCTCAAGAGTCTTCAACACCACAGTTCAAAAGCATGAATTCTTTGGTGTTCAGCTTTCTGTATAGTCCAATTCTCACATCCATACATGACTACTGGAAAAACCTTAGCTTTGACTAGGTGGACCTTTGTTGGAAAAGTAATGTCTCTGCTTTTTAATAAGCTGGCATTAGCAATTGGATTTTTTAATGTGTTTACAAAGCAACAGGAAAAACTGGCAACTTCACGGTGCTGCTGACAATTTTCTCTAGATTTTTACTGGTCTATGGACTCGATGGGCTAGAATGCTTATCTCCTCTTCAACTCTAGGTTGAATGAGGCAGGTAGAGTTTAAAACCTCTGACTTTTATTTGGATCTCAGACGAGAGCAACAGGAGGCAACCAGGAGCACTGCCAGTCTCTGAGCTCTTATCAGTCTTGGAGCGATCTGCCACACTTGTCAGCAGCAGTGACATATTGAGAAGAAATTTCAAAAGCCGAGTTCGTGTCCCAGGACATTGCAGCTCTGAATGCCAATGGAAAATTGTGCATCCTTGTAGAGAGCAAGAAGATTTGCTTTGATAAATTCCTTAATCATTGTAAAGGAAATTTCACCAGCTCAAAGACACTAGAAATGAGATCTACTCAGCACAGGCTGAAGAGACAAATTAACCCAGAAGTTGGTTACGGAAACATTACTTTAGAACCAGAATAAAAGTTATTTACTTCCATTATTACCTCCTGAAATGTGGGTCTTACCCTGACACCTGAAATAAATGACACGAAACTCCATTTATCTCCTTCCCACTGTGTACCTGCCTATTTCAGCAGCAACTCTTAAAACCATAGCAGGTCAGAGCAAATTGTTGCTGGCAACAGTTTCAATAAATCTGTGCCACTGAACTGCAGGCAGGAAAAATTAAAATGCAGAAATTAGAAATCAAAGGCATTGAGTTGAGTGTAACTGAGACTTATCTGATTAAGTGTAGTTTCACAGATCTCAATCTCATAAAGCCCTAGGCAAAACCTGACGATGGAGGTGGGCAGGGAAGATTCCACCTACCAGAGAAAGCCATGAATTTCAATATGCCATGGCAACAGAATACATTTCTCATTAAAGGTGTGGACTTAATACAGCTTGGATCAAAACTCCGTGGAAACAAACACCGAAAAGCAGTGTTGGCATTCACCATGAACTCACAACACGTGAGATCGGCCCAGAATGTTTTGCTCAATGGGGCAGGAAATTGGGTCCTGAAATCAGAGGCATTGTGTCTTTCTTGGTGGGTAGAGGCCTCATGAAAAATCAAAAGAAAAAGGAACTTTAAGAGAGGCAGGCCTATATACATTGCTTTTAAGATATCCTTTTCCATTATGGTTTATTACAGGATGTAGAATATAGTTCCCTATTTTGGCACAGCATTGTAAATCAACTATACTTCAGTTTAAAAAAAGGCACACAAATGGATCTGAAGGGCAGGCACTGGAAACCAGTGCAAAGGAAGAGGAAGGGGATGGATCTGCAAGAGAGATCTCAGGATTTCCTACTGAGCACTTTTACAAGACACTCTGCTAAGCATTTTCTAATCACTAAGTCATTTAACCCTTACAGGAACCTTGAGAAGTAGGTCTTTTCTTTCCCATTTTCCAGAAGATGAAATAGGTTCTGAGAGCTTAAATCACCTGCTCAGGGTCATAGAACTCAAACCCTCATCTGCTTAGTGTAAACTTTGTCCCCTGTACTAGCCAGAGTACAAGTTTAAGGTTAAATCGTGGTTTTCCTGGAGGCAAATGTAAATGAGCAATGGTCCTATTGTTAATCTATTGCTTTAACAAGCTGTTCCAGCTGGAGATGCCCTGAAGCTCAGCTCTAAGGAGACAGGGGTGCGAGGATCCACCCCTCAGGCTTCTGCTGGTGTGCGCAGCTTGCCTCCAAATCCGTAGCTGTTTTGCTGATGTTTAGCTGCCAAGTAGTAACCCACCAGGCTCTTCTGTCCATGAGATTCCCAGGCAAGAATACTGGAGCAGGTTGCCATTTCCTTTTCCAGGGGATCTTCCCAACTGAGGGATGGAACCCGTGTCTCTTTTATTGGCAGGCGTTTTTTTGTTGTTTAACCACTGAGCTACCTGGGAAGCTTTCCATATCTGCTGAAATTCAGTTAACCCCCTCTCCTCGGTCCCCTCTTTGAGTGGTTCACTAAAGTGGCGATTTAACCTTATTATATAATCTTCCAATCTTAAGGTGTCAGAAAAAGAATAAAGACATTTTTCATGTGTTAACTGCAGGAAGGTCTTCTTAATTACGATATCTTGTCTATGTTAAGCAGTTGTGATGTGACTTTTATAAAAGAGATAAAACAGATATCAGTAGAAGAAGACAAATATTTCCCTGCATCTGTCCCCTTGCTAATGAAAAAAAAGGAATTCAAGTCAAGGTTTTTTGGTATGGCTTCCAAGTCTTTGGACCAAAGGAATCTATCAACTGAGTAACGTATTGCATAAGATTTTGGAAACTAATGATAATCACTGCTTAACATTAAAAAAAAAAGACATCTGTAAGTTTATATGCCATCATTCTAATCAGGGCCAAATCAAAAGCAGGTGTCCTCTGGAGGAATTATTTCTGTTCATGGGCTTAATTGGGGACAATCCCTTCTTGCCCTCCCATCAGTGAAAGAGCTTCACAATTTAAATACTTGGAGAAAAAGCACAGAAATGTGCTTTAGGAAATGTGCTTTAGGAAAAACTATTTGTTAATGAAAAAATAAATAAATCTTCAGTCAATATATAAATAGTACTTACATGTGTAGTGTTGGATCAAAAAAGGTGGCAGCTAGCAGAGGCCAGCCCCTCATCTACAGTTATTCCATCATTGCCTTTGATACTTTCCCCAGGTAGAATCTGAGTCAACTCAGGCCAAAGTCATGAGCACAATTAACTGGAGAAATGTATTTTCAATAGATGGATGACTCCTGTAGTTGGGAAGTGAGGTTGAAATGGATATCGAAGACGGATTCAGTGTTGTGTAGAGTTTAATATATTTCTAATATGATGGGGAAGGCTCTCTCTATCAAGTGTGGCCTCTTAGCTTCTGTGTCTCCAAGCATGGTAGGTCTTAGTTAGTCACAAGGCTTGGACCTGCCTTTCCTATGGATAAACCAGCAAAGATTTATGAGGCTCTTGGCCAGAGTAAAGGGGCCAAGGTCTTTGACCAGCAAATAGAGTGAGACTAACTGGCCCTCCTGGAATTGAATCCACAGCCCTGGCCTTATTAATACCACTTGAGCAATTGACCACCATGAGTAATAAAGCATAGCAAATAAGATACTGAATGATATGACTATAGCCATTTTTCATTAATATTTTAAAACTGTATCAATCTTTCTGGTAAAACACATATAAAAGGCCCTGTAATGTGAGAAAATCCTCAGGACCAATACTTCATTTGAAAATTTGCCAGAGGGAAAAATAAATACATGAATTTTATTTCAATAATCAGGCTTTAGGTTTTTTCAGGCCTTTAAAATATATATGTAAACGGAACGTATATAAGTGTACATACATAAATGCAAAGATAAAAACGTCCAGTTTGGCCCCACAGGCCTCAGAGTAATTACAGTGTGCTTTCCAGCTGTTGGTGATGTTGGCTGCTCAGTGACCCACCTCCAAAGTTGCTGGCTTCCAGGGCTGTCTTTGAACAACTTGAGCATCCCAATGGTATTTTATTGCTCTGTGGACACCTTCCTGAAATTTTAATAATGACAGAGAACTTTCAAGGATTTAGAAACCTGAGAGGCTTGGCTTTTTCCAATGAGACTATAGTAGACGCTAAGTCCTCTAAGAACTGAGGTCCAAGTCCTCTAGCTTTCTACAAAGAGTAATTTTCGGTGAGACAGTTTGAAATACAGGGTGTGGGAGAACAAGCCTGATATGTGGTGGTGTCGGGTGGTGGGGAACGGGTATATCAAATTGATGGTTTCCACTTTGCTGCCCTAGAAGCAAGGTGGCACAGGATAAAAAGTACCAAAAAGTATTAGGCTTGGAGTGAGACAATCCATGTCTGAATGACAGCTCTGCCACTTACCAGATGTATAACTTAAGACAAGTAACAATCTTAGTTTATTCTCTCCCAGGCTTCATGGGAGTAATAACAAAGTTCAGTATCTGAAATCTGTCATCTATCTATCCATCTAATCCATTCCAGTTTCCTTTCTTTCAACTATTTCTGAGAACAAGGGATTCAGCTGTCGTATTCAGTGTTATATCTGCAGACCTGGATTAAATAAATCCTAACATGATGAGATAATGTTTTCACCTGATGAGAGCATCATCGGTGGTGAATTTTGGGGACATTTTAAAGATTGGAAAAGGATTTCACATAGGGACAAATGTTCTACTTTCCCCCAAATGTATGCTGAGCCCCAGAATAAATCTGAGATTGGATAATTAAACAGCTCACTTTTATACACACTGAAGGAATGTAAGGATCACCCAGAATCCAGTTGGATACATTCACAGTGTTAGATCACTCATTACCACTTCCTTTTTCTCAGAGGTTATTTGACCAATAAAGCAAGTAGTGTCCTGTGTCACATATCTTTCAGTAAAGTGTGTGAAAAGGCATTTGTAGTCTCATGAACAAGAAAAAATTAGGGATGCAAAATACTATATTTATGTAGGTTTTTACCCGTCAAATAATCATAGATGAAAGTATGCAACATCACCCAAGAAGGTATGGCAAAGGTAGGCCATACTATAGATTAGTGATAATCAGCATTTTGAATGGTATAATCTAGATTCAAAAAATGTCTTAAGGGACCATAGATAGAAATAAAATAAATTATAATAGAAATATTTTTTAAAGCTGGTACTTAAGTATCAACACTTGGACATGAACAAAATGGTAAAGTCTTGTTAGTGGCTCATGTGGGAAAGAAAAAAAAAACTACAGAAATTCTAGTTAAATTCACACATAAAGTGTCATTGGTGCTGCTCCAATACCAATCCAATATTAGGCTTTGTGTACAGACTGTCCAAAGGAGGAGAGCACTCTGATTTAGGAGGAAGACAAACTGGAGTGCTTATAGCAAGGCCATCAGAGGCTCTGGAAACTATGCTATAGAGGACGGTGAGGGAAAGAGGAATCTTTAGTCAGGAGGTGGGAAAAGTGGATGAGGGTGAGCATGACAGGTGCTCTCCAATATGTAAAGGGCCAAGATGTGCAGATGGCTTGGTTTATTCTAGGTAGGCTTCAGAAGAGGAACAAGGGTCAAGGCGCAACCTCTGGAAGGAAGCAGTTTTGGTAAAATAAAAAACAACAACACATTTTTCTTAGCATCTCTGATGTCCAATAGAAAAAGTAGAACTGGAGCCCAGGAAAGAGGTCTTAAGGCAGAATCAAGAGAGAGGCTGTCCACGGGGAAGTTGCAAAATTCGTTGAGGTTTCCAGTGTTCTGTGCCACCAGTAGCCCAGAATTGTCTCCCATACCTCTTTCCAGTTTCTTTTCAACCTAGGTATGCAGCTCTTACTAGCGCCCCTTCTCTTGAAAGCGTCTCTGGCCCTGGAACTTCTTGGCCAGCAGACAGAAGGTGACATCCTGAAACCTCAGCTTTAGCAATGAACAATCTGACAGCCTCCCAACTCCAGAAAGTGACCTAAGGCTGGGTGAGATGTCAGCAGTCCAAAGACAGAAGGGGTCCCACCGTTTCTCTTTTACAGAGTTCCCAGGGCTGGTACCCTGAAATGCAGAAGAAATTTAGGAAAGGAGGGTAGGCAGAGAGAACGGGTTCATGCCACTTAACCTCTGAACTGTGGATGGAATGGGGGAATCCCGGAAGGTTTCTGAGGTGCAGAGAGATGGTACTCTGTCCACCAACAATGGATCATCAAGCAGTTTGGTAAAACATACTGAATGGGTTTTGCAGAGGAGAAGGGGTTCTCTTAAGGTGCAGAAAGGGCCATGCAGGCAAAGGCAAACTTTGTTATGAATGGACAGACACCCTCATTGCACCGTTTTCTCTCTGCTGTTCAGAAGATCACAGGCACACCCGTCTCAGCCTTCCGCGGCTGGGGGTCCGAACGAGGCACTCAGATTGGAGCAAAGCATTGGAGCCCAACACACACACACACACACACACACGAACGAACGAGGGCAAAGAGAGAGGGCAGGTGCCTAGTTTGGGCATGCTGGACTAAGCAACCGGCCTTTGTTTGCGAATCCGCGCGGGGTAGGGGCACTCTGTCGTCGCCGCGGGGCGCACGTCTCCGCTGAGCCGGCGGCGCGGCGCGGCGCGTTGCGGGGGAGGCCCCACGGCCCCCGCCCGGGTCGCAGCGCCGCCCCCGCCCGCTGTGTGCGCCAGGCGCTGCGCTCTCCTCGGGCCCGGTGGCCGCCGCGCACTTGGCTGGGGCGAGAGGCGAGAGGGTAGGCGGGCTGCTTGGTTGGCGTTGGCGCTCTGCAGTGCAGTGGAGTGTTGCCCAGCTCCCTATATGGTCGGGGATTAGCTCGGTGCTGCTGAGGCAGAGCCAGGAGCCGGAGGAGGAGGAGGAGAAGGAGGAGAAGGAGGAGAAAGAGGAGAAAGAGCGCAGCAGCTGCGGGCGCACGCCGAGCGGCTGCCGGGGGAAGCAGAGGCGCCGGAGGCTGGGGCACCGCCGACGCCTCGGGAGCCATGGCCGAAGGGGGAGAAGGAGGCGAGGACGAGATCCAGTTCCTGCGGACTGTGAGTCTTCGCGGCGGGGGCGAGGCGGCGGGCAGGTGGGGAGGAGCGCGGAACTCGCCAGGAGGGGCTGCGCTGCGCCCAGGTGCCCGATGCGCGGTGCCCGAAGCCCGGCGCGTTCTCCGCACCCGCGGGCTGCAGAGACGGACCGGCCACCCACCCGCGGGGCCGCAAGGGGGCTGCGTGGGAAGGGGCATCTCTTCCTGTCTGTCCCTTCTTCCCCTATCGCCACCCCCACCCCAGACCTCCACCTCCATCCACCTCTACAGCTCTCCCACAACTTGCTACTTGATCCGAAACCTTTGATGGCCAAACTTCCAGGCAGGATTTGCTCACGGTTCTGACCCGGAGGATCAGAAGTGGAAACTATTGCCCCAGAGTCAACCGCTCTTTCACCCCAGTATTCCACCCCAGCCTCCTGTCGCCTCCTCCACGCACTGGGGAACCGCCAGTAGGAACCAGCGGGGCAGGGGCGAGCTTGGGATACGCAGAAGCCGGCGCCCGCACTGGGTCCCGGACTTCGGATCGCTTGGAAGGGAATTCGCCCAGCGCTGCCCCTCGCACTTTAAGCCCCGAACTGGCAGCTGCTGCTGGAGTGTTACTTGACTGCCTCGAGTGTAAGAACCGTGGTTTCTGCTGCCCGCTCTTCAGAGCCCCGCAGGACAGGGAAACCCCGGGCTGTTGGCTTCGCGTCACTCGGGTCCCCTCCCTGGCACCGCGGGGGAGGGGGGCGCTACTCCGCCCCAGATTTTAGGGCAAGTGTCGGGGATGGGGTGGGGGTGGAGTTCGTTGTAATCACTTCAGCCTTGCCCCTTAGGAGTTAACATAAAGGTTTTCCAGGTGGATAACAATCAGGTGGGGTGGGAGCATCGGGATGCGTCCCAGCTCTGATTTTCGGCAAGTGACCTTGAGCAAGTCGCATAATCCACCCTTCCTAGCCTCAGTTTCCTCATAGGTAAAATAAAGAAAATTACACCCAGTGTTTCAGGGTGATAAAGATTAAATGAGATAGTGAATGTCCTAATGATTTGTAAGCTGTAAATTGCTCTATAAGTGTTAGAGCATTTTATTTGTTGCCTGGATCTCAGGAATTGGAATCCTTTCCAATTCCCTCCCTCTTTTTCTAAGTGCCACCTTCAAACCTGGTTTCTGAAGATCCCAACTGAGGTCTTGTCCATCTTTTGCACCATTCCCCTCTCCTTGGAGTGTTCCCTACAGTTCTCTTTGGTTTTACTTCCAAACGTGGTTTCTCTTCTGGGGCTGGGACTTGGGTCTTGTTTGGGACCTACTACCTTTGGTACTACCCTTTGGTCCTGGAGAAGGAAATGGCAACCCACTCCAGTACCCTTGCCTGGAAAATCCCGTGGACAGAGGAGCCTGGTAGGCTACAGTCCACGGGGTCGCAAAGAATCGAACATGACTGAGTGACTTCACATTTTTTCTTTCTTACCCTTTGATACTGCCTTCTGATACTATAGAATTACCCATCTCTTCATCCTGACTCTGATCCACAGGCCCAGACCTCAGTCTCAGCTCTCACACTTCGAAGAAGACAGTCTCATGTTTACCACTCCTTACAACCCTTTTGCTGTGAATCTGCCTGTTCCTCCACACCAACAAAGCCCTGTGAAATCCTTAGGTTTTCCTTCTAACAGGTGTTCTTGGTATTGGATGGTTGGCAGCTCAGGTGCTTCCTGCCTTTTGCCTTCCTCAGTCAGTCATTTCTTCTGCTTATTATTAATGATCCTGTAGGTATTGCTGATTGGAGAAATTCCATTCTGACAGATAGGCTCAGTCCGAACGGATAGATGACCCAGAAAGTCAAGGTGAAGCCCTGATGGTTTTCTTGAGATCCGATCCTGTGTATTTCTTTTGGCTTCTGTGGCCATCTTCCTTGACTTTTCCTCTCCGTTAGGCAGTGTTTTGGGTTTTTTTTTTTTTTTTTTTTTGGTACACCTGTAACCAAGTCTTACTGTAGAACAATGCTTCTTAAACTGTTTGTGTCAGTGGGTGTCTGCCCCTAGATCAGAGCAGATGGGCTCATTTTAAAGCCCGTTCATGGCCCCCCATAGGGTTCAAGGTCCCAAGGTAAGAACCTCGGAAGAAGTACTGCATATCAGTTATGGCTTTGATCCAGACCTGCAAGTGACCATGAGGCTAGTGACTCCAAATGTGGTATTGATCCTTTTCCTTCAAATAATCACCTTTAGATGTGTTCCTCAGTAACCCTGAGATACAGCTTAACTTCCTCATCTTTAGCTTATTGGGGGCAGAATAGGTGATGAAACAGAGGCACGGGAAATCCAGTGGCTTGACCATGGTTGCCCAGCAAGTTACTAATAATTGTCATTCCATAATGTTAAATTCCCACTAGAGCCTGGCATTGAGCATTACTCCAGAGGTTATTTATAATATTAAGAATATACTGAGATGAGAACTGCCACTTTCTGAACCCTGACATTGTCTCCATATCCATGAATTAGGCAAAATTATTTCTTCAAACCTAATCAACATGAGTTTTTGATACAAGATTTTGACTTTAACTTGCTGCTTTTAGGGCTATCAGGAATCTCTGTGGAAATTTTTCCCTTTTGGCCAAGACTGGGTTAAAGAACATATTTCAAAGTTCCCCGCCTATCTTTACCTTAGAGTTTCTTTCTTTTCCCAAAACAATATCTTTGAAAGCATTTGGACCGTGTGTTAGTCATGTCTTTTCACCTTAACATTGTCCTGAACCAGAAGGCGATGAAATAGAATTCTATCTTTGCAACCATGAACTTCAAGGGTTGCCACTCCAAGAACAGAGGCTTTTAAACCTACTTTTAAAAAAAATAGATCATAGAATAGCACTGTGTCAAGGACCCTTGTTGGTGGTCACTGTGTCCTGTTTATCATGAGAATGACAATGAAAGCAGCTAGAACTACGGGTGACCTGAAATGGGCCAGAATTACTGCAGTAATCACTGGAGGCGTGTGGACTGGGGCTTCAGGCACTTGCTGGGTGGTGGTGTTCACCTTGGTTGCATCCTCTGATTGAAGCCCACCCTCTCCTAAGTTGAGGGCAGGTCCTACACAAGGGGTTTGAAAGCATAAGCCTTTACTAGCTAAAACCTCCTGCACCCCCAACTCGAAAATGGCTGTGTAAAGCTACCTGTCTCCTCCTGGCTTTCTGAAATCATTGGCAGTCGTCTAAGTCAATGTGAGCGAGGCAGCCACACGGAAAGACCTAAGCATTTTCTTGAAGGCTACAATTTTCCCTCCCACCGCTGCTGGCAGTGGCATCATGCTCCCTTCCGATTGCTCTTGCTGACGTAGCCAGTGTCACTGACGTGGCTCCGAAGCTGCTCAGAAGCAGATAAACCTGCCAGCCACTGATCTGAAAGCAAGAAGTTACGGTGAGAAGAGTGACAGTTACCTTCTCTCCAGACAGTTGGTGGAGCGGCTGGCACCGCATCAGACTTTGAGAGTGCCAGGGAGAAGATGGTTTCTCCGCCTCCCCCCGCTCCCATTTTTTTTTCCCCTTAGACTGCAGCATCCTTGGAAAAAGAAAGAAAAACCTCCAGGCCTCAGCTAGTTGTTTTTAAAATGCCATAGCCTTCTCTTTGCCAGCCCCCTCTCCACCACAAAGTTAACTGAAACAGAACTCAGCATGAGAGAGACACTCGTTTAATCTATTAGTTTCCATTAAAAATTGGTCAAGTAGATGCCTCATCTAGCCCTCCTCGTAGAAAGTTGTCCTCCTTCATCTAAATTTGCAGCTCTCAAGTGACAGGAGAAGGCACTTGGGCTGAGAATTGAGACTGCTCCTGTGGTCTTGGGTTCTATCCTCGAGGGAGGCTGGGACAAATCCCTGAATTTGAGCTGTGGCAACAATGTGAGCTCAAGTCGGTCTAGAGCATGGAGTAGTCCCAGGTTGGGATGACAGTGAACTTTGCTTCCGTGGTATATAGATTCCTGCTTGGTTCTGCCCTCAGCTGAGTCTATTTACATAACAGCAGCATGATGCCAATGTCGTGCCTTTGATCACTTTTCTCATGGAGGCAGGGGGAGGAGGTGGACACCAGTGACTTCTTCAAGCACAGTGGCTCAGAGCAACAGTGTGTGGTGATGGAGGCAGTGCCAGAATGCAGACCCAGTACCAGGCATGTGTGGTTGGAGAGCAGGGCTGGGCTGTCCTGTAGAATCAGGTTTGACGGTTAAGATGGCAAAATGCAGAATATCCCCCTACTCTGGATCTCCCAACATCACTTCCCACCTTCTTGGTCTCTTTTCTTTTGACTTTGGGAAGCTGATCTTATTAAGGAGCTGTGGCAGAATAGCTGGGCATCTGATATCCCCTCCTTTCCAGGGAAATGGCCCAGGTGGACGTAAAAGAAAGCCAGGTCCTTCTCACAGAAATTGACTTGTGTTAGAAAGGTCACATCAGCACTGGGAATGGTGGGGTGGTGGTAGCTTCTACCTGGAAGCACTGATTGTCCTGACCAGGGTTGTCCTGAGGGATTGTGAACTGCCGAGTTCCAGAGAATGAGGTGATGATAACTGTGAACTTGGAAATATTGGAATGCATTGTAGCCCAGTGTAGGAGGAGTGGGACTAAGAGCAGGTCTGCAGTTGACTAAGGTGTGTCTGATGTCGGCATATTTTTTTTATGTGAATATGACTGTTAGGCAGGATGAGGACTCATCAGTGAAATCCGTTTTTTTAAAACAATTCTTTATTTCCTTTCCAATACTGAATTATAGGAAATACAAATATATATCTGAGTTCCTTAGGGTCGATCTGAGGGGGAAAATGTTGAAAAAGAAAGGGTGAGAAGGATTTATCTGGAGAGTGAAATGCCCTAGTAATTATTTTTGAAGGATTTGTATTTAAATAGATTTTATTATGAGTATCTATTTATTTGCCTCTGTTGCTTTTTTGGTGGTCACCTGTTTTCACTGCTTCCTAGGAAGGATTATTTATTTCATCATTTGACTCTACCTTATAGATGAAAGAATGTTGGGTTTAGAAACAACTGGCTCCATCATTTTCTTTTTTTTTTTTTTTTTTGACGTGCTCCATCATTTTCTAATTGACCTGCATCCTTCTGCCTTATTCTCCCTCATCTCTTGTGTAGGCCCAGGAATGTCTTCAGAAACCAACATTCTGGGCTCATTTCCTACAATCCCACATCCATATAAACCCTTCTTTATTAGCTCTGTCTTTAAGCTACCCTTCTTACGAGATTTATCCAGTAGAGGTGGAATGATGTAATAAAAAGAATTGAACTTGGAGGCAGGAATTCTTGTTTCTGGCCCTAGCTCAGTGTGACCTTGAATGAGTCCCTGAAGAAAATGCAGGTTTTCCTCCCTGTCTGGAGGTAGAACCTGCTTTAATAGCCTCACAGAAGAGTCACGAGAGGCAACGGTCCTTCGACAATACCTCAAAGGAGTGAAGAGGGTGTATTTCGTCGGGTGTTATCGCTGTGTTTCTCTTGCACGAGGAAATCAATACTTGTGACTGGGTCTTGTTGAAAAGCACATTTCCCTTCATCTAACATGCTCTCTGCCACAGGGCTTCCCCTTCATCCCCGAGTTGTTAGATGGGCTCCAGTGTTGGTCCACCTGCAGCGTATCTGGGAAATTACTCAACTGAAACCAACACCAGCTTCTCTCAAGCTATTTGACCAAAAGACTTGATTGAGAAGGTAAGTTCCTTGGTGCTAGAACCTTCAAAAGGTAGCCCCCCCACCCCAGGATTCCAGCCACCAAACAGAACATTCAGAGTTATTTTTTTGTCTTCCCAGAAAATTACCAAAGCTATGATTTTCCGTTGGACCACCTTTCCTTATTGAATCCCTTTCTCACTGAATATCTTCCTTTCAAAACTGTCCCTCTCATGGCTTTTATGAGCCTCTTCCCCCAGAGCATTGGGATCAGCTTTTCTTTAAAGCCAACCCTGCTTTTCCTCCTGGAGATTTTGCTGCTTCAGTCACGTCTGTTTGGAGAGTCAGGACCTTTGAAAAGTTCCTTTTTGGCCGCACCTGGAGGAAGCAGATGCTTTTATGGCAGGATCCCAGCCAATGCTGAGGCTGCAGGGCACCACATCTCCCCAGGGAGCCACGTCGGGTCCTTGGGCTGGCATCCTCTCAGTCCTCTCCCTTTTTGAAAGCCAGTGGGGTATTTTAGGGACAAAGACATTTCCAGTCACTGCATCTTCCTTTGCTTCAGTGAGTTTTGCCGTTATAGCACCTCTTCAACTCAGAGAGAGGGAATGAAAAGTGCTGGCGCCTTGGTCCCGATCCTGCCATGGGGATAGGCCTTGGGAGGTGCCAAGCTTGTTTTTTTCCTCCTCTGTCATTTCTGATTCCTGATTATTAGAAAACAAAGTTCAGATCGGCTCTGAGACTGATGATGCTGTGTTCAAAAATAAGAGCTATGCTTCCTCTCCTCACATGCACTGCTTCTCTTGGCTAGCTCAGAGCACATTGCTGACTCCGCTGGAATGCTCAGGGCTGCTGCCCTTTTAGGCTGGACATAGCCATACAAGTAGGAGACACTGAGGCGTGAGGCCCTGATTTTCTCTTTGTTGGCTCTTTCTTCTTTTTCACCTTCCATCTCCTTAGGCAGTGAACTCTCATTGGTTAAACGTCTTGCAGCCCCCATTCATAATTTTATTTATTTTTGGTTATGCTGGGGGGGCTAATCTCTAGTTGCAGTGCGTGGGCTTCTCATTGCAGTGGCTTCTCTTGTTACAGAGCACAGGCTCTAGGGCATGTAGGCTACAGTAGTTGTGGCTCATGGGCTCTCAACTGTGGGCTCAATAATTGTGGCGCACAGGCCTAGCTGCTCCATGGCACATGGGATCTTCCCGGAGCAAGGATCGAACCTGTGTCTCCTGCGTTGGCAGGCAGTTTCTGTACCACTGAGCCACCAGGAAAGCCTCCAGTCCCCATTCAGACTTGACTATTTGAAGAGGTCTTACTTTACTGGGTCCAATGCCCAAGAAGGATGACAAACATTATATCCTAAAATCAGATCACAAAGAGATTCAGAAATTTCACTCAACAGGAGCCATCCCCTCTGGGGTGACAGCTGCTTGCTGCTTCTTACTTTTCAGAGAGCAGAGGAGGCAGGGAAGGACTCTGGAGACAGAGCTGCTGCCCCTGTGCATAACCTTAAACACCATCAACAGTTTTCTACTGAGTTTATGTGTGATTTTATGCCATAGGAACAAACCCATGTGATGAGCAAGGCAGCATAGCTTTCAAGGACGTGTAGGAATGCCAATCAGTGTTACCTAGAAGGTTGTAGTTCTCCTTGGTCTGCCTTTGGGATAAGGCAATGACTCAAGAAATTCCCTCTATCAAAAGATAGAAATGCAAAATTGTTAGCTCAGTGGGTATCATCAGTGATTAGCGTCATTAACAGCTGAGCAGAGCCAGTTTCTGAAGCACTAGGAATTGGATTGCTGTCACCTGAGAGCACCTGGGAGCACTCTTAAGTGGGGCAAGCCTAGGTGAGCACTTCACTGGTTCTTGGGGAACCCTGAGTAGGCAGAATAAGCATCAGGGCAAAGAAGTCTAGCCTGTGGGGCTGGTGGCACAGAGACCCCCATCTTTATTTGCGTGTGACCTTTGATCAGAGGTGAGGAATCCTTGAGCTACATAGAAGAAAGTAACCAACCTCATTTCAGGCGTTGGTAGGATCACTGTTTACAGTCAGGATTGGTGCTACTTAATACTTTGTTTTAGATAATTCAGTATGAGCGACAACAGTTAGAAAAAGACAGTCTCTGATTGTTATACAATGAGGTGACTCTACTGCAAATTGAGTACTATGGCAGTGCTTTCTTGAAGAAGGAAAGAGTTCAAGCCACAAAACTCCATCATCACTTATCGTGTTTGGTGATGTTTGCTCATCGTTATCCCAAGCAAATGCTCCAGAGTCCCTGAGACCAATCCAGGGACAATTAGAACAATCCTGCAGCAAAAAAAGGAGAATGCCAAGGAGAGCCACCTGTCCTCCAATGGAGCAAATAGGAAAGGCTCTTACTGGAAGATACACACCAGTCATAAGGCCTGGCATTTACTCCCTGGTAATTTCACAGTTGAGTTCTCTAATGGGCCTGAGCAGAGAGAGCTAGTCAGTGGGACTACAGGAAGAAATGGAAAGTTCTCCATCAATGGCACGTAAATGTCTACAGTGTAAGAAGTATTGATTGACACTGGTGTACTCCACACCATGGACCAGATCCAGGCTGCAAATAACACTGGGGCAGTAAGAGAGATCCGGTTGGCCACAGCTTCACATTGAACCAAAAGCTGAATCCAAGAGGTCATATCGAAAGAGGACAGGTAGTCCTGAGGACTGTGAGCCCCTCCTAAGCCCCATCATCTATCATCCTGGACATGTGGCTGTCATTCTGAACTACTGCAGTGGTCCACCTCCAAGTCAGCCTCTCTTCTGTCCAGGCTGCCTGGCAAAGAGGAGTCCAAGAATAAACTATGGTGATGTCTTAAATAAATCTCATTTCTTCACAAGAAGGGTTTTAAGATGAACAATGTGACAGAGAACATTCCAGTCAAGTGGGTAAACTCAGAGTGAAAGCATTTGCTTTATTCTGGGGCATTCCATCACCAGATACCTGTAGGATTGTCTGTCCTTCCCTGGGTTGTAGTTTATCCATTTCTAAAGATATGGCCATAATGAGTGTATTTCAGGGATGCCTTGAAAATAGGAGTGAGGTGATCCTGAGTCTCCTCTAGGAGAATTAGATTTGTGTATATGGAAGGAGTTACTTGAAATAAAAGATGTTTAGTGGCCTCCTTGCCTGAAAAGTTTTCTATCCACCCAAAGTGCTGACCATAGATTATAAACTTTAGGAGCACAGAGGTCTTCTATTCAGTCTTCTCCAAATCCCTGGGTACCAGTAAATTGGAGGACTCACTTTTAAACACTTCTGGGTCCAGGCAGGTAACAAAAATGGCAACCCACTCCAGTATTCTTGCCTGGAGAATTCAATGGCCAGAGGAGCCTGTCGGGCTGCACTACATGGGATCGCAGAGGTGGGCACGACTGAGCTACTAACACTTTCACTCTCAGGTAACAAAATGTGTGAATCTAGCTTTATTTGCAAAGAAAGGCAGGCCTGATCTACACATTCAAATAAAATTCTTAAACACTTCCAGCCAAGCAAAACACATCTGCAGCGGAATCCTGAGCTGTCTGCCAGTTTGCAGCCGTGGATGCACCTTTAGATCCTGAGTGAATGTGCTCCCTGGAATGCATGAATATTTTTATGAGTAGGATCAGGTTCAGGATGCACATCAAGGTCCTTGGATGAAAATGTCAACATAAGAGACAATGTATCATCTGTCACAGTGTATAGGAGAGATTGGCAGGCGGGCAGATTAGCAGGCTTAATAAATGATAGACTTCATCCTCAAAATGAATGCAGATTGTTCTAGCCTTTAAATACCCTTTAAAGTTGTCATATAGATATAGATATTGTGAAATATAAGGTAAGCAGGGTATTCATTCAACATTTATTGACCAGCCTGGCCCTGACAAGTGACTGGGAGTTGCATAGATATGTAAGACATCTTAATGTACCACACCTCTAACATCTGAAGGTCAAGAGGGGGCTCAGTCTGGTTTTGAGGTAACAAAGATATCAGTCACTTCAGATGCATTTATAATAATTTGACTTTCCCCTACTTCAGTGGTACAAAAATTTTCTTATTAAAATCTACGACCTTAAGGACGTTTCTTGACATCTGTACCTGTTTCCACATGGGTTAAATGAGAGTAGTAATAGTGTGTGTCTCCAAGGGTTGAGGATTAAATGAGTTAATCCATGTAAGGTACTTGGAAGAGTGCCCGACATATACTAAGTCCTCAATAAATATTAGCTATTAATATTGTCTCAACAATCAGTGTAAAACATTGACCTTAGTCACACTAGCTACTCCAGATGTCATTGCACATCCATTTTAGAGTCAGAAAGTACAAAGGGACCATACCTTGGGATTATTCCATGGTCTGGATTGCTGACATTCTGCTTAAGGATAGTATGACCAGGCCTTGTGAATGGAAATGAGCCTGGCATGTACATGGCCCCAAGTGCACGGACTGAAAGGTCAGTTCTCACAGTATCTGCTTCACACAGCCTCTTGATGCAAATGCTAACTGATTCATCCTCCAGCAATTTTTGATTATCTGTAAGAGTGGATGGACAAAGTGGTTTGCAAAATCCTAAACACAAGCAACTCATTGTCCTTGGTTTGGGGAGACTTTTTTCAACCTATGTCTTAAACATAGTAATTTGCTTTTCAGGGAATTTTCTGTATTTTCAGCAATGCAGTCATCCTACTATAAAGATCAGCTATGCACCTTACCTGATCCCCTCTCGTGTCTGTGGCTGCAAAGTCTGAACCTAACATAAACCTTGATACTTGCTTTAGAGCTCTCTATCCTGAGGGGTCCTGATGCAGGCAATGGCCCAAGCTTCTGATTTTTACCTCCCCCCTTCCCTACCAAACATTATTGCCGTTATTTCTTCTCTGCTTTCTGTGGAATTAAGTTGGATAATGTTGGTTATTTAATCTTTATTAGAAATTGTCCCTTCCCTGGATTAGGGTAGGCGTCTACCTAGTTAAATCTCTCTGGTCCTTGAGGTATGGCAGGTATAATGGGAGTCGAGACACATGGGCTCGCTGATGGCTCCTTGTTTTTGATTAGGTTTTAACTCCCAGTGGGCTCTTTACTTTCATTCATAAAGCTGGTCCCAACAACCAAAATAATTGGGCTCAGTAGATGAGAAATTATATTTAAAAAAAATTAAAGTGAGATTTCCTCCAACTAATAGAGAATGGGTGGGCTTTTGATTTCTTTGAAGAAGAGAGATTTTTGGGGGGTGGGTTTACTGAATCTGGGTGTTTCACTAGCAGTTAATTTCACTTTTTTAGTTGTGAATAGGAAACTAAATTCTATGGATGAGCTATTTCATTGACTCTAGCCTCAGGTTCCTAATCTATAGAATTATGACTATCATAATTAATTCATGGCAGAGGTCAGGATGAAATGACCACACCCTGAGATTCTCCAGAGCCATACCCTATTTTGTTATTATTAGTTGCCTCTTTCCTCCCAATACTTGAGAATGTCTGGTGCTTGAGAATGTCCTCAGATAGCATCTTTTACAGAATATAAAATGCTATCAAGATGTCACATGTGCACGTTAGAACCTGGGCAACAGTGAAGTCTGATTACATATATAGAGAGGTGACTATTATAATCAAATACATTTTAGATCAAAGTTATTCTGACATATTTATTTTTGTACATAAATATTATTGTGGTGACTTGTAATTGGGCATAATTGTACACGACTCACATAAATGACTATAATTAGTATGAATTTTGCCTAGCAAGACCATTCTTTTCTTAGCTCTCCTGTTATCAACAGTTCTCCTGTTGATGATTTTTCTAGCACTACTACCATTTTCAGATCACCGTTATCTTCATTGACATGGGTGTCAACACCATTGTCATATATAGTCTTTGATAAGAGAGTTTAAGAGCTCCAGGTAACACAAACCTGAGGGTGAATTTTGGATTGATCATTTGCACAATATAAGATCCTGATAGTTTCCTCATCTCTCAGATGCGCATCTTGATAACTTTTCATGTAACTGTTGAGGTCATTGAGGGTGGTAACGTTTGCAGAGCTGTAATGAGCACAGTATCTCATGCTGTGCCTATGTCCTCCTCTGCTACAATATATATGATGTGATAGGATACAGATTCTCATGGCCGGTCCTCCCCCACAGTGGATGGGGATTCCCTCTGCCAGGTCCCCAGAACCCATGCCCAGCCTGTGCTTCTCTGAACCACCTGGGATCCTGAAGCAGCTGCTCTTCAATGATATGGGAACTGTTTAGAGGGTAGAAAATGTACTTAGAACTGTTTATTTACTACAATTTCTAACTCAATTAATTGGAAAAAAATCTAAATAGCTCTCCCACCTGCTCCCTAGAAGCCTTCGCCAACTGAAATCCTGTGGGCGTGCACATGTTCCTCCTTGGTTTTCTGCACGTATGAAGGTTGCAGTCCCAAATCGTGCTTTTAACGAACAACAGGAACCTGGGCCTGACTCCTGGATGCTTATTAGGTGAGGACAAATACACTTACTGATCCCCAGGCTCTGCTCTGGTCCCTGCTTGTGCTAAGTGCATGTCACTCATGTTCACGTCCTGGCAGGGCCTCCAGAATACACATCAGAAGGCAGATGTCTCACAGAGTATGAAGAGGCTCCGCATTTAAACTCTTGAAATCAAATGAAAATTAAAAAGTAGGTTTATTGGGGTTTTGGAGTAAAAAAGATTTAGGGTTAACCTCTCTTTAGCCCGTAGGTTAAGTATGTCATTGGGGAGGAGAGGCCCCTTTGTCTCAGACTTCTCAAGGTGCATGTAATTCCTGACGTTCAAGAAACTCCTTTAAAAAAAAAAAAAAGAAAGAAACTCCTTTAGCTTAAGGCATTGTCATGGAAAATGTATTGTTTGGGCTTCCCTGGTGGCTCAGGGGTAAAGAATCTGCATGCCAATGCAGATGATGTGGGTTCTATCCCTGGGTCAGGAAGATCCCCTGGGGAAGGAAATGGCAATCTGCTCCAGTATTCTTGAGTGGGAAATCCCCTGGACAGAGGAGCCTAGTAGGCTACTGTACAGGGGGTTGCAAAAGAGTTGGACACAACTTAGCGACTAGATAACAACAAATATATTGTCTGAGGATCAGGGAGTGGCTTTAGATGTTGCTATGCTTCCTCTTGGATTAACATATTATCTAGAAACAAAATACTGATCTGGTGATATGGCACATGGGGCTGAAAGAAAAAGAATGGTCACCAGGGCACTGGCAGTTCCAATTCCACAGTTGGTTACCCAGAATCTCCTAGGGGAATAGAGAAAAGAGAAGGTATGTTTAAAAAAAGTAAATAGACGGCACCTAAAGGGTAAGGATAAGGAGCAGAGAGGCCAAGCATTATTACCCTCATAATTTTCATCCCAATCTTATTTTGTAAATGTCAGTGTCTTAGATGGAACTCAGTGTTTGCAACTGAGTGACTTTTATGTTAACTGTCTTTTCTTACTGCTGATTTTTCTTCAGCTTTCACACTTATTAGCATCTAGCATACTACTTATTTTATTTATTTAATCTCCTACCCACTCAAGAGTCAGAATTTTATCTTTTTTTCTTTGTTGTATTTTCAGTACTAAGGATGGTGCTTGGCACATAGTAGGTCTCCAAGAACAGGTGTTAAGCTAATGAACACATTCTCACATGCTGGTCTTCCAGCCCATGTCCCTACCTGACTGTATTCTCACTGCCTGATTTCCCTGTTCTGTTCCCCTCTATGTGCCCTTATAGCTGGTGGCACTGAAGTAAGTGAAATGTGGTTTACCATGAAGATAAAAATCCCAATCATATAATGGAATAATCCAGGCTTGGGGATATGAGGACTGATGTCTCACTTTCTGAGCTTAATACTTACACAAATCAGCTTGTAAAAAAATGGGAAATGTGAATGGCTCTGGCATCACATATATGTTTGCCTGCCTCTCAGAATTAAACACACATGGGACATTTCTAGGTCCTTATGAAAACAGAAAAGGAATATGGGGCAATTCCATATGTATGGAACATATGTCTGCTCTACATATCATTGATATCAGTGTGATGACTGCTGACATTTTTATACTTCTTGTGTTTCTAGATGTTTGCAAACTGATGCTTATTTGAGTAGCTGAAGGCTGTTTTGATGTCAGTCTACTTTGGGAAAGATTTTTATGTGCTTTCACGGTCTTTAATCTGTACAGGATAGAAACCATTAACCCCTCTGTATGGCCCCTTTATTTCCATGAGATTCTTGAGCACTAGCAGCAGCATATACCAGCATCCTCCACTGCAAGATGCGTGTTCACTGCACATGCAGATTTGAAGTAAAACTTAGCCACCATTCATATCTACAGATGAAAGGAAACCATTTTACTAATAGTTCAAGTTGTTGCTAATTCAAGATTTATTTTTGTTTGGCTTTGAAATGTCCTTTACTACATTGCTTTTTGCTTAGCTTGTTTGTACTTTTATGCTACCACAATTTCTATTTCCTCCAAATACTAGCCCTCCTTTAGAACCTAGAGGTTCTTCTAGACCCTTTTCTGAGATTTCTTCCTGTAGGGTCCTGAGTAAGACTCTGGTGAGGCTCCTGTTTCTTTCGTGTGTGAGTCTAATGAGATGTTTTTTTTTTCTCCCCTCAGTGTCAACTGAGCTAAATGAGAGCTAATAGCTTTCTAAAAGAATCCTAAGACATTTATAGCTAGTTAATGACCCTTGGCAATCATCTATTAATTTTTATGTTAGGAAACTGAGATGCTATGTGTTATTCATTCATCCATCCATCTACCCATCCATCCATCCAACAAGCATTTTTTGAGTGCTTACTATGTGAAAGACACGTGCTAGGAACTGAAGAAGACTTCAGTTCAGTTGCTCAGTCGTGTCTGACTCTTTGTGACCCCATGGACTGCAGAGTGCCAGGCCTCCCTGTCCATCACCAACTCCCGGAGCTTGCTCAAACTCATGTCCGTTGAGTCAGTGATGCCATCCAACCATCTTATCCTCTGTTGTCCCCTTCTCCTGCTGCCTTCAATCTTTCTCAGCATCAGGGTCTTTTCCAATGAGTCAGTTCTTCGCATCTGGTGGCCAAAGTATTGGAGCTTCAGCTTCAGTCCTTTCAATGAATATTCAGGACTGATTTCCTTTAGGATTGACTGGTTTGATTTCCTTGCAGTCCAAGGGACTCTCAAGAGTCTTCTCCAACACCACAGTTAAAAAGCATCAATTCTTCGGCCCTCAGCTTTCTTTGTAGTCCGACTCTCACATCCATACATAACTACTGGAAAACCATAGCTTTGACTAGATGGACTTTTATTGGTAAAGTAATGTCTCTACTTTTTAATATGCTGTCTAGTTTTGTCATAGCTTTTCTTCCAAGGAGCAAGTGTCTTTTAATTTCGTGGCTGCAGTCACCATCTGCAGTGATTTTGGAGCCCAAGAAAATAAAGTCTGTCGCTGTTTCTGTTGTTTCACCATGAAGTGATGGGACTGGATGCCATCAACATTTTTGAATGTTGAGTTTTAAGCTAATTTTTTCACTCTGACAAAATGTGGTCCACTGGAGAAGGAAATTGCAAACCACTTCAGTATTCTTGCCTTGAGAACCTTATGGACAGTTTGAAGCCGACTTAAAGGGGGACAAAATACATAATCCTATCCTCAGGCAACTTAAAGTTTAGTAGGAAAGCTTAGACATCTAAAGAACTAACAGTAGATTAAGACAAGGATAAAAGTTATACAGCCTAAATGGTTAATTTTCACTAGAGAGTCAGGAAAAATTTGAAAAGAGAGGGAGTACTTGAACCAGGTGGATTCTATAAAGTGTTGGTAAATGGAAAATGGGTTAAAAGTGCATTTCAGACAGAAGAATCACCACCAAGCAACACCCAGAGGTGTGAAAATATATTACACATTCAGGGAACTTTAAAGAGTAGAGTCGAGGGGGCACATGAAAGATTACTGGGGTATAACAGTGGAGAATGTATGTCCGAGTTGGACCATAAAGAAGGCTGAGTGCTGAAGAATTGATGTCTTTGAATTGTGGTGCTGGAGGAGACTTTTGAGAGTCCGTTGGAATGCAAGGAGATCAAACCAGTCAATCCTAAAGAAAGTCAGCCCTGAGTATTCATTGGAAGGACTGAAGCTGAAGCTCCAATACTTTGGCCATCTGATGTGAAAAGCCGGCTCATTGAAAAAGACCCTGATGCTCGGAAAGATTGAAGGCAAAAGGAGAAGAGGGCAGCAAAGGGTGAGGTGGTTTAGATAGCATCACTGACTCAATGAACATGAATCTGAGCAAACTGCTGGAGATGGTAGAGGACAGGGAAACCTGGCATTCATGGGGGTCACAAAGATTTGGACACAACTTAGTGACTGAACAATAACAACAATAGTGGAAAACTATTTTGAGAGCAAATCAAGATGATCTGACCTTAATTCTTTAGGTAATGGAGAACAACCTAACATAAATACAATTGGTTCTGAAGATTTGAAGATAAATGCTTATGGTAATTCACTATTACATAACTTTGGTAGAGTAGAACATACAGGTAACAGCTTATGTAAGGGTACTCTCTTCTACTCATTTCTTCAGTTCACAGTTGTATATCTGATACTTTGAGAATCCATTTGTCCCTTTATGGACAGATACAGATAACTAAAGCCTCATCATCTGTAAAGACAGGACTTGGCAGGACTTAGGCTAATACCAACGAGAACCTTCACTAACAGGGACCTGGCCTTGGCCATGGAATGGAAATGAAAGAAGAGTCTCACATTGTACCTAAACTTTCCCTCATGGAATGAGATCTACTCTATAGCTGTAGAAGATGTTTCACCTTGGCTCAGGACAAGGTTTTAAGGTAACAGAAAAAGAAGTGGGCACTTCAGGAACATCTAGAAAATAGAAAGTGACTAGCGCTGGAGGGCTGTGGCTCTATTATAGGTGTTACTGAGGGAAGACTCTGGCTGCTAACAGTTTAGTATCAGCAGTGTCCCTCATACCTCACACAGTTTAACTTTGGCTCCTGTGCTTCTTCCAGAGGCCATTTCTTGACCACGGGGCACCTGAGCCCTAAAGCCACTGTAGTAGTGGGATGTGACCCTTTCTTGAATAGACTTTATAGGCTTTTCTACCCTGCTTCTTGCCTTTGCTGCCCTACCATATGGTTATACATAAATAGTGAGGAAAAATAGGAGATCAGAATTCAAATCAGCACATTCAGATGGTTTGTTTAAAATTTTGCTAAAAGATTAGTGAGGACTATTATTGGAAAGTGCTCGCTAATTATTGTTGTCTGAACTAAATAATCTGGCACTTGATCATATTGTGCAAACTTGGTTTCATGAGGCATAAATCTCCTTTTCTCTGCAAAACTGAATAGCTCTCTGGGGGCAAGGTCTTCTTTAGTTAGTTTAATTTCTAACAATTCCTATTGGTGCTCATATTCATATGCACAGTGGCTCAGTGATTTCTTGCATGATTTTTTATTGTGTTTCTGCAAGACCTCATTGCTCAGATTGGGTATTCAAAACACCCAAATGGTGTGTTTTTACCTAGTTACTTACAAAAAGGGATGTCAACTTTAGAAATTGCAGATTCCATTCTGAATTAGATAGTGTGAACTTCTAATAGGACTGACTTGTTTCCCATAAAGGTTAAAAAGTGTGCATGCGTGTGTGTGTGTGTCTGTTGGTGGTGGTGTTATGTCCGTGACTAAGGCATTTTAGATTTTTGCTGTTGTTGTTTCTAATGTATCTCCAATGGCAAACAGAGCACTGTAGCCTACAGCATGTACTGGGTAAATACTTACAGAACAACCTAATAAAACAAAGTGGAGAAAACAGGAAACTTAAATTTATTTGAAATCTGATACCTCATGTTCTAACTAAACTCAGTCCAGGAAATGGAGCTGAAAGTTGGGAGTTAAACATAGTGGTACAAATAGGCAAAAAAGAAGTGATCCTGGATCTAAATACAAAGACCCCGAGGGTCTTTTAGGGCAGCCTGGTTACACAGGCTTGAGATATTGTGGGCCTAAGTCAGGCTGGTCAGTTTTTACTTGTGCTACGTTCTATGGAGGCACCATTCTGACCAATCCATCTCAAGAGTAACTAATCTCAAGGTGCTGGTTCTTTAATTTTGGGTAACATTTTCTTCATCCCCAAATTATTGGGGTACACCCTTTCATGGGCTCCCTTGTCTTCCATTCACCAGCCAAACCTACTTGTACTCCCTCCCTATGCCCCCTGTTTACTTCCAGAACTTACACTAAATAAAGCTCAAAGAAGAATGTCCTTGCCGTTGTTTTTATTTTCTTTGCCCTGGTATCCCCCTTTCTGAGACAGTCTCATGGGAACAGTTGCCCACATGTCATTTTTTGCTCCCCAGCTTTCCTCCCACAACTGATGGTGCCTTCCTGCACACACATCCTCGGGAGTGCTGCTCGTAAGCGAGCTCATCCAGGAGGCTGACTATGCTGTGCTCAAATTGTCTTCTTTTTCCTCCCCTCCAAAGTCTGCCTTCCCAGGGTTCCTTTACATCATGATTCTATTCAATATCTTGTTCCTATTGCTATGAATTAGTTTGAGCTAAGATATTAAAGAATTCCCAATATTGTACCTAGATAGTTTTATTTTAAAATCAGTCTTCAATGCTTTGATTCATTTAAGTGGAATAATAACTGGGATTTTAGGCATACTACCAGCAGGATGGCATAGATTGTGGCTACAATAAGAATAGTCACTCACAGCTACCCTAGTCCTATGGCTATCAAGTCCCTTCATCAGTCTTATGGATATTGTTGCACAGAACTAAAATGAACTAAAGAGCAGTGAAACATTTGTTTTCACAGGATTATCTCTTGAAAGTACACACTCATTTAGCAACTGGGTTGTAGTCTTAGCTATGCCACTAATTCTGCAAACTTGAACTACTGCTCATTCATTTCTAAAATGAATGTGGCTAGATAATTTGGTCTAACATTCCCTGATGATAACAGTAACTGACATTTTATTTATGAACTATCTGCCTCAGTAAGCATTTCATTATTCTAGTATTCATCAAATATTTTTTGAGTGCCTACCATGTACCAGGCACTGCAGTAGGTACTAAGGATGTGATAGTAAACATGACATATGAAACTCCTGCCCTCATGACGCTTACGTTCCAGTGAGGGAGACAAAGAGCATACAAACGGGAGTAAATGTGACTTCATATAAGACTGAAAGCTATGAGGAAAAGTAACATATGATCCGAGTATAGAGAGTGAGAGTCTGCGAAGGTCTAGGTGGTTATTTAAGGTGAAATGATTGTAATGTTGGGCTCCCCCAGTGGTGCAAGTGGTAAAGAACTTGCCTGCCAATGCAGGAGACTCAGGTTCGATCCCTGGGTTGGGAAGATCCCCCGGAGGAGGGCATGGCAACCCACTTCACTATTCTTGCCTGAAGAATCCCATGGACAGGGGAGCCTGGTGGGCTGCAGCCCACAGGGTCACAAAGAGTCAGACACGACTGGAGCGACTTAGCATGATTGTGAGGTTACATTTGAGTTGAGCTCTGACTGGTAGGAGAGGGAAGCTACAGAGAACATGAGAGAGAAAAGGAGGAAGCCAAGTAGAGCCCTAAGCCTGGCGAGGCTGGTGTGGAATGGACAAGAGGAAGATTGCAGGACATGAAGTTGGAGGGAGTCAGCAGTGGGATCTCATGAGCCTTGTTAACCGTATCGTGTGGGAATCACATCAACCCTATGTTAAAGGTAGGCATTGTTATTATCTCCATTGTACTTACAGTAAAACTGAGGCTCAGAGAGGATAAGCAGTTTCTTCAAGTTGGCACACAGTCTGCCCATGCCTGAGCCAGATGGTCTGTCTCCAGAGAATCCACCTTTGACCTTTGTGCTCTGTTTTTAAATAGGAAGTTGAGATGAGATTGAGATGGTGTTCTGATAAGAAGTGGTTGGGAGATTTTAAGATGGGAATGACATGGTTGAGAGCTCTGGCTTTCATGTAGAGGAGGAGTGGAACCAGGGAAACCAGTTGGAAGCTGTGGTGGTCCTGGTGAGGAGGTAGTAGCTTAGATAGACCAGGTTTGCTTGGTCTTAGACCAAGATAGATTAAGGAACACTGAGCCATGTCAAAGACTGATGCATGTGATTATGCACTTGTGCATCTTTGTGCTTATTTTTATTTTCAAAATTATTTAGGCTTAAAAGTCCAAAGAACAAAAAACAACCCACCCATTTCTTCTACCCACCACCCCATGCCTCTGGTAACCATCAGTTTGTTCTTGGTATCTATGAGCACACATACACACACATATATGTACATACATATACATATATACACACTAAATATTTAAAATTCCACATATAAGAGAGATCATATGTATTTTTCTTTCTCTTATTTCACTTAGCATAATACCCTTGAGTTTGTCACAAAAGGCAATATTTCATTATTTTTATGGCTGAATAATATATATATATATATATATAATTGTGATAATATAATAGTATTTCTTCATCCATCCATCAGTGGACCTTAAGTTATTTTCATGTCTTGACTATTGTGAATAATACTGCAGTGAACACAGGAATGAATATGTCTTTTTGAGTTAGCGTTTTGTCTTCTTCAGATAAAAACCCCAGAAATAGAATTGCTGGATGATATATGATAGTTCTACTCTTAATTTTTTGAGGAACCTCCATACTGTTTTCCATACTGGCTCCGCCAATTAACATTTCTACCAGCACCACACAAAATTTCCCTTTTCTGTACATCCTCACCAGCACTTGTTTTTTTCCAATTTTTTTT
This sequence comes from Cervus elaphus, assembly GCF_910594005.1. Lineage (NCBI taxonomy): Eukaryota > Metazoa > Chordata > Mammalia > Artiodactyla > Cervidae > Cervus > Cervus elaphus. The sequence goes on from NC_057826.1 coordinate 71,212,477, forward strand.
TTTTTAATAGCCATTCTAACTGGGGTGATATCTCACTGTGGCTTTGGTTTGCATTTCCCTGATGACTAATCATGTAGAGCATTGTTTCATGTAATACCTCTCTTTGGGAAAATGTCTACTCATGTCTTCTGCTGCTTTTTAAATTGAATTATTTCCTTTTTTTTGCTATTAAGTTATATGAGTTCTTTACATGTTTTGGATGTTAGCTCCTTATCAAATAAGTGATTTGTAAATATTTTATTGTATTCAGTAGGTTGCCCTTTACATTTGATTGGTGGTTTCTTTGGCTGTACAGAAGTTTCCTAGTTTGCTGTAGTCCCACTTGTTAATTTTTGCTTTTGTTGCTTTTGCTTTTGGTGTCAGATTCAGGGAATCATTTCCAGACCTATCTCAAGGAGCCTACTGCCTGTGTTTGCTTCTAGGAGTTTATGGTTTCAGATCTATGTTCAAGTCTTTAATCCATTTTATAGTGTCAGATAGTGGTCCAATTTCATTTTTCTTCATGTGACTGTCCACTTTTCCCAACACCATTTGTTGAAGAAGCCACCCTTTCCTCATTGTATATTCTTAATACTTTTGTTGTAAATTACCTGACCATAGATGTGTGGGTTTATTTCTGGGCTCTCTATTCTCTTCCATTGATCTATGTATTTGTTTTCATGCTGGTACCATATGATTTGAATTACTATAGCTTGGTAATAGAGCTTGAAATCAGAGAGTGTGATACCTTCAGCATTATTCTTTCTCAAGATTGCTTTGACTTTCCAGAATTATTTATCTTTGTGCTCTTATCTTTCTCTCCTGTATCTTTGTGCTCAGTATATCTGTTTTAGTTTGGGCTTTATTTGGGATGGAAGAGGGTACATTTGATGGTTTAATGTATTCAGATTTATCCACCTTCTATAAATACAGAGGACTTCACCTCTCCCAAGAGCAGAGCACTCAAGCAGCAGTGCCTTTTTTGCAGTTTTATGAGCTGAGTTGAGAAAGAATCTGTTTGCAAGGTTGGTGTTCAAGGTTTTCAGCCTCTTCACTCTATGTATATTTTAATACATTAGAGTTAACATCTTTTTTATGGACAAATAGTCTTTGTGCCTTTTGAAAAAATAATCTTTTAAAGTTGATTCATTCTCTCTAAAATATGTATTAACTTAATATTCTTGATGCCAAGCACCTTGGGGTACATTCACATAGTTAAGGCAAAATAACCTATCCTTAAGTTCATTCTATCTATTATCTTATAGCTGTTTAATTTGTTGATGTTCTTATAAAGTAGATCACTAACTAATTCCACATTTAGGAAGATGTACTGAAGCATAGTCTGGTTTAATTAACTAATTTTTGGTAGCAAATTGGAAATAGACTCTTCACTAGAAAATAAAATAAACTCTTAATAGTTTAACTAGAAATAGACTTTTAGTTTTCTTAATTCACCTAGTGCTAGTGCTTCTAACTATTCTGCTGTGATAAAAATATATACATACAACACATATTTATATAGTACATATAGTAATTTTATAATTACTTTAATAAATATATAATTAATTCTGGGGTGACAAAAACATATACATAAATATATTTTTGCATATTAAGGGATGAGATATCCAGTGAAATGATCTTTCAAGTATAAAAACTAAATATAAATATTTATAGGCAAAGCCAAGGAAGCTTGCCACCAACAGGACTTAACTAAACAATATATTTTATGTGAAATAAAAATGATCTCAGGAAGAGGGTCTGAGAAGAAAAAGGAAATGGTAAAAACAAAGCAAAACAAAAATAGTGAACAAGTTTATGTGAAACAGTAACAATGAGTGTGGGGGTTAAAAGAATCTATATATATCTACAATTCTGGACAATAAGAGCATATATATCAGGAAGAAGGTGATTGATTCTTTTATTGTTGTAGGAAGGTAAAGACATTAAGATAAATATATGTTAAAATTTCTAAATTAACCTTTAAAACAAGAAAGAAAAATTATGTAACTTTAAAGCAAGTAAAGAAGAAAATACAGTGAAGAAAATGTCTAAAGGCAGACAAAATGAGAAATAAGAAATCAGATGATCACAGTAATCCAGATACATCAAATAATTATGATCAACTAAATGGACTTACCATCTAATTAAAGATTCTCAGAGTGGATGCATAAAAAAATTCAACTATATTCTATTTATAAGAGACACACTTATGACATATGGTTAGAAATTAATATCATTAGAAATGAATAGATACAATGCTTATCTTCATAAGAGAATCAGTTCACCTTGAAATTATAGAAGGTTTAATTGTTATATATCTGAAAAAATAAAGCATAAATGGTCAGTGCTATAAGTGAAACTGATAAATCCACCCTGTAGTGGGAAATCTTAATACTTTTTTCAGTAATTGATTGTTTAAGCAGACAATCAGTTAGGATATAAAAGATTTAAAAGATATGATTAATAAGACACTACATATACCTATGTATAGAGATACATATTATTTTCAAACATATGTTAAAAAATTACAAGAGTGATCATATACTAGGCCAGTAATAAAATTTCTAAAATTTTAAGAAAATTAATGTCACACAAATCTTCTTTCTCATCACAGAACAAGTTAGTCAGAAATCAATTACTAAAAGCCTTGGGGGAAAAGCATGTTTGGAAATTTTAAAACTATACTTTCTAAATGACATATGAATCAAAGAAATCATACTAGATATGAGAAAACACAAAGTTCAGAAGGGTTATGTAAACACTATGTAGCAGAATTCATGATGTCACTCGAGGAATACTTAGAGAAAAACCTATATCCTTAGAGCAAACTTTTTCTGTAAAGAAATAGCCACTAAAATATTACTAGTTACAGACACAGGGTTGTCACAACTACTGTACTTTGCTGGTGTAGCACAGAAGTAGCCACAAACAATATGGGAACAAATGGGTGTGGCTGTGTCCCAGTAGAACTTTATTTACAAAAACAAGTCTGTGGGCTATTGGTTTGCTGACCTCTCCCTTGAAGATGGATGTTAGAAAAAGTGAGTGGTTGAATTAATGACTAATCATCTAACTTAAAAACTTTTGAAACAGAACAGAAAATAGACTCAGAGAAAAGGAGAGGAAGGAAATGGTAGACACTAGCAGAAATAAATAAAAAGAAAGACTCTCTAAACCAAAGCCTATATCTGATTATTTAAAAAGACTACTTTGGACTTTTTTGGTGTTCAGTGGATAAGAATCCGCCTGTCAATTCAGGGGACATGGGTTTGATCCCTGGTCCGGGAAGATCCCACATGGCATGGAGCAGCTATCTGGTGTGCCCCACTGGAGCCAGTGTGTTCTAGGGCCTGTGAGCCACAACGCATGAGTCCATGCTCTGCAAACACTGAAGCCTGTGTCCCCAGAGCCCGTGCTCTGCCATGAGAGAAGCCTCTACATTGGGCAGCCTGCGTACCACACGAAGTGTGGCCCCCACTCACTGCAGCCCCCATCCATTGTGGCCCCCACTCGCCGCAGCCCCCATCCATTGTGGCCCCCACTCACCGCAGCCCCCATCCATTGCGGCCCCCACTCACCACAGCTGGAGAAAGCCTGTGCATGGCAATGAACATGCAACCAAAAATAAATAAATAGTTTTTGAAAAAAGACTGCTTTAGCCTGACTGCTCTAGAAGGCAGATCCTCACTTAGATCAAGACTAAAGTTACAAACACTTTTTTGCTTGAGAGGTGCAAGCCCAGGGCTGTGGGAGTGAGGTTAAAACAAACAAAAAAAAGAGTAGAGAAAGCACAAGAAACTATCAAAGGGCACAGCGTGTGGTCACATCATCCGTCAGCACACTCATTCGGCAGTGTGACCTAGCATCCAGGCGACAGTGAGGGGTCAGCCGGTGTGGGAGGGCTCCGTGCAAGAGAGAGAAAGCAGAATGCGGTCAAGAAAATCCAAGAATGCACATTGTTTGTGTTGCAATACAAAGACTAATAATATCTTTCAAAGTCTGATAAGATTGATATAAAAAGGAAGAGAAGGCATGAGTAAACAGTATTAGGAACAATATTGTTAAATCTCTGATGCAGGAGATACTGAAATGACAAGAGAATATCATGAACCACTTTTATGCCAATGATTTTGAAAACTTAGGTGTTAGGTCAAATTCCTAAGAGTATAAATTAGTAAAACTGATTTTAAGATGAAAAAGAAAATTGGAATGCTCCTAAACACTATTAAATGAATCACTGTATTTAACAGTTTCTTTCAAAAACTGGGGCCTAGGTAATTTATTAGACAAATTCTACAACAGCAAAAAAAGAAAAAAAAAATCAAGCAACTGGTAATTCCAATCTTGCAAAACTTTTTGAAAGAGTATAAAGAGAAGGAATACTTCCAAATTAATGTGTGAGGTCAGTACAACCTTTATATCAAAATCAGCTAAATATTATTTAAGAAAGGAAAGTTACCAAATTCACTTTTGAACACAGATGCAAAATCTTAAACAGAATATCATTGACTGATTTTTATCAACAGACGAAAAAGTTATGAGTGTCAATTTGTATAGCCACTTTGGAAAACAATCTGGTATTGCCAGATCACATACACATACCCAGGACCCAGCATTCTAGATGCAGTCTCTAAACTTACTCACATGTACATGGACATGTGTTCAAACATGTTCACGATATTGTACAAATAGCCCACATACCAGTCAACAACAGAATGGAAAAGAGTGTGCATACTGTACATATATATTTATGTAGATTTGTAGAGAACAGTGAAATGAATTAGCTACCTGCAACAATGTGGGCAAATCTTATGAACCCGGTGGTAAAAAGCAAGTCCTTGAAAGCTACAAACATGTGGTATCTCTTAAAAACAAGCAAAACTAAATAATATTATTCATGGGTACGTACCCAAGTGGTAAAGCTACTAAGGAAAGCAGGAGACTGAAAAGCTGCAAGTCAAGGATGCCTCTGGCAGATGAAAAGAAGGGGGTGGGAGAAGAGGGCTGTGTAAGATGGGTAGTAGGTGATATTCTGTTTCTTATATTGGTGGGGGGGATACAAGGGTTGTTGTTATTATATCATAGAGGACGTTTCACACACACACACACACACACATGCTCAGAGGAAAAAAATTATAAACATTTCCCCAATAGAGTTAAGACTACCACATAATTCGATCCAGTAGAGGGAAGGATCATGCTGGGTTTGGGGACTGGAGAAGTGCGGGGCTGCTGTGCCTCTGGAGGGATGGGCATGTGGCCGAAGGGTAGACTGGAAGGGCAGATAGGGTTAGGAAGAGCCTTGTCTGAGATCTGTCTTTCGGAATGCAGACTTCTGACCATCTTTTGGAGAGAATATGAAAGGGTAAGTCAGTGATCAGGAGACAACTTATCAAACTTTAAAAATTTAGCTCTGGCAAGAGGTGACGAAAGGATGATCAAAAACAGTGGCAGCCAGGACAGAGAAGAGAAGAAAGATTTGAAAGGTATTTCAGAGACAGAATGGACAGGATCGGGTGCTGCTTGGTGTATATGGAAGAGGAGAATCAAAAATGTTAAGAGGACCTCAGGGATGCTAGCTGGCGTCATCAGAGGGATGAAAATGCTGTTACCTGAGCTATGGAAGCAAGAGGAGGCATTTTTGTATGTGTGTGGTCCATCAGGGAAGGAGGGAGGAAGATGACAGAGCTTGAGGGATATCCAGGGTTGGCTTGTCCAAAGGGCATTTGGCCACTGCCCTTCTAGAACCTATCCTACTATTACTGCCTGCTTCTGCTGGAAAGACGGGAACCTCATGCCTTACATTATTCAATCTTCCCTAACTCTTCCTGATTTAGTGGCCCCGTTAAGCCCTCTTATAGGGCTTCCCCAGTGGTGCTAGTGGTAAAGAACCTGCCTGCCAATACAGGAGACATGAGAGATGCTGGTTTGATTCCTGAGTCAGGAAGATCCCCTGGAGGAGGGCATGGCAACCCACTCCAGTCTTCTTGCCTGGAAAATCTCATGGACAAAGGAGCCTGGTGGGCTCCATGGGGTCGCAAAGAGTTAGGCACGACGGAAGCGACTTAGCACGCACGCACACACAACCCCTCTTATGAGGACCACTACTCTCGTATGCGGAGAAGGCAATGGCACCCCACTCCAGTACTCTTGCCTGGAAGATCCCATGGATGGCAGAGCCTGGTGGGCTGCAGTCCATGGGGTCATGAAGAGTCAGACATGACTGAGCAACTTCATTTTCACTGTTCACTTTCATGCATTGGAGAAGGAAATGGCAACCCACTCCAGTGTTCTTGCCTGGAGAATCCCACGGATGGTGGAGCCTGGTGGGCTGCCGTCTGTGGGGTCACACAGAGTCGGACACGACTGAAGTGACTTAGTAGCAGCAGCAGCAGCACTCTCATATGACTGTGTCAAAACCTTTGCGTAAGATGCAGGTTTGGAGAACTTACCCTCTGAGCAGTGTCTGGGATGTGTGCATGGTCAGGGCTCTAGGAAGCCCTCTTCTTACCATCTGTCCAGCTGAAGAACAGCCATTCTAGGGACTCATTTGTTTCTTTAGGTCTCAGAAAAACTTGTTAGAATTCCGAAGTCATTTAATTGAGATAATAGATTCATGTCTAGAGAATCAGAGGACCTGGAGTATTCATTTGCTAGAACTGTCATAATAAAATGCCACAGCCTGAGTGACTACAGAAATTTATTTCTCACATTTCTAGAAGCTAGAACTCCAAGTTCAAGGTGTTGGTCAGTTTCATTTCTCTTAAGGTCTGTCTCCTTGGCTTGCAGATGGCTACCTTCTCTCTGAGTCCCCACATGGCTTTTTCATTGTGTGTACACATTCTGGACGCCTCTCCCTGTTGATATAAGGATGACATTTCTATTTTAGAGGTTCACCCTCTGATCTCATTAGCCTTAATTACCTCTTTAAGGCCCTGTCTTCAAATTCAGCCACATTGAGAGTTAAGACTTCAGCATATGAGTTTGGAGGGAGGACATAATTCTGTCCATAACATTTGATTCTAATCAAGGCCTAACCATATATTAGAGGTGCCAGCTTGGGCAAGTGATTTTCCTGCCCTCCTCATCTATAAAGGAAGGTATAAGGACTAGAACAATGAATCTCAAACATTGGCATTCATTAGAATCACCTGTATGGCTTGTTGAAACCCAGATTACTGGGTCCCATCCCTGTAGTTTTTGATTCAGTGGACTAAGGTGAGTGAGACTTTGCATTTGAAAACGTTTTCAGGTGGTGGTGGCTCGGGGACCACACTCTGAGAACCATTAGCACAGAATGGTTTAGCTTTAGCATTCTGTGATGATCCTATGGGAAAGTCATAACTTACAGCCTTTCTCAACTGGAGTTGCTCATCTGAATCACATAACCTGAAAGTTGATCTGAGAGGCTGTTTCTCAGTTCTCCAAAGGATGGTGCATAACTTGTACCAATCTAGATGCATAAAAGGGAAGTTCTTTCATCACAGAGAAGGGATGTCTTAGGATATGAAATCTTCGTCCCCTCATGGAAACTCTGTTGAAAAGGACTGATTATTAGAGGTCCACGCATGCTCAGAGGACTCCAGTAATGAACGTTTACTTTTCTCAAGGTGGTGTCCATAGCCTGTAAGAGAGCAGAAACTCTATCTCACTTGTCATTGCCTTCTGTCCAAAAAGGATTTTTTTAAAAATCAAAAGACATTAGAGTTCAAAGAGATTGTAAATTATTTCTAGACCAGAATGCTATTTTTTTAGAAGAGGAAATAGGTTCAAGGATGACCTGCTCAAAGCCACACGACAAATTAGTGGCAGGGCTAGAACTAGAATTGAGGTCTGATGATTCATCTGGCCAGTCCAGGTGCTCCATACCTACTTAGCATGATAAACAAATGATTCAGCAGGACGAGTAAGAGGGACAATAAGGGAGTGGATGGGCAGGGCTTCTGCTTTCCAGTGGAGCAGCAGGTCCTGCCCCCGCAGCTGCCTGGGGTGGATTACATCAGCATTTAGGAAGGGCTGCGTATGTTACATAAACGCTCCTGCTGGGAGCCTTCACTGACTTCTGGCCCCTGCCATCTGCAAATTTCCATAGTGTGGAGTTTAGGAAACTGACAATTAGTTGTGTTGCCTCAGTCTCAGTTTTCACAAATCAGGAATAAAATACAAGATAATGAAAGTTATGCTCCTAAAAGAACTTTGTATCCGATGAACGCTGAGAGATGTTCTTTCTTCTCAGTTGAGCTGGGATGTAGTGTTCATTTCTTACACTGACATCAAGCTCTGATACCCGTTTTCTGCTTGATGCATTGATATCTGTTGACTAAGGATTGGAATGTTTTAATAAGGGAGATTTCCATGACCTGCAATAGTTTAAAAAATCATTTCAAGGTACATCTCTCATTGATGTACCTGATATTATCCAGTGGTCTTGATGAGGGTAGTTAGAACCAGTTTGTGTCAGTCAGTTTCCTCTTTCATATTACATTTTCCATCCCCCAAATTCAGAGTCAAAAACAAGATGCTTCCCTTCAGAACTGCAGGATTTTCATTAAAATTTTTTTTTTCCAGCTACCAGAATTTTTGCCTCAGATTTTGGCTCTTATTACAATTGTAATCAAACTATGAATTTCCCAGCCGCATTCTGAGACTCAACCTCAAAACCATTTCCAAAAGACAAAGACATTTCTTGTTGATGTTAACTCACAGCTCAGAGGTTCTGTTCAAATTCTAGCCCCTAGGTCCCTCCTTCTAGGTAATGTCAGAGGACACATGGTGATCTGTTAAGAGGTATTTAGATATAATATCTCAAGGGATTCTAAAGGTGCAGAAGTATAAAACAGAGTTGGTTGTTTTAAATGTTCTGTCTTGCTCCAGCTAATTAAGACAGAAAAAACATCCATAGCAAAGCTCTTTTTGATAATGGAAATGAGGAATTGGAGTCAGGGAATATCATGATTTTCTTACTTTCCCATATATAAGAGCAGTCATCAAGGTAATGCATGGAGCTCTCTTTACTGGGAGTGCAGTATTTTATAGCATCATCATGGTATAAGTAAAGTCTACTTCCACAGGTCCTCTGAAAGTTCTGAGTTCTTTAAAAAAAGGGGATAGCTCTTTGCTTCCCCGCAAGTTCCCAGTTTCCCTCACCTGCCCTTTGTTGTCAAATGAAAAATAAAAAATAGCCTTTCTTTTATTCCCTTTCTCCTTTGAAGGCTAACAAACACCTCCTTTTGTGTTTTTTCCTCTGTACTGCCTTCTCTGTGGTACCGCCTGCTGAATCACACAAGAGAATTTATTTTGGGCTATTTTGTCACTATTTTTTGCTCTCCCTCACTCCCCTAGTTTGACTTCCCAGAAGCTTACACTTCCATCTTTTGAATTTTTCTGCCCTTTCCATCTTCAGGGTGATTTGTGATCATCCTTGCCTTTTTTTTTTTTTTTTTTTTTTTTACTGTCTCAGGAAAAGAGATTTCTCCTTTAAGTGAAAAAACTTTTTTTTTTTTTCCTTTTAGTATTTTATTTCCTGTCCACACATTTTGAGATTTTCAAAATAGTTGGACATTTATTATTATCTTCTATCCCCATTGTTTTGATTTCACTTTTCAGGTGAAGTAACCAGGAGTCATGCCATCCCAGGAATAGAAGCAAGCTTTTGCCTCAGTGTCTGATTATCTGGCCCAGTTGCAGACAGCTTGACTACTTAATCAAAAAGATGTCTTAGGTGTTTGCATTTTTCCTGTGCAGTAGTAATTTGCGGTAACCTCTGGCTTTGGAGCATGATTAGGGAAATGGAGAAAGGTTAAGATTTCCAAAAGGGGAAGCTTCTAGCAATCTTATTTTAAGATTCAGAAAGTTCTCTGAGGAAAAAGTCCTGAAATGTTATTGCGCGCTTGCTTATATTCAAAAATACTTATTCACCTGCAGGAATTTTTATTGTTGCTTTTTACAAAGCAGTATTACTGCCCAGTAATGAGAAGTTACCCATCAACCAAAGAGAGAAAACTTTTTGCCTTTATTGAAGGTGAAGTTTCCATCCATCCTTGTAAACACCCACTGAAAAAGGCAACTCCACTGACTTAGTTTAACATTGTACCTAGTACCAAAATCTGCCAAATGGCTGAACAGATGTGTCTTGGTAGTACTGAGTTGAGCAATGAAAAGTTATTGCTTCCTAGAACATATTTCCCAGTACTGACCATGTTCCAAATGAAGGCTGAAATTAGGAGAATTAGACCCCACTGTGGCTGTATCCACACTGGCAAGCGTTTCCTAACAAAGCTCTCAGTTCTCCATTTGCTTGTTTTTAACATATTAATTCTTAGTGGACACAATTTGTTTCCAAAAGAAGTTTTAGTATCAGCCATTTCATATAGAAAAAAAAAAAAAGTTTATTTTCCCAGGCAAAATATTTTTTCCAGGTGGCACTTAAAACCACTGGTTTCAAAACATTTCTCAAATGTTTCCACTCAACTCTGAAGACTGGTTCTGGGTTAAAGACTTGCTGAGCACATTTAATACAAGCATTTTGAAGATGGTTTCTTTAGACAAAGTGATCTATTTTCTATTCATTCTACTTTCAGTTGAGTTATTAAATCTATGGCCACTAGAAAGCTGAAGTGGATGAGGAGGAGGGTTACAAGGTGTGACTTGATATACAAAATAAAAGAGCAAGACTTATAAAGGTCATATTTAATAAGTGTAAAAGCCCTGGTCTTAGGCATGACTACTCTCGCATAGGATGACAAAAGTCTGGATGCTGTAGCTTATTTTCAGAGTTTTATTGTTGAAATCTACCTTCCCAATCCTCCCCACATTTTATAGATATGAAAGAAGAGTTCAGAGATGTGAAATGATTTCCCTAAATTTGCACAGTTGATAAACAGCACAACCAGAAACAGAACTCCTGTTTCTTGGGTTCTGATTCATTTCTTTTTCTTTTTTTTTCATTGTTGCTTTTTTCAGTATGAAGCAACTGTGTGATATAGTGTCTAAAATATATGATGCAGTCAGGTAAGAGAAGAATAGAGCAGAGTGTAAACTTATCTATTCTCAACAGTCAGCTTATGCATTCAATAAATATTTATTGAGTAGCTGCTGTAAGTCATGAATTATGCTAGACATAGTATTAAAAATGGCTATTCAGGATGTCACTGAACAACTATTTTGTAATTTTGAATCACATTGACAATTCTGGGGGTGCTGTGGTTAGTCACTCAGTCGTGTCCGACTTTTTGTGACCCCGTGGACTGTAGCCCGCCAGGCTTCTCTATCCATGGGATTCTCTGGGCAAGAATACTGGAGTGTGTTTTCATTCCCTTCTCCAGGGGATCTTCCCAACCCTGGGATCGAACCCAGGTCTCCTGCATTGCAGGCGGTTTCTTTACCATCTGAGCCACCAAAATTCCATCAGAATTTTGGGGGAAATATCTCCGAACTCCTAAGAATAAAATGGCTGTCTCATGAGGTAGTGTGGTCCCTGTGTCCAGCCAGGAGCTGCGTAACCACCAGGTGGAGATTCAATAGAGCATTTCTGCCATGAATGACGTTGTAGCTTAAAATCTTACTTGAGCAGAGGAGAAGGTAATAGGACAGAGGAGAGTCTCAGACTTCATTCTCTGTCAAGTGTGGGCTCAACCTGGGTCCTGGCAGAACAACCTACGTCCTGGTGCACAGATATCTCCAGAATTGCCAGCACCTCATTTCATCAAGTCACATGATATTCAGGAGAAAATACATTTTTTAGTTTTGAAAATGTTTCAAATTACAAATTTAATGTTCTCTGTTTATAGAAGTTCAAACATGACATAAATCCATGCATACAATTATTTATCACATCATCCTCCTATAGAGTTTGGAGTGCATTTCTCCAAATAGTTTCCCCTGAATATACTAACATACATTATTATATATAACTAATATATTAGTATATTAGTTACTATATTATTAGTAATATAATAACATATGTATAATTTATATATAACATTAATGTATTCCCTTCATGAATAAAAATCAAATTACTTTATACTGAGTTTGCAACTTTTTAAACTTAATTATCTTAGATGGTTTTCCATGTTAGTATATTTAGTTTAAGAGGCTATGTAGCATTCTATTGAATGGGAGTCTCATAATCTAAAATTATCTTTTATATTTTTTTCTATTTCTAGAATAGTAATACTATACCAACTTGTAAAGGATGTCATTTTCTTTTTTAAAGATAAAGGTGACAGGTGATTTTTGGAATATGGGAAAGAGAACAAAACTTTCTTGTTGTGTGTGTGTGTGTGTTGGGGTGAGAGAGACATAACTGATGGGGTCATAAAAATTTACTGAAAAAAAAAGAGATTGTAATTTCTGGGCAAACGGTGACATTCTGTTGTTTTTACCTAAAGCGGTTTCAGCGCCGTGCTACTGAAATGAATGGAGTAGATCTTCTTGTCATTATTTACCTTCATCCTTAAATAAAATATGCACCAAAGTATGGCAGTACCCTAGGGAGCCACAAGACCAGGAACCCCAGAATCACTTGGAAGGGGCACGCAGTGATTATTCAAGGATTTACTTCCTAATTTGAATAATTGTATCCAGGGAAATGTTTCAACTATTGATATCCAAATGTAAGAATTGACATGGGTTTAACTGTATAAGGTTAGAATTCTTTAAAATACGCGATTTTGGGGGTATATCCTGTCATAATTAGAAATCCTATTGACATCAGAAAAACATGGTATGCAAGGTTCCCCTGTAACTCCCTCTTGATAAAATACCGGAAAGAGCCAGAGGCAACCAGCATAATCATATTGCTTTGCTGGTAAATGCCCTAAGAAAATAGTGTGCCAGAAGACAAATTAGTGTTGTGGATTTTTTTTCCATAAGCTTTATTTTTCAGAACAGCTTTATATTTACAGATAAAAATGAGTAGATAGTACAGAGTTCCCATATTACTCCCCTTCCCCCTCACGCTGCTGCTGCTGCTAAGTCACTTCAGTCGTGTCCGACTCTATGCGACCCCATAGATGGCAGCCCACCAGGCTCCCCCGTCCCTGGGATTCTCCAGGCAAGAATTTATAAGAATTTACAAGAACACTAGAAATTACAGAAATTACTAGAAATTACAAGAACACTGGAGTGGGTTGCCATTTCCTCCTCTAATGCATGAAAGTGAAAAGTGAAAGGGAAGTCACTCAGTCATGTCCGACTCTTAGTGACCCCATGAACTGTAGCCCACCAGGCTCCTCCGTCCATGGGATTTTCCAGGCAAGAGTACTGGAGTGGGGTGCCATTGCCTTCTCCTCCCCCTCAGAGTTTCTTCTATTATTAGCATCTTACATTAGGATGGTCCATTTGTTACTGTTAATCAACTGATATTGATACCTTATTATTAACTAACATCCATAGTTATTCAGATATCCTTAGTTTTTACCTAATGTTCTTTTTCTGTTCGAGGATCCCATCCAGGATTCTACATTACATTTAGTTGTCATGTCTCCTTTACATTTCTCATGACAGTTTCTCAGACTTTGTTGTTGACAATTTTGAGGCGTACTCATCAGGTATACTGTAGAAGGCACCTCTATTGGAATTTGTCTGGTGATGTTTTTCTTGTGTTTAGGCTGTGGTCCTGAGTTTTTGAGAGGAAGATCACAGAGGTGAAGTGTTGAGTTCATCACATCATATCAAGCGTACATGTTATCAAGATGATTTATGACTCATGGTGCTGACCTCGATCAGCCGGCTGGTGCAATGTTTGTCAGATTTCTCCACAGTCAAGGTGCTTTTTACCTGGCTATCCACATTGTCATCTTTGGAGGGAAGTCAGTATGCACAGTCCACACTCAAAGAGTGGGGAGTTATACTCCACCTCCTTGAGGGTGGAGCATCTACATAAATTATTTGGAAGTTTCCTGCATAGATTTGTTTCATCTCCCCCTTTATTAATGCATTCACTCATTTACTTCAGTGTGAAACAATGCAGTGATCCCCAGTCTTTTTGGCACCAGGGACTGTTTTTGTGGAAGACAGTTTTTCCCTGGACTGGGGTTGGGGGGATGGTTTTGGGGAATCAAATTAATTAAATTTATTGTGCTAAGGATAATCTGTATTTGCAGCCACTCCCCAGTGCTAGCATCACCTTCTCAGCTCTACCTCGGATCATCAGTCGATTTTCACAAGGAGCACGAAACCTAGATCCCTCACATGCTCAGTTCACAATAGGGGTTGTGCGCCTGTGAGAATTTAATGCCACCAGTGATCTGACAGGTGGTGTAACTCAGGTGGTAGTGTAAATGATGGGAAAAGGACCCCTGGAATAATGGATATTTGTTTTATACCTTGAGTTATAATCTGGTATTACTTTGTTTTGTTGCTTATATTATTTCAGCTCTTGGTAGCTCTTTCAGTTGGCTTCTGTGCTCTTTTGACATACCCCTGTCATTTTATTTTCCCAGTAGTCATGTATGGATGTGAGAGTTGGACTATAAAGAAAGCTGAGTCCCAAAGAATTGATGCTTTTGATCTTTAGTGTTGGAGAAGACTCTTGAGAGTTCCTTGGACTGCGAGGGGATTAAACCAGTCAGTCCTGAATATTCATTGGAAGGACTGATGCTGAAGCTGAAACTCCAACACTTTGGCCACCTGATGCAAATGGCTGACTCATTGGAAAAGACCCTGATACTGAGAAGGACTGAGGGCAGGAGGAGAAGGGGACGACAAAGGATGAGATGGTTGGATGGCATCACCAGCTCGATGGATATGAGTTTGAGAAAACTGCAGGAGTTAGTGATGGACACGGAGGCCTGGTGTGCTGCAGTCCATGGTGTCACAAAGAGTCAGACATTACTGAGCAACTGAATTGAACTGAGTGAAAAATTTGTTTCTATCCATCCACCATCGATTTACTTAATGGCTCACTTCTGGTCTGCACATATAACAATATCAGAATTGTTGACCCTTTGTTTCCCTGTGGGAAACAACTAAGTCAACCAGAGTACAGGGCCATGTGCAGTTCATTTTGCCTTTAGTCTTATAGACTTGATTCATTTCCAAAGTTACAAGGAGCAGTATCTTCTCTGCACTCCTCAATAAGTTTGTTTCATACATTTGCAATAAAATTAGATTCTCATTGTCATCATCTTCATTCCTTTTTGATGTTTTCTCATCCTCTAAATGGTTTTTCTAAATGTGCATACATTAAGATTCACTTTTTATGCTATAAATTTCAGTAGGTGTTGACAGATGCTTAGTATCATATATCCACATTATAGTATCGTACAGAATAGTTTTATCACCCTAAAAATCCCCTGTGCTTCATTTCACCCTTCCTCCTCTGAAGCCCTGGCAATCACTGATCTTTTCACTGTATCTGTAGTTTTGGCTTTTCCAGAAGGCCGTATGTGTAGTTACAATTATCTAGTAGGTGACCTTTTCACACTAGTTTCTCTCAGTTAGCAATGTGCGATTAAGATTCCGCCATGTCTTTTTGTGGCTTGATAGCTCTTTTAATTTTTTTAGTGAATAACATTCCATTGGATGGATGTATCCTAGTTTATCCATTCACCTATTGAAGGACATCTTGATTGCTTTCAGTTTTGGCAATTGTGACTAAAGCTGCTATTAATAATATTCATGTGCAGGGTTTTGTGTAGACAAAGTTTCAAATCAATTCAGTAAATACGTAAGAGCGTGAATGCTGGACTGGATGGTAAGACTATGTTTACTTTGTAAGAGGCTGCCAAACTGTCTTCTAGGGTGGTGGTACCACTTTGCATTCCCAGCAGCAATGAGTGAGACTTCCTGTTGTCTGGCAGCCTTGCCAGCATTTGTTATGTCAGTTTTCTGGGTTTAGCTATTCTAATAGGTGTGTGGTGGCATCTCGTTGTTTTAATTTCCAATTCCTAATGACAAATGATGATATGCAACTATTCATAGTGCTTTTGACCATCTGTTTATCTTCTTTAGGTGTCTGTTGAGATATTTTATCCATATTTAATTGGGTTGTTTGTTTTCTTTTTTTGTGTGTTTTCTTATTGTTGAGGGCTTTTTTTTTTTTAAGCCATGCAGAATCTTAGTTCCCTGGCCAGGAATCAAACCTGTGCCACTTCATTGGGAGCACAGTCTTAACCAGTGGACTGCCAGGAAAGTCCCTATTGTTGAGTTTTTTTTTTTTTTTAATTTTTTTATTCGTTGGAGGCTAATTACTTCACAACATTTCAGTGGGTTTTGTCATACATTGATATGAATCAGCCATAGATTTACACTTATTCCCCATCCCGATCCCCCCTCCCACCTCCCTCTCCACCCGATTCCTCTGGGTCTTCCCAGTGTACCAGGCCCGAGCACTTGTCTCATGCATCCCACCTGGGCTGGTGATCTGTTTCACCATAGATAGTATACATGCTGTTCTTTTGAAACATCCCACCCTCACCTTCTCCCACAGAGTTCAAAAGTCTGTTCTGTATTTCTGTGTCTCTTTTTCTGTTTTGCATATAGGGTTATCGTTACCATCTTTCTAAATTCCATATATATGTGTTAGTATGCTGTAATGTTCTTTATCTTTCTGGCTTACTTCACTCTGTATAAGGGGCTCCAGTTTCATCCATCTCATTAGGACTGGTTCAAATGAATTCTTTTTGACGGCTGAGTAATATTCCATGGTGTATATGTACCACAGCTTCCTTATCCATTCATCTGCTGATGGGCATCTAGGTTGCTTCCATGTCCTGGCTATTATAAACAGTGCTGCGATGAACATTGGGGTGCACGTGTCTCTTTCAGATCTGGTTTCCTCAGTGTGTATGCCCAGAAGTGGTATTGCTGGGTCATATGGCAGTTCTATTTCCAGTTTTTTAAGGAATCTCCACACTGTTTTCCATAGTGGCTGTACTAGTTTGCATTCCCACCAACAGTGTAAGAGGGTTCCCTTTTCTCCACACCCTCTCCAGCATTTATTGCTTGTAGACTTTTGGATAGCAGCCATCCTGACTGGTGTGTAATGGTACCTCATTGTGGTTTTGATTTGCATTTCTCTAATAATGAGTGATGTTGAGCACCTTTTCCTATTGTTGAGTTTTAAAAGTTCTTGTTATACATCTTTAGATACAGATCCTTTTATCAGATTTGTGTTTTGCAAATATTTTCTCCCATTCTGTGCTTGTCTTTTCATCCTCTTAACAGTGTCTCTCACGTGTTGTTACGTTTCATCACCATTTTTTTTAGTCTCAAAGAACAGCTTTAGATTTGAAGCCTTCTGGTGGTAAACAAGATCAGTTGTTCTGATACAGCCAATACTTTCTCCCTCCCCTTCCTGTCTTGATATCCACTGTTCCAGATTCTCCCTGCCAGACCAAGCCCACCACACTTTGGAGTCTCTTGCATTGACTTAACTGTGCTGAAGCTGTGGGGAAGTAGGTACAAAAAACTCAAGAGATTTGATGCTTAGTTCTGGCTCTGCTTATTGCTGGCTCTGTGGCTTTAAAAAGATAGTGGTATTCCTTTGATTCTCAATTACTTTGGCTCTGGTACCCTGTATGTATGTGTGTGTCTATGCTTCCTCTGATACTCTTTTGGCTAATAGTGTATACGATATTATTCACAGGCAAAAGCTTTAGTGTCAAAGCTTTTGATTAGTCTCACTGAGGCTTAAGGTTGGCTACTACAATTAGTCTTTTTTAAAAATTGAGGCACAGTTGGATTTCCCTGGTGGTCCAGTGGTTAAGACTCCAAGTTTCCACTGCACATATGTGATACCTGGTTGGAGATCCAAGAACATGCATGCCATGCAATGTGACCAAAAAAAAAAGAAAAAATTGAAGTAGAACTGATTTATATTTCAAGTGTACACCAAAGTGATTAAGTTATGTATACACACACACACATATATATATATATATTCTTTCTCAGATTCTTTTTCATTATAGATAATTGCAAGATACTGGATATAGTTTTCTGTGCTATACAGTAGTTCTTGTTGTTTATTTTATATATAGTAGTATGTTTCTGTTAATCCCAGACACATAATTCCTAATTTATCCCTCTCCCTTTTCTACTTTGATAACCATAAGTTTGTTTTCTAAGTCTTTGAATCTGTTTTGTAAATAAGTTCACTTGTATCATTTTAGATTCTACATATAAGTGATATTATATGATAATTGTCTTCATCTGACTTACTTCACTTAGTATGATAATCTCTACATCCAGGCACGTTTCTGCAAATGTCAGTATTTCATTCTTTTTTGTGGCTGAGTAGTATTCCATTGTGTTTATGTACCAAATCTTCTTTATCCAGTCATCTGTTGATGGACATTTAGATGACTTCCATGTCTTGGTTATACAGTTAGCTTTTGAAGCAGAAGCCTGTCCTACTTCTGTTCTTGCATGGTGGTGATTTAAAGAGTCAGTGTTAAAGCTGTCACTGGATCATGTCTAAAAAATATATAAAAGCAACAGTAAGTGTCTCATTTAACACATCAGGATTTTGTGGACCCATTTGTTTTTCTCTTAGAATATTATATTTAGCATTGGTTATAAACATCACCTAGACCTAAATGAACTTTCCTTTGGAAAATGCTTCTCAAAATGTAGAACCTACTCTATAGGTCTTCTTCTGACATTGTTATACCAAGTAGAAAGGTTTAGAACCGCAAAACCCAGTATTATTTCATCATCTTCATTCTTCTGAGATATATAAATATATCTTTTATTTAATTTGAATTTCAGTAAGAATAGCCTTATTTGGAAGGTAGCAATGTACAGTCAAGTCTGGTTTTTTGCCTTGGTAAGATATTTCTATTATTCCTTTTGCCAAAGGAAGCAGCTGAAAGATTTTAAGGAGGATATTGATATTTTTATGTCTTTTTAAAAGAACTTACTCTTGATGGTGCAAAAGATATATTATGGGGACAAGAGTGGAAACAGGGAAACACATTAGAGAATGATTATGATGGGCAAGACTAGAAAATGGCTTGTACCGGTGGAGGTAGAGAGACAGCATCAGAGTTGGTGCCTATTTGGGAGGTTGGGCTAAGTAGACTTGCTGAGAGATTGAGTGTGATTGGTGGTTGGTGGGATAAGACCACCAACCACCCTGATTCAACCAATACTGTCCCAGTTTTAGCATGGGTCATATTAGTAGGGGATTATACCCTCTTTAAAATCAGACATTGGATTAATATATCGTGAAGGTTCTTCTTGGCTCTAAATTGTGTGTTACTGTGATTCTGTGAAATACTACTTTTAAAGCAGTTTTCCCCCAATTAATAGAAAGTTTTTGCCAGGGCCAGGGCAGGCACTTGAGGCAAAGTCTCCTCTATAAGAATAACATATCCCCCCTCACCCCATAACATCTATGTGAAAGAGAGTTCTTTCCCATAAGGGAGCTTTAGCGTCTATAAAAGAAATAGCTTTCTAACTGTATAGCCCTGGGAAATGGAAAACTGTGACTCCCCACTTCTGAGACATCTTTGAAGAGCCGTTTGGACATCCATTCATCTGAAGGCTGCTCAGAATCAAAGAAAAGGTTGACATGACCTTCTGAGAGGCAAATGGTTTGAGTTCTATAGCAAAAGAAGATGGCAAATGCAAAATTTAATGACTGTTTATTGTCATTACCCAAGATAAATGTTTAACATTCCACTTTCTCAGATACAGGTGACGTCCATGAAAATCCTCAGAGATGCATTTGACCTTGAAGCTATTCAATTCAACCTCTCTGCAGCACCTGCCAAGAAATCATTTGTGAAATAACCATGTAGTAAGATGCTCATTTGTTAGTATCTTATCCACTCAGTTCTAATCCTTTCTTTGGAATCTGGTCTGCCCCCACCTTTTATGATATAGCACTGCTTTCTATTTGCTTTTCTTTCTGCAAACTGCACACATTAAGTGCAAACATTTTGACTAATGCCATGTGTGAAGCCCTGAAACTACCCATGGGGAAATATCTGGAGTCTTTTCAAATCCTGTAAATGAGAGCATCTTTACAAAAAAGAACTGCTAGGTGTCAAGTAGCACTTCATAATGCAGCTCTTGACTTATTATTTGAAAATGTGAGGCCTTTCATCTACTTTGCAAACCTGCTCTGGAATTGATTCAGTCAGCTTTCTGAGTGTGGCAGGAAATTGTGGTACAGGAATGGGGGTGGGGAGTAGTTTCTTACTAACTCTTACATATGAAGCTTCAATACTTTGGGCACCTGATGTGAAGAGCTGACACATTTGAAAAGACCCTGATGCTGGGCAACATTGAGGGCAAGAGAAGAAGGGGACAAAAGAAGATGAGAAGGTTGGATGGCATCATTGACTCAATGGACATGAATTTGTGCAAACTTGGGGAGATAGTGAAGGACTGGGAAACCTGGCCTTCTGCAGTCCATGGGATTGCGAAGAGTTGGACATGACTGAGCGGCTGAACAGCGAAGAACAATAACTCTTACATATACTCTCTATAAAATAAGGAGATCTTCCTTTCAGGGAAGAGTTTCTCCAGGCTGAGCTGGAAGTGTACCCTGTCCTGTGATCCTTGATTTCCCTAGAAATTCACAGGTAAAGGAGCTGGACTTCATTGGCTAGTCTGTGACAGAACCACCTTTGAGCACATTGACCACGTACCCTGACAGCCAAGAGCGTGGCATTAGCAGGCAGGCTTATCATCCTTATATCTTCTAAAAGAAGCATAGGATTTGGAAAATTGTGTTTTCAATATTTAATCATGAAGGTTTCTAACTTGTGATCGTTTAATGGCAAGGAGAATAAAACATGCTTATAATAATAGCTAATATTTATTTTGCATCATGCAATACCTCATTTATTACCCTCCTATTGCCACTGTGAAGTATGTTATTAGCTTCATCAAATAGATGAGGAAACTGAGGTTTGGAAACTTTAGGATGTTTGTCCAGGCTCTTTCTGCTGATGAGCATTAGAAATGGGTTTGCTGCTACTCTGGCTACCCCATAAGACAATCAAAGCCAGGATTATCTTCTCTTCTGCCATATTTGCTCCTGGGATATTACAAAACCAATCTTAATCCAGTCATGAGACATCTAAAGGGTCTGGACCCCTCAGGCTGGTGTTTCTCCTACTGCAGCTGCATTTGTGGAGCCCCTTGGTCACTTGAACTGCCAGAAGGAAACGGCTGCCTCTCACCCTGTTCTTCTGGTCTGGGCAGCACTGATGCTAGTGGTACCCAATCGTGCTGAGATGCCCAGGACGAGAGCTTGATATCTCCTGGTACCTGTGCTGACCAGGTTCCCACCACCTCACCTAGCTCAGTTATGGGACTTTCTCTCCCTTTTCCTTTGAAATTATTCATTTATTTATTCATTCAGTAGTTACTGTTGAGTACCCGCTTCATTCAGGACCCTGTTGTAGATACTGTGAGGGACACAAGCATAAGACCTGCAGCTGGGACATTTGGCTGGAGAGGCCTAGCAGGTGGATAGCAGAGCTGTGCTTGAATTTGGGAGACAGATGAGGACTGTAGCATAGATTTGTAAGTCGTATATATGATGAGGTTCGAGGAATCTAAGTGAAGCAGTGTGACTTACTGGAAACAACCCAGAATTTGAAGTAAGAAGGTCTATGTTAAGGTTTCATGTCTCTCTATTCCTGAATGGTTGACCTCTGGCAATCTATATAATCTCAACTAAACTCAAGATTCCTTCTCTCTCAAAACAGAATAATTATCATTTCTACTTCACAGCTTTGTCACAAGGAAAGCAATAAAATACTCTGACATTCTGTTCATGTTCTATCATGATTTGTGGCATTGTTATTATTACAGTTACTGTCATTAACAAGTGAGAAAAACAAAAGTAGTTGAGGGTGCATCTTCATGGAATCAACCCCCTGGTTACTGGCTGTCATTTTTGAGGTGGGCTTAGAAGTTTGAATTTGAATTTGTAGACCTTTCTCTATGGATAGATGCAATGGTACAGTCAGAAGAAACAATGATAGTTAAGAATACATCAAAATAAAATGTATAGAAAAAATTGTCATATGTTCACTCTGAATTTTGGTTTCTTCCTTAGTAAAATGGAAATGATTATATAGTCAATACATATATGTTTATTTTGAGAATAAATGAAATTTAAAATGTGTATATAAAGCCTCTTAGTATAGTCATTGCCCATAATAACAATGCAAGACATTGGCCCAATGACAGCTTAGAACAGTCTGGTGTCACGATGGTTGGTTAACGCTGCCACTTGCTTTGACCACTTACTCGAGTGTTAGTCCCTCAGCTCTCCCATCTGTATATAGATGGTTTATTGTGACAGTGCTTGCCACATAGGAAGCATCCAATCAGGGTATATATTATTAACATAAGTCTGTATATTGAGTTAGTGTGAGAGTTGAGATTCTTGGAAGCTAAATACTTAGACAGATGGGAACAAATGGGAATTTCCCACCTGTTTTTTCCATTAGTCAGGATCAGTTGTCTAGACTGGTAGGAAGTTAAGACCTGCTTCTGACTATTCCTATATTCAACAGAGCCTGAGACAAAGGACCTAGAAAAGACAGGTAGACCTGGAATTGCCACAGGTGAGCTTTTTATAGGTAAAGATGAGAAACAGTAGTAAAAGTAGAATTTATTGCCCAAAATTGTGTAGGCAAAAGGAAGGATTGGCTCATTTCACTCACTTGAAAGACTGTAACCAAATAAAATATTAAATTTATGGGCTTATGGATTCATTAACTTCAGTAAGCATCATAGTCAGGCTGTCAAACAACCAGAGATTTTAACTCCAAAACAATAATTAGAGTGATGGATTGTTATGGTAAGTCACAGTTTGTCAAAAGTAATTTATGAAAGCTATTGTTATAAGTTTATGTAAGAAGTCTTTAGTTGTATTCATTATATCAGAAGCACTAGAATCTTTCTGGAGGGGCTTACTCTTAGCAAATCTGAGAATGTTTTTGTTAAAATCTGGTGATTTGGTGATTTCTCAAATTGAAGTATGTACAATGCTGCTGCTGCTAAGTCACTTCAGTCGTGTCCGACTCTGCGCGACCCCATCCCTGGGATTCTCCAGGCAAGAACACTGGAGTGGGTTGCCAACAATAGACCACTAGAATTGGACTGAATGAATGATAAAAATATCATCAATCTGTAAAGCTAGTCTGTTTTTAAAAGGTGTTATCTTGAACTAGATTATCAGCTCTTAGCCTTTACTGAAGGAAGACTTACTTTAGAAATGAATTTAATAATAGCAGCTTATACTTCCTTAGTAATGCTACTGACGTCTGTGATTCTGTTTCTTAAGCCTGGCAGAGCTTCCTCCCTGGACAAGCAGGCTGGGGGGCTCTGGGCCCAGCCTTGGCGCCTGAGGGTCTGGGCTGAGGGTGGGGTCAGGCAGAGCTGATCACAATACATCAATCAAGGTGATCTGAGAGGATGTTGGGGGTGTGTTGGAAATCACAATCCAGGGAGCCCTTCTGAAGAGGCTCCTGGGAGGGGACCAAGACGCAGGGTGGAGGCAGGGACACAAGTTCAGATCAGGAGAGTGTGTGGAGACTGCCCTGGTGGCCCAGTGGTTAAGAATCCATCTGCCAATGCAGGGGACGTGGGTCCAGTCCCTTATCTGGGAAGATCCCACAGGCCACAGAGCGCCTAAGCCCATGTGCTACAACTACTGAGCCCATGAACCACAACTACTGAAGCTCGTGAACTCTAGAGCCTGTGCTCTGCAACAGGCAAAACCGCTGCAGTGAGAAGCCCGCACATGGCAACTAGGGAGTAGCCCCTGCTCACTGCAGCTAGAGATAGGCTGTGCACAGCTTGAAGACCCAGGACAGCCAAAAAAAAGGGCGCTGTTGTTGCAAGGTGGGGTCTACAGTTGTTGCATTTGGAGAAAACAAACCACAAAAAAAGAGCATGTGAACCTGGGTAAGGAATGAAGGGGAGAGAGTCCGCTGAGTCACTGGGATGGGGTCTCAGACACCTAGGACACTTGCAAGCCTTCACAAGCTCTGACATCTGGAAAGACGACCTTTCTTCCTAGTCTTAAGAAATTGTTCAGTAGATAAGACTGAGGTTTACTCTCCAGGCACCAAGGCAACATTTAACTTCCCTCTTACTTCGCGTAAGATAAGTATCTAATAAATGGTAGATAATAACAGTTATAACAGAGAAGGCAATGGCACCCCACTCCAGTACTCTTGCCTAGAAAATCCCATGAACAGAGAGGAGCCTGGTAGGCTGCAGTCCACGGGGTCGCTACGAGTCGGACACAACTGGGTGACTTCACTTTCACACATTGGAGAAGGAAATGGCAACCCCCTCCAGTATCCTTGCCTGGAGAATCCCTGGGATGGAGGAGCCTGGTGGGCTGCCGTCTATGGGGTGACACAGAGTCGGACACGACTGAAGCGTCTTAGCAGCAGCAGCAGCAACAGTTATAATATGGAAAGATGGGATTTCAGGGGCCACAGTTTAGCAGAGTCACTGATTATCAGGTAGTCTAGTCCAGATGCTTCTTTAGAAAGGAGTGAGTCCTCTGCCTCATGACTTTGTCTGATTCTCTTGGACGGGTCTTTAGGAAGTGGAAGGTGTGTCCTGTCCTTCCTTCTGTCCTGCCTGCCTTTACTTGTCTGTTTGCTGCCACTGTCTTGGTTTTCTCACCATGTGGCCTGGTACCTGACATGTGTGGTGTTTGCAGTGAAGAGAGGTCTAAAAATGCTGAAAGAGGGCCTCGCCCTCCTTTTCTGATACTTAATCAGGCCTGTATTATTTAGGTACCACCTACTGTACTTCTTTAAGATGACATCAGCTCTGTTCTTGAATGATCTGAGAAGGAGCAACAAATAAGACCCACCCACCAAACAAGCAAACAAGACCCCCTGCCCTTGTAGGGACTTACTTATTTGAGGAAGCTTATTTGCCACATTGCTCTTGCTTGCTTGACAAGAGAAATGTAAGGCTGTGTAGATCGGAGAGTGATCTGGGCATCACTGTCATCCCCGAGGGACCTGCATGGCACCCTATATTACCCTAATCTGTCATGGATTCTCCTAGGCTTCAGAATTTTTCTAATGTACAAACACCTTCAAGTTTTAAAATTTGAATCTAATTCTACAGACTACTAAGCCATCCAGATTTCCCAGCTTGCTGTGTTTTTGTATTTAAAGTTATTTTATAATGCCTATTTAAAATGAGCAACGATCAAACTTTCCTGGTGTCTCAGTGGTAGAGAGTCTGCCTGCCAATGCAGGAGACATGGGTTCGATCCCTGATCTGGGAGGATCCTACATGGCAAGGAGCAACTGAGCCCTTGTACCACAACTATTGAACCTCTTGCTCTACAGCCAGCAAGCCACGACTGCTGAAGCCCATGGAGCCTTTGCTGTGGAACAAGAGAAGCCACTGCAGTGAGAAGCCCATGCACCGCAGCTAGAAAGTAGCCCCTGCTCACTACAACTTACAGAAAAGCCTACTCAGCAGTCAAGACCCAGCACAGACAAAAATAATAACTAAATAAATAATGAGCAATGATCTTTATACATAAGCTAGAAAATTTAGAATTTATGAATATTTTAATACATAGCTTCTCCTTTCACTAACTTTTAATTACCATGTAAACACAAACATACGGAGTACTTTCTCCCTCCTGCCATCACTGTTGAACCTGATCATGTGTGGGGTCTTTTAGGTAAGAAGTATTTTACATGAATGGCAAACTTGTATTGGATCAGATTGGAAACTTCACTGGAAGAAGGGCTGCATCGAAGACCTTTTTAGAAACCAGTATGGCATCACTGCCTTTCGCCTTAACAAAGTGTGAGGGGACTTGCTTCACCTCTGATTACTTTCTTCTGTGCTGGCAGAAGAGTATGGAGTCAAGTTGGTTCAAATCCTGGCTGAGTGACCATTAACAACACATACTTGCCCTGTGCTTTGCTTTTTAATGTGATAAAATAAGGATAATTATACTACCTTCATGGACTTGGCCAGGGAAACCACACTGGATCAAGCAGGCTGGGGGACAGGTGTGGCTCTCTCCTGGGCACTCCTGCCCGTCTGTGAGTTCAGACTCAAGCAGCCATCCGGGAAACACGTCAGGGTTTCTCCTCTGGAAAACTCTCTCAGCCTCCGTCTGTCTTACTCAGAGTTTGTTTGACAGTGTCTTTAAATGACTTATACAGAAAGGGGTTCAGGCAAGACTGAAATGCATCAGATTCAGTTCTGGTATCCAGAAGTAAAATTCTCTGTTGTGCTAATGTGAAAACGAGGCTGCAGAACCATAGCGACCTATGACCTGATTCAGCCTGGGACCTGGATAGAGCTCAGGTCCTTAATTCCTGCCCTAGAGTCTAATGTTCAGAAGAGTTTTGACTTTGTATCCTTGTAATGACTGTTATTGAAACAGGGGTAACAGTAGTGTGGGAAAATGTAGGAATAATTTTACCTTAATTTTCACACTATTAAAGTTTGCTTCAGTCACAGTCCCTTGCACCTCAGCAGCAGTTAAACTTGTGAAGATGATGCCCCATCACAACTCTTTGACCAAGAACTCAAAGTGCTGCCTTCCCCACAGGGATGATGGCTGTTCTTTTACCAAGAAGAGGCATAATCGTAGCTCACAGTGAGTCCTTAACTGTGTGCCAGATGCTCTTAAAAGCACTTTTCAGGGGCTTAGCATATTCTAAGCACATTTCTATTCCATTTTTCTTACAATATTCTAAGTACTATTCTAAAGAGTATTTCAAGTGCTTAGAGAATTCTGAGAACACTTTAAGTACTTAGGTTCTTAGAGTACATGGATTTCTTTTGTTTTTCCTCAGAGCCTCTTGATGAGGTAGGTGCTCTTTACTCTCCCAATTTAACCTGACCCACCTTCTGCCTCCTCCATTCTTACAGCCTAGTCCTGGTTACTGTCACTTCTTGCCTGGGTGCTACAATAGTCTCCTGACTACTGCTTCCATCTTTCCTCCCTTCCACCTCTGTTATGCAAAGCAACCAGCATGAGGCTTTAAAAGTGTAAATCAGGTCATATCAAATCATTTGTTTCTTATATTAAAAAGAAGGTACAGTGGTAACAATAATAATAACAAACAAAAGTTTCCGCTCATTTTCCAACATTAGTTCAGTTCAGTCGCTCAGTCATGTCTGACTCTTTGGGATCCCATGGACTGCAGCACGCCAGGCCTCCCTATCCATCACCATCTCACGGAGCTTGCTCAAACTCATGTCCATTGAGTTGGTGATGCCATCCAACCATCTCATCCTCTGTCATCCCCTTCTCCTGCTGCCTTCAATCTTTCCCAGCATCAAGTGGGACTCATTTTCCAGTGAATCAGTTCTTTGCATCAGATGGCCGAAGTATTGTAGTTTCAGCTTCAGCATGAGTCCTTCCAATGAATGTTCAGGACTGATTTCTTTTAGAATTGGCTGGTTTGATCTCCTTGCAGTCCAAGGAACTCTCAAGAGTCTTTTCCAACACCACAGTTCAAAAGCATCAATTTTTTGGTGCTTAGCTTTCTTCACAGTCCAACTCTCACATCCATACATGACCACTGGAAAAACCTTAGCTTTGACTAGACAGACCTTTGTTGACAAAGTATTGTCTCTGCTTTTTAATATGCTGTCTAGGTTGGTCATAGCTTTTTTCCATGGAGCAAGCGTCTTTGAATTTCATGGCCTCAGTCACCATCTGCAGTGATTTTGGAGCCCCCAAAAATAAAGTATCTCACTGTTTCCATTGTTTCCCCATCTATTTACCATGAAATGGTGGGACTGGATGCCATGATCTCAGTTTTCTGAATGCTGAGTTTTAAGCCAGCTTTTTCACTTTCCTCTTTTACTTTCATCAAGAGGTTCTTTAATTCTTCTTTGCTTTCTACCATAAGGGTGGTGTCATCTGCATATCTGAGGTTATTGATATTTCTCCCAGCAGTCTTGATTCCAGCTTATGCTTCACTCAGCCCAGCATTTTGCATGATGTACTTTGTGTATAAGTTCAATAAGCAGTGTGACAATATAAAGCCTTGATGTACTCCTTTCCCAATTTGGAACCCGTCTGTTGTTCCATGTCTGATTCTAACTGTTGCTTCCTCACCTGCATACAGATTTATTAGAAGGTAGGTATGGTGGTCTGATATTCCCATCTCTTTAAGGATTGTCCACAGTTTATTGTGATCCACACAGTCAGAGGCTTTGGCATAGTCTATAAAGCAGACGTAGATGTTTTTATGGAACTCTCTTGCTTTTTCGATGATCCAGCAGATGTTGCCAATTTGATCTCCGGTTCCTCTGCCTTTTCTAAATCCAGGTTGAACATCTGAAACTTCATGGTTCACCTACTGTCGAAGCCTGGCTTGGAGGATTTTGAGCATTACTTTACCTGTGAGATGAGTGCAATTGTGCAGTAGTTTGAACATTCTTTGGCATTGCCTTTCTTTGGGATTGGAATGAAAACTGGCCTTTTCCAGTCCTGTGGCCACTGCTGAGTTTTCCAAATTTGCTGGCATATTGGGTGCAGTACTTTCACAGCATCATCTTTCAGGATTTGAAATAGCTCAACTGGAATTCCATCACCTCCACTAACTTTGTTCATAGTGATGCTTCCTAAGGCCCACTTGAGTTCACATTCCAGGATGTCTGGCTCTAGGTGAGTGATCGCACCTTCGTGATTATCTGGGTCGTGAAGATCTTTTTTGTACAGTTCTTCTGTGTATCCTTGCCACCTCTTCCAACATACTTTATTCCAGATTTCCTACACAGTCTTCAGAGGATCTGCAGGATCAGGTCTTTAGTTTCCTACTCTTGACTTTGCTCAGCTGGCTTCAGTCATAATGGTTTCCTTGTTATGTGAGGTCACTGTTTCTGCAGCCTCTTTTTCACATTAGCACAACAGAGGATTTTACTCCTGGATACAGAGCTGAATCTGATGCATTTCAGTTTTGCCTGAACCTCTTTCTTTATGAGTCAGCTAGAGACACTGTCAAACTCTGAGTGAGACAAACAGAGGCTGAGAGAGTTTTCCAGAGGAGAAACCCTGACACATTTCCTGGATAGCTGCTCGAGTCTGAGCTCACAGGTGGGCAACCCAGACACAGTTCTGCCTCAGGGCCTTTGCACTTCCTGTTCCCAGTACTTGGGAGGTTCTTCCCCTAGGTCATCATCATCATCATCATCTCCTCCTCCTTCTCCTTTTCTTGCTGTCTCTCTCCCCATCTCTTTCTCTCATGTCATTGAAGCCTCTGCTCAAAATGTAGTCTCTTCAGAGGTGCCTTCTCTGGCCCCTTGTCTAAAACAAAACTTCTATTCCTCTATATCCCCTTACCTGTCTTTATTTTGATGATTGTATTAATCGCAATGAGTTTACTGGAAAAGACCCTGATGTTGGGAAAGATTGAAGGCAAAGAAGAGGGCAACAGAGGATGAGATGTTTGGGTGGCATCACCAATTCATTGGACATGAACTTGGACAAACTCTGGGAGATAGTGATGGACAAGGAGGCCTAGCATGCTGCAGTCCATGGGGTTATGAAAAGTCAGACACAACTTGGTGACTGAACAACAACAACAAATGTCCCCCCTCTTTACAAAATAAGGTTTATGAGGACAGACATTTTGTTTCATTCATGACCACGTTCTAGCACCTAGAACAGTACCCAGCATATGGTAGTGCCATATATAAATAAATGTTATTTATTGAGATGCTATTAAGTACAATCAAATATACCCACTTAAATGAACTTAAATGTGATGAGTTTTGACAAATGTATAAACCTGCATAACTGCTACTACAATCATTGATGAAGCAGTCTCCCAAAAGATTTCCCTCTGTCCCTTTATAGTCAGTCATCTGCTCACTGCCCAGCTCCTAGGTTCAGGCAGTCACTGTTCTGCTTTCAATCCCTATAGATTACGTTTGTCTTCTAGAATTTCATGTAAATGGAATCCTGTAGTGTGTACTCTTTTTGTGTCTGGCTTCTTTTGTTCAGCATATTGTTATAGATAGGATGTATATCTATCTATTCTAGGTTGATCTATCTATGTATCTCTCCACTGATGTTATTTCATGTACCAGTGGTTTGTTTCTCTTTTTTCTTGCTGAGTAGTGTTGTATTATCCGCACATATCAATTTATCAGTTCACCTGCTGCTGGCTGTCTACAGTCCTTGGTTCTGATGAATGAAGTTGTTATGAACATTTATGTACAAGTCTTCCTGAGGATACATGTTTTCATTCTGTCTACTAAACACCAAGGACTTGCTTAAAATATATTTCAATGAAGTTTACAAGTGGGGAATTAGAACCTTAGAGAGGGTAAATGACCTTCTGAAGAACACAGTTGGCAAGTGGCCGAGCTGTGATTTGCCCCTGAGTGGTTCAACTCCAGAGTGCCTTCACTTTGGATCTTTCCTTGAGGATTTCTATGGCCCCAGGCAGCTAAGGAGTCTGGCACGTGCCTCAGAGTGGCCAGCTCTCTACTCTTGGAGACGGAACAGTAGACTGGGGTCTGAGCAGATGTTGGACACCCACTTCCTCCCTGAGTCTCTTTGGTCTCTTCTTCCCTTCCTGCCTCTCTCGCTCAGCCCAGAGCAGTGGTGGCTCTATTAAGGGAAAGATGGTGCACAGGACAGCCCCTAGTCTAATTGGAGCACACGGCATGTTCCCTGCTAACTGCAGGCTTCTCCTCCTGCATGCAGCTGGAGTCTGCACGGCTCACGCTCCTGGATGCAGGTCATCAGCTGGGCTGGTGTAGTTCCACTACTGCACATTCATATGTACAATGAGAAATAGACACTAGATCTCAGCTCTCCTATTGGGTAAAGCAGCTCTTTCTTCCTCTACTCACCACTGAGCACCTGCTAAACATGTAACAGAATTATTACGAAGACTAGGACCCCTTGGCATTCTGCAGCCTCATTGGTCAGATGGTGAGCAAATATACACTAATGCCATTTTTGCAAAAGCATTACAGAAATAAAACTACCTGCCCACACATGGCTCTCTCTATTCCAGCAGTGTGGAAATTATATGGTTGTATCAATGGGATAGACTTCACAGGAGAGGATGAGGAAGAATAAAGTTCATGGATGTCTCCTTTTGAAGAGTAGCCAGAGCAGAGAAAGTAAAAGAAAATGCAAGAGTTGCAGGTGCCCAGGCCTCAGGCAGCATCTTTAATGCGAAACATGGGCTAAACGAGCAGCAGAAAGGGCTTGCTTCACTGTGAAGTTAACAGCTCCCCACCTTGAGGAGCCCTTTTATTTTGTGTTTTTCCCTTCTGGAATGGCAGTGCCTTGGCTGATACACAAGCCAGTAGTCCCTGGTTCCCAGTGTGTGAAGAATAACCTGGTGCCATGTTCAAAACATAGATTCCCAAAGCCTACTCTCAGTGATTCGCAGCTAATCAATCTGGAGTGGGACCCAATAATCTGCATTTTAGCAAACCCCAGATGATTTAGATGATTGTTGTCTGAGAACCATACTTAGGGAAAGAGTGACCTGACCTCAGCATCTTCCTCTGTAAGCAGGGTCCTGTGCAAGGCCCAGGAAGGGAACTGGCCAGAAGCCAGCTGATGAGGCCCCAGGGCCTGAGCCATTTGGCCACTGACCAGGTATCCTTAGCCAGTCAGGACCCTCTTCCAGCTGTCTTCATGGTGTCCCCTGGGAGGTGAATCCAACAGGTTAAAGGTGTGTTGTTTATATCACATTGCTCCTGCCTTCTGTGATCTGTCACTTATTTTTTTTGTACCAAAGACTCTGCAGCTCTTGTAAATAAGAACTCCCTGTTGGCTTGTGTTATAGCATTTATTCTTTGGTATTTTTGTCTTCTGTTCTCTTTTGCTTTGCTGTGTTCCAAAATGAGCAGCCTGATGTTCCCTCTCTCCTCCACATCATGGGGTTGTTGAGAGAATTAAGTGAGATAATGCATGTAAACCATTGAGAGTGGGGCCTGCCACAAGCACTCAATAAATGTTAGTTGTCTTCATCGTCATCATCATCATTCATGGGTATAATCCTGCATATTTGCATAAATGTGTTTATATGTTTAAACCCTCTGTTCAGATGCTAGAACAGAGGCCCCAGGACCCAACTCAGCCTGGCGGCCAAGGTTGACTGCAGCCTTACTTGTCCATCTTAGCTCTCTCTTTCACCCCTTGTTGTAACACAGTTGAATCATTCAGTTTTCCCTCTACCGCATCCCACCCCATGCTTTTCCGTATGTCTTCTCATTCTTGACTCTAGGCTTGGAAAGTTTTTCTCTGAAACATCATGTGTTTCATCATGACTATCTTTCAGTGCTCAAGACAAGACAGTAAAGTCTTCCCCTCCCCCAAAGTTTCCCTAACCTTCCTGGATAGTATTAATATTTTCCTCCTGTGAAATCTGTATGATTTATTTCCCTTGCCTTATGCCACCTACACTTTCTACATTGTGGTAGTATCTGTTGAGCTTGGGTCTTCTCTCCCCTATTAGAGAATAAGGGCAGTGGCTTTAGCACAGGGCGGTGAATTAGGTACTTCTTTGTAACCTCACTCTGTCCTAACTTCTTCCCCAACACTGATCCACACAGGATGGCAGTTTCATGCATGTTGAATAAATCAGCACAGAATGAACATCTCAAGGGTGTCCTGTGCATCCATCAGCAACAGAGAGAAAGCAGGCAGCTTTTTTGCAGTGCCTACTGTCTTTGTTTATCTCACTTTATTCTTTGCAGAGAGACTTCCTTAGCCAGTGTGGCCACTGCTCTGGATTTTCCTTCTTACCTTCCTCCTCATTCCAATTAAAATGTCTTGGCTCTATGTTGATTACTGACTTGCTAACAATTGATAACTAATTTGTTTGAGCATGTTAAAGGTTGATAATAGCTTCAGAGCTTTCTCTTCCATTTTAACCAGTTGTTGTTGTTCAGTTACTAAGTTATGTCTGACTCTTTGCGACCCCATAGACTGCAACATGTCAGGCTTCTCTGGCCTCTCAGAGTTTGCTCAAACTCATGTCCATTGAGTCGGTGATGCCATCCAACCATCTCATCCTCTGTCATTCCCTTCCCTTCCTTGCCTTCTATCTTTCCGAGCATCAGGGTCTTTCCCAATGAGTCAGCTCTTCACATCAGGTGGCCAAAGTATTGGCACTTCAGCTTCAGCCTCAGTCCTTCCAGTGAATATGCAGGGTTAATTTCCTTTAGCATTGATTGGTTTGATTTCCTTGCAGTCCAAGGGACTCTCAAGAGTCTTCTCCAGCACCACAATTTGAAAGCATCTATTCTTTGGCACTCAGCCTTCTTTATGGTCCAACTCTCACATCCGTACATGATTACTGGAAAAACTATACCTTCAACTTTGGCTTCCCTGGCGGCTCAGATGGTAAAGAATCTGCCTGCAATGCAGGAGACCTGGGTTCAATCCCTGGGTCAGAAAGATCCCCTGGAGAAGGAAATGACTCCAGTATTCTTGCCAGTTGAATCTATGCGCAGAGGAGCCTGATGGGCTACAGTCCATGGAGTTGCAAAGAGTCAGACATGACTGAACAACTAACACAGACCTTTATCAGCAAAGCGATATCTCTACTTTTCAATATGCTGTCTGGGTTTGTCATAGTTTTCCTTCCAAGGAGCAAGCATCTTTTAACTTTGTGGCTGCAGTCATCATCTGCAGTGATTTTGGAGACCAAGAAAAGAAAATCTATCACTGTTTCTACTTTTTCCTCATCTATTTGTCATGAAGTGATGGAACTGGATGCCGTGATCTTAGTTTTTTGAATGTTTTAAGCCAGCTCTTTCTCTCTTCCTCTTTCACCCTCAATCAAGAGGCTCTTTAGTTCCTTTTTCTGCCATTAGAGTGGTATCATCTGCCTGTCTGAGGTTGTTGCTGGCAATCTTGATTCCAGAGTCTGGTTCATCTAGTCTGGCCCTTTGTTTGATGTGCTCTGCATTATAAAGAGTACAGATCTCTAATGCTCAGTTTTGGGGTTCTGGGAAATCCTTTAGCCAGTGGATTCTAGCATACAGGATTCATAGGTTACAGTAGGAGTTTTCAGAGGGTTTTCAAAGCCACATGTATACTAAAGATGTGTGTGCTGACTTAAAAAAAAACACTCTTTGAGATATTTATTTTTGTATTTTTTAAATTTAATTTTTATTTGTATTGTATAATTTTTCAAGCATATGTAGGTATAACTATAATTAGTAAAATGAAATGATCATTTAAAGGAATTACTAAATACCTCTTTTTTGCCAGTGTGCCATTTCTCAATAATGGAATCTTAGCTTAAAAATCACTATTATGTGTTGAGGCCAAGAAATTTTTGTTAAAAGAGAGGTTATAGCATTGAAAACTTTTTGTTTCTCCCCATTGTGCCATCTTGTTTGGTAGCCACCAGCCACATATTAAGCACTTGAAATGTGGTGGTTCAACTGAGGACTGGAATTTTAGATTTTGTTTAAAATTTAAAGTTTAAGTTTAAACAACAGATACTGCATCCAGCTGTTGGAAATGTTTTCAGTATGTTTGGAACAAGGTGGATATAAGGATCTACTTTTTCAAGTGTAAATTTTATAAAATCTAAATACAGGTCAGGTATTTCTGGTGAAAATTTAACATCATAATTGAAGTGTGTAGTTAGTCAGAATTATACACCAGATTTCAAAGACTTAGTATAAAAATATATAATATCTCATAGTGACTTCTTTTTTTTTAACCCCCCCCCACCATAGTGACTTTTTTATATTGAGTCCAGCTAAGGTTGGAGAAGAAATGGCAACCCACTCCAGTATTCTTGCCTGGAGAATTCCATGGGCAGAAGAGCCTGGCAGGCTGCAGTCCATGGGGCTGCATAGAGTCGGATATGATTGAGTGACTTTCACTCACTTCATGCTGAAGTGACAATATTTTGGATCTGTTGGGTTAAAAAAAAAGTTCTGAACAGTTATTTCACCTTTCTCTACCTGTTTAAAATGAGGCTCCTAGAATATTTATATTACATGTGTGTCTCACATGATACATCTGTTGGACAGCGCAGCACGAAACTGTATATCTCGGTGGTTAACTCATTGTTCACTGCACAGATCTTCTTTTTTCCTTATTCTCAGTGTTTTGTGTGGACCAAAGAGGTTCTGTGATTACCGCAAAACTGCTGTCTTTCGTGCATAGCTCATGAGCATTCCTTGTAGGATCCCCATCTGTACCTTTCCTCTAAATTCTCATTTTAACCAGATCATGATTTTTGTTAGCAGCTTGTAAAACCATGGGCACAATACTGGGAGAAATGCAAGATACAGTAACAGTGAGAGACTTCAAATATTTGGACCTGTACAGGCAAACACATTCAGCTGAAAAGCAGAGGGCCAGACCATGCACTGACATGCTTTACAATAAAGGTCCTCTTGTAAGATGGAGAAAAAGTGACAGGATGGACAGAATTTTGTTCAACAAGGAAGCCCCAGATTGATGAGCTGGAGAAGAATGCACTCCAAAAGAAAGTGATTCTCTCCTTAGAGTTGATTAGAAAAAAATTTAAAGAGGACTAGACAGAGAAATTCAAGACTCGAACAAGGCAGACTGTAGAAATGTCAGAAAAAGCAGGAGATATGATTCCACAGTATCTAATTCTAACAGAAAAGAGTTATCTATAGTGTTGGGGCTTTCTCAAAATGTAACTCAACAGCTCTCAAATGATCTCCACAAGGAAGAAAAGAAGATATTTAAGAACATATATTTAAGAACTAACCTTCTTTCCTTCATTGCTGAGATCATTTGCAGTTACCTTAGGAATGCTTAGGGAGCTTCTTCAAGAGCTCAGAAGAAGAGAGGACATATACCAAAGATGGAGAGAAGGACGTGTAACCGAAAGGAGTATGACAGAGCAGCAACATGTAAGAACAGTACTCAGAAGGCTGAAGGCTCAGATCTGCTGATGCTGGTGAAAACTAATGGCAATTTTAGGAGCTATTTTAGTTCAGGTGGTGAAGAAAGGATAACAAGAAGGGACAGTCTGGATGGACTTCCTCCTTGGGGCCACGGTGCTTATCCTTGCCTTAAGATGAGGAGAGCAAACATTAATTAGTTGTGGGAAATTGAGAGCTTGTGGCTTGTAGCCTGGATGAATTACATCTGAGGGGACCAAGAAACAGTAAGATCACTGAATTTTCTGCAGAGTTTCTAAGAGATTGAAAGGAGAAGAAAGAAGCTCAGAGCTAGGAGAAAGAGTGATATAAAGTTTCTAAATTTAACAAAAAAGGAAGGAAATTATAAAGACCAGTAAATTGTAAAGAATGAATTTGACATCAGTTCCATCCAATACTCAAGAATAGGTTATGAAAAGGGTAGTTTGTGAAAATTAGAAAAAGCTATCAGTGATCAATAGAAGCAAATTTAGGTTCACCAAGTGTAAGTAATCTCAGAGAAGTTGATTTTCCTTAATTTGTTTAGATTGAGATAGTTTTTCACATATACACCTACACTTTATACAGTACTTAATAAGGTCTCTTATGAAAGTGTAAAAAAAAAGAGAAATGTAAACTAAATGATATCAGAATTGTATTTAGTTACTAATGCTCATACTTAAAGGACACATCATATATTACTAGAATGCAAACAGTTTTATCAATGAATTAGGTAAAGTTTAAAAAGACATGCTTTTCAATTTGTAGATGTCATGAAGTTTTCAAGAGTAGTTAATATCCTGGATGGCAGAATTTTTAAAAAATTGTAATAGTTAGGAATGACGGGCCCCATCCAAGGTAAATTTTTTTAAATTAATTTTTATTGGAGCATGGAGACTCTTGAGAGTCTCTTGGACTGCAAGGAGATCAAACCGGTCAATCCTAAAGGAAATCAGTCCTGAATACTCATTGGAAGGACTGATGCTGAAGCTGCAACTCCAATACTTTGGCCATCTCATGCGAAGAGCCAACTCATCAGAAAAAACCCTGATACTGGGAAAGATTGAAGGCAGGAGGGGAAGGGAATGACAGAGGATGAGATGGTTGGATGGCATCACCAACTCAATGGACATGAGTTTGAGCAAGCTCCGGGAGTTGGTGATGGACAGGGAAGCTTGACGTGCTGCAGTCCGTGGGGTTGCAAAGAGTTGGACACAGCTGAGCAGAACTGAATGGATATTTTACAATGTCATGTTAGCTTCTGCTGCTGCTGCTGCTAAGTCGCTTCAGTTATGTCCGACTCTGTGCGACCCCATAGACGGCAATGTTAATTTCTACTGCACAGCAAAATGAGTCAGTCATACACATACCCCCTCCCTTTTGAACTTCAATCCATTCAGGTCGCCACAGTGCATTAAGTAGAGTCCCCTATACTATGTATGCAGTATGTTTTCATTAGGTATCAATTAACACATAAATGTGAAATCTAGAAAAATGATATAGGTGATCCTATTAAATATTTGCAAAGCAGAAATAGAGACACAGAAGTAGAGAACAAGTATATAGATACCAAGGGGCAAAGGTGGAAGAAGGGTGGGTGGGAGGAATTGGGAGATTGAAATTAACACATATAAACTAAGATGAAATTTTATAGGAATTAATGTTGGGCTTTGTGTTAATACTTAGTTTCAAAAAACTAAGAGAACCAGCCGCAGTGGTACATGTGAACAAGACTTAGGGGTTTTAAATTGATAGTAAACTCAATATGAATTTACTGTGTGGTGTGCTTGTTAAAGGACTAATGTGAATTTGGGTAACACTGAGATAGACAAAGATAAATTGGAGCACGGGTTTGCTAGGAAAATGACTAGATGTTGATTAGTTTAAGCATTGTGAGCTAGAAGGAACTATTGGACTCTTGAAATCATAGAGCTTGGAGACACACAATCAATGGCTTTAACTACTCATAAGATAATTGTGTTGTATGTGAGAGATTTGCTATACATAGGCCAAATGCAGAACAATAGGACCAGTTGGTAGAAAATGGGGGAGATGGATTTCAGCCCAACAACAGGAAGCATTTTCTAATAGTGAAGAGGGAATAGAATATCATAGGAGGAAACAAGCCACCCCATCTCTAGAGGGAGGCAAGGATGCCGGGATGACACTGGGTTTGTCTCATGTCAGAGAGGTCATTCTGTTTAGTACTGGGAGTAAACATTTTATTCACTCATTTAAATGCTACTGAAGACGTGCAGATGATTTAAGAGCTATGAAAAATATATAACAAAACGTTATTTTTATTTTTTTTTAAGTGCATTATTTTCATCAGCCAGAGGCTGTGATCCCACCAGTGGTTATGTCATCAAATCAGAAAACATGCAGTTTACTGCCAGATGTTAAATTCTGTCACATTGCATTTCTGAAAAGAACTTCAGAAACTATAAAGAAAATAAATAGAAAAGAAGTAACTACAGAGACCCTATCTTTATTTCATCTGAATTCTTACTCTCCTCCTTTTTTTCATCTCTACCTCCTTATTTCTGCCCTTGTTCTTGACTCTCTTGTTCTTTTCAGCTAATTGGTTTATTTTAAAAATATTTATTTTGACCTCAAAGTTTTAAAAACATTTTTTTGTTTTGTTTAAAGTGTACAACACAATTATTTAGTCCACATGTGTATCGCAAATTGATGTCCATAATTGGGTTAGTTAACACCTCCACTTCCTCACATAATTATCATTTTCATATGTCTGGTGATAACATTTAAGATCTACTCTCTTCACAGTTTTCAAGTATATAAGGCAGTATTGCCAACTATAGTCATCATGCTATATACACATTATGCCTCCAGAACTTGTTCATCTTATACCTGGAAGCTTGTCCCTTTAACCAACATCTCCCCATTATTCCCACTCCCTAGTTCTACCTGGTAACCACCTTTCTGCTTTCTATTTCTATGAGTTTGCCTTTCTTGGATTCTACATGTAAGTGAGAATATACAGTATTTTCCTTTCTCTGACTTATTTCACTTAGTATAGTGTCCTCAGGGTCCATCCATGTTACAAAAGGTAGGGTTTTCTTCTCCATGTGGCTGACTGATATTATTCTTTTATGAATCCATCCATCTACTGATGGTCACTTAGGTGGTTTCTATGTCTTTGCTGTAGTGAATAGTGCTACAGTCAACAAGGGGGCACAGTTATCTCTTTGAGATAGTGATTTTGTTTCTTTTGGATATATACTCAGATATGGGATTCCTGGGTCACACAGTAGCCCTAGTTTTAAGTTTTCAATGAATGTCCATACTGTTTCTTATAGTGGCTGCACCAATTTATACTCCCATCAACAGTACACAAAGGTTCTCTTTTCTCCATATCCTTACCAATACTTATTTCTAGTCTTTTTGATAATAGCCATTCTAACAAGGGTGAGGTGATATCTCATTGTGGTTTTGATTTACATTTTCCTAATGATTAGTGATATTGAGCACCTTTTAATATATCTGTTGGTCATTTCTGTGTCTTCTTTGGATAAATGCCTATTCAGATCCTCTGCCCATTTTGAAAGCAGATTTTTGTTGTTGTTGTTGTTATTGAATTGTTGAATTTCTTATAGACCTTGGGTATTAACCCCTTTTGTCAGATGGATGGTTTGCAACTATTTTCTTCTATCCCATAGGCTGCCTTTTCATGTTCTGATGCTTCTTTTGCTCTGCAGAAGCTTTTCAGTTTGAGGTAGTACCACTTCTTGATTTTGCTCTTCTTGCTTGTGCTTTTGGTGTCATATCCGCAAAATTGTCTTAAAGATCAATGTCAAAGAGCTTTTTCCTACCTTTTCTTCTAGTAATTTTATAGTTTCAGGTCTTACATTTTCAATCCATTTCAAGTTAATTTCTGTGAGTGGTGTAATCCAAGGATCAAATTTCATCCTTTTCCATGTGAATATCCAGTTTTCTTAACACTGTTGAAGAGACTGTCCTTTCCACATTGGATGATCTTGGCTACCTTGTCAAATACTAGCTGGTCATATATAACTGGGATTTTTTTCTTGGCTCCTGATTCCATTTCATTGGCCTATGTATTTGTTCTGTGCCAGTACCGTACTGTTTTGACACCTGTAGCTTTATAGTCAAGTTTGAAATCAGGAATTGTGATGCTCCTCATTTTGTTCTTCTTTCTCAGAATTCCTTTGTCTAATTTGGTTTTTTGTGGCTCTATATGAATTTTAATATTGTGTTTCTTCCTCTGTGAAAAATACCGTTGGAATTTTGATTAGGATTGCATTGACTCTGTATGTGGTGGTTTTTGTCTATCAACATTTTAACAATATTAAATCTTCTGATCCTTGAACACAGATACCTTTTCATTTATTTGTGTCTTCTTCAATTTAGTTCATGAGTGTCTCAATTTTCAGTGTACAGATTTTTTACCTTCTTGGTTGAAATTATTCCTAAGTATTTTATTATTTTTGATGCTATTGTAAATGAGATTGTTTTCTTTATTTCTTTTTCAGATAGTTTATTGCTAGTATATAGTGATGCAATTTAGCTTTGTGTATTGAATTTATATCCTGAAGACTTACTGAATTTGTTGATAAATTCTAACAGTTTTTTCCATGGAGTCTTTAGGATTTTCTGTGTATAAGGTCATGTCATCTGCAAATAGTTTTACTTCTTCCTTTCTGATTTGGATGCCTTGCATTTCTTTTCCTTGTCTAGTTGCTTTTGTTCAGACCTCCAGTACTATGTTGAATAGGAGTGGTTAGTGTGGGCACCCTTGTCTTTTTCCTGATCTTAGTAGGAAAACTTTCAAACTTTCACTGTTGAGGATTATGTTGGCTATGGGTTCATGATATATGGCCTTCA
Organism: Cervus elaphus; assembly: GCF_910594005.1. Classification (NCBI taxonomy): domain Eukaryota; kingdom Metazoa; phylum Chordata; class Mammalia; order Artiodactyla; family Cervidae; genus Cervus; species Cervus elaphus. The sequence continues at coordinate 71,253,148 of NC_057826.1, forward strand.
TTATGTTGAGGTACATTCTTTTTATACCATTTTTTTCAGGTTTTTTTAATCATGAAAGGCTGTTGAATTTTGTCAGATGCTTTTTCTGAATCTATTGAGATGATCATATCATTTTAATCTTTCACTCCATGAATGTGATATATCATATTTATTGATTATTATGAAAATCATCCTTGTGTCTCAGGGATAAATTCATGCTCATGATGTATGATCTTTTTAATATAGTATTGAATTTGGTTTGACAGTATTTTTTGAGATTTTTTGCATCTATATTTATCTGAGATATTGGCCCATAGTTTTCTTTTCTTGTGTTCTTATCTGGCTTTGGTATCAGGGTAATGCTAGCCTTGTAAAATGAGTTTGGGGGTATTGAGTTGGAGTCCCTGGGTAGGCAGGTCTTGCATCTGGACTAGAGAGTGGGAAGGCTTGATATTTGGGTATATGGGGACACGCCTGGAGCCTGCTGTCACTAGGACGGGCCTGGCACCTGGATCTGCATGGGTAGGCTTGCATGGTGGGTCAACAGGTATCAGGGATCACAAGTGTGGCCTCAACACCTGGGACCTTGGGAGGAAGTCTGATCCTGGGACAGGCCAGGAGCTTGGTTTCCCGGGAGCTGGCCTGGTGGTTGAGTCTATGGGGCCCTCTGGTAGTGGGGCAGATCAGGAGTCTGGGTTCATGGGGGTTGGCTTGGCTGGGACCTAGGACTTTATTGGTGAGCCTGGCACTAGGTCCATCTGGAAGGTTGGGTTTGTGGGTACCCACCTGGAGTCTGGGTTTGCAGGAGCTCATTGGAAGCCTGGGGCCACAGGAACTGCCTGGGCCATGAGTGCTGGCCAGTGCTGGGATATACCAGGGGCCTGAGTTTGATGGAGAACACCAGGGGCCTCCGGTGTTCTCAGGAATTGACTTGGTGTTGGGTTGGGCTGTGCTGAGGTCTTCAGTGAAATGAGTACCCACTTCACTCTCCTCTCCTCAGTTCAGTTCAGTACTCAAACTCATGTCCATCAAGTTGGTGATGCCATCCAGCCATCTCATCCTCTGTCGTCCCCTTCTCCTCCTGCCCCCAATCCCTCCCAGCATCAGGGTCTTTTCCAATGAGTCAACTCTTCACATGAGGTGGCCAAAGTATTGGAGTTTTAGCTTCAGCATCGGCCCTTCTAATGAACACCAAGGACTGATCTCCTTTAGGATGGACTGGTTGGATCTCTTTGCAGTCCAAGGGACTCTCAAGAGTCTTCTCCAACACCACAGTTCAAAAGCATCAATTTTTCGGCACTCAGCTTTCTTCACAGTCCAACTCTCACATCCATCCATGACCACTGGAAAAACCATAGCCTTGACTAGACGGACCTTTGTTGGCAAAGTAATGTCTCTGCTTTTTAATATGCTATCTAGGTTGGTCATAACTTTCCTTCCAAGGAGTAATCGTCTTTTAATTTCATGGCTGCAGTCACCATCTGCAGTGATTTTAGAGCCCCCCAAAATAAAGTCTGACACTGTTTTCACTGTTTCCCCATCTATTTCCCATGAAGTGATGGGACCAGATGCCACGATCTTAGTGTTCTGAATGTTGAGCTTTAAGCCAACATTTTCACTCTCCTCTTTGACTTTCTCCTCTCCTAGAGGAAGGCTATTTCTCTCTGAGCTGGGCTGCCTGACTTGGGGAAAAGAGAGATGCGGGTGATTTGAATCTATTTTTTTTAGCCTCCTCAATTCATCTTCTCTTATTTTCCCACTTCATCTAAGTGCTATAATTCCTCACCTGAAATCCTTAGATCTTGTGAAGGTATTTTTCTGTGAAGATAATGGTTCCAGTTGATATTTCTGGGAGGGGACAGGTATTAGAAATTCCTGTTCCAACATTTTGTTGATGTTCCCTTAGTTGATTTAATTTAAATGGTGGGAAATCCAGTTGCTTTAATGAGAAAATCTGAACAAGAAAAGAAAACTACAGACCAGTGTCCCTGATAAATATATAGCTGTCATGAGAACTTGTACACAGAATAACCTTGAAGCAAGAAGAAAGAGACAGTGAAGCCCTAGAATGCTTGTGAGGCTTAGGCTGGATGAGGACCATTTCAAATGAGTACAATTATTGGTTTGATACGAAGGCTGCCAGGAAAGGGATTTGTTCTTAACAAGTTAAACAATGCCTGTGCATGTTGTTGTTGTTGATCAGTTGCTAAGTCGTGTCCAACTCTTTGCAACCCCATGAACTGCAGCACGTCAGGCTTCCCTGTCCTTCGCTATCTCCAGGAGTTTGCTCAAACTCATGTCAGTTGAATTGATGATGCCATCCAACCATTTCATCCTCTGCCGTCCCCTTCTCCTTCTGCCTGAAGTCTTTCTCAGCATCAGGGTCTTTTCCAATGACCCTTCGCATCAGGTGGCCAAAGTACTGGAGCTTCAACTTCAGCAGCAGTCCTTCCAATGAATATTCAGAGTTAATTTCCTTTAGGATTGACTGGTTTGATCTTGCTGTCCAAGGGACTCTCAAGAGTCTTCTCCAGCACCACAGTTGGAAAGCATCAATTCTTCAGCACTCAGTCTTCTTCAGGGCCCAAGTCTCCCATCCATTCATGACTACTAGAGAGACCATTGTTTTGACTATATGGACCTTTGTCAACAAAGTGATATCTCTGCTTTTTTAATGCCTGTGCATACCATGATTTAAAAACAAAGCAAAATTCACCCCCCCTTTTTTATGCAGAAGTAAAATATTATAAATTTCGGAGCTGCCTCCATATCCCTGAAGCTGCACCGCAGTAGCCATGCTAACTGATCTGATGACAACATATTCCTTTAAGTGCCCAGATTTTGAATGTTGCAAAGAGCTCAGGAGATCTCCCCATTAAGCCTCAACATTTTGCAGATGTGAAAATTGAAGCCTGCAGAGATAACTGACTCATGTAAAGTTGTGTGACTTCTCTGCAGCCAATGATCTCTTATATTGGCTGTAAAGTTTTCCTTTTCTGTGTTTATGGGCCACATAGTCTAATGAATGTATGTATATAGATATTGTTACCAGTGTAGGCAGGAAGGGGGAATACAGGCTTGAACTGAACTCTAGTTTTATTGCAATTTTGTTATTCTGCCAGTAAATTGCAAAAACCCATTCACTTTGCTCAGGCTGCCTCGTCAATCCCCTTTGGAAAAACCAGCCCAGCTACCAGTTCTCCAAGGTAAATCACAAAAAGACATTAGGACTCAGCCTAAGGAACAAACAGACCCCTACAGAGTTTGAAGTGCCTCAGCTTTTCTGAATATATCCTTCAGACTAGATTCTGGGTCATAGCCTGGTTTTGCAGCTTGAGTAGGGAAATCTCTCTCCCTATAGTAACAGTCTCTCCCTCTTCCCCATGCTGGCTTCTTATCCTGAGCCCTGGTGAACCACTTTGCATCTCTCCTTTCAGCATCAGCCAGGCTTATAAGTAAGCTTGGGGTGGGGGGTGCAGGGTTCAGCTTCAGCAGCCCCCATGTTGGTCTGTGCAGCCCATATTTGTTGCAGGCTTTGCCTTTGAGACCCTTCTGAGGCTGTTTAAGCTGAGACTATAGGATGTGGTGAGATTTATAGATGTGCCTCCAGGCCCCATTTTAGTGGTGGTCAGTTCAGTGACATGTTCAGTATCAAAAGGGCACAAAATGCAGTGAGTCGTCCCCTTTTGGTCCACCCCATCAGAACAGGGTCTCTTCACTTGCAGTGTCCACAGGATGGCGCCCTCAGCAGGGAGAGCAGTGAGAGGGGGTCTCTATCTGATGGTGGATCCTAGTGCCTTGAGATCCAAGAAACAAGCCTGAAGCGCCAAACTCACAGCAAAGTCCAGAAGAGAAGATTTCAATCAGAGAGAAGGCAGTGTCCCAAAAGCTTTACCTTCCTCAGTGCACCTCAAAATGATGGGTCCTTATCAGGGACATTTAGACATCACCAGGAACATCTCCCAGGTTGGGGGAGGGCCTGAGTGATCCCTGGCTTTGTACCAGCACGCCTACTTGCAGCAACCACTCTCTCCTTGGTTGTAACTCATGTCACTATGTGCCTGATTCTACTTTACACATTTGAATGATATCAAAATCGCTTAATCCCTAAAACAACACAATCATCCCCGGTTTGCAAAGAATGAGACTGAATCACCAAAAAGTAAAGTTCACTCACCTAGGAAATGGCCAAACCGGGCAAGCTGGCTCCGAAACCAAGTCCTAACTGCTCTGCTCTGCTGTCCCACGATGGACCTTGTTAGCTTCCTCCTTCCACCTTCTAGCATTCTTCTTACATTCTAGCCATTCCACGGTCACAAGAAGCAGTGGCACTCTTCCACCTCTATGCCTTTGTTCAGCTTCTTGACCTTGGATACTCCTGGCTTTCTCCCTGTTTGTTAAAACCTCCAAATCACCCATGGCCAGGCCCATATGCTGTCTCTTCCATGAAGCCTACCCTTCTCCTTCTAGCTGTAATAATTTCTTCACCTCTGTGCTTAAGGAACACTTTTATTATACAGTCTTGTGCTGTTACCTTCATGGCAACCATCGCTTTGTAATCCCTCATCTATCTTTCTATCTATCATCCATCTATCCATCCATCGTCTGTCTATTCATTGATCATCTATCAATCTTCTATCTATTATCCATCTATCTATCTTTTGTTGTTCAGTTGCTCAGTTGTATCCAACTCTTTGTGACTGCATGGACTGCAGCACACCAGGCTTCCCTGTCCCTCACTTCTGTCTTTATCATTCAACTTATCATCTGTTGTTCAGGTGTCTCCCTGCCCTAGTTGGAAAAGGAACGTGCTTATTTTTCTTTTCTTTTTCTAAAAATTCTTTTCCACTATGGTTTATTACTGAATATTGAATATATCTCCTTGTGCTATACAGTAGGACCTTGTTGTTTATCTGTTCTGTATATATTTTGCTTATTTTTTTCTAATCACTGGATACCCAACATCTATCAGAGAGCTTGGACTCAAATATTCATTGAATGAATGAGTTAATAAGTGAACGGATATTTGTACCATTCCTTTAGTTGCTATCACATTCTGCCCTATGTTTTAGTTCTCCTTATGAAATATTTCTCTGCCAAACTTGGTCATAAACCCCTTGGACTCTAAGGCTTAGAGCATGGACAGCATCTGATTCATCCCAGCCTCTATCCCACACCTAATCCAGTGTGCCTAGCACATAGGAAGTACTCCTCAGTGGATATTTGTTACTTGAATTGCAGGGGCCTCCTGACACTTTCAGCCATCACACTGCCATTTATTTGAATATTTCAAACAAGTGTTTGAAAATGCATCTTTTTCTTCCCTTGTAGGAGCCTTGGTACCATGGCAACGAAATTGGTTTGACTTGGAAGTATGTCTTAAGAGCTGAAGGCTTTTTCTTCTACCTGCTGCTATAAAAACCATGTAGTGAGACACTTTCCAAAAAGAGCTTTTGTTTCCATCTGAACAGATTTGAGTAGGTAGAGCCCTTCACACTGCCCGCTCTGACATGGTTTCCACCTGGTCTTCCCCATCTCCACTTCTCACCCCATTACTGATGAGTTATTTTGAGGCCTGTAATCATGATGTCAGAAAATCAACAGTGATCATTCCCTTGGTGCTCTCATTGGCTCAAAACACTGAAGTCCAGACCTCCCATGCCAGATGTGCTGAGAAAGGCAGCTGGCAAGCCGAGCTGCTTGCAGAATGGACACAGCTGGCTGTAAAGAGCACTGACTCTCAGTTCTTGGCCACGTTTCTCATCTTTCATGTAGGTAATCACTGTTGTGGCCCCAATGTAAAATAAACTTTTCAAAGTGATGATAGGTACCCAGGTTCCCATTTTCCAGCTGGGCATTTTATGGGAATTGTTGTGCCAAGATGCTGGCATCTTTGGTGCAAGACAAGCAAGGCTGGGAGCCAGGATGGAGCAAGTCAAGTAAAGTGAGTCAGGTAAAGCATCAAGTGGAACCAGAGGCAAAACAGGAACGAAGGCAAAGTCAAGTTTAAGGCCACTTTAGACAGGCAGGGAAGACAGAAGAATACACGGGAAATGAAGATAACTGGAGAAGCAGCTGATAAGAGATAGGTGCTACTCCACACTGTCTACCACCTGCATTCCAGGGAGATTCAGGCCCTAGAATATAAACACCAGGAGACAAGAGTTTGGGTCTAGTTTATATCCTACTTGATCCCCACCTCCAAGAATAGTTCCTGGCACAGAAATGGTGCTCAGTATATATTTGGTTAATGAATAAATGAACCGAAGACAGATTTTTAAATTTAATATTTATAGCATATTTAGCAAAAGCATTCACCCACTGCATCCCATGTGATTCTGTAGCAATTCTTTGAGGGAATATATTATCCTGTTTTATGAATGAGGGAGCAGGCAATGGATAAAGGGACTAAGCGATGGGGTCACTCAGCTGGAAAGTGGCATCTCAGGGCCTCAACCCTGACCTCCTTCTGCACTTGGAGTCAATCACCCCTCGGCAGACAAGCCAACAGGGACAGGGAGCTGGGAGCCAGGAACAGACTGACATCTGACAAGAGACCTCATGTCTGTTTTCTGGGAGTCAGGGGCTGGTTCTTCAAGTGGGTAGTGCAAGGCTGGAGATGCAGCAGCTCCTGATGCTTTGCGGGCTGTGGTGAGTGTGGCCAGGTTCTACAAACAGTACGTCCAGGGCTGGCTGTGAGGTGGGGGGTTGGCAGAGGGCCAATGGCCTGAGCCAGCAGTGATGCTGCTCTGCTGAGCCCTCCTGAGCATCAGCCAGTGTATTTATGGGGTGTTTCTGCCAAGATGCTGAGGCCTGGAGGGCTTTGATACTCACCCTGGCCAACGAGCCTTTTGCCTTCCTGATGCTGCTGCATGGATGAGAGCTGATACCTGTTGAGGCTTGGTTTGCCAGGCCCTGTGCTAACTGCTCCACATGGGGCCTTTACAGAAATGCCATGGAGAAGGGACCCATACTATTCTCAGTCTGTAGACCAGGAGACTCAGGCTTTGGTATCCAAAAGTGGTATCCTTGCCTGGCTCATGAAGCTTTGCCATCTCTTTACTGTATGAATCTGCCTGCAGTGCAGGAGACCTGGGTTCAACCCCTGGGTTGGAAAGATTCCCTGGAAAAGGGAATGGCAACCTGCTCCAGTATTTTTATTTTTATTTTTTTTAAATGTCAATTGCATTTTTTTTTTCATTTATTTTTATTAGTTGGAGGCTAATTACTTTACAATATTGTAGTGGTTTTTGCCATACATTGACATGAATCAGCCATGGATTTACATGTGTCCCCCATCCTGATCCCCCTCTCCCACCTCCCTCCCCATCCCATCCCTTTGGGTCTTCCCAGTGCACCAGCCCTGAGCACTTGTCTCATGCATCCAACCTGGGCTGAAGAATTCCATGGACAGAGGAGCCTGGCAGGCTATAGTCCATAGGGTTGCAGAGTCAGACATAACTGAGTGACTACACTGTCATACTTTGATCACTGTACAGTGTCTAAACAGCTTGCAGGTCCTCTCCTCTTGTGAAGAACCTGGCCTTTCACCATGTGTCTCCTGCTTCACCTGGGCCACTGGCTGACCCTTGTTCTCTCCTCTTCTTTGATCTGCCTTTGCTGGCCTCCCACCTGCAAGACCCTCTCATTTTTGTCTCTCCTTGTGATTTAAAGCTCCACTCAAGTTTCAGCTCCTCATTGGCCTTCCTGACTATTCCAATCTGGGTTAAACTGTGCCTTCTTCAAAATCATGAGTTCTTTAACTTAGTACATGACAGTAGATATCCTTGCATTGCTCATGTTTCTCTGTCTATGTTATACCTGATCTGGGTTACATTCCCTTTGTAGGCAAGGGCACTGTCCTAGCCTGCTCTGGCTGCCATAACAAAATACCATAGACTGGTGGCTTAAAAAAAAAAAAGACTTTTTGTTTTTTTCTCACAGTTCTGGAGGCCAGAAGATCAGGGTGCCAGCATGGTTGGGGTCTGGTGAAAGCTCTCTTCCTGACTTGCCATCCACTGGCATTTATGGCTGTGTTCTCATGTGATGGTCAGGGGACAAAGTGAAAGGGGAGGGACAGAGACAGGAGGAAAGAAAGGAGAGAGGATGAAGGATAACTTACTCTCTTGTGTCTTTCCCTATAAGGGCACTAATCTCATTGTGAGAGCCCCACCCTCATTGTCTCATCCAAACCTAATTACTTCCTCCAAAGTCCCACCTCCTAAAACCTTCACATTGGGAGTCAGGGCTTCAACCAGAATTTGATGTCATTGCCAATAGAAAACACTATCTCATACTTCTCAGGGGTGTCTCTGCCTTTGCTCCCATCAGTGAGTTTACTGACCTGCTCTATTTTCAGCTAGTTTTCCAGGAATGGTGGCTTTTTGGTATTTGAGTCCTCTCTTTCCTAGTCTCTTTTGGATCCACATCTGCAAATGGCTGATGAGAAGAGTCCTAGTTCGTCACCTTCTGTCTTAAGAGTTCATCTCTGTTTTAGACTCCCTACTTGTTTTTGCCTTCTTTATCATCTCTATATAAACACCAGGTGATCCAGATCATTTGAGGTATTTATTCCTAGTTCGTCTACCAGAGAGACTTTCAACAAATTAAACTTCTTTGAACTTTGTTTCTGTGTCTGTAAAATGGACCGAGTAGTATCTATTTTCTAAGTTTGCCACAGGGTCTAACTAAATTAATGAGGCAACGGATCTGGTATGGTAAATGATCCACCTATTTTTAGGGAAAATAGTGTTGGGGATAGCCACTGAGTGGAATCAATATATATTTCTGGACATGTGTCAGATATTGACTTAACAACTGCTCTGTATTTTGTTTTTTATTGTCCAGGATAAGTTTTCAGGAGATGACTTGCTTTTTGTATTCTGATGTGTTTTAAATTGCATGTAATCTTAGAAAAAGGCATCATAATGCTTAGTTCTGCCGCAGATCCTCAACAATGAAATTGGATTGCCTTGAAAAGGTTTGAGATGATTAAGCTGAGGGCTGTTGGAAGTAGCAAATGTGGAAGAGGAAAGGCAGTACATGATCTAATTTGTCTCTCAGTCCTCGTGGCTACATGAAGATGCAGTCAGTCCTTGGGGTTTGCATGAAGAGGCTGAGAGGGAACTGTGTTCTTCATGGTAGTGCAAGCCCCCCACCTTTCCCCCACCCACCTCCCGTGAGCTTTGGGGGCTACATCATCTCAGAGCACAATCCTTCCTGAAGTACCCTAATGGCTTAATTTATAAGCAGCTTACATGGTATGTGGAACTGAAAACATAACGTTTCCTTTTAAAATAGCTAAGAATTCTGACCGTAAAACCTTTAAAATACAATATGTATCTCAGGGAGATTGAGCAAACAGTCATTTCACGGCACAGGATTTGGTCCCTACACAGTATCTATTTCTGACTCCCAATACAAGTGTCTAAGGCTTTTCCCCCCAAGAGCTGCCAATATTTCTGGTGTTTTATAAAAGTGAAAGACAGATGAAATGGAAGTTGAAATCATTTTAAAATGTGTTTCAGTAGGAATAGAGAATAAGAGGGCAGAAACTATCAAAGATAATTAAAATTCACAGATGATTAAAGAAAATAAATCTAATTTTACATGATGGTATAAACCACCTTCCTCATAAGGCCTTAAATCAGGGATTCTGGTAGAAAACAGAGTTTCACTTGGTATCTTTTTATTTTCTCTGTCAAATCTCCAATGGAGCAACTAATCAGTAGTGAAATGTTGAAAAGATAGGTAACTAGAGGGAAGAAGATGAGTAAGGACAACAACAAAAAAGAAATTAGAAAAGGAAGGAAAAGCTCATTTCAGACCCTGGATCCTCAGCGTTAGAATAATTGAGTGTTGACTGTGGCTGCCTTCCTAACTGACTGATCTCGGACTAATTCTAAACTCATCCCTCATTTAGTCAGTGGCTGAACATCACTCACACATAGACACCCCCGTCCCCCACACCCCCACCCACCCAAATCCCATTCTTTCTCTGTCATCCTCAGTATCATCTCTGCCTTCTTTGCTTCTAGCAGCCCAAGCAGAGGGAAGTGAAAAATAGCCACCCTCAGTGGCATCAAGAAAGATGCCCGTTTCTCAACATATCAGATCAAATGTATTTCTTTGGGACAGTTTTAAGTCATATCTGGTGGCCTGAAATGAATCTCACTGGGGTTTAAAAAAACCAGCAGCAAATCTGTGTTTTGAATGGTAATGAAATGGTAATGTTATAATTGAAAGCAGGTGTGAAGTATATTGCACTGAAAATTCAACAAGCAGAAATGGAATTGTGGTCGCATGTGTTTGGGGCATTTTGGATGCCCCCCAAAGCCCCTCAGGACGTTCAGCAGCTGCACAGCCTTGGCCTTCCATGGATTATAGCCAGCCTAAATCAGAGCTTCAAGTTCATGCCTCTTGTCTCTAAACCAAAGAAGTGCTATTATTTATTTTTAAAAGCTTTCTTGAGTACTTGTTATAATCACATTATTAAAAGCCTAGCTATCACTTTTTATTCAAGTAAGATATTTTATTAAATATGTCAAAAGAAAATAGTGTCGAGTGGAGAGGATCCAGCCTTTGGAGTCAAGAGTTGGGTTTTAATCCTGGGCTCTATGAATATGGGTAAGTTGAAAAATTTCATTGAGTCTTTGTTTTATTAACTATAAAATGGGGATAATAATACTTACTTTAAGGGGTTGACCTATCTTTAAGTGAGATAAGGTATAGATTGAATGTTTGTCTTCTTCCAGAATTCATATATTGAAAACTCACCCCACGGTGATAGCCTTAGGAGGTGGGGGTCTTTGGGAGGTAATTAGATCATGCAGGTGGGGCCATCACAAATGGGGTCAGTGCCCTTTTAAAGGAGATCCCAGAGCACTTCCTTGCTCCTTCCACCATGTGAGGTTCTGTGTATGAATCAGGAAGTAAGCTCTCACCAGATGCCAAATCTGCCAGTGTCTTGATCTTGGACTTTCCAGCCCCCAGAACTGTGAGAAGTAAATTTCCTTTGTTTATAAGCCACCCAGTCCATGCTATTCTGTTACAGCAGTCCAAGTGGACTAAGACAGTAAACAAAGCATTTAGAACACCACTTGACCCATGGTAAATACTCAAGAAAGGGCAGTGACTGTTACTGCTATTCTATTGCTATTGTCCTCCCTGGTCTGGGGATGGAAGAGGGGTTGATTCTTTAGCTGGTAATATAGTCTAGCCACCTGGACTAAGAGATGCAGAGTAGAGATAAGGAAAGAAGTTGTCATAGTCCTCAAAGAACCTTAAAACTCCTAAAAGGAGGGAAATCCAGCTCCATTAAATTCAAGAGAGATTGAAGGGAGAAGGGATGAGTTCTGAATGAGGGCAGCTAGGGAAGTTTCAAGGCTCCAAACTTGAACATGGGAGTTGTGTTGTGAACCACTCTTTAAATCCACCAGAGTGGGATTAACAGTGGTAGAAAACTGCCACACATGGGGGAAAGAGAGGGAGCCCAGATTTGAGGCAAACATTTTTTATTGAAATAAAATCTTCATACCACAGTAAAATGGAAGGAGCTTGCATGTAAAGTTTGAATTTTGGAAATTGCATCCGCCTCTATAACCCCCGTTCTGATTAGGACATAGAACTTTTCCGTCAACACAGAAAGATCATTTTTTCCACTTTTCAAGGAACTTCCTCGTCATTCCAGAGACAACCACTTTCTAATTTCTAGTACTGTAGTTTTACCTGGTTTGGTATTTTATCTGAGTGGAATTACATTGTATGTACTTTTTCCTTTTTGGCTGCACCACACAGCATGTGGAATCTTAGTTCCCCAAACAGATTGAATCTGAGCGCCCAGCATTAGAAGCCCAGAGTCTTAACTACTGGACCACCAGGGAAATCCCCCATATGTACTTTTTTATGTGTAGCACAACCTAATGGTTTTAATATCCTCCATGACACTGGATATATCAGCAGTTGGTTGTGTTTAATTGCCAAGTGGTATTCATTTGTATGACTATCTCACAACTTGTTCATTCTCTTCTGATGGATATTTGGGTTTCCATTTGGGGGCCATCATGAATAAGGCTACGGCAGACTAAATCTTTTGTGAATATGTTTCATTTCTCACAGGAGAGCCATTCAAAGTTGTTCCAAATTGCAACAAGGGGACAGGTCTGTTTTGTTCCCAGTCATTAGATAAGAGCTGTCTCTGGGAACAGAATCTAACTCCGGCGAGGTAGATCCCTTTTGCAGAAGGAGGCATCTGGGAAGACTCAGCTGTGAACCACAAGAGCCAAACACTTGCAGCTGGGGGAATGAGGGTTTTGGTCTAACAGGGGGGCACCTAGGTAGCTCACCACAGCATCCACTAAACTGATCTAAGAAATTCTGTCCTACTGCAACATCATGCTTTCTTTTATGTTTTCCTCTGAAAGTTCATGGTTCTTTTACATTGTCTATGACTCATCTCAAATTTATTTTTGTGCATGGAGCAAGTTAGGAATTGAAGTTCTTTTTTTTTTACATACAGATATCCAATTGTTCCAGCACCATTTGTTGAAAAGACTTCCCTTTCCCTATTGAATTTCTTGATGCCTTTGTTGAAAATCAATTGACCACATATGTGTGGGTCTATTTTTGGACTCTCTATTCTGTTTCATTGATCTATTTATCCTTACATGAGGCAGTGTTTGAAAGAAATCTGGCAGAAACGGCACAACCCTTTTTGATCAGGAAGGTAATTTAGTAGCTTAGGGAAGCAAGGAAAACAGTATGGTTTATGCAGACTCACTAAGGCAGATTATATAATAATGGGCCCCCATAATTAAAACCTGAAGTAAATTGCATGGTATGTGCTCAGAATTGATGAGGCCATGCCATGGTTATAAACCAATCTTGAAATCTTAGTGGCTCACTCTTACAGAAGTTTCTATCCTGCTCACATCACACCTGGTGCGAGCTGAGTGACTCTCCTGGGTACCTCTTCTCCAAGCGATGACTGGGGACACTCCTGATGCCTCCATCTTAGAACTATGCCATTTGAAACAAGCTTTCCACAGTGCCATGGACAGGGAAGAGAGAGCTGAAGGTCCACACATTTTTAAGTGTCTGCCCTAGGTGTGCTCACACCATTTCTAACTGCTATATCTAACTGCTCACACCATATCTAACTGCTCCGTACCCAGTCACATGACACAAGCTAACTACAAGGAAGACTTTAGTAAGTAAGGGCAACGTAGTCTTTATTAGACACAAGCATCGTCTCTGCCACAGGTGAGCCTGTGCAGTGAAGACACAGGCCTTTCCTTGCGGGAAGCTTTTTAGTGGTGCTGTTAAATTCCTAAGCTCTACAGCTAGATTTTTCCAGGTTCAATCCTGTTTCTGCCCCCTTACTACATGGGTGACCTTGAGCATATCACATACATTTCCTGATACCCCAATTCTTTGTAGGATGCAATGAATAATAATACTAAAGTCGTTGTGGTGAGAATTTAAAGGGTTAGTGTACATATAACCCTCAGCATAGGCTTGGCATACAGTAAGTATTAATATTTAATATTGTAGTTGCTATTATGTGCATTCATAGAGACCTGCAGGCATTACTTGGAAGGGTTCAGATCCCTAGGAGCCAGTCTGCCTAGCTGGCACCAATCTAGTCAGTGTTTTGTTCCACGAATCCTGGGAACTCTTGGAGGGACCACAAGAAGTGACACAGCTCTGTTGTGCCATTGCCTGTGTCTGAGCCTCACACTGCTTTCTGTTTTCAATTAAAGACATTTTTTTAAAATTAAAGTACAGCTGGCTTACAATATTGTGTTTCAAGTGTATAGCAAAGTGATTCAGATATATGTGTGTGTAGTGTATATATATATAATTTTTTGGATTATTTTTCATTACATGTTATTATAAGATATTGAATACAGTTCCTTGTGTTATGCTGTAAATCCTTGTCTTTTTCCTGGTTTACGTATAGTAAGCTTTACACTGCTTTAAACTGACAGGTGGTGTTTCCTCGGATAATGTTAAGGGCTCAAAGGCCATACATAGCAGAATTTTAAGAGAATTTTTAGTTCCAAGCATCTTGGATTGTAAGTATTTTGAAGCTTTCTCATCATCTTTGATAGAGGTTAATGTGGTCCGTGATAAGCTGATTTGCAATGACAGCTAGTGAAACCGAAGTTGTTTAAATGAGAAGCAGATTAGGAGAGAGGACCTAGTGTCCTTTTATGGAGCAAACTAGAAAGGTGTACTCAGTATTTGTTGGCTTGTCACAAGTTAGTTTTAGGACAGAGGGTAGATTGAAAATATGTTTTATTATTATGATTAATCAGAGTTAAAAGTCTTGTCTGTGTTACTGCAAAGGTTCCCTTTTCTTCCTTCTAAATAACCGTGGATAAACTACTTCACCCCTCTGAGTGTCAATCTCTCCACATCTATATGGGAAAAAATTGGAGACGGTGTTGATAAAAGACAACAGATTTTGATCATCTTCTGATCAGGGAAAAAATGATAATCTTCTGATCAGTAGCAGCCTGGCTACTGCTTAATAATCACATACAACTGAAGAAATGTTGGTGACATGGTGAAACACTATGGTTTTCAAGAATTTGAAATGCTGATGATGTAATATTCTGAAATAAAGGTAAAAATGACACGTGGTTATTGATGACTAGTCATGCAGCTGTTCCTTATAATAGTCTAGAAGGACTAAAATTGAAGGGTCATGCTGGGGGGTGGGCATTGGGGAAGATTGGACACTAAGGTCTGGTTTGACTTTTTTGTTTATTTGCTTTCAAAGAAGCCTTTTGTTATTATTCTGTTAACAAAGTGCACTTGACTTTGACTTGGGCTGTCCTGCCACCTAGATTTTATCATTGTTTGCTTATTTTTTTTTCACTTAACTGGAAGCAAACAATGGAATTAAGTCAACAAGAATAGAACTGAGACTGAGCCATCAAGTTCTGCTTAGTTTCTAAATTGGTGACTTCTCTCTCTGCCGATCTTATCTAAAGAGGCTCCTGGTGTCCCAGCCTCAGCAAAAGGACTGACTGGAGTCTGCTCTTGGAGGCAGGAGATAGAACTCTGTATGGGGTTTTTTAAGCAAGTGCCTATTGCTTGCTCCAGGGAAATCCTTCCAACGTTTTATTTTAAGGTATTTTCTGGCAGGGAACATTTGTCTTTGAGTGACTTCTAAAGTTCCGTTAGCCATGGGAAGGCTGAACTAGAAATGGCTTTGCAATTAACTACCAGGGTGATAAGCACTCTAGAATTCTCTATCGGGAGGGCTAAAGATAGCAGATTCCACATGCTGTACTTACTATCAGAATGCCAGGGAGACAACTCACATTACTTGGGCTTCATTCATCTTACATGGTGTAGCCAGTTGTGTATTTACACATTGTCAAGCCAAACCCTTTGGAGTGTTCTGCAGCTGGTATGAGCTGTGTGGTATTCCTCTGGCATGCAGGACATTCCTTTGGAGCCTGTGAAGCAACACATGTACCCTTAAGCCTAGTCTTACGGAGATCCAAAATTGTCCTCAGCCTGCAAATCTATCTCTAGTTCTGTTCTCAGTTAGCATCATGGCAGCGAAGCCTTGATAGCCAGCTATTTAATAGAGATGGTATTTTTAGGAAGCAGTGACTTATTCATGGTTTATCAAATCTATGCTATTCACCCAAGAATTTAAGTCTTAGGATGTAGGTCTGGGTCTTCATCACCTTGTAAAGATCAGTTATCTCCTAAATTGTTTCCAGCTTCCTATTTTTTTTTTTCCTGCCTTCAGATGATCAGACCAAACTCCTTAAGCCTCTTAAACCTTGGAAGTGTCCTCCATACACAGAAAACGCAAAGGCTTTCTGCTGCCCAAATGAAGAAGTCCCGCTTCCATAGCTCTGTCATCTGGCTCCCCCAAATTCCCAACCTTTTCCTATTAATCTTAGAATGTTGGAGAGAAAAAAGATTTTCTAAGAAAATCTTAGAAAAATTTCTAAGATTCCAATCTTAGAAATGCCCAGCACCCACACAGTAGGGAAGCTTTGGTCAAGGTTACACTGGGAATTAGCAGCAGCACCCCTGGAATGGATGCTCTGTGAGGTCATGGCAGTATTTTGCTTATTGCTGACACCGGTGTCCAGAACAGCCAAAAATTCAATAAATGTTTATTGAATTAATTCATGAAGGAGCCAGCCCTACACTGCCAGTCATCAAAATCTGAGCTCAGCTCTCTTCCTGTCTCCCTCTCTCCTCTGCAAACCCCACCCTATTACTCCTCCAGCTGTTTGCTCAGGGCATACTCCCTACCGTGATGGCTCCTCTCAGTCTAATTCTTCCTTCAAGACTCAATTCAGTCCTGAAATAAAAGTGAAAGTCGCTCAATCACGTCCAACTCCTTGGAACCCCCTGGACTGCAGCCCAGTAGGCTTCCTTGTCCATGGAATTCTCCAGGCAGAAATAGTGGAGTGGATAAGCTGTTCCCTTCTCCGGGGGATCTTCCCAATCCCAGGATCAAACTCAGGTCTCCTGCATTGTGGGCAGATTCTTTACTCTCTGAGCCACCAGGGCAGTTCAGTCCTACCACCCCTCAAAATCATTCTTAATGGCTCCGGATCTGGCCTTCTCTGATTCAGTTGGCCTCCTGTGGTATCTGCAACATTCATGCTCACTAAGCCCAGGCTGCTGTGCGTTGTGCACTGATCTTGGTCACCTAGGGGCACCTTCACCTCCTCACCCATATCAGCAACTTTTGCTTTGCAGGAAATCTGTTCCTGAGTAGTGAGCATGGCAGTGTCACTGAGTATGATGAGTTTCACTCAGGCTCTTACACGCCTCACTTCATCTTCTTTTCAAGGATCTATTATTTCACCAACCTATATGTCTGTCTTCATCCATCTCATGTCTTGGGTGTGCTGGGATAATGGTAGGTATAACAGTTGCTTCCAGAATGCATGGAGTTCAGATAAAGAAGGAAGGACACCAAAATTGAAATAAAATTTGAGTACTTTTAGAAGAGGAGTGAAAGTTGGCCAGACAGAGAAGGGCAGAGAGGACATTACGGGCAGATGTAACCTAGAAGCACAGAGTTTGGGGAACTGCGTGTAGTGTGGTGTGGCCAGAGAAAGACTGTGCATGGGGAAGTGGAGGAGATGAAACAAAGGGTGTAGGCAGCAGCCAGATGCTAAAGAACTTGTCTGCAGAAGGATCTCAACTTGACTCTGCACTCATTGTCATTTTGTTTCTGAGAGTACAAGATGGGAAAAACAACATAAATCCTCACAGAAAGGTGCTAATTAAATAAATTATGGTTTATACTTGGAAATGAATACCATTCAGGAGAATAAGGTACATCTGTATGTGTTCATATGAGAGAATCTGCAACTTAAAATGGATAAAAAACATTTATGTAAAACTACAAATGTCCATGTATATATCACAGAAAAAATTGTGATACCTGAGAAACTACTAATAGTAGAATTTCTCAGGCTCTGAGATGAGTGAAAAGTTGACATTTCATTTTCTGTCCTTTAGTAATATCCAATACTTTGTCCACCTGATGCGAAGAGCTGGCTCATTGGAAAAGACTCTAATGCTGGGAAAGATTGAGGGCTGGAGGAGAAGGGCACGACAGAGGATGAGATGGTTGGATGGCATCTCTGACTCAATGGACGCGAGTTTGGGCAGACTCTGGGAGAGAGTGGAGGATAGGGAAGCCTGGCGTGCTGCAGTCCATGAGGGTTGCAAAGAGTCGGATATATCTGAGCGACTGAACAACATTAAAAAACTTAAAACTGTATCTGTATCACCTTGACTAAAAGAAAATCCTTACTTAAAACATGAGCAGTTCTTTATACCTAGGGTCACTTGGCATTCTGGGAGATTTTAAATAAGGAAGTGATGTGATAAGATTTCCAAAAGATGGTAGGACAGCACTGGAGAAGGCGATGGAGAATGCTGATGCAGGGAGGAGACCAAATGGTGGGCTGAGACTCTTGCAGGAATCCCAAGCAGTAATGAGAGGCAGCAGCGGAAGTCAAGATCAAGTGCAATGGAAGAGCAAAAGGTGAGCATGTGAGTGCTCTAGGACAGGCATATGAGGAGCAGGGAGGAAGGTAGCGTGACTGCCAGGTTTGTATTGTAGCAACTGGCTACCTAGTCTTGCTGCCACTGGAGAAGGAACATGGGAAAAAGATTTTTTTATTTTAATGCATGCAGTTTTTAGATATGTCACATTTGAGGCGCTTCTGTTAGTATTCTTTAAGAGGACTGGTGGTCCTTGTTGGTGTCTTCTAAGAATTTCCTTATAGATTTCACACTAATAACATAAATGGACATCCACCATTTTATGGCGTCCACAGCACGTGAGTCTTGCTTTTCAAACCACGAGGGTCCAGTTAGTCTCTAGTTAGTAGGACCAAGAAAGCAGAAAAACCACAGCAGCTTTGGCCCTGTGTCCTCTGCCCCTGTTTGATAGGGAGGGAAGTTCTGTCACCTTGATCTTGAATATAAGACCTATCCCCCACACCTCCCAAGAATCTTGCTATTTGTGATACAGTGTGATACCAGTGTTTGAACCCAGACTAAAGAAAGATGGTTTGACTGCTTACGCTCTTTTTTAAACTTTCAGAGCCCAGCAGTCTAGTTTGTCTGCTTCTCTAGGTACTTGAAAAGGTAAAATGAAGGAACGTAAGTTGGTAAATAGTTTACCAACCTATTTATTAAGTTTATTTCGTTTACTGAATAATACATGCCAAGGGCAGCAGGGTGGGGGCGTGTTTCTCCAGAACTATCTGGATACTTCGTTTGAGCCTCTGATTGTAATTCAGTTTCCTGGACATAAATTGAGTACTTTGCACTTGTTGTTTTGACTAATGATTTTCCAAAGGTTGATTGGGGGTGGTATGGGATTTCCAGGGCTATCTTATAAGCATTTAAAGCTAAAGGGTAACTATGGAAGGAATAGGAAAATCAGACTGCAATACAGTAGCCTTGATGTTTTCCCCTCCAAACCTAGGTGGTCCCCAGAATAGAAAGAAGGCCAAACCCCTTCCCAGGAAATTTGATATAAACCAGTTCCTCAGCCTTTTCTTTATTCTCCTACTTTTTTGTCTATATTAAGGATTGTTTAATTTCAGCGTGTGTATAGCACTTGCCATTTCACTCATGGAAGAGAGATGCTGTGTGATTAGTTAATAAGTGTTTATTGATTACTTCTGGGCCTCTTGGCAGAATTGAATTAGAACCAGGTGCTACCCCTTTGTACTCATTGGTAATTTTTTTTTTTTTTTAGTTTCCTTGTAGAAGATGAAGAAATATATTCTCTTTGCTGACAACAGTGACAATGGAAATTTTCTTTCTTACCTCTGTAAATGCCAAGATACTTAAGTGTGGCTTCCTATTTTTAGCTGAATGATGAGCAGTATGATTCAAGTCATTTTTTTCTGTAGCTGCCTCCAGTACAGTTTTTATACATAAAGTGAGGAGACCTGAAGTTAAAAAGGGGCTGCTGCTTCCTACAATAAAAAACAAAAGCAAAACCTAGAGTTTAAAATCTGAATGACAAAGCCAAATATTCATCCTCTATGTTATCACTGATTTAAGGCAGGAATGCCTTGTCCTGGTAAAAATTTTCATGAAATGTATTGATGTCACTACCCTCCTTTCTTTTCTCCAAAAGTGCCTACTTTTGTAAAACAGAAACAACACTTTTTCAAAAAGAAAAAATGTATGGATATAAAAGTCTGAAATGTTTGTAATTTTTAAAAATTTCTAGCCAATTTGTATGTTGATGGCAATTCATTTTATTCCTGGGCCCTGAAATTCTTTCCCTCCCAGCACTACTCCCTTATATATTCTAAGAAGAAGGTATGAACTAAGGATCGAATGCCTAAGTTCTTCTACTCACTAGCCTTTCATTCCTTGATGCCTTCATTTTATTATAGCTATGACTTATTTCCAAATAATGAAACAACTTTTAAGGTATCAGAGAGTCCATTCTCTTGGAGAAAAAATGCTTATATGAATGTGTAATATTAATATTGATCATTGTTGTTGTTGTTCAGTCACTAAGTCATGTCTGATTCTTTGCAACCCCATGGACTGCAGCACTCCAGGCTTACCTGTCCTCCACTATCTCCCAGAGTTTGCTTAAGTTCGTGTCTATTGAGTCAGTGATGCTATCTAACCATCTCATCCTCTGCAACCCTCTTCTCTTTTTGCCTTCAGTCTTTCCCAGCATCAGGGTCAGAGTCTTTTCTAAAAAGTAGGGTCTTTGCATCAGGTGGCCAAAGTATTGGGGCTTCAGCATCAGTCCTTTCAATGAATATTCAAGGTTGATTTCCTTTAGGATTGACTGGTTGGTGATCATTGCCGTATCCAAAATTCATAAAATTGACATGAACTGGTACACTCAAATCAATTTGAAACCATGCCACCATGGAATGAAATGGTAATTACCAAGAAATAATGGGCAGGTTCACAATGCTTCTGCTATAGCTTCCTGTAAGTTGTTGCTTTTAACCATCTTAAGCACTTTAAATGCACGGAACCGTATTAAGTATATTCACATATTCACATGATTGTGCAACCATGTACATAACTTTGTCATCTAGCAGAACTGAAATTCTATACCCTTTAAACAATAATTTCCATTTCTCCTTCCCCTAGCCTCTAGGGGATTCTTTATAATTTGGTTGCTCTAGAAACCTTACGTAAGTGGAATCATACAGTATTTGTGTTTTTGTGACTGGCTTATTTCACTCAAGATTCATTCATGTTGTGTGTGTCAGACTTCTTTCCTATTCCTAAGGTTGAATAATAGTCCATTTTATGTATATACCACATTTTGTTTATCCAGTGATGTTTATCCAGTTTATCCAGTTGCTTTTACTTTCTGGCTATTGTGAATAATGGTACTGTGAACATGAATGTCAGATAGTTCTTCTAGACTCTGCTTTTGATTCTTTTGCATATAATCACAAGAGTGGGATTGCTGGATCATATGGCAGTTCTGTGTAAAATTTTTTTTGAGGAACCAAATACTATTTTCCATTGCAGATGTATCATTATATATTCCCACTAACAGTGCACAAGAGTTCCAATTTCTCTACCTATTCATCCACACTTGTTATTTTCTGTTTTGTTAGTAGTTATTCTGATGGGTATGAAGAACCTGTTTGCTTTTTGTTACTTGATTCTTAATTATGAATAATTAAGGACCACCAAATAGTTGAAGAGTTTGAAAAATGAAAAAAGAAAGAAAAATAAATAGAAAAAAATGACCTCACAGAAAATAGAAATTAGTCAAATGGTAAGAGAGCTTTTTTTATGATTTTTCAAGAATTTGTGAGTAGATATTGAATCCATAAAACAAGATGTTCTAAAAGAACAAATGCTCAAACAGTTAAAATGTGACTTGATAAATAACAAGGTTCTACTGTATAGCACAAGGGACTGTATTCAATATCTTATAATAATATATAAGGGAAAAGAATCTGTAAAATAATATCTATATCTATATCTATATATACATCTATATATATGAATCAATTTGCTATATACCAGAAAATGATATGTTACAGACCAACTATACTTGAAATTTTTAAATGTGACTATTGAAATTTTAAAAATACTGAAAGCATAGGAGGTAATGTTGATACAGTCTCTTACAAAGTAAAATAAAGAGAGTAATGGAAAAAATAAATCATGGAGAATAAATATAGGATGAGACAGAGAGAACAAACAGAAGAGAAAGAAGAAACTTACCAAGCAAATGTTTTAAGATAATTTTTTTTAAACTGAAAGACAAGAATGAAACATTTTCTGAATGTCCAGAACAAATGAATAAAGCTTGGTCTACAGAGAAAACACACAGTTTCAGAAAGTTCTGAATACTTGGAATAAATGGAAGTTTTTTATAAACTTCTTGAGAAAGAAAATAACAAAATAAACATAAAAACAGGCAAACCACAAGGGAACAAGAATCACAGCAACAAGGGATGTGATTTGTTCATGAGGTAAAACTTCAGGTTTTTGAGTGAAAATTTTAAATTTAGATTTGCCTATCCAGCAAAATTGTCAGGCATGTGAGAGTAGAGTACAGATATTTTCAGATATTCCCTGAGAGGGGGAAGAAACAAAAGAGGAAGGTAAAATTCTGAAAATAATTCCAGCCTAGGAGTGCAATGGAGAGTACCAGGATAACAGCTAGGTTGTACTGACTGGTAACAATTAGTCTTGATTTGAACAGGAGAAAAGATTGATATAGGAAGAAGTTATCAGAGTAGGTGTAGGTGAGGGAAAGACATTCCCATATAATATATCATTCCCTTTGATTCTCTAGATAATATAAGAAGGCAATACAGATAAACATTATAAGAAGGAAAACAAAAGCAACTAGAAACTCAAGGAAAAGTAAAGAACCATCAGTTCAGTTCAGTCGCTCAGTAGTATCCGACTCTTTGTGACCTCATGGACTGCAGCACGCCAGGCTTCCCTGTCCATCACCAACTCCCGGAGCTTGCTTAAACTCATGTCCATCGAGTCAGTGATGCCATCCAACCATCTTATCCTCTGTCGTCCCCTTCTCTTCCTGCCTTCAGTCTTGCCCAGCATTAGAGTCTATTCCAGTGAGTCAGTTCTTCGCATCAGATGGCCAAAGTATTGGAGCTTCAGCTTCAGCGTCAGTCCTCCCAATGAATATTCAGGACTGATTTCCTTTAAGATTGACTGGTTTGATCTCCTTGCAGTCCAAGGGACTCAAGAGTCTTCTCTAACACCACAGTTTAAAAGCATCAATTCTTTGACACTCAGCTTTCTTTATAGTCCAACTCTCACATCCATACATGACTACTGGAAAAACCATAGCTTTGACTAGACAGACCTTTGTCAGCAATGTAATGTCTCTGCTTTTTAATATGCTGTCTAGGTTTGTCATAGCTTTTCTTCAAAGGAGCAAGCATCTTTTAGTTTCATGGCTGCGGTCACCATTTGCAGTGATTTTGGAACCCAAGAAAGTAAAGTCTCTCACTGTTTCCATTGTTTCCCCATCTATTTGCCATGAAGTAATGGGACTGGATGCCATGATCTTCAATTTTTGAATGCTGAGTTTTAAGCCAGCTTAATATAACCATACTGTACCATTTAGCTGTCAGAGTGAACAATATTTATGGCATCATCATTATATAGATACTGTTTAGCCTAATTCTAAAAGTTGAAATCAATATGGACAAAGTGTGGAAGACAGTCACTGACTACAAAACAGCATGTAAACGATATCAGTCTTACACTATAAAAGTATAAATATGAGGAACAGAAGTTCAGAATTGGAAATTGGATGGAGAAATGAAGGGTACTCGTAACCCTTCATTCCCACAAAGTGGAAAATCAAGAAAATCATCACTTATAGCAGGTGGAAGAAAAAATGAAGAGATAATTTGTTGTTGCTTATTCACTAAGTTGTATCTGACTCTTTTGTGACCCCATGGACTGTAGCCCATCAGGCGAGAATACTGGAGTGGGTTACCATTCTTTTTCTAAGGGATCTTCCTGACCCAGGGGTCAAACCTGCATCTCCTGCATTGCAGGTGGATTCTTGACCACTGAGCCACCAGGGAAGCCGAAGAGACAAGTATAGTATCTGGGTTTCCAAGGTGGGGCTAGTGGTAAAGAATTCGCCTGCCAATGCAGGAGACATAAGAGATGTGGGTTTGATCCCTGGGTTAGGAAGTTCCCCTGGAGGAGGAAATGGCAACCCACTCCAGTATTCTTGCCTGGAGAATCTAATGGACAGAGGGGAATGGCAGCAGCTGAGATGTAGTAAGGCTGTTGTGATATTTTATTTTAACTTATTTCTTGACCATTTGATTTTAAACAATATGTATAGATTACATTGATTAAATGAGAAGTTTTAATAACGTATTAAAAGTAAATCTATAGCAAATAATGGAATGTAATAATAGCACACGACATCTGTAGAGAAACATAGAAAATATTTGTTGTGCCTTGAACAATCTGAAAGTAGAAATACAATGTGATCATAACTTCATCAAATATATATGCATGTGAGCAGAAATTAAAATGTAATATTCTGATAAAATAGGTATCGTGTGAAATTGTGAATGAGTCTTCTTTTGCAAAATTTAATATTTTTATATTGCTTTTTCAAGGATGCAGCTTAGTATTTATTATTATTATTATATGCAGCTGTTTTATCTTTCAGAAATATTTACAAAAATGTAATGTGACAGTGAATTACATGAGAAAATAGCATCCTATAAATATGCTGCTTTGGCACTAAGAAAGGTCACTTTGGCTATAAAAGAGTTCCAATGAAGAGGACCATTTATATAGGCTATGCTGATCAGTTTCCAGTTTCTCTCATTTCAAATGTATAAATTATTGCTGAAAACTTGGTTTATGTTTGTCATAAACGGATTTTATGTCACTAGATGAGTTGGCTTCATTGCTGGAAATCTATGCTTTTATTCCAAGCAGTGTCTTGTTGTTGGGAGACAGGAGAAGAGATGGGCTTAGTTTCTAATGTGCTTCGCAAATGAAAGCAATCATCAAGCATAGCTCATTTGTGTTGTCAGTTGGAGATTTACAAAATTTGGGGTTGGGATATTCTTTGGGCTGGGCCTAGACTGGCTTCAATACCTATATACTTGGAGACATCAGGCACTACGCCTGAGCCACTTAATACTGATGTTTTCCAAACTACTCAGGACTATAGAACTTCCTACTAATTTACTTTTCTTTCTCTATTGATCTTATGATGTTGAAAATAGGGGGAAATATGTTCTATTGGTTTTCACAATTTCTTATTTACAGGAATGGTAGATGTGCAGAAAAGAGTAATATAACAGGCCTGAGGCCTTCTTTTGAAGGCTCTGCTTACAAGGCTGGCCCCTGGCTAGCATTTGGGAAAGTTTGGCACTTGACTCATTCCCTTTAGAGATAAGGGCAGTCCACTGCGCCTAGACTGTTCGCACAATGTGATCATGCCAAACACCTGCTCGCTTCTGGGCCTCTAGCGTGGTGGCATGTGGTAGGCAGAGGGTGCCTGTGTGACCATACCCCAGTAAAAACCTTGTGTGCTGACGCTCTGATGGGATCCCTAGACAGAAACATTACACATCATTGCATTTTTAGTTGCTAGAGAAAGGAGAATACACAAATGTACACTTCCACAGGAAGGAGAGGGCAGAAGGAAGTCTGGCATTGATTCTTCTGCCTGTCTTTTTCTATTATGATCCAGCTGTGTATTTTTACTCTGTGGCTGTGACATATCCTAGCTAAGAATACAGCTGAGTTCCATGATTCCTAGTGAATTTCTGAATGTGGAGGTGACTTTTTTGGGACCCATAAAATAGTAGGAAATAGATTAATCATGACCCCTTTCGCTCATTTCTCCAAACCGCCACTTATCACCACCAAGTCAAAGATTTAAGAGTAATTTTCAAACACTTTTTCTAACAAAGGACTAGAAATCCAACCAGTCTGAACCAGTATGTCTCCACTGAGGTTATACTTCCCACTTTACTTTTGAATAACCTCAAGATTTCATGTTTTTAAATGGAGTTGTTGGTGAGCTGCGACGTGGTATTTGACTCTGACTCTTTGCGATTCCATGGACTGTAGCCTGCCAGGCTCCTCTGTCCATGGAATTTCAAACAATTAACTGGTTTGATCTCCTTGCAGTCCAAGGGATTCTCAAGAGTCTTGCAACTCCACAGTTCAAAAGTATCGAGTCTTTGGTGCTCAGCTTTTTTTATGGTCCAGCTCTCAATATCCATACATGACTACGGGAAAAACCATAGCTTTGACTAGACAGACCTTTTTCAGCAAAGTAATGTCTCTGCTGTTTAATATCCTGTCTAGGTTGGTCATAACTTTTCTTCCAAGGAGTAAGCGTCTTTGAATTTCATGACTGCAGTCACCATCTGCAGTGATTTTGGAGCCCAAGAAAGTAAAGTCTGTTACTGTTTCCACTGTTTCCCCATCTATTGTGCCATGAAGTGATGGGACCAGATGCCATGATCTTTATTTTTTGAATGTTGAGTTCTAAGCCAGCTTTTTCACTCTCCTCTTTCACTTTCATCAAGAGGCTCTTTTGTTCCTCTTCACTTTCTGCCATGAGGGTGGTGTCATCTGCATATATGAGGTTGTTGATATTTCTCCCCGTATTCTTGATTCAAGCTTGTGCTTCATCCAGCCCAGCGTTTCTCATGATGTTCTCTGCATATAAGTTAAATAAGCAGGGTGACAATATACAGCCTTGACGAACTCCTTTTCCTATTTGGAACTGGTCTGTTGCTCCATGTCCAGTTCTAACTGTTGCTTCTTGACCTGCATACAGGTTTCTCAGGAGACAGGTCAGGTGGTCTGGTATTCCCATCTCTTTAAGAATTTTAAGGAATTAGAAGAGGGTATAGGTTTTTCTAGGTGCTCCAGCCACATTTGCCTTCACTCTGAAACACAGTCTCCTTAAGCCTCAAGGCTTTTAGAAGTGTTGTTTCTTCTGCCTGGGGCACTTTTCCACCTACTGTTTACAATGCTCCCTCCATACCCTTGCATTAGTCTTTGGCTAAAAGCTGCTTCTTAAGGGAACTCTTATCCCCACATGTAGATAGGTGTTTGTGTGTGTGTGTGTGTGTGTGTGTGTGTTTAATACTCTGATTGTGTTCTGTACTTTGTCTTCATAGCACCCATCAATTAAACCCTTTTTTGATGTCTTTCTCTTCTGCTAGGGGCTTCCTTGGTGGCTTATATGGTAAAGAATCTGCCTGCAATGTGGGAGACCCAGCTTCAATCCCTGGGTTGGGAAGATCCCCTTGAGAAGGGAATGGCTAGCTACTCCAGTATTCTTGCCTGCAGAATTCCATGGACAGATGAGCCTGGTAGGCTACAGTCATATAAATTTAGTGAGAAAAATATGGTGTCTGTCTTGTTAACTGTTGCAGCCCTAAAACCCAGGACAGGGCCCGCTACCTAGCAAACTCTCAAAAAAAATGATGTTGAATAAAGGCATGAAGAAACCCTGTTTGGTTGCAGTAGTAAAGGTTTTGGTCTCATCGCACGTGTCTATTTCTTAGGTTGGACTGAGTCACAAGCATATCTTAAGATAAGGTTGGAGTTCCAGTAGTTTATTGAGAAAGTGATTTCAAGAAGCATTGTTAGGGGAGTGGGGAAGCAAGGCAGGGAAGGGAAGCCCACCCAGAGTGAATAGCAGGTTATCTGTGTGGGCACAGTGACTCAGTCCTGCTCAGGGCCTCCAAGACTGGGCAGAACATGCCTCAGAGTTATTCTGAGGGGTGAGAAATTGGCTATCTAGTCACTAATTCCCTTTTCTATCTTGTCTGAAGGCTACTTCCTGCTGCTTCCAGCCTATTCCATTTGAGGGCCTAGCAGGCTTCTGTGGTGAGGGATGCCTCCTAGGCAAAGAGGAGAAAATGCTTATAATAGCAGGACCTCAGTCTTTAGTGGAATGCTGTTGAGGGGATACCATCGTGGGTCACCAACAGCTTCTGGGACAGTCAGAAATGCAACTGGATGACATTGAAGCAAAGAGTATCTAGAACTGTGTCCTGTGGCAAAAATTAAAGGAAAAATAAAACTTTGCATATGCTTAGTCGCTCAGTTGTGTCCGATTCTTTGCGACCCTTTGGACTATAGCCCACCAGGCTCCTCTGTCCGTGGAATTTCCCAGGTAAGAATACCGGAGTGGGTTGCCATTTCCTTCTCCAAGGGATCTTCCCTACCCAAGGATCAAACCAACTTCTGCATTGGGAGGTGGATTCTTTACCACTAGTGCCATCTGGAAAGTCCCCAAACTTTGTATATGCAGTTGTTATTGTTGTTCAAGTATATTTGGGAAGTGTGTGGGCCAGTGAATTTGCACAAAAAGCTAGCACATGATGCATGTATAGCTGTAATCACAGGAAAGCTCATATTGACTTAAAGTTGGAGATGTTGCAAAACATTCTTTCAAAGTCCCTGAATGAGGGGCTGAGACCATCTTACCTCTGTCCCATGGAGTCATCTCTACCAAGAGGGATGTGGTCAACAGTGTTTAAGTGTGTTTTGTAATTGCTCAAACATTTTTAGGAAACAGTCCTCCTAGCTAGAATCTAATAACTGACCTGACTTTTCACAAGGAACTAAAAGATCCCAGGACTGAGTATTGGACCATGATCATTGCTTTATTTCAGAACATCAGCAAAAATATCAACTTTCTCTGTACCTACTGACTTGCCTCTCAGTGGAGTGGTTTTATTGCTAGAGCAAGGCTGTTGTAACGACCACAGGAATCATGCTGAGAACCTATGTAGCATGTGTGAAAATGCAACATTTTTTATATCATTTCTGGGACTCAGGGGAGAAAGAATCACATATTAAAAAATAAGGGGTGGACAAGGAATAAAAATAGTAAAAGTTGATTATTTGTTGGGAAGGAAGCAATTACTTGTTTTAGATTGAAATTGATCATGAGCCCACTCTAACCCATTACAATTGAGAAGCAAGATGGGAAAAATTCAACAACATGAGGTGATTGTTGGATTGGACCCCAGATTGGGAGCTCTCTGTTCTGTTTTAGGCCTGGCACATTGCCAGTTTGCTGGCTCTCGGGACCTCTGTATGGAGGCTGGTGCCTAATGATAAGCTTGAATTCCAATCTTGAATCCTTGTATCACCACATGGCATCTTCTGTTGGCTTTCCTGATTGATCCCAGGGAAAGAGAACAAGCACCGCTGAGCAAGGACCATGGGCCTGACCCAACATTAGGTGGTCTATCATATAGTATCTCATTTCATGCTTCTAGCAGCCCCATAAGCTAGAGGTTGCAATCTCCTTTTCAGATGAGGAACCTGAAACACAAAGAAATGAAGCATTTTTCCCCAAGGCCAAACATCTAGTAAGTGGCAGGGCCAGACTGACATGTGTCTGGTTCCAGAGTTTGTGTCACCCTATGTGGCACAGGTGACCTCTCCATTTTCCCATGACCTTGGGAAATCAGTTGAAGTGTTATTACCCTTGTTTCCCATGTTTGGGAATGTAACACCATACATTTAACAGTGCTCAGCTGTGTCTCCTTCCCAGAGCAAAACAGCCCTTTATATTAGTGTGGTGGCCACCCTATAATGGGCTGAGATGGTGGGCTAGGAAGCAAGGCATTACAGAATAACAAAGCTCTCACTAGAGTTCAACAGTGTTTCAAATATTTTCTGCAGAACCCAAAAGAGAGTTGGGAGAATCAGAATATCAGAGCGTGTGGTAATCTGAATCCGGTGGTCAGAAAGAAAGAATTTATGTTTCATGATCTAACTTTCCATGTGGTTTTGATTGGCCCAGATTTCAGATCTTTTGTTTTTTAGACGTGAGGGCATGGAGATGGGTGGGTGTGAGACACCTTAGTTTTTTCCATCACTTTGAGTCACAGGTTGTCACTTTGTCTGCTGAACTGATTTTATCTCTTTGGGTGTTATCCTGTGAAGAGAACTGTAATATCAGTGGAAGAATTCTTTCCTTCATTGCATAAGATTCTTGGCTGAGGCCACAAACTAATTTGATTCTGAAATGATGCTATATAGAAAAACTCATCTTTGAGTCTCTGGGGCTTCCTCCAACTGAAATGTGCCGACTCTGTTTTTCACAAGTCACGCTAATTTCCACATAATGTAGCGATGGCTCAGGCAATAACAAGGGGGAGGGAAATTGATTTTGAAAGCCAATTCTGAGAAATGAATGGAGAAAAATTTGGAATTTGAAAGGTAGGGAGAACTGGCATATGGTATACCATGAGTCATGATGAGTTTTAAAAATACTGATCCCTGGGTCCCAGGGGTTCCGGTTTCATTGGAATGGTATGGAGTGAAGCTTTGGCACTGGGATTTTACAAAGCCAAAATTTGAGAACCACCAGGTTAGAAAGTAATGTGTGTGCTTCCCTGAATTTTGATGTCAAGGTAAGTTTTAGAGAAAAACTAAAATTTACTGAGACGTACCAGAAGGCTTCCCTGGTGGCTTAGTCGGTAAAGAATCTGCCTGCCATGCAGGAGACCTGGATCAGGAAGATCCCCTGGAGAAGCGAACCCACTCCAGTATTCTTGCCTGGAGAATTGCATGGACAGAGGAGCCTGGCAGGCTACAGTCCACAGGGTCACAAAGAGTCAGACTGAGCAGCTAACACTAGACCAAGAAGGTGGTTTTACGGTCTGATTGAGAGAAACTAGTCCCTGCCTTCTTAGTGCGCACACATCAAAGTCTCACTTTCCATATTAGTCACAAACCCAGGGGGCTAGCTGGAGCTGGTACCTCAAGCAATGGACTAATGGGAAAGCACTTCTTTTGGGGTGATGTTTTTAGGTTTCGTATTTCTTTACCCTGAGCTCCGGGAGCACTGCTGTATTTGTAATAGTTTGAAATTTAAAAGTGGAAGCCATCCAGGGCCCTTTTATCTCTACCATGGGCTGCATAATGCACTGCGCAGAAGTAGTTTGGCACTGGGCATTTCCAAATGTCAGACTGGGCTCTCAGATGACTGACGGGCAAACCAGAGAGACAGGCAGAGCATAAAATTTGAGCTGGTGATGGAATCCGTGCCGGACCCACTGACTGACAGGCTGCCGGTGACCCAGGCAGGAGCTCTGCAGAGTCTTTCCTCTGGAGCTGGAGCCCCACATTTGTCAGACATCCTAGAAATCATATCTGGCTGCTCTCTGCAGTGACGAACGTGGACTTGCTTCACTCTGGGGCTCCTGCCTGTTAAGTCTTCTCTGGTTAGCAGAGTGATTTATTTTGGGGACCGCTCGCCTCGGAATTGAGTTATCCGGTCTGCTCTGCCTGTCCCTGGGGACGTCTGGCTTGGGTGAGTGGGTGTCTGACTCCACCCACCTGTGTTATCATTCAGGGACACAGACGTTTTGGAGTCACGACTTTTCCTTGGATTCGGAAGAGATGTGGGTGTTTTCTGAAGTGATCTTGTATTCAGTTGTCGGCCCATTGGGTAATTCTGAAAAGTTGGGATGTATTCTAACCCAAAGTGGCTCACCTCACTGAAGGAGCCCAGCCCAGGCTTTGTTGGGACTGCCCTCATTTAGATTAGAAATTGGAAAATACACTCAGTCTGTGTGGGTGGGAGTGGAGCTCCCCCATCTTACCCTTGTGGTGAACGCCATGGGTGGCACAGCTGACCCCTGCCCAATGGGGACGGTCATCGCAGTCACCTCAGTGGTCTTCTCCTGGCCTCTGCCCACCTGAGAGCCATATCGCCTGCTCTTTGAAGTAATGGGACTTTATCACAAGCTCTCCAACTCCTGTCTCTTCGATTCCACTCTCTAGATCAGAGATCTCATGCCCTTATGATCACATGGCCAGACAGATGACTCAGGGGTGTGACAGGTAAAAATGACAGGTCAGGGTAAAAGACATTGGGGGTTCTAGGGCCTGTGGTAAACTGGAGAACAGGGGACCCATCTACTGGCAATACCTGCTACTGAACTTCAGCCAGTTGTTGCCAAGAAGGGACTCGAGACCCCAGAGTCTCAAGACAAACTGTAAATACAGAATAGCATGAAATCTCTTGATTGTACATGTTAACAGCAAGTTAGTATTTTAAAGAGAATGAGACAGACAAAAACTTCTATGTGTCAGATATGGTCTGGGGCTGCCACTTCCAGTCACTCTCAGAAGCAGCCTCTTTCAGCAGTAAAAAGAATGAATTGTTTCACGGTATGATTTACAAACAGTTCATCTGTTCCCTTGTTGATGAAAATTTGGATTGTTCTCAGCTTGGAGCTATTATGAATAAAGACGTTATAAAGAGTCTTGGTTAAAAAAAAAAAAAGGAAAAGAAGCAACATCTTTCTTCGCCTCTGGATCTCTCTATCCCTCTTCTGCTACCCCTGCCCCTTGCTGCCTCTCAAAACTATACATGAGCATGTAGGAGGGACCCAGTCCAATATCAGGGCTCACTGCTACCAGTGAGAGAACAGATGAAGTGGGTGTGGAGCCCTTTCACCCACAGAAACCTCATCCCATGGGACGGAAGACTTGGGCGCCTTCTTCCTTCAACACCCTTTATAATCTTTGAAACCCAGCCAACTTCTTTATTTCCTTGGTCAAGAAACTAAGCCAGATGTATTTTGTTAATACTGCTAACGTAAAGCAAAGAACAATGTTTGCAGAAGAATTGGAGCTTGTGTATTCCCTGAGAAGGAAACAGAATACACTTGATTTTTGTGATCTGCCAAAAACCTAGAGTTGCCATGCCTTTCTCCAGGGATCGTCCCAGTACAGGGATCAAACCCAGATCTCCCGCATTGCAGGTGGATTCTTTACTGTCTGAGCCACCAGAGAAGCTATCTGATTTAATATTGATAATAATAATATAATTTATTTAAACTCTTTCTCTAGTGTCCCATTCAACTCAGGATTTCTTAAAGAATGATCCTTTATAAATTTAAGGTACCCTTAAATAAAATGTGTGACAAACACACAATGCTTACAGAGACTATTCAGGAACTGTCTTTGTTCTAAGTTTTGTTTTTGTGTTTTCAGAGTGTATAGATCGTGAAATGTCAGTGGTCAAAGCAAAGCTGATAGGTTTTGTTATTAGAAACTGTCAAGGTGGCTCTTCATCCATAGCCTTTGTGGATATCAGGTGTGCTAGACTTTGGTGTAGCGGCAGTAAGAGGGATTTGTGGCTTTGTAATATCTTTACTGTCAAGAACATAAGTAGCAGACTCAGGGAATAGTGTCTGGCAACCTCAAAAGTCAGAAAGTTGGGGATCTGAGTCAAAATTGGGTCACTGAAGAATTGTGTTGTACTGAAATGTACTGCGGGGTCTTCCCTCGTGGCTCAGATGGTAAAGAGTCTGCCTGCAGTGTACTGTGTACTTTGCTTGATAGAATGCTGTGCAATGGAAAATGAATCTGTTCTAGTTTCACTATGTGTAAAACAAGTCTGTGGGATTTCAGGGGGAGAGATTGTCCCATGCTTTCCATGCCCAGGCAGGCAGGCTTTGGTTTCCTCCTGAGGGAATGAGGTTGCGTGGGGAGCACCGTGAAGTACAAAGGTGGGCAGGGACCTTACGTGAGGGGTGATGTGTGATGCAGACCCCCGGGGTAGAGTTGAGCCATGCGTCTGGCTCAGAGGATAGTGAGGCCCCAGCCTGGAGGGGGTTCCCTCACCCTGGAGGATGTGGGCATCTCCAGTGGTCAAGGTTCCTGGGTGCCAATGGGCACTATAAGCTGTCACCTGCCCACAGCATGCTAAGAATTGACCTTTCAGAGTATGCTGATATTTCTTGATTTTCTGCCTTGACTGTTTGGTTTCCCCAAATTGTAGCATTAGACATAAATCCAGAATCCTGCACCAGGTTTGGGATTTAGTTGAGTCGTAACTGAGTCCTGAAATCAGAGTCCTCATGGTAAGGAACACAGGCTTAGCGCCCCTGACACCTGGAGCCAGATCCTGGTATCATCTTTGACAGGGGACCTCCTGTGTCTGAGGCTCCATTTCTTTACCTGTGAGATGGAGCTGTGTTGTGGCGAGACTGTGATGACATAATTTGTATTTGCCTGTTACCAGTTTAAAGACAACATTTATAGTACTTCTTAGGGTCTGCATTGTTACAATATAATAAATCAATTGACCCAGAACTCAGCTCTCTTTCCCTATATTTAAAAATATAACCTTGAATAGTTCATGGGTCACAGCTTTCTACCGGTACCTTCCCACCCACAGGCAGGAAGAAGAGTGATATGGCAGCTGATACTAACATAAACCTAAAAGAAAGGTACATTTTTAGTTATAGCTGTAGCTATAAAGATATGCGTGTGTGTGTGTACATATGTGCAAACAATCAAATCCTAAAGTTATATTTTTAATGAGCTTCTAAAATTGAAGTATTTTTGCCTGGGAAATTCCACAGGGTCACAAGGAGTTGGGCATGACTTAGCGACTAAACCACCACCAAACTTGAAGTAGAATAAATAGAGTAGTCCCTATATCATAACAATGCAGCTCAATGAATTAATACAAAATCTATATAACCCTAGATCAGGAAATAGAGTGCATTATTAGAAGAATCCCCAAAGCTTCTCCCATGCCCCGCTCCTCTCCTTCTTACCCCTTCCCCCAAGGAACGCTCTGACCGGCTTTGTTACCCTGTGGCTACCTTTTGCTTGTTTTTGAACTTTAGATGGAATTGTGAACGTATTCTTCTGTGTCTGAATAATTCCACTTAAGAGTTACACTTATGAAACACAAACATATTAATGTAAAAGAAAAAAAAAAAGTATGTCCTAACACTAGGCAAATATCAGTTAACTGGGACCATCCTCGTTTATAGTGTCTTATAATTATTGATGGCATATTTTTTTCACTCTTGAAAGTGTCCTGATTTGGATAATAAATTGAATGACCAACCCTGCCTACCACCAAGGTAAAGAAATGAAATCCTTTTAAAAAGAAAAAGCAAAAAAGCTTTTGCACAATGAAGGAAACTATAAGCAAGGTGAAAAGACAACCTTCAGAATGGGAGAAAATAATAGCAAGTGAAACAACTGACAAAGAATTAATCTCAAAAATATACAAGCAGCTCCTGCAGCTCAATTCCAGCAAAATAAATTTCACATACCCTATAGGCTCCCCTTTTGTCACTCCTTTTTCTTTAAAAGCCACTCTCTCAATGATGAAGATAACTGATTGAACCTGTTGCTCTCTGCGTTCACGTGGGGGGAGCGAGCATGTGACACCCTGAGCCATTTGCCGGCTTAAAGCTTGGTGAAACTGCAGAGGGCTGAGCTCCATCGTTAATCTGAACTTCCTTTACCGAGACCTTCTTCCTTCACAGCAGCTGTGAGAACAAGGTAAGAGAAAGAGGTGCTTTCCTGAGGTCAGGAAGGAAGGGGTAAGGTTTCTTGATTTTTTTCTGGAGTTGGAAAGAAAAAAAATAGATCCGATGGTGAGATGCCTGAGTTGGTGTCCATTGGGAAGCAGTATTGCTAAAATTATCACTGATCTCTTTCTTGCTCCAACTCACACTCTGAAGCTATGACCTGAATGAAAAACAGCATCCCGTGAACCCTCTTTTACAAGGTTTTGTGGGGGTTTTTTGTATTTTTCTTGCCTCTTATCTCTGAGTGACTGTTTGGGTCAGTTATACTCACTTAGAACCAGGGCATCATGGCCAGGTTCATCTTAAGAGAAACAACTTGCCAGGCTAGCTGCCTGCCTTTACCACCCACGGTGACCTGGTCACCCTGAACTGGTAGCTTTAGTTACCATAAGAAATATGTTCTGGTTACCAGGACACATTAAAGGCATTGGCAACCCTGGGCCAGATGTGAAGCAGTACTCTTTTTCAAAAAAGTGTTTCGTGGCTGGGTCATGTAGGTCTTAGCTGTGGCGTGGTACGTCATGCGGGTTTGTAGCACAGACTTGCTAGTTGTGGCTTGTGGGCTCAATAGTTGTGGTGCACAGGCTTGGTTAGTTTCCCAAAAAGGGATCGAATCCCTGTGCCCTGCGTTGCAAGGCAGATAATTCACCACTGGTCCATCAGGGAAGTCCCAGAACTAGGGCTGTTATTATTTGCGCCCAGTGAAGTGTGTCCCTTGAGCATCTCATTTAGTGTTATCTTCTGCTCAGCTATTATGAGATCTTTAAAAATAGTGTTGCCTTGTTGGGACAACCATCCTGAAGGAGAATAGAGTCAAGAAACCCCTGGATGCTTTCCTTCAGAGGATGGAAGTTCTGCCTTACGTTTCCTCTACTTTTAACTTCTCAAAGCTCATTCAAAAAGTTAATATTTTTATCCTTAAAGTAATAGCCTTGGTCAGGATAGATGTAACTTTCTTGTTGATTTCACAAGCACTCTGTATTGTATGAATTTAAGCCACCTGGTAAAACCCTGTAACAGGCCATCCAGTGATTACATTCAGCTGTCCCCCTCCCCAGCTGAATACTATGTTGCCATTAAAATGATGCTGTAAAGACATAAATATAGAGCAATGGAACAGAATAGAAAGCCCAGAGATAAATCCACATACCTATGGACACCTTATCTTTGACAAAGGAGGCAACAATATACAATGGAGAAAAGACATTCTCTTGTTAAAGTGGTGCTGGGAAAACTGGTCCACCACTTGCAAAAGAATGAAACTAGAACACTTTCTAACACCATACACAAAAATAAACTCAAAATGAATTAAAGATCTAAACAAGACCAGAAACTATAAAACTCCTAGAGAAAAACATAGGCAAAACACTCTCTGACATAAATCACAGCAGGATCCTCTATGACCCACCTCCCAGAGTAATGGAAATAAAAGCAAAAATAAACATACATGACCTAATTAAACTTAAAAGTGTTTGCACAATGAAGGAAACTATAAGCAAGGTGAAAAGACAGCCCTCAGACTGGGAGAAAATAATAGCAAGTGAAACAACTGACAAAGAATTAATCTCAAAAATATACAAGCAGCTCCTGCAGCTCAGTTCCAGAAAAATAAATGACCCAATCAAAAAATGGGCCAAAGAACTAAACAGACATTTCTCCAAAGAAGACATACAGATGGCTAACAAAGACATGAAAAGATGCTCAACATCACTCATTATCAGAGAAATGCAAATCAAAACCACAATGAGGTACCATCTAACACCAGTCAGAATGGCTGCTATCCAAAAGTCTACAATGAACGCTGGAGAGGTTGCAGACAAAAGGGAGCCCTCTTACACTGTTGGTGGGAATGCAAACTAGGACAGCCACTATGGAGAACAGTGTGGAGATTCCTTAGAAAACTGGAAATAGAACTGCCATATGACCCAGCAATCCCACTCCTGGGCATACACACCAAGGAAACCAGAATTGAAAGAGACACGTGTACCCCAATGTTCATCACAGCACTGTTTATAATAGCCAGGACATGGAAGCAACTTAGATGTCCATCGGCAGACAAATGCATAAGAAAGCTGTGGTACATATACACAATAGGATATTACTCAGCCATTAAAAAGAATGCATTTGAATCAGTTCTAATGAGGTGGATGAAACTGGAGCCTATTATACAGAGTGAAGTAATTCAGAAAGAAAAACACAAATACAGTTTACTAATGCATATACATGAAATTTAGAAAGATGGTAACGATGACCCTATATGCGAGACAGCAAAAGAGACACAGATGTAAAGAACAGTCTTTTGGACTCTGAGGGGGGGCAGGTGAGGGTGGGATGATTTGAGAGAATAGCACTGAAACATGTATATTATCATACGTGAAACAGATCGCCAGTCCAGGCTCGATGCATGAGACAGGGTGCTCAGGGCTGGTGCACTGGGATGACCCTGAGGGATGGGATGGGGAGGGGGGTTCAGGATGGGGAACACATGTACACCCACAGCTAATTCATGTCAATGTATGGCAAAAACCATAATTTTGTAAAGTAATTAGCCTCCAATTAAAATAAATTAATTTTTTTAAATGATGCTGTAGAAATTTTAGAATTTCTGATCTGTAGAATACTTTTTACAGGGACAAATGTTCACAATATTTTACTGGAAAAATTAGATGATGAACAGTATGTTCAGTATGAGGCCATGTGGAAAAATATATTAAAGACTAGGACAAATCGTTTTCTGTTTAACATTTTTGAAATAAGGATACATTTTACAATGTATGTGCCCCACTCTTACAGGGTTCTTATTAAAAGATGGGTAAATCTTATATTTGATAGCAGTTTGGGATCAATTATGATCTCTCCCCCCTCTCTCTAATCCATATCCATATAAAGAATTGAGCAAGGATATCTACCAAAATGTTTTTTTGTTTGTTTTTTACCAAGATGTTAACAGTGATTATCTCTGGGAAAAGACTGTGGGTGACTTAATTTTCCTTTTTCTTTCCTTTGTGCTTTCCAAATCTTCTGAGTGAATATTTATTAATTTCAACAATGACTTTTGTTGAACTATTGACAGTGTGTTAGTTTCATGTATATAGCACATTCAGTTACACATATTTAATATATACTTTTAAAAATTATTTTCCCTTATAGGTGATTACAAAATATTGAGTATAGTTCCCTGTGCTATATAGTAGGTAATTGTTGGTTATCTATTTTGTATATAGTAGGTATACTCCTAGTTTATCTGTCCCCCAGCCTTTTCCCCTTTGCTAACCAGAAGTTCGTTTTTAAAGAGTCTTCAGATGCTTAAGGCTCCAAGATCCCTTAATCTGGGGCAGTAGTCCCTATCAGAGAAAGATGAGATTCTTTCCCCATGATTATGATGAAGCAGCAGATAGAGAAGCAAAACATCTCCATATATGTGCTGCAGAAATGGTGAAGAGTATTTAGAGAGAGGTTGCTTTGGGGGAAAGGGGATAGAAATCAGTGTAAATGTTGTGTTTTAAGAGTGCTTTCTTGGTCATAGATAGTTCTGTACAATGTAAGAATATCAGATGGGAATGACATAAGACACTAATACCTTCAGAGTTGTTTTTGTGGTTGATTCATTCACAAGTGCCTTCCCCATAGACCAGAGAGAATTTCCAAGAATGGTAAATTTTATATTTGATAGCATTTTGGGATCAATTCTGATCTCTCCCCCCCTCTCAAATCTGTATCCATGTGAATAATTGAGCAAGGATATCGACCAAGATGTTAACGGTGATTATCTCTGGGGTAGGACCGTGGGTGACTTAATTTTCCATTTTAGTGGTCAGTGAGTTTTCCACAGCTGTTTCCATTTTATAGATGAAGAGGGGCAATGAATAGCACTGCTGAAGTGGTATGATCAGTAACGACCAGTGGAATTTAGATTTTCTGATTTGATTTTCACTCCTCAAATACTGAAGGTGCAGAGAAGGCTTGCATACACCTGTTGCATCCGATATGTGAAAAGGCATTCACCAGGTGCTGGGCGTTAACTGTCTTACTTGTGCTGATTCACTATCTACCTTGGATAAATATCCTTTATTCATTGTCTTAACCCAGACCTCTACTTGAGAACCTGATATATGGAAATACAGACAGT
Source organism: Cervus elaphus (assembly GCF_910594005.1). Classification (NCBI taxonomy): domain Eukaryota; kingdom Metazoa; phylum Chordata; class Mammalia; order Artiodactyla; family Cervidae; genus Cervus; species Cervus elaphus. Next base: position 71,292,142 of record NC_057826.1, read on the forward strand.
TAGGCTAGTGTTGTTTTTTGTTAATACTAGGCTGAACTTAACGTGTTAAACAGCTTTGCTAGACTTAGACCACCAGCTCTGGAGGTGATCCATTCGGCATAAATCCTGTACAGACTAAGAGCATGTCTCTCAGTACTTGTCCAAAGCGTGGGGTGCCCAAGGCCTACTACTCAAGGACTCAGAAGACTTGCTGCTGTGGGATATCAAGTTTGTGTTTTTGGACTTGGTGCAGTTTGTTGTTATGAAATCCTATGCCAGTAGGGCCGAGACTAATGAGGCTGACCATGGCGTCAGCTGCAGAGATGTTAGTGGTCAGTGAGTTTCCCGCAGATGGACAGCGGTGGGCAGTGCCAGCCCCTTGGGCTCAGCCATGACCCTATTGTGTGTGACTACATCCACCATCACATGAATAAAGACAGGGTTATTTAAATGAGCAATTATTGGCATTTCACTCTGGTACTTTACTTTGTGTCTTTTTTATGGGACAGCAAAGACATGAATGAATGGCTGGGACAGCTGATTGGGACATCAAGAGTTGTAAAGACTTCACTTCTGAACCAGGACTCTATAAAGAGGTTTGAAATCCAGTAACTGATGAAAGATCCTGTTGGCCAGTTAACTATGTTGGTATTTGCTTTTTAACCGTGTATGGCAGCAAATTAAACCTGTGAGAATGCTTTTTCTTTTTTTAAAATTCTGAGCCAATATCTTTATAAGATACTTGAGTTTATGAAGATAAGCAAATATAAACTCTAAGATATATGCTTAAAGCCAAAAATCTAATACTGAAGACTGTGCTGAGAAATGCTGAGATTCATTTTGTTTTTTTTGTTAGTGGGTATTAGATGCTTTTAGTAATCGGAGATGAGTTGAAATACTTTATATGTCAATGGTGAGTGACTGAACTGAACTATATATGCCTGATACATTTTAAATATAAACATTCTTAGTATATAAATATATATACACATACACAAGAAATGAAGATGTCTTTCAGTATTGATAGGTTTGATGAAGTCTCTGAATATTCTTCCAGGTCAAATTGTAAATTTCACTATAGAATAATAATTCTGTAAGAAAACTTTTAGTAAACATGTGTGATGCATTGATGTAAATATAATTTTAGAAAACATAAAATGAATCTTTTTCTTTTTTCATTGAAATAAATAACCATGATTTTGTCTCCCATCAGCTTTATGGCCAATAATTATATTCAAGTATTTCTGTGTATGCTTGATATCCAATGCTGAACTTAAACAGTTAAGAGGAATCTGTTCATAATCAAGTCCATTGTTTTCTCCAGTTTCTTCAAAACATCATCACTCTTAGTTAGATTTGGCTGAGTTCTTTAAATAAATCCTGGATGGTTTCCAAATTAAAGCCAGAAGAGAGATTGTTAGCCAGCCATAATTTTAGATGAGTTGTAAAAAAATAAATGGTATTGCCAAAAAGCATATGGGATATCTTGTCAACCTAGAGATAAACAGTTGTTTTGCATGGATATTTCTCACTTGTAATAGCAGGCCACATGTTCCTGCTCTGTCAGAAGTGTTTTGCCTCTCCCTTTCAAGGGTGATGTGGTAGTAAAAAAACAGTTAGCTTGCATCTGGGATGGTGCCTTTTATTAGTAGAAATGGTGACAGTATATAAAATCAAAATATTGCTTGTGCTGTTGTTTTTTAGCTTATACTGGTGACTATAAATGACAGAACATATTGGTGATCTTTAAAGGGAAGAAACTCTTTTATTGAACTTTTATGTGTCTGTTTGTCCATTTAATTCTCAAAATAATTCTAAATGGTAAACACTTATCCCTTCTTAACCAATTTTAAAAATGGGCTTCAGAGCTGCTAACTAATTTGGCCAAGGTCACATAGATGGGGATGGCTGTGGTCTAAATCAAAGTTTATATGATACCAAAGCTCAAATTCGTTGGGCTATACCATCCTCATTAGCCTGCTGGTTCATCCACACACAGTGACTGTCATTGAAATGGATAATTCAATTAGCACAATGACTTAGCACAATAAACATAATACAAAATAGGGACCAGTTTTAAATGAAGAATGTCTGCTTTACTACTGTTGTTCATTTTAACTGTCAAATTGGAAAATACCAAGTTTGAATCTCTGTAAAACGCATATAAACCAAGCAAATTATTTAAAAACCGAAAAGTGTTACTGGTATAACGAAGTCTTAATGCAAATGGAAAATAGTTGAGTTCATAATACATTCATAATAAAAGTACAAATAGGACTGACACTAACTAGATTTTTGAAAGCTGTAGCCTACTTTTTTTTCTTCCTTTCTAGACAGTTATTGTTTAGTTGCCAGGTCATGTCTGACTCTTTTGTGATCCCATGGATCCTACATAGCCCGCCAGGCTCCTCTGTCCATGGGATTTCCCAGGCAAGAATACTGGAGTGAGTTGCTATTTCCTTCTAGTCTTTGTAGGCAGAATATGTACATATTCATATACATATAATCTTTGCTTAAAGTCCTCCCCCGCCCTCCACACCCATTATCAGATATCAAGTGTCCTAGAGGCCATCTCTTGGGGAAACTTGGAAGCAGAATTAAAATAGCATGAGTCAAATGGTCCAAGTTTAAGTCCTAGTTGTGGTGCTGACTAGTTTGGTGACCTTGAGCACATGGAAAACCTTGGTTGTCACATTTGGAAAGTAGAACCATAGTACTTCCTAGGTTGCTGTGAAAGCCTCAGTGAGATAATGTTTATGGAAATGCTGTAAATACATAGAGTTCTCTGAACCAAGAGTGATGATATTTTCTATCAAACATAAAAAGAAAACTTCAGTCTTCTTGGGTGGGTATTTTTAGTGTGAGCTGTGGCTTAGTGATCTGAGTGAGCCGCCATGGCTGGTTTTCATTTTCTAAGGCCACAGTCCTGGCGCCAGAGACTGAGGCTGTAAACCACACTCCCGACACACCAGGTTAAGTATGTGACTTGGAGTTTAACTGGGTAAGATGTGCTCTTTAAACTGTCTTCTGTCCACTCTAGCGATATTCCCAGGGACTTTTCACTGAGTTATTTGGCCAAGATTCTTAGCCAAGAGACAAGATTCTGGGACCATGGGAGGTTTATCTTGCCTTCCATAGTGAAAAGAAATATGGTTGAACAAATCTGGAGAACCATGAAATCTCTCTCTGGTGTGCTGATTTAGTCTTTTAGCCTGTTCATATTATATGTTCAATAGTTTTCTCCAGTAGAAAACAGCAGTCAACTCTGGATAGATCCTTCTCCGATACAAGCAGGTAATGCCTGTAGGTAGTAATGATGTGTATTAAAGATATTTCAAGTACAAAAATCCAACTCAAATGAGCTTGCAAAAATGGGAAAGTTATTTGCTAATGTAATTGGATAGTTACGGTGTTGGCTTTAGACCCAGCTGAATTGAGGGTTTAGATGATGTCATCAGGATTTGACTCTGTGTCACTTGGGCTCTGCTTAATTTTCAGGCAAGTTCTGTCTATGGGGACAAAGAGGTCCACAGTGGCGCCAGCTTCTTAACATCCTCACCACTGTAGATCCTGGAGAAGAGAGTACATTCCTTTCTTCTCTGCCGTCTCTATTCTAAAAAGGACTTTCAACGGCCATGCTTAGGTCATGTGCCTACCCTTGAACTAAGCAGAATACCTCGAAGGATGTGTTGCTCTGGTCATCAGCCTGAGTTACCTGCTCATCCCAGTGGCTAGGAAGGGTATTCAGTTGTAGTCAGGGGTTAGGATGGGAAGAGCATTGCCGTGGTTCATTAACACTTCGTGTGCTTTGAGGGGCATATGTGGACACAGCAGTGTGCCTGTCTGTGCCTGTGTGTGTGTGTACGCTCAGTCGTGTCCGACCCTTTGTGACCCCATGGACTGCAGCCTGCCAGGCTTCTCTGTCCATGGAATTTTCCAGGCAGGAGTACTGGAATGGGTTGCCATTTCCTTCTCCAGGGGATCTTCCTGACCCAGGGATTGAACCCGCATCTCTTGTGTCTCCTGTATTGGCAGGCTGATTCTTACCACTGCGCCACATGTGCTTTCTTCCATTATGATCTTCTCTGATTAGAGAGCTGATTAGGGAGGAGGGAGTCTCAAGCAGTAGATGACTGATGACAGATAACTAACGCCCTTTGGCCGGATGGCTGGGCCTCTGGGTATTTTAGCGCCCCTCGCAGGAATCCTCCAACTCTTTTCCCCTCACCTACGGCCTCACTCCACCTCCATAAAACATCTATCTGTGATCTATTCCCATCAATCTCTGACAGTAAAAGGGTTGACCAAATGAGATTTAATTGCCTCTCAAGAACACTTACACTGGAGCTTTTCATTTTAAGGATAAGCTTTTAAGAGGCAAGGAATCAAACAGTGGACAGAAGATCTCTAAATGGGGGTCAGACAGCCCTGCCCTGCAAATGCTCAAGTGCGTGCTATGCAGGCAGGCCCCCAGTCTGCTGCGGGCTGCCGTCTCTGGCCCTGTGTTCTGAAGAATCAGTTTGGACGTGGCTGAAATTTAGCCAGCCGATGAGGAGGAGAAAGGTGTCAGGCCAGACTATGGATTCCTTCCACGGATGTTTATTGAATTCCTGATACCTGCCAGGTTTGAGTCTAGGTTTTGAGGATTTTTCAAGGAACAAAAGCAAAGCTCCTCATCTTATGGAGTGTTCATTCTGGAACAGAGAGAACAACAATAAATAGAGAAGCAAATAAATATGTATGTCAGCAGAGAAATAAAATGGAGCGGTGGGAGTAGGCTGTGTATGGTGGAGGGGAGGGGCCTCACTGGACAAAGGCCTGATGGCCGAGTGAGAGCGAGCCTTAGGGGGACCTGTGGAGAGAGTTCCAGGAAGAAGGGACAGCAGGTACCTGCGTCTGAAACAGGCCTTGCTTGACGTGACAGAGGAGCAGCAGATGAGGTAGCTGAAGCCAGAGAGCTGGGGGCTTCAGAGGCCACAGTGAGGACATTGACTTGTGTTGTGAGAGAAATGGGAAGGTCCTGGAGGGGTGACATGCCCCTGTAACCCAATAGAGACCTGCGAGCTGGGTAACTCATTTTGTGTCATTGGATGGAGTAGGATGGTGTTCACATAACTTCATACCAGCCAAGTGGAACCCTTGTTCCTTGGCAGTGGGAGAGAGTGAGTAAAGAGAAAATGGTGGTGTCTGCAGAAAACCAGAGTGTAAAAAGAAAGGCATTAACTCCTAATATGGCTTCTGGCTTCCAGATTAACCATGAGTTGTATAGTTACCATCTGAGTGGTTCCTGCAGCATATGTATTTTTTCCTTCCCTTTTTCCCTCACTCGAGAGTCAAATCTAGTAGAGTTCTCCTGTACACCGTTGCTTGTGAGTAAGGTTCCCAGATTTACAAAAGAAAAAGAGCACCCTACTAAACTTGAATTTCAGATTAACAAGTAACTTTTCCATATGTCCTAAATGCTATATGCCATCTAGTATTTTTATCTGGCAGCCCTCCTGGGCAGAACATCAGTATTTTTAGTCTGAACCTCAACTGCTGCCCTCGTTGAATGGAAAAATGAATCTTTAAGATTTATAGCCATTTACTTAAAGTGATTGATACCTGGAAAATATTCTTCACAAATTTGACAGAAATATATGTTTGTGCAGATGTATCTAGATGGGAGTTTAAAAAACCCTTAAGTATTTCTTTTCCATAATACAGCAGGGAGTCCACTTTTAAACTGCTAACCCGTAGCAAGTACAGACAGAAGGAGAATTTCCAGTTATCCAGTTGGTTTGGCCAAAATCCTGGGTGACTGCATTCTCCTTAGAAATACAGGACACACTCTCGGGCCTTCCTCTCTCTGTGCAGCTCTCAGCTCTCTGGTCCTCTGTTCCGTACACACTTGCTGTCGCAGTCTCTCCAGATCCTCAGCTTCATCTCTTTCACTCAGGCTCCCCCTGGGGGGCCCCTCCCCGTGCCATAGCTTGGAACCCCCATAGGCAGAAAGCAGGGCCAGCTGTAGGGCCTACCACCCTCCTTTGCCTGATGGCCACTGTCTTCAAAACTGTTGTTTCATACGGATTATCTTGTCCTAGATTTTTTCTTCTTTTTTCTGTTGGCATTTCAAGTGGGAGGGTAAATATAGTCCTTTTGTCTCATCTTGGCCAGAAGTGGGTATACAAGAGACAGTATCTTAGGAGTTTCTCATTCCTGGAGTTCTAGCTATGCTTGCAAAATAGCTAAATTCAAACCCACCTCTTAGAGGGAATCAATTTATTTTATAGTCTAAAAAGTTACAAGGGACTCAGATAGTGCTAGTTCCCATTGCCTTTTTCCTTTGGACCTGGAATGGAGGAGCATTTCAACCCAAGAGACTCAGAAAAGTAGCAGGGTCTGGTGATCCTAGGATTTAAATCACGTTTATAGCTTGAAGCAGTCCAAAGCAGGGGTAAATCCCAGAGAATGTGGAAGTCAAGTTCAAATAGATCTGTGTCTTTTCTTTCGTCGTTGGTTTTGAACTTGGGAAAATTGTGCATCTTCGCTGCATATACAGGATCTGGGGCTCTGCGTATAGTGATAAATGAGAGTGAGAGGAACTATGTAACTGGCCCATAAAATGCAGCTTCCTGGGGAATACATGTCACTGCACCAATAAAGCACATATTTGGGCCCAATCTGTTAGCGCATCAGACTCGGGGCACTGTTGCTCCTTATATATTTTTGAATAGCCGAACATGATGCTCTGCTTCTTCAGAGCACTTGACAAGCCCAAGACTCCCTAAATTGGAATCATCTGAGAAGAACTGAACAGGCAGGTAGCCGCTACAGTGGAAATTAATTATTCACCACATGTCAAGATGTTGGGAATGATTTGTTACAAGTTTAGACAAACTTTTTGTCACTCAAGTTCATCCTCATTATTCAAACACAGGACCAGCCATCCATAATGGATTCAAGAAGAAAAGCTTGTCAGGCGAAGAAAGTTGGCTGTTCGGAAGGCATTGAGCAGTCTGTGTGTGCTTCATTGCCTTATTTTCATCTAATTGTCAGAGAGACTTGGAATTGAGTTGTAAACATCTTTTGGAGGTGTTTGCTCTCCACTGTAAATTGTTTCATCTCCAGAGCGATGGGAGGGGTAGGGGCCTTCAGACAGCGCAGCAGTGGGTGGAGAGCCCAGCCAGGTACACTTGCCACATCCATCCCTGGCTTAGAAGCTCACTGCTGGTACCCTGCTTCTCAGGCCCCTGTGCCTGGATTTCTCTTGCTCTGGCTGTTTAAAAGTTGCTTCCCCACTGCTGAAATTGTCTTGCTGAACCCCTGAGAAAAGTTATAAGATACCAAGACTCAGTGTAAACAATAGATTGTTGTCTCTACACATGCTTAGCCATCACCGTGACATCTTTGAGGTATTAAGTGACACAGGTAAATGTGCTTCCTGCCTTAAGAAATACGGGGCAGACATTTGTCATCAAAGTGAACAAATCTGGCATGTTCTATTCAAATGCACATCATAAGAGGAGTTTGTGTGGCCACACATAGACATGAGAAGGAATAAGGTGTAAGGATGGGTAGGTAGGATACTTGTGGGGTGATTAGGCAACATCACCTGTTCCTTGGTCATGTTCTTCTTTAAAAAACTATTTTTTAAAATTTACAGATTGAGTGAAGCTGCTAAAATCTGAATCACAGAACTTACCACAGCATCAAATTTACCTTGAGTTAATTTCCCTGACTGCTCATATACAAAAGATCATGAGGGCTACAGAAGTTTCACACTTTCTGAGAGCTTTCTGTGCAGATGTTTCTGTGCGGGTCTCTGTCCTTTAACTCTGTCATTGATGGCTTCTCCTGGACCTCACTAGTGGCCATCACCTCGGCAATAAGCCCTAAGGCATAGGGAGAAAACTGTCAGACCTCTTTGTCTGGTCTGTCTTTCCTGTCTTGTGGAGGTTTTCAGCAATCATCAGCTCCATGAAGACATTTTAGGGCCAAATTAACCTCCAAGAAAGAACTTGTCACAGTTGTCCACCAAGAGATCTCCTGTTACTGCTGAGTGTAATATCAAATGTGTGTCTCTTGCGAGTCAGTTACACCTGTTGATGACACTCACTAGGCTCCTTAGTGAAGAGTTTCTCAGTTATTGAGGATAGTTACTTAGGCGAATAGATACAAATACAGCCACTGAAATGAACTAGACATCCCCCTCTTGGACACAGTTTTGGGCTCACAGAGGCAGTAGTTTCTGGCAAAAGAGTGCATCTAATGACCCGTTTGGCCCCCAGCTGGGAAGGGCAGCTTGCACTGGTCCCTGACTTGCTGCTGACCTCTTCCAAGTGCCAGAGGTATGTTCCCAAGCTGGATCTGGGCTTGGATGCCACTCCGCCCAGGGGGCAAGCTGACAGTGGAAACTCCAAAGCTTGTTAAGCCCTTAGGAGAATCAGCAGCTGGTAGTGTGTGGGTTTCCATCAAGTAAGTCGACTGTCACCATAAAGATCACTTTGCAGCCATCCCTCCCAACAGACCATGTGTGTTGGCAGAGGTCGCCTGCCCTCTGGGGAAAGAAGAGGAAAGCCCCATGGCTTCCACTCAGGGCCTAGCCTTTGTCACCAAGGCTCAGGAGGACGGGACTCAGGCCTTTTCCTGCCGCACTGGGGACGGACAGGGTTTGGTTGTAACTCCGAAGCTGAGCGGGGTGGCTAAATTGAGCTCCTGCTCTGCTGCTGCATTTTCAGACTGTCCTCCGGTTTGTCTGCTTCACACCCGCCCACTTCGGCAGCTTCCTGTTTGCAAACAGATTGACTTGTTAAATGGAGAAAACCAAGTTCATATGCATTTGTGTCAGGGGAAGGAGGAGGAAAGCCAGTCTTCCTGGAGGAAGGCGGCTGGGGTTGAGTCTTGATAGAGAAAAAATATTCTGTTCGAGAAAATAAAATTCCATAGGATGGTTTCTTATCTTTTCTATTCTTTTTGAGGATGGGAATGGAGTGCCCATCTCTGAGCCTGAAAGCAAGTATACCGTCTTTTTTTTTTTTTTTTTTTTTTTAACCATTTTGATAGTCATGATTTTTTATTACCAAGGTTTTTTCATGTATAAAATGACTCTACTTTTGGAGAAGAAAAATAAGGTGTTCTTGCAACCTCTTGAGTTCTGGCATTTGTGCTTCTAGAAAGGGCCTAGCTCTGCTTTTTAATAGAGGAAAGTAACTAGTTATTTTCAAGGAAACACGGTAAAAACACACTTGTATTGTCAAAGCACTTTTTTTTTTTTTTTTTTTTGCTGATTTAGAGGATTCTCAAAAGATTTATGTCTTGGGCAAGAATTCATCCTATTTTATCAAACTTCTGAAAACATGAACATTAGAAAGAGACCCTATGACAAGTGTGATTTCCAGGAGACTTAAAAGAACTCTGAATTTTCTTTTAAAAGCAGTCATTACAGTGTAGTATGTTAAGTGCTATGACAGAAAAGTGCTCCAGTGCCATAGAGGTCCGGAGGACAGTGAGACAAGGGAGTGATCACTGCCAGCTAGGGGGTGGGGAGCTTCAGAGAGGAGCTAACACTTGAACTAGACTTTAAAGGAAAATTAGAAATAGATGGAGAAAATAGAATATACTCTAGCCAGAAAGAAGAGCATAAATGAAGGCAGCAGGATATGAAAGGGCTGGACAGAGTGGGTTGTAGCAGGAGTTCAGTTTGGCCAGAAAAGGAATCGTGGAGGAAAGTGATGCAGAGAAGGCAATGGCGACCCACTCCAGTACTCTTGTCTGGAAAATCCCATGGATGGAGGAGCCTGGTAGGCTACAGTCCATGGGGTCTTGAAGAGTCAGACACCACTGAGCAACTTCACTTGCACTTTTCACTTTCATGCATTGGAGAAGGAAATGGCAACCCACTCCAGTGTTCTTGCCTGGAGAACCCCAGGGATGGAGAAGCCTGGTGGGCTGCCGTCTGTGGGGTCGCACAGAGTCGGACACGACTGGAGCGACTTAGCAGCAGCAGCAGCAGAGCAGTGATGCAGGGCTGATAGCTGGGGAAACTGGCCTTTAGCTTATAGAAAACATCCTATAGAATAAACTACCCTGTAAGGGGTGTGTAACTGAAAGTTTTTGAATAGGAGATGACTTCAGGTTTGTATTTTAAGACAACTAGCTCTGGAGGCAGTATAATTGAATAACTAGGAAAGGCAAAGATAGAAGCCCCGCCAAGACAAAGCATAAACTCGTTGTCCAGAGACATTAGGGTCTTGACTTCAGACACTGGGAACAAGAATGAGACAAGGGGATGCGTTCATAAGATATTTAGATGGTGTAGAGAACAGGATCTGTAAAGTTGAGTTGCTTTAGGGAGTCAAGGCAGTCTGCTGGCTTGAGGGCAGAAGGCAAAATATAGTTCTGAGTTTTAATGGAATGAATGGAGGTAAAGAAGAGGCAGTTGTGAGGACAGATGACTCTATTTCCAGAAGTGTGAAAGTGCAAGAAAAGCAGAAAGTTGATTAGACTTTGGTGGGAGGACGGGGGTGGTACACAGCCATCCTGCTCTGTCTTGGGATCCTATCTACTTGGGATAGGACCAGGTAGAAAGAGGAGAAGTAGAATTATAAGAGCAAGGAGATAATCAGTGGGCAAAAGTTTCTGAGGAGACGTGGACAGAGGCTGGGAATCAAGAATTAAGTAAAGGAGAGAAGTCAAATTTGAAAAAGCCACCGTGACAAATTGAGGTTGCTGAAACCCTCAATTCTCTCAGTAATGGTGGCATCGTAGACTTGAAATTATTCAACTTGCAACAAGCATCTTAGAGGTATCCGTCCTGTTTATGCCTGCCGTTGACCTCTATAGAAGGGATGGGGAGTCCTTTTTAAGTCAGGAGGTTGGGACAGGATATTGGAGGTGGCCAGGAAGCAATCAGTCTGATGTTGGATTCTAATCACAAACATTGAGTTCCTGCTCTCTTCACCTTTTTGTTTCCTTTTAAAAAATCTTTTCTTCAGACTTTAGTTTGAAAAGACATAAGGAAATAGTGCCTTGTAAAGTGTTCTTTGACACTTAATGGTGATAGTACCTTTGCCTGATATGTGTAGACCACATAAAGTACATTTTTTGTGCTTCATTTTCTTTATCTTGGTAACTTGGGCATTAGGTTTGATTACCGCTAAGAATCCTGTTTGTAGCTCTGAAATTCTGTGGTGGTGGCTGTAAGTTGAATTGGTGCCCATTTAAAAGACATGAAACAGAAGGAAAAAGTGATATAGAGTGTGCTCATCAGTGAGGGAGCCAGTGTCGATGGGCCACACATGTCTAAAGTCCCCGTGTCGCCTTTCTAGGCATCTGCAGTGCAAGGATATTCTGCTTGCATAAGCAGCGTATGCTTCAGCTCAGAATATATGCCAAGCACACTTGAGAACTTTCATATTTTGCAGCTGAAGTACAACACAGCTGGCCTCCTAAATGATGTAAAGTCTTCCTCTCCACCAGCAGAATTAAACTAAGAGACTGTTATGGTGCCTCTAAGAGAGAGGAGATGCAACCTATAATTATGAATTTATCAGACAATAGGTGACTTCCCGCAAGCAATCCTTAACGTGTTACCCTAATCACACTTTTTCCTTTGGAGAATCCAGCCTTGTTTTCACAGATTTGAGTTGCGTGGAAGGAAAAGAGGATGGAATAGGGGAAGTGGGTATGTTGCTCATCCATCAAGGGTGCAAAAAGAAAATCGATGGATTCTCTCCTTAAGGAGAAGGGGGCAACAGAGGATGACTTGGTTAGACGGCATCATCGACTCAATGGACATGAGTTTGAGCAAAGTCCAGGAAACAGTAGAGAACAGAGGAGCCTGACGTGGTACAGCCCATGGGGGTCACAAAGAGTCAGACTTGACTTAGCAACTGAACAACAACTCCTTACCTGCAGCTGAGCAAACCAAAAGATAGAGGAATCAGAGTGTCAGGGAGATGGGTGTTCAGTAGGTGGCCTGGGTGTCTCAAGCCTAGGGTCCCATGTATATCTCTCCACAGAGCTTAATCCAGGCCTGTGTGTCATGTTACTTGTGTTGGTATTTAAGTTTAGCCACTGTTTGGTGAAATTCATTGCCTTTCTTGCTATGAGAGAACCGAAGGCTTGTGCCATATAAGGGAAGGAGAAAGGGAGCATCAAGAGCAGTCACAGAAGGACAAATAGTGCATGATGCCTGTCATTTATATGAAATGGCCAGGAGAGGAAAATCCATAGAGGCAGAAGACAGACAAGTGAATGCTGGGGCTGGGGAGAAGGTTAAATCAGGAGTGAGTACCAATAGGTATAGCATTTCTTTTTGAGGTAATGAAAATGTTTGAACATTAGATGCTAGTGAAAGCTGTGAATTATAATCTTAATAAAACTGTCCTGTATAAAGGGAGCTTCAGTAACTCCAGCACCTTAATCGCAGAAGGAGTAGGGCTAGTGCAGGGTTGGGGGGCAGAGGAATGTTGTAAATTGGTGCCAACTTTCGCCTACTTTTCTCCAAATCCTTCAGTAATCAGGCTGAGCCCATCCAAGTCAGGGAATTGCATGTGCCTAGAAGTTTATGCTTACAATTCAATAAATTAAAGACAAGAGACCAACATGAGAGGGACAGCTCATTTCAAAATCACAAGACTGTGAAAAATGTTTTCCTTGATATGATAAGCACAAAGCAGCCACAGTATAAAAGGACTTGGAGGCATCCAAGGCTTTGAATTACCATCATTTTTCACATCGCTCCTGACAGTGTTTTCTTTTTCTTTTTATTTAACCTCAGAATAAACAGAACCTATTCTTGCAAGAATGGCAATTTAAAATCTTTTGACTTAAGTTGAGTATGTTTTCCATTATTACTTCTGTGGGCTTACCCTCAGCCTTCCGTCTCCTTTGGGTCCTGCTGAGTTGCTGTTGCTTTAATTCTCCAGAGATAACCAGGGAGTTAAAATGGACAAGTTAAAATGAAAAGGGTGTGAGGAAATCCAACCCTGCCACTAGTCAGAGCAGGCACATGGGCAGCAGATTCTGGGAGGGCCAGGTTCACAAATGAGTCTTAGGAATTAGTCAAGTTCCAGTTTCTGGCTCTTATGTTTGTAACAATTAGTTCTTAGTAGAACAGTTTGAGGGACCAACTTCTCAAGTATAAAGGATGTGTACACATGCATTAAAACTGGGAATTCAGAGGCTCAGAGGAGTGACTGACAATCCCAGCTTCACATGTGGGATGAAGTCAGGGAGCCAGAGTTGAAACCTAGGGCTTCCACCCTCCTCTGTTGCTCATCATCTTTTCTTCCTACAGCATCAGCTGCCACATGGGTCCATCTGAGTGAGGACTTACAAATTGGACTTGCTAAAGAGCATATGTGAACCTTCTCTGGGCCTGGACACTCGTGACTAAGCCAAGTCACATCCTTTTGAATTGAGCATGTTGAAAGCCTCTATGAGGTTCTGATGAAATGTGGCATGACCTTTAGGTAAACTTCTCAGCTAGGCCTTTTGGGACTCAATCACACAGAATCCAGCTTGTTTATTTTGGAATGCCCCCAAAGACCAGCATGACGCCTGACACGGTGTCAGATGGGGGCTCCAGGAGAGAAGACCCAGACACACAAGTCATTTATTTCCACGTGGTGGTCAGGGGCCCAGGCTGCCCTAGGGGAGCACTGGCTCCAGCTTACTGATAATAAAAAAAACTCTGGAGAAGCAGAGAAGCAAGATTTTGATATTCCATTCTAATTCTTTTCGTTAGTGGATCCAACATTCTGGTAAAAATAGGATCTTATTGGCATGACCAGAGTGGCAAGGGGAGGTGGAAATTTAGTGGTGATTCCTATCCAGTCAGGCCAGGGGTACAAAATACTCTAAATTAAAAGTAGTTAAAAGTTTAAAGTTGGATCTGAAGGATATGGAATACGTTTTCCTAATGAAATAGTGGTGTAAATGTGGGTTGTAGGTAATAAAAACTGAGCTGAGCTGGAATTAGCTAACTCAGGAAAGGGGGGAAATCAAGGGAGTGTAACAATCAGGTAACCTCTTGAAAGAGAGGAAGAAAGGAGGTGATCAGGGAAAGATCTTTCTTAGTATAACACCCCCGCCCCCATTTTAGTCATAAAGAAGTTCTGTAAACCCCAGATGACATCATTTCTACCTAATGTTGAAATTCTCAGTCCTGAAGAACTAAATTTTCATTTTAAATTATGCCCGTGTAGGACTGATTAGACCCTAATAATGCTGACCAAACTCATGGGAGTTTATCGATTAGAATATCAGTTTGTTAATTATTATCTAGAAACCTATCTTGACTGGAAAACCACCTATTTATATCAACTGCATCTGCTAGGTAGTGCTTTGGAGTAATAACCCAATCATCATATGTATTTAGAAGCAGAACAACAACAAAAAAGGTTGGATTTTAAAGGAGGTTTATTTAGTCACGTAAAATGTGGAAGGTCTTCTACTGAGGAACAGACATATTTAGTGGCAAAAATAATAAAATTACCAGTTTGAGGTTGGTAGCATTGGATGATTATTAACATTTTTATTTTTCACCTTCAAATTTTATTTCTTTGCAGTGAAACTCTGTGCATCTTTATAGTTGACCAATTATACTTCACTGGGAGCACATTCTCAATAAACTGCTTCCCATTTGCCTTCTTAGGAAACTTCTAAGTTTCAAAGTGTGTGGATTTCTTAGTAGTCCCATAGGTTTGGGTGATTCTTTGCAGCTTTTCTAACTTTGGGATGTTTTACTTCTTACCTTGTATTCATGCTAAAATTTAGTATCCATTGAGGAAGGGCATTGAGGTGCATTCAGGAAGTATCAATGTATTGGTAGAAGTACCAAGTCTGGTAGACTACAGACGTACAAATAATCAATTGCTATATTACAATTGCTATTATAGAGGGATCAATAAATAAAGTCAGTGGGCCATGGGTAAGGAGGCTCAGAAGTCCAGGCAAGGCTTCATGAAACTGAAACTGGATGATAGATAAGGTAGATCATAAAGGGATGGGTGCATAGTGAGACCTTCCTAAGCACACGGAACAGCGTGGTCAAACCATGGTATGAGGGAGCCCCATGTTTCATGGGGCATGTCAGTATCCCTGAAGCATAGAATTAGCAGAAGTGATGTGGCAGATGAGCCTAGACTTGGACAGGTAAGTAGGAACCAGATCAGGAAAGGCCTGGCATCTCCTGTAAAATAGTTTCCATGGTAGCCTGTAGGTTGTAGGAAACCACTGAATTCTTTGGAATAGCATATTTTGAAGGTTCCAGGCTTATTTGTATATATTGTATTTCTTATCCAGCATGGGGGCCAAGTTTGACACAGTTCTATAAATAAAGGTTGCATTTATTTCCTCTGGCAATGGTTGAGGCAACTGCACATTAGCTTTTTGTTTTCTTTGAGGGAATTTTTTTATTCTGTTAAAAATTATCAAATTATTAGAAAGGTAGATCAGATTATTAGAAAGGTAAGTCTGCTTACACACACACATACATACATACATACATACATACATATATATTTAGAGCTTCCCTGGTGGCTCAGTGGTAAAGAATTTACCTGCCAACTCAGGAGATGCTGGTTCAATCCCTGGGTCGGGAAGATCCCCTGGAGAAGGAAATGGCAACTCACTACAGTTTTATTGCCTGGGAAATCCCATCCATGGAGGAGCCTGGCAGGCGGTCACAAAGAGTTGGACATGACTTAGCAACTAAGTAACAACATATATATAACATAGAATTTGCCATTTTTAAGTACAATTTTTAAAGTACATTTTAAGTACAATCCAGTGGCATTTAGTACTTTCAAAATATTTGTAATCATCTCTACTGTCTATTTCTGAAACTTTTCCATCACCCAAAATAGAGACTCTAACCAATAAGCAAAATCTCCCTGTACCCCTCCCTCAGTCCCCTGGTAACCTCTAGTCTTTGTGTATCTGTGAATTTGTCTATTCTAGACAATTGAATTGTTTCTACCTTTTGGCTATTGTGAGTAATGGTGCAATGAACATTGGCCTGCATGTATCTATTTCAGTCTCTGCTTTTAGTTCTTTTGGGTATAAACCTAGCATTGGAATTGCTAGGTCATATGATAATCCTATGTTTAACTTTTTAAGAACTGCCAAAATGTTTTCCACAACAGCTGCACCATTTCACATTCCCACTGGCCATGTAGGAGGGCTCTAATTTCCTTACATCCTTGCCAACACTTATTTTTCCTTTTTGATGTTGTTTTGTTTTATTATTATGGCCATCGTAGTGGGTGTGAGGCACAACCTCATTGTGGGCTCATGCCCACTAGTTCTGAGATACGCAAAGACGTTTTCTAGTAAGTAATATCAAGCTCGAAGTAGTTTCTGTCCCTAAAGCTTCGTGTTTCTGGTTTCTGCCATGAAAAATGTTTGATTGTAGATTTTTATTTCCAAATGAATGGTTGTAGTTGGAGCGTTCTTTCAAAAAAAAAATTTTTTTTTTAAGTAAGACAATTCTATGCTCTGAAATGCCCTCTATTACATTCAGGATCAATTTGTTAAAATAGCAGCCACTGGCTAAGCAGTGTGCTAGCGGTTCAAATCCTACTTTCTTTGCCCTGGTTCAGGTCCTCCACATCTCTGGGATGGACTCGGGCACTGGCCTGCTTTCTGCGCTTCCTGCCTGTGATCTCCCTCTCTTCTAGTTCTAAGAGCGTAAGCATTGGAATCAGACCCTCATCAGAGATACTCAGAGCTGTCACTAGCTATGATGCCTTTGGGCAATTCACTTAATCTCACTAAGCCCTGTGTCCTTACCTATAGAAAGGGGAAGCAGTTGTGTCTGTTTGACTGGCCTGCTGTGAGGACGGTACATGCTGAGCCCTTGGTATCTGGCTTAGCACGTTGAGCACGCTCGGTAATTAATTTGGGGCCCATTTTGCAGCCGGCAGACTTAACTTTCTAATAATCTGATTATAGAACTCTTCTGTTTGAATTACTTTGGATGTCTGCTTTCTCAAAACAACTTCAAACTCTTCGGCAATGCAAATAGTGCAAATAGTGAAGGGCCCTTCACACCCTGGGTTGCTAGCCTTGTGTCCTGTCTCACCCCTTTTCGTCAGCCTCGTGAGCCCCCGGCTAGTGTAGACCAGACACGTTCGTGTCACTAGAGCTAAGTGTTTGCTCTTGCCTCTGCCTGACCGAGCCTCGTATAAGGAATCTGTCCTTGATTCTGAAGCCCATAGGAAGACCCGCTTCTCTGTGAAGCCCCGTCTGGTATGCTGAGCTGGGTCATGGCTCACTTTTCTATATTACAGTGATTGTCTTTTATCACATGAGTGTTTTTGCATTGAACTCCTCTGTCTTACTTATCTATTTTACACATCCAGTAGGGGTTTCATCAAGATGAGAATATGGTAATTAATTACCTGCGTAAATCATTTATAGAAAGCAGCTCTATGCCCTTGTTCTCTAGCTTGGCATGGTTTATGGGTAGAATTTCCTTATCTTAAAGCTCACCTGTCTTTCCTGGTAGCCGTATAATCATCAAAACAGACTCCTTAACAGTGAATCTTGTTTGCTTCTGTTGATCTTGACCACAGTTTTTTTGTTTCTTTGATTGGTACATGTTTGTTTGTTTGTTGTACATTATTTTACTTTATTTTTTTAACTTTTAATTTTATATTGGAATAACAACGTTGTGATAGTTTCAGATGGAGAGCAAAGGTACTCAGCTATACATGTACAGGTATCCATTCTCCCCCAAACTCCCCTGCCATCCAGGCTGCCATATACTGCTGAGCAGAGTTCCCAGTGGTACACAGTAGGTCCTTGCTGGTTATCCATTTTAAATACAGCAGAGTGTACATGTCGATCCCAAACTCCCTAACTCTCTCTCCCCCAACCCTTCTTCCCCACAACCATAAGCTCAATTCTGTAAGTCTTGTGAACAACCATGTTTTATTTATTCAACAACTTTATTGAACACCCAGTTTGTATAAGTCACTAGAAAACCCCCCTAAGGTAGACAAAGAATTGCATAAGAAGTTTCTGTTAATGAGGCTTCTCAAAATAAATGGTCTTGCTTACCCTGTGGCTTTGAAAAATGTAAAATCTAGTAGGAGAACTTGTAGTCTTTATCATTTCCTTCAGATGCTTTGGGAATTCTGAGTCCTCATGGCATCATTGTATTTCCAAAACAGTTCACCCTTCTTGGTCGGCAGATGGGGCCACTTGTAGTCCTGACTCAGCTCCTGAATTTCTGGTGAAATCTGAAACTAGAGAAATGAGAGGAATCCTGCTGTTTGCAAAGAAATCAAGAGGCGGCTCACAATAGGTAGAAAGCAATTGAGAAGTAAACACTCAACAAAATAATCCTGTGTCATCTAGAGTCTACAGTGAGTTTTCTTATGCCGGCTGTTTAGTCTGAAGCTACACTAGGTTGAGACTCACAATTTTGTCAATTTTTGTCTTTTAAAAAATGTTCCTTCATTGTTTATAACCTGATTCCCTCATCTTAAAACAAAAAGTACAAATTCAGTAGCATTCTTTTGAGAAGACATTAATGAAAGGGGGAGGAGGTGAGTCAGGAGAAAAGTGCTAGCAAAAAGCACAGTCTAAGCATTCTTTTGAAAACTAGACATAAAACTGAGTTCTAAGCTCTTGACAGTTAAGGCAAAAGAGAATAAAATAAAGAATAAAATAAATAAAGACCAAGCACTGAATTAACACTTTGAAATATTAAGATTTAAAAAATTTTGAAATTGCTTAGCTGAAAGTTTTCTTAGTTTTTAAGAATATGATTATAGGTTTCCTCTCTGGTACTTCACATCTTGAGATGATATTGGATCCACACTTGGAATGAGAATGGGCTTTTGTTCCTAAGTTTAAAAGATAGCCAGTTACGGGCACTCACTATTATCCCATGTTTTTCAGCTGGTGATTAAAAATGTCACCCCTAGAAGTGGTACCTTGCCATCCTTTTAGTGATTGAAGTGTAATATTTTTGTACTAAAGGCAGTTTAGTAGGTACAAAATGACACAAGAGTTACATAGTTTATTAACTGCATCTAATTGGATTCAGCCATCCCAATAACTCTCTCATGGTTTATCATCATCCACATTTAACATGGGTAAAACTGAAACTCATAAAGGTTGAGTAAGTCAACTGCTGATTTGTGGCAGAACCAGGATGGAAACCAGGTCTGGGGATTCTCTGGCCTCATTTTCTCCATTCCATCACACTCAACAAGTATTTGCTGGGTCCCATAGTTACTAGCTAATTAGCGCTTCTGATGGATGCAGAGGTTCACAGGAGAATGTGCAGCAAAACATTGAACTGAGTATGTAGATAGGTGAGTCAGTGGGTGTTCATTAAAAAGATACAGTGGTATCAAAATTTAATGTTCTACTCTTGAATTTAGCCCCAATCTCATTAAGAGAGTTGGTGTCAGAACATATTTCAGACTAAGGATCAAAAAAAGATTCAAACTGTGACAATTGGTAATTAGTAATAGAGAACTCTACTCATAGATATAATTTTGTGGGTTTATGAGTGTTCTCTTCAATAAATGTTTATAACTAGTATTCTTTCTTCCTTGAAAAATACATTTTGGGATGATGACTTAAAAAGAAATAAACTTTCATTTTCTGAAACTGGCTATTGTATGGTAGCCCATCCATGGAAGTTTACTCATGGCTGTCTCAGAAGTGAATTTTTATGCATCTGTGCAAAGCTTGCCTCACATCTCCAAGTGGGGCTGGTCACAGTGAAAGCCACAGATGGAAAGGGAGCAAGTCCAGATCCACTAATATAACACATGATACTGGAATCAGACATTAAAGAAGTGTTATGGCTGCATATCCTTTCCCCTATTCCTGTTGGGAAGTCTTTTTCTAGATATGAGCTCTGATTCAAAGAAATTATCAAAGATCATGTTGAGTAACCTAGAAATGTTGGTTCAGGAAATATTGTCTTGATGAATCCTTTCTCTTTTCTCTCCTTCCATCCTAAGGCATCTCCTTGACCTCACCTCTTCCCCCTCATCTATCTCAACCATCGTGTATAATAATCTACCGTGTATGTCCATTATGTGTGTATAGGAAGCTCCTTGAAGGAAAGGTCGACATCTTTGTCTTATTGTAGAAAACCTGCTGGTATTCTTCAACAACACGGAATTCCTAAATAAGCCGCATGGTCATCATACAGGGAGAACTATGGTACATTTCCTTCTTTCTCCACATCTTTCTCCATCTCTTGTCTCACACTGTGTTACTTCTATGTCAATGATACAGTGACACTTGACAAGTAAGCACTTTGTATTTAATAGCAGTGGACACTATCTCAGGTTTAACAAACTCTGCTCCATGAAGGATATCACTTTCTCTCCCTTTATTTCCTTTATGAAAATTATCTGTGTGGGTACAGATATTAAGGTCTATACTTTGAAGATTTTAATAATTCTTAGGCAAATATTTTGATAAAGAAAATCCTCTATGTTGTTGAACAAACAACAAAAACAGAATACCTCAGACCCTGGTTTCTGGGTCTTCCCATATCTACTTAAGGGAGAATAAATTGCCCATGTGGAAGTATAACCAACCTTAATCTAATTTTATTCCGGGTTTTTTTTTCTCTCCTGTCTTTGAAGGGGAAGATGTGTGGGACAAATTCTCAGATTTATTCCAAGATTACTTGATTCCTTAGTCTTTTCTAGCATTCATATAGTCAGGGCCAATTCAAACATTTTTTTCTGCAACTTGATTTTTAAGAGTGAATAGTACAATGAAATTTTATTTTAGAGGAAATATTTTAATGAAAAAAAAAAGTTGTCAGCATGACTCTCTAGGGTACTACATTAGGCTTTTCATTGAAGTGGTTTTTGAGAGATAATTGACATATTAGTTTCAGGCATACAACATGGTGATTATATATATGCATATGTTGTGAAAAGATTCCACAGTAAATTAACATCTATCACCACATGTAGTTACAAATTTTTCCTCTTGTGATGAGAGCTTTTAATATCTACTCCCTTTCAGTTCAGTTCAGTCTCTCAGTCATGTCTGACTCTGCAACCCCATGGACTGCAGCACGGCAGGCTTCCCTGTCCTACACCAACTCCTGGAGCTTGCTCAAACTCCTGACCATTGAGTTGGTGATGCCATCCAACCATCTCATCCCCTTCTCCTGCCTTCAATCTTTCCCAGCATCAGGGTCTTTTCCAATGAGTCATCAGGTGGCCAAAGTACTGGAGTTTCAGCTTCAGCATCAGTTCTTCCAAAGAATATTCAGGACTGATTTCCTTTAGGGATGGACTGGTTTGATCTCCTTGCAGTCCAAGGGACTCTCAAGAGTCTTCTCCAACACCACAGTTCAACAGCATCAATTCTTTGGCCCTCAGATGTCTTTATAGTCCAGCTCTCACATTCATACATGACTACTGGAAAAACCATAGCTTTGACTAGACAGACCTTTGTTGGCAAGGTGATGTCTCTGCATTTTAATATGCTATCAAGGTTGGTGACAGTTTTTCTTCCAAGGAGCAAGTGTCTTTTAATTTCATGGCTGCAGTCACCATCTGCAGTGATTTTGGAGCCCAAGAAAAGGAAGTCTGTCACTGTTTCCATTGTTTCCCCATCTATTTGCCATGAAGTGATGGGACCGGATGCCATGATCTTCGTTTTTTGAATGTTGAGCTTTAAGCCAACTTTTTCACTCTCCTCTTTCACTTTCATCAAGAGGCTCTTCAGTTCTTCTTTGCTTTCTGCCATAAGGGTGGTATCATCTGCATATCTGAGGTTATTGATATTTCTCCCAACAGTTTTGATTCCAGCTTGTGCTTCATCCAGCTGGGCATTTTGCATGATGTACTCTGCATATAAGTTAAATAAGCAGGGTGCCAATATACAGCTTTGACATACTCCTTTCCCAATTTTGAACCAGTTTGTTGTTCCATATCCAGTTCTAACTATTGCTTCTTGACCTGCATACAGATTTCTCAGGAGGCAGGTCAGTTGGTCTGGTATTCCAATCTCTTAAATAATTTTCCACAGTTTGTTGTGATACACACAGTGAAAGACTTTGGTATAATCAATAAAGCAGTAGTAGATGTTTTTCTGCACTTCCCTTGCTTTCTTTATGGCCCAATGGATGTTGGCAATTTAATCTCTGGTTCCTCTGCCTTTTCTAAATCCAGCTTGAACATCTGGAAGTTCATGGGTCAGTCAGTTCAGTTGCTCAGTCATGTCCAACTCTTTGTGACTCCGTGAATCGCAGCATGCCAGGCCTCCCTGTCCATCACATACTCCCGGAGTTTACTCAAACTCATGCCCATCGAGTTGGTGATGCCATCCAGCCATCTCATCCTCTGTCGTCCCCTTCTCCTCCTGCCCCCAATCCCTCCCAGCATCAGGGTCTTTTCCAATTAGTCAACTCTTCGCATGAGGTGGCCAAAGTATTGGAGCTTCAGCTTTAGCATCAGTCCTTCCAATGAACAGCCAGGACTGGTCTCCTTTAGGATGGACTGGTTGGATCTCCTTGCAGTCCAGCAACAGAAAACTAGCCAATCTGATCACAGGACCACAGTTCATGGTTCATGTACTGTTAAATCCTGGCTTAGATAATTTTGAGCATTACTTTGCTAGCATGTGAGATGAGTGCAATTGTGCAATAGTTTGAACATTCTTTGCAATTGCCCTTCTTTGAGATTAGAATGAAAACTGACCTGTTCCAGTCCTGTGGCCACTGCTGAGTTGTCCAAATTTGCTGGCATGTTGACACTTTAACAGCATCATCTTTTAGGATTTGAAATAGCTCAGCTGAAATTCCATCACCTCCACTAACTTTGTAGTAGCCCACTCAACTTCACATTCCAGGATGTCTGGCTCTAGGTGAGTGATCACGCCATTTTGATTATCTGGGTCATGAAGATATTTTTTGTATAGTTGTGTGTATTCTTGCCACTTCTTAATATCTTCTGCTTCTGTTAGGTCCATACCATTTCTGTCCTTTATTGAAACCATCTTTGCATGAAATATTTTCTTGGTATCTCTGATTTTCTTGAAGAGATCTCTAGACTTTCCCGTTCTATTGTTTTCCTCTATTTCTTTGCATTGGTCACTGAGGAATGCTTTCTTATTTCTCTGTGCTATTCTTTGCAACTCTGCATTCAAATGATTATATCTTTGCTTTCCTCCTTTGCCTTTAGCGTCTCTTCTTTTCTCAGCTATTTGTAAGGCCTCCTCAGACAACCATTTTTGCCTTTTTGTATTTCTTTTTCTTGGGGATGGTCTTGATCACTGCCTCCTGTACAGTGTCACCAACTTCCGTCCATAGTTCTTTGGGTACTCTATCACTTCTAATTCCTTGAAGCTACTTGTCACTTCCTCTGTATAATCGTAAGGGATTTGATTTAGGTCATACCTGAATGGTCTAGTGGTTTTCCCTACTTTCTTCAATTTAAGTCTGAATTTTGCAATAAGACGTTCATGATCTGAGCCACAGTCAGCTCCTGGTCTTGTTTTTGCTGACTGTATAGAACTTCTTCATCTTTGGCTGCAAAGAATATAGTCAATCTGATTTCAGTATTGACCATCTGGTGATGTCCAGTGTAGAGTCTTCTGTTGTGGTGTTGGACGAAGGTGTTTGCTATGACCAGTGCGTTCTCTTGGCAACTCTATTAGCCTTTGCCCTGCTTCACTTTGCATTCCAAGGCCAAATTTGCCTGTTACTCCAGGTATCTCTTCACTTCCTACTTTTGCATTCCAGTCCCCTATGATGAAAAGGACATCTTTTTTGGGTGTTAGTTCTAGAAGGTCTTGTAGGTCTTCACAGAACCATTCAACTTCAGCTTCTTTAGCATTTCTGGTTGGGGCATAGACTTGGTTTACTGTAATATTGAATGATTTGCCTTAGAAACAAACAGAGATCAGTCATTTTTGAGATTGCACCCAAGTACTGCATTTTGGACTCTTCTGTTGACTACGAGTGAGGGCTACTCCATTTCTTCTAAGCGATTCTTGCCCACTGTAGTAGAAATAATGGTCATCTGAATTAAATTCACCCATCAGTCCATTTTATTTATATATTTATTTTGCTTATTTTATTTTTCATTTATTTATATTAGTTGGAGGCTAATTACTTTACAATATTGTAGTGGTTTTTGCCATACATTGATATGAATCAGCCATGGATTTACATGTGTTCCCCATTCCAGTCCATTTTAGTTCAGTGATTCCTAAAATGTCAATGTTCACTGTTGCCGTCTCCTGTTTGACCACTTCTAATTTACCTTGATTCATGGACCTAACATTCCAGGTTCCTATGCAGTATTGCTCTTTACAGCACTGGACTTTACTTCCATCACCAGTCACATCCACAGCTGGGCATTGATTTTGCTTTGGCTCTGTCTCTTCATTCTTTCTGGGGTTATTTCTCCACTCTTTTCCAGTAGCATATTGGGCACCTACTGACTTGGAGAATTTATCTTTGTGTCATATCTTTTTGCCTTTTCATACTGTTCGTGGTGTTCTCAAGGCAAGAATACTGAAGAATACTGAATCTACTCCCTTAGCAACTTTCCAATATAGAATACATTATTATCAATTGTAGTCACCATGCTTTCATTATATCCCCTTGACTTACTCATTTTATAATTGGAAATTTATACCCATGACCATCTTTACCCATTTCACCCACCTGCTACTTCTCACCTCTGGCAACCACCAGTCTGTTCTCTATATCTGAATTTGGCTTATTTTTAGACTCCGTATATAAGTGAAATCACACAGTTTTTGTCTTTCTCTGAATCATTTCACTTAACTTAATGCCCTCAAGGTCCATCCATGTTGTCACAAAAGGCAAGTTTATTCTTTTTAATGGTTGAATAATAGTGCATTGTGTGTGTGTATCTGTATCTCACAATTTCTTTATCCATTCATCCACTGATCAGCACTCAGATTGTTTCTTTGTCTTGGCTGTTATAATACTGCAGTGAATATAGGGGTGCAAATATCTTTTCAAATTAATGTTTTCATTTCTTTTGGGTAACTATGCAAATCTGTAATTGCTGGAACATATTTATAGTTCTAATTTTAATTTTTTTGAGGAACTTCCATACTGGTTTCCATGGGGGCAGAACTAATTTACATTCCTGCCAACAGTGCACAAGAGTTCCCTTTTCCCCTCCATCCTTGCACTTCTTATCCTCTTTTTTTTCTTTTTTTAAATAATAATCATTCTGACAAGTGTGAGGTGCTATCTCATTGTGAGTTTGATTTGCTTTTCCCTGTGATTTCTGAGGTTGGGCATCTTGTCATGTACTTGTTGGTCATCTATCTGTGTTCACTGGCAAAATGTCTAAACAGATCCTCTGCCTATTTTTAAATCAAACTGGTTTTTGTTTTTTTGCCATTGTATGAGTTCTTTACATATTTTGGATATTTACACCTTATTAGATATATGATTTGGAGAAGGCAGTGGCCCCCCACTCCAGTACTCTTGCCTGGAAAATCCCATGGACGGAGGAGCCTGGTGGGCTGTTGTCCATGGGGTCACTAAGAGTCGGACATGACTGAGCGACTTCACTTTCACTTTTCACTTTCATGCATTGGAGAATGAAATGGCAGCCCACCCCAGTGTTCTTACCTGGAGAATCCCAGCGATGGAGAAGCCTGGTGGGCTGCCGTCTATGGGGTCGCACAGAGTCGGACACGACTGAAGTGATTTAGCAGCAGCAGCAGCAGCAGCAGATATATGATTTGCAAATGCTTTCTCACATTATGTAGATTGCCATTTCATTTTGTTGATGGTTTTCTTTGCTGTTTAGAAACTTGACGTAGTTTCCACCTGATTATTTTTGCTTTAGTTGCCTTTGCTTTTAGTGTCAAGTCTAAAAACTTGTCAAGACCCAAGTCAGAGTTTACTCCCTATATTTTCTTCTAGGAATTTTATGGTTTCTGTTTGTTATTTTAATCCAGTTAGACTATGTTTTTTATGATGTAGCATAGCGATCCAGTTTCCTCCTTTTTTATGGGGTTGTTCATTTTTCTTGACTTCCCAGGTGGATCAGTGGTGAAGAATCAACCTACCAATGCAGGAAACACAGGTTTGATCCCTGGGTCGGAAAGATCCCCTGGAGAAGGAAATGGCAACCCACTCCAGTATTCTTGCCTGGAAAATCCCATGGACAGAGGAGCCTTATGGTCTACAGTCCATGGGGTTGCAAAAGAATTCAACATGACTTAGTAACTAAAGAACAACCACTTTTCTTATAGCACCATTTACTGAAGAGACTGCCCTTTATCATTGTATATTCGTGACTTGTCATAAATTAATTGACAGTATTTGCTTAGGTTTTTTCTGGGCCCTCTCTGCTGTTCCACTGACCAATGTGTCTGTTTTTATGACAGTGTCATACTGATTTTGATTATATTTTGATTCTATTTGTGATAGAGTTTGAAATCAGATAGTGTGGTTCATCGAGCTTTATTCTTCTTAAGTTTGCTTTGGTTATTCGGAATCCTTGTGGTTCCATACAAATTTCAGGATTGTCTTTAAGCTCTGTGAAAAATACCATTGGAATTTTGGTATTGCACTAAATCTTTAGATAGATTTGAATAGTATGGACATTTTAACAATATTAATTTTTTCTAATCCATGAGCACAGAATACCTCTCTCTTTGTGTCATCCACTATTTCTTTCATCAATATCTAGTTAGTGTCCAGGTTTTTCGTCTCCTTGGTGAAATTTATGTCTGTATGTTTTTATTATTCTTTGTAATTTGCAAATGGGATTGTTTTATAATTTCTCTTTTTTGACATTTCACTCTTAGTATATAGATATACTAAAGATTTTGGTATATTGATTTTGTATCCTACAACTTTCTGAATTAATTAGTTCTAGTAGTTTTTTGGTCACGTCTTTGGATTTTCTATATGGATCATAGCATCTACAAACAAAGCAATTTTACTTCTTCCTTTCTGATTTTATGTCTTTTCCTTTTCTTGCTTCATTTCTGTCTAGGACTTCTAATACTATGTTGAATAAAAGTGGTGAGAGTGGGGATTCTTGTCTTGATCTTGAACTTAACAGAAAAGTTTTTCAGTTTTTGACCATTGAGTGTGATGTTAGCTGTGGGCTTTTTGTTGAAGTATATTCTTTTGTGTTGAAGTATATTATGTTATACTTTGTTGAAGTATATTTGTTGAAGTATATTCTCTTTGTGCTCACTTTATTGAGAGGGTTTTTTTAAAAATCATAAATGGATGTTGAATTTTGTCAAATGCTCTTTCTGCATCTATAGAGATAGCCATGATTTTCATCCTTAATTTTGGTTAATGTTGTATATCACATTGATTGAAATGCAGATATTGAACCATCCTTGCACCCTTACAATAAATCCCACTTGATCATGGTGTACAATCCTTTTTAATGTATTTTTGAATTCAGTTTGTTGTTACTTTGCTGAAAATTTTTGCACTGATGCTCATCAGGGATATTGGCCTATAATTTTATTTTCTTGTTGTATCCTTGCTTAGTTTTGACATCAGAGTAATGCTGGCCTCACAAAATGAGTTTGAAGTGTTCCCTTCTCTCCTCTTTTTTGGAAGAGTTTGAGAAGGATTAGTATTAAGTCTCTCTGAATGTTTGGTAGAATCCATCAGTGAAGCCATCTAGTACTGGGCTAAAGGTTTTTTGTTGTTGTTCTTACTGTTTTAATTTTATTTTGGCTACACTGGGTCTTCATTGTGGGGCACAGGCTCTCTCTAGTTTCGGCACATGTGGATTTCTTTTGCTGTGGTGCACAGACTCTAGAGCATGCGGGTTCTATAGCTGTAGCACACAGGCTCAGTAGTTGCAGCCTGTGGGCTCAGTAATTGCAATGTGCAGCCTCTCTAATTTGCGACATGAGAGCTTAGTTGCCCCATGATATGTGAGATCTGATCTCCCCAATTAGAGATTGAACCCGCATCCTCTGCATTGCAAGGTGGATCTTAACCACTGGACCACCAGGGAAGTCCCTCGATTAACATTTTAGAAATACCTGTCGTAACGAGACCTCATACCAGTGTATGATTTGAGTGTCTGCGTGACTTCTGTTCTTTATGCTATTGAAACTCTCTGCCATTGGAACCTGAGAATTTTAAGAATAACACCTACACAGGAACCTTGTTTCCCAGCCATCAAAATGGCCAGTCACTCCAGCATCTTGGGAAAGAAAAAATACTTTATGTCTAAGGATGGGACACTGCAGGAATTTATTTCTCCTTTTCTTCTACCCTGATCCTTTGTATTTTTGAATATTCCTTTAGAATAGTTGAAATAGATGATGCAGGAGGTCAATGAGGCTAATTTTTCAGTGTGTCTGTGTTTTTAAGAGTCAAACCACCAGGGACCCCATAGAAGTTATAATTTTATTTCCTCTCAGTTATTATGGGTTGATCTGGAGATTTGTGAGAAAGCAAGGAAACATTTCTTAGCCCAATTAGTACCCTACATTAGTGAAGTATAGGAGTCACTGAGGGCTGTCATGTAGCTCAAAGAGATTTAGTGTTTTTCTTATAAACTACCTTCCTTGCAACAATAAAAGCAGCTCCTTCTGAGAAAGGTTAAAAAAAATCTGAGATGATAAATTATAAGTATGTAGTGCTGTAGGATTCCTCTCTTTTTCTTCCACTCAGCTTCTGGGAGGCTAAGCTTTTAATGGTGATTATCAGATTTGAGCTAATAATGGTGTTCTAATTTACTGGTTAAAAAGTGCCATTGATGGCACTCATGTTTTTATTTTGCTTTTAATAAAGCTCTTTGAAGAGAAGAAATGCTCCTTAGAACTCTAACACTCCTAATAATTCCCTAACACTCCTCTACATCCCCCTTTGAAACACTATTTTGAGGAACTCTTCCTTTGTACATTTTGCTTAAGTAGGTTTATTGAGAACCTTTAGAACATGTATAGGAAAATCACAAAAATCCAATGCAATTTACTTATTATTATTAAGTGAATTATTAAGTGAATTCTTAAGATTCACTTAAGAATCTTCTTAAAGTGACTGGGTACCTCTGACATTTGGCTTTTGGAAAGGCCAAAATACCATTGTAATATTATGTTTATATTATGTGACACAAATAAAATTTCTTTGCAGGAGATAGATTCTTATTAGTGTTTCTTTAGGAAATGGAAATAGCAATGGGATGTGGGCTTCCCCGGTGGCTCAGTGGTAAAGCATCTGCCTGCAGTGTAGGAGACACAGGAGATGTGAGTTTGATCCCTGGGTCAGGGAGATCTGCTGGAGAAGGAAATGGCAACCCACTCCAGTATTCTTGCCTGGAGAATCCCATGGACAGCGCAGCCTGGCAGGCCACAATCCATAGGGTCGGAAAGAGTCGGATACGACTGAAGTAACTTAGCATTAGCACAGACAGCAATGGGATAAAGACATTTCTTTGGTTTTCTACAATTCCTTCAGCCACAAGTTCTCCAGAGTACACTGGGCCCTCTAGCTGGGTATGCCTGGGATTGATCTAATACTCGAGGGGCATTCATTTGACTAAAAGAATGCATGAGATTTCCAGCAAACACCAGAAAAAACTAGGAAAGAAGTATGTATTGTTTGAGAGAGGTGATTCCTAGTAAGCTCATCAAGTATCAGTAGCCTCAGAAAAGTTTAAATTGCTTTCTTCCTAGTCCATTTTATTTTTTACCCACCTTCTGTATCCCTGGTCAGAAAATGAACTCAGGGGTCCAAGAAAGAGTAGATCAAAGTGAACCGCCCCAGATAAAAATGGTGACAGAATCAAACCTAGCTGAGAATGCAGGGTAACTGGAACTCTCACTCATTACTCATGGCATTATAAATTGGTACCACTACCTTAGAAGGTGAGTTGGAAGTTTCTAACTCAGTGTTGCTGCTTCAGTGTATCTAGCAGGAGATAAGCATGAGAGTATCCTTTACCAAATAACAGAGTATTTCCATACCATGGTAAACTATGAAGCAGTGAAAGGGCGTAAGCTCGATCTGTTCCAGATCAGCACAGAGGGATTTCCAATATGCATTGAGTTGGGGGAATAAAAGTTAAAGAGATTACACACACACACATACATGCATGGAGAAAGAAGAGCATTGTCTTTTTTGTGGGGGCTAGGGGTGAATCTGGGAAGTTTACAGGGCTAGAGGAAGTTTTTTGCATCATCAAGTGATCTGCTGACATATTTTAGAGAGCAAACAACTGGATTGCTTGGAGATAGAGTTGTTTCTACTGATGAGTCAATAGGTTATGCCCATGTGTAGTGCTATCCCTTGTCTTCTGATTTGGCTACTCGTGGCTCAGACAGTAAAGAATCTGCCTGCAATGCAGGAGACCTGGGTTCAATCCCTGGGTCAGGAAGATACCCTGGAGCAGGCAATGGCTATGCACTGCAGTATTTTTTGCCTAGAGAATTCTAGGAACAGAGGAGCCTAGTGGGCTACAGTCCATGGGGTTGCAAAGAGTTGGACATGACTGAGTGACTACCACTTTCAATTTCAAAATGTGAATGTATTAGCTGGCTCTCGTTTATCTTGAAATTGCCTCACAAATATTAATTATTCAGTTTCAGATGAGAGTAAGTTGATGTTCTCTTCATGGCTGAATGAGTTTTTTAAAGAAAGCCAAGATGAATGTTATGGTAGGAGCTTGTGAGGATCATAAAAATCATCGGTACCAAAGCACAAAGATGACTAGGACAGCAGGAAAAGAGCCATGTCTGCTTTAAGCTAAAAGGAAGAACAGCTTGGTCTCGAGGGAGAACAGGGGATATTATTGAATTGCGTAGATGTTGTCTTGAAAACAGCACACCTACATTTAACCTGCCAGCGCTCATCCCATAGCTGTATCATCTGTTTGAGAAAAATCACTATTCCAAGATTTTTCTCCCCCTCTGGGTTGTGAAACGTCCTGTCACTTAAGAGTCCTGCTCCTAAGATTTGGGACAAGACTGCACTTAAGTAAGGTTTTCAAACTATGGAACTAGTCTTTAGATGGAGTCAAACATCTTACCCATCAACTTTTGACCGTGGGAAGCACTTACATTCCACTAGATGCAAAGCTATTATTTCTAGTTCCACTAATTCCACACTGAATTAGTTTGTGTGGAATTATGAAGTCAGGATAGAAAAATCAATAGACTCCAACTCTTTGGCCTAATTTAATCTTACAACCTTGGAAATAATGCCCATCGTGTTGGCTGCATTAAATTAGTTTATTGACTAACCCTTTCACTTGATTTGTCCATTGCCCTAAACTGTATTTGGAGAAGGAAAGGGCAACCCACTCCAGTGTTCTTGCTTGGAGAATTTCACGGACAGAGGAGCCTGTCGGGCTATAATCCATGAAGTCGCAAGGACTCGGCCATGACTGAGTGGCTGAACACACTAAATTGTATTAACCTTTACTTTTATCAGGTTTTGACTCAGGCTAACATTCTGGAGGAAGATGAAATGGGATCTTCCAGTTCATTGCTATCTCCTGTATAGAGATGCATTTTAAGTTGCCTATAGTCAGATACGTGTTTTCTGTTAGTGTGTATGAAGCATAAAACTGCCACCTGGGCTTGGACCCAGGGGTCCCCACACTGCTCAGCTTACTGTCTCCCACAGGAAATCCATTGTTACAGAAGAGCATCCTGGTGTGATTTTTTTACAGCGTTAGCATCAAAGGTTAGACCCTCAAGCCCTTTATTCCATTATTAGACCCTGAGTGTACCTTTGAATTTATCTAAAGCTATTTTGGTCATTCATTATTTCATCTAGTAAGTATGTACTAAGTGTTCAAAACTTATTCTGTATGCTGGACCTCAAAGATGAAAAAGAAGTAAGGACGTATTCTCAAAGAATTTAAAGGATATTTGGAAAAATTAATGTGTAAATAAATTCAGTGTTAGGAATATGAATAAGAGTAAGAAAAGGTAAAAAATGAGAAGTAGCCCATTTATTTCTTGATTATGTAGCATCTTTCGGAGTAGTGAGTTTCCCATAATTATTCTATATAAAAATTACTTTTAGTGTTTTTGAAATAAAGTGGATATGTGTGAGATAGCACCTAACTTAGTAGCTAGTACATTTCAGATTTCCAGTATATGTTGATTTCTCCTTCCTTTTCTCAAGCTTTGAGATGCCTGGTCTATAAATTGATATATTCCAGTTACATTCCTTTTCAAATCTCATCTTTTAGATTGGCAAACTCTTGTATTTTAGTGTGACTTCATTGGGTATAACTTCATCCCCTCGATCATTATACTTAATTTTCTTGAATCTTCTCCAGATCCATTACATTTTTCTTTAAGAATAACAATTTGAACCGCACACAATGTACCAAATACATAAGCACCCTCGTTCTCCAGAATTATAGGATAATATTTTGTACCTTTTCTAATGATAGTTGACATTCTGTTGGCCATTTTTCTGGGCAATAACACACTGAGTCAATGTCATTAAAAATAGTCTGTGATGTCATCAAGGCTTCTTTTTTAAGTTGTGCCAGTGAGAAGGCTCTTTAGGCAGCTGGGAAAATATGAGTTATTAACTTTTTTAGTAAAATTACTGTCTTCTGCTCACCCATGGTGAACACTTTAATTAATTTATTTATTTTTAATTTACTCTTTTATTGAAGGGAAATTGCTTTACAGGATTTTGTTGGTTTCTGTTGAACCTCTCCCATGGTGAGATTTACTAGTTGTTTTCTTTGTTGGTGGTCACAACTTCAGAAGCTTGCTCTGCACATCACCCCCAGTGCCTTGGTGGTTGTGCTGCTTAGCGTTCATATTGCTGCAGAAGTTCTGTGTCATCTGCACATTTAAAGATTTCAAAGTATGTTAGCTCCAGGAGGTGTTAGAACTCAGTTGAATCCATTCATGCCTTCTATTTCCAGTGTGTCTAAAACTATCTCCTCTCCATTATACAGAATAGCACTGACCAATTTCATGGCGATGTTTTTGAAAACAGAGTTTGATATGGAACCTTGGCAGATTTAGGACATATTTCATACATATAAAAATACATAGTACATCTATGTAAGGTACAAAAAATAAAGATAAAATGAACATACGTACTTATTATTCAGCTAAGCTGACATTATCAATAACTGTTTCTGTCTCTAATTATATTTCTTTCCCTCTTCCCCAGAGGTAACTCCTGGCCAAAATTTTGTATTTGTTATTCTCTTGCTTTTATTTAAGGTTGGCTACATTTCTCTAAACACTAATAAACAGTGTTTTTATTTTTAAAAAATTTTTATATAAATGGTGTCATGTTCTTCTGGAACTTGTATTGTTACTTAATAATGAGAGCTTCATTTATGTTGAAATATATAGTTCTCATCAGTTAATCTTCAATTGTCCTGTGGTATTTCAATGCATACATTTATCACAGTGTATTTATCCTGTCAGTGGAGAGTTTAGGATTTTTTTATGTGTGTGTTTGTGTGTGTGCTATGCCATGAACATTTTTGTACTTGTGAGAACTTCTGCAGGATATATACCTATAAGTGAAATTGATGAGCTGTGTGTCATCTTCATTCATACTGTATAATGTCAAACTGTTCCAGAGTGGTCCTAGTTTACATTCCCACCATCATTGTCTGAATCCGCTTTGTTCTATGTTCTTGCTGTACTGTTTTTGTTGGACTTGTATATTCTTTGCAAATCTGATAGAATGAAACGGTGTCATGTGGTGTTTAATTCTTATTACTATTGCAGTTGGGTGTCTTTTTCATGTACTTACCAGACATCTGTGTTTTTTCCTTAATCCCTGTTTGTGACTTTTTCCCATTTTTTTACCAAGTTACTTTCTTTTCTAAATAACTTGTAAGAGTTCTTAGATCTTATAATGTGCATTATACAGTAAATTTTAGCTCTTAAGCTGTGAGCTATATGTTACAAATATCTCCCAATTCCTGGCCTATACTTTTATATTGTCTTTAATAAAACTGTATTTTTAGTTTTAATGCAGTCAGGTACATTAGGTTTGCAAGATATGTGATATAGTTTGTTTCCTGTTTAAGTGGTCTTTATCTATCACAATGCCCAAAGTATTCTTATCTTCTAAAATTTTTTAAGTTTTTCGTTTTACATTGAAATATTAAATCCACTGAAACTGATGTTATATGTGTGGTGAAGTGAGGATCTACTTTTATTTTTCAGGTAGCTAACCAGTTGTCTAGATGTCACTTACTGTAATGATTTATACTTTTACTTCTATCAATATCAAGATTGTATACATGTCTACATGCAAATTAATACTCTATTTGATTATAAGCAATAGAAAATATCGCTAAAGTGGCCTGTTAAGCTAATATGGAACTTATTCATCTCATGCAATAACTATCTGGGGAAAGGCAGTTCAGGCAGGCATAGCAGTTCAAAAGCATCATCAGGAGTCTGAACTTCTTTCACATTACAACTCTGCCATCCTTCTCATCCTTAACATTTTCTTCATGGTTACAAGGTAGCTGCTGCACCTCCAGGGATCATATCTATGTTCATGTCTGGAAGAAGAGGGAGAATTGTAAAGGGCAAAGATCCAGTCTTTGTGATGCTTTACCTTTTATTTTCTAGGAAGAGAAATTTTTCCTGAGGAAATCTTTTTGTATACAACTGTTTAAAAAAAAATGCTAGCCTTAGCTTAACGGAGATTAGGAATTTAAATAGACTGTTTAATTGGGCAGCCTCTGCTGCAGAAGAAAGCAAGATGGAATGAAGTAGAAATAAGTGTTGAGTGAGCCAACTCAACAGTATCTGCTACAGTGGCCTGTTTCTGAGTTTTCCATTGGTTATACTTACGCTTTTCCAATGGTATATGCTTATGTTGAGCGCAACACCGCATTATCTTACTATAACTTTCAAAGAGTGTTGTAGTGGTTGGGCAAGTCCTCTTTTCTTATTCCCTGTTTTTCTTCTTTCAAGCATCTTAGCTATTCTTTTTCTTTTTTTAAGAACTTTTAATTTTTTATTGGGGTATAGGAGATAAGTCCTGGGTGTTCATTGGAAGGACTGATGCTGAAGCTGAAACTCCAAGACTTTGGCCACCTCATGTGAAGAGTTGACTCATTGGAAAAGACCCTGATGCTGGGAGGGATTGGGGGCAGGAGGAGAAGGGGACGACAGAGGATGAGATGGCTGGATGGCATCACCGACTCAATGGGCATGAGTTTGAGTAAACTCCTGGAGTTAGTGATGGACAGGGAGGCCTGGCGTGCTGCGATTCATGGGGTCGCAAAGAGTTGGACACGACTGAGCAACTGAACTGAACTGAACTGAGCCAATTAACAATGTTGTGATAGTTTCAGGTGAACAACCAAGGGACTCAGCCATACATACTCATGTATCCATTCTCCTCCAAACCCCTCTTCCATCCATCCTGGCACATAACATTGAGCAGGGTTCCATGTGCTATACAATAGGTCCTTGTTGGTTATCCATTTTAAATATAGCGCTGTGTACATGACCTTCCCAAAGTCCCTAACTATCCCATCTTAGCTATTCTTACTTCTTTTATACTCCATGTAATTTTTAGAATTATCAAGTTAAGCACGTTCGCATCGCCCACAGACACACTGTTTTTTTTTTTTTTGTATTGTACTGAATCGATATATTAATTTGAAGATAATTAACATCTTTATAATATCTTTGTTCTCTTTGATCATGGTCCATTTATTCAGGTCTTCTTTAATCTCTTTAAGTAATGGTTATGAGTTTCTGCTGAAATTGATAGATTTGAAAACATAATGATAACTAAAAGAAAGTGTGGAATCAATGGCACATTACCTTGTACGTCAGATAAATATACAGGCACATAAAACAGTAATCGGCACTTTACAAGGACTTGTACAAACAAGGATACAAGTCAAACAGGTTAGAATGTTTTTCTGTAGGTGCTCTGGAATTGAAGTAGAAATCAAAGTGAATGGGCCAATGTTGATCTTCTGGGCCAAGAGGTGAAGAGTGTTATCAGCTCAATGTTAAAAAAGTTAAGAAATTGTAAGTCCTATAATCCTTTGTTAATACATTTTTTTCCTGGTTCATTTGTTGTTTAAATCTTGTTATTATTATTTTTTTTAATTTTGTTTTGTTGGTTTTCATTGCTGGGACATAGAAATGCTTTTGGTTTTTTGGATGTTGATCTTAGAACCAGCCATTTTTCAAATTTCTTAATATTTCTGCTTGTCTTTGGATTCTTTGGGCTTTCTGTACTTGAAAGCATATACATTGCAAACAATGATGGGGTTTTTCTTTTGCAGTATTGCATAGCACAATGTTAAATAGTACTAGGGATAGCGGATATACTTGTTTTAATTTTTAAAGGGACTGCTTCCAGTATTTTAATCACTGAAGATGACTTAGCAAGCTCCTTCCACTTCTTGGTTTGCTGGATCAGGGAAAAGGGGGTGGGGGTATTGGTTGTTTTTTTTTTTTTTAATTTTTTGTGAATTAATATTCCAGTGCTTTTTCTTTATCTATTAAGATCATCATGTCATTTTTCTGCCTTATTCCATTAATGTCATTGGTGCAACATCAGAAAGTATATTTATGTACTCAATCTTAGTATCCCTGGATTGTGCTCAATTAGATTATGACATATCTTCTTCTTACTCTATTGGATTCAGTTTGCCATTATTTTGTTGTTGTTTTAATTTATACTCATGAATGAAGCAGTCTTTGTCTTTTCCCCTATTCTCCTTAAGTGGTTTTAATTTCATAAAATAAAGTAGGGAATATTTCCTATGTCTAACCTCTAATGAAATGTTTTAAGACTAACTTAACTACAGCCATAAAATGGTTGTGTGACTGTGGACCAGTTACTCAGTCTCATTAAATTTCACTCTCCAGGTGAATAAAATGGGATGATAATAGGACCAGTGCAATGAGATTATCGAGGATTCACTGAAATAATCTTATGAAGCTTTTAGCTCATCGACTGACATTGCAGGAAGCAAGTGTACAAAAAAATGATAGATACAGTTGTATTATCCTTCATTAGTCCCTTTTCAACCATAAACATATGGATGTGCTCTTTTCTTATGGAAAACAGGTTGCCTTTTATGTCCTGTAATTACACAAGCATGGATATTTGAAGCCACTGAATGCACCAGGATTGATTCCCTTGGAGCACAGTTAGAATAACCAAGCATCAGAGGGCAGGTCAGTGGGAGCAGAAGTTTGTTCCTTGGCTTAAAACTCACTCCTAATTTGACATCCGAGTGACTAGTAATGGCTAGTGCAAAACAAATTCCCTTCAATTTCTTGAATTATAACTCATCTTTTAACAAATTAAGTTCAACCTTGTGCAAGTTGTTATGGGAAATATGAATAGAATTGAGACTGGGATGCAGAGTACCATCTTGAACCAAAGT
Organism: Cervus elaphus; assembly: GCF_910594005.1. Classification (NCBI taxonomy): domain Eukaryota; kingdom Metazoa; phylum Chordata; class Mammalia; order Artiodactyla; family Cervidae; genus Cervus; species Cervus elaphus. Next base: position 71,329,470 of record NC_057826.1, read on the forward strand.
AAACGAGGACGCCCCTGGATGAACGCTTGAGCCTCACAGCTTCACTGAGGCAGTCTGCTGAGCCTCGATCCCATGTGACTTTAAAGACAAAATAGCTCAGTGGTTTTCAACCAGGGGCAATTTTGTCCAGTAGTAGGTATTTAGTGATGTCCAGAGATGTTTTTGATTGTCAGCAGCTGGGGTGTTGGTGGCGTTCCTGGCATTAGGTGGGTAGAAGCAGGGGAAGCAACTTAACGTCATACCATGCACAGGGTAGCCCTGATAAGAGAGATCCAAACTAGCAATAATGCTGACTCTAAAACCTATTACGTATTGAAGGGACTCTGCATCATAGCATCTCTAGGTATCTTTTGGGTTTCTTGTTCAAAATTGTAAAAATTGTAGGCTCCATCTCTAGAGATTCCTTTTTTTCCCCTTGTTTTATTAGTTGTGTTTTTTTTTTAAAAAAACCTTTTTATTTTGTATTGGAGCATAGCCAATTAACAATGTTGTGGTAGTTTCAGATGGACAGCAAAGGGAGTCTGCCATACCTATATGTGTGTCCATTCTCCCCTCAAACTCTCCTTCCATTCAGGCTGCTACATAACATCGAGCAGAGTTCCTGGTGCTATACAGTAGGGCTTTTTGGTTATCCATTTTTAATACAGTAATGTGTACATGTCCCTCCCAAACTCCCTAATAATCCTTTTCCCCAGCAACCACAAGTTCGTTTTCTAGGTCTGTGAGTCTGTTTCTGTTTTGTCCATAAGTTCATTTGTATCATTTCTTTTTAGATTCTGCATATAAGGGACTATCCCTAGAGATTCTGTTTCAACTTGTCAGAACCTTAAAACCTGGATCTTTAAACACGCAGATGAATCTGATGTAGGTGATGCAGGAAGTTCCCCTTAGGAAATACTGAAGCAGATACAGTGTGAGCATTTTAATCAATGCGTTGAGCAAGTGCAAAGTACAAGAAGTACACAAGTACAAGAAGCGTAGAGCAGAAGCAAGAATAATAGTGATTCATCGTCAGGATCCAGGAGCAGCCAGGCTCTCATTGGCTTGTTCTCGACTTCTCAAGGCACTCGCCTTTGTGAGGCAGTGGCTGCTTACCCCAGTGACAGGCAGAGCACCGCTGAACGATTTCTGTCATTATCGAGCACTTTGTGCTCAGCCAGCCACATCTTCAGGGTCACTTCAGTGGTGAGGATCTGCCATCATTCTAGGCAGGCTACAAACAAGGCTGAGTGCTATGGATTAAATTTATAGTACTCTTCACAGAAATGTATGTATTGCAATCCTGGTTGCCGTTAGGGACAAGAATATCTAGAGGAAATTGCACATCAGGTTTTATTCCCTGTTTGCCAGATCATTCATTCTGGCTTTTGAATCATCTGTTTCTGCAGCAGTGTTTGTCACTTTGACCAAAAGCCCCTTAGTAGGAGTCATCTTTGTATAATAGGTGCTTCTTTAGCTAATATTACATAGCACCTAGAATTTTCCAGGAGTTTTTCTAAGTAGTTGACACTGATGTTTTAATTTTTGAAACAGCCTTGATGAGTAGGTGCTATTATTATTCTCATTTTTAAGATAAGGAAATTGAGAAAGATAAGTGATTTCCCCCATAGTCACACAGAGAGTACAAAAGGAGACCGAAGTCAATGCTTCGTTCCAGAGTCCATGCTCTCAGCCACTTGACCAAACCAACTCTCGTTTTCTGTGATTGTCGAATTAAATTTACAAAATGCTCATGCCCTAAAAGTTCATTGTTTAAAGATCTGCTTTTAAGGGGATGCTCTGCTTTATACATTTGGCTCTTTAATTCTGTGTTATTTCTCCAGATGTCCTAAATACCTTACTGCTGTTGACTATGAAATACCTGTTGCAGGTCCTTAAACATGGTCACCATATTGGATTCCATGGCGAACCTCTTGCTGGAGACTGAATCATTTCCTTGAGAGTAGGAGAGAGAAGAGAAAAGGTATTAATTGTACAGAAAGGAAGTGGTTTTCAGGCATATCACTGGAATGAAGTCGCTCAGTCATGTACCAGTCTTTGTGACCCCATGGACTGTAACCTGCCAGGCTCCTCTGTCCATGGAATTCTCCAATCAAGAATACTAGAGTGGGTTGCCATTCCCTTCTCCAGGGGATCTTCCCCTACCCAGGAATCGAACCCAGGTCTCCTGCATTGCAGGCAGATTCTTTACCATCTGAGCCACTGGGGAAGCCCCATCACTGGAATATCATTAAGCAAATTGATTCTCAGTTAGCACTTTGGGGATTATTCATAGGTCTTTGCAAATTTCATTTTCTCTACCACTCAGGTGAGCCATAGGCTATTGACTGGGGTGAAACCAGAGAGAAGGCAACGCTAGAAACTGATGTTAGTGTTAGGAAGTCACTTTTGAGTGAAACAAAAAATATTTTTTTAACTTCGCAACTTGGTGTTTGTCCCCTGTATTTAAAAGTTGACTATAATGATAAAGTAATCAATATAATAAATTACCTTTGTGGAAATGTAGCCAGAGCATGGTTGTGAAAACAGTATTCAGCCAGGCAGTTGGCATTCACGTCATGAATTAATTATATAATTCATTCCATTTCATTTTTATATTCTTCCAGAACCAAGTTAGCTATTGAATACAACTTACCTTTGAGCATTTGTGTTCAATTTTTAAAATTTTCTTAATATTGCTACTGCTGCTAAGTCACTTCAGTCGTGTCTGACTCTGTGCGACTCCATAGACGGTAGCCCACCAGGCTCCCCCGTCCCTGGGATTCTCTAGGCAAGAACACTGGAGTGGGTTGCCATTTCCTTCCCCAATGCATGAAAATGAAAAGTGAAAGTGAAGTTGCTCAGTCATGTCCGACTCCTAGCTACCCTAAGGACTGAAGCCTACCAGGCTCCTCCATCCATGGGATTTTCCAGGCAAGAGTACTGGAGTGGGTTGCCATTGCCTTCTCCATTTCTTAATATTAGGTAGTTAAAAAAAACTTAAATATATTTAATGGCCTTATATTTTGCTCCTAAAATTCTTTTAAAAGTTTCACAGAAGAATTTAGATTTAAGGATTTCAGTGTGAAATAGTTTTCTGTGATGCTTCTGGCCAAAGTAAATGGGAAAGGAGTTTGCAAAGAAGTGACATTCAAAACTGGCAATGCTGATAACAAAGACAATTAGCCCTACAGGTTATAACTACCTGACTGTATCAGCAGATTGCACGTGGCTTGGAAATGTCACCTTTTATTTCCTTTCCTCAAGCCAATAAGTTTTAGACCAAAATTTCCATAAAGGTAGTACTTCTTTTATCTGGAAGTCACTTATCCAGTATTTGAACATTTAAAATATAATTGGCGATCTAATAATAAGCAGAGGCCTCCAAACAACCAAAATGGATGCCACAGAGCCAAAACACAAAGTGCATGTATTCACTTACCCCAAAGGGCCATAACCAAAGGGCATTTGTTCTTAAGTTAGGTAGTTCTAATTGTTTTGCTCATTAGGATTTCCAGACCACTGCACAGTAGAAGATGGGCGAAAGGAAGGAATGATAAACTGCATAGGCAAAAGCATAACATTTCTAGTCGATAACTAGAAAATGAACCAAACCCTGGAAGTCAGAAACAAGCAAAGAGAAGTGCCCTGGGGCTGTTCAGATGGGCCACCTCGCACAGCTAAGGCCACAGCATCATTATCTAACTCGATTAAATGAGCCTAAGTGACTAACAGTGGGCTAAATCATGTTCAGTAGAAGCTGTTTAATAAAGCAAAAGTTTATAGTCCATTTTAAAAGAGATCAATCCATTATTGTGCCCTGAGAAATTAGTGAACAGTCCCTAATAACAGGACAATATCATAGCAGAAGTGCCGCTACAGGGAGCCCAGTCTGGCCTGTGCGATGGCCTGGAGGGGTAGAGTTGGGGGAGGGATGGCTTGGGACAGAGAGGAGGATGCATGTGTGATTGTGGCTGATTCGTGTTTTTGTGCGGCGGAAACCAACACAGCATTGTAAAAATTTAAAAAACAAAATACCGGGGGAAAAAAAGTGCTGCTAACTTCAGATGGTAGAAACAAGTTGTGATGTTGTTCAGAGTAGTCATTGTCAGGTTGTGGAGCCCCTTTTTGCTTTACATGACACGGGGACCCCAGAGTCTGGAAGTGATGGAGCGGACACACAGTTAACGTGCCCGTCTTGCGTGTGCACTTGGGAATTCACGGGCTATGTCGCAGCCACCTGCATGCAGCGGCGGGTGCTCTTTGTCATATTTTCCCTTATAATTCCCTCTTGTGTTCTGCCTTCATCTAGCTCCTGCTATCTTTGGTGACTTCAGCCTACGTGTTGACAGTTCATCTGGGGTTTCATGTAAGACAGCCTGAAAATCTGTTCCATCCCCACACAGCACAGTTCCTGGGGGAGGCAGGCTAAGTCTGAAGTCGACTTCTCTCACACTCTGCAGGTTACGTTGGGGTGATCATTGCAGGGTGCCTCATGTGCCTGAAATGAATTTGAGGGCTTTGTGGTTAGCAGTTTTTTTTTAACTTTTTAAAAAATTTTAGTCTGGAAAACCAAGTTGGGACCCACAGTACTACAAGTTGGGTGGTAGTGGGTGGGGGCAGGTTTTTGTTCTATGTCATGGACTGTGAACAGAGTCCATACTCAAAGCTGTGACCAGGAGGCTATCACAGACTCGGTCTAGATAGGTAAGTGACACTAATTATTTAGCTCCGTGAACGGACGCTTGTTAGAGCCTGGTTTTCCTAGCAGCAGCTTCTCTAATTAAGCTGATTTGCATTTTAATTTCCTTTCTGAAGAAGAAAAGGTTTAAAATTATTTCATATTTTGCTAATTTCAACCACAGAGCAATAAGGAAAAAGTGCCTCCCAATGCTGGGTTCAGCATTAGATAGCCAGAGTCCTACTTAGAAATCTCCTTTGTTTGGTGGCTGTTTATTAGGACTTTCTAATAAGTCCTAATTAGGTGGCTCAGATGGTAAAGCAATGTGGAAGACCCGGGTTCGATCTCTGGGTCCGGAAGATCACCTGGAGAGGGAAATGGCAACCCACTCCACTACTCTTGCTTGGAGAATCCCATGGATGAAGGAGCCTGATGGGCTACAGTCCATGGGGTCGCAAAGAGTGGACACGACTGAGTGACTTCACTTTCACTTTTCAGCCAGTCATGGGACACAGTGTTAGGGGCAGGACCTCCCTGCCCTCAAGGTGCTTACATTCTGATGGGCAAGAGACAAAGAGAAAGCATGTAAATAAATACAGATTGTGACAGGTCCCTGATATATTAACAGCGGTGTGAGAGAGAGGGCAGAGGTGGAGAGCTCAGCATCAGGTTCCAGACTTAGACCTGAGTGGTGTGGTGAAAGTGAAAGTCTCTCAGTCATGTCTGACTCTTTGCAACCCCATGAACTATACAGTCCATGGAATTCTCCAGACCAGAATACTGGAGTGGGTAGCCTTTCCCTTCTCCAGGGGATCTTCCCAATCCAGGGATCGAACCCAGGTCTCCTTCATTGCAGGCAGATTCTTTACCAGCTGAGCCACAGAGAGGCCCAAAAATACTGGAGTGGGTAGCCTATGACTCCTCCAGGGGATCTTCCTGACCCAGGGATTGAACCAGGGTCTCCTGCATTGCAGGTGGATTCTTTACCAGCTGAGCTATCAGGGAAGTGAGTGAGCCACCATACATGGAAACTAGCAGAACAGCATGGCAGGCAGAGAGAATGGCAAGGTCAGAAGCCCTGAAAGGGAAAGGGCTTTACACATTCAAGGACTGAAATAAGACCAGAGTGAGTGGGTCCCAGTGACCTGGAGGGACACTGATGACAGTCGAGGTAGAGATGAAGACAATGGGCAAGTCTCGTTGGACCTTGGAGGACACAGTAAGGCATTTGGATAAACTGGATAAAATTTGGATAAAAATAAAATTTGGATAAAATAAGCCATTTGAGGAAAACTGGATACTACCAAAGGTTTGTAGCCAAAGAGTGCTTTGATCGCTTAAGTTCTGTGAAGATTGCGTTTGACTGCTAAGATGATCAAGGAAAATGAAGCAGGAAGCTTGAGTCCAGAAGCTTCAGCACTGGCCAGAAAAGAGGTGGTTTGAGCTTGGGCTGAAGAGTCAGCAGTGAGGATGCTGTGAAGTGGCAAGATGGAATGTGGTTTGGAAGTGGTGGTGGTGGGAGCTGCCAAGGAACTGGATATTGGAGGGAGATAAGGGAGAGGATGGGATTGAAAGTGAAGATTTGAGCTTTGGACAACTGGATGAATGGTGGCATATTTGCAGTATTGAGGATGACACAGGAGGAAATTAAAAGATCGATCTGGGGCATAGTCACACTGAAATGCCTATTAGCCATCTAAGTGAAGAAATACATCTTACTTTTCCTGATTTGAGGCCCCCTCTGGGAAATGTGGCAGATGCATGGTAGGCCTTACATTTGGTAAATATCATTAAATTGCAGAGAAGCTGCCTCTCAGTTTTTCAGTCTCAGATGTGGATGTCAATTCCTGTCTCTCCTTATTTCATTTTGCCACAAGAATAAGTGCTCATACACGATACATACATGAAAACCCTTTTGAGACTCAAAGAAGAGATTCAAGGGAAGAATTGATTTTGATTGAAAAGTTTAAAAATCATATTGACAAAGTGATTTTTTTTTATTTTGGAAGTTAAAAAATCAACATAATTGATCCTTATTTTGTACTGGGATACTGGATTGTACATTTTATAGCCAAAGAGGAAGGTTGGTGTAATTTTTTATACCATCATGAATAACAGTAGAAGTGCTTTAAATCAGACAATGAAGATGAGCCTTAAGACTCTGAAGGTTCTGAGATGCTGAAGCACTTTAATAGGAGACTTGCTTCCCTTAAGCCTGTACCTGAACTCTCAGGAGTGACTTCAGTGTTTGTAGTCCTGAGGACAGTGGAGACAATTTCTTAAGAATATTCCCACCCCCACCCCCCTGTATTTATTTTCTGCATGAAAAAGTTTTAGAATGGGAACTAAAAGCATATCTTTTTCCCTGATCTGGAGAAAATGCCTTTTATTACTATTGGTCTAATTTCTCTTTTCCTCTTCTCTTGCTCAGATCAGTGTTCTCATGAGAACTAGGCAAAAGAGATTAAGGTAAAAGGTATAAATTGAAGACATAGGAAAACTGAGCTTTTCCCTCCCAGGTATGGGAACTTTAGAATAAACACCAATATCTCTTTGTGTGGCTGGAAATTGTTATAGAAATAGACTGAATATACTTGTATTCGTTTGCTAGGTCTGCTGTAACAAAATACCATAGACAAAGCTATGGTTTAAAGAAATAAGTATATTTTCTCACAATTCTGGAGTTGAAGTTGGAGATCAAGGTGTCAGCAGGGCTAGGTTCTTCGGAGGCCTCTCCCTTTGGCTCATGGGTGGTACTCTCCCTATCCAGTATCTTCATGGCCTTCCCTCTGCCTATGTCTGAATCTCCTCTCCTGTTCAGGAGGCCAGTCATATTGGATTGTGGACCAGCCTAATGACTGAGTTTAACCTTAGTCACTCCTTAAAGGTTAAGGATTGATTAAGATGGTCATTAAGCTTATTATCTCTAAATGCAGTTGAATTCTGAGGTTCTGAGATTGGGATGTCAACATGTGAATTTGGAGGAACACAGTTATTCCCGTAACAGTAGTTCAATCTTGTAAAGCTCATCCTCTCCACCCCCACCCCTATAAAACTCACTCTGGTGTGGAAGCTTCCAGCCTCTCTTTTATAAAAAGACCAATTGTTAACTGTCGTGGATTCCCATCTCTACTCTGTCTCCTCTTTGCACACCCTCCCCTTTCTCCTGCTCAAGTCCAGTTTTTTGCTGTTGTTTAGTCACCCAGTTGTGTATGATTCTTTGTGGCCCCATGGACTGCAGCATACCAGGATTCCCTGTCCTTCACTGTCTCTCAGAGCTTGCTCAAACGTATGTTCATTGAGTCGGTGATGCCATCCAACCATCTCATCCTCTGTCACCCGCTTCTCCTTTTCTCAATCTTTCCCAGCATCAGGGTCTTTTCCAGTGAGTCAGCTCTTCCCATCAGGTGGCCAGAGTTTTGGAGCTTTAGCATCAGTCCTTCAATGAATATTAAGGGTTAATTTCCTTTAGGATTGACTGGTTTGATCCCCTTGCTGTGGAAGGGACTCCCAGAGGTCTTCTCCAGCACCACAGTTTGAAAGCGTCAATTCTTCAATACTCAGTCTTGTTTATGATCCAACACTCTCATCTGTACAAGTGCAGTTAGAATCTAACTGATCCCCGTGCCCTCCCTCCAGTTTGTTTCCCACACAATGTTCAGAGTGATCTGATACACAATCCTGTTACTATCCTGTTTGATATCCTTCAGTGGTTTGCCATTTTCTAAGAGAAAATCTAAACTCATTAGTATAGCTTCTCATAGTCTATCCCCACTTACTTTCCTATATTCCTCCCAGATTTGCCCCTTGAGTGTTGATCATGAACTGTTGATGCTTGTCAAAGGTGCTGGGCTCTGCACATGCTTCTCTGCCAGGAGCATCCTCCCTTCCCTTACACACATTGATGAAGGCAAGTTCTGTGATGTCTTCACAGCCTTGATCAGCTGCCTCCTGCTCTTTTCCCAACATCTGCAGTTGATTACAGACTCTTTATGATGCCATATTGTACTTCTCATCCTACACCACAGTTCTTTACTTGCTTCTCTAATTTTGATTAGAGTGAGAGAAATGAGGTCGAGAACTGTGTTTAATGTTGTATTCTAGTGTTTAGCCTGACATTTAAGTGCTTAATCAATAAGAAGGTAAAATATGTACAAAAAATGTTAGATTTAGCTTGAAGGTAGCATGGCAACCCACTCCAGTATTCTTGCATGGAGACAGAGGAGCCTGGTGGCCTGCAGCCTATAGGGTGGCACAGAGTCAGAAATGACTGAAGCAACTTAGTAGGTACAGGTGTAGCTTATATTTCACGTAGTGTGAATGAAGGTGATTTATTGTTCATTGCTTAAAACCTGGTATAAATTACTTTGAATTCTCATGCTCTCATTAACCTCACACAGAGAACCCCCTGACTTCATCCAGTCAGTAGTCATCAAGGTGACTAGATGATAATGATGATAACTGGGTACAAAGTGACAAGTATGCTTCAGAACAAGTAGAACCGAATAACCTGTTAGTAGTAGGTCGGATGCACTCTGCCTGGAAGGGCTCCCCTGTCCACCCCATACCCATGCACACAGTGCTTTCCTCTGAACAGGACTGCGCTCCTGGACTCCGTAGGAGGCCGAGGTGATACTCTGCAGTGCCCTTTGGTCACTGCAGGCAATCTACTCGTGCTCCCTGTGGGAAGGATGTGAGAATGGCAGCCTGCTTTGGAAATATAATAACATAAACATCTAAAGCTTCATTGTCCAATTATGGTAGCCACTGGCCATATGGCCATTTATTCATATTTAAATTTGAAAAAACTAAAATAAAAATGTAATTCCTCAATTATGCTAACCATATTTCAGGTATTCACTAGACACCTGTGGCTAGTGGTTACCATATTGAATAGCACAGATTGTAGAACATTTCCATCGTCACAGAAAGTTCTGTTGTTCTACGTGGCTCTAAGCCTTAGATCATAACTTTTTGTTGGCCATTTACTTCCGTATGTGACAATGATCATAAGTCCCATTTAGTGTGCACTCATGTGTTAGACTCCATAAAATCTCAAGTTGAGCATGTGGAAATGGAGGCTCAGTGAATTAAGTAAACTGCCCAGGATCCCCAAATTAGAGAGTAAAGATTGAAGGCAGGAAGAGAAGGGGACAATCAGAGGACGAGATGGTTGGATGGCATCACCGACTCAATGAACATAAGTTTGAGCAAGCTCTGAGAGATGGTGAAGGACAGGGAATCCTGGTGTGCTGCAGTCCATGGGGTTGCAATGAGGTGGACACAACTGAGAGACTGAACAACAAGTGTTAGAATAATAATAAAAAAAATCAGTCTTAAGAATTACTAGTTTAATAAGTACAAAATGGTCTTTCACAACAACTTCAACTTGCATTCAGCCACTGTGAAATTGAATAGTTCAAAGCTGATCCTAGAGAGACAGTCTTATGCTCAGCTGGTTTCAGGTTGCCACTACTCACCTTTTCTGGGTCCCCAGTGCCTTGAGGCAGCTGAGTCTTCCACTGAGGGGCTCCCAACCATGAGCAGCTCTTCTTGGAGAAGCAGAAGTCTGTCCAGCTGCCAGACTCAAGAGAATGTGGAGGCAGTCTCCATCCTGACATATCTCATTTAGAAGGAAAGTTTTGAGCTTTTTGTTCCTCCTCCTTTTCTAGATCCAAATCATGTTTAACTGGGGCTAAGAGTAGGTAGGACTCTGAGAGAGCCTAGTCTGCCAAAGAAAAGATGATCTGGTTGAACAAGAAAAGAACCTTGAAGGTCTTAAGTATGTCAATTTTTCATTTGTTTTTCTATGTGACTTACAGAACTCCTGATCAGGGGAGATTATTGTAGCCCTCTTAGAGAAATAGACAAATATTTCTAAAGAAGGGGACAAAGAAAATACCTTGACATTGAGATATGAAGGTGACTGAACACTAATGAAATAACGAAATGTACATAAAATACCAATCATAGAACAGCAGTTTTCACAGATGGTGTCAAAATAATGAGGGGCCTTTAGCTGCTAAAGCAAAGGTGAGATTTATCTGAAAATCAATTCTGTTTCAGCATAGTTGGGCTCCTAAAGAAAATCAAAGACAGACTGAGGAAATGGAGTCCATGGGAAGTGGATTCTGGGCCTCATAGGTGACAGAGGATGACAGGTGATGGGACTCTTCTCACACTGTCAGATCCTGAGGATAAATGGCTTTGTCTTGGTGGTCCATTCCGATTGATTGAAAGGGACTGCCTGGAGAGTGGGGAGAGAATGTGGTGTCCACAGATTCCTAAAGGGAAGTGGAGTACACTTGTCAGATACAGAGTAATTAGTTATCTGCTGCTGTGTAACAAGTTACCCCCAAACTTAGCTGCTTCAGACAACAAACATTTATGATCTGTGTTACTCTGAGTCAAGAAACTGGATGTGGCTTAGCTGGGTCCTCTGTCTTAAGGTGTCTCACAGGTCACAGTCATCTCAAAGTTCTAATGGGGAGGAGGTACTTCCAAGGTGACTCACCTTGCTGGCTTTTGGCTAGAGATAGCAGTTCCTGACCACGTGGACCCCGCCGTGGGCCTGTGGGCATCCACCAAAGAGAGCAAGAGAGGACACGAAACAGGAAAGCCTCGGTCTGTTTGTAACCTAGTCTTGGAAGTGACATCACACCATTTTGCCACATTCTTTTCATCAGGAGGATGTCTCCTGGTCTAGCCACACTCAAGGAGTAGGGGGATCCCGGGAAGCCATCTGAGAGCCTGTCTGAGGCATATCGTGGTGGGAGGGCAGGCTATTGAGCATGTTACAGAAATACATTTGTGTTCCTGGTAATAAATTTTAAAATGTAACAGTGCCATGTGTCGTCCCATACTGCCTATAAAAATAACACAAATGCCATAATGAAACTCGGAAAAACCCCGACAGTTCCCTAAGGTTTAATCAGATTGCTTTTTGTGATGACATCGTGAGCCTGGAAGTTTTGACAAAGTGTGTAGGAGGTCAGTAACTTTGGCACATGGATCTCTTTGCTCCAAAGACCAGGAGCCTGTGCTGGCATGAAAGGAAGGTGTTCAGCCAGAGGGAAGCATTGACTACACTGACATTTTGGAAGGGAGGAGACAAAGGGCAGTCAGGGAAATGGGATAAAGTCTAAATGAGGTGGGAGAGTACACCAAAGACCATGGAAACCTGTTTTGAATTTTTACTTAGGGTCGGTCCTATCCTTCCCTATTAGAAAGCAAAAGATCCAGGTGTTCTCTCTCCTCTCTCAGCCCCTTTTCCCTCCCTTCTTATGACTGAAGCACTGAAACCTTGAGAGGAGATAAGGCAGCAGCACGGGGCTAGTTCTGTTGACACCTCACAGGGACATCCCTTTAATGGAAGAATGATTGAGTATCACTCGCCTGTGTGGCCTCACCCAACAGGCATGAACAAGAATCTGAGATTCTCCAGTGCCCTGCTATGCGCGTGCACACACACACACACACACACACACACACACACACACACACACACACACACACACACACACACACACACACACACACACACACACACACACACACACACACACACACACACACACACACACACACACACAATGATCTTGCCAACTAATTAGCTGTTGAGTCTGTTGGCTACACTTGATTTGGAAAAACAAGAGCCTGATGGGGAATTTCTAACACAATAATTGATCTCTCAGGCTGGGAGGGGCAAGGGGAGGGACTGGGTGCTGCCAAGCCCCAAGCCACGTGCTATATAGCTTAGCGCGCTGCAAAGCCACATCTCCTGCCTTCATCTCGGGCCTCCCCAAGTCAGATGTTTCTGCACCACCATTTACAGAGCCCTGAGTGCTGAGGCAAAACCCTTTGGATCAGAGTGACATTGTCTGTTACCAGACAGAGCTCTAGCACTCCCTGGCCATTTTTGTTCACGTGTTTAAACACAGTGTCAGCCTACGGACAATATACATAGCCTTTGTTTAGACTACAGGGTCTGCAGGATCCTTATCTTTGCAAAAGTATCAGCCCCAGCTCCCTGATCTTCGCATCCAGTCGACAAATTTTGGTCATGTCCAGTTTGCATGCACCGGTAGGGGCCAGGAAAGAACAGCCTTCCAGAATACGTGCTCTGAACCACAGGGGACAGAGCAATGTATCTCCTACCCTGGGTGCTCCTCACCACCCTGCTCTGAGGTGGGAGGCGTACTCAGTGGCTTTCCAGCTCACATGTTCCAGTATCTATTCCCAGCTTTGCCGTGATCTCTGAAAGAAGCAGAGAGGAGATGTGTTTTGGCCCTGAGAGGCTCATTGAGGGGGCTAGAGAAACCCAGTGTTGGCAGAAGCAATGTAAAGATGAGGTGACTCTTCCCCTGATCCCCTCCAGCAGACCTGAATTCTTTTTTTCTTAATTTTCCACACTGTACATTGCATATCCATGACTTATTTTGCAACTGGAAGTTTGTATCTCTTAATCTCCCTCACCTATTTCTCTCCTTCCCCCAACCCCCTGGATTCTCATTTCATCTCTTACACTGTGTGGCTTTGGGTGAATGACATGTACTCAGAACCTTATTGCTTTTCTGTGAAATGTGTATGAGGTTATCGTCAGTGTTGATGAAGGACTGTTTACAAAGTGCCCCGCACAGAACCAGTGCAGTCACCTTCTTCCTCTTTCCCCAGCAGATAGCAAGATTGTCAGTCATTTGTGGGTTCAATCCTGTATCCTAATCTCTTCTCTCTCTCTCTTTCACCATTAAGCACCTTTCAGGATATTAACAGTTCCCATTTGCCTGGAAGAGCTCATGTATATTGTTGTTTAGTCACTAAGCAGTGTCCAACTCTTTGTGACCCTGCGGATTGTAGCATGCCAGGCTTCCCTGCCCTTCAGTATCTTCCAGAGCTGGCTCAAACTCATGTCCACTGAGTCAGTGATGCCATCCAACCATCTCATCCTCTGTCACTCCTTTCTCCTCCTGCCCTCAATCTTTCCCAGCATCAGGGTCTTTTCCAGTGAGTTGACTCTTCGCCTCAGGTGACCAAAGTATTGGAGCTTTAGCACCGCTCCTTCCAGTGAATATTCAGGGTTGATTCAGGATTGAATATTTAGGATTGATATAAACTGGATGAAGAAAAGCGCCCACTGGCTGTGTAACTCTGTTAGAAGTTGTCAGGACTGTCAAGAAAGAGGAGCTCAAGTTTAAAAAAAACCAAATACTGGGAAGGATTGTACCATCATATTAGTGAGGCAGACAAGGAGGCTCCATTAACTCCTGGATTATTAATGGCAGTGGCCTGCCAGAATTTAACTGAATGGAAGAGAACCCAGAAGATCAAGAAGCCAGAGATCAAGTCCAGAGAGGAGCTTTTGGGGATTCCCTAGCAAGGGTGATAGAGCCCCAGGCAAAATGGGAGACTAAAAGTAAAGCTGAAGACTAAAAGAATCTTGGTCACTATTATTTGTTATGATCCGATTGTTGCCCTGCCTGCATGGTTATGTTACTTCTTACAGTTGTCTCTGACTTGGGCATTATTAATTTCATTTTGTAAAGAAGGCTCATAGAAGTGAGGACTTATCCAGAGTCACGCAGCCAGTGAGTAACCAGCACTCAACCTGGGAACTTGGGAATTTCATTTTGGTGCTGCTTCTGTTAAATCCACTGTCATAAACTTAATCAGACTGTCTAGGGCACTGGAAATCTGGTTGAAGGACAGAGAAGCGCCTCCATACTGTAGCAGCCAACTAGAACTAGAGAGTGGAGTAGTACTTTGTGGTCCAGGGTATGTTCCTTTGTCTCTTTCCCAGAATTATGACTGGTTGCAAAGAATGGGAAGGATCCAAGCTGTATTGGGAATGAAGAGGCAACCTTGGCCATGGGGTTTGGAGCAGGTGGTTACTTGCTGTCTGGTCAGCGCTGGTGATACCGAGAGTGTCCATTGCAGAACAGAAACAGGATGTTTATTGTTTAACTGACAACATCCAAAAGCAGGACTGATACCGCAGGTGAGGGATTTTATGTTGTTTAGGTTTAAAGTAGCACTGCAGTTGCTATAAAATCAACCAGAAAATAAAAATCAGCCTAATTTCTCTTTCTAAAACATGGTTGTAACTCTGAAGACCAGTCTTTTCTATTGTTATAAGGAGACATAGGCCATTAAATGTTGTTTTTTCTTAAAGGCTTCTTAAATTAAATATGGTCATAATAGTAACAAAGTACCATTATCTGTTGAATGCTTGTTATGTGCAAGAACAGTTCCAGGGTTTTATATTCACTCATTTCTTCTCAAATGATGCCTGAAGAAATTATTTCACCACTGAAAAATATTGAGACCAGAAAGTGATACACTTTGCCAAAGGCCACATGGCTAGATTCAGAGATAAGATCCCAGCCTAGTCGGTCTGATTTCAGAGCTTGGTACTCTTCACCACTCTGCTGTAATGGATTTTATATGAAAATTGAAGCAGCAAAATCAATCAATGTGCAAGACAGACTTGAAAAACATCTTAATGCTTTAACCATAATTACATGAAAACCTACAGCAATATGTTACTGCCAGCGGAGGTTTTCTCTCTCTGAATGTGTAACTTGTCAGATAAAATTTCCAAGGCAGCAAGGCCCCCAGCATTCTGACTTTATCTGTTTCCATCTCTTCAAAAACTCCAGGGAGGTTTGCTGCTATTGAAACTAGGATTTTCTTCTTAGGCGCTGCAGCTGGAATTGTAGCTTGGAGCTTCAGAAAGGAATCTAGTGAAGCAACAAGTTGTATCTCTAAGCTCTAAATAAACTAAGACCTTTATTAAAACATCCATTTGTCCAGTGAAATGGAAGAAAGTTGAGAAGGCTAAGTGCCATCTTAAAGCGAGATCCACGGACAAATAAACCTTAACCACTACTATGTAGAAGGCTTGTCAGCATTTTGTATCCATTTTGCTCTCATCCTGGCTCAGATGCAATGAATTCCACCAGCTTTTTCCAACTCTGTTAGTTGTTACCTTTAACTGTTTGGGAATTTTTAATATATTCCTCCTCTAGAGCCATCTCCCCGTAAAAGTCTGGCATTACATGTGTAGATAGCGAGAACATCTGTTTCCATGATTGCCTGGGTGAGAAAATCCTGTATATCGATTACTTGTCCATGAAAAAGCAGAAATCTAAAGAGGGACATATGACAATTCTGTAGGTTTAATGCAAAAGTCTGTAGCTTTAATGGTACTGTATTGAGTGACAATTTAGCCTCCCTAAGAGTATACATCTGTATGCAAATGTTGATGATGCCATTATACTGCAAAGTTGTTATATCCATACTTGGAAAATAAGCAGGAGGTATTGCATTATCTTTGTGTTTCTGCAATAGTCAACACACAGATTTCAGTTTGACTTTTTTTTTTTAATCAAAAGACAAAGCAACAGGGATTTTAAAAAATAGAATATTTCTGTACTTGGCTGCACCAGGTCTTAGTTGTGGCATGCAGGGTCTTTAGTTGTGGCACATGAACCCTTAGCTGTGGCATGTGGGATCTATTTCCCTGACCAGGGATCAAACCCAGGCCCGCTGCTTTGGGAGTGCGGAGTCTTAGCCACTGGACCACCAGGAAAATCCCAAGGATGTTGTTTTTAAGGGAAGTATTGGCTTCAGAAGGGCAAACATGGAATTGATGCTCACACACACAAAGGAACTGAGATGCACAGCAGTGAGCAACCCTTGAACTCAGCTGAAGAGTCACAGCATGTTAGACGTGGGCTTTCTTTTGCCATGGATTCTTTCCGAGGCTCCATAGGTAGACATGGACTCGTGTTGAGCTAGGAGTTGCTGGGTTCTTGTCAGGCTTGGAGGATGAAATCGCCCTTGAAAATTGGCAGCCACTCAAAACCTGAACAGGCATAGTGGGAGTTCAAGTAAGGCTGGAGGACATCCCGCTGGTCTGTCCCTTTAGTTCTTTCTAAGGTGGGGGCTCACTTGGCAAAGTCCTGTGAATGAGAATGGAGGAGAGAAAACCATGGCTCCTGACATCAATGAGCTTCCAGTAAAGAGAAGACTTGAAGGCTAAGAAACAAGGAGTAACACAGTTGTTGGACACTTTTAAACCAGAGTAACCAGACAGCTTTCCTGTCTCATTCTGACCTCAGTGGATAACAGATGATCACCATCTTCCATATATCAATCCTTCCCATACTTGCAGATGGATAATAAATTTCCTTTCTGTTTGGAATTCCCAAGGCTAAATAACTCTAATAAAACCTGAAGAATTGACCTCACAGAATGCCAAGAGAATTAACTAGTTAACAGGCCCTGACTGTGGATAGACAGAGCAGGCTGGCACATAACAGAGGAGGTTTTTAGAAAATTTGGAAAGAGATGGCAGTTGAGGCACCTGCTCCTAAGAATGTTGAAACCAGCCTGCTGCTCCATTGCATGTCACATTGGCCTTTTCTTTCCACTGACTTTCCCGTCCAGTGGCCTGGCTGAACAAGTAAAAACTAGAAATTAGACGATGAACTCTATTGCATAACAGGCTGAGTTGAAGACCCTGGGCCACTAAGCTCATCATTCATTCATGAGGCATTTCCTGGGCACTTTTTCTGTGCACAGTCTTGTTCTCAGCATACAGATGAATCAGAGAATCGGACATAGTCCACATCTTCAGGGATCTTATAGCCAGCAAAAGGAGGCAGACAAAACTGCAATTAGGGTACAAGGTAATAATTATGCAGCAAGTACTATGGAAACAGGATGGTGGTCCTTTCCAGATTGGAAGATGTGTCTTCCAAGTCTCAGAAGATGGGCAGTATCATGGGGATAGGTGTTCTAGACTGAAAGAACAGCGTGTGCAGAGGCTCAGAGGTGAGAGGAGAGCATGGCACTTCAGTAGTCACTCCAGAGGACTGAAGTTTAGCATTGAGGGAGGGACAGAGGGTGCAGGGGTGGGGACTGAAGCTGTAGAGAAGAGGGGAGAGCCAGATTAGGAGGGGGCGTCTGAAAGTTACAGGGAAACCAGTGGAGAGATTTAACTAATGGAGTGAACTCCTCAGATAGGCTTTCTGGGGATGTTGCTGTCAAGAGCATGGAGGTTTGGGGGAGGGCAGTGAAATAGAAGGCCAGGCTTGGTAAGGAAGCTATTGTGATCCTCAGGACCTAAACCAAGGTAGGAGCAGTGGGAATGGAGAAGAGAGGAGGAAGAAAGTATATTCTAACTGGATATATGAGAAGGAGAAGCTGTGGATGACTTCCAGTTTCCTGCCATGGGCATGCGGATGCACGCATGTCCCTGCACACCCATACAGGAAGTGCAGAAGGAGCAAGGTTGGGGAAGGAAGGGTAATGAGAGGCTTTGGATGAATTGACTTGTTCATCAGGGACATCCAAATGGAGATGATCATTTTATTGATGCTAACATAGGGGCCTGGGCACAGATAGGAGAGACTGAGGAGTTGTAAGTGAAGGTGATATGAGTTGAAACCAGTGACTTGAATGGAGTCACTTGGTAAATAGCATGAGCAGACAGAAGCCTGAGAAGCCCCCACCTCTCTAGGCAGGAGTGAGGCTGAATAAGAGGTGAGATGATGGGAATGCACTGGGAGGGTCACATGGTGCCATAGAAGCCAAAAGAGAAAACATTTCAAGAAAAATGTAGAGATTTGCAGTGCCCCTGGCCTCATAGAACTCAGCAGTGGCCACAGGACTGGAAAAGGTCAGTTTTCATTCCAATCCCAAAGAAACGCAATGCCAAAGAATGCTCAAACTATCGCACAATTGCTTTTGAACTGTGGTGTTGAAGACTCTTGGGAGTCCCTTGGACTGCAAGGAGATCAGTCCTGGGTGTTCATTGGAAGGACTGATGCTGAAGCTGAAACTCCAATACTTTGGCCACCTCATGTGAAGAGTTGACTTGTTGGAAAAGACCCTGATGCTGGGAGGGATTGGGGGGGGCAGGAGGAGAAGGGGACGACAGAGGATGAGATAGCTGGATGGCATCACTGACTCGATGGATATGAGTTTGAGTAAGCTCCGGGAGTTGGTGATGGACAGGGAGGCCTGGAGTACTGCCGATTCATGGGGTCGCAAAGAGTCGGACATGACTGAGTGACTGAACTGAACTGAACTGGCCTCATAGACAGGTAAAAAGAGACAATCAGAAAAGATCCCACAGATATAACAAACTAGAGGTTACTGGAGACCTACAGTGAAAGAAGCTGGCCATAGGAGCAGAGAGAATATCACACATCATCAAATAAATGGAGGAAGCTTTGTCACATTGGCACATTTGTCACATGGGACAGACCCCAGGAATCCTAGTCTCTTGATGTTGGTTCTAGACAAAAGTATTAGGCACAACTGTCTACCTTGTTAAACAAAGAGCAGCAAAAATACTTTATTGCCTATTTATTTGCACATAATGCCATGTTAAACAGAAGAGAGGGAGAATTAAGCACAGTTTATGCTTTCATGGAGCTCACATCCTCTAGTGCATAAGTATCAAGAGCTAAAATTGGGTAAATCGACCAAAAATAATCTTCTTTTAATGGATATTTCTGCAGAGTTGTGTTCCTACTGAATTTCCAATCACAAGATACTTTAAATACTGCCAGAGGAGACAGTTCTGTATTCTATTTGTAAATAACTGTAATCCAATCTTGATAATTTATGATCGTGTTTAACCCTCACTTTCAGTAAGACCTTTCTCATATCTCATTTTAGTCTTTTCTTCCATATCTTCAGAGCTTTCCTGTCTCATTCTGACCTCAGTGGATAACAGATGATCACCATCTTCCATACATCAATCCTTCCCATACTTGCAGATGGATAATAAATTTCCTTTCTGTTTGGAATTCCCAAGGCTAAATAACTCTAATAAAACCTGAAGAATTGATCCCACAGAATGCCAAGAGAATTAACTAGTTTACAGGCCCTAGCTGTGGGTAGACAGAGCAGGCTAGCACATAACAGGAGGTTTTTAATTTGGAAAGAGAAGTGTGTAAATTTGTATTACATCTTTCAGTGGGTTTTTATCTTCTCTTTTGATGCTGCACCTGTGACTTTTCTCCCTCATTTGTGTGAATGGGCTCCCAAGAAATTTGGATTCAATGACTGCTGAGATGCTACTCCTCCAAACATGCTATGGTTCTGCGTAGGTGGTTTTTACTCCCTGTATCTTGGTTTGGAGGGATATTTGCACAGAGAACCTGATCTTCCATGCAGGGAAGAGGGAGGTCATGAGCACTTTCTTAGCATTTTGCTGTTGCTGGTATGGTCTGCTCTGTACCGACGGAGTCAGTCAAATCATCAGAGCTACAGGTAGTTGTAACCATGGCTTAGTAGGTAAATCCTGCAGTGCAAGAGATGCAAGAGACATAAGTTCAGTCTCTGGGTGGAGAAGATCCCCTGGAGAAGGAAATGACAGCCCATTCCAGTATTCTTGCTGGGATAATCCCATGGGCAGAGGAGCCTGGTGGGCTACAGTCCATGAGGTTGCAGAGTCGGACACGACTGAGCATGAGATTGTCTTGTCTTGTGGGATAAAATAGGGGCCTTTCTGTATCATTGATCTGCTTAATAAAGAAGAAAGCTAATACAATAATTATAATACTGTAAATCACCTATATTTCCATTTTTCTTCAGAAATATACTTAATCCCTTCTAATATCTTGTATTCATTCATTCATTTGTTATTTTTAATTGACATATAGTTGATTTATAATGTCATGTTAATTTCAGATGGACAGCACAGTTATGTATACATATATATGCACATTCCCCTTCTGAATCTTTTCCCATATAGGTCATTACAAAATATTGAGTAGAGCTCCCTTTGCTATACAGGAAGTCCTCATTGGTTAACTGTTCTATGTGTGGTAATGTGTATATATTAATTCCAGTCTCCTAATTTCCCAATCACCTATACTTCAATTTTTAAAAAATTAAAAAATGAATAAAAGCAATGTATAGTGCTACTTAACTCTTAAGTCAACTCAAGGATATACAATCTAAAATTATTAAAGGAAAGGTTCTTATCCCTAGGACCATAAATATTACAGTGACTAAAATTCTGCTTATGTTCAACACATGCATAGCCACCTATAGATGAGCTGTGATTTCAGAAGTTTGTTTGAAATACGTCTACTTCTAAGCTACTCAAATTATATAACATTGTGTGATCCCAACCATAAACATACCCCACCTCTAGGAAAGAAGAGTAACATTGCTTTCTCTATTTCCAGGTAGAAACTACAAGACGAAGAAGCAGATGGATACCTGTTAGCTTTGGGACATCATTTAGCTATTCTGCCTCTCTTCCCAAATCAGCCACTGGGCAACTCTGAACATTTCCCTTATCCATTTTGAGGCTTGTTTGTCCCTAGCTACAAAACTCTTCAGTTTCTTTACGGAATGTAAAGAGCATTATTAATTCAGAATGGTTTTACTTACTCTTCTCTCAAGTTATCAGAAATTCATTCCTACTTGTCCAGGAGGGGTTTGGGAGTGTATTGGGAAAAAAAGAGGAAGGATGCACAGGTTTCATGGCATAGATAATTTCAGGTTCACTGAGAACAGTCAATAAGTAGTCGCTGACTGGTTGGCTAGCTTTCTGTTTTAAACTTCTCAGCCCATTGTTACTTTATGAGTCACTGGTGTTGGAGGTGTCTGCAAGATGTTAGTTTCTCCTGGTGATTCACTTATAGCTGACAGATCATCTTCCTATCCCCTGTACTTAGGAAAAGATGTCTCATAAGGCAATATTATAAATGCCTAGCAAAAAAAAGAGAAAAAGGGCATCAGACTGTGTTCTAGAGGAACATACCTGATGAGGTATGTTCTAGAGAGCCCCTTGGACTTCAAGGAGATCAAACCAGTCAGTCCTAAAGGAAATCAGTCCTGAATATTCATTGGAAGGACTGATGCTGAAACTGAAACTCCAGTACTTTGGCCACCCAATGTGAAGAACTGACTCATTGGAAAAGACCCTGATGCTGGGAAAGATTGAAGGCGGGAGGAGAAGAGGCTGACAGAGGGTGAGATGGTTGAATGGCATCACTGACTTGATGGACATGGGTTTGAGCAAGCTTCGGATGTTGGTGACGGACAGGGAAGCCTGGCATGCAGCAGTCCATGGGGTCGCAAAGAGTCGGACATGACTGAGCAACTGAACTGAACTGAACCTGATGAGGGGCCTGCACCATGACAGATGACTGGAGGGCCTCAGGTCAACTGTGGCCTAGCTTTTGTAT
Organism: Cervus elaphus; assembly: GCF_910594005.1. NCBI lineage: Eukaryota > Metazoa > Chordata > Mammalia > Artiodactyla > Cervidae > Cervus > Cervus elaphus. The sequence continues at coordinate 71,351,346 of NC_057826.1, forward strand.
CCTTGATTAAAAGGAAATGAGGATACTTGCTTTCCTCCAGGATTTTCCTTGTATTGCATCCAGAACTCACTCATTTTCCCCTGAGATTCCCTATCTGTATCATGGTATCTGCCAGTCTTCTCTGACTTCCCCAGTTGTCACTTCTGACCTGAGTCTGGAAAGGAGTTCTCCATTCTCACTGTGCATGGTCACCTGGTGAGACCCGCACCCAGTGTCCCTCCCCAGAGATTGCCATTATTTGGCTCAGGATGGGGCCCTGGTGTCAGCATCTTTTAAAAGTGCTCCAAAAAAAAAAAAAAAAAAAAGTGCTCCAGGTGATTCTCATGTCTCCATGGTCACTGCTTTGCAGCAGAGACAGGTTTGGTTATTTCCTGTTGACTCATCGAAACGAGAGAAATTGGGGAAAAAATAATATAGAATAAAAATGAGTTACTTCTTTTCATTCTCATGCAGACAGGCTAGGCTTTGAGCCCTGGATATCTGGGACTGACTTTGGTCCTGAGGACTTTTATTTTCCAGAGTCTCTCAGAGGTGAAAATTGGAATGGTCCTAGTAGGGGATGGGAGAAGGCAATGGCAACCCACTCCAGTGTTCTTGCCTGGAGAATCCCAGGGACGGCGGAGCCTGGTGGACTGCCGTCTGTGGGGTCTCACAGAGTCAGACACGACTGATGTGACTTAGCAGCAGCAGCAGCAGTAGGGGATGGGTCCTGAGGCTTGGACAGGGTGAGGCAAAGTTGCCAGACCTGGCAAAGCCTTGCTTTTGGAGGCTGGAGGAAAGAACTTGGCAGGGGCTTCATAGGTAGCAAAGATCTGCAGCCCTGCCCATGTACTACCCAGGAGATGGTAGGGTGATGGGGCTCAAGATGCTGATCCTGAAGCACCAAGACTTGAGGACCACAGTCTCTATGTCTAAGAAGGGCAAAGAACTACTGGATCCCTGCCAGCAAATGGACCACACAGGCTTGGAAAATGGGTATCTTGACAGCAATTTGATGGACCAAGGACTAGCTGCTTTGCTCCAAATTTTATGGACTGTATAAATCTCCTGAGATTGTTATATAGCTCTGGGGAAGGGAAAGTTTCCCTGAACATGACTGAGTTTGAAATCATTGCAAGTCAAGACTCGGAGCCAGACGTTACTATTTTTAGAAAAAAAGGCAATATGGCATTATTTTTCACCTGAGATATGGAGTAAATTCTGTATAACAAAAAGAATCAAGCAATCAAATAACCCAATTTCATATGCTTTTAATTTTATTGGGTTTTCATTAGATTTGGGTTTGGCCAAGAATTCTGAGGACTTTTGCTAATTCTGAGGTCACTTGCATTTTCTAAGCCTATTCATAGAATGTAGTACACTCTGAAATTTTAAAAAAAAAAAATTCTTAGGTTCAGGCAGGATTTACGGATGGCAGTGTGGTAGTGATCTAGTAAACAGAGTGCCTGAAGAACCATGGACAGAGGTTCATAATGTTGTACAGGAGGCAGCAAGCAAAACCATCCCAAGGAAAAATAAATGCAAGAAGGCAAAGTGGTTGTCTGAGTAGGCTTTACAAATAGCTGAGGAAAGAAGAGGAGCGAAAAGCAAGGGAGAAAGGGAAAGTTACACTCAACTAAATGCAAAGTTTTAGCAAGGAGAAGCAAGAAGGCCTTCTTCAGTGGACAATGTAAAGAAATAGAGGTAAACAGCAGAAGGGGAAAGACTAGAGATCTCCCCAAGAAAATTGGAACTATCAAAGGAATATTTCATCCAAAGATGGGTACAATAAAAGACAGAAATGGTAAAGACCTAATAGAAACAGAAAAGATCAAGAAGAGATGGCAAGCATACACAGAGGAACTATGCAAAAAACATCTTAATGACCCAGATAATCACAATGATGTGGTCACTCACCCAGAGCCAGACATTCTGAAGTGTGAAATCAAGTGGGTCTTAGAAAACACTGCTGCCAATAAAGCTAGTGGTGCTGATGGAATTCCAGCAGAGCTATTTAAAATCCTAAAAGATGATGCTGTTAAAGTGCTGCACTCAATATATCAATATATGAATTTGGAAAACCGAGCAGTGGCCACAGGACTGGAAAAGGTCAGTCTTCATCCCAGTTCCCAAGAAGGACAGTACTAAAGAATTCTCAAACTACTAACAGTTGCATTCATCTCCCATGCTGGTAAGGTTATGCTCAAAATTATGCCTGCTAGGCTTCAGCAGTACATGAACTGCCAGATATATAAGCTGGGTTTAGAAAAGACAAAGAAACCAGAGATCAAATTGCCAACATTCGCTGGATCATAGAGAAAGCAAGAGAATTCCAGAAAATCATCTACCTCTGTTTCATCGACTACACTAAAACCTTTGACTATGTGGATCATAACAAACTGTGGAAAACTCTTAGAGATGGGAATAGCAGACCACCTTACCTGTCTCCTGAGAAAGCTGTATGTAGGTCAAGAAGCAACAGTTAGAACCTTGTGTGGAAAAGCTGACTGGCTCAAAATTGAGAAAGGAGTACGGCAACACCTTTTATTGTCACCCTATTTAACTTATACGCAGAGCACATCATGCAAAATGCTGGGCTGGATGAGTTACAAGCTGGAATCAAGATTGCTGGGAGAAATAACAGCCTCAGATATGCATATAATACCACTTTAATGGCAGAAAGTTAAGAGGAACTAAAGAGCCTCTTGATGAGGATGAACGAGGAGAGTGAAAAGACCAGCTTAAAACTCAACATTCAGAAAACTAAGATTCTGGCTTCTGGTCCAATCACTTCATGGTAGGTAGAAGGGGGATAGAAGGAAGAGGTGACAGATTTCCTCTTCTCGGGCTCTAAGATCACTGAGAATGGTTACTGCAGCCATGAAATTAGAAGACAGTAGCTTCTTGGCAGGAAAGCTATGACAAAACTAGACAGTGTGTTAAAAAGCAAAGACATCACTTTGCTGACAAAGATCCATATACTCAAGGCTATCGTTTTTCCAGTAGTCATGTACAGATGTGAGAGCTGGACCATAAAGAAGGTGAACCACCAAAGAATTGATGCTTTCAAACTATGGCACTGGAGAAGACCCTTGAGAGTCCCTTGGACAGCAAGGAGATCAAACCAGTCAATCTTAAGAGATCAACCCTGAATACTCATTGGAAGGACTGGTGCTAAAGCTCCAGAACTTTGGCCATTTGATGCGAAGAGCCAACTCATTGGAAAAGACCCTGATTCTGGGAAAGCTTGAGGGCAGGAGGAGAAGGGGACGACAGAGATTGAGATGGTTGGATGGCATAGCCAACTCAATGGACATGAATTTGAGCAAACTCTGGGAGTGAAAGGCAGGAAAGCCTGGCATGCTGCAGTTCATGGGGGTCGCAAAGGGTCTGACACAACTTGGCGACTGATCAACAGTATGGTAGTGAATGGCAGGGATGGGTTGTAGGCAAAAAGAATGACCCTGGGGCTTGAAGTTCTATTTGCACTTGACTAAGATAAAGAAACAATTGGGTGTTTATATCTTATTTAGGAAAGAGGAAACTACCCCTTGAATTAAATTCTTCTAGCTATACCACCACCAGCCCTAGTAAGGTGAGAAATTGAACAACAGCATGACATGGTGGGAGTGGTGTCAGTTATTAAATTACTGAAATGCTTTCTTCACCAAGAGGCCTTGGTACAGAAGGAAGGATGTGGGTTTGGAATCACACTGAACAAGATTTAAATCCCTACTCGCTAACTTGGATGCATTTTTGTCTTCTCAGGACCTAGTAGTGCATGGTGTATAATAGGCATTAATGAATACTTCATAAATTAATGAATAATGGATGAACAAAAGCAATAACGTCTGACTCTAGGCCATTACTTACCACTTCTAAGCCTATGCCCAAGTGGCTCTGCCTGTACGATGTGCATACTGATGACTAAGGCAGTGAGGTTCTTGAAATGGTATAAAATATGAAGTTTTTAAACCTGCCCCTGGTGGGTTCTCCTTGTATTTAATTTGCCTACTAGCACATACCTTTCCTCAGTGCTGTGTATTCACTGATGGGTGATGGCAAGATCCTCACTGAATTGAAAGCATCAAGCATGAGAAGTTTTTGCACATAGTAGTCACCTTTTAACCCCAGATTAGACTCTGAGAATGAACCACTGAGTTCTGCTGCAGGAGCTGTGTCCAGGTGGATCCCTGTTAATAGAAACAGGCTTATCTGGGTTCTCATGAGTCCCCTGCTTTTTCATGAGGTGCATCTTATGATCGGGAACAATGTCTGGTTTTGGTGTTCTTGGTCCACAGCTGTTTACTCAGCTCTGACCCACCTTTCTGATCCACCCTTTCTCCCCACCTTCATGATTTTCATTTAACAAGCGTCTATGGCATGTTGGCCATATGGTTATTAATGTGGAATGTGAAAGTGTAAGCTGCTCAGTCGTGTCTGACTCCTTATGACCCCATGAACTGTAGCTCAACAGGCTCCTCTGTCTATGAAATTCTCCAGGCATGAACACTGGAGTGGGTAGCCATACCCTTCTCCAGGGGATCTTCCCAACCCAAGGATCGAACCCAGGTCCCCCACATTGCAGACAGATTCTTTACCATCTAAGCCACCAGGGAATACCATACAAACAAGATGGAGATGAGCAGGATATTATCCTTGCCTGCCAAGCAGAAAAAGATCTGTTAAGGGGGATTTTAACAAGAAATCCAAGATTTACAATATGGAGGAGTCAGTTCTCTGATAGAAACACATACAGGAGCTCAGTCAGGACAGAGAGGATGTCAGGGAGGAGAGAGAAGTATCTCAAACATTCCTGTGTTCTTCTGTCTTACTCAGATTATTCTGGTTCTGAATTGTATCATCGTCTCTGCAAACCACTGCCACCTACAGCCTATTTGAGCCGATCTGTATGAATAGATTGTCATCCACTCGGATTGGGGGCTCCAGGAGGGCAGATGCCTCGCCTTTGTATATACCACTTCATCCCAGGCCATGAAACAGAATCTGGTGCAGCAGTAGGCACACAAGTATTTCTTGCATGACTGAATGAAACTGGACGAAATGGATATATTTTTTAAAGAAACTAGCCCCGGACAGTTGATAGGGTTTTACGCACCATTAAATGATGAAAACACTTCTTTTGCCTTTAAGTGACCTATTTTCAAAGACTTTCCTTCTCAATGTCAGTCCATAAATTTGATTATAGTCTGCTAACTTCATCAAGCATCTTTTTTGAGAAAGGAACAATGTTCCCTAGCTATTAGATTGTGTATGGAAATTTCTAGATGCTTTGTTCTTGCTTTCAGATGCAACCTCTTGTAAGTAAGTTGGTATGCACACAGAGTACATGCTACATGTTGGGTATTTTAGTTTAGTTTGCTTTTTCTACAAATCTTAAAGGGGAAAATTCCAGAGAGTTCACCATCTGAGCACTACCTTATGCCAATAGAGAGAAACTTAATCCTTAGGTTATGTCTAAGAAACGGAAGCAGATGGTACTGTGGCCCACTCCCCCAAGCATAGGGATTGTTAGAAGATCTGATTTAGAATGGGTGAACTGCCACAGGTGAATTACATAGCCCAGGGAGGTGTATTACCTCAGGTCAGAAACCAAAGATCCCAGAATCAGTGCAAAAAGTAAAGGAAACTGACTTAAAGATTAGATCTATTGTAAAAATGTAGGTATCATTGTACATTTCATCAGGGTCTCCCAGTGGTATTGTTGGTAGAGTCAGAATTGGATACTCTTTGTCTCTTTCTAGGGTTTCAAGGTTCATGGTTTCTCAAGATGAAGGTGGCTGGCAAACGCATCAGCAGTTATAATGCAAACACGGGAAATTGAAAAGTGTGCTGTTCAAACTCCCTAGTTATTTTTTTAAAGCTTAAAAACTTTTTATTTTATATTGTCGTATAATTGATTTACAATATTGTGTTGGTTTCAGGTGTACGGCAAAGTGATTTAGCTCCACCTGTACAAATGTGTCTATTCTTTTTCAGGTTCTTTTTCATGATAGGTTATTACAGGATACTGAGTGCTGTACAGTAGGTCCTTATTGATTATCTGTTTTATATATAGTAGTGTGTGTATGTTCATCCCCGTCTCCTAATTTATCCCTTCCCCTCTTTCCCCTTTGGTAACTGTAAGTTTGTTTTCTAAGTTTGTGAGTCTGTTTCTGTTTTGTAAATAAGTTCATTTGTATCATTTGGAGAGGGGATTCCACATATAAGTGGTATCATATGATATTTATCTTTTCTGTCTGACTTCACTTAATATGATAATTTCTAGGTCTATCCATGTTGCTGCAAATGGCATGATTTCATTCTTTTTATTGCTAATATTCCATTCTGTGTATATATATATATATACACACACACACACACCCACCCACCAATATCTATATCTGTATATGTATACACATACCGTACCTTCTATATCCATTCCTCTGTCGGTGGACATTTAAGTTGCTTCCATCTCTTGGCTATTGTAAATAGTGCTCTAGTGAACATAGGGGTGCACGTATAGTTTCCAATTATGGTTTTCTCTGGATATATGCTCAGGAGTGGGATTGCAGAGTCATATGATAATTCCATTTTTAGTTTTTTAAGGAACCTTCCCACTGTTCTGCATGGTGGCTGCACCAATTTACATTCCCACCTTTTTCAAATTAGGTTAAGAGCAATGTTAGATCCAGAGACCTACCTTTCCCTGTTATAACTATTATCAACCCTTGCTCCCTCTTATACATCAAACATCATGATTGCTTTAGTATTCTAGCTTTTTCTACTCACTCTTCACCCCGGCTGATGTGTCTGAAGAAGAAAGAAACCAAAGGGGTATGTGTATGCTCCTGGGTGTGGTCACTCACTTGGCTTGGGGGAGAATATTCAAAATATTTCCCCCAAAGATATGTACAATTTTATTGGAAATTGTGTATGTACAATTTTATTGGGAAAAAAGCAATGTAGTGCAAAAAAGTTATGTACAATTTTACTGGGAAAAAAGCAAACCTTCCTGTGGGGCCTGAAATTGCTTGGTACCAACTCGATCATTATTTTTCTACCCTGTGAGGATCGGAAATTTAAATAAATTGACCATTATTTCTTGGAGAAGATGTCACAGGTCACTGCATTCTTCCATGTCGGCTAGCAGCCTAATCTAACTGAGAGGGAGTGAATTGCATATGGGAACCCTAGTGCCTACTGCTGCTGCTGCCAAGTCGCTTCAGTCGTGTCCGACTCTGTGCGACCCCATAAACGGCAGCCCTCAGGCTTCCCCGTCCCTGGATTCTCCAGGCAAGAACACTGGAGTGGGTTGCCATTTCCCTAGTGCCTGTAGATTTCCCTAATCAACTCAGGGAAGGCTTTCCCTCTTTGCCTTCTTCTCTGCAAGTTCCAAAAGGCCCAAGCCGTGGGGGAGGCTGCATTGACTGTCTCATCAGACTTCAAATTCAGTCTTCTTGGCAGTGGGAAAAGTTGTCAAGAGAAAACAGGACACTCATTCCAGGTCCCTGCCTGCAGGCTGTGGCTTGCTTCTTTTGTTTGTCGGCCCTTAACATAAACCCTTAATCCCAGCCAAGTCTGAGGAATGTTTGGACAATTCCTGTAAAGGAATAAACCACTAGTCTTTTTCTTGGGGCTGAGCACCTACCTTATGGGGCTTCCCAGATGGCTGAGTGGTAAAGAACCCACCAGCCAACACAGAAGACTCAGGAGATGCAGGTTTAATCCCTGGGTTGGGAAGATCCCCTGGAGAAGGAAATGGCAACCCACTCCAGTATTCCTGCCTGGATAATCCCATGGACGGAGGAGCCTGACAGGCTACAGTCTGTGGGGTCACAAAGAGTCAGACAAGACCGAGCGGCTGAGCACACACGCATGTACCTTGTACCAGGCACTGTTTTGCACACTGGAGATACAGTCGTGCCAAAACAGTATCCATGGAGGTTACAGTCTAATGAGGAGGGGATAGATAAGAAACAAACAAGGACATGTTCTTAGGTGGTAAGTGCTAGTGGGGAAGGAAGGCAGATGAAGCAAGGTGGAAAGTGTGGAGTGGGAATGGGGCTGTAATTTTATATTGGGAGGACCTCTATGATAAACTGACATTGAGCAGACACCTAAGGGAAGTGAGGGAAGGAGCCCTGCGGGGAACTGGAGAAGAGCATCCTTGGCAAAGAAAGAGCCAGGGCAAAGGGCGGAAGGGCGGAGCAGGCTTCAAAAATCTAAGCTCCTAGAACCAGGCCAGTGCAGCTGAGACTAAGCAAGCAAAAGAAGAGAGATCACAGGCAAGTGGGCCTGTTCTTAGGACCACAGTAAGAATCCTACCATTTTTCTGATTAAGACAGAAAGCCACTGAAGAGTTTTGGGTAGTGGGGAGATAGGATCTCAGTAAAAAACCTTCCTGTAGCTAGTGTGTAGGGAAGAGATATGAGTGGGAAATAAGTTCAGAGGTGCTTGCAGTAATCATGTCAAGAGGTGATGGCATGACCAGGTGGTGTGGTGAGGAGGATGCAAGCTGGTCCAGTCAGATACATTTTGAAGATAGAATTGGTAGGATTTGTTGCTGGTGTGGAAGTGAGGTGAGGAAAAAAAAGAGGAATTAATTCAAGATTTTTCTTTTGCCTGAGTACCTGAAGAATGGAGTTGCCATGTCCTGAGATAGACCATAGGAGGAACATAAAAGGGACATGATTATGAGTTGAACCTGTTAAGCAATTGGAGATAAAAGAAGTTTAAGCAGGTTATACAGATCTGAGAGTCATTAGTATTAATGACTGGAGCTTCCTTGGCAGCTTCAGTGATAAAGAACCCGCCTGCCAATGCAATAGACAGGGGTTTGATCCCTGTGTCAGGAAGATCCCCTGCAGAAGGAAATGGCAACCCACTCTAGTATTTCTTGCCTGGAAAATCCCATGGACAGAGGAGCCTGGCAGGTTACATACATGCATACATGGGGTTGCAAAGTGTTTGGACACAACTTAGTGACTAAACAATAACAATATTAATGACTACACATGATTTTTAAAGCCATGAAACCAAATGATATCACCAGGGAGGAGAGTTCAGGTAAGGAAAAGAACTCTGAAGAAGAATTGTGGGGGCACAGCTGCAGCATTACAGAGGAGAAGATGAGGCGTGGCCAGCCAAGGAACGTGAGAAGGAGATGCTGTTGAATAGGAGCAACATGCAAGAGAAAGTCTACCCTATGAGCCAAATGATGACTGTATTTTACAAAGGAAGGAGTTATCAACTCTATCAATTTTGTCTCTTGGATCCTGGCATTTCCATTTTATTGCATTGTGCAACAAGCAATGAGTAGTAAGGAACCAGAGATAGTAGCTTAATAATTTTTAAAATGGGATTAAGAATATTTGTAGGTCTCATTGAGCCATTATAGAAGTGAACAGATCACCAGCCCAGGTGGAATGCATGAGACAAGTGCTCGGGCCTGGTGCACTGGGAAGACCCAGAGGAATCGGGTGGAGAGGGAGGTGGGAGGGGGGATCGGGATGGGGAATACGTGTAAATCTATGGCTGATTCATATCAATGTATGACCAAAAAAAAAAAATTAAAAAAAAATAATAATAATTAAAATAATAATAATAATAATAGAAGTGAACCGGACATTACAGAGCCTTATATAACATTCCAACTGTTTCCATGTTGGCATTCTAGACTCTACAAGTAAGGAAATGCAGAAATATCTTCATGATGCAATTTTTATATATAAGTATGTTGTTAATATTACTAGTTTTCAATTGTGAATTCATTAAATTCACAAATATCTGTGCTTTTCTATTCAGTGCCAGACACTGAGGATTCACAGGGAAATGAGAGGTTCCTGCCCCTGAGGAGCTTAGAATCTCAGGAAGCAAATAGTTAAAATGATTGATACCTAGGACACAGTAGACCACCAGTGCTGTTAATCCTTATGAAACAGTCTGTAGATGGTCCTATCATCCCAATAACCCACTTATTTTTCATTTAAGAGATGCTTTGGGGTAAAGCCTTGGAATAAGCTCTCTCACCCGTGTCTGTATATATATTTAGCAGGTAGCTCTAACTGTATCAGTTCCCAAAATAGTGCTGCTGTTCAAGAAGAGTGGCGAGGCCACATATTCCTTTTTAAAGCAATAAATGGTTGTGGATTGTCCTCTGCAGTCCTGTCTGTGCTTAAATGTGGACAATGAAATCTGCTGGACTGCACCCTGTCCCACATGCACCCGCTCACGAGCTTCTCAGTACCAGTGATGTGCACGGCTAACTATAGGGCTGTCATCAACTGCCTAACGATCGACCTTAAATAGGGCTCTCAGCCATTTCATTTTGTCCCAAAGAGTCCTCTGCAAATGACCCAGAGAGAAGAGACGGAACCAGGGTGCCCCCGTCCATCAACTCCGAGATGGCAAACACAGACCTTCTCTGGCCCTGATGCTGGGAGTCGGGGTGTAAGAAAGAAGCAGTAGGAATAGAATAGGCAAGCTCCATTCATTTTCAAGTTCGGGATTTTCTAGCGGGGTATGGGAAGAACTTTGTCAGAGGCAACCTGTGATAATATGACGTCTCAGCCAAGAGAGCCAAAGGCTGTATATTCTTGTTCAGGGACAATCACTCAGCACCACCCAGGCTGGAGCTATGACAGGAATAGCCAGCACTTGTGAACCACATGGCTTGGGGGGTTGCTGATATATGATATACCTTGGATTTTAGTCATTTCCCCCCACTGCTACAAGTTTAGGGATGATGTTCACTCCTTCCATTGTTATAGTCATGGGACACTGAGAGATTTGATTTTTATTTGATGTTAAGTTCTCTGACTGTTCTCTCTGGCATCATGCTCTCTGATTTGGTTACTTTTTGAAGTTGGATCACCATGTGAGAGGGCCAGGATATATCTATTTTTATCAACACCATCACTGTGGGCCTTAGAATCAGGAAGACGTATTTCAAATCTATTGCTAAGGTCAGTCTCTTGGAGTCAAGAGCTGTTTTGGCATCATGATCAGGAGGACAGGCTCCTGATGCATGTAATCCCAGGTTCAAGGTTGAAATCTGTTACTTACATGTGGTGTGGTGCTAGGCAAGTTAATTAAGCTCTCTATGCTTCAGCCTCTTTATCTATGAATAGAGAGAATATTAGTACCAACTTTATGGGGAAGTTGTAAGGGCTAAACTGAGGTCCTGGAACATGGTGACACATAGTGACTGTTCATTAAATGTATATTCATTAAAATTAGCTAATTCCTTAGAGCTTTGGTTTCCTTATTCTTAGAATGGTTGTGTTGTTATGAGTGTTACATAATCTAGGAGGGGAGGTTAGATTTCAGCAGAGTGTCTTGTATAGAATGAATGGTTATTATTATCAGCAATAAAAATTAAGCAACAGAAACTAAGAAATTTTGAAATGGACTCCAAAGCCTCATTATGGCTTTTTCCCCATTCCTTCTTTATGTCAATATCTATTTTCTTTTTATGAGTTTACTCAGTTCTGACTCATCAGTGAAGCAGTCACCCCTTCTACAAAAACTATTGTTCCATGAGAGTAATCTCTTCTTTTAATCAGATTTCATATTCCAGTCAGCCAACATGATTTTACCAAGCACATTACCTTCCTAGCTTGGATGGGGAAGCTGTTTTCTGCTCTCAGAGTTTGTAATTAACTGGGGTTGGAAGGTGGAAACACTCCCACTTAATAAGTTATAATTGGATGCATGATAAGGCACCATGCTTGTGAATATCCCAACAGGTGTAAAGGTGAACCAGATGGGGACTCTGCCTTCAAGGGGTAAATGGCCAACTGAGAGAAGCTGAGAAAAAGAACGTGCATACAGTCTATCCAGACTGGATACCAGGCTTCACCCCTTGCCACCAGGAGACCTTAGGCAAGTTACTTAACTGCTCTGCACAGGGACTTCTCATCTGTCACGTGGAGATTACAATAGTACGTACATCATAGCATTGACATGAAGTTTAAATGGGTTATTGTGCATAAAACACAGTGCCTGTCACACAGCCAGAGAGCAGCAAATGTGAGCCATTTCCAAATACATAACTGGGTATATGGCATATTATGAATAATCATTATGCAAGAGGATGGTAATATTTGCTATGGAAGTTTGGCAAGAGAGGCATAGTGACCTGGACTTCATAAAGAATATGGTGTTTAAGCTGAGCTTGGGAGGCCAGCAAATCTGTGATCACAGGAAAACAGAGCAAATCATGGCAACTTCAGAATTAGAGATGGCATGAGTAAGGGCATGGAGGTAGAGATGGCAAAGACACCTGTAGGGAAGAAGTTGGAAAGTGGAGGTCCTCATATACTGGTTTAGAAATTTATGTTTGTTTTGTGGACAGTGTAGAGAGTCATTGTGGATTTTCATCAGGAAAATGATGAGGTCAGGGCTGTGCCTCCTGTAAAAGACCAGAGGAAGACTGCTTTGGGTATTGTTATGGCCTTGTCCTGAACTCTAGAGCTCCAGTGTCTGCTTCCTCTGGTCCATATGTTGCAGAAGAGGAGGGAGAGAAGACTCAGATAGGAGGTGATGGTGTTTGAGCCTGGCCTGCAGAGGGGTTGGATACTCATTGACAAATAGAGGAAACAATAAAAAGATGAATACATGGAAAAGGAAGCCTTTTGATACAACAGAACATATTGGTTTGGGGTATTGAGAAGTCCATGGATCAACAGGTGGAGATTTGGAACTATAGAATGCCATCAGGTTGGAGGTGTGTGAGAGTATGTGTGTGCTAAGTTGCTTCAATCATGACTGACTCTTTGCAACCCTATGGACTGTAGCCCACCAGGCTCTGCTGTCCATAGGATTCTCCAGGCAAGGATACTAGAGTGGGTTGCTATGCCCTTCTCCACGGGATCTTCCCAACCCAGGGATCAAACCCTCATCTCTTATGCCTCCTACATTGGCAAGCAGGTTTTTTATCACTAGCCCCACTGTAGGTACAGATGGCCTAATGACTCTCAGAATAAAGCTGGAAGCCTGAAGAATGGGTGAGATTGCTGAGGGAAAATGACAAAGGCCCATTCTTGAGTGATCCCTATATTTGGGGGTGGCAGGAGAAAGGAAACATGGGAAGGATCCATCAAAAGGGAGGAGAACTAGGAGAATATGGAGTTGAAGGAAGGAAGGGAGGGATTTAAAGAGGAGCATTCCATGATCTTTGAGCAAGACTTATTTAGGAGACGGTTCAGTTCAGTTCAGTCGCTCAGTCGTGTCTGACTCTTTGCGACCCCCTAAACCGCAGCACGCCAGGCCTCCCTGTCCATCACCAACTCCCGGAGTTTACTCAGACCTATGCCCATCGAGTCGGTGATATCATCCAGCCATCTCATCCTCTGTCATCCCCTTCTCCTCCTGCTCCCAATCCCTCCCAGCATCAGGGTCTTTTCCAGTGAGTCAGCTCTTTGCATGAGGTGGCCAAAGCATTGGAGTTTCAGCTTCAGCATCAGTCCTTCCAATGAACACCCAGGACTGATCTCCTTTAGGATGGACTGGTTGGATCTCCTTGCAGTCCAAGGGACACTCAAGAGTCTTCTCCAACACCATAGTTCAAAAGCATCAATTTTTCGCCACTCAGCCTTCTTCACAGTCCAACTCTCACATTCATACATGACCCCGGGAAAAACCATAGCCTTGACTAGACAGACCTTTGTTGGCAGAGTGATGTCTCTGCTTTTTAATATGCTATCTAGGTTGGTCATAACTTTCCTTCCAGGGAGTAAAGCGTCTTTGAATTTCATGGCTGCAATCACCATCTGCAGTGATTTTGGAGCCCAAAAAAATAAAGTCTGACACTGTTTCCACTGTCTCCCCATCTATTTCCCATGAGGTAATGGGACCAGATGCCATGATCTTAGTTTTCTGAATGTTGAGCTTTAAGCCAACTTTTTCACTCTCCTCTTTCACTTTCATTAAGAGGCTCTTTAGTTCTTCTTCACTTTCTGCCACAAGGGTGGTGTCATCTGCATATCTGAGGTTATTGAGATTTCTCCCAGCAATCTTGATTCCAGCTTGTGCTTCTTCCAGCCCAGCGTTTCTCATGATGTACTCTGCATAGAAGTTAAATAAGCAGGGTGTCAGTATACAGCCTTGACGTACTCCTTTTCCTATTTGGAACCAGTCTGTTGTTCCATGTCCAATTCTAACTGTTGCTTCCTGACTTGCATATAGGTTTCTCAAGAGGCAGGTCAGGTGGTCTGGTATTCCCATCTCTTTCAGAGTTTTCCACAGTTTATTGTGATCCACACAGTCAAAGGCTTTGGCGTAGTCAATGAAGCAGAAATAGATGCTTTTCTGGAACTCTCTTGCTTTTTTGATGATCCAGCTAATATTGGCAATTTGATCTCTGGTTCTTCTGCCTTTTCTAAAACCAGCTTGAACATATGGAAATTCTCGGTTCATGTATTGTTGAAGCCTGACTTGTAGAATTTTGAGCATTACTTTCAGATCATGAACTCCTTATTGCCAAATTCAGACTTAAACTGAAGAAAGTAGGGATAACCACTAGACCATTCAGGTATGACCTAAAACAAATCCCTCATGACTATACAGTGGAAGTGAGAAATAGATTTAAGGGACTAGATCTGATAGACAGAGAGTCTGATGAACTATGAATAGAGGTTCGTGACATTGTACAGGAGACAGGGATTAAGACCATCCCCATGGAAAAGAAATACAAAAAGGCAAAATGGTTGTCTGAGGAGGCCTTACAAATAGCTGTGAAAAGAAGAGAAGCAAAAAGGAAAGATAGTCCCATTTGAATGCAGAGTTCCAAAGAATAGCCAGGAGAGATAAGAAAGCCTTCCTCAGGGATCAGTGCAAAGAAATAGAGGAAAACAATAGAATGGGAAAGACTAGAGATCTCTTCAAGAAAATTAGAGATACCAAGGGAACATTTCATGCAAAAATGGGCTCAATAAAGGACAGAAATGGTATGGACCTAACAGAAGCAGAAGATATTAAGAAGAGGTGGCAAGAATACACAGAAGAACTGTAGAAAAAAGATCTTTATGACCCATATAATCATGATGGTATGATTACTCACCTATAGCCAGACATCCTGGAATGCCTTAGGAATCGAGTGGGCCTTAGGAAGCATCACTATGAACAAAGCTAGTGGATGCGATGGAATTCCAGTTGAGCTATTTCAAATCCTGAAAGATGATGCTGTGAAAGTGCTGCACTCAATATGCCAGCAAATTTGGAAAACTCAGCAGTGGCCACAGGACTAGAAAAGGTCAATTTTCATTCCAGTCCCTAAGAAAGGCAATCCCAAAGAATGCTCAAACTACCGCACAATTGCACTCATCTCACACACTAGGAGACAGTAGGCAATAGGAATGAAGTAAGATAAGACAAAAGGTGGAGGGGAGAACTCAATGGTGGAGACATTTTGAAAGCCAGGCAGAGACCTTTTGACTTATTTGGTAAAAAGAAGGAAAACCTTCTGTGCTCTTATGCAGATTATTTCCTGGGGACCCAGGAGATCCATAATGCCCACCCAAGGACAGAGGCTGGGTCTGAAAGGTCTTACTGTTTCTTATTATTATGCCCTCCAAGCCTACTGCTTTCTTCCCTTTAGTGCTCTCTTTTTATTATAGATAGAAGCTATTATTACTTGATAGTGACTGAGTTAAGTCTGCTGTTAGTCCTATGAAAAAGGAAAAAAATTATGATTGTGTTTCAGTGAAGCAAGGTTCAAACAAGTTGAGAATGTTACCAAAAATAACCCTCATAAATTTATTTATTGTTTGTTTTAATTTTTATTGGAGTGTGGTTGCTTTACACTGTGGTGTCCATTTCTGTGGTACAGCAACATGAATCAGCTGGACTGATTCATATATATTCATGTATACATATATCCCCTCTGAACTGAATTTCCTTCCCATTTAGGTCACGGCTAAGCGGCGAGTAGAGTTCTCTATGCTATATAGTTAGGTTCTCATTGGGTATCTATCTTGTACGTAGTATCAACAGTATGTATATATGTCAATCCCGATCTCCTAATTCATCCCACGCCCCTTTTCCCCCTTGGTATCCATACATTTGTTCTCTATGTCTTGATTTTTACTTTGTAAATAAATCATCTATACCATTTTTCTAGATTCTACTTATATGAGTTAGTACACAATATTTTTAAAACTCCCCAAACATCAAAGTTGTTGTATTTTCTCTTTCAAAAAAATCAATCATTTTCCTTGCTGGGGTGGAGAAAATAATGATGATGGCAGTGTGCCCTCTTGGAACTGGCCAATTTGCTGAAAGAGAAAGCAAGAATAGTGCAATGAGAAAGCAAGCAAGAGAGAAGAATGCATCTGTAGAGTAAAAGTCCAGTTTTGGATTTTAGAACTGGATTCATTCTATGTCATGACAAGAAAGGTTCATTAGAATGTGTTACCAAAACAGAGGGGCAATCATTAGGTCAAGGTATTCATTTTGAATTTGGAAAACTCAGCAGTGGCCACAGGACTGTAAAAGGTCAGTTTTCATTCCAATCCCTAAGAAAGGCAATGCCAAAGAATGTTCAAACCACCGCACAATTGCACTCATCTCACATACTAGTATAGTAATGCTCAAAATTCTCCAAGCCAGGCTTCAACAATATGTGAACCGTGAACTTCCAGATGTTCAAGCTGGTTTTAGAAAAGGCAGAGGAACCAGAGATCAAATTGCCAACATCTGCTGGATCATCGTAAAAGCAAGAGAGTTTCAGAAAAAAACATCTATTTCTGCTTTATTAACTATGCCAAAGCCTTTGACTGTGTGGATCACAGTTAACTGGAAAATCTTAAAGAGATGGGAATACCAGACCACTTGACCTGCCTCTTGAGAACTCTGTACACAGGTCAGGAAGCAACAGTTAGAACTGGACATGGAACAACAGACTGGTTCCAAATAGGAAAAGGAGTACATCAAGGCTGTATATTGTCACCCTGCTTATTTAACCTACATGCAGAGTACATCATGAGAAACGCTGGGCTGGATGAAGCACAAGCTGGAATCAAGATTGGTGGGAGAAATGTCAATAACCTCGGATATGCAGATGGCACCACCCTTATGGTAGAAAGCAAAGAAGAACTAAAGAGCGTCTTGATGAAAGTGAAAGAGGAGAGTGAAAAAGTTGGCTTAAAGCTCAACATTCAGAAAACAAAGATCATGGCATCTGGTCCCATTACTTCATGGCAAATAGATGGGGAAACAGTGGAAACAGTGTCAGACTTTATTTTTTTGGGCTCCAAAATCACTGCAGATGGTGACTGCAACCATGAAATAAAGAGACGCTTATTCCTTGGATGAAAAGTTATGACCAACCTAGATAGCATGTTAAAAAGCAGAGACATTACTTTGCTGACAAAGGTCTGTCTAGTCAAGGCTCTGGTTTTTCCAGTGGTCATGTATGGATGTGAGAGTTGGACTATAAAGAAAGCTGAGTGCCAAAGAATTGATGCTTTTGAACTGTGATGTTGGAGAAGACTCTTGAGAGTCCCTTGGACTGCAAGGAGATCCAACCAGTCCATCCTAAAGGATATCAGCCCTGGGTGTTCATTGGAAGGACCGATCTTGAAGCTGAAACTCCAATCATTTGGCCACCTGATGCGAAGAGCTGGTTCATTTGAAAAGACCCTGATGCTGGGAAAAATTGAAGGCAGGAGGAGAAGGGGATGCCAGAGGATGAGATGGTTGGATGGCATCACTGACTCAATGGACATGAGTTTGAGTAAACTCCGGGAGTTGGTGATGGATAGGGAGTTGGTGTGCTGCAGTCCATGGGGTCGCAAGGAGTCGGACACGACTGAGCAACTGAACTGAACTGATTCATTTCTAATAGACTGTCCACAAGATCCTTGAAATTACTTGAGATGATGAGTAAAGCAGAGTGGAGAAAGGCTCTGGGCTTGCCTGTCAGGTGTCAGCTCCATTATTACAATATTAACAGATCACCTCTTACAAGACCTGGTGTACTTCATGATATCCTGGAAGAATTCTTTGCCCTTGGAAGGTACTCAATAAATGTGAGTTGAGTTCACACAAAAGTGTTTATCAAATTACCTGATTGTTATTAAGAGTCAGATAAAGGATGGGAGAAGTAACTAGTCTGTTGATAGACTGCCAAAGAAGATGTGGAGATTGGCTATCATGTGTCTCAAAATAGAAGATTTTTGGCATCTGAGTAGAAGAGTAATCATCTGCATTGGCACTGAGGATTGTGAGGGGAGCTCGAGCTTCTGGAAGAAAAGATAACAAAAGTGGGAGAATTTGCAGCCTTCAGTTAAAGGGGCTTCCTCGGAAATAGCATTTTCTGGAAATCCCCAGCTTTGCTTTCAAGCAAAGGGATAAAGGAAGGGAGCTAACAAGAGGGGAGAAAGCATGCATCAGTATAAGGATTAGTAAACTAGATAGAGTTGGTAATGGCCTAGAGGGGGTTGTGTAACGTGTTTCACTAGGGAGTGGGAGAATTAATGAAATGGGTTAAATTAACTCATCTCATGATTCCAAATGGTGCAAAGATTTCTGCATCAAGCACTCTCTGGTTCCAGACGTCTGTCTGTTGAAGGTTTGTGGTGCTCATAGCTGCTGTCTGGAGGGAAGGCAGGTACAGGCTGCCGTGCCAAGTGGCATCTACAGCCAGGTCCGTCCACAGTGTACAGTTCCAGACAGCAGGTGGGAAAAAGTGAACGTGTTTGGAGAAGGGTAAGTTGGCCCCAAGTCTCACAGTCACGTGTATCCCCCAGAATGCTGACTTGGATGGTGCCTGTATGTGAGTTCTTTTCGGGAAGTGGTTAGTGAGCTAGGGCAGTTCCTTTATTTCATGAGTTGATTGGTAGCCTAGGTTATGAGGATGTGAATTATAGCACAGGTCAATTTCAGAAGACAGATAGACCCCCAGGGCAGCTAGTGCCAAATGGTTTGGGCACTTGAGAGTAGAAAGAACTTGGGAAAGGAGATCATGGAAAGAGATTCTCTAAGACACATGTTATAAAGAAAACTTTGTTGACTTTCCCTTTGTTTGTGAGAAATCTGGTCCATAGATCGAGTTCTGAGATTTCCAAATGCCTGTTTCCACTGGCGAATGGTACGCGGGTGGGAGATACTTAAATTATTTCTCAACAAGGGGTCTTCTTGACGCTTTGGATGGAAAATTATGTGTTTTGAGGACTGCCTCTTGCAGTACAGACCATTTAACTCCCATGTCCCTGTTTTGTGTCACCTTTCTGAAGTTTTTGACAACTCAGAATCCTCCCCCATTCCCTGTGCCCCCCCAGGGGGATGGTAATGGCCCTGGGATCTAGGGGAGACTCTGCCTGGGGAAAAACTTCATTTTTTTCAGAGATCCCCCTGAGCCCACATTTCGAGAGAAGTGATATTCTGGAGTTCTCTCCTGTCTCAGCTCAAATGAAGACTGAATTCTGAAGCAGAGACTTGAATTTATTACTGACTCAATTTAGTGATGAACAGTGACATTTCAGGGATAGCGAAAGTATGGAGCCTTTTTTATTCCCTCAATGTTCACCTGATATGTCTGTGATTTGTGACGTCTCAAATTTCCCTATCGCCCCTGGCCAATCCCTGGGCATTGCAGACCTCTTTGTGGGGGTTGGTCCTATTGAATCTCTTCATGTTCCCACCACATAGAGGATTTCATTTTTCCATGTGACTAGATGTGTTGTAGGCACAGTGGAAGAAAAATCATGTCTATTTAGCGTGCCTTTCCAATACTGGAGAATAGGATTGACGCTAACACAAGGGGATCTGGGAGTGAGATGGGGAACAGGAGAGCAAGCGCTGAGAAGAAGCATTTCCACCTGGCGCTCCTCTGGTTCCCCCTTTAATTCAGCCATGCCTGGAAGTCGTCTTTGGTGTTTGAAACCCGAGGTCAAGTGGTGGTGGCGAGAGAGCATGTGGACTGACAGGTTGGAGGAGCAAGGATGGAGAGATGGGTAAGGAAGAGGTTTGCCTCTCATCCTCAGGCAGGGTTGTGCAGGGGGTGATCATGTTCCTGTAAATGGAAGTCAGCCTCATTTCTGAACCATCAAGCAGAGGAATGCCACTCCAACAAGGTGTTTGCAATTGGAGGAGGGCTGCTTTTGAGGCTGCCGCCTAGGAGGAAGGTCCCCTCCTTGGGAGTTCAGAGTGGCTCTTCTATTTGTTGACTCCTCCTTCCAGCCTGGATCCTCAAGGCTTCTCTCTGTCTTCCTTCCCTTTTAGTCTTCCTTAGATGCATATCTAAAAGGCATCCCCTTTCCCATATAGATTATTACAGAATATTGAGTAGAGTTCCCTGTGCTATATATGTTTATGTTTAGCTGAGTCACTTCGGTGTACACCTGAAACTAACACCACATTGTCAGTCAACGATAACTCAGTATAAAAAGAGAAGTTAAAATTAAAGGCATCTGCTGGTACCCTCCACAGCCTCCTCTGTCATCTCCGGCATATGTGTTTCCACTGCATACATCCCTCTCCTCCAACAAAACATGTCTCTTTCCAGCCTGTCATAGAATGGACCTTCCCTCCACAGATCCTGCCTCCCTCTGATCTCTGCCGCCATCTCAATTTCCCTCATTGTTTAATTGTTTATTTGGAGAAAGTGCTTAGGTTTAGTTTAAGGTTCCCTCAAGGGTTGAAATCCACTGCTTACCTGGATGGTGTGCAGTTTGTGCATTTCAGAAGTGAGGCTCACACTGTGAACTTAAGTAGTACCTCTGTTCCAAGTCCTTGCTACCCTGCTCCCCAGAGTTGAGTAGAATCCTGACTCAGGGGAGGAACGCAGGTATGCCATGCGAGGAACAAACTCTCCTTTATCTAATAATCAAAAGTATGTGCCCCTCAGTGGACCTGATGAAGATGCAGCAGGTGCCTTAGGGGCTTGGCTATGTGTTGGGAGGTAGTCCCTTGCTCCTCACATGGGTCTCTGTTCCCCTGGCAGGAAGATGAAGTGGTCCTCCAGTGCATCGCCAACGTTCACAAGGAGCAGAGGAAGTTCTGCCTGGCAGCCGAGGGACTTGGGAATCGCCTGTGCTTCTTGGAACCCACATCAGAAGCCAAGGTGAGACTGCCCATCTGCCCTGCACCTTCCCTCTTGGCCTCCCAAGTGCTTGTCGGGGGTGGGACTTCTGGGAAGTGATGATGAGGGTGATGAGGGTGGTAAGGAAGAAATTCGAAAGATATACTTATCTTTGAAATGGGAAGCAGATCCCATAACTCTCCCCAGCCTAGAAAGTTGTACAGTGGAAGCCCAGAGGAATGCAAAGAATTAATAGTACCTGTCCTTAAGTGTTCAGCAGTACATGGGGGACGCCTGGAGGTCACTGTCAGTCCTCAGGGAGAAGATGCTTTTATTACTCCCCAAACACCTTCCTTGTTGTTAATTCCTAGAAATCTGAGTGTGTTTTCTTTACTCCCAGCTATTGTTTTATTGCTTCAGCGATTCATGGGTCCTTGGGCCTGTGTCTCACAGCAAGCTCATCACTTTCAGTTGCGACTGTGCTGAGGTGGTTGTAACTGCCTGCTCTGACCCAGGGGCAGAGAGGGACGTTCGCTCTGGTCCCGCCTGCGTGGTGCCATGTACTGTTATCTCTCCTCAGTGAAACTGCTTCCTCCATTTTCCTTTGCTTTCTCCTTTTCACAAGCCGTATGTCAGGTGGATCTGTGTGCCCCGTATTCTCACAGTACTTTGCAGTCCCAGAAAGACCTTTATATCAGTCAGGGTTTTCTAGAGAAACGGAAGCAATAGGATCTCTTCCTTTTTCTGGATAGCTGGATGGATGGGTGGATGGATGGATACAGATTTATTTTAAGGAAGTGACTTATGCAATTTTGAGGGCTGGGAAATCTGAAATCCATAGATCAGATCAACTAGAAAACTCCAGAGTTGAATCTGTCTTAAGGCAGACGTTTTTTTCCTCCTAGAAACCTCAGGTTTTATTCATAAGGCGTTTGAATGATTGGGGAAGGCCCACCCACATTATCAAGGGTAATAATCCCTTTTAAAGCCAACTGATTGTAGATGTTAATTATATGTACAAAGTATCTTCACATCAAAACCTTGATTGGTGTTTGATTAAATGACTGAATACTATAGTCTAACCAAGTTGGCACACAATTATCCATCATACCCCCCCATACTCAGTTTTTCCTATAGACTATTTTAAATCAGAAAATGGTTATATTTTCCAGCAAAGCCGCCTGATTAGTATGTCATTGCTCCGTGTTAACATGTACAGCACAGACACATGCAGTTTGGCCAAATCCTAGAACATCAAGTGTGCCCCGTGGTGGCCACGCCTCCCTGAAGCCCCTCTGGGCTTCATCACTTGCCTCCCTCCCATGTAGGGAAGTCCCTGGTCCATGAGCGCAGACATCTGTCAGTAGGACGAAGGACAGAATCACATTCAAATAAATGGCAGAGCAAAGAGACAAAGAAGATTTTTATCTTTTAGAGGTCTTAGGTTTGATTTCCCTGAGGTCTTTCCTCATTTACTTTTGCTCTTAGCTAGGTATTTTTCTCTTCGTTCCCAGCAGTCTGGGATAATAGGAAAATCATTAGATTATAAGTCAAGAAGTTGATTTTCAGCCATTAGCTCATCATGTGACCATGAGCAAGTCACTCAATCTTGTTTCCAGCTTTCTCATCTTCCAGATAAGATGCAGTCTGGTGTAATGGAAAGGACATTGGTCTGAATCAGAAACCCATGGTACCATTTTCTAGTCATCCATTGAGTAGGGTGTAGGATATGGGTTTAGGGCATCACTCTGGAGCCAGACTCTGAGTCTGAATCCTGTGTTTACCATTCACCAGCTAAGCTAGGGCCTTGAGCAAGGTACCTCACCTTTCTGAACTTCGTTTTCTTCATCTGCTTAATGGAATTTAATAGTAACAACTTAAGAATGTTGTTATTAGGATTTAAATTAGTATTTGTGAACCACCTAGCACAGTGTAAACTCTATTTAACCCTTGGCTATTGTGATTTACTAGTACTTAGCCCAGATTACCTAAAACAAATTAAAGAGAATTATATATCATAACCTAAGAATTCTTTGCTTCCCTCAGGTGTAATAATAACCCATGCCACTCAGAAGTGCATTAGGGATGAGAAAAACCCTTCCTAACACCCACTTGACTGTTCTTATTTTGGTTTTTCATTTTAAATTTAAAACAAGTTAACACAACTGAAGAAGTTTTCTAAGAAATTTGTCATCTATGACTGTATTCCCTATCACAAATACTTTCATTTTTGTTTTTCACTCTGGCCTTTGTCCACATGTACCCATATATTTTCAGTCACACTCATAGTGGATATTCAGACATTCTGCCTTTTTTCCTTCACATTTCAGCCAGTTCCATATTGCTATGTAATCTTCATGGTTATTAAAGAAAAATTCATGTACGTGGTTTTGTTGGTTTACTTTTGCTTCCTGGAGTATTGTCCAGGAGAAGAATTCATGGCATCAGAGTATAAACAACATTAAATTGGTATTCCAAAAGGATAAACCAATTGTTAGAGTTGGCACCCATACTATCTTTGCATGAGTGTGTGTCTCTTCTGTATATAGTATGAGGAAAGTGCACCATGAGGGCTTCTCACAGAAAAATAGGATAAGTTTATGGAAAGGATAGCTAGGTCTTCAGAATTTCCTGTCACCACTACTGGGAGCAGCCTGCTAGATTAACCTATTTTATGTGGCT
The DNA here is from genome assembly GCF_910594005.1 of Cervus elaphus. Taxonomy (NCBI): domain Eukaryota; kingdom Metazoa; phylum Chordata; class Mammalia; order Artiodactyla; family Cervidae; genus Cervus; species Cervus elaphus. The sequence continues at coordinate 71,375,032 of NC_057826.1, forward strand.
TCAGGCTTTCCTATATTCAGCTCCAGCTATGCGCACACCTCTTCTGTCCTGCTCCCTCCCTTTTTTTCTAGATATTTCTCCTAATTCTCTACCATCAGATTTCACAACCAACGATGCCATTCTTAGGCTCTTGGACGCTAATGTTAACCATGCAATGAAATGAGAAGGTGTGTTTTTTCCCAAGCCTGGCAAACAGTATAATGTGCAGACCTCAAATGTCACTCTTATCAACTGGCAACAGAGCCAGCTGGTGACCTTGGGCCACCCCAGTCAAGGGTATTTCAACTTAGTTGGGACTCAGAGAGGTAAAATTGAGATGAACTCTAGGGAGAAGGAAGACCTCAGAGAAAGAAGGCATGAGATAAGGTACTTAAAAGATATTCTCTGTGTACAAGTTCTGAGAAAAAAAGAGGTCATATTGAAGCAAGGAGCAAGAGGGTAGAAATACAGGAAGCAAAAATTTTAGAATAGCAACACCTACTATAAACCAGGAACTGCTGAGCACTTGGGAGAATCCTTGTGACTTTGAGCTTTGCTTGTCATGGCCTTTTCTGAAGGCCCCTGAAATTGCAGATATTAATTCACAGAAGCACCCTTATTCAGGTTTCCATTCAAATAAGCACAGTGTGAGGAGTTAAAAGGTATTTTGTTTTGTAGGGAAGACTCAGTGTTGAAACCAGGGACCAGGCAACATTGAAGGGAAATGTTGCATCTCTGTTTTTATCAATAGCAGCAAATGCTTATTGATGGTCATTTAAAAAAATTATTTATTTTTAATTGGAGGGTAATTGCTTTACAGAATTGTGTTGGTTTCTGCCAAGCATCAACACGAATGAGCCATCGTTATACCTATGTCCCCTCCCTCTTGAACATCCCTCCCACCTCCCTCCCCATCCCAACACCTCTAGGTTGTTACAGAGCCTGGGTTTGAGTTCCCTGAGTCATATAGCAGATTCCCAGTGGCAATTTCTGTTACATATTGACAGTCATTTTTAAATGGAAAATGTATTCCCAGGAATCAGGAATTGACTATTTTTCCTCTAGTTCTTAATATTGTGTCTCATCTATGTTGTATCTGCAGTGTCCACCAAGAGGTTGCCTTTGGTTCAACTTAGTATCCAGACTCAGAAGATGCTGGTAGACCTCAGTCTGCTTAGTAGGACAAGAGCCACAGCTTGCCTGCTGGGAAGTGTCAGGCACTTCTGCAGAAATCCTTGCAGCCTCCAGGGTCTGCCTTCTGAATCCCCACCCCAAATGACAGCTCGGGTTCAAAGAGACAAGGCTCGTATCAGGCAGGTGTGGAGTCCACCATGGCTTAAAAGGCTCTGCACCACAGGAGCTGATGTATCTCGTAACAACTCCACAGGCCTAGCTTTTGAAGGACCACCCCTGATACAAGGATCCTCACACTTGGGGAATCACAAATAGACAGCTTTCTTTGAAGTACTGATGATCTTTTCAGTCCAGACGCAGGCTACAAATTAGGGATCATTTTCACCCTAAGCAGTATTCTCTCGTAACATAATTAGCATATCAGTTTTATCAGGTTATCCCAAGAACAAAACTGGACAATTAACTGAAGGTCAAATTCTCAGGCGAAAAGAGAAGAGAATTTCATAAGCCTTACCCCACAGGAATCTTCACTGATGGCAGTTATTTACGATTATAGGCCAACACCTTTCCAAATCCTGACTTCTACCTTCCTTGATTGTAGATCATCAAAAAAAGAAGAAAAATATGGGAACTTTTTGTTGAAAATCAGTTGCAACAGACCAAAGTTTGTCTCACAAAGTTTAGTAATGAAACTGATGTTGATGAAGTGAAACAGTTTACCCGCATGCCCTTTAAAAGTCAGTGTCACATCTTAAGTCTTTTGGGCTCTCTCAGAAAAAATGTTCCGCCTTTCTGTCCGGAAGTACTGTGGCTTGCTGATCATGGTTTCCTCAAAATGGAAGATCCAGTTTCAAATCTAATTTTCAAAGTGAACATTTTCCAGGAAAATTTTATTCCTATTGTTTTCACCTCTTCTTTTGAAAACTGAAAAAAATAGCCTCCTATGGTTTCTGAAAACTTACATAGGTACTGAACACCCAGAATTAAATATCTGTGTTTGTGCAAACATCATTATGTCAATGACATAAATTAGAACAGAATTTTTGGCTTAAAAAAAAAAACCCTTATTTTCTGTTGCTTTTATTATCTTCAGCTCAGAAAAATTTACTGTTTACTCCTAAAACACTAAGTCTGCACAAATTTATGGAAGCAGAGGCTCAGCCTGAAGTTGATACCTTTTTTTGAACTTCTCAGTGTAATTTTAGTGTGTGGTCTTCCCTATGGCTTTGAGATCTTATAAAAGCCAAACTATGATAAAGCTTTAAAAATCCCGTGTCTTTTAATGTAGAGATTTAAACATTGAAATTCTGATTTTTTTTAACATTCATCAAGCATTATAGTCTGTGTGTCATATACTGCTATAGGTGCTTACACACTCTGATTTAATCTTTACAACCCTATGAAGCAAATATTGTTCTCATTGATTAAAAAAAAAAAGTATAACAATTTAGACAAAGTTAAGTGACTTCCTGAAGATGGTTCATTCCAAACTCAAATCACTGTCTAATTTCTATAGTACTCAGGAATAGAGAGTATTATGATTCTTACTTAATGATAAAGAAGCCATATTTCTTCAAGGGGCTAGATACTTATGAATACCCAGGCAGATCTCCATACGCCCTCCCACAACCTTGCCACATCTGTCCTCTGAATGCCTGGCACTTCCAAAGTTAGAAATATGTATTTGCTTAAATCAAACAGAATCTATTAAAATGCAAATGCTCTCAGTACATGAAGCAATATTGAAATTTTTATAACTAAATTTTTTACAGATATAAAGATTATCATATTTTTTCTAGAAAGTACATTTTTAAAAGAGTGATAAGACAGATGTATTGTGCCTCTGTATTGGAATATAAGGCACAGAAACCCTGTAAATGGGAGGGGTGTGTCAAAACATCCATTGCATTGATTTAGGATGGTTTACCTGTCTTTTCTCCTGCACTCCACCACTCTGTGATCCCCAAAGTTAAAGATGATATGGGTATACCTTAGAGACATTGCAGGTCTGGGTGCAGACCACCGCAATAAAGCAAATATCCCAATAAAGTGAGTCACACAATTTTTTTTTTGGTTTTCCAGTGCATTTAAAAGTTATATTTACACTGTAATATTGTCTATTAAGTGTAAAGTAGCATTATGTCCAAAAATGTACATACCTTAATTTAAAAGTACTTTATTGCTAAAAAATGTTAACCATCATTTGAGCCATCAGTCAGCCGTAGTAGTAACATCAAAGATCACAGCTCACTATTACAAATATAATAATTTTGAAGAAGTTTGAAATATTGTGGGAAGTATCAAAACGTGACACAGAGACGGAAAGTGAGCAAATGTGGTTGTCATATGGTGCCAAGAGACTTGCTTGACATAGAGTGGCCACAAGCCTTCAATCTGCAAAAAAAGGAGGGTGTAATATCTGCCCAATTGGGGGAATACTGAATTCAAATGCCTGGAAAACATTCAAGAGGAAATTTTGATATGCATCTGGATATATGGATCAGAGAGGTTGAAATGGAGATAATATTTAAGAGATACTGGCTTAGGGTTAGAGAATTATTCTTGGAGAGAGTGAGTGGGAAAAATATGGGTTAAGAAGGGAAGAGAAGAGGGCTTGGAAAGTGTAGATATTTAAAGATGAGTAGAAGAAGAGAAACAGCACAGAGAATGAGGAGGAGAATCCTAAGAGATCAGAGGGAAAGTAGGCATTTGCAATGTCATAGAAGCCACAGAAACCAAGGGAAGACTGTCAAGGAGGAGTATGGTCCACATGGTAGAATGTCACTTGGAGGCAAAGTAATGTGAAGTTGGAGTGTCCATTAGATGGTAGTAACACGGAGACCAATGGCAGTCTTGGTGAGACCTTGCCCAATGGGCGGACAAGGGCAGAGCCAATTTAGCAGAGGCGGAGTCCAAGTGGAAAAGGAGAAAGAAAGTGCAGAAATCTCTGAAAGAGAAAGTGATGACTGGAGAGAGTCGGCGGATGCAAGTATTTTTATAATAGAAGAGACTTAAATGTGCTTAAGACTTAAGCATGTTCCCATGTTGATGGGAAGGTACAAGTGGAGAAAGAGAAAGTGATGCAAAAGAGGGAATGGATAATTTAGTGTGCAAATTGCTGATACAGTGGAAAAAGCTGGTGTTAAGAACAGAGGTGAGGAGTTGATCTTCAAACAAAAGAAGAGCCCTTATTTCATTGAAGAGGAAGAAGGCAAGGATAGGACTAACCCTGTAGGTTTTGTGCAGAAAGTTTTGGAGAGTGAGCCAAAACACTTGGCAGGGGTCCCCAACCCCATGCCATGGACTGGTACCAGTCTGTGGCCTGTTAGGAACCAGGCCACGCAGCAGGAGGTGAGCAGCTGGCAAGCAAGGGGAGCTTCATCTGTGTTTGCAACTGTTCCCCATTGCTTGCATTACCGTATAATCACAATGCACAATGTAATAATAATAGAAATAAAGTACACAATAAATGTAATACACTTGAATCATCCTGAAACCATTCCCCCATCCCCGTCCTTGGAATAATTGTCTTCTGTGAAACCAGTCCCTGGTACCAAAAGGTTGGGGACACTGGCCTAGAGGAGACTAGTGCAATTGCTGAGCAGTGTGAGGGCTCAGCTGGAAGGGCCACTTGAGGTTGGTGACCATAACTTCTCAGTGCTACCAGCCTTCCAAATTATGTCATCCTGTGCAGCAGCCCACCAGAGGCATGAAGAAAGTGGATAGTTGAATTCTGCCAGGGTCAAAGCGTTGCCAGGTAAGTGTGATAAATGTCAAAAGGATAAGAGAGTTTAGGAGACTGGACCATGGTATCTTGGAATTTAAGCTGAATTGGGAAAGAACTGGGAGTGAAAAAGATTAAGGGGTGTCAGCAGTGATGAGAGTAATTGAGTGAGCAAGCCAACTGGAAGGTGGCTTCATGGTTGGACAGTGGGGTGTGTCCAGGAGAGGCTTCAGAGGAGACCAGTTTGGCTGAAACTGGGACCCAGGTGTATGACCATGACAGAGGGTGGCTGAACTGCAGTGTAGAATATCATTGATGAAGAGGAAGAAAAATAGCTGAGAAACTGTAATATACAATAGATTATTCAGATAGCCCATTAGTTGCCTAGGGCTACTGTGACAAATTAGCATAAATTTAAGTGACTTCAAATAGAAATCTATTCCCTTACAGTTCTGGAGGCTAGAAGTCTGAAATCAAGGTGTTAACAGAGCTACTCTCCCCCCGAAGCCTCTGTGGGAGGATCCTTCTTGCCCGCTCTGGTTTCTGGTAGCCCCGAGTGTTCCTTGGCTTGTGACAGCCGAACCCCAGTCTCTGTCTCCGTCTTCATATGACCCTTCTCTCTGTATATCTCTGACTTCACCTGGTGATTTCTCCTTCTTATGAGGACATCAGTCTTAATGGATTAGGCCTCACCCTAATGACTTCCTCTTAACTTAATTACATCTATAAAGACCCTGTGTCTAAATCAGGTCATATTAATAGTTGCCAGGGGTCAATTGCTGGGGCTCATATATTTGAAGGGAGCACATAGTCCAACAAGTAACAATGTGAGTGTTCTAATCACCAGGAGTAGGAAAGAAGAGGGGCCTGAGATTTCAGTGGACATGGGAAAGTTGAAAGAAATACACAAATAGCAAAAAGGGAGGGAGCAAGGGGTGATGTCACCAGGCATAGGAAGCTTAAAGGAGGAGTTAACTTGTGGAAGAGCAATGATCTAGAAACACTCCTGGGAAGGAGGAGGACGCAGACCCTACCTCCTAACCCTGGGTTATCTGAAGAATGAGAGAAAGAACATCTGGAATTGAGAGAACCCCAAGGGAAGATTGTTCACATTGGGCCAGGGACTTATGTTGTAGGTGGGACAAAGGACTCATTTTCTATTGGTCTATATGTAAATTCGTCAAGTTGAAGGGCTGGAATCCAATCCTAGGGATGCTCAGATTCTGCAAATCATGGCTGCATGGGGCAATTCTTCCCATTCAGCAGCTAACCGGTTTCCTGTCCAGAAATTTTCTTTCCATTTCTACATCCATGTTGAGTCTCATGCTCTGCTGTTTCTAACAGTTAAGAGATAAGGGAAACAGACATCCAAACAAATAGCATAAAAGCTAAGAGCAACGCACATCAAGTTTATTAATGCATTTGTCGTTTGCCAGATATCTTCTCTAGTGAAAAAGAAGGGGGAAAAAGTGTTAACCCTGAGACCTTGTCTCATCTATATTGTCCTCCTTCCTATTTGAGTTATTAATACTGTCTTGATAACATACCTGCTTGAGGCATTACCGTCCCTTCTTTTTATTTAAAGACAGTCTGTACCTTTAGTGGTGGGAATCTTCACAGAGAATTTATTCAGCGTGTAAAGTGGCACCATGGCTCGGCTGCTCATTTGTCATTCACTTGTTCACAGCAGGCAAATGGCCCCAGGTGAATTATGAGAAGGTATTATTCATACCCGGGCTCCTCTGCAGCTCTTGGTGCTTTGCTTTTCAGACCTAATAGCTGCTATTTTGGTCTCAATTAGCAGTATTTTTTTCTTCTTCCACCAACTCCTGAACTTACTAATTAGATTACAAAGACTTGCCTTTTTTCCTCCTGTGATTAGAAGAACATCTCTTTTCTAGTTGTTACTTTTACATGGAATTAAAATGATGCATTGCATTTGTGTTAGAATTTGTCAAGAACCCCAGGCATGTGACATCCATCATTTTTATTCCTCATGGGTGTTTTAAAACCTGGGGATAAAACCTCAGTCATGCTGATGACCTTTTATGTGAGCTTTTGAAATGATGTGCATATTCATAGTTCACAGTTGAAATAATTGTTTACAAAGAACATTGGATAGGGATTCAAGAGATCTAGTTTTGCTCTCATTCCAACATGCTTTAAAATGTTACACAGAATAACCTCTCAGATCTGACTAGCCTGGCAGAGTTTTGTAAAGAAAATATAAGGAAAATGAGAAGAGTTTTGTAAAGGAAATGTTTAAATGGTTTTAGAAGATTTACAGTTTAGTTGACAACTTTATTTTCCTTTTCAGTAGTTTGCAGTGGTTTCATTGGTTTGTAAATAGTGACCTGAAATAACTATATGAACTGAAATATTTTTGAGTCATTTGGAAACAATATCTTGTTGGTTCTTAAATTCCTGTTGTTGTTTAGTTACTAACTCATGTTCCATTCTTTGTGACCCCATGGACTGAAGCATGCCAGGCTCCTCTGTCCTCCACTATCTTCCAGAGTTTGCTCAAACTCATGTCCATTGAGTCTGTGATGCCATCCAATCATCCCATCCTCTGCCACCCCCTTCTTCTCCTGCCCCCAATCTTTCCCAGTGTCAGGGTCTTTTCCAATGAGTCGGCTCTTTGCATCAAATGGCCAAAGTATTGGAGCTTCAGCATCAGTCCTTCCAATGAATATTCAGGGTTGATTTCATTTAGGATTGACTGGTTTGATTTCCTTGCAGTCCAAGGAACTCTCAAGAGTCTTCTCCAACACCACAATTCGAAAGCATCTTAAATTCCTGATGTATAGCAAGCAGTTGATTTTAAATAATTGAAAATGCTATGGAGAATGAGTTTTTCTTCATCCAAATTATTTCAGGGGATGATTACAAATTGTTCTTAACACAGTCATTTCAGGACTTAGCATCTTTCTCTGTTAGGATGTTTTCTAATCATTTTTCTTCTGTTCCACATAAAGTCAGCTGAGCTTTATGCAAAGCCTTTAGATGAGAGCAACTGGTACAAGAAAGTTTTTTGTAAGCCTCTGTCAGACAGCTGTTTTTGAGCTATTGAGTGGTTGACAGAATTTAAAAACCCTTGACCCTAATGATCTATTTCTTATTAGAGCACTTTCATCAAAGACTTTAGCCATAAACCCTACTTTAGCACTTTGCTATACATCCCAACATATTTCTGCTTCAAAATAGAAGAAATTATCTTCTCTTTGGGGTGGTTCAGGTACAGTACTGCCTCAGAACACTGAGGGTGGAATAATTGATTGCCACCCCACTGCTCCCATCCCAAGAGCAGTCACCTGAGACTTGAAATTTGAATTATTACCCTGATAAGTTGTAGCATCTAGGTTCAAACAGGTCTACTTCTTTTGCCTAAAGATGAGAGCTTTTAGAATTTAATGCAAGCTCCTAGACTGAATGAACACAAGAGGGCTTACTGTTGTCATTCAGCAAAACATAGTAGTACATGGCTCTAGAGAATTACTTTTTTTGGTGGAGAATATAGCCAAGAAAAATGAGAACTTTATGATGTCCATGAGGAAGTTTCCACAACCTACTCTGATCATTTTTCAAGATGAAAAATGAGCACTGTGGTTTTGCTCACTCCCTGGTTTCCCAGATAAATTATGTCATGAATGCTTTGTCTTTAAAGACGGTGATCTTAGCCAGCATCTGCAGGGTTTGGCACCGAGGTCACCCAGAAGGTCCGTGGTTCTCAAACTTGAATGAGCACATCCTTGTCTTGGGCGGGGCCAGAAACCTGCTTTTATTTTTTTAAACAAATTTCTGCCTGGCTCTTAGGCAATTGGTCCACAGACCTCCCTTTTGGAAATTGTGGCAGGTCTGAATTTGCAGTCATCAGCCTTATACGTCTGTTTCCCTGTTTGATTAAGTAATGACAAAGTAGCTAGATGTCATCACAAAATGAGGCAAAGCTACCACCAACCTTGACTTCATTAGTATCACGTTCACACTTAACTGCAGCCTGCCATGGAAAGTTTCCAACTGCCGTAGTGATGAATGAACTTGCTTCTTTCCCAAATGGGCAAGTTTACTAGAAAGCCAGACATGGCACTCAGCTTCATCTTGTTCACTGAGAACTTTAGGACAGATGGTGCTGAAGGGCAGCTGATTTGAGACATTTATCTTCATGAGGTCTGACAAATTTCTCTTGGGTCACCATGAGCAAGGACTTTACATTTTGAGGTGTGGCATTGGTCTGTTGGTTTCTATCAATGTGTTCATTCTCATGGTGCCGAGCTGACACAACTGTTGTGTACTGGAGGTGACTCCTGATGATGGCTTTTCCTTTCCCCTTCCCTCCTTGATAATCTTCTCTCTCCTCATTGTTGATGGTAAACCTGGGTTAGCTACCTAGCAGCGCTAAGGAAGGAAACTCAAGTTAAGGCTCTGTCATATGAACCTGGATGGGTGGACAGGCGCAGTATTCAACATGGTTATTTCCTGGGCACTTTCATCAGATGCTGAGTGATGGGTTGGGTTCAAGTTAGAAGAGACCGAGTCTCCTAATGTTTTCCCTGTGATTATCAAAGCTGGCACATGAGCTGAGTGAAAGGTATCGGTGACTTCAGCAAGAGAAGGTTTGGAGAGAATGGCATCCAACAGATCTCCATAGTTCAATAAGCATGTTGATGTTTGTTTGTCCTTCATACTTAGAATGCTTCTGGGTAAGGAAGGCACTAGTGAAGTAGACAAAGACACCTCCACTGTGAGAGTGCTTATTATTAAGTGAACATTTTTAATTCATGCAGCTACTTCCTGAAGGGTAGTGCTAAATCTCTCTCCAGTGTTTTAAAATATGTTTTAAAATATCTGTGTTGAGTACTGTATTCTCTCTTGCAAATGGGGACCTGTGGTGCTAATCCTTGCAAATGTGAACATCTCCTGGTAGTAGTCTAGATCAGATACTATGGGGCAGTTGAAGGGGATGGGATACTGGAGGACTTGTACGTATTGGAGAAAAGTTTTATAAAAATTTGAACTATTAACATTTATAACTATTATTTCTTTCCACGAAGGTTTTTAAATTTGCAACTTTTATGAACATATATCCATATACCCCTACAAAAAAAATATTTTTGAATCCAGAAATGACATTTTAGGGATATTTACCAAAATGAAAATTCCACAGAGGGGACAAAAAATAAAAACTGCATTTCCATTCGGAATTTGGATTCAATTTGAGAGTAGGAAGGAGGTGTTGGAAGAAAAATTCAAACCATTTGGAAGCCAGGCTGTTGTCCTTGGCCTTTGGCGCCCTGAGCTTGGTGTTCACTTCAGACCCTGAATCCAAGAGCCTCGTGGAGCTGATGCCGCAGTCAAGCAGGACTCAGTACACAGGAGGGTCTCCCTGTTAATAATAGAGGTGATCATTGCCCCTAAGGGGGACAGCGCTGCTGTTGGGTACCCAGTGTCTCTGTTCCGTCAGCCTTTAGTTGAGCTTGGCATTTTCTCTGCTCTGTGGGCGCCTCAGAATGCTTCCCCCAATCTTCTCCTTCCTGTTATGCAACGAGAGGCCAAGAGAAACACATTGTCCTCTCCTGCAGCTGCTGGATACCACTTCTGGGTAATGGAGAAAAGCCTCGCCATGGTTCCTAAATTCTCTAACAACCACATCAGTTCTCAAAAGAGAGGAGAGAGCAAGTGAAATTGCCAAGGAATATGGGGGCGGTGACCTGCTGATCAGTGTTCCTCCCACCAAAGCTAAAGGAAACCAAGCTGGAGACTAAAACGCAAACATGAGGTGGAGACTAGGCTTTCCTGCCAGCCTGCCCTCCTCAGCTTTGATCTCATCACTTGACATTCTGTCAATCACGCGTCATTCTTGCTCTCCCATCCTATGCCCTCTGCTGCTCTGCTTGCGGATGCTGACGCCCCTAATTTATTCACAGCGCATGGAGCATTCATCTCCTTGCTGACCCGCTGCCTTTCCTCTTGCCTGAGCTCTGCTATTTTGCCAGCATGAAAGCTCTTTGGAATAACAACTTCAGTTTCTCGTAGTAGATCCCACTGAAAACTAGGAATTTAGGGTCCCATTTCTTACCACAGAGCTTGCTGTATTATCTGTGCTACTCATTAAGTTAGAGTTTTATGTATGGCCATATTTTTTAGGACCATATAGAGAGTCATTGTTTCCACTCTGTCTATAAACAGTAGGTGGTGTTTGCTGCTCCTCCACACAGCTTGTTTTTTCCAGGTGCAAGTGTTCCGCATTTCCACCTTTTGGCACCTTTGTTATTTAACACGCCAGCCATGCCAGGCAGGAAAAACTTGGCTCAATCAAGAACCAAATCAACCATCCAGCCTGTCAGTTATGCGTTTTCCCAGCAGGCAGCTTTACAAGCCAGCTGCCCAGCATTTCGACTCTCATTCTTTGACTGCCCCTTCTTCCTCGTTTTAAAGAACACAAGCTTTGCAGCACTGATTTTTGCCAGACTCCTGGTGGACATTCTTCCTAACTGTGCCAGAAGCAACTGATGCTTGGCAGAATATTGGTGTCCAGGGTACCTCAGTGTTACTTTTGGTTGGGGCCATAGCAGGCAAGATCATAAAAACAATAATTATGTGTATTTCAAATTATTGGGTTATTTGTTTGCAAGAAATTCTTATATTTTAATGAATTGAGCTCTTTAACAAAAGATCTAGAGTAAAAATAAGTTGCTGTCCAGGGACCTGAATTTACTTATTTGGTTCAGTTCCTCCGCGTGTCTTTCAAATTAAGGTTAGAGAAGTCCTGCTTCAGAGTCATCTGGGATATTCTTTTAAAGTACCACCTGAAGAAGAGTCTCAGGAATCATAAGTGTCAGCAGTCTTGCCCTGAAGATTCTTGGGCCAACTGTGTTTCTACATTCACACTTCCAGAACAAGCTTATTTGTGTTGCCTCTTGCGAGAAATCTCTGAGCATCATCAAAAGGATAGCTGATGTTGCCAGTGTGGCTCATACTTGAATTAATAATATTCTCCCTGTTAGAGGCTAGACTGTAAAAGATCTGTTGATCAGTGTCAATTAAACAGCCAGTATCTGGGCATTTGAGGGATGAAGGAAACAAACAGTGACCGTGAGTGTTTTTAGTTCTTTATCACTTTCGGCTGGTATTTCCTAGCAGGACTTCTGTGAAAGGATATTTGGCCTGTGATTTGGATTTCCTGCTTCTAAGTGGCAGTGGCTCCTTGCTCACATAGGAAGTGTTTCAGCGAGTGTTCTACTCAAGTAAATTTTTAACTCCCTAGTGGAAGCTTTCTATTAGATTTTTAAAATATCAACACCTTTCTATAACCTGATAATATTCTTCCTTTCTCTTGTGAGTGATCAACCTACTCCATCTCTTTCCTTCTGAATAATCTTTCTTTCTTGAAGTAAACCTCAGGCCAGCATGGCATCAGATGCAGAAGTCACTCTGCTCAGGACCGTGATTTTGCCTAGGAAGTCTTTTTGCACTGTGGTAGTGATTTTCCACAGCTGTCAGCCCTCCCAGGGATGCTCACTGTTCCTTAGAATAAACGGCCACCAAGAGACTGGTGGATGCTGAGAGCATTGCCTTCCTGTGGTTGATTCCTTGGGCATCAGAAGGCACTCTCTTTACTCCATTCCTTTAAAACATAGTAACATCTTTGTCCTCTCCTCCCCAAGAGAATGTTTTCCATCTCTGAGTTTAAATTCTGGGTGCCTTGCTGTTTATATACATGGTTTTTGTTAGCAAAGTCCAGGCAAAAGTTGAACTCAAAAGTTTTGAATAGTTTCTGTGTATAATATTTTCAGAAAGACTGTCTATCCTTTTCCATAGCAAAATAAATTTTTAAAAAACTTATGCAGGGTTTTATACATTTTAAACTTGTTTCACACTAACTCTTAAAACAGACAGGCAAAGTCTCTTCCCCCAACATGTGTAAAATCTGGATGTATACATGTTTAAAATCTACATACGTATTGTGTCCTTGGTGGAAACTTGTCTCGTCATGCCCAGAGTTGAATTGCTTTTTGGAAGAGAGCACTTACATGGTAAGTCAGTGTCAGATTTCAGGACTGTGTAATGATGGAAATAAGCTTGCCTGCCAGGAGTCTCAACTTTAGAAAGTTCTTGAGCCCAGATAGTCCCACTAACTGCAGTCATAATCTTTGCATTCCCAGTGGCCATTCCAGACCAACCCTTCCTGAGATAGTCAAGAGCCTAATATGAAGTCCTTAAATTATTAAAGTACAAGAATTAGGAGAGGACTTCTGACCCAGTGGTTAAAATTCTGTGCTTCTACTGCGTAGGGTTGATAACTGGTGGGGGAACTAGGATCCCCGCATGCCCCTTGGTATGGTCAAAAAATAAAAATTGAGAGGGGGTAGCCTAGTAGAGGAGAAGGCAATGGCACCCCACTCCAGTACTCTTGCCTGGAAAATCCCATGGATGGAGGAGCCTGGGGTCCCGAAGAGTCGGACACGACTGAGCGACTTCACTTTCACTTTTCACTTTCATGCACTGGAGAAGGAAATGGCAGCCCACTCCAGTGTTCTTGCCTGGAGAATCCCAGGGACAGGAGCCTGGTGGGCTGTCGTCTATGGGGTCACACAGAGTTAGACACGACTGACGTGACTTAGCAGCAGCAGCAGCCTAGTAGAGTTAGAGTCCCACAACGTTGGTGTAGAGATGAGAACCTTCTCTTCAGGAATATTGACACAGTATCGGATAGAGTTGAGTTTGAAATTCCTGACTTGAATGCTATTCTCAGATGTGGTTATGGGGAAGCCTTTCAGCCTTTCTGACTTACAGACTATCTATAATCTATTGGTTAAAGAGTTGATGTTAGAGTTAAATGAGATAATACTTACATAGAAGTTAGTGCAATACCTGCTATGATTATATAGATAGGTAAATAGATACATTTTAAATGTATATATGAATTCTGTTCTTGTTTCTCCACTTGCCCATATTAAGTTTTACCTAATTCCTGTGTATCTCAGTTGAGCCAACTCTAAAAGAGTTGTAAGTGTTAGTGTTGGTTGTAAGAGTTAATGTTAGTTGCTCAATCCAACCCTTTGTGACCCCATGGACTGTAGCCCGCCAGGCTCCTCTCCATGGGATTCTCCAGGCAAGAATACGGGAGTGGGTTACTGTTTTCTCCTCCAGGGGATCTTCCTAACCCAGGGATTGAACCCAAAGCCACCAGTGACTTTTGTAGAAACAGAGACTGAGCAACAACCCCAGATTTAAATATTCACTGTTATAACTTTCCTCATTATATTCTATCAAACACTTTGCAGAAGTGACAAAGGTGGATGTAAAAGGCACTTAACTGCATAAATACTTAAACCTGGTTGAGACAAGATGTAGGCGTTAGTTTGGTTAATGATTGGCTCTGCCTTTAAAGTATAAATACGATGCAAATAATTATGTATTATCAATGATAGAAAGGCAGTCCACAAATGAGCTCATGTCTGCTGTAGATGGATGAGATCATGTCTATGAAGCACTTAAAACTCCTGAAATACAAGCTGCATGTCCCGTCTCTAGCCATCCTGATGCTCTCCCATGGAAAGTTGGTCTTATCCAATGCCTTCTGTACCCATGGGGCCAGATTGACCTGGAACATTTTCTGGGAGAGAGAAGAATTTTCTGCCCTCAAGGGCTTGGGAAGTCTTCTCATCCACAGTCTTTGAGTAGGACTCCATTGAGCCTCATGGAATGAACCCAAGTTTCCTGCATTGCAAGCAGATTCTTTACTGTCTAAACCACCAGGGAAGATCCCCTGGAGCAGGGACTTGCTACTCACTCTGGTATTCTTGCCTGGAAAATGCCATGGACAGAGGAGCCTGGCAGGCTACAGTCCATGGAGTCACAAAGAGTCGGACATGACTGAACAACAAATACTTTCATTCTTTTCACATTGAGCCTCATAGGGAGATTTTATCAGTCCTGTTTGAGGCACTGTGGTGAAATGGAACAAACAGGTCATGTGGAAGCCAGACCACTGGGGACAGAGTCCAGCTGTGCCCATCACTAGCAGACATGGTGCCCATGGAGATGAGTTGGAGGTGTGTCTGAATTAGGTGAAAAAGCAAAGGGAAGTAAGGACAGAGGTCCTGCAAAGCCTATAACTTTGAAATTCAGCTTCAACTAGTGGAATTTTAAGCAGGAAGAAAGAATCCACCCAAAAAAATGGAAAAAAAAAAACTCTCCCATCTTGTTCATTCATTAAATACAAATTCAAGTTCTGGCTCTGTGCCGGGAACTGCTTGCTCTTGTAACCCCTCTTCAGGCCACACTCCAGCCTGGGCTGACCTTTTCTATCACAACATCGCTGAAAGGCCTTCTGGGTCCAGCAAGACATAAAACTCAAACTGCTCAATTTAGCATTGAATATCAACTTTTGTATTGTTTCATGAAGTCTCAGGTATGGTAGATCTGTCTCTTCAAGTAGCTTAAAAGTTCTTTGAAGGTTAGAAACCGTGTCTTTCTTCTTTTATTCCCCACAGCAGATGACATAGTTGTTGTTCAGTCACTAAGTCATGTCCAACTATTTGTGACCCCATGGACTATAGCACGCCAGGCTTCCCTGTCCTTCACTATCTCCCAGAGTTTGCTCAAACTCATTTCCATTGAGTTGGAGCTGTCATCCAACCATTTCATCCTCTGTTGCCCTCTTCTCCTCTTGCCCTCAATCTTTCCCACCATCAGGGTCTTTTCCTATGAGTTGGCTCTTCACATCAGGTGACCAAAGTATTGGATCTTCAGTATCAGTTCTTCTAATGAATATTCTGGGTTGATTTCCTTTGGAATTGACGGGTTTGATCTCCTTGCCATCCAAAGGACTCTTAAGAACTTCTCCAGCACCACAATTTGAGAGCATCAATTCTTTGGTGCTCAGCCTTCTTTACGGTCCAACTCTCACATCCATGCATGACTAATGGAAAAACCATAGCTTTGACTATATGGGTCTTTGTCAGCAAAGTGATGTCTCTTGTTTTTAATATGCTGTCTAGGTTGGTCATAGCATTTCTGCAGCATTTCATCTGCAGTGATTTTGAGGGTTTTTTTATTAAGAAAATAAAGTCTGTCACTGTTTCCATTTTTTCCCCATCTATTTGTCATGAAGTGATGGGACCAGATGCTGTGATCTTGGATTTTTTAATGTTGAGTTTTAAGCCAGCTTTTCACTCTCCTCTTTCACCTTCATCAAGAGGCTCTTTAATTCCTCTTAACTTTTTGCCATTAGGGTGGTGTCATCTGAGTATCTGAGGTTGTTATTTCTCCTGGCAATCTTGATTCCAACTTGTGAGTCTTCCAGCCTAGCATTTTGCCTGGTGTACCCAAACTCATGTCCATTGAATTGGTGACGCCATCCAACCATCTCATCCTCTGTCATCCCCTTCTCCTCCTGCTCTCAATCTTTCCCAGCATCAGGGTCTTTTCAAATGAGTCAGCTCTTCGCATGAGGTGGCCAAAGGATTGGAGTTTCAGCTTCAACATCAGTCCTTCCAATGAACACCCACAACTGATCTCCTTTAGGATGGACTGGTTGGATCTCCTTGCAGTCCAAGGGACTCCCAAGAGTCTTCAACACCACAGTTCAAAAGCATCAATTCTTCGGTGCTCAGCTTTCTTTATAGTCCAACTCTCACATCCATACATGATTACTGAGAAAACCATAGCCTTGACTAGATGGACCTTTGTTGGCAAAGTAATGTCTCTGGTTTTTAATATGCTGTCTGGGTTGCTCATAACTTTCCTTCCAAGAAGTAAGCGTCTTTGAATTTCATGGCTGCAGTCATCATCTGCAGTGATTTTGGAGCCCCCCCAAAATAAAGTCTGACACTGTTTGCATTGTTTCTTCATCTATTTGCCATGAAGTGATTGGACCAGATGCCATGATCTTAGTTTTCTGAATGTTGAGCTTTAAGCCAACTTTTTCACTCTCCTCTTTCACTTTAATCCAGAGGCTCTTTAGTTCTTCTTTGCTTTCTGCCATAAGGGTGGTGTCATCTGCATACCTGAGGTCATTGATATTTTTCCCGGCAATCTTGATTCCAGCTTGTGCTTCTTCCAGCCCAGCGTTTCTCATGATGTACTCTGCATATAAGTTAAACAAGCAAGGTGACAATATACAGCCTTGATGTACTCCTTTTCCTATTTGGAAGCAGTCTGTTGTTCCATGTCCAGTTCTGACTGTTGCTTCCTGACCTGCATACAGGTTTCTCAAGAGGCAGGTCAGGGGGTCTGGTATTCCCATCTCTTTAAGAATTTTCCACAGTTTATTGTGATCCACACAGTCAAAGCATATTGTTAGGTTCTCTAAATACTGGCTGACCACCTTTTGGGAATGGGAAAGGAAAGGGAGGTTACTTGGGCTGATTTTGGCTGCTGGGCCTCCAGGAATTCTCCTTTTGTGGAGAACAGGTGTCATTCTCTCCAATTCCTCATGTTTTCCCAGATGAGCCTCCCTCTGCTGACACTCTCAGGGCTACCGCTTTATCATCTCAGAGCCTTTGTTCTCCCATCATCATTCTGTTGCCCAAATGGAGATCCAGGGACAATTTGCTAAATGTAATTGCTAGGTGTGTGGTACTTCTGACCCTTGGGATGGCTTGTTCTTCCTGAATTTTTTTTTTTTTGCCCTCTTTTGCCATCTGATAGAAACACTGACCATCTTCCACTCCTCTCCTATATCCAATTAGTCACCAGATCTTCCCTCTCTTAACTTCTGAAGATTTTTCAAATTCACTACTTTATCTCCATGTCTACCACCATTACGATACTTCATATCATTGTTTTCTTATAAGCAGTTTATTGCAGCAACCTCCTAACTTGTTTCTCTGCCTTGGTTCTAGCCCCTTCACACTGGAACTGCAGTGACTTTTCAGAGATGCACATTTGATTCTATCACTTCCTTTAATGTCACCTATTGCCCTGAAGATGAAGTTCAAAATCCTTGGCAGGGGGACTCATGACCCTCAGTGTAATGCCTGCTTCTTCCCCAAACTCACTTCTCACCTTCTTTCCTTGCTCCTCTCCCCGACTTCAGCCCCACTCAGCTCTCACACACTTCCTCGTCCCTCTGTGGGCCTTTTGAATCATACTTTAAAAACTGTCCATTTGTCTTCACCGTACACCACCAGACCACACAGCCTTAAAAGGCAGGGATTATCCTTATACAAAAAAAGAACTTGGAAAATTATATACATGAACATATAAGTGAGTTATGGATGTTTGGACTTCACTGCCCTCTGTGGATAACGTTTGACATTTATTTAGTACTTACTATGTGCCAGACTATGTAAGACTATGTTTAAGTTCTGTAAACATAAAAACTGAGTTTATTCTGAGGAGTAGGTACCATTAGATCTCTACTTTGCAGACAGGGAAACTAAGGCACAAAGAGGCAAAGCTCCCCACCTAATATCATTCAGCTAATAAGTGGTTGAACACCGATAGGACCTCAGGAAGTCGTGTACTACAATGTTCGCTCTCAGCCAATAACCCATTAATGTACTCACAGAGTGTATCGTTGAGTCTTGGCTGTGTGAGAGCCAGGTGGATCAACACTCAATGGGAGGAGGCCCATGACAATGAGAGAAGAAAGGTCCCTTGAATCTTAAGCCGGAGACGTGGGGAGGGGGCTCAGCCAGGCAGATGTGTGCTCAGCGCAATGTGTCTGCAACCATAGGCACCATCTGTCACATGCTCTCAGATAGTCTGGGACACAGAGTCCATTCAAGAAGGCTTGAGTTGAGCACTTGCTGTTCTGTGTACTGGAAAAACCAAAAGTAGAACCAGACACATATTTTGCAAGATACCCACAATTTAGTGAAACAGACTGCACCGTGTGAAGAACTGTGTGCTGCTGCTGCTGAGTCACTTCAGTCATGTCCGACTCTGTGCGACCCCATAGACGGAAGCCCACCAGGCTCCCCTGTCCCTGGGACTCTCCAGGCAAGAATACTGGAGTGGGTTGCCATTTCCTTCTCCAATGCATGAAAGTGAAAAGTGAAAGTGAAGTCGCTCAGTCGTGTCGGACTCTTAGCGACCCCATGGACTGCAGCCTACCAGGCTCCTCTGTCCATGGGATTTTCCAGGCAAGAGTACTGGAGTGGGGTGCCATTGCCTTCTCTGGAAGAACTGTGTAAGCCACAGCAAACTGTAGTTAACAATGTAATGGAGAGAGGACAGCCCCACTTCTGTTAACTAATTCTTCTCTTCATTTCCCTGAAGGCTTGCCTCATACCAGCTAGTATCCTGGTGAGTGTACAATGTGGGGTTGCTAGGTAGAAAAATGCTACATGAAGCCAATAATAGCAATGTTAAATTCCCCCCATCTTGGACTTAGTAAGCCCCAGAAAAATACTTGGAGTACCTAGATTAAGGGAACGTGGAGGGTCCATAGGCCTTTTCTTTTGCTTTTTTCTATGTAGTGGGACTAAATGAATACCTAGTTCCTGACTTAAACAGAGCCCTGGCATCTCAAGGTTTTCTGTAGGACATTTGGAAATGGTGCTTCTCTAGGCTGAGGTCCGGGCTGCGGAGAGTGATGAGGAGCTATTTCAGAACAGATGTCAACAGAGCCCTTCTCTCCATGCTGAGAATCATCAAACACACGCCCCACGCCTGCCAGGCAGTGACTGAGGCTCAGGCTCCAGAGCACGGAGACAATGAGCCGGCCTCCTGGGGGCTCTCCCGCTGCAAACAAATTAGCTCTGATGGACCAGTGGCCTCTGCTCATTCTCGGGAAATGTGGGGGTGGGATCGCAGGCCAGTGTGGAGTTTAATTAAGGATGGCAGCTGGCGGAGCAGGTCAGCTGGCTGTCTGCTCTGCACTTCGTGTCACAAGTTGTTGGCTGCTTTTTGCTTTTCTCCACATATTCCCATGGCCCTCTTCCTTCCCTTGCGACTGCCCACGTGTTGTTCTCAGTGAGTGGTGTGTGACCTTATCTCTGAATATGGAGAGTCCAGGCAGGACCACAGGCTAGAGGTGGAAAAACTAAACTCTAAGGAAATGATGTAAACCAGTGGGAGATACAATGCTCCCATAGGAGATACTGCCTCTCCATGCTCACTGTCTCTCTGTAAATGTACCCAATGGTACCAGTAATTAAATTTCTGCCATCTTGGGACTTTTACCTATTTTTAAACTTTAAACTTTTTATTTTGTATTGGGGTATAGCCAATCTACCTTGGGACTTTTAATATCTGGGGGGAGGGGGGAGAAAAGTTTAATTGGAGCCTGCCTAGTGTCTGGTATCAGGTTGGAGGATGGTGGTGCTCGAGGAGAATTCCTATCTTTGTCCAAGCAAGCCAGACCAGGAGGGAAGGGAGCTGACTCAGAATCACACAGTCTTGTATAAGGACAGAATCTCTAGCACTTGGAGCTGTGAAAGTTTGTGTCTTAGAGACTGGACTACACAGGGTTCTTGTCGAAGTGAGCGTGAATGTCGGGGTTATTCAGTTGATTAGCCAAAACTGCACCCCTTAAAGTACCAACTACACCTGCTGACATTCCTGAATAGAAAAAATTCCAAATCACATGCCCTAGTGAAGTGAAGGAAGAAGGAAAAACACTCAAACTCTTGCTTTTTTGGCCTCCTATTCTGGGGACATGAGATCCAGATAGACCAAGAAGTTGTAGGGGGAAAAAAAAAAAACCTCTGTAAAATCTTGTGAGATGGCATCCTCTTTGGGAAGACTAAGTCAGACAATATATGTTTATGGCATATGATCTTTATGGAAATGCTTTATCATATTATTGTCTGCCACTTGTAATGATGCGATATGTGCTCTAAAAACACTCCCTGAATGTGAAGCCTTGCCCTGCATCACCAGCTGTCTGCTTGCTCCAGTCCCATACAAATGAGTTAATTACCTGCTTTGAAAACAAAGCAAGAAGTGTGTAAAATAAAGGCTGTTGTCTCCTGGTGGTACAATTTCTCCTTGGTTATATCATGTTCACAAAGAGAACTGGGCAGTTTCCTGTAATACCAGAATTCTAGGAAGTCTGGGTTTTTAGGAGTTCTGACTGCAGAAACCCTGAATAGAAAAGTATTTAAGTGGCAAGTACTCAAAATGTGAAGTCGCCCATGGGCCAGTAGCCTTTGGGATAGGATCACCTATACTTGGATCAACCTATACTTGGTTGTTGTTTAGTCGCTCAGTTGTTTCTGACTCTTTGTGACTCGTGGACTGTACCCCTCCAGGCTCCTCTGTCCATGGGATGTTCTGGGCAGATTACTGGAGGGAGTTGCCATCTCCTTCTAGAGGGGATCTTCCCAATCCAGAGGCTGAACCCAGTTCTCCACATGTTCTGCAGTGCAAGCAGATTCTTTACTGCTGAGCCACTGGGGAAGCCCACTCTTGGCTTAGGGGATGTTAAAACTTTACTAAAGGGAAGGAGTGAGGAAGTCTAACAAGAGGGACATCGTTTTTTGTTTTTTTTAAGGGCATTGAGGTTGAGGAGGAGGAAGAAGGTACAAACACTTGGAAAGTGAAGAGAACTTAAAGATTGGTGATTCCATAATATTTATTTTATAAATGAAAATGATGAAAATCAGAGGGCTTGTCTCTGCTTTAGCAGCAGGTTTGCTTTAGCTTTTAAGTTAAAGGTCCATGAAAGCAACGTTATCTGTCTCTGAGTGTTAGACATAACTGTGCATGACTTCTGGCCCTCATTCCTGTTACTCTCATGGTGCCAATATCACAGGGGAAACAAAGGTTTGGTGTGAAAGGTGAATGTAAGCAGCAGTATTCCCAAGGAAAATGGTGCATCGTGGAACTGGGTAGTGATTTTGTTTGCATGTCTTTGTATCTTTCTGAATATCAAACACTGTGTCTTACCAAAATATGATACTTAAATATTTGCTGAATGAAAATATTCTAATTGTGGAAAAATCTGCAGTGTTGTCGTCAGCAGCAGGAATAGAGTTAAATGTATGGATTTGAATCCAACTCATCTAAGTGTAAGCCATCACCTTGGACAGATGACCTACGTTCTCTGTGTCTTAATTTCCTTTGCTGTAAGCTGAAATACTAATAATATCTGTACATGAAATAGTTGTGTGGATTAAAAGAAATCACTTAAAGCAAAGCACTTAACTGGAGCCCATTATACAGAGTGAAGTAAGCCAGAGAGAAAAACACCAGTACAGTATACTAACGCATATATATGGAATTTAGAAAGATGGTAATGATAACCCTATATGCAAGACAGAAAAAGAGACACGGATGTATAGAACAGACTTTTGGACTCTATGGGAGAAGGCAAGGGTGGGATGATCTGAGAGAACAGCATCAAAACATGTATATGATCAAGTGTGAAACAGATCACCAGTCCAGGTTGGATGCATGAGACAAGTGCTCGGGGCTGGTGCACTGGGATGACCCAGAGGGATGGGATGGGGAGGGAGGGGACCCGGAGGGAGTGGGAGGGGGGGTTCAGGATGGGGAACACATGTAAATCCATGGCTGATCCATGTCAATGTATGGCAAAGACCACTACAATATTGTAAAGTAATTAGCCTCCAACTAATAAAAATAATTGAGGAAAAAAAAATATCTGGCCTAGAAAAGCACTCAGTGAGCATTAGGTGTTACTACAGTCTACAGAGAAGGCTATCTTTGTGTTTGAGAAATGTTTGAGAATATCATGGTATTACCTGAGCAATGATGTAGAATGATTGCTCTAGGGGTGATCAGTTCTTATAGTTCTGGACATTTCTTTGTTCAGAATTAAATGTATGTAGCTCCTTTTACAGTGTGGTGTCCAAATTTTCTGAACAAGTAAATAGATTCCCTATTTTGGTCACTGTTGTTGAAAGCCACGTTTTGGTCTTGTCTGCTTACAAATTATTATGGATGAGATCCCAGTGACTTTCTTCCTTTGGTCCCACCCAGACATCAGTGTGAATCAGCCTTCCCTGCTTCCGAAAGGCTGTATGTGTAGTGTTCTCCCCTGTTTGCCCCCAGCCCTCACTCAAGTTGATCCTGACATCTTGGTCACTGTTCCCTTGAGACTTTGGGATTTTCTTCTCTTCCTACTTTAGAATCCAGCTTGAAACTCATCTTAGCATGAACAAGAAAAATCTGCCCTTTGTACTCATCCATCCATCCATCAAATGTTACTTTGATTCATAGGCTCTTTGCCCTTGAGATGTTACTGCGTGACTGATCCCCAACTGACATGAGTGGGTATCCTCATTCTGGTTTTATTTCCACAGTATGTTCCTCCAGATCTCTGCGTCTGCAATTTTGTGCTGGAACAGTCCCTCTCTGTCAGAGCCCTGCAGGAAATGCTTGCCAACACAGGTGAAAATGGTGGCGAAGGGGTGAGTACCTGAATTATGTCCTGGGAAGGGAGGCATTGGGACACACCATAACCCAAAAGTACACACTTCATTTCATTCCTCCAGTTTTGAACTAGAAAAACTTGGATTTCCAGTTTCCTTGAATCCATCCTCATATTCCTCTTATTCAGCAGCCCTACTTCCTCTGGGTTAACCAGCTTCCACCAGAAAATAGACTAGATCACCTTAATGCTGCCTGAGCGGGGCATAGGTCATTGAACCCATAGTCCACCAGGATATATGGAGAGGCTGAAAGGGCCTTGGAAAGGGGAGGGGTGGGGTATCTGTTAGGCTCATTCTTTTCTCTTGGAAAAGTCTCATCAGAGATTATGACTATGCCAGTGAAGCACAGCCAGGTTACAGCCATTTGGAGAAGATTTCCTATAGAATTAAGAGTCATTGACATGTACCCAGATCTTTACGGTTTCACTCAAGATGAGCAAATACAGAGCTGTCTTAAGTTTCTATTGTCAGTAAAATTGTTTCCCAGTCTTTAACTGAGGGATAATGGCTTCCCAAAGGTCTCCCAGGCAAGACATTGACCATAGACTTCAGAATAATTTTTGACCCTTTCCCTAATGACTCACCTAGTTATATTCATTTATCATTTCAAATATTCTAATTCTATGAACTGAATATCTCACATGCAGATACCACTCTCCCACGCCCCTTAGATACTGTATTAGATGACTATCCTTTATCTTCTGGGTTATTACATCAGACTCATCACTCTGATTCCTTCTGTGCTTACCTCACCTACTATTTTATTTTCCCTAAGCTGACATAATGCTGTTTACAAAATATAGACCTAATCATTACACTTTACCATTTAAAAATTGTCTTTCTGCCCATTACCATGAATGAAATCCCATATTCCTTAACTGGGCATAAAGAACTTCAGGATTTGGTGTGTCCTGCTCACCTTGCCTGTCCTGTTTCTCCCCACATCTTCCCAAACACTCAGTGACCCAACCACATTGAATTCTTTTCACTTCCTCAAACATAACCATTCTCTTTGCCTCAGATCATATGTGTCAGGTCTTCCCTCCATTTAGAACAACTTTCTCCTCCTCTCTCTCTTCCCTTATATGACCTTTACTTCTCTTTCAAGGAACAAGTCTAAATATTAGGTCAACAGAGAAGCCTATAAGTTGACCCCGAAAGTCTAGGATGGGTGCCCTTGCTTGAGCAACACTCAGGGAAGAGTTCTTACTACTGTCTACTATAATTGCAAGTGTAATTCTTTACACTCTGTAGTGTGTGTAGGTAGGGATGTTTACAGTACCTAGCACAGTTTATTATTTGACTTGAATGAATTCATATATAATGAAGTGTCTCATTGGTGGTAGAAGAGACAATGTCTGTAGCCCCAAGAGAACCAATATTTACATTTAGGTCATCTTTCAGCTCTTAATGTGATCTTACATAAATCTTTTAATCTCTTGGGACCATAGTGTTCTCATCTATAAAATTAGGAAGTGTAATTAATTAATTTGCTAGGGTCCTTAACACCAACATTTGTGAATCTTCACTGTTTTGGTTTAGAATAATATGCTTTCATCAACCACCTGAAAATAGCTTTGTTTTGTTCCTTAGAGCATTAACACAGGTGAGATTTTGTTCTTTTGCAGTTTATCTCCCCCTGACATTGACCTCAGTACCCCCAACCTTTCTCCCTTAGGCACACACCCTCAAACATTTCAACTCAGTGAAATAAATTACTTTTTAATTGCTCACTTTTCCTCCAAGATAATTAACTCATGATTTATAGGCATCTTTGGTGAGGAAGACCTGGTTGATTTGGAATATCACCACTTTCAGTGTCAACCAAGATCAGCTAGACCCTGCCAACATATGGCCCCAGGATAGAAATTGGGAAGATAAAAGCTATGCTAACTGGATAATTATCTCATGGGCATTCTCTTATCTTGTTTGTTCACAAATTGCATTTCAAAGGACTTCTTTGTCTTTACCATCTAATTTGTGTAGTTCAGGGAATCCTGCAAAGTTAAAGTCAACTGAAAAGTTCTGGTTATAATCCTTGTTCTTCTTTGTTGCCAGGAACTTAAATAATAGTCTTGTCCTGGTTTGTCTTTTGAAAAAGAATAAATAATTCATTTTCCATATAGAATAGAAAGATTTTAATAAGATTGAATGCATAGTTTTGAATTATATATCTAATACCTATAATTACCATCCATGTTCTAGCAGAAGTTTACTCCATGTAGTTATATATTTCAGGGATGATCTTTAATTTACAATATTTAAAGACCAATAGGTTAAGTCTTATTGGAGGATCCAGTATCTTTGAAAACTCCAGTCTGAAATAAGGAATCCATGACATTTTTATGGTTAAATAGTCATTGGGTAACAATCACCGTATTGAGTCAGACTCTAGAATTTCCCGTGTGCTATATTGCCGTTTTGTGCTATTTTACCAAAGAGAAGAGAGATCTAATAGTTACTTCCCATCCTGATATATTACTTCTATTGTAATTAATAACTGGAGGTCTTAGAGTTAGAAGGAAGAGACTTGAAAAGAGAGCTGGAGCACAGATAGGAGAGGGTGCTGCCTTAAAAGATTTAGGTTTTATTATTTGCTGGTGGCTCCACTAGTTACCCAAATAGCAGCTTCAGTTGCTAGAACCCTCTTGGAACTCTCTCACCATTCCATCTGGGCTCTCAATCTTTATTATGAGGAATAATATTTTTCATATAACCTCTTGAGTCTGAATGTTTTGGTTTTCTGAAGTGATTGCTGTGCACACTTACTATTAGTACTTAATTTGATTTGAAATGATAATATTCAGCAGGGGAGAAAAAGAAAAAAAGAAGAAAAATCAAGAAGGAAGTGAGTTAACATAACAGACCATAATGATTCTCTGGGGAGCCCAGGGATGTTTGAGTGGGTTGACACCTCCTCTGCATGCCAGTCCATTCTGTTTGGAAAGAGACATTTACTGCTTTTAAATGGATATTACTTACACTAATGATCATCACTACCACCAGACGGGATGCTTTGAAGAGTGTCATTTTTCCTCCTGGGCATAAATTGGTCTTTGTGTGTCTGTTCACTGCTGCATAGCAATTGGACTTTTTAAAAATGATATTGGTTATTTGTTTATTCCTATGATGAGCATACAGAAGTCTTTCTGCAGGGATTGGTGGTTCTGCAGCAGTTCCTTTCAGTAACAAAGAAAACAGAGGTGTCCACCTTGGTTTAACAACAGAGGGTTTATTATTAAAACATCCTTAGCTATAGCCAGTAGCACCTAGGACTCAACTTTATGTTGAAAAGGAAACTGAATTGTGAGAAGGCCCCAGGGGGCAGAGGATGTCAGTGCCCTTCAGAGCCCACCCTCCTAAGCTCATCCTCGGGTCACTTTACTTCTGTTAAAATCCTATCTGATGTTATTCTGGGGAATATTACCAAGAGATGGATGCTTGGCACTGTGGCCAATTAAATAGCTGGACTTTGATGTAAAATCCCTGCATACAAATATAATATATTTTTACCTTAATGGAACCTACAGTGTATGAGGTCCCCAGCCACCTTCAGCAGGACAGGGAGCTAAAAAGGATGTCAGCATCTCCCTCTGAGTCCTCAGTCTTCATCATCCTATAGCAATGACTCTGAACACAAAACTAGCAGCATGTGCAGTGAGAGAAGCTCCATCTTTGGAGTCAGGTAGACGTAGATGTGTTTTCAGTCCAGGCTGTAAGGAGCAAGTGACTTCTAGGACAAATTGCTTCCCCTTTCTGTACCTGACTTTCCACACCTTCAAAATGCAACCTCCCTCATAGGATCAGGTGAGAATTACAGAAGTGTTGACAAATGCTGATGGGTGTGGAAATGAATATTGGTTCCTCTTTTCATCTCTGGTCTGCTTCCTCCTGTCACAGATCCTTCAGGCATATTCAAATGCCTCAAAGGAAGGAGATTCCCATGCTATATGACCAGGTGCATGTTAAATCGAGGGCCATATAACTACAAATGAGTTTTGACATGAATGAATATAATGCTTCTAAAAGTGAAAGACCTTGATTAACACAGTTACCAGCTGCACTCCTGATAAGGGCTCCGGTTTTCTCTAAAAGTTGACTTAATCACTGTCAGACTTTTACTACTTAAAAAAAGGGAGATGCAATATATGTAAAAAGAATGAATTTTATGGTTTTTTGTTTGTGTAAGATCATCCTTGACTTCAGATTCTAAAATCTCTAGAATGCAAATACACAACCAGCCTTTTAAACTTGATTGGGAGATGTGACCTGGAAAGACACTGTTTCTGTAAGAACCTCTCTCACAGATACACTCACTATGAGGGGGTCTTTTAATTCCCTGTATTACTTATGAGGGAAATCAACACTGAATATTCATTGGAAGGACTGAGGCTGAAACTGAAGCTCCAATACTTTGGCCACCTGATGCAAAGAGCTGACTCATTGGAAAAGACCCTGATGCTGGGAAAGATTGAGGGAAGGAGGAGAGGGGCCAACAAGGGTGAGATGGTTGGTTGGCATCCTTGACTGAATGGATGCGAGTTTGAGCAAACTCCAGGAGTTAGTGAAGGACAGGGAAGCTGGTGTGCTGCAGTTCATGGGATTGCAAAGAGTCAGATACAACTTAGCAACTGAGCGACACTTAATTATGAGATGGTCCCTTTAGCACTAAGAGGAGCTTCAGACTCCTTTCACTTGCCCCTGTCTTTGAGCAGGGAGTACCACACGGAATGATGTGTACATGCTTTCTGAGAAGCTAGAGGTTGCCTCCTGGCATTGTGTGACCTTGTAAACAGCCAAGGAGGCATAATCTTACATATTGCTGTGTGCATGTAGATTTTATTTAAAGTATGTGTCGTGAGATACTTACCTTGTAGCCAAGTTCAAAGCATTTATCCTTCTTATAAAGTCACAGAAAATTTAGTCACAGGAAGGTGACAGCATCATTAAAAAAAGAATCTGCTAAAGATGCACCTCCCCTGATGTGGTTAGGTAATGAACAAATCAAAACAGATGCTGAGGAGGGCGATTAGAAGCCTGTTGTCTAAAGTTTGAATTCTGGCTGTGCCCAGATTCAAGAGATCTTGTGGGAACTTCTGGAATGAAGAAGGCCAATCAGAGCCTTACCTCTTTATTCCTGGGCCCTGAGACTTCTCCATCATCTGTATATTACAGAAGAGAAGGGACAACCCCCATCAACCAGAGGTAGTGTCTCAGTTTTCCGAGGTTTTTGTCTTCCCTCCATAATTGTCAGAAAACAGCCAGAGTGAGAACTTACTTTGGTGTGTGTGTGGGGAAGGGAACAAGACTGATGGAGGAACTATGTAGACAATTCTAAATAAACTTCATCCCCATTGTCATTATTTAAAAGAAAGAAATCATTTGATGAGTCAAATCTAACAGGAGGTGTTAATTGCACCTTTAAAATAGGACACATCAGATTTCCTTTGGAGAAATAGTACAAAGACACCTCTGCCTATTTTGGGATGTCAGTCCCAGGACTTGCCCATGTATGCCTTATAGCTGGGGTAGTCCGAATGTGCCAGAATCACCACATTAGGTTTCCAAGTCTGGACTTGCTTTGAACTAGGTGGTAAGAAGCCACTGTGTCAAGCTCTCCAAGTACCTCCTCGGTGCTCCCACTCAGGACCTCCCCTCTCCAGCACCAGCGCCTGTCAGCTTGTTCATCCCGGGGATGCTACCCATGCCTGCCTACCCGCTGCCTAACTGGGGAGATCCAGATACCACAGTATTAAATTCTTGACTTGTTTAACTTCATCCTGCTTTTTATTTTGAAAGGGAGAAAAATAACATGCTGATTTGGGATGCTTCCACTTCTTTTTTTAACCTATGGCTGGTCATCCACACCCACTATAAAAAAAATACTACTTTTATATTAACAGAATCA
Source organism: Cervus elaphus (assembly GCF_910594005.1). Taxonomy (NCBI): domain Eukaryota; kingdom Metazoa; phylum Chordata; class Mammalia; order Artiodactyla; family Cervidae; genus Cervus; species Cervus elaphus. The sequence goes on from NC_057826.1 coordinate 71,404,130, forward strand.
CCAAACCTGTTTGGTGAAATCGCTCTTATATACAAAAGCTGGAGTTTATATACTAAAACCGCCTCTTTACAGTTTGCTCCATGTTCGAGTTCGCTCACATTTGCTAATGGCAGCCTGTTTTGGTGACAAAGCTGTCAGGTGATTTAGTCCTAGAACTGCCACCTACTGGAATTTTGCACATTAAGTCGCTTCAGTATTGTGCAACTCTGCGACCTATGGACTGTACCCTGCCAGGCCACTCTGTCCGTGGGATTCTCCAGGCAAGAATACTGGAGTGGGTTGTCATGCCCTCCTGCAGGGATCTTCCCTACCCAGGGATCAAACCTGTGTCTCTTATGCCTCCTGCATTGGCAGGCAGATGCTTTACCGCCAGCTCTACCTGGGAAGCCCCCCGTGACAATAGCCCATCACTAATTAGTTGTGGAAACTAACTTGCTTGTATTAGTCGTTATTCTAGAGACCCTGGCTCCCATAATATTAGGTAGATGGATAAATGGTTTTATTCTCTTTCTGCCTTGGTGTGAGCAGAGAGAATTTTTCAAATTCCATCCATAATAGCAACCCTAAAGCTCTAAGTGATGACAACATGGTCTTAATTTTTTTTTGAGACATGAATAGCCTATAAATCTTCTTATGGAAGACTATGAGAGGTATTCTGTAGTCTTGACAGAATTTCTTTCTTCAAGAGCCAAATATTATTTTCAGAAATTATACAATAATGAAAGATCTCCAAACTTAGGTTTTTAATGTATTTTTTTCACAGGCCAAATTGTCATCAAACTATGTCCCTTCTCTTCTTTCTTTCCCCTCCTTACTGTTCTCTCATTATGCTATTTTATAATTTTATGCTGATATAATGGATTTAAATGTTTCTCTGATAAAATAATACTAATGAAAATGTGTGCAAGTAACTCATGCTGTTGAGCTGGCCTTTCGATAACATGATATCATTAAAATTTGCCATCTGGAAGACCTTACTTCATGGTAAGAAAACTCCTCTTTGGTAAAAGAAAAAGTCTAATTGGTTGCTTGCAATATTTCTAAGAAAAAGAAATTCCAAATTTTCTGACGTAGGTACTGACCATTTTCCTTGGGTGGATTTTCTTGCATAAATGTAATTACAAAAAAATAAAAAGATTTACAAAATTACAAAATTTACAAAGTTACAAAAGATTTAAAAAATTACAAAAAAAAATTTGCAAACAAATTTAGGCTACAGCATGTAGCATGTTTGCCAGTTTCTTGATGACATCAACACGGTACTGGAAAAGTAAAAACAAACTTTTACATCTAATGCCACTGCTTACTCCTAGCTAAAATCACAAAATATTCACCAGGTAGGAATTTTATTCCCATTGGGGTTTTTGCTCTTCTAAGTATCAGCAGATTCCTCAGATGACTTGAACTCTTTCGGCACGACTGGTCCACACTCAAATATACATTGACTGTTTTGTGTTTGATTTTGCTAGTTCAGTGACCTCTTGGAATGGGTATGTTATTCACTCCTTTATTGTATGTGTACTTTGCATGGACAGCTGACTCTAGCTGTATTTGGAATAAGCTGTATTTCACTTGTGAGTGTTCAAGGCCGTTTCCATCCTCTGTGCCTCTGCAATTGAAAAAAGCACCACCACATCACACACCTCGGTCTGGTGGAATTAGAGGTGCTTGCACACTTAGAAATTTGTTGCTAAGAAACTTGTTAAACTGCTGCTCTGAATTCAAAGGATGGCTTGCCTGTGGACTCATTTTCTCCTTTTCCTTCAAGATATTGAAAATTGTTTCTAAAGTCTTTTCCCCTCTGACTGTGGTCTAGATGGCCTGTGGGCACAGGTTTCAAGTCGGTAAGGTGACAGAAGTGTGCAGCCTTGCCTTCCTCCAAGCTTCTCGGTGCTTCTGACTCACCTAGTCTATTACGCAAGTCCAGCTCTGCTCCTCTGGAAAGCTGAACTCATAATAAAAATGGAAAAAGCTAGTTGGATATTTCCCATTTTTCGTGCAGCATCCCCAGAGTGAACCAGCAGAAGAATCAAATGTTAATTTCAACAGTTAAGAATAACCATTAAAGTTAACTAGCTTTTTACATTTATTCATATCCTGAGTAGAAGCATTTTAACGTAAAGAGGCCACAGAATTAATTTTTAAAGCTCCAGACTCTATCAAATCTACTACTTTCTGACTATAATGTTTCAGCTTTATTGGAATAGCCTTTTCTTCAGTGGATTTTTTTTTTTTCCATTCTGAAGTCAGTACCTCCTGCTTAGAATAAATATGCCTGTGTCATCTTGGGGTTATTTTGCTAATGTGATAACATATAGCTTGGTTGATGTTACATAAACCCTGAAACGCCTCTCATTGTTGCTGTGGACATCCAAGTGCTCTGTGAGTATAGTCATGTCCTAATGACCTAAGCTGTCTTAGAAAGCTTGAGCTTCTTCCCCAGGGCTGGACTAGAGGTAGTTTTCAGTGGTTGAGTATGTGTGTGTGTGTGCTCTTTACATTTTAATTGCAAAAAATTAAACATCTTCATTAAAATTTCTTAGAGGAGTGAGGAGGGATTGGAGTACTTAAACTTTCTCTGGAACATACTAAGAGGTAAATAGTTGTATTCTTACATGAGATATTTTGAAGAGAAATTTGCTGAACTTTAAAAAGAAATAACTAGTTGAAGGGGCAGAGATGAATTTCAGCTACATTTTTAGGAATTTGATTTAATCCTAAATTGTTGAGTAGTTGAATTAGGGGAAGTCTTTCAAGAGACTTGCTTACCTTTTAAAAATGAAGCACATTTGGAAATTCAAGAGATCCTGGGAGAATCGAAACCTTTCAGGTGATTTATTAGACTTCCCTTTGATTGTGAAATTTACTTTCATGACTACCAGGGTTTAAATTCAATTTTTGTAGGGAAAATTGAATGAACTAGAAGAAAAGACCTCTTATTTATTTTCATTTCATGAAAGTTTAAGGTAAGCACCTATTTGGAAATTCTAGTAAGGAAAAATTAACTTGGTACCAGAGAAACCCTGATCTCAACTAGTGCTTTAATCCTCACTGGAGTAAAAACTGTATAGCCATGTCCCAATGTTATGATTACTAATATTTAGTTTTTAAATGGAAGGATCTGGAATGACTAAATGGAATCAATGGAAAGAAAGCAAGAATAAGAACAAGGTTTCGGGAATTTGGGGGATAAAAGTATTCCTGCTTTGTAGAAGAAGAGGAGGAAAGCTAAAGGAAGGATGTATCTTTTTACCTGGCATCTCCTGTAGTGGAGACTTAGGCTGGTACTGAGAGGGAGAAACGTGCGGCTGAGCCTTGTTCCTCAGTCCGGAGATGTTGCTTTGATGGGAGGGAGGAAAGTGCAGGACTAGAAGGGGCTGGGCATTCTGGCCTGGGCATTGCAGCTCTCTGGGCCTTGTTCTGCCCCTTTGCAAAATGGGGCTTCTGAACTACATTATTGACTCCCAAGCATCTTTGGACTCTCTTCCAAGACAAATGTCTATCCTTGAGGAAGAATTTGCAAGTCATCAGGGAAATTTAGAAGTAAAGAAAATGTATGAATTGTTTCATTAAGCAAAGTTTATAAATGGAAAGGTCTGCCTTTCTTATTTTCTGTGATTATGGCCTTTTTAAGAAAAAGTTTTACTTTTTATAACATTTTAACTGTTATACTCCATTTACAGCTACAATAGAAAACATTGGCTATGTTCCCCATATTGTACCACACATCCTACACCCAGTAGTTTGTACCTCCCACCCAAACAGTAACCACTAGTTTGTCTCTGTTTCTGTGAATCTGCCTCTTTTTTGTTATATTCACTAGCTAGTTGTGTTCTTTAGATTCTATGTATAAGTGCTATCATACAGTATTTGTCTTTATCTGACATAATTCATTTAGCATAATGATTATGTCCTTCTTAGTATTTTATAACATAATTGTAATAAATCTAGCATTATTTTCTTTTTGAAAATTGTAGTGATAGTAGATCATAGCTTTCTTTTTTTTAATGCAAAATGTATTGGGCCAAATATAAGATTGGCAACCATGGATGATCCGTTTTGGTCCTATTGTTGAAATTGCACCAGTTCTTGAACTTGTGAACCCCTCAGGCCTGTTTTCATGTACAGCTTGTGGACTTTATGTTCTAAGTAATTCCAACCAAACACCAGAGATGCGTTTTAGCTTATTTCCAAAAAATGTTTTGATGAAACCCAGGTAGTCAATGCCCTGGTTGGTAGTAGGTACTCACATCTTCCTTGGTGGATTACTCTGGGTCTTAGCTCCATGATGGAAGGAAGGGGGCTCTGAGTTCCCAGGCACCAGTTGTATCTCCCATGTTTTTGGTATGGAGAGACAAGTGAAGACAGCACATTATTAAGAATCACCTGCTGCCATTAGTGATGTGTGGAGCTAGAGGTTGGGTTCCCTGCCCGCATTTCTCTGCTGCTCATCTACTTTTATAAGGTGGAGGGCAGTGGGCAGGAGAACCAAGATGTTTCTCCTGAGAATGAATTCAAAACTGTGTCTGGGTCAATGTGGCCAGCCCTATGCAGGCTTCTGCAAAGAACAGCCTTTGGGAATTTGCTTGAGGAGGTGTTTCCTCTTCCTGAGCCCCCTGAGTTCTGCTCTCTGGGTGGGGCTGGGTAGTGATGAAAACTTATGGCTTGATCACTACCGAAAAATACCTGTTTTCATGTCTCTGGTGAAATATTAGAAAGGTAAGATGAATGCATGACTTTTTTTTTTTTCCTTTAAACTATGTGTTTATCTTTAAATAGTTGTCCCTTTTCTGAAGCTTATGACTTGGTGTTAGAAGTTTCAAAATTATAGCTGGAGTACAAAAATCTCTAGATTTTATCTTATTAGTGGATACAGGTGACTGAATTATCATTCGTGAGGCACCTTTAGTCAGTCAAGCAGGTGGAGCTATCCGTGGTGCTGATTCTGTAAGTAAATGCAGCTCGCCTCGTGTTCATTCAATTCAGGACACAGCTCCAGGGGCGAGAGGACCAGGCATTTTGCCCCAATAATTTGTAGGACTGTTTCCCCAGGTTACAACCCCAGCAACTTTACCTTATACCCTACCCTAGTGGGGATATTTCCATGTCATCTTGCTAAAGGGACTGTTGGGAAACCCTGATCCAATTTTAGGATTTACACAAATTTTGGGAAAAAATAACCTCATGTATTACAGTATCTCAAATTCACCATTCTTTCTCTCAGCCTTTAACAGGGTCCAGTAACATGTTTCTATACCAATTTCATCCATTTTCAATAAAGGGGAAAATGGAGGGTGGATATTTAACAAGATGCTAACATTTTCAGACCTCCTCCTCCCCTCAGGGTTGTAAACTTCATGGTGAATTCAACTCCTTATTCTACTCCTGCATTGTACCCAGGCAGGTCTCAGCCCTAGGTGATGCTAAGGGCCAGGGAGTGGTCTGAGCATCAGGAGTTGCAGTTCTCTGACCCCAAGTGATTGGCCTGCGTCACCAGAAGAATGAGCAACCACTGTTCCCAGTTCATTGTTCCCTCTGGGCAGCCGCTTCAGTGTGTAGGGCAACAGGAATACACAAATCCATGATTTATTGATTGCACTCATTTCAGTCAGTGGCGATGGGGGAAAAAATAGGACTGTGGTACTCCCAGGTTCTCTCAAGGATGCAGTCTTTTACAGACATAGAAAACAAACTTCAGAAAGCGGGGGAGGAAAGAGAATTTAGGAGTTTTGGATTAACAGATACACACTACTATATATAAAATAGATAAACAACAAGGATCTACTATACAGCACAGGGAACGCTACTCAATATTTTATGTTAATTATAACTTAAGGGGAAAGAATCTGAAAAAGAATGGATACATGTATACACACACACAAAACCAAATCACTTTGCAATACACCTGAAACCAACCACAACATTGTAAATCAACTATAATTCATTTTTTAAAACATCAGTGTTCTAATCATGAGGAAAGAAAACTGAAAAAAGGAATGCACTGTTAAGTTAACCTGTTTATATAAAACTCCAATTCCTTGTCTCAAAACCTCAGTCTTTTCCTAGAGCACAAATCCCTCTTAAAATATTTTTAGTCTCTCTCCCACAAATGGAGCTACCTAGGACATAGTTGCTTCACCTCTAATGCTATTGACTTGGTTTGTAATTTTTTATTAGATTTTATTAGATTGAGCTGTCCCCAGGGCAACCAAGAATAAGTTCACTTGCTGAATCCCAGAGCTAACAAGTCAGTTGGCAACTGATTTCTTGTTTCACTTAGTTTTTTTGTGCTTGCAGGAATATAAAATGCTCCTGAGTTCTGCCAGTCCCTTTCCCCCCTTTTTCTGCCTGTCCATAAGGACTCACTGACATGTATACTTTTTTTAAAAATGCATTCACTTCATTTTAATCCTGTTAATGAACCTTGAGATTTTTCTTTCTTGTGAATAATAAAGTATCAATCAACATTCACAACATTCCTTCACATTTACACTTGTCTTTCCAAACTTATCCTCCTATATAAAAGGAATCTATTTGTGTCTGTCCTTTTTATTTCATTTATTTATCCACTGTAATACTCTGCTACTAAAGTATAGTTTTAATAGAAGAAAAAAAAGCCTCCATTTAATTTCTTGCATTAAATTATGGTGAAAACTCAGTTGCTTAAATCTCTCCTCTGAAGGGTAATGTCCTGGTTGTTGTTTATTGTGAAGCATCCCAAATGAATTAAGAGATTTCCATACTAGACATTCACTCTTGTTTCATCCAGTAAGGGCTACTTCAGCTTATACTCAAGTCTAGCACAAAACATAGGTGCACCCATCCCCAGATGATCTTATTCTTACCATATATACCTATGTGTATCCCTCCAAAACAAAAGACACCCAAATCTGTAAGATCTATTTTAAATATACTTACTTGATCTAGGACAGGAGTCTCAGGTTGAAGCCAGTTTTTTCCTTCAAATCCCAGGGTCCTCAAGAGCAGGGAAGGCTCAGACTCTACCTCCCACACATGGTTCCCAGTCTCCTTGAAGCTGGGACCACCTGACTCCAGAAGGTCCCGTTTGTGGTTCATGAGGCCTTGTGCACTATTCTTGTCCCAGATGGAGCATCTACAATTCTTCATAACAGATTTTTTCTTTTTAAGTGATCCCTATGATAGTTCACCAATAAGGGTCAACTTGGGTCACCATGTTGTTATAATCAGTGCAAGAACCAAACACATGACTCCAGTGTTCTCCCACTTTCTAAACAGACCTTCTACTTCATACTTTCATTTAATAATCTAGTGAGTGAAAAACAACATCGATATAGGGCTATCATAATTTGAGCTTAGAATCCCTGCTATAAGTCTGATAGGAGCTCACGTGTATGTTATGGCGACACTTTCACATACTGTGTCATTGCATTCCTGCTTTAGCATCATCTTAGACTCACACCTCTCTGCGGGTACCTGACATGTGCCAAAATGCAGCCTGCACTTTGTGATGCTCAGACCCCCTCTGTTTGGCCCAAAGGGGTGCTCATTAGCCCTTTTAGCATTCCTGCTGAGGTCTTTGAGAGCAGCCTCGTTTCCTTGAAGGTGTAAGGTAGACCAGGCCCATCTTAAATTGTTTTTTCTTTTTTGTCACAGACATGAAATTGCATGACTCTTTGAATTCATAGCAAATAATATTAGAGATTAGATTCTGTGGTGAGAGCTTTATGTTAGATTGACCCCACCATAACTGGTAGGAAGGAAGCATTCAGTATGATACCAAAAAGAAATATTACTTAAAGCACATAGTGATCAAGACTTCATTTTTATGAAGAACATGAATTTAAAGTTCACAATGATAAGTCTAGTGTAATTTCAGCCTTACTAATTTTTCTGCCTTATTAAAACATGAGCACTTGTGAAACTATTTTTACTCTTTGAGGTGACAGGTTTCCTGTTACACTGTATTGGGCTGTCCTTTCTCCATTTATTTAAAAAGCACTTAGGGGATCCCTTCAATATATCCTTTCCACCCTCTGGTTTCATGGCACATTTTTCTAGTGTATTAAGGAAGATCTTAAAAGTGCATAAACAGGTATATATAGCAGCATATTGATTATTAGACAGTGATAAATTACCAGAAATTTCTTTACTGCTTTCGATCAAGATTCTCTGTTCCTCTGAATTTCCCTCTCACTGCAGACTCTGTAGATAACATAGTTACTTCTTCAGGTTTCTGAGAATCTTTCATAGTCAAGCAGTGATCCCTCCCAGTATAAAGAGGAGAAATCCACTGCAACATTCTTTTTGCTGCTGTTGTTGTTTAATTGGGATATAATTGATACACGACACTGGTATACTCTGAGACAACTTGACATACTTGTATTGAAAAACAATTTAGTTGTTTTTAGTAAGTTTAGTTGATATCCATCACCTCTTATATACATTATTATCTTTTTTTTCCTTGTGACAAGAACTTTTAGGATTCACTGTCTTAGAAACTGTCAAGCATACCTACAGTAGCGTTACCTATAGTCATGATGTTATATATTGTATCCCCAATGCTTATTTATCCTAAAACTAGAAGTTTATACCTTTTAACCAACTTCATCCAATTCCACCACTCCCAGTTCCTTGTCTTGGTAACCACAAATCTGATACCATTTGCTATGAGTTTAAGTTGTTTTAGATTCCACATGTAAGTGGGATTATACAGTATTTGTCTTATTTCACTTAGCCTAGTGCCCTCAAGGTCCATCCATGTTGTTGCAAATGGCAGGATTTCCTTCATTTATGGCTGAATGACATTCCACTATACCACATTTTTCTTTATCCATTCACTTCTGTTGATGGAGTTAGGTTGTTGCCGTATCTTGGCAATTGTAAATTGCTGTACTGAACATGGAGAGTATGGATATCTCTTTGACATAGTCTTTTCATTTCCTTCAGATAAATACTCAGAAGTGGACTGCTGAATCATATGTTAGTTCTATTTTAAACTTTTTGAATTTAAAATACTGTTTTCCATGCTGTTTTCCACAGTAGCTGCACTTATTTCCATTTCCATCAACTGTGCACAAGGGTTCTTTTTTCTGTGTCTTTGCTAGCATTTGTTATCTCTTGTCTTTTTGATAATAGCCATTCTAACAGCATAAAGTGATATCATAACATTTCCCTAATGATTAGTGATAATGAGCACCTTTTCATGTAATTGGCCATTTGTGTGTCTTTTTTGGGAAAAAAAATGCCACTTCAAGTCCTTTGCCCGTTTTTTAATGAAGTACTTGGAGTTTTTTTTGGGGGGGGGGTTGTTTTGATTTTTTGTTTTGTTTTTTCTTGCTATTGAGTTGTCTGAGTTCTTTATATGTTTTGGAGAGTAACCTCTTATCGGATTCATAATTTGCAAATTTTCCTCCATTTCCATTTTGTTGATTATTTGCTTTGTTGTGAACAAATTTTTATGTTTTGATATAATCCCACTTGTTTTTAATTTTGTTACATTTGCTTGGGGTGTCACATCCAAAAACAAATTTTAAAAAAAAGCATTGCCAAGACTTGTGTTAAGAGGCTTTTCTCTAGGTTTGCTTCCAGGACTTCTGTGGTTTCAGGTCATACATTCAAGTTTTTAATCCATTTTGAGTTAATTTTTGAGTGGTGTAAGATCATTCTTTTACATGTGAATGTCCAGTTTTCCCAGCATTGTATTGAAGAGGCTGTATTTTCCCCACTGAGTATTCTTGGCTCTCTTGTCAAGTATTGGTTGGTCATGTGTGCATGAGTTTACTTCTGGGCTCTTAATTCTGTTCCATTCGTCTACTTGTCTGTTTTTTTGTCAATACTATACTGTTTTGATAAAGGCTGTAATATAGTTTGGTTCCATACAAATTTCAATATTATGTTTTCTAGTTCTATGAAAAATGCTATTGGAATCTTGGTTGGGAATGCACCGAGTCTATGGATGACCTTGGGTAGTACAGATATTTTAACATCTAATTCATGAACACAGGACACCTTTCCATTTATCTGTGTCTTTTTCACTTTCTTGCATTATTGGTCTTGTATTCTTCAGTGTAAAAATATTTTATCCCCTTGGCTAAATTTTTTCCTAAGGTGGTGGTTGTTTGGTGTTATCATAAATGGGATCATTTAATTTCTTTTTCAGCTAATTCATTGTTTGCAGTGTTCTTTTCTGTACCAGATTATCACATCACACTCCCACTGGGGAAATGATTGATTGATTTTTCTCCAACCGTTGAAGGAGTCAAATATTAGCACAACTGAGATGTAGTGTTGCTTATTTTGGTGTAAGTTTTTTCAAATTGTAAACCATGCTTGACATTTCTGAGCCAGTCACTCTCTTCCTCCTCCTCTTCTCACAGGTTCAGTTCAGTTTAGTTCAGTCGCTCAGTCGTATCTGACTCTTTGCAACTCCATGAACTGCAGCACGTCAGGCCTCCCTGTCCATCACCAACTCCCGGCACCTACCCAAACTCATGTCCATTGAATCGGTGATGCCATCCAACCATTTCATCCTCTGTCGTCCCCTTCTCCTCCTGCCCTCTATCTTTCCCAGCATCAGGATCTTTAAAAATGAGTCAGCTCTTCACATCAGGTAGTCAAAGTATTGGAGTTTCAGCTTCAGCATCAGTCCTTCCAATGAACGCTCAGGACTGATCTCCTTTAGGATGGACTGGTTGGATCTCCTTGCAGGCCAAGGGACTCTCAAGAGTCTTCTCCAACACCACAGTTCAAGAGCATCAATTTTTCGGCACTCAGCTTTCTTCACAGTCCAACTCTCACATCCATACATGACTACTGGAAAAACCATAGCCTTGACTAGATGGACCTTTGTGGACAAAGTAATGTCTCTGCTTTTTAATATGCTATCTAGGTTGGTCATAACTTTCCTTCCAAGGAGTAAGCGTCTTTTAATTTCATGGCTCCAGTCACCATCTGCAGTGATTTTGGAGCCCCCCCCAAATAGAGTCAGTCATTATTTCCACTGTTTCCCATCTATTTGCCATGAGGTAATGGGACCAGATGCCATGATCTTAGTTTTCTGAATGTTGAGCTTTAAGCCAACTTTTTCACTCTCCTCTTTCACTTTCATGAAGAGGCTCTTTAGTTCCTCTTCACTTTCTGCCATAAGGGTGGTGTCATCTGCATATCTGAGGTCGTTGATATTTCTCCCAGCAATCTTGATTCCAGCTTGTGCTTCTTCTAGCCCAGTGTGTCTCATGATGTACTCTGTATATAAGTTAAATAAGCAGGGTGACAATATACAGCCTTGATGTACTCCTTTTCCTATTTGGAAGCAGTCTGTTGTTCCATGTCCAGTTCTGACTGTTGCTTCCTGACCTGCATACAGGTTTCTCAAGAGGCAGGTCAGGTGGTCTGGTATTCCCATCTCTTTAAGAATTTTCCACAGTTTATTGTGATCCACACAGTCAAAGGCTTTGGCATAGTCAATAAAGCAGAAATATATGTTTTTCTGGAACTCTCTTGCCTTTTCGATTATCCAGCCAATATTGGCAATTTGATCTCTGGTTCCTCTGCCTTTTCTAAAAGCAGCTTGAACATCTGGAAAGTCACGGTTCACGTATTGCTGAAGCCTGGCTTGGAGAATTTTGAGCATCACTTTGCTAGCGTGTGTGATGAGTGCAGCTGTGCGGTAGTTTGAGCATTCTTTGGCATTGCCTTTCTTTGGGATCGGAATAAAAACTGACCTTTTCCAGTCTTGTGGCCACTGCTGAGTTTTCCAAAATTTGCTGGCATATTGCATACAGCACTTTCACAGCATCATCTTTTAGGATTTTAAATAGCTCAACTGGCATTCCATCACTTCTGCTAGCTATGTTCGTACTGAAGCTTCCTAAGGCCTACTTGACTTCACATTCTAGGATGTCTGGCTCTAGGTGAGTGATCACACCATCGTGATTAACTGGGTCGTGAAGATCTTTTTTGTACAGTTCTTCTGTGTATTCTTGCCACCTCTTCTTAATCTCTTCTGCTTCTGTCAGGTCCATACCACTTCTGTTCTTTATTGAGTCCATCTTTGCATGAAATGTTCCCTTGGTATCTCTTATTTTCTTGAAGAGATCTTTAGTCTTTCCCACTTCTCACAGGTAGAAGGCACTAATTTTAATGTGCCTTTCTCCTCTTGCCCGGAAAGCTTTGCTGTGGTTTCTTGCAGCTCTAGTTAGTTTTACTGTCAGTCCCAATCGGTTATCCTATCAATGTCCGTGTGATGAATTTACTCTTTGTATAATGGGGAGAAAATAGACCAGGTAGTGCTTCCTCTATGCAGGTCCTGGCTTCTATTCACAGATCAGAAGAAGAGACTTTTTGTCCTCAAAAAAAAATTATTTTTCTTTTTGACAGAAGAATTAGTTGGTAGCAAGAACACTTAGACTTAAGCTAGGCTTTTGAAAGCAGCCATGTGAATCACACTGCCCAAGTGTTAGATGATTCGGAACAACTCTAAGAGACATTATAGATATAGGGGGGAAAGTGGGGTGTTATCAGTGAGAATGCAGGAGGGCCAGGAACGTAGAAACCATGGTGAGAATGAAGATTGGAAGTGACTGCGTGGGGACGGGGTGACCAAGTAGCAAGAGAAGAAAAGTAAAATCCCTCCCTCATCATCTGTTCTGTTTTTTGCCCTTAACTTCATCTCTTCCCAGGCCTTATAAAGCCCAGACTGGTGGGAGAGGGAAGGCCAGATTGCAGGTGACACCACTCAGGAAGGGTCTAGCTGGTCTTAGATCCATGAAGTTGGGTGCAGAGACCTAGAAGTCATGGGCCTAGACTCTTTTTAAACCAAGTCTGAATTGTCTAGAGCCCTCTCCACACAGGTTTTGCAATAGTTATCTGTGTCTTTCCACCTGTCACAATCATGGAAACAGAGCTAAGAGACCGAGAGTTTTAGCTCAACATGAGTCCTAGAACTTTCAAGGACGAGGGGCAGCAACCATGTTTGTTCTTTGCTTTGGTAGGATTCTGGAGAAATGCTAAAAGAAAAATCAGCCACTGGTCCAGGGTGAGGCTTCTGAGAACAGGGAAGTACTTGCTGACTGTAAGCATCATATGGATTACTTATATGAAGGGCCCACTGTGGCTGGGAAGGTCTCAGAAGGGTGGTGGCTCTTAAGCCTGGCTATGTGTTAGAATTACCTAGGATTCCTAGGACTCATCAAAGACCTATCAAATAAGAGTCTTAGGGAAATCGCCCTGCCTTTGGGGCTCGGTTTTTTTTTTTTTTCCTTGCTTTGTTTTTATTTTGAAAGCCCTACTAATGATTCTGATGGATATCTGGGATTGAGGTGCAATTCTGTAAGATCAACCCATGAGAGGTTCTGAAGACCTATTGCCTCTGAACAGTGTGTGGTCCACAGACACATAGGAAGTATTAGGAGTACCTATTCTATCCGTCCACTGGCTTGAACATACACACAGAACTCTGAGAATCAGCTTCTCTACCTAAGGCCACTTCATACACTTCAAGGAAAGATCAGGCTTTTGTGTGTTGTTTTTCTTGGAAGTGTAAAGTTGGCCCTAGGCTTATTTTCTGGACGTAGAGAGAACAGGATATATTTATCTCTATGCAACAAGATCATAATTGGAATAGTGCAAGGAGGTTGGAGGGATAAAGGAAAAAGAAGTTGTGTTGATAGAGAGAGAAAAATAGGTTAAAGAGTGCAGGGGAGAAGGAGGAGAATCGAAAAACAGAATATACTTAAGTTCATTTTCTTCCTCATAGCCCATATGAATAGAGGTATTTGTACACAGTAGGACTCAATAGTGGTTTTATAATAAAAACTGACTCCTATTTTGTTAATTCCCAGGATGAATGGTGATATTTTTTCCCCCTAGGGACATAGTAGATTAAAGATAGTATTTGATTTTTCATGTCAGGAAAAATCTGAAAATCTCCTTTTCGATTTTTGTTGGAAATATTTGTTATTCATTACCTTGGGTGAAAGGAAATGGTTGAGCAGAGTTTTTGGTGCCACTGGCCTATCATTTCATCAGAGACATGATGGATGATGAGGATGTGTGGTTCATATAAAAACTAGATCAGTGACTGGAAAACAGATCTGGCTGACAGGGGCCTTTCATGTAAAGAATGGACTTGGCAACGTCAGGTTCTTACAAATCTGTTAGTGAGCTATGGGAGAAAGGGGGGAAATTAATTCAGAGAAGAAAATAATTGCTTCACCTCTTTCAAGGTATACTTGTCATCAGTCTAAATGTCATTAATACCCTGACAAATATCTCCTGTCAATTTGCTCCTTTAAAAGATACCATAATAGGAAATAAGTTCGAGCTGCCACCCTGGCTGTCTGGTGTCTTCCTTCTAAGAAAAGCACAGATGCATCTAGAATGACCCCATGCTCAATTTGGAGGCAATCCCATGGCCACCTTCGTTCCCCCTCAGTGAAGAATGCTTATCCTCCTGTTTCACAATCAGCATTTGTAAAATCCCCGCCCAAGTGGGAATCTCCAAAAGTCATTTAGTTACTTCCCCACATGTCATGGGTCGGGAAAGAGAGGAGAGATAACAATTGGATGTGTCCACCAATCTCAAAGAGCCAGGACCCTTATTTTTAAGGACTTGAAAGACAGAAGATTCCTAAGTTGCCTTCAGTCATGAGTACAGGGCCCAAATCTTTACCATCCTCAGGCTCTTCTCATGACTTGAACTCAGGGTCATCACAGCAGCTCCTCCAATCCCTAAGTCATCCGAGCCATCTCAGATTTTCCTTACCCGTTCAGCCAGATCTGCGCAAAAGAGAAGCCCTGTAAGCACTTGCCTCAAAGAAAATACCTTCTTGCCCTGCAGGTTCTTGTTACAGATGATGCATAAGACCCAGAACTTACATTTCCTCACATCAGGTTCTAGACTTTCATCCTTTTGTCCTGAACTGTTTCCATGTGGCAATGAAATTAATGACTTGAACAAAAATGAGTGCCCAAATCCTCCGCACTGAGGAAGAATAATTCCAGGTGCATCCATGAGGGAGGGTTGGCTGAATTCAGTGACTTATAAACTATAATGATTTGACATTTTATGGTACAAATTATGGTACATTTGGCATTCAGTGCTCGGTCGAGGGATGGATTATTTGGGTTTTGCTTGTGTTTTCTCTATTTAAGAAGTGAAAGAAATTAACCATACTGGCCTGACTTGGTGCACAGCTTTTGGAGCATCCTTTCCTTGGGCTCCAGGATATGCAGTGGTGGGGAGCAGGCAGCACTGAGGGGGTGTGAGGTGGGCCTCCCTGGAGTCACAGTCCCCCTGCTGACCTTGAGGGTAGAGCATGGCCACAGACAGAGCACAAACTGCCATAGGTCCTCTGCAAACCAGTTTCAGCCTTTCCTCTTTGGAATCGCGTTGTGCCTGCAGCCTGTGAACCGTGGGCCTGTCTTGTCATTAAGGCAACTGGGGAGAAGATCATGATCATTGAACTTGGGAAAGAGGGAGATGCTGCACTTCCTCCTCTTTCCTGAACTTCATTGAAATTCTGTTTCATGATTTCAGTTTTTAACAACATCCCTAGAGGCCCATGAAGGATGCCAAGAATGTGGCTTCCTTTCATGTATGTTTATCTTAAGGGCCTGCACTTTCCTGGTTGAGTTGGCCCAGACTCACTTAGAAGGTTTCTTACAGGAGAAACCTCATTAGGGGACTCTGTCCTGATGCTGTTGCTTTCTCAATGGCCAATGTCTCAGAAATCTTTGACTAAGAGTTTTAGATCCAGGTTAATTATCTTTTTACAAGTGGAAAATCAAGGTGTCAAATTAAGAGAATGATACCTTAGACTTTTTATAATGTCTTTGTAGCGTGAAGTAGGGACCCAAAAGCTGGACTTGGCGATTACCTGGCTGAAGAATAGAGTAGCTGATCCAGAAAAAATGGTGAAAAGAAAAGGGTTTAGTGTCCTGCATTGGGTTTTTCAGGATTTCACACATAGGGAGGGAATTAGGATGGCTAGGATATGCTTATAGAATTGCTGTTGGCGTATTCCCTGGCTCTGACTCCAAATCACAAGTCAAACTAATCTGTACATGTGCCTTCCTACCTCGGCCCTTTCTAAAGTCCGGTATGCTACTTTAACTGTCATTAAAAATGGCAAGTTGTCTCTGTGACCAGCAGTTTCCAGTCTAAGACCTGTTTGGAAAATGCCCCATTAGTTTCTTTGGTGCCATTTGAGCTGGCAGTTCCCATCTGTCCCACTGATTATGCAGTTCTGTCAACCTCTCCTAGAAAAGTAGGGTGCCTAAGTGGAGTCTTGGGAATTTAGCCAAAGGGGCATGATGGCTTGTAGAAGTTGGGGAAGGTGGTCCTACAATCTGATGGCTGGTTGAGGCAGCTTTGGAAGCATAGAATAGTGTAGAAACCAAGTCTCTAGGAGCAAGGATGGAGAAAGAAATGGCAACCCACCCCAGCATTCTTGCCTGGGAAATCCCATGAACAGAGGCACCTACAGTCCATGGTGGGCTACAGTCCATGGGGTCGCAAAGAGTCGGACGCAACTTAGCGACTAAAGGGCAAAAGGAACAAGGATGGAGTCCAAGGTGAAGGGTCCACTAAGGGCCATCAGAAGAGCCGGTGTGTTTGAGATCCAAACAAGAGTGACCCCCTGGGCAAGAAATTCCCCCTGTGGAGTCTGGGCTAAACCTGAGGGAACTCAGGAGAACAGAGGTGTCTTGGATAAAGCCTGCCTTTCGGGGCTTTCCATCCAACACCAGGGTAGGGCTAGACCATGGAGTCAGTGCCTAATTGCTAGCGTGCTAGGTATGCTTTGCCAGCCACCTTTCAGGCAGGTAAAGTCATTTACAGAGAATCCTGGCGAATTAATCAGACCTCAAGGAACTGAAGTTTTAAGAAAGAACACTTTTGTAGCCCTCTGTTCCTTAAAAACACATGCAATACAGTGTTGTCCCCCATGCACACGCACTTATTACTGAAATGATCTTTTAGTAGTGGTGCTAGAGAAAAATTTGGAAAAGCAAAGTCTGGTGGCTCTGCACGTAGTCAAATGGCTATTTTATTTTTATAGGTTTCCTTATTATTCTTGCATATATACTAATAGTGGAAGGCATTTTGCGCTCTGCCTTTTCCACAGTGGTCTATCAGAACAGTCTTCTGTGTTTCTAGACACCTCTGTAAATTGTCTTCTTTAATGGTTGCAGGGTAGAACAGCCTAAAGAAGCCCCATGTTTTACTTGATACTGTTTTTCTTCTGGATATTCAGATCCTTTCCAGGTTTTTTGTTTGTCCCACTATGATGCTTTTTTCACAACAGTAGCCATACTGTTTGGCTTTTTAAAAAAATTACTCCCAGAAGTAGGATTACTACAGCAAATGTTATTAACTTCTTTATGTCTCTTTTTATATATCACCATATTGCTTTTCAAAAGAGTTGTACTCAATGCCACCTTGTACAGGGTAGCACCAGCTAAATTATAGCTCTGATGGCATTCAGACTTTTTCTCCATTTTTGAAAATCTAGTTGATAAAACATGATCCATCAAAGTTGCTTTAATTGTCTTTCCTTTCGTTACTAGGAGGAATAAAATCTCTGCCATATGTTTTAATTTTATGCCTGATATGAATCATTTATTCATATCCTTTGCCCATTTCTTTATGTGATGCTTTTCCCCCTACATTTCAATGAGATGTTCATCCTTTTGTCAACGTGATAACAGAGAGTTTCTGCAGTGTATTAAATGTTGATGCTTCCATTGTTCTGAAGTTTAGTAATCTTGGTAAAATCCTGTCTTTTATTTCCTTTGAGTTTATCTGTTGCTTCAGAGCATGGAGAAGTATTAGGTCTATAAAAGAATGTGGACTGTTTATTACATGCTAGTTGTCATAGAATTTAATTTGAAAATGAATTATTTAACTGTTACCCATCCAAAATATATCTTTTATATTTCCTGTGGATCTTACTGAATACTTTTCTGTTTTGCTATCCACATATCTAAGAGACATTTACTTAATAATCGTGTCTTCCCCTCACTGTACTAAAAAATCTGCTCTATTATGTGCTGCATTTCAGATTTGTTTATGGACTGTCTGTATTGTATTACATTCTTCTTTTGAACCATTACCAGAATCAATTAATTAATTTTGCTTCTTAACATTTCCTAAAACGTGGTTCCTTTTTAGAATAAAACTTTCTTACTGTTTATGTTTGCAGATGAATTTTAGTGATTTTGTTGAATTCCAAGATACCCTACCGGAATTTTCTTTAGAACTACATTGAATCTGTAAGTTCAGTTCAGGAGCCTAAGCATTAGCAAACACTAGTATTCTCATTCTATAACAAAGTACACCTTTGCCTTTCACCAAATCAAGTTTTGTTTTATAGAGCAAAAGTTCGTGGTTTCATTTTGAATGTTTAGCTCAACATTTAGGTAAATTCCTTAAAATTTTAATGTTTTGTACCAATGGTGAATATAAACTTTCGCTATGTTTTCTAACTGAACATATTCGGTTCCTTGCTTTTACTTCTGCTGCTAGATGCTTACTAGTTTTTTGGGTTTTGTTTTTGTTTTTTGTTTTATTTACTTACATGGCATCATTGTTACTTAATTGTCACCTGTGTCAAAGGAAACCTCCTCAGTGATGTAAAAGACCTCCAAGTGTTCAGGAAATGTTGCTCAGTGACCTTCTAGCAAGGCCTCTTTCTTTGATGGCCTAAAAGAATGGGGGTGGGTAGGGGGAGGAAGGAAGGTGGAAGTACATACATCCCCACCCAGGAAGTAATGTCATGCCTTACCAGCCTTCCAGGAAGTATCCCCTGAAGCTTTCACAGCTTATGTTAGATCCTCAAGGAGTCTTTCCAGATCCTGGGACCCCTAAGGTGGAGTCTGGGGTCCCAGATTATAAAAGAAGGTGGTATAAAGATCTGATAGTCTTGAAACATATGTATGGCTGGAGAGAAACAGAGTTGCCCTCCCCTTTGTTGCCGTATCAGGTTTATCTTACTGGGTGACAGTGTCCTCTGGGAACCATCAAAAGAAATGTCAGTGACAGAATCACTTTTGCAATTACAGATGAGATGATTGAATTAATGATCTAATGGAACATTTTACTGTAGGACATGGCATCAGGGCACTTTTGCTGGCTTCTCCCCTTACTCCACTCCAGTCCAATGAAATGGTACCATATATTCTCATTCTGCCAGTGATGACAGCCAAGGTCACTCCCAGCAGAGACGGGACTGCCATCCCAATAAAGTCTCACTAATGTGAGGCCTGGATCCCCCTTATGAACAGACCCAAGAAGTCTTCTATGTGGCACATCATTGCTTTCCTGAGATGTTATCCAGAATTAATGTCAAATAATGAAAAGAGTTGGTAGAATTTGTAGTTAGACTCAAGTTCAAAATCCAGATTCACTGCTCACAAGCTGGTCATAGGAGAGTTTGTCTTTTCGCATCTGTGCAAAGGAGACAAAGGACCACCTCATCCAATTATTATTCATGCATTCAGGAAATATGAATATGAAAATGACATTAGTGCTTGCTTGCCAGGCACTGATAAGTCATATAGATGTGACAGAGAACATACCAAAGACTCAGGGAGATTATGTCCTCAGGGGAGAGAGGGAAGAGAGATACATATCAAAAGTAATATATAAGCTAATAAATGCCATGAGAAATAATATAGCAAAAAAAAAAAATGTCCAGTAAGGGGGATTGTCTTTTAGGAAGGATGAAAAGAGAAGGCTTCCCTAATTAGGTATCTGAGCACAGAGATGGATCAGAATGGGAATGAGCCATGAGAATGTTGAAGGAAAAGCATTTCAGACAGAGGGAAGCACATGTGCAAAGGCCCTGCAGGAGGAATTTGCGTGTCTGAAGAATAGAGGAAGGGCCACAGGGCTGGAGCAGAGTGGGTGGTGGAGACCCTCCTACTGGCCGGTGACGAGGTCAGATAGGTGGAGGAGACCAGATCAAGTAGGGCAGGGATCACAACAGCAGGTCACATCTAGCCTATGCTTGTTTATATACAGCCCTCTAGGTGAGAAGAGCTTTTTAATTCATGAAAAAGTTGTTTAAAAAAGCAGACTATATCACTCATGTCCTGCAACGCTCCGGTTCCTTACTGTCTGATCTTTTATAGAGAATATTTTGACAGTTCTTGATGCACAGCCTTAGAAGCCACAGTGTGAAAGGAGATCTTGAGGGGAGGGTTGGGTAAGAAAGTAATGTGAGGTGATTGACAGTCTTAAAAAGACAGCTGGGACTGCTGTGTTGGTTCAGACTAGAACCAGAGTGGGTGCAGCGGGGAACGCAGTTAAGAGGCCCTCGTTATAGCCTGGGTGAGCCGGAGCAGTAGGAGGCACCAGACTGAAAGCAGAGGGGCGCTGGGTGGATAGAGAACATATTTTGAAGGCGGCACCGAAGGTGCTTTGGATGGGCTGTGGCATGGGAGAGAAAGGAGGAAGTAAGGGATGATTCTAAGATTTTTCAGTCTATAGCCTCTCCTTAGGTTGTCTTGGAAACTGAACGAGAGAGTCATCTTTTCTGTCCTTAGGGTTTGATGCCTCCAGTTCTTTTACCATTTTGCAGTCAGGGTTACCTTCCTAAGGTACAGTTTTTGTTGTTCTCCATTCAGCTGTCTCCCCCAGTGTCCCATTAGCTGTGGAACCGTCAGATGTGGCTCTCCATAGTCCAACAGCCCCAAGTCATTGCCAGCTATTCTCTTTCTTCCAACCCTAACCAGTAAATTGTCCACCAGTCCCCCCATGAACTTCATAGTCTCAACCTCCAACCCTTTACCTATATGGGGTCCTTATTTTTCTTTTTTGTTACATTGTTAGATGTCAAGGATCCTACCAGAATATTATGGCCTACGTTTTTGATAGTGTAGCTCCCAAACACCCTCATCACCTTCCTGGTCTATTCCTATTCCAATGCTGTTTGTCTTCCCATCTTAACAGGGATGTCTCTGTGTAACATGGGTTTTAATGCACAAGCCTGTCTCCTGCCAGAACACAGACAAGAAAATATTGTAACAGAGCACACAGTTAAATCCTCCCCTTTATTAAATCCCAGCTCTGCCCTTGGAACCTGTATGACTTTGAGCAAGTTACTTTACTTCTCAAAGCCTCAGTTTGTGCTTCTGTAAAATGGAGGTAATTCCACTGTCTCTTTGCAACACTAATCAAGAGGTAAAATGAGATGACTCACTATATTTCTTCTGTGCCTGCGGTATGATCAGAGCTCATTTAATTGACACACTTGTGTCAATTCTGCTTCAGGAAGCTGAGGAGCTGGGACAGTATCTTTCTATTCTTCCCTGGTTTTGTACACAGTAGGCAAATGATTACATTATTTAAAAAATTGGGTGAAATGAGTCAGGTTTTAGACTTAACTCTGAGTTCAGTTCCCCCCACTGCCACATCGAGCTGTGTGACATCTAGGTAAGGCAAGAACCTTACCTCTGAGTTTTAAATTCTTCACATTCCCAGAGGATGAAATCACCCCTACCTTGAAAAGTTAGGAGAATAAGCTACGATGGTTGTAAAGCACCCAATGGTTGTAACGTGTGGTTTGTGCCAAGGATAGCGTTCTCTGGAATGATGATTACCAGAGCTTCTGCAGAGAAAGCTCCTTTGCCATGCTGCCACTGAGGCTTGATCATTCCTTAAAGCAGTGGTCCTCAAAATGCGGCTTCTGGACCAGCGGCATCAGTCAATGCCACTTTCCCCAGAACCCTTTAGAAACGCACATTCTCAGGCTCACCCCAGGCCTAGTAAAGCAGACACTGTGGAGTGGAGTCCATCGGTCTGTGTGTTAACAAGGTGATATTCTCAGGCACCTAGGACCCACTGCCTTAGCAGAGGGAGGAGGTGGCTTGTGATGTCCCATACAAGCCCAGTGGGGTAGTTAAGTCACTCTGCTTTTCTGTTGGCATCAAAACAGAGGACATGAGGGCCAAGAATGTTACCCAGCATGGCCAGAGAAGGGGAGCACAAGCCCGTTAGTGCCGCTCTGGGGGGTCAGCAACTCCTGATTCTTTACTTAACGATTCCTCACAGAGCTGACAGGAGCAAAGAAGAATTGGAGGAAAGTGTAACCCATGATAAACAATGGGAAGTATAGTTCACTTTGAGACACGAGACTAATCTGGGAGCATAAACCCACACCGTAAACCATCACAAGCTATCAATTCACTTGCGGTAGTACAATTATACAGGAAGAATACCAGTGGGACTGACGAGATATGAAAACTCTTTTAGTGTGACCGATGCTAAAGTAAGCTGTTGACACATTTGTAAACACAGCAACTGAAGTTAGTTCAGATGGTTTCAAGAAATCCTAAAACATTGCAAAGAACATTTAATCTTTTCATAGTATTAAAGTCTAGAGAGCATTTAAATATCTCTATAGCTATGGAAAAAGCACAGCCACATTTATATATAGTTGCTGGCTTCTTTTTAACGAGATACCACGTTTATTTTTTTTCTTCTCTGTAGGCTCATGGTATGACATGAAAAGTCATCTCTTTGACAGGGTGATTCTGTTAATCCAAATTTAATCTGAATAGAGTTGAGATAGAAGTACTCTGCCTTCTTCCCCCCTTATTGTCTGTGGCCCTGAAGGAGGGTCAACACAGGAGAGGAGCAGACCCTGAAACCAGCCCTTGGGCTGCTGCTCTGCGGCTCTGACTAACATACCATGCATAAGAGGTGCCCTTGGCTTATGGAAAGAAAATGTTAGAATTTCTCTTTATGATTAATTTTTTTTATTCTACCTTGGCTAGCCAACATTTTTTTTCTTTTTTTTTTTTTTGGCCACTTTATTTTTTTTAATTGAAGGATAATTGCCTTACAGAATTTTGTGGTTTTCTTTCAAACATCAACAAGAATCAGCCATAGGTACACCCAGGTCCCCTCCCTCCCACACCTCCCTTCCACCCCCGTCTTCATGCCACCATTCTAGATTATCACAGAGCCCCTATTTAAGTTCCCTGAATCACAGAGCAGATTCCCATTGGCTATCTGTTTTATATATGGTATTGTAAATTTCCATGTTACTCCCTCCATATTAATTTTTAATCTCAGGCTTTGAACTCTCTTTTTGTGTGTATTTGGGGATGGGAGCCTAGGCTCACATATTATTTCCTAAAAGGAGTGTGTGATCAAAAAGCAATGTGACTGCCTCTGAGGGCAAGTTCACTTGACAGGGAGAGATTTGAGTCAAAGGTTGAAAATGTTGATGCAAAAAAAAAAAAAAATCTAGAATCTTCTATAGATTTCAGTTTTCCATGTTACCTGGTCACCTGTCACTGGAATGCATAATGGTTTTGTCTCCTATTGTGTCAATACTATTCAGTTCAGATCATGGTGTGCAAATCAAATAAAAGGAAAAGCAAGAGGCAGACACCAGTGGCTTTATGTGGGGCTGGCTCTTCTTCTTGGGCCTGTCCCACTGCTCAGACTGCCGCTGAGCGGACAGCCAGAGAGGTGCTGGCTGGTGGGGCAGAGACGGGGCATAAATGGCCCCTTAACTGGAGGAGGTATCTATTCCCCATCACTGGTTACCCTTTTAAAGGCCCGGATATCGGAGCCATCACTAACTGGTGAAATGAGGGCAAATAAGACCCATTTAAGTGAGCGAGGAGGAGACACAGGTGCCTTAAAAAGTCCACAAGGCACAGACTGAGTATATGATATGCCTTGTCCCCCAACCCCCTACGCTGCCTTTCTGTCACTAGGCTGTAGTTACATCACATTTGTTTCTCTCTCTCACTGAACGCTTCTGAGAAGTTTCAAAGGAAGGTAAGCGGTACCTATCTCATCCACGTGCTTTTCTGATAGAACAGCTCTGGGTTTCTGCTGATCCTGGGCAGGGGCCATTCTAGAGAAGAGGTTTGGCCCCACTCACCCTCTCCCAAGGATGTTGCATGGCTGTGGTCAACCAGTTGCCCCCCGCCTGTAGGCTGGCCACTCGCTTCTAGAATGAATTCCTCGGGAGCTTCGCCATGGGTCTTTCCTTTGTAGTGTGTCCTCCAAGAACGCTTTGCCCTCAGAGTGGCCACGCCTGGCCCGTGGTGACACTTCTTGCCCTCTTTTCCCACAGGCAGCCCAAGGGGGTGGCCACAGGACCCTGCTCTATGGCCACGCAATTCTGCTGCGGCACTCCTTCAGCGGCATGGTAAGTAAGCTCACCTGGATCGCTCTCACCACGCCAGGAGGTCGAGGAGGGAGGAGGGAAAGGGTGGGAAGCCAGCGAGTGTCTCAATCAGGTTAAGAAATCAGCGGGAGTCACTCGGAATGGAAATTATAGGACATTACTGTCTTAGTAACTTTCCTCACTCAGCAGTTGTACATCTGTGGTTGCTTAACATCTGACCACCCTCCTTCCCACTCCATAAGGGAAAGAATTATGTCTTTTTAAAAAAAAATTATGTAACTAAACCTAACTTGACCAAGTGTGGTGCTCTGATATACTAAATGCTTAGAAAATATCTGTTGAGTGGATGATCAGATAAACCTGGAATAACTGATGACTCGCATGTGTAAGGATAACCAGCATAGGTGGAAAAGCAATCAAATGGTATTTTTGTGAAGTTTCTCTTTTACTAGCTAAAGGAAATAGGATGATATCTGGTCCTTCATTCCTGAATTTGAAGGTATTTTGTTAATCCAGAGGCAGGAGGCAGATAAAGAGCAGAGCAGTCACAGAAAGCAGATCAAGCTATAACTATTCAGGGATCTAGAACTCGAATTAACCAAAATGAGATAACTCAATATAACTTGAATTTTTTTTCAAGTTTTAATAAATGTAATTTGTAAAATTCAAATATTGCAGTTCTTTTGCAGGGAGTGTTAAGAGGAATATCGTGACCTCCATCAAGTATAATATGAGGCAATTTTAATGATATTTACCCCCAGTTCCTGCATGTATCATTCTCCCTTACTATCAGTGTAAGGAACATTTCTTTCTCTAACCCCAGTGGAAAACTGTTATGTTAACTCAGGACTTTATTTTCACACATTTTACACCTGCAGTGGACACTGCAAAATTCGTCTCAAAGCTTGAACTGTCAAATTGGCAGGGAGAACAGCAGCTGCTTCTTAAATAATTTATTTATTGCAGCATTTTTTTTTTTCCTGAACACTGGTAAGAAGTTGACCTTTTCAGCCTGAACATTCATCTGTGATAGTCCCTTGTGGCAAAGGACAAACAAAAATGACCAAATGGAAGGTTATCTAAGCAGGAGATGGGGACCGTTAGAGAGTAGGGAAATTTTGCACCCTGGCAATCTCTAGAACTGAGAGGTGATCATTTATCTTTAGGAATCTGGTGCTTATCCATAGGGTAAATAAAACCCTAGCACCTCTCTTTTTCTCCCTAAATAGAATAAATAAAAGCTCAAACAGTATACTTCTCTTGGCTTTAAAAACTCAGGCTAGCATCGTGCTACAAAGAGGAAGGTTTACATTATTCATCAGTAGGTTGGTTGCCCTCTACTCCCAAGAAATCCCACTCACAGTTAACATGAACTCTATACTAGCCAGTTCCTTTTAGGAGTAGCTCTGAGAATAAAGCCTGTGAGAGATGTCTATACAACACAATGATTCTGTGTTTTCCTGTTGCAGAGAATTAGAATTATAACTCAGGAAGTTTGTGCCAAATGTGTATCTGCCTCTCGGTTCAATTCTAAGACCACTTGCCGTGCCTGTCAATAAAGGAGGCAGGGAATAGGCTGTGGACTTTTTTCCTTTGTTGAGTTACTTTTGAAAATAATTTTTAAATTTTACATGCACATGTATTTTTATAATTAGAAGAAATCAGACATTACTTGAGAAGTTTTAAAGCTGATAGAAAAACTGAAAAACAGAAAACAAATAGAAAGGAGGATATTATCATGGATGTTCCTGCTGTCCAAAGACAACCTATCAGCTTGGTGTAATTCTCTTTAGCCTGGTTGCTAGGCATTTGAATTTTGCGTATGTGACAACCATACAAGTACACTATTTTGTATATATTCCATACTGTTCTACACTCTTGATAAATACTCTCCATGGTAACATAATATTCCATAAAATGAAGTACCAGAGTTTATCAACCTTTCCATTATTGTTGGTCTTTTATGTTCTATTCATATTCTCAGTTTAAAAGTTTCAGAGTATCTTTGAACTAAAGCATATTTCATATTTCAAACTTTTTCTATTTAAACTTATTTCTCATAGTCCTTTGAGTCAAATCACTGGGTCATCAGATAAGAACACCTTTGAGGTTTTAAATACATTAGGAAAATATATCCCAGAAGCACTGTAGCCATGAACAATAAAGAAGCCCTTTTCATAGTAGCTCAGTGTTGAAACTGAGAAGCCAATTAATGGTGAGATGCCAAGATCCGACAGAAGAGCATGACTTCACTAGCATCTGCTCTTATTCCACAGTATCTAACATGTTTGACCACATCAAGATCCCAGACGGATAAACTTGCCTTTGATGTAGGTCTACGGGAACATGCCACAGGTAAGTCAACATGCCCTAGATCTGCTGCTCAGTGGGATCTTGAGCTGGGGGCTTTTGAGAAGGAGGCTGGATGCAAATCATTTGGGATTCCAAACTAACTGGTCAAGAAATAGGTCTGATAGAACTCTGGAGAAGAAGAAGAATAAAGAATATTATTGGAATGCAGAATGAAAACATAGGAATGCAAAATGAAGGTGAGCATGAGGCTTTAAACCAGAGTCTGCCAGAGTCTCAAAGAAAAACAATTTTTAGGGTTAGATACTGAAAATAAGTAGAGAAGTTACCCTGATAAAAACCAATGGTAATGAATAACCACTTTAAAAAAAAAAAAAACATAATGAAGGTTTACATGATAAAGTACAGTCTGGATTTTTTTTTAAAGTAGTCCCATTTTATTCTGCAGTGAATCAGCTATTTTTAAGGTAGTGTTTCCCAGATATTAGTCAATGATATCCACCTTCATAGATTTGCCATTCCTGTGCATAAACTTTATTATTAATTTATATTTTTCTTTAAATTTAGTTTTGTATTTAAAATTTTATAGACAAAATTGACATCACTGCTATAAGTAGAAAACTGGTATTGCTTGCTGTAAAAAAGGATATAATGTAAAGAAAACCATGTCACTCAATAATTGGAGAATGTTGGCAAATACTAGAAAAGCGTTCACGGTCTACAAGCTCCAAACTGAAAACCTTCTGTTAGAATCAGAAGGTTTGAAAGTAGTAAAGGAAATTTTTCACTATGTGACTCAGTGCTGTTTAATTGCCCTCCACCACTAGCACTATATATCTTATATGTGGGAAGTACTGGCTATTTTTTTTTTAGTTCGATCGAAAATGACAGTCAAGTGGTGGATCCTAAAAAAGATGGTAACCAGGATGATGCAGGTTTAAATGAAGAACAGAGGACCAAGATAACTGTCAACAACTGTTTCTAGTTAATCGAAGAAGGGGCTGACTTACTGTAGGTTATTGTAAAGACCAGTGGAACAATGGATAGAAGATGAAAACAGGCCCATTTCATCTCAGTGAAGGAAACCACTTTGTAATATCTGCAGTATCCAGCAAAGGCACAGCTGGCCTCGAGATGGAAGATGTTTCCTGTGGCTGGAAATATTCATGAGCAATCTGTCTGCCAAGGGCATTACGTATGTAATTTCTGCTCCATTTAGAGGTTGGGCTTATGGACCAATCAGGATTCTTCATTGCAAACAGCAGAAACTGACTCCGTTAACTCAAGCAGAAAGAGAGTTTACTGGAAGGATGTTACATAGACGTGCTCTGAAGCTGAGCCCTGGGCTTAGATATTGGGCAGGAAGAAAGGCCAGGGAAGAGCAAACAGCCTAGGTCACACGGCAGGAAGAGTCTCATTGGAGACAGTCTTTAATATTATGACATTTTCCCCTAAATAGGAGGAGAGTTCCATTGTTGGGGCCAAAGAAGGACAAAGTCCATGTAATTATTCTAAAACTACAGCAGTTCATAAGGAGATGGTCCAAGATTATCTGATTTTACATATGATTTAGAAAAAAAAATCTATAGTTTAACCTGTTTTTAAAAATCTAGAGTTTAACCTAGATTTAATCTGGGGGGAAAGGAATCTAGAGTTTACCCTGGATCTGTTATTTCTGGATCATACACAGTCATGTCCAAGAACACCTGAGGTAAGCCCCCTACCTCTCCTCCTCTTCCCCTTTTCATACAGAGCAAAAGCGTGAGCCTGCCTCAGCCCACTAGATTTGGGTCTTTTTTCGTGTGTTTGTTTTACTAAAATCAGATTATATTTGAATATGATTTGAGGTTACTTTGTTTTCAACTGAAGCGTGTTCTTTTTTTTTCTCTCCATGTTATTCTTAAAATATAATTTCCTCTAAGGTGTTGTCAACCTTTACTAAAAATTACAAAATGAGTGAATTGACACATTCTGAGTGTAAGCTGACCTCTAAATATAAACCAGCTGTCTGTCTTGGAGCACGTAATCGGAAAAGTCATATATGGTCATAGTATTTATACCAGTAAAATGACTTTAGACTTTTTGAGACTTGGGAAGAAATCTAAGAAATAACCACTTTCTAGTCATATGTTCAGGAAACCTGTTTTTTGGTTTTTGTTTTTAGTTACTAGAACCTTCAATAAAAAGATAGGGAAATAGCAGAGAATGTTACTCATTCTACCACTTTTTTTTTTTACCCTAAATTCCTAAAATCAAACTTGGTATGAATTCTGCTAACAGATGAGGGAAACACATGCATCAACCCAGGTTCAAGCTGGCTTTTCAGAAGCTGACGTTGGCAGAAAGACAGGGGAACAGGGTTGACCAGGTGTTCATGAAAACCTATAGCCTAAAATAATTTCATCCCCGACCCATTTCATATTCTCCTTGAAGAAAGTCAGCTTGGTATATGTGGGGGAGGGGGAGAACTTCCCGGCAGCTCAGATACAGTTCAGTATGGCCTGGGGTGAGTCCCTCTCTTTAAGAGAAGGGTTGCTCAGAAACTGACAGAATAGCATTGCTTCTTTTACCCAGGTCATCCTGGGAATGCACTTTTGACTCAGAAGCCTCTTCTGAATTGAAACAAATAGTTGAGTTGAATCTCTAGGAGAATGTGAGGAGAAGTTTGGAAGCAGTTTCTTGAATATTTCTGGAAGTGTTTCCCCTGCACAGCGGATAATAAATGATTTGACTGACTTAACTGATGACTATTTTGCCCTTGGTTTTGCTTAATAAGTTCTTTCTTTTTTTCCTTTTGAAAGTTTTTGTTGTTGTTTTCTAGACATAGATTAAGGATTAGTTTAGAATTGGGGGGGAAAAACACTGAAAGTACTGTTAGGTATTTTAAGACCCTCAACTGGCCCTCCCATACCCTACCGACTTGGGGATTGGCCCATTCCTGGGCTCCAGACCACTGCCCTGTTCCCAGGAGAGGGAGAGCACGCAAAGGTGCTCTTCTCCTATGCATCTCTCTAGGACCGCTTCATCCTGGCCCCCCTCAGTGGTCCAGTGCAAATGATGGATATACACCTGTCATTTTCCTCTTCAAATGTAGAGAACAGCCTCTTCTGTTACAAAATTTTAAGTCTAACTAAAATGTAATCAATGTTATATTTATTTATCTGAAGTGAATCAAAGTAATACCTATACATAGTTTAAAAAGAGACATAGCGCTCTTTTGCATACCAGAAGCATCTACCTCTTGCCCTGCCCACCCCATCCTGGATCCCCACCTCTCTCAGGCATCCACTTTCAGCTCCTCCAGTGTGTTTCCCACTGTGCATGAGTCATGTGGTTTACTGCCCTTTTGTTATTCTTTCCAGACTGGGCATGATAGATTGATGTCCTAAATGAATAACAAAAATTTACCTCTTGTGCTCCCCTCTTCTCTATTTTCTCCTTCCACCCTCCTAGTATATTTGCACCTATTTTTTATATAACTACCAAATCAATATTAACTACTTACATTGGTGTAACTATAACTTTTATTTGCAAATGAGACT
The DNA here is from genome assembly GCF_910594005.1 of Cervus elaphus. Classification (NCBI taxonomy): domain Eukaryota; kingdom Metazoa; phylum Chordata; class Mammalia; order Artiodactyla; family Cervidae; genus Cervus; species Cervus elaphus. The sequence continues at coordinate 71,434,116 of NC_057826.1, forward strand.
CATGATATACTATGGTCAGTTCACTTTATGGTATTACTTCTGTGCTTTCCACTACTCAATAATTGCCTTGTTTGTTGCTTTACTTTCCGTGACCTAGTCATTTATTTCCAAACTGTCCCATAGAACAGTAACTGTCCCTGATTAGATTCAGTCACAAATAGCTCTTCTGTTGGTTTCATCTTCTTAGAAACATACACCATCATGTGGGAAATTCCTGTTTCCTCTCTCCAAGATTCTGTGTTTCCAGGATCTCATGCTTTTCTCCCTTATTGGTTGATCACACCATTTTGGGGAGCCCATTTCCAGTAGCTTTTACAGAAAATATCCTTGGGAGACAAATTGTTGTCTGAAAGTTTCTTAATTTCAGCTTCCCAAGTAATTCACAGAAGTATTCTACATGGGAATTTTTTTTTTTTCCTCAGCATCCTGAAGGATTTTTGTTTTCTTCTAGCTTTTGGTCTGGCTGTTGAGACGTCTGTCCACATTATGCTTCCTGATCCTTTGTGTGTGACCTGTTTATATTTTCTGAGCTATCTGGATCTTTTCTTCTTGCCCTGATGTCTACAGTTCCACAGTGCTCTGTCTTGTCCTGAATCCTTGTTCTTTTTTCTTTCTTTCTTTCTTGTTCTTAGTGTCACAGGAGTGGACCCTGGTGTGTGTGTGTGTGTGTGTGGTGTCCCTTCTCCACTGTGCTAGGGACTCTGCAAGCCCCTTCATTCTAAAAATGTTTGTCTTTCAGCCTTGGGAAAAGTTAAATATCTCTTAGTTAATGTTCTCCCTAGATGTTCTCTTCCTGCTTTCTGAAACTCCTCTAGGTCGGTTTTCTAATTTTCTTTGCAGTCTTGTTTCCAATCTGCTTTTCTTCATTCGTCATTGTGGGAAAATTTTTCAACTTTATCCTGTAACTTTCCTGTTTCTTTCTCTCTTTTTCAGGATCAAAGAGATTTCTTTTTCTTTGAAGGGACCCTTCATGGATACTCTCCTGGCTGCTTCATGAATGTATTTTTCTTATGTCTCTGAGATGATTAATTCTAAGATTTGTTTGAAGTTATCTTTAGCTCTCTGTAATCTTCATTTTTCCCCTTTCCCCACTTTTTGGTTTGTTCCTGCTGTTCATGTTAGAGACTTTTCTTATATGTCAGCTTATCCTTGGTCCCAGTTGATGTTTAGATCAAGGCAGTAAAAGCCGACAGGAAGCCCCAACTGTGTGGGTGGCTTGCCATGTCTTAACTTTCACTTTGGGATAGTCTAGCAGGGACCTGCACATTGCACTGGATATGCCCAAACAACAGTATGGTTTTTGTTGGGTAGTTTTGCTTCCAAACTAAACAGTAATCTTCATTTGGGTCGGGGGTGGTTCAGCGTCACAGCTGGCATTCTGGAAGCTGAGGAATGGAGGTAGGGGAAGGAGAGCTGAGATTTTACTAATCAGAGCACAGAATTCTAATTATTCTCCATTTTCAGCGATACTCTTTACTTCCATGTCTGACAGTGCCTGATACCTGGAGTGGTTTGTCATTCCATGGATATCATTTCTATTCTTCTGTAGAGTGCAGGAGGAAGTCACCGGGCCTGCAGGATAGAGAAAAAGATCAAATATTCCCTTAAAACTTTCAGCCACTCCTCCTGTTTTCAACCCCATCTTCTATGGTTGCCCTCACAAGAAACTGTTACCTCCAATTCTGCAGAGTTTCTGGAGAATATGTAGCAGGAATGGCCTTACTTCTTAAGATCAACTTCTTAATCCATTTTCTTACCCAGAGACTGGAGTTGTAGCTTTGTCTTGGCTAAAAGCATCTTTCGACATCCCTTTTCCCAAAATATCAATTTTTCTCCTTTACTATTAATTTCTCACCTGCTATCTTAGACCTTATAGATTTAGACCCTTTGAAAACTTCTGATTTTTTGTTAGTGGAATTACTGATGATTTAGTAGAATTTCATGGGGAAGGGGTGAGGCAAAGATAATGGTCTGTAAGTGGTCAGTAGACCAATGAAGTTATTTCTGAAAGATTTGTAGGTGCATATGAAAAAAAATATCATTTTTAGTATGTGTTAAAATTACTCAAAGACTTCTCTAGCTTTTGGGCTCCAATATTCTCCAAACACTGTCTTTCTGTTTGTAAAGAAAATGAAAATGATAAATATACTCAAGAGCCAGATGTGGGGGAATGCTTATAGATAAATAGAAATTGAAGTCTGGAGGGTGCATGCGTGTGTGTGTGTGTGTGTGTGTATGTGTTTCAGGGGTTTTCATCAGACGGAAGGAGAATGAGGGGCAGAGTTAGGGACACTGACTTCTGTGATGCAGTCACTAACCCAAGGAGCCTTTGTGTAGGAGAAGCCTGTTGGTGGACCATTCATCCCGCTTCCAAGCAGAGGTCTGAGGGAGAAAAGGTTCGAATTGGTGATGACCTCATCCTCGTCAGTGTGTCCTCTGAAAGATACCTTGTAAGTATCTCCTAACACAAGCATCTTTCATTTCCAGAATTGTTTCTTTTAGGAATGGATGGCCAGGGAGGACAGAACCACATCAGATCGGGTAGGATAAGATTACCTTTACACAGTGTACTTGAGACATGATTAAATTCTCTCTCCTGCTATTATCATGGGGCCTGGAATGTAACTTTATTTATTTATTTATTTTTTAGATTAAAGCACTGTTCCCAGCTTAAATGCTCCCAGGCACTTCCTAAAAAGTCAACTATTGACACATTCAGTTCAGTTCAGTTCAGTCGCTCAGTCATGTCGGACTCTTTGAGACCCCATGAACTGCAGCATGCCAGGCCTCCCTGTCCATCACATTAATTACCTTTGATAGTAGTGTTAGTCGCTCAGTCTTCCAACTCTTTGTGACCCCATGGACTGTAACCTGCCAGGCTCCTCTGCCCATGGAATTTTCCAGGCAAGCATACTGGAGTGGGTAGCCACTCCCTTCTCCAGGGGATCTTCCTTACCCAGGGATCAAACCCGGATCTCCTGCATTGCAGGCAGATTCTTTACCATCTGAGCCACCAAGGACTCAGTTTATCACTTTGGTTAGCTCTTGTCTAATTAGGAACAAGCCAGAAAGTGTTGGATATAGAAACATAATTGGAGGGAGAAAGAGAATTGGACATGTTTCAGAGTGTGGGATGTCACAGTGGTTGGAAGAGGCAGGTGAAATATTGCCCCTGATAGTGATACTTGCATACCATACAAGATGTCAAGCAACATTGACATCAGGCCCTTAAGGGATGGGGGCAATTCCTTACAGATCAGAGAAATGTCAGAGATAAGTTTTTAAGCTTCTCAGCACCAGTTCTGCCAGCAGATTTTACTTTGCCTCAACCAAAGGCTGGATTAATTTTTCCCATTTGTAAGTCCCCTTCTCCTGCCAAGGATAGATATTTTGTAACTTCCTGTTGAATTTGAGATCCAGCTGAGGGGATGAAGTCAGCATGTCTGCCACCTCTGTAGCTGAATCCTCACCCTCCCTGAATAAAGTGTCCCACTTTGAAGCTGCTTCAAGATGGGGTGGAGCAATCTCCCACAGTCTAGGTAGAAAACACCTGATGAGAGTAAAGCTGTTTAATTCAATCCTTGAAATTCTAGGTGAGCTGCTTCTGTCAGGACTGGCCTGGTGATTTAAAGGATGTCTCATTTCTGTTTCTGCTGCAGCATCTCTCAATATCAAATGGTAACATACAAGTGGATGCCTCCTTTATGCAGACACTCTGGAATGTACATCCTACGTGCTCAGGAAGCAGCGTCGAAGAAGGTGTGCTTCTTTCTGTGCGTTCCGCTCTTGGCCTGCCTGTTTGTCTTATGCTATGTATATTGACCTTTTTTTGTGACTTTCCAGTTCTGGCACGGGTGTCTCAGTATCCACTTAGTGTGATTTTTGGTTCACCCGAATTCCTTTCTCTCATGTTAATATGGATTATTTCCTGTCCTGATTTCTGATTTCATGAGCACTCCTGACATGATTTTTCAGTTCTTTCAATGCACCATGGTTTTGGCACTGTGTGCGTTCAGGACCTTGGAGACTTACCTTTCTTCTCCCGCTGACTTTTCAGTTTTATTTATGGTTATAAGTATACAGACCTTAGCAGGTTCAATTTTAGAAGACATTATTTGCCAAGAAGTTGATATTTTTTATATTTCTCCCCAATGTATCTCTCCCGACAGGTGGGAGGAGGACTTTCTCTATAATAAAAGGATGTTTGGCCATTTGTTTTTACTTATATTTATGGAAGGCCATTTAAAAATAACAAATGGCATTTTCTCCATATTTTATTTTTCCCTTAGAAGTCAGATCATCAAAGTTTGTTCAGCATATTCTATTTTTTGGAGCTAGGCAAAGTCAATAACACCTTTCAAGTTATATAATAAATACACTGGCCTTACTTTACTCATGGGTAATATCACTGCTGAGTAGGATAATCAGATGCCAGTGACCTAAGGGTTATCACATCACATTCTAGCACTTTATAGCAAGATCAGAATTTTTTTTTTAATACTCATATCACAGGTTCTAACCCTATTTTAAATCTTGAGTCTGTGAAACCTCTATTAGATGATGTTGGAAAATGGAAAACTGAGAGTTGTCAAGGTGATACCCCAGTTTCAGGAGGCATCACAGCTAAGTTGAATAATCAGGAAGCAGCAAATTTTTAACTCTTTTGGCAACTGAAGGGAGGCTTTTCAAAGGCAGGATGTGTTCAGCTCTCTTCTTTCACACCAGAATTCACCCACTGCTCCAAATGTTTTGTCAGTCATTCCCTTTCTTTCAGGAACCAAGGAATCCCAGGTTAAAATCTTCCCTGAGGAAGTTCTGACCGAATCTTCATGTTAATTTTGTTCATTTCCACTATAGGGATAGTATTAGTGCCCAGTCCCACAAGAGGGTTTGTGGAGATTAATTAATTGCGAATCATTTCACAACAATGCTTTTAAAAGTATTGAGAACCCTTGTGGTAGAGCTTGGGCAGCTGATCCCTTGTGTCATCTGACTGTGCAAAATGCTCTCTCAGCATCTGCTGGTGAGAAACCCACTTCAGCCCCTGAGAAAAGGAGTCGTCCTCCTCGTGAGCCTTCTCTCCTGATTACTGCCCTGGTATATTTCAATTAAGAAATGTTGTGATGCTCCAGCATTTGGCAATTTCCTCCGTGCCGTAGAATATTGATTGGAGACTCCCGGGGACTGTAAATGATGGGCTGCAAATGGAGCGTGGCTGTGCCATCATAAGATGATAGATCATTTAATCATGAACGTAATCATGGAAGGGGTTAACTTTCTAAATAAGTTGGCTGTTAACAGTTCCCCTACAGTATATCATGGATTATTTTAATGCAAAAAAGTATACAATTGTAAATATTTGTACAGTGAAAGAGAGGAAAATGAGAAAATGACTTCTAAACATTTCAGGGAAGCTTAAGAAGAACTTGCCTTACCTGGACAGATGGAGAAAATGAACTAGGGAATATCAAGACTATACCTGCATAAGATGTACTGATAACACCCTTTTCTCCCCTGGCATGACTTCTCCTTCTTACTGTTATAATCCAACACTCAGAATAGTTTTACAGCCCTTTGAGTGATCTAATTATGTGATTTTCTCAAAATCCTGATACAGACATTGAACATATTAAGTCCATGTGTCTCCTGAGAACAGACTAGTTGGGAGAAATTTTTAATTCAAAGGGATGTCAAATTCCATTTCTTCATGTAAAGTTCATACTGGGGCCCTTCTCCTGCTAACCATGTTTTTTAAATGGAGACTTGCAGTTTATTTGAAGACTAATTGGTCATCATGTCCTTGAAGTTCATTGTTTCCTATCCATCTCTGAACTCCATGGCTCTTGAGATTCCTTTCCTTATTGTGAAAGCTAAGGGCTAGGTGATAGCTGCCTCTCTGCTTGGCCACTCAGAGATTCTGGAATGTCATGCTGCCTTCTTTTGGTGTTGGAATAGCATTCAGGTTTGATCTGTGTTTATTTAACACATTCGAAAATTAGCTACTCCTAAGAAAGCTCAGAATAACAGTTTGCTTCTCCTTTCCCAGTATCATCTTACTTTCTCATGACTGCAATTTGATTTGAAACTTACCACAAAATATACACATCAACACTGTAAGAGCTTATCCAGGAACTTGGTGTTGGATGTATTTATGTCCTCGACAACTGAAGAATCCTTATCTTCCTAAGAATAGCAACTCAGATTTCCTTTTGGTTGTGTGTGTATGTGTATTTTTTTAATGTTGTATTATTTTATTGAGGCATAGTTGATATACATTGTATTAGTTACAGGTGACCTTTTGGCTTTTAATGACATGAATTGACATTGTTTTCACCTTCCCTTTTGATACTGGACTTGCTCATCTCTGAAACCCTATTTAACTTTCAGTGTTAGAATTGGTTTGACTTTCTTGTCGATTTTCTACCTGAGGCCTGAACTCATGGAATCTGTAATTTCCCAAATGCTTCTCTCTTTGTGTTTTCTAAAATAACTGACTCAAATATGTTCTCATTACTCAGCTTCCTGTCAGCTCATGGTAGGGTATAATTCTGTTACAGGATACCTACTTGGTGGGCATGTAGTACGTCTTTTCCATGGTCATGATGAGTGTTTGACGATACCATCTACAGACCAGAATGATTCCCAGCACAGGTAAGCCAAGAGCTTCCTCCTTCTCTTGTCTCCTGTCTCCGGTGAATCAGACTAAAAATTTTGCATTTGGATATGTCCGCCAATGAATTCTGTAAGTGTTGGTTAACTGACAAACTTCTGTCTAGTCGTGGGTTGCAGTTGTAAAATAGGAAAGGCAGTATGCTCAAGTTTGCTCACAGGAATACCTATGTACACATGCTGCTTCTTAGGCAAACAATTCCATGATGCTTTTCAATCCCACTGTTTTCTTTGATTACTCTGGAATCTAAGGACTTTCTGGTAGCTTTAACTGCAGACCAAAGCCTCCATTTTGGTGATGGAAATCAGCGTAATCATTCTAGTGAGTCTGTGCACTTACATAAATCATTCACCAGGTTCTTCAAAAGCAGATCATCTCTGTTACTCCCCCTTTTATGTGCTATGAAGGTGGGGTTCAGTGGTTTCATCCTGCTTATCACCAAATAGGATTGGAGAAGCCAAATGTCAGTATCCAGGCAGAGCTGGATTTATTAGAGGACAGTGCTGAAGGAGCTGCTGAGGATGGTGCTTCCTCTGGTCCTCTAGTTATCCTCTCAGTGGATGCTTTTCCAGAACTCAAAGTCAGGAGATGGAAGATGTTTATCTAGATCTTAAGTTCATGCTGAAGCATCCTTTTGTATTTGGTTTATATACAGAGGAACAGAGTATAAAAACTTGACCCCTGTAATTGTAAAACCCTGATATATTTTAAAAACTCAAGTCTCAGATCCAAATTAAACTGAACTTGATACAGCAACAAATCCACCTGCAATGCTGGAGACCCCAGTTCCATTCCTGGGTCAGGAAAATCCGCTAAAAATGCGATAGGCCACCCACTCCCGTATTCTTGGCCTTCCCTTATGACTCAGCTGGTAAAGAATCCGCCTGCAATGCGGGAGACCTGGGTTCGATCCCTGGGTGGGGAAGATCCCCTGGAGAAGGGAAAGGCTACCCACTCCAGTATTCTGGCCTGGAGAATTCCATGGACTGTATAGTCCATGGGGTCACAAAGAGTCAGACACGACTGAGCAACTTTCACTTTCACTTTTTCACTTGAGACAACAGTGAGTCTGATCTCCCAGTTGTCTAATATGTCCTTTGTGTTTGCATGACACCTGTAGGAACCTCATTAACTGCATTTCTTTACTTTGTTAGAAACACAGGTTCACATCTACACATGTTAGAAACCGTCTAACTCCGGCTGCTGCCAAAGGTCACACAGTGAATGATTTCAGTTGGGACGCTGAAAACCAGAGATGCTAACTCTCTAGCCAGGGCTCCTTCCTTATTTCATGTCCTCAATGACACTCAGGAGCACTGTGCTTGAGTGTGTTATTGTACATCTTAGAAACTATCTGTTGGCAATGCTGTGCTGTGCTTAGTAGCTTAGTCATGTCTGACTTTTTGCCAACCCCAGGCTCCTCTGTCCATGCTGATTCTCCAGGCCCTCCTCTAGGGGATCTTTCCAACCCAGGGATCGAACCCAGGTTTCCTGCATTGCAGGTGAATACTTCACCGTCTGAGCTACCAGGGAAGCCCATCCATTGGCAATGTCTATTGTTCTGAGCCTCTCCCTACTCACTCGGTCCTCTGTGTGTCCCTTCCTGGGAACCAGATGTAACCCAGAATGGTGTCTAGGACACATACAACACAGACCTCTGGCAAGTGCCTGATTAATTCTGGCCCCGTGGCTCACAGTTACCTCTGAGTAGAAAAGAGGCTGGGTTGATGTCCCTTGGAATTAAAGATTCCCTATGCTAAATGACGTTATATGCTCCTATTCAGGTGCGATTTTCTTTTCCTTATTTTTAAACTGTAAGATTGTGCAGTAGCCCAAATGCTGTCTCTGTAATATCTTATTCTGCTGCATTAAGGAGAAGGCTTGCAGGTGGATACAGAACTGAAATTTTCTGAGTGGGTTGTGCAGAATTGTCTACATCTAAGATGGAACACATTGGAACTCACTAGTTCTTTCTTTCCATTCCTGTTCTTTTTTTTTTTCATTCCTATTCTTTTTTAAGGAAAGATATTTGGAAAAAATTAAAATAACCTGTACATGGCCCTTTACCCCACTCCCCCATCTCCACATGCATGCATGCGTGCGCACGCGCGCGCACACACACACACACATCGTTTAATTTAGAATGAAATTAGAAGCAGCCCAGGCAGAAACTGTGCTGCTTGGAGAAGCTTGTCATTTTCTGGGCATTCCTGTTGAGTGGTTCAACAAGATCCTGACCCAAAGGAAAGTTTGGACAAGAATTTGAAAGAAGATGCTGGGGAGAAGAATTCCCAGAATGGGCCCCCGAGCCAGGCATGCATGCCATCATTGAGTTAAGAGTAAAGGTAGCTTTCCTTTGAGGATTTCATGTGAGCTAATTTGTATTTTGGAATAAAAGAAATAGATAAAAATAAAAGGCTATTCCTTTCCTTTGTAACGAAGCATGAAAGGGTTGAGACTGGGTTGTCAGCAGTGGCTCCTTGTACTAGAACTTGGATCTTTGTAGTCACTGGTCTCTCATTCAACACAGGATGCTTTGGCATTATTTGATGTCTTTGTGAGGTACGTGATAAGCTTCATCATTGTCAGTCATCAGATAAATCCCCAGAATGGGCCAGGATGGCCAGGAATACCAAAATGTGGGAGAGCACAAAGAAATAGGAAATTGAGAATATTCTAGGAGGTCCCCACAGCCAAGAAAGCATGCAAGTGATTCCACTGTAATGGGGCTGACTTTCCAGAGGAAATCACTTGTATTCCTTGTGAAGCCTGAGAGCAGCCAGGCCCGCGAGGGAGGCTGACTGTCCCAGGGTGCAAAGCCAAAAGGATAATCTAACATCCTGAGCTCTGATCCTTGGCTCTGCCTCGGGCTTGTCAAGCACCCTGGGGTAAGTCACTTACTGAAGCCAAGGCTGAGCTGTCAGCCACGCTTTCAGAGCACCTCAGTTCCCCACCCACTCACCTCCTCTCCTGGGGTAATTGTTTTAGAGAATGGGAACAGGTTGTTTCAACCTCTGTAACCTTGCCAGATTCACTGGAGCAAGCTGCCTCCTTTTGCTAGATGGGAAGAACTAACCTTCTAGAATTCTTTAGATATCACAGGGAGAGAGTCCTCAAACCATGTGATCTAAGGTGACCTGCTCCACCCTCTCTACCTGAGAGATCCTTTTGCTCTCATTGAGGATGGAGAAGCATCCATGAAAATCTCAACAAATTTTCCTGTGGGGCTAGGTCAGTGCAGCCTCACTACTCTGGGCCTGGCACAGAGACACCTGGGATGCTAGAGCTTCCTTTTAAATACTTTCTACATATTTCCTGATAGTATGTACATTTGCAAAAAGTTTAGAATGTCTTCTATAATCCTACCAACCAAAGCTAACTGTGATTGATGTAGTGTTTTATTATATTTTTGTGCCACGTAATGTAGCTTTCCATGCATGTTTATAAGTGTCTATAAACAAAATTTGGATAAATCAACAGTACACAATATTTTATACATCCATGAACATCTTTGTACATGTTCATTACTTTAAGGAAACCACATTAAATGCTCACAACCATTCTGTGACCTAAATAGCCTATTAGGTTCATTTTACAGACAAGGAAGCTGATGCACAGATTTGAAAGAACTTTGCAAAGTGACACAGCTAATAGCTTCAAATTCAGGTCTACCTGACACCCAAAATTAATATTTGTAACCAACTCATAATTACTTCCTGGGAGAAAGAAATAATTACTGCACATTTCCTCTTCCCATCTGTTAATAAACTGTTGTCTCAAGACATAGGTCAGGATTCTCCTGGGGTTTGAGTAATTCAGTAGTGATACATTCAAACCTTCTAGAGTAGAGGTATCTTTTTAAATTAGTGAAATTAAATGAAGTTAAATGATCAGCCTTGATCTAAAGTCACAGTATTCTCAGAAAGTATCTGGATTCAGTATGCCTGGTAATCAGGGACCCCTATTCATGAGACATACCTGTAAACGAGGATAGTTCATTTAATTCCTTATAATCTGATATAGATGAGTTGGTCCCTATTGTACAGATTTTTAAAAAATAGACTTTGCTAATCATCAGATATATATTCAGTTCAGTTCAGTCACTCAGTCGTGTCCGACTCTTTGCGACCCCATGAATCACAGCACGCCAGGCCTCCCTGTCCATCACCAACTCCCGGAGTTTACTCAGACTCATGTGCATCCAGTCGGTGATGACATCCAGCCATCTCATCCTCTGTCATCACCTTCTCCTCCTGCCTCCAATCCCTCCCAGCATCAGGGTCTTTTGCAATGAGTCAACTCCTCACATGAGATAGCCAAAGTATTGGAGTTTCAGCTTCAGCATCAGTCCTTCCAATGAACATTAGACAAACCCATTTTTACAAAAAGCCTGACCTGTACTCTTCAAACCTGCCAAAGGCATGAAAAATAAGAAAATACTAAGAAACTCTAACAGACCAAAAGAAACGGAAAACATATTAACTAAATGCAATGTGACATCCAGGATGGGACCCTGGAACAGGAAACAAAATTAATAGAAAAACTGGTAAAATTGAAATAAAGTCTTGAGTTTAATTAGCAATGATGAGCCAATGTTGATTTCTTAGTTCTGACAACTCTACTTAGTATTATAAGATGATAACTCTAAAGGAAATGGAGTGAGACTTTGCAGAAGCTTTCTGGACTATCTTTGCAACATTTTTATACATCTATAGTTATTCCAAAATAAAAATTTTAGTTCAAAACACTTTAAAAGATGACTGTTAATGTAGGAAAGGGGACAACAGTATAGTAATAAAACCCTGAACTCTACAGTAGCTGAGCATAAACTTTGTTCCCAGCTTCCTAGAACAATGGAAATGACTTCACACTGTACTGTGTATGTGTTTTACAAGTGAAAATACATTTTCTAAAGATGTGAAACTGCATCAGGGAGCTGAACATGAAAGAAACGGAGCATTCAGTACTTGGTCTGATGATATGTGACTGGACTGTTTTGACTCCTGATGTCGAAATGGAGACAGTCCTTTCACCGTACACCCAACAGCGTGTGCGTGTCCATGACGTGTATGTGGGGAGCATTTCCCTCCCCTTCAGCACCTTTTTTCCCTTTTAAGAGAGAATAGGAAATTTTGTCTTTCTCTGAGTCTTGTTTCTCATTTTGCTTACTATGAGTCCCAAGAAACACAGCGTGTTCTGAGCAGCGTCTGCAGGGAACTGTCCTCTGCCCAGTGCTGATCAGCATCACGCACAGAGGATCTAATCTCCACCTCTGTTCACAGGAGGATATACTATGAAGCCGGGGGAGCTGGCACAAGAGCCAGATCGCTGTGGAGAGTGGAACCCCTTCGGATAAGGTAGTGGAGCTTCAGGGCGGCATTCTTTTCAAGATTGTTTTTTTTTTTTTCCAGGACAACCTATTGTCTTAAATGTTACATTTGTTCTATATTAGCTGGCAAACTCTCAGAAGTTACCTGGCAAAGAGGTAAATTCTGAAATGTCTGTGACTTTTGTTTTTGCTTTTAAAGCACAGCGTGCACGCGCGCGCACACACACACACACACACACACACACAGAAACACACACACACACACACACACACGATTTCCAAGACTTCTGCTTTGACTCTGAAGTAAGCAGGCTCTATTGCTTGATCCAAGCCCCCAGCTCCTGCTACCCTTGCAGTGTCTATGTTATAAAAGGCAAGCATAGGCCTGTCCACTGAAAGCCATCAAAGCTCTTCTCCCATTTACTTTCCTAAATAGATTCTCTGGAACCCAGGTGAGTCTTCCTCCTCCCGGTAGCCTTGTGGGCTCCAAAGCAAAGTTAGCTTTAACTGACAGAGTGGTGGCTGTGATGGCATGAGGTAGGGAAGACTAAAACATCACTGGACATGTAGCTCTGAAGGAAACCGTCTTTATCAGAACTTGTCAGAAACAATGGGATGGAAGGAACAGGACACCAAGATTTTGGAGAAAGGTACTTGAGTGAAAACATGGCATCTCTACTGCAGAGGAGTTCAGTTACGCCCTGGACCTTTATTTTGCTGAGAGGGATCACAAGTTAGGCTAAAGCTAACCTGCTCGGGGTAAGAGCAGAGGGTCAGTGTGGCCACTTTTGGTTTTCTTTCTCTGCCTTTCCCTCTAGCTCTCTATTCCATCTCTCCCTGAACACATGTTCAAAATAAAATCTCTAGTGGGTGGGGGAGCCTCCAGGGGGTCCTCAAGATAATCCATTGGTGATCAGGAGAAAATATTAGAATTTCTCTTACACACATACAGGTACATTCAAATGTTTTTATTGAGGAACTCTAGAAGAGGCTGACTGAAAGACTATGGTGGCCTAAGGAGCACCCACTTGTTAGCTGGCTTGTGGCATTTATATTCTCTTTCAAGCCTGGTAAAGTTTTTATAGCAACATACTCTGATTTTTTTCAGGATGTTAGGGCTTGGCTCTTATTTAATGAACTTTTAAAAAAATAAAAACAAGTATGTATACATAGTTCCAGTTATGGTTCTTTATTTCCCCTGAGTCTTAAACATGAAGAATTTAAGGCTTCTATTAATGTAATTTGATTCTTTGATACGCCAAAGAATTAGATCAAGAGGAGAGTCATTTTAAAAATTGATACATGTATTTCTGAAACATTTTGTTCTAACTTAAAAGATAATTAGATACAGATTATTCAGTGAATAATTTCTGCCCTAGCACTTACCATGACTTTTGTTGAATGCCAGCCTTTTGATGTAGGACCATATGGTTCTACAACACATTCAGCATGAACTCTCACTTATCTCAATCATCTTATTCTGCTTTACTTTTTTCCGTGGAATTTAACATCTTGTAACATGCCACAATATTTACTTATTTATGTTTCTTTGCTTATTATTTGTCTCTCCCTGGTGAGTGTAAACTGCATAAATATTCTTATTTCTTTTGAAGAGAGGATTCTTTTCATTATTAAAGTAGGATTGACATAAGTATTATATTAGTTTTAGGTGTACAGTATAATGATTTGACATTTGTTTACATTGCAAAATGATTACTGAAGTAAGTTTAGTTATTATATGTCACCATTACAGAATTGCAACTTTTCTAGCAATAAGAGCTCTTAAGACTTACTTTCTTAGCAACTTTCAAATTGTGATGATAGTCAATAATATATATATTACTATATAAATAATATATATATTATTGACTATATGTATTACATAACATACATATTACTACCATACTCTACCTTACATACACCCCCATGACTTATTTATTTTATAACTAGAAGTTTGTCCCTCTTGATCCCTTTTAACCATTTCTCCCAACTCCCCAACCTGCCTCCTCTCTGACAACCACCAATCTGTTCTCTGTCTCTGTGAATTTTGTGTTTTGTTTGCTCGTTTGTTTTGTTTTTCAGATGCCACATATGAGTGAAATCATATGGCATTTGTCTTACTCTGTCTGATTTATTTCACTTAGTACCCTCAGGATCCATCCATGTTGTCACAAATGGCACGATTTCATTCTTTTTATGGCTGAATACTATTCCATTGTGTATGCATATATGCCACATTTTTTTAATTGATGAACACTTAGGTTGCTCCTATATCTTGGCTATTGTAAATAATGCTGCAATGAACGTAGGGGTTCGTATGTCTTTTCAAACTAGTGGTGGTAGTGAAATCCTTGAGTGGAGATCGTGCATTTGGAAATGCTTCACTTTCCCAGAACCAGGTTTCTCTTCAAAAGCGTGCTTCTCATTTTTGTGTGTGATTTTTAGCATCAAAACATTTCAGTGAAATGAAGGAAAAATTGGAAGCTTGGAACTTCCAGTTACATTAAACCATGGCCCACAGGACCATGTTCCTTGTTGGTGATCTTTTTTTTTTTTTTTTTTTTTAATTTTTTTTTTTCTTTTTTAATTTTTTTATTAGTTGGAGGCTAATTACTTCACAACATTTCAGTGGGTTTTGTCATACATTGATATGAATCAGCCATAGATTTACACTTATTCCCCATCCCGATCCCCCCTCCCACCTCCCTCTCCACCCGATTCCTCTGGGTCTTCCCAGTGCACCAGGCCCGAGCACTTGTCTCATGCATCCCACCTGGGCTGGTGATCTGTTTCACCATAGATAGTATACATGCTGTTCTTTTGAAACATCCCACCCTCACATTCTCCCACAGAGTTCAATAGTCTGGTCTGTATTTCTGTGTCTCTTTTTCTGTTTTGCATATAGGGTTATCGTTACCATCTTTCTAAATTCCATATATATGTGTTAGTATGCTGTAATGTTCTTTATCTTTCTGGCTTACTTCACTCTGTATAAGGGGCTCCAGTTTCATCCATCTCATTAGGACTGGTTCAAATGAATTCTTTTTGACGGCTGAGTAATATTCCATGGTGTATATGTACCACAGCTTCCTAATCCATTCATCTGCACTGTTTATAATAGCCAGGACATGGAAGCAACCTTGTTGGTGATCTTAAAGGTTAGAAGAGAGCTCACAAGAGAATGCCATGCTGAGTTGCAGACAGACACTTGATCTTGGCCAGAAGACTGAGAAGTGATGAGTTGTAGGCAGATACACAATCCTAGAGCAAGCCAGAAGTCAGGGGGTGTACTTTAGAAGGGTACTGAGTCAGAGCATATGTAAAAATGCTCAGGATAAATATTGAAAAAGACCTATTTTTTGTGTAAATGCAATTTCTTCTCTCATCTGTCCAGCTGGAGCGGCAGTAACATCAGATGGGGACAGGCTTTCCGACTCCGGCATCTCACCACAGGCCACTACTTGGCCTTGACAGAAGACCAAGGCCTTATTCTGCAAGACCGGGGAAAGTCGGACACCAAGTCGACAGCCTTCTCTTTTCGAGCATCCAAGGTGAGGTGGATTTTGACTTTACTCTCAAAGCGAAAGCTGTGAAACCTCCAGGTAGAACTATGACTGCAAAGAAAATAGGCTGGAACAAAATGGAATTGGAAATTAGACCAGTGATAAATATTTTGTTCTTTTATCTTTTAAATTGAATTCATAGAGGAATGTGTACCCTGGATGAAGATTGAAGTCTTAAGAGAAAGGCTTGAATGGAAAGTGGAAAGCCCTAAAAAACAAAAAGTATCACAAGAATGGACAGTGTTGCACTAAGGCTACTGGAAAATGTTATTGTTGCTTAATACGTTCTGAATTGTTTTTAATACTTATAAGTCTTACTAGGGCTTCCCTGGTGGCTCAGATGGTAAAGAATCTGCCTGCAATGCGGGAGACCTGGGTTCAACCCCTGGGTTGGGAAGGTCCCCTGGAGAAGGAAATGGCAACCCACTCCAGTACTCTTGCCTGGAAAATTCCATGGACAGAGGAACCTGGTAGGCTGTAGTCCATGGGGTTGCAAAGAGTCAGACATGACTGAGCAACTTCACTTTCACTGAAGTCTTATTGCTTCACTCCCATATAGCAAAGATAATGTGGAGGCAGGAGTTTCAGTGTTACATTTATTTAAATCAAAGAAGTAATTTCTCTCAGAGAGATGCAGAGAAGGCTTAATTCTGGACATGGCATCGTCTTGCAGTTGTTCGTATTATACAGAATTACTAGTTCCTTTTCCTGGGTTGTCTGTTTTCTGCATATCTCTTAGCTCTACTGTGCCTCCCCTGCCTCTATGAAGAGCAGATTCTGTGGTAGCTAGGTTAACCCCAAGCATGTAGATTTGCCATTTGATGTGTAGAGAGAGAAATATTTTTTTAAACTGCTGTCTTTAACGGTCAGCCAGGTTTTGACTCTGTGTCACTCAGAGTCTGATCCAGCTGGATGGTCAGAATCACACGCTGAGCTAGCTCCTGATGTCCAGTTTGGCACTCTGTCACTTTATGATTGTTCTGGAAAGAGCACCCAAGCGTGAGAAGGGCTCTGCACGGTGTACGCATAGTTATAGCAGCACACACTCTCTAAGAGGCTCAGCATCTCCGTCGGGAGCTTCATCTCTAGCTTCACTCTTCTTTGCTCCTTTCCAGAGACACATCTTGATTTGTGTTCTCACCACGATTTCCATAAAGGGTTATAGATGATTCCATTCGTGTAGGACTTGGTGTCAGGCTGACAGCTGAATGTCCATGGGGACATCTCTGTTTCATAATGAATCAGAAGAGGCCAGCTTTTCAGCACCACCTTCCTTGAAGCAGGGATTCAGACTCCTTTTCTCCTCTTTTATAGTCCTAAAGTATTTGAGGCAGAGAATCTCTTTGGCTTAGAGGTTTTTTTTTCCCTGGTTACCCTCTATCAGAGTTAGGCTTTCCTGCACCCATTGTTCAAAGATTAAGAAATGAGAGCTTAAAAAAATAAAAAAAATAGAAGAAATGAGAGCTTCCTGGGACTTCCCTGGTAGTGCAGTGGTTAAGACTCTGAGCTTCCAGCACAAAGGCAAGGGTTTGATACCTGATCAGGGACAAAAGGTCCCACATGCTGCATAGTGTGGCCAAAAAAAAAAGAAGAAATGAGAGCTTTCTGCCTTAAATTTCCTTCAGGCGTCTCCTTCTCTCTGCTTCTCTTCTAATAGCGCATTAGCTCCGTGACTCCATTCGGGTTCTCAGAGCACATCTCCATTTATGTTACCCTCACTTTTATTTTTTTAAGTTTACCCACACAAGAAGGATTTTAAATTCAAGTTTATGACCATGGAGTAAAACATTTTTGCCTCCAGGAAATGAGTTAGGGCTTTGCAATTGGCTAAAAGGAGCAGCCAAACAAAACAACAGGATAGTTCTAAGAGCAGAGAGGAGTCTTCCCATTCTTCCCTAAGAGACAACTCGGATGTGGAGTGTGGAGGGAGGGCAGGCGGGGGAAGCCAGGGAGGGGCAGAAGATAAGAAGGGACACATCATGGACGATGACCAAGTAAACGCCTTTCTAATAAGAATGCCAGCTTGGCTTGTCCCCTCTTTGAGCATTCCATCCCGGTCTTCTCAGCCCTGGACCAAGCCCGACTTGGAGACCTTTACCATTGCAGAAGGAGGCTTCTCTTGCAGAAAAGTCAGGTGGCCTTCCAGGCAGCTGGCAGGATCCTGTTCCAAGGGGACTCTTCCCTTCCATTCCTTTCTTGGCTCAGCCTCACGGAGCATGGCTCAGCGCTGTGCTGCGGCCTCTGTGGGAAGGCAGAAAGGCTCAGAGCACCACAGAGAGTCTCCATAACACTCCTTTCACTTGGCACCACTTCCGGCCTGTGAGCTCATTTTACCCTCAAAAGGCTCGTTGCTTATCTCTGCCTGATTCCCACGCACAGGGAGGCCAGCAGCGGATGGCTGAAAGGCATCGTGGTACCAGGGGCTGCCCACATGGCCGGGCTGGACAGAAAGTCGCCCGTGAGTCACATTGTCCTATGCGCTTGCATTTCATTGGCGTCACGGTGTTGGAGGTTTAAATAACTCTCAGTGCAGCAGTATTCAGCCCAGTTACCTCTATTTTAATCTGAAAGAAACTGAAATTAAAATGTCCTAGTCTCCCTGTCTGATCAAGGTAAGGCTGCTTCCCCCAGGAGATCTGGGCTTCCTTGGGATATTGTGTGGGCAAGGCATTGGGCATCTTAGCCGTGAAGCTGCACGGGAAGGAAGAACATGCGGGAGCCCGTAATTCTGTCATCAGCAATCTGAAGAGCTCATGGGGGAGAACTCTAGAGGTGCCTTGATTTCTCTGGGCCTCCAGACTCCTCCTCAGCAAATGCCTTTTTAAAATTTATTTTATTTTTGGCTGCACTGGGTCATCACGGCTATGTGCTGGCTTTCTCTAGTTGTGATGAGCAGAGGGCTACTCTCTAGTTGCACTGTGGGAGCTTCTCTTGTTGAGGAGCATGGGCTTCAGTAGTTGCAGTGCACTCCTTAGTTGGCCCACGACATGTGAAATCTTCCCGGACCAGGAATCGAACCCGTGTCCCCTACATTGGCAGGTGGATTCTTATCTACTGGACCACCAGGGAAGTCCCAGTAAATGTCTTTTTATCATGCTTGGCGCAGGCTCTCTGCCTTAAATATACTCTCTACTGTGCTTCCCCTCCCTGGGGAAGAGTGATGCTCCCCAGCAGAGGGATTAGTTGGCTCTGGTTTTCAACAGCAGGAAGGTGCTGCATTGTCTCACTAGCTCTGGGCTCTACCAGTGTTAGGCGAGGGAGCAGACAGCAGAAAGTTGTCTGAAATAGTGGATCAGGTTCTGAGAGGTGGCACAGGCGTTGGGGAGACTCACTGGGAAGGCTGAGAGGGGGAGATAGTGTGTTCCTTTTGCCTCTGTGAACGAGATTGAGTGGGGGCATTTATCTGATCTTCTCTGTATGCTGGAGAACCTGGAAAACAAGAGAAGAGACTCCTGGAAGGAGCACCATTTAGGCTCCTACATTTCTAGGAGGACGTTGGTGAGCTGGGCTGTGAGTCATTGGCAGTGGTGGGCTTCCCACCCCATGAAACATTAAGTTGCGTTAACCCATGACAGCTATGACTACATGATAGGGGGCCTGGAGACAGCTGCAGGTATGTGTTCACATCCTCAGCAAGATGCCCTTACGAGGAGGATGACAGGTATCCATGTGAATCTTGTACCCACAGGACAGGACAGGGACATGACTGAGCCTAACTAGAAGGGGTCAAAGTCGAGCATCGGCTGCAGTGTTGCTTGGTTCAAATGGAATCAAACTGTGGTCTCTGAGCAAACTGTGTGACTGAGCAGAAAGGGATCTTGGTCAGAGCTTGCACTCCTCTCCTTCACCAGGAGATCCAAATCGAAGTGGGGGTCTGGAAGTTGTTGAGGGCTCTGAATTACAGCCTTGCACCTGTTCCCTCAATCTGGAAGGAGTAGGGTGTCAGAGCATGGGTCCCAGGTCACCTAGAGCTGGCCTTGACTCCCATCTACCCTCTGTGGAACCTTGAACACAATTCTTATTCTAGTTGCACCTCATTTGAAGTCTGTTGTGAAAGATGCCCTAAGAGCTGACCCCTGGGGACTTCCCTGGCAGTCCCGTGGTTAAGACTTCTCTTTCCAGTGCAGAGGGTTCCAGATGGATCTCTACTTAGGGAGCTAAGATCTCACATACCTCCAAGCCAAAAAACCAAAAACATTAAATAGAAACAGTATTGTAACAAATTCAGTGAAGACTTTAAGAGCCAACCCCTGCCTACCCTGCCACAATATCTCTGGCCACCAGCTCATGCTTGCCTTGAACTCTAACAAACTAAGTACATTCGTTTGAACATGGTGTCTTTTCTCACAGCTAAACCTGTAGCTAGAATACCTTTTAACCCTCCATGTACCATAATCAGCAAACTCCTCCTCATTCTTCAGACAAGTGTCAAGCACCCCTCATGGGAAGAAGGCCTTTCCCCGCTCCTCCAGAAGGGCCCTTTTCATGACTCCGTTATAGCCATCACTCACTTGACTGGGAGCCCCTAAATGACAAGGAGCACACATCCCTCCCCCCGCCTTTTCTGCACCTCTGCACCCCACACAGAGTGGAGCGTGTAGTAAGTTTGAATATCACGTGCCGAAAGGTTCCATTAAGTGTGGTTGTACAGTGAGATCCTTTCCAATTTAACCTCCATCCTCTTCATAGAATTTTATAGTCATTGTGTAATCATTTTCAATCACAACACAACCCTGCAAACATTCAAGGAGAGAGATTCATTAATTTGAACATTGAAGTCAAATTTCTGTGAACTTGATTTCGCATCATTTTCCCATGGTCTTGACATTGCAAGGCCATTCCCCAAGGATTGTCGGGTAATGTAATTTAATATTTACTCTGGCGCAGCAGTGCTGTCTATTTAGATGTCATGTCTCCAGGTCAGTTTATAACACTCAGTTCCTTTCGGGGAAGGATGAATTAATAATATTAAAGCAAGTCTTATTATATGAAGCCAATCACTTTTTAGCTATGTTTTTAATGACTCTACCATAAGTCTGGAATGATTGAGATAGAATCTCAAATTTTGCCTCCTTTATTACAGAAAGGCAGAGAGCTATCACTGTTCTCAGAGAAAATTTTTTCTCAGTGTATAAAAACAATTCAATTCAGTCAACATTTGTCAAATGCTGTCTGCTATATCCTGGGGTCTGTGTTCTTCACCAAAAATGATACTCCCTTTAAAAACTGCCCACTGCGCGCTCTGCTGTGTGCAGAAAGCATGCTTGTAGACCGGATCCTCTTCTACTCTTTAACCTCAGCGGTCCCACCGGAAACAAGAGGGCAGTTGGGTTCACAGCGTATCCCTCTGTGAAATCATGGGCACTGATGCAGTGCTGTTTGTACCTGTCCCCTTGCTTGCTCTGCAAGTTCTCAGTTGGGGAAAGAGAGGGTATGGAGGGAAGGGGAAAGAACAAGACATGGACCTTGAGATTCAGTCGTCCCCAGACACCACCACTTCCTGCAGTTTCAGTTGTTTTTAGGTATTTATTTTTGGTTGTGCTGGGTCTTCATTGCTGCGCATGGGCTTCCCATTGTGGTAGCTTCTCCTCTTGCAGAGCACAGGCTCTCGGCACATGGGCTATAGTAGTTACAGCCCCTGGGCTCTGTGGTGGGATTCTCAGGCTCTAGAGCACAGACTCAGTAGTTGTGGCACATGGGTTTAGTTGGTCCATGGCATGTGGGATCTTCCCGGACCAGGGATCAAACTCATGTACCCTGCATTGGCAGGCGGATTCTTAACCACTGGACTGCCAGGGCAGTCCCTGCAGTTTCATTTTAAATGAAATCTACAAAGCATTTTAAAAATTTAAACCAACAATTTCCCAAATCTTAATTGTTGCACATGGGCCAGACAGAGAGGTAGTCAAGAAGAGCCTTGAACTTTGGAGTTAGAAGAAACCTGGGTTTGGATCCTGGCTCTGCCTTTGCTGTTTAGCCTTCCTGTCCCTGATTGTAAAAGCAAAACAAACAAACAAAAAGCAGGAGTGAAGAAGTGTGTCTTGAAGGACTCTTGTGAGACGAGGAAGATGACCTAAGAGACTGTTTCCTTATCCACGAAATGGCAGGAGTGCTGCTTACCTGAAGGTGATTGTGTAGAGAGGGACTGACGAGAAAGAGGAGGAAAGAGCCCAGCACAGTCACCTGCTCAGGACCTCACTTTCCCTGATGAGACAGACAAGCCCGCTCCCCTGGCATGCTGGAAACAGCGGAGGGCTGTCCTTGGCCTCCCACCAGCAGAGGCCCTGCAGCCAGCCTTGGGGCCAGTCAGGCTCCTAGCAGCGTCCTGCAGTGTGCAATTTTTTTAAGGCCATTCTAAGACCTCCCACTTGAAATCAGAATTTCAAAGGGGGACTATATTGGTGGGAAAGTGAACCTAAAGGTAATTTCTGAGAGTTAGTCCTGGGAGTTTTAGGAAGCAGTGATCTGACCAGCACTGTGTTGGTGGCTGACTCCAGCATCCATGAATGAGGCCCATCTTCCCATGTTTCCCTTTCCTCTGAATCTTTTTTGGTTGCTTCCTGTCTGTGAAAAACTACTATCTTGTCCTCTGTGGACATAGGTGGCTTAAATATGTCAAGTTCAACAAATTCCTATCTAAGTAATAAGCATGAATTAGGACCTACTCTGTTCCAAATATCATGCTAGATTTCTATTACCATAGCAAAAACTGGTCTGTCTCTGTGTCTGCATTTCTTTTCAACCCATCATTTACCTTGTGGCTGGAACAATTGTTCTAAAATACAACCCTTGTGTTTTCCCTGCTTAAAATTCTCAGTGGATTCCCATTACCTGCAATAGCTTTTCCCAAGAGGTGTTCCAAACAATGATTTATGAAAAAGATTTAAAATGCTATGTTAAACAGTTGAATAGGTTGTTTTGGTTCCTCTTGTTCTTCTTTGTCTTTTACTGTAAAACTCATAACAATCTAGTTTATGCTATCCTAACATTCCCTTTACCTCCTGAAAGAAAATACAGTACTGTCGGAAGTCCTCTTTTCCCACAGAAAGTCTGTAAACAGCGTGAGTTTGAGAAACATGCACCTGTAGGATAAAGTCAGAGTCCTTGTTGTTCAGGTCTTTTCTGGACTTCACCATCCTCCCTGCCACACTACCCCTATCTTACTACAATGTTGTCCCCTTCCATATTCCTCATCTCTCCTCTTTCCCCTGGCCATGCTCACATCAAGCAGCAATTGGTATAAAAGCATCCTGAAGTCCCCAGGCACGGTGAATTTTTCTCTCTTCCAAATTCCAGTTGCACCTTCAGTATATCACTTTGTTGTCATTAGTGGTTTGTGTGTGTGACTCCTAAAGCTTATACATTAGAACCCAGAGTTATTTTTCATACAATAATAACATGTATTTTCAACTTCTTTGTAACAGCATCCTAATACCTAAAACATTAATATAATCAATGCTTAACTGTGCTGATGGTTACCATTCAAAAAGTTATGACCAAATGACTAACAGGCTTTGGATTTACACTTGGTTTTGCATTCCCTTTCATTACTTACAAGCTATAGGGCTTTGAACAAATTGCTCCAACTCTGCAAGCCTCAGTTTTATCATCTATAAAATAGGAGAAATAAAAACAGCAGGTCCAGTGAAAGGTTTAGAGAAAATGTTTTTAAAGTGTCATGTATAATACATATCACTGTGTAGGCCCTTGGTAAATTCAAATGATGGTGTTGTCATTATAAAGTACTTGGCAAAAATGCTTTGCTCAAAGTAGGCATTAAATAAATACTTGTTCCAGTTGCCTTTCCTGTCCCAGAAATTTTAAATCAATCTGGAGAGCAGCAACTTATCATCTAAATACGTGTTTATGTGACAATTGTTACGTGGTCACAACCATTTTCTTATAAACTCTCAGTGGAGACAAGGGATAATGATGATTATTCCCTTCAACACATGGTTAGGGCCAAGTAACCTGTTCCTTCTTAGAATCCGCTCATCATCTAAGATATGGAAGGTTGATGCAGATACACAGATAAATTGATGCCCACTGACCAATAAAGAACAAATTATTTGCAGCCTAGCAGAGCTTAGTGTGAAATGTAAAGACCAACAAACCTCAGTCTTGCCCTTGGAGGATTTCCAACCAGGCAGGGGATAGGAAGTCTACCAGCAAAAGATTCCTATCACAGAAGATGGTAAAGAGCCTTGAGAGAGAGCAAGGGAGGTGCCATGAAATTAGAGGACACGCACAGTTGGATCTGGGAAAGGCTGATGGATGAGATGTAAAAATGCAGAGATGAAGTAGAGGCATTCCGAGCAAGGAGAGTAATGTCAGTAAAGGCCCTGAGGGAGGGAATACTTGATATAACACACAAACATAATCCAGTTTGGCTAAAGCATATAAGAACTTTAGAGATGAGAATTGTGTTCTATAGGAATTGGGGAGTTACTGAAAGGGAGTGATCAAAAGACCCCTATCATATGGGAAGGTTCCCATAGGAAGATTCCATAGAGGAAGGTTCCAGCCATAGAGTAAATACATCTGGGCCACATTCAAATGAAGACAGAGGGTAGAACATTCGTTCATGACTTAAGTCAGAAGCTCACCCACCTGTGATCAGCCAAGTCCAGCTTCTGTGTCTCAGGATGCTCTCATTTCTTGAAACTGTGTCATTGTTGTGTAGTTGTGGGTAGAGTTGGCTTCAGTGTTGGTTTGTTTGTATACTTTGGTTTTCATTTTTGTTGCTCCTGTTTTTCTTTAAATTAGAAGCAGTCCCAACAATACTGGCCATAGAACTTTGGGAGTTGATGCCGTTTTGCAAAAGCAAAGACACAGAGAGACAGTCTATTCTATTATCAATAATGATCCGTTTATTTTAGAGACTCTAAAAAACAAATCTTAGTATTTATTTTGGCAAAGTAATATTTAAATCAATGAAAAGTGATAAAACAAGTGAAATGATCATAATCACTCATCATTCGGGAATATGTGCTATTTTAACTATGAGCTCTTGGTAATCACCGTAATTATTCATACTTAACAGTTGTAGTGTATAATATTTTTATTTTGCTGCATTGTCTTTGGTTAGAGAATAAGAGATGAAACCTTTGGCATATTTTAATTATATCTATTGGTTTGAGTGTCTATACTGCTATGGATATTTTTGAAATGAAAACGAAGTATCCATTATTTTATAGAATAAATGCATTCTTGACCACTTGCCTGTGGATAAATCCTTAAATATCAAATTCTGTTTTCCCATCGACTTTGTTATAAAATGAGAAATATTTTCCTTTGGAAATGTTCGTTTTGAGAAATGTCATCTTGAACAATCCAACCAGTGTTTCAACATATGCTTAAAATAAGAACGTTCTTGCAGTGTATTAATATCGCTCAAAATGATCCTATAAATGTGTGCAAAATAACTAATTTTGCTTGAGAGTTTGAAGGAAAGAAATAAGAGCCGAAATGAAAAAATACACATTTGAAAGAAAAATGACTCAGTTGTATACATTTGTTCCTTCAACATATGTTTATTAAATAATTGATAGGTGTGGATTCTCTGCATTATCGTTCCATTGCTAAGTCCTGTCTGACTCTTTGTGACCCCCATGGACGGCAGCTTTGTATTAGGAATCCAAAACTAACAATCATCTGGCCCAAATCCTTCATTCTCATAGCCTGGCAAAAGGAAAACATCATATAAAAGAGCATATTTACATTATGGTTTGTTAAGTACTCAATGGAGGGATGGGACTCTGCTGGAGAAATACAGTAGGAGAGATTAACTCTACCTTCACAAAGAAGGTAACACCTCAGCAGGGTATTCAAGGGTGTAAAGGAGTTTGGGGCCATGGGAAGAGCATAGTCTCTGGAATCAGACTTCCTGGTTTAACTCTTCCTCTTTCACTACTTCTTGAGTGACTGTGGATAAGCTATTTGTTTCTCTGTTCCTTCATTTTCTCCTCTGTAAAACTGGAATATTTGTAGCTACATCAGAGGCCATTATGAAGAGCTGGCATATGTAACAAACTTAAGAGCCCTGCCTTGCACATGGAAAGAGCTCAATGCCTATGCTCCTGTCGTTCCATCATTAAGAATGAGAGTAAGGTTGGCACAAGCAGAGGACACAGCATGCTGCATTTTTATTCTGTGAAAAATTTAAAATGTGCCTAGCTAATGGCTTTTACAAATGAGCAATTTAACGCAAGATGTAGAGAAGAAATGGAAATAGGATAGGGCCATTCAGAGGCCCTGATTAATGAGGAGGGAGACAGAGTTACTAGACTACTACTTGACTCACTGTGATAGGCGTCTTAGGTTGTGCCCTAAATTTCTCCATAGGGGAGTGGTCAACAAGATTTATTCTATGAAACAATGGATACTTGATGCACAAAGGGAGGATACACACCTGGTACACAGAAATTCCCTTTCCCATACTAGCAGGGAGTTTTGTGAAACAGTGGCAATTGAAGAATGAAACCCACTGACTGCAACACACAGCTGAGGAGGCCATAAAGAACTAACATTGGGCTTCCCTGGTGGATCAGTGGCTAAGACTCCATGCTCCCAATGCAGGAAGCCTCGGGTTCAATCCCTGGTCAGGGAACTAGATCCCATATGCCCCAACGAAGATCAAAGATCCCACATGTGCAACTAAGACCCAGCACAGCCAAATAAATAAGTATTTTTTAAAAAAGAAACTAAAAATATAAAAGAAGCTAACACAACAATTACTGCATTAGACTTAAGGCACAGTAGCCCTCTTCCTGCTGCAAGAGTCTGTTTCCTCTGCTGATTTCTAGAAAAGATATTTTTATGATTTTAACAGATATATTTAAAGCCCCAAATGAAGGCTTTTGTATAACTATTAAAATCATAGAAGGTACAACTTGCTGAAAATAAGTTATTTGGCTATTAACGGTGAGTTATTAAGGTATCTGGGCTTCCCTGGTGGCTCAGAGGTTAAAGCATCTGCCTCCAATGCAGGAGACCTGGGTTCAATCCCTGGGTTGGGAAGATCCCCTGGAGAAGGAAATGGTAACCCACTCCAGTATTCTTGCCTGGAGAATCCCATGGACGGAGGAGCCTGGTAGGCTACAGTCCACGGGGTCGCAAAGAGCACGACTGAGCAACTTCACTTTCACTTTACTTTCACTTTCATTAAGGTACCTAAGTCAGGATAAGGAAAAGTAAAAAAAAAAAAACATAATGGAAAATTATATAAAACCAGAACCAAAGAGAGACCCTATAGGCTGCCTCCATTTCCCATGGATATAAATAATCACTAACATAGCCAAAACATGAAATCCATTGATTTTACAATTAGCAGCAAATAAGGGAAGCAAGCCTTTCTAAAATCCTGGCTTGGACAGGCACATCATGATTATCCTGGTAATCGGTTCCTTGACTTACAAATTCTGCACCAGTGACCTGTTTTATACATTGCATTTCTATTTAATCAGACATGCCTACGTTTGTTTCATTTTCTGTGAAATAGGAAATCAAGGAGAAATTGGATTCCAGTCACAAGCGAGATATAGAAGGCATGGGAGTCCCAGAAATCAAGTACGGAGACTCTGTCTGCTTTGTCCAACATATAGCCAGTGGTCTGTGGGTGACCTACAAAGCACAAGATGCCAAGACATCCCGCCTGGGACCTCTGAAAAGAAAGGTAAGGGATCAGACAGGCTGGAAGCAACTAGGCATGAGAAGTGATTGTGGGAATAAGGTGGGCATGATGGATTTTTACTTCTTAGCTTCCCAGATGGCTCAGTGGCAAAGAATCAGCCTGCCAATGCAGGTGTGGGTTCGATTCCTAGGTCAGGAAGATCCCCTGGAGAAGGAAATGACAACCCATTCCAGTATTTTTGCCTCTAGAATTCCATGGACAGAAGGGACTGGCAGGCTACAAGTCCAAGGGGTCGCAAAAGAGTTGGACACAACAACTAAACAAAAATTCTTACTATTCTGAAGAATTATTTCTGTGACAGAGTGTGTAGCCTAGTGTGGTTACTCTGACTTCATATTCATTGTGGAAAAGAAAAAGTTAAATAGATGACAAATCTGTGAAGAGGGGATAGAATATGTTCCTTGTGCTCTAAAACCTGTACTAAATGACTTTTAGTGGTATGCTGTTTGGGGATTATCCACATCATTGCTCCTTTCATTTAAGTGGATAATTGAGTTACTATGCAGTTTTCATAATATACAGACTAAATAGAATCCCTACAGAGAGATGCAGATTGCATGATAACAAGCATACAGGAACCAACATGCAGAAAGATGAGATACTGTTGAATGATACTATATCCACAGAGAATGGATCCAGATCTCAGTGACCTGTCACAGCCTGTGACAGTGGGAAATCTGGCTTAAATACACAGAACATCATTTTTTTTCCAGAAAGTCAACTGCCATAATAGGGTTTCTTTTGATAGGAACCAGGAAATAGATGCTCAAGGCATGCTTTAAAAAAAAAAAAAAAAAAAGCCCTTACAAAACACAGGTCTGGATAGTCAAGGAGTCCCATGATAAGGTTCTAGGAAACATTGTACACTGTAGTTTGTATAGGTCAGCCTAATATGGAGGTGATGAAAAATTTCCCAGAATGCTGATTATTGTAAGAAAGGAGGTTGGGAGGAACTCATAAGGTAATAGCTTATTTTTGTGCAAAGTAAAACTTACGAGGAAAAGGGAAAATTATGAAAAGGAGATAGAAAACAGAATACGAGGCCACAGAGACTCGCTTGTAGAAAATAGAATACGAGGCCACAAAGACTGCTTGTATGAGCCCAGCCCTTCCTCTGCCAACAATTGTAAAGGCTGGACTAAACATGGAAACAAATAAACCATCTGAAGGTTTCAACAGCAAGGCACCCAGGACGTGAGTGCTGAAGATCCCACGAGAATGGAAGTGCACTAAAGTGAGTTCCTGCTCTATCACCACTTTGGCCTCAGTGTCTTGCTGAGTTATCACGTAAGGAATGGGATCACCAGTTCTATGGGTTGGAAAGCCATATTTGTGGTAAGGTCAGCAGAGGTTTCTGGGACTTACGGGACCATATTCCAGAGTGGAAGAAGCTGTAGAAGCATGAACTTGAAATTCTAAGTGCAGTTTCTCCCAGTATCTTAAGCTGACCATGAGTAGGGTATAAAGCTAAGATGGCAAACAGAAAAGGATATTTCTCTGTGGTGGAGAAGAGCAAAGCAGAGATGTGAACAGTGTGACAGTACTAGGGAGACAGAGGTTGGGGTGCAAAGTCCCTTGGGCTGGAATGGCCTTGAACATACAGTAGACTTTCAATTGAGTTCCAAATAAGGGCTCTACCCCAGGAGTAAGGGCAAATGGAAAATAGATGCCAAAATCTGATCATCTCCCCTAACAACCTATCAGGAGAAAATGCAATCCTCTGAAGAGTATGATAATATCATCTAGAGTTTCCACAATTTTCCACACCTACTAAGATAAAGATGATATTGAAATAGAGTAGAATTTGTAGATCTGGGCTCTAACTCTGGATAGGTGGGGACACACTTGAAGGACCCTGTCAACTAGGGGAGACCCCAGTTTGTGATGTTGGTTTATTGTGCCTGTCCCTGCCTTTTTCTTCTGGGACCATAGTCCATTAAGTCCATTTAACTGCTGGAGTGTGGATTTGGGAGATGCTTTCAGAAACTCTCTCTAAATGATGCCATAATGCTAAGCCTTTGTCAGGGTTTCCCAGCTCCATTTCCTGAAGAACAAGTTAAGTTCTCCTCTAAAAATACAAAGGATGTCCAATCTTGTTAATTGTTTTAAAAACAAAATAGGAATTTAGAAAAACCAGTGGGTGGAGAAGGAAATGGCAACCCACTCCAGTATTCTTGCCTGGAGAATCCCATGGACGGAGGAGCCTGGTGGGCTACAGTCCATGGGGTCACAAAGAGTCGGACACGACTGAGCGACTTCACTTCACTTCACTTGGAGACGAGACTTGGAGGAACCACAATAAAACCGTGGATAACTGACTAAAGTCTTAGGAGGAACTTGGTCACAGTTGATGTTAAATTGAGAGAACAAGTGTCTGGGACTTTTCTGCCACTGGTGTAAGAAAATCAAGCTTTGTCTAAGATTAACCCAAAAAATACGCACCCAGGTTTTTACTGTAATAAAAATTATCATGTATTGGTTGTGTGCCAAAAAAAAAAAAAGAAAGAAAAAGAAAAACCAGTGGGAAATAGACATAGTGAGAAACCTGATGAATGGTAACTCACCTTTAAGGAAGCACTCTCTTTCCATTACCATCTTCGGCTTCTGCTTTCTGATGTCAGTTATGGAATTCCTCCAGGAAAAAAAAGGACCTTAGGACCTGAGCTGCAGCGATCAATAGGACACATAATAACAACGTTCTAACAGCTGCATTTCCCCCATTTCTCATTACATTCTTGTTTGACTGGCCGGTTTGAATGTGTTATCTGAACGAGCAAAACATAAGGAGGTGGGTCTTTAGGGACCCAAAAGCTGGGATTAAGGCCAGAGTAAACCTAGTGAGATGTATTGCCAAATCTAAATGCACCATTGATAAGCAGTTGCTGGGAATCTCAAAGTAATGTTTTGAAAGAGTTGGTGAAATCCAATAGTAAGGGCATCCTTTGCTAATGCTTAAGCTACGGTATATAGATGAGATACAGGTCTCTTCAAAAATGAACATAAATTTATGCAAGCCAGCATGCTTCTTCCTGGGTGAATTCATTAAATCAGGGTGCATTTTCAGAAGAATACAAAATGAGAGATTTTCACCTGGAAAGGAGGAAATAGGTTGTTTATTTGTGCTAAAAATGAGAGATACCAAAAATCCTTATTCTAAAGATATTTTTTGGAGCCACATGTTTTGTTTAATTGACATATTTACTGACTGACTCCCACCCCACCTCCCTAGGACCTACAGATATGCCCCATTCACTTACTCACATCAAGCGGAAGCCATGCCAGGAAGTTGAATCAGAATTTGACCCTGACCTGAATCAGGGTCAAACCATCCCAGTTAATAACCACACATATTTGGTTGGCCCTTTCAAGAGGAAAAAAAGCACTGACCTCCACACCAAAAGCTGCTAGCCCCATTTAGAAAAAAAAAAAAAATGTATCATGATGTCATTGGTGAGCAATAAGTGTACTTAACTTCCTAACAACTGATCTGAGATCCGTAATATGCTGTCCCTTATAACAAATATTCATTTAATACCTTTTATATTGTAGGTAACATGCTAAATGAATGACATGTAAATCATCTAGTCTTCCAAACAAACCACTAAAGTAAGTCTACCTGCAGATGGTGAAGTCAGAGCAGAGAGAGGTTAAATAATTTGCTGAAAGTCACACTGCTGAGAAGTGACTTAGAAGAGTTAGATGTCAGGTTGGCTGGTACCTAAGCCCATGCTTTCAACCCCTCTCTCTAGCTCCATGAGAAGCAAACTACTGTCTCAGGCTGCTTCCCTGGTTCCAGTCAACCAACCCAGTGTAGCCATCCTTCAGGAGAGAAAGTCACACCTCATCCCAGTAGAAAGTTTTAGAGGATTTTACTTTAACTTATCTTTCTACTTCCTTGGTTTATCTCTGGAGAAAAAGGCTCTGAACGTAGTGATTTTTCTCATTTCCAGAGATTAGTTTTTGTGTTCTTTTTAAGAGAAAAAAATCTATCATAAAACTTGTTTTCACCCATTCAAATTGGCCATCCAGGCCCAAGGAATTTATTGTACCTCAAACCATAGTGGCACATAAAATTTTGTTTTCATCAAAGCACTGTGTCTCAGGAATGAATCATATGTCAGTAATAGGGTGTATGGGCAAATAACTTTGTTAATGTCCCACTTTCAAAATGAACGCAGGGGAACTTGGTCCATTGAAGGAATACAAGGGATGAGGAAAATACTGCAAAAAACATTAACTGTCCAATGTAACCTGGCCCTGGTGTCCTTGGCCCTGGGATAGGTCATACTCCATCAGGAAGGCCACATGGATGATGGGTTAACACTTCAGCGATGCCAGCGTGAGGAGTCCCAGGCTGCTCGGATCATCCGGAACACGACCGCCTTATTCAGCCAGTTTGTAAGGTACGTGAGTTCCTTCCTTTTCTCTACTCATGGGTTTCTATTTTGCAGCCATCCGATCCCACCGACCACCCCTTTTAATACTATGAATTTTCAGGAAAGAATTATGTACCAGCAGAGAGTTCTACCAGAAAGAGCTTGGGATTGAAACTTATTTCCCAGTAGGTGAGCTCCTACCAGCTTCACTCTTGGCCCAACAAATGCCCAAGCCTCTTTAGTTGGTTTCATTAGTTGGTATTCAGGTTGGCGCCATAAACAGCCAAGGTCTTCTTAAGAAAATTAAGTGGAAAGAGATGGAGCGCTGTAGGTCCCCTTTGTATTAGTGCATGAACAGGGGAGGAGAGAGAAAAAAATGGATCTACAACCTCTGTGCTATGTAGAAAGGTTTTCTACATCTTTCAAAATTGTTGCTATGGTTTGGACACATGGAGATTTGCATGGAATGCTTGGGTCACCCACCTATGACTGGGACTTAAATGGGGAAAGTAACTTAACTACCTACTTGGATCATAATCCTTCCAGCCTCAACAGTGCTGCCAGAATAGAATTCTGGATTGTATTCACCAATTAACCACAAAAAAAAAAAAGATTCTGTTGTAAACAGTGCAGTGTTGCAAGCCATCCTTCTCTCATAGGAAAATCTCTCTAAAGCCTCGAGGATTTCAATTGCATGAAATGAGAAAAAAATGCTATGCCTTTATTTTCCTTCCTGTTGAATCACTGTGATCCAAGGGATATGTATTAGCTAGGATACAGGCTAAGCTGCTATTGTGGTTCGGAATAAACTTATTTCTTTTTCAAGTAATAGTATAGGGGAGGCAAGTGGTTTAGGGAAAACAGACCATCCTGCTGCTGGGACTCAGTTTCCGTCTGTCTTGCTGCTTTGAAATTTCTATAGGTTCTTTAAGTATGTCCAGTCCAGCAGCATCACCTGGGAACTTGTCAAAAATACAAATTCTTGGGTTTTATCCCAGGTAGACCTAATCAGACACCTAAGAGTGGTGCCTCAGAAAAATTGAGTTTTGATGGGTCCTCCAGTTGTTGCTGATGCATGCTAAAGTTTACAGACCACTGCCCTGTGATAAAGGTTTTAAACTTGTCCAGGTATTAGATTCATCTGGGAAGCTTTTAACATCATGATGCCAAGGTAGCATCTTCAACCAATTACACCAGAATCTCTGGAAAGTGAGAGTGAAGTCGCTCTGTCATGTCTAACTGTTTGCAATCCCATGGACTGTAGCCTCCCAGGCTCCTCTGTCCATGCAATTTTCCAGGCAAGAATACTGGAGTGGGTTGCCATTTCCTTCTCCAGGAGATCTTCCTGACCCAGGGATTGAACCCAGGTCTGCTGCATTATAGGCAGACGCTTTACCATCTGAGCCTTAGAATCTCTGGGATGGGGTCCAAACACAAGCTTTTTATTAGAGCTCCCCAGATAATTCTACTACCCAGTCACAGTTGAGAACCAACTGTTCTGGTATGTATTCTTCAACCGTGTGATTAAAAATAGTGTACTAGCACCATGTCTGAGGTCTGACCTGAAAAGATGAGAAGAGAGAGGAAGTAGAGGGCAAGACAAAAATATAACCCAGAAGTAGATCGCCTTATCTGGCACTCTGTTAGCTAACGCTAGTCACATGGCCACACCTAGCTAAACGAAGGCTGAGAAATACCATCTCTGGTGGGTTGCAACTAGAGGGTCTTAATACTAAATTGAAGGAAGGAAAGCAGACGGTAGGGGTCTTCTTGCCACAAGGTGGGACTGAGGCCTGAAAGTCAATGATCTTTGCCTGATTTTGACTCCGCCACTGATTTCCCATGATCCTTGAAGAAAATATATCCTACTTTCTATTCTGTGTTACATCGAAACTGCTCCCCTTCTTCACAGAAAGAGGGTAAGAATGAATGGCTTGGTATAGGCAGAAAAAATTAGCTACATGCATATGTGAATTTTGCATGTAGTCTGGACTAGACCACAACCATTACCATAGGGAGTGGATGGTTTTATCTAATTCTCAATTCTCTCAGCTTCTGCCCTTTTATCTTTCCTAAGGCAAGGCCCCTAATTCACACGCTTACAAAAATTAAGTCAAAATGGATTAAAGACCTAATTGTAAAACTTAAAACTATAAAACCTGGGTGAGAAAGCATAGGCTCAAATCATCATGACCTTGAATTAAGCAATGCTTTATTCAATATCATGACAAAAACAAAACCTACAGAAGAAAAAGTAGATAAATTGGACTTTATCAAAATCAAAAGCTTTTTGCTGTAAAGGGCACCATGGAGAAAGTGAAAAAACAACTCATGAATATTTGCAAATCATAGATCTGATAAGGGAATTGTATCCAAAATAAAGAACCCTCACATCTCAACATTAAAAAGACAAATAGACCAACTTAAAAATGGATGAAGGATCTAAACAGACATTTCTCCAAAGATGATATACAAATGGCCATAAGCATATGAAAATATGTTCAATGCCATCAGATCAAATTAAATTCGAACCACAATGAGATAACACTTCATTCTCACTAGGATGGCTGTAACCAAAAAGACTATCAATTAGAAGTGTGGGACAGGATGTGGAGAAATTGAACCTTCATACACTGCTGGTGGGAATGTAAAATGTTGTAGCCACCATGGAATACATTCTGGGAATTCCTCAAAATATTAAGCATAGAGTTACCATATGACTCAGCAGTTTCATTCCTCAGTATGTGCCCAAGAGATAGTAAATATTGATCAGTTGCTCAGTCATGTCCAACTCTTTGTGAGTCCATGGATAGCAGCACGCCAGGTTTCCCTGTCCTTCACCATCTCTTGGAGCTTGCTCAAACTCATATCCATTGAGTTGGTGATGCCATCCAACCATCTCATCCACTGCCATCCCCTTCTCCTCCTGCCTTCAATCTTTCCCAGCATCAGGGTCTTTTCAAATGAGTCTGTTCTTCACATCAGGTGGCCAAAGTATTGGAGCTTCAGTTTCAGCATTAGTCCTTCCAATGAATATTTAGAACTGATTTCCTTTAAGATTGACTGGTTTGATCTTCTTGCTGTCCAAGGGACTCTCAAGAGTTTTCTCCAGCACCACAGTTCAAAAGCATCAGTTCTTCAGTGATTAGCCTTCTTTATGGTCCAACTCTCACATCCATACATGACTACTGGAAAAAACCATAGCTTTGACTATATGGGCCTTTGTCAGCAAAGTAATCTCTCTGCTTTTTAATAGGCTGTCTAGGTTTGTCATAGCTTTTCTTCCAAGGAGCAAGTGTCTTTTAATTTCATGGTTGCAGTTACCATCTGCAGTGGTTTTGGAGCCCAAGAAAATAAAGTCTCTCACTGTTTCCATTGTTTCCCCATCTAATTGCCATGAAGTGATTGGACCAGATGCCATGATCTTAGTTTTCTGAATGTTGAGTTTTAAGCCAGCTTTTTCACTCTCCTCTTTCACCTTCATCAAGGAGCTCTTTAGTTCCTCTTCACTTTCTGCCATAAGGGTGGTGTCATCTGCATATCTGAGGTTATTGATATTTCTCCCGTAATCTTGATTCCAGCTTGTGCTTCATCCAGCCTGGCATTTTGCATGGTGTACTCTGCATATAAGTTAAATAAGCAGGATAACAATATACAGCCTTGACGTACTTTTTTCCCAATTTTGAACCAGTCTGTTGTTTCATGTCCAGTTCTAACTGTTGCTTCTTGACCTGCATATAGATTTCTCAGGAGACAGGTAAGGTGGTCTGGTTAATCTCCTTAAGAAATTTCCATGGTTTGTTGTGATCCACACAGTCAAAGGCTTTGGCATAGTCAATAAAGCAGAAGCAGATGTTTTTCTGGAACTCTCTTGCTTTTTTGATGATCCAACGGATGTTGGAAATTTGATCTCTGGTTCCTCTGTCTTTTCTAAATCCAGCTTGAACATCTGGAACCTCTTCGTTCACATACTATTGAAGCCTAGCTTGGAGAATTTTGAGCATTACTTTGCATGTGTGATGAGTGCAGTTGTGCAGTAGTTTGAACATTCTTTGACATTGCCTTTCTTTGGGATTGTAGTGAAAACTGACCTTTTCCAGTTCTGTCACCACTGCTGAGTTTTCCAAACATATTGAGTGCAAGAATTTAACAGCATCATCTTTTAGGACTTGAAATAGCTCAGCTGGAATTCCATCACCTCCACTAGCTTTGTTCGTAGTGATGCTTCCTAAGGCCCACTTGACTTCACATTACAGGATGTCTGGCTATAGGGGAGTGATCACACCATCATGGTTATCTTTAAGATCTTTTTTGTTTAGTCCTTCTGTGTATTTTTGCCACCTCTTAAAATCGTCTGCTCCTGTTAGGTCTGTACTGTTTCTGTCCTTTGTTGTGCCCATCTTTGTATGAAATGTTCCCTTGGTATCTCTTTCTTGAAGAGATCTCTAGTCTTTCTCATTCTATTGTTTTCCTCTGTTTCTTAGCATTGATCACTTAGAAAGGCTTTCTTATCTCTTCTTGCTAGTCTTTGGAACTCTGCATTCAGATGTGTATATTTTTCCTTTTCTCCTTTGCCTTTCACTTCTCTTCTTTTCTCAGCTTTTTGTGGGCCTCCTCAGATAACCACACAAAAACTTGTACACAAATGTTCAAAGCAGCATTACTCATAACAGACAAAAAGTGGTAGCAGTGTAAATGTCTATCAGCTGATGAATGAATAAATAAAAGGTGCTCTATCTATATACCAGAATATTATATGTCTGTAAAAAGGTATGAAGTTCTAACATACACTGCAACATAAATGAACCTTGTAAACATTCAGTTCAGTTCAATTCAGTTCAGTTCAGTTGCTCAGTTGTGTCCAACTCTTTGCAACCCCATGAATCGCAGTATGCCAGGCCTCCCTGTCCATCACCAACTCCCGGAGTTTACTCAAACTCACGTTCGTCGTGTTGGTGATGCCATCCAGCCACCTCAACCTCTGTCATCCCCTTCTCCTCCTGCCCCCAATCCCTCCCAGCATCAGGGTCTTTTCCAATGAGTCAACTCTTCTCATGAGGTGGCCAAAGTATTGGAGTTTCAGCTTCAGCATCAGTCCTTCCAATGAACACCCAGCACTGATTTCCTTTAGGATGGACTGGTTGGATCTCCTTGCAGTCCAAGGGACTCTCAAGAGTCTTCTTCAACACTATAGTTCAAAAGCATCAATTCTTTGGCACTCAGCTTTCTTCACAGTCCAACTCTCACATCCATACATGACCACTGGAAAAACCATAGCCTTGACTAGATGGACCTTTGTTGGCAGAGTAATGTCTCTGCTGTTTAATATGCTATCTAGGTTGGTCATAACTTTCCTTCCAAGGAGTAAGTGTCTTTTAATTTCATGGCTGCAATCACCGTCTGCAGTGATTTTGGAGCCCAAAAAAATAAAGCCTGACACTGTTTCCACTGTTTCTCCATCTATTTGCCATGAAGTGATGGGACCAGATGCCATGATCTTAGTTTTCTGAATGTTGAGCTTTATGCTCAGTGAAAAAAAGCCAGTCACAAAAGACTACATATTGTATTACTGCTTTTATATGAAATATCTGTAATAGACAAATCTGTAGAAACAGAAAATAGATCTGGGAATGGTGTGATAGCAGGTGAAAAGGGGGAGTGACTACTTTTGGGTATGGGATTTGAGGGAAAGCTGATGAAAGATTCTAAAATTGACTTAGGTCATGGTTGCACAACTCTGTAAATATAGTAAAAACTATTGTACCGTTTGAATAGATTATGGTATAATACATGAACTATATTTCAATAAAGCTGTTATTTTTAAAAATTCAGTGGGAGTTACATGCCTAACAATGGGAAAATTATTTTTAAACAGCTTTATTGGGTTATAATTTGCATATCATAAAATCTATCCCTTTAAGTGTACAACTTTGTGAATTTTAATAAATTTATGCAGCTGTACAGCCATTGTTACTGTTCAGTTTTAGAACATTTTCATCACCCCAAAAGGATTCCTTATGCCTATTGCAGTTTATACTAGTTACCACTCCCAGCCCTAGGCAACCTATCATCTGCTTCTCTCACATTTTAATGCATTAAATTGATAAACCATACAATATGTGGTCTGTTGAATCTGGCCTTTACATTTAGCATTACATTTTTGAGGTTCATCCCTATTGCATTATGTAATGGTGCTCTGTTCCTTCTTATTGCCTAAGAGTATTTCTGTGTGTTTTAAATACGTATTACATATATAAATTGTACACACATACATACACAAAAAGGTATACATGTATGTATATATATACATGATTGTGTATGTGTGTGTATATATATATATGGAGAGAGATACACAAGTAAACTCATCTCACATACTAAAACATGTTTATAGTAAAATAGCACTATCTTGATTAATATAGCTTTATAATAAGTATTAAAATCAGATAGAGTGAGTCCTCCTACAATGTTGTGCTTTTTTTTGATATTATTTTGACTCTTCTGATCCTTTGCATTCCTATATAAATTTAAGGGTGAATTTATCAATTTTTGTAAGAAAGTCCTGCAGGGATTTTGATAGATATTGCAGTGGATCTATACATCAGTTTTGGGAAATTTTTATCTTAATAAATCTTTCAGTCCATAAACACAGAATGTCTGTCCATTCATTTATTCTTCTTGGATTCCTTTCAACAAGGTATTAGATTTTCCAGTATATAAATCTTACACTATTTTATGAAACCTACACAGTATTTATTTTTGATGCAACTACAAATGGAGGTGTTTTCTTAATTTCATTCATTTTTTTCTTAATTTCATTTCAGATTGTTCACTGCTGGTGTCTATATATACTGACATGTAGAAATTGAGTTTTTAAAATGTCAGCCATGTATCCTATGACCTAGATGAAATTTTTTATTATAGTGAAGGTATTTTTTGGTGTGGATTCTTTAGAATTTTCTACATACAGGATTGTGTCATCTGTGAATAAAAGGAGTGTTTTTTTCCTTTCCAATAAGAATGAATGCCCTTCATTTCTATTTTATTTTGCATGACTGCCCTGGATAGAACTACTGCAATACGGAATAAAGTAGAGAGAACAGACATCCTTGTCTTGTTCTTGATCTTAGTGGGAAAACATTTGGTCTTTGACTATTAAGTTTGGTACTTACTTGCAGAGTTTTCGTAGGTATCTTTCATCAAGTTGAGGAAGTTCTCTTCTAGCTTGATGAGAGCTTTTTATATTGAATGAATGATAGTTAGATGTTGTCAACTGCTTTCTGTCTATTGAGTTGATGGTGTGGTTTTGTCCTTTATTTATACAGTTTATTACATTATCTGCTTGAGAATGTGTTTGAAATCAGTATTATTGTTAAATTGTCTATTTCTCCCTCAATTCTGTCAATTTTTACTTCACATATTTTGGTCTCTGTTATTGGGTGCTTTGAAAGTGAAAGTATTAGTCACTCAGTCACGTCCAACTCTGCAGTCCCATGGAGTGTAGCCCATCAGGGTCCTCTGTCCATGGAATTTTCCAGGCAAGAATATTGGAGTGGGTTGCCTTTACCTTCTCCAGGGGATCTTCCCAATGCAGGGATCAAACCTGGGTTTCCCACACTGCATGCAGATTCTTTACCGTCTGAGCCACCAAGGAGTTTATAATAAATACATCTTACCCCCAAACTGATTCTTATGAAATATCTCCCTCTTTTATTTTTTAAAAAAATTTTCCCCAAGTATTTCTTTTCTTTGAAATTGAAATATAGTTGATTTATAATATTATATTAGTTTCAGGTGTACACTGTGATGATTCACTATTTTTTCAGATTACATTCATTATAAGTTATCACAGGATAATGGCTATAACTTCCTGTGCTATACAATATATCTTTGTTGCTTATGTATTTTGTACATAATAGTTTGTATCTGATAATCCCATACCCCTATTTTGTCCCTCCCTACCTCCTTTTCCCCTTTGTTAACTACAAATTTGTTTTCTGTTGTCTGTGAGTCTGTTTTATATATACATTGATTTGTATTATTTTTCAGGTTCCACATATAAGCCATATTATGTAGTATTTATGTTTTTCTGTGTGACTTGTTTCACCCTGAATAATATTCTCTAGGTCCATCTGTGTTGCTGTAAATGGCAGAAGTTTACTCTTTTTTATGGCTGAGTCCCTTTTTATATGAATACTTTTTGTCTCAAAATTTATTTTGTAGAGCCACTCTGGCTGTCTTACATGCTAGTTACAGTTATTGTTTGCATGATGTATCTTCAGTCCTCTTACTCTCAACTTATTTGTGTCTTTGAATTGGAAATGTGTTTTGTAGATAGCTTACTTTGAACCTTTTTTTCCCCCAAATGCAGTCTGACTGGCTCTTCCTTTTACTGGTGTGTGTAATGAATTTATAGATAGTGTAATTATTCAGATGATTGGTTTCATGTGTGCCATTTTGCTATTTGATTTTTATATGTCTTTTTCTTCCTCTATTCTTCCTTTACTGCTTTCTTTTGGTTTAATTGACATTTTCTAGTACTATTTTAATTCCTTTGAGTGTTTTTAACTACTTTTTAAAGTTACATTCTTAATTGCTCTAGGGAACTTAGTATGTCTTTGATATGAAATAATCTACTTCACATTAGTATGAACTTAACAAGTAAATCAACTTTGCTCCAATATTGTTCTCTTCTCTCTCAACTCCTTTGTGACAATACTGATATATGTATTATATCTTCATGTGTTATAAGCCCAGCAATACAGTTTTATAATTATTGTTTTATGCATTTTTAAATAGGTATAAGAACAAAAAAGAGAAACATTGGTACATATTCATATTGTTTTACATTGAACTGCATAGTAATCTTTACCACTGCTCTTTATTTCTCAGTATGGACTCTAGTTAGTGTCTGGTGTCATTTGCTTTCAGCTTGGAGTACTTATTTCTTGTGAGGCAAGCCTGCTACCCTTTGCTGATAGACCTGTTTGTGGGTTGGATAATATGCCCAAAGGTCAGGCAGTTTTAAGTTCCTCCTGGATTTTACTTTCTGCTTGCACAGGGCCTCATCATATCCAGCTAGAGACGAATAGATAGCTGGGGCCCTCTCTGGTTCTTCCTGAATGTGTCTGTCTGGGACCTTGCACATGGCCTGCCTCACCCTGTTAGACCTTCTTTTCCATGGAGCTAGGGGAGAGAATGGGAACAATCTGGGGCTGAAATATCATAGACTCCCACTGTTCTTACCAAGGTTCATTATTTAAAAAAAAAAAAAAAAAACTTCTCAATTTCCGGTATACCTTTGGTCAATTTCCAGAATCCTAAAACAGTTTTTTGAATGGTTTTGTCCAATTTTGTCACTTTTATTGGGCGAAAGAACTCACTGAGCTCTTCACTTCTGGAAACCCCACCTTCAACAGGAGAAATTCTTGATTCTCCCTGACACAGGATGTTTTACAAGAAAGGAGGGCTAATGAATAGCAAACCAGTACAGCAGAGGTGAGGGCTACAAAAGCCATGGTACTTACATTTTGCAAGAGCTGGAAAGTGAAGGGTGATAACATAATTTGGAAATAGATTCTCTTCTCCCATCTCTTTTGAGAAACCAACAGTGCATGCAATGTACAAATGGAAACCAGAAAGAGAGATTGACCTTCTGCAAGAACAAGTTAAAGTTAAAGGAATAAAGAATGAAGAAGAAAGAACAATGAAGAAGATAATGTTTTAAGTTTCCCCCGTGTGGTCATTGGGAAATGTCCCATAGGACAAATGAACAGTGTGATGGACCGAGGAGTCTCAGAAGTCCTGCTGGAGAGAGAAGATGCTATCCAGCTGTCCTCTGAGTTTAGCTTTTGGAGGGGAATGATATATAAATAATTATGGTAACTGTATGGTGAATACTCAGTATCACCTGAGCTTTTACTTAAGAAAAGAAATCCTTGGCAAAGATCTGAGAACATAATGGGACAGTGGCTGTAGCGGCTGGAGGAAGGCTGAGCTGAGACGGGGGCCAGTTGTAATTAGTTCTGAACTGAGACATCCTCTTGGCCCTGTCCATCTAGATCCATCTGGGTCTCCTCCTTCAAGGTTCTAGAGTTGACTGTAAGCATCATGAAACCATTCAGAGGATGTGTCCTCAATGCCAAGTACATGTTGTATGTTCTCTTTTGAAGAAAGGAGGCATTTTCCCTGGAGAACTGTCATATTGATGTTTCTTCAAGAGGCGAGATGAAGTGATCCAGCACTGAGAAGCCACAGGAAAAAAATAAATTAGACCCGGAAGGATCCTGGCAAACATAGAGTGTACCTTCCTATTTTTCAGGTGTGGAATTGAAGCACAGGAGTCTTAGAGGTACTCAAAGGACCTCACTGTTAAATGGCAGTGACAATACCCTGGGCTTTCCCACCCTCTGAATAGTGATGTGCTGCCCCATCAAGCTACAGAAATGCCTACAGATCTCTTCTTTCATCCTCATTTCTCATCACATGAGGACATACTCTTCACTTAACTGGCCTGAGTGTCTCTGGTATATGGAAAATATTAAATTTTTAAAAAGAGAGAGAGGGAGAGAGAAAAGCTCTGCAACTAGACCAGAAATATTGAGGAAAATGTATTCATTCTTACTGAAGCTGGAATTGGGGAGTCATTTCTGATTGAGTTCTTTTTCCCAAACCTTCACTTCATATCCGTATGGGATTCTCTTCCTCACTGTCTCTGAATTCAATAATATCCCAGAGAATCTTCAATCATCACTACCCAAGCACCTGCCATGGGCAGAGAACACACTGCTGAGAAGTACCTCCTGCCTGTAATTTACTCTTCTCTCATTGTGTGCACTTGGCGTTTTTACACAGAAGTGGGATTATTGTCATCTCATCACCTGAATATTTTCGGGACTTGTTTATAAGCTTCATCTGAGGCCTAGATCCCAGTCTTATTTAGCATGTGTCCAGACAGACATATAAGCAAATCTGCAGTAAATGTAAAGGACAGCTCATTAGAAACTGACCACAAAGGAAAAACCCTGATGTTACTCTCTCATGGAATAAGTTCCCATTCCACTAGGGTCTCAGACAATGGGGTCTCAGATTCAGTTCCATGGACTGCATCCATTCCCCCTTCCTCTTCTTAGCCTTGGCCTCTGAAAAGCTCACCAGTGTACCTCTCAAGGAGATGGGAAAACAAAGGGTCGTTTTGTCATCTGTGGAGGTTTGTGGCCGCTCTGTGTTGGAAGGATTCAGTTATAAGATTTGTTTGGAAAATTATGACACAGGGAGTCAGACCCACATACATACAGGATGGGAGGAACACAACAGAGGGAGATGGTGGGGGCGTTGAAGCAGAGAAGAAGAATGTTGAGAGATGGGACACTGGTGTGGGGTGGAAAAGCAGAGGCAGGCCACACAGAGGAAGTTGAAAGGAGAGACAGAGCAAGGGAGACATCCACAAATAGGGTGTCTGCAAACATACAAACATTAAGAGGAAAACGCCCACAGAGTATCACAGAGACACATGGGGGGAGACAAAGGACGAAGATATAGATGGAGGAAGAGACTCAGTGATGAACCCCTTCCAGCTGATGCTTAACCTGTCTCAGGAATGTGTGGTAGTCTAAAAGAACTATGGGTTAATAATTATCTATAAAAGCACTTCTACTTAGAAAGGAAGACTTGGCAGACAGCCAGGGCTCCTTTCCCTTGATTTATGAAATGGTTTTAAAATTGAATCAGAAATTCCTTCCCATTGTGCTGTTTGTCAGCAAACTTCAATTTGAGGTTATCTCTACAGCGACTCTCCTGGGTACCCGACAACCATACCAGTCCATGTGCGCGGTTCAGGGCAGGGAGGAGCCAGGACCTAGTGGACACTCGTCAGGGTCCTGCTGGAGACCCGCTGCCTAAGCCATGTCCGTCTTGTGGTTTCAGTGGAAACAGTCGCACAGCTGCCCCAGTCACCGTGCCGATAGAAGAGGTCCTGCAGACCTTACACGACCTGATTGCCTACTTCCAGCCCCCAGAGGAGGGGATGCAGCATGAAGGCAAGCAGAACAAGCTCCGCTCCCTCAAAAACAGACAGAATCTTTTCAAGGAAGAGGTAAGTCCAAAACATTAAAAAAAATGAGATGCTCTTTGTGTCCAGAGCAAGAAGTACCCCGATGACTGCAATTTACACAGTCTCCATGCAGTCTCTTTGTCTCCATGCATGCATGCGTTCAAGAAAGAGAGAAAGCTGGAAAGAAAAAGATTCACTGGAAGTTACCCTTTCCTGTCAGCACCTGGATCACATTAGCAGCAAACATTGTTGTGCTTATACTTTGGTACATTCAAACCAGATTAATTTAAAGCCTCAATGTCACCCATCTATCCAAAATTCATCTTTCATAAAATCTCAGCTATGAGAGTGTGGCATTAGCTGTGATTCCCAAATTTTGGAAGGTGTCAGAATTACCTTAGAACTTTGTTGAGAAAGTATGAATTCCCAGGTTCCACCACATCAGAAATGCCTGGGGAGCTGGTTTAAGAGATACAGACGCTACTATGTCTCAAGGTGAACTTGAGCATCTGAGTCATGAGGGATGGTCATAGCTATGGGGAAAATACTAACTTGGCGCTCATGGAGTCCTGGCCCTAGTTCTGGCTCCATCCCTAGCTGTGTGTGATCTTAGATCACATGGCTTTTCTAAGCTTGGACATGATGATTTGGCATTA
This sequence comes from Cervus elaphus, assembly GCF_910594005.1. Classification (NCBI taxonomy): domain Eukaryota; kingdom Metazoa; phylum Chordata; class Mammalia; order Artiodactyla; family Cervidae; genus Cervus; species Cervus elaphus. Next base: position 71,478,451 of record NC_057826.1, read on the forward strand.
ATTTCAAGGCCGTGGTCATATTCCTGCGGCCTTGCATTCCTGTGGACAGGGCTTGTCCTTTGGGCACTTCTAAAGTTGGTAGTGTGGGAAGTAGACCTGTCCCTACTGAGCCTTTGGCTGGGGGAATATTCTGTGTGCCTTTATAGACTGCTGAAACTACACTTATACCATTTCCCTCCTGCTCTTTAAGAACAGCTGGGCACAGATGTTTTTACTGGGTGGCATAGTACTGTAAATTAGATGGAAAGGTCATTTTAGAAAATCCTCTTTTAGTCTTATTGTCTCTAAATTCCCTTTTTGGAGCAGATGGGGAGATGCACAAGTTTGCGTCTTAAAGAAAAATAGATCCTATATCCAAGGGCTGTTTCTAGATGAGTCAGAATCATTTCACACCAGACAGAGCAGGCTTCTGTGAGACTCATTCGTGTTCCCTCTTCCGCACTACGTCCTTGGTTTAAGTTAAACACGTGGGGGCAAGCCCGTGAGAGGAGACTGCTGACTCACTTCCAAAATGGATGCTATTTAGGTCTCTGAGGCATAAAAAATGCATATTTTGTTTTGGGGAGGCAAAAATAAAACCCAAATTGGCATCGTGAAGGTCTGTTTGCACATTAGTATCATCAGCTTTGAAAGGTGAATGATATGGGAGAGGAGAGAACAAAAGGGATCCTGAGATCTTACCTATTTTTACTTTTTTCCCCAACTCACCTTCACAGGGAATGTTAGCCCTTGTGTTAAACTGCATTGATCGCTTAAATATCTACAATAGCATAGCACACTTCGCAGGGATCGCCAGGGAGGAGAGTGGGATGGCCTGGAAAGAAATTCTGAACCTCCTCTACAAATTGCTAGGTAAGTACATGCCCAGAGCTCTCTCCCTGGGCAGGTGGCTGGGGAGGTCTGTAGGCATTTTTGTTGTGGGAAGGGGGAGCCCAACAGGGGGCTTTTATCTAACATTCAGAAATGAGTGGTCTAGGGAGATATACGTGCTGACAAAACAAGAGACTTTGTTGGGAAGGGGCACCTGGACAGAGGGAGGAGAGTTAGGGAACCCAGGAGGAGTGTTCTGTCCCGTGGCTCACAGTCTCGGGTCTTATGGTGATGGGATTAGTTTCCAGGTTGTCTCTGGTCAACCACTGTTACTCAGGGTCCTTGCTGGTGGTGCATGCATTGCTCAGCCAAGATGGATTCCGGCAAGGAGGATTCTGGGAGGTCAGTAGGGTATGTGATGTCTCCTTTTGACCTTTCCCAAATTCTTCCTGTTGGTGCTGCTTTGTTAGTTCTGTGTTCCTTACCAGGATCTCCTACCATAAAATAACTCATGCAAATGATTACTGTGGTGCCTGGCCAGGGTGGGTAGTTCCAGCCAATGTTTCCCCTAACATTTTCATGGAACAAACTGCTATTGTCATCCAGCCTCATTCCTTGGAAGATTGTGCTAACCATTTGATTCTAACCCAGTGGATTATTAAATCAACCCTGAATATTCATTGGAAGGACTGATAATGAAGCTGAAGCTCCAATACTTTGGCCACCTGATGCGAAGAGCCAATTCACTAGAAAGACCCTGATGCTGGGAAAGATTGAGTGCAAGAAGAGAAGGGGGAGACAGAGGATGAGATGGTTGGATGGCATCACTGACTCAATGGACATGAGTTTAAGCAAGCTCCGAGAGATAGTGAAGGACAGGGATGCCTGGTGTGCTGCAGTTGATGGGGTTGCAGAGAGTCAGACATGACTTGGTGACTGAACAACAACTAACCCAGCCATTCATTGTGTTAACTGGTAACTTATTTTACTTTCCAAAATGACAGCAACTGGAAGCAAATGGTGATTGGTTTTATCAAACTACCTGTGAAGCCCTTGGCAGTTCCTTACATTCCCTGAATCTCAATTCCTCATCATTAAAATGAGAGAACAAAGAAAAAATATGTTTAAGATACCCTCCACTTCCAGACATTTGACACCTGCAGTTGGAGGATGTCTACTCTGTTCAAAAATGTACCCTTTCACTGTCTACTTGTTGGGAAGTCGTGATTCCTGCTGTTTTGGCCTGTTTTTATTTCATTTTGGTGAAAGAAAAAGGAACTTGAGTAGAGATGTTCTAGCATCAAATCTTTCTTCTCACAAGTCTGAATGCATGGTGACCTTCCAGTGCCTGCTGTAACCTATGCCACGTGGGCCCAGGCTGCCAGCCTGTGAGAAGAAGACAGTGGAAGACAGTATTGGCCTCTGCAAGAAGGTGGCCACCAATAATGATTTGGCCATGGTAACAAGGCAGCGTTTTAGGGCTTTTCTCTGATGTAAATGTCCCATTGAGAGAAAGTCCATGGAAAGTTGAGCAGGCCAGAGGGAAGCCTGGAGAAGTCAGGCTAGACTCATTCTCGTTGTCAAGGGTCAGGCTGATTAGATTGTGACTATACTGAGTGACCTTATAAAGTCTCTTCTAATTCTTAACATTTTATGATATGGCTTAAACTCAGTAGTAATTATTACAACAGTAATAGCTAATGTTTGTTGATGCCAGGCAGTAGGATATCTCTTTTTGATCCTCAGAGCAACACTGTGAGGTGTAGGTACTATGACCATTTTATTGAAGAATCTGATGCTCAGAAATGTTCATAACTCATCCAGGGTCATACATGTTATAGGTGATAGAACTATGGCTTGAGTCCAGACAGCCTGACTGCAGAGCCTCAAGGTCAACCCCCTTGGTGGTATTCATTCACCAAGAATCATGTCTGATTCTTTGCAACCCCATGGGTTACCACATGCCAGGCTTCCCTGTCTCTCACTATGTCCCAGAGTTTGCTCAGACTCATACCCATTGAATCGATGATGCCATCCAACCATCGCATCCTCTGTTGCCCCCTTCTCCTCCTGCCCTCTTTCTTTCCCAGCATCAGGGTCTTTTCCAATAAGTCTGTTCTTCACATCAGGTAGCCAAAATATAGGAGCTTCAGCTTCAGCACCAGTCCTTCCAATGAATATTCAGGGTTGATTTCCTTTGGGATTGACTGGTTTGATCTTGTTATGGCTGACCTGAGAAGCAGGAGAGGAGTTCAGACTGAATTCTGCCCTTTAATGACTGTGGAGGTACAAAGCAGAGGTCCTGAGGAAGAATTTCCTTATCCAAATACCTTACAAATGTCTGTGAATCCCACAGTCTTTGAAAACCAGCAGCATGACGAGCAAGCCTCAGGGCCAATCAGTTAACATGGACTTATTCCAGAGTCCCACCTATAGTACTGGCCTATGGAGGGAAGGTTACTTGGTCTAGATTAGTGGAAATCTAGTGACAGCATCTTCTCTGTCTACCTTTTCAGTATCATCTACCAGTGGTCCTCAAGCATGAACAGGCATCAGAATTAGCTGGAGGGCTGGTTAGAACACAGACGCTGGGCCCATCCCTGGAGTTTCTGGTTCAGTAGACATAGGACAAACCACAGAATTTGTGTTTTTTAACATGTTCTCAGGTGATACTGATATTCCTATCCGAGGATCACACCTTGAGAACCACTATCATGTACTGATGCATTTTAGATATTGTAGAGTTTCATGTTTTGTTATTATTGCCTATTAGTTTAACCCAACCCTTTCAGTTGTACTCATTTGGATGCCTTCATTTAGCACTGAAGAATAGCAAGTCTTTAGCTAGATTTAAGAAAACGTTAGAGAAAATTGAGTTCTGAAGCCAGCAACCAAGCAGATACTGTTTTCTTTCTTATCACTATCTAAAGTAATTTTTTAAAATCTGTGTGTGTTTTGTCTCTCTCCCCCATTTCACAAAGGCAGGGAATCTGTTGTTGTGTTCCCACTGCCTTATTCCCAGCAAGTAGACAGATGCCTCGTACACAGTAGAATCTCTGGAAGTATTTGAATGAATGGTAGATTTTTCTTGCTCTTCAAAATGTAGAGACAGGAATGTATCAAAAGGCTTGGGAGGGGAAGGGGACTGTTTCATTCTTTTTAATTGCTAAGCAGATGGAGTATTCAACAGCATCCCAAGTTCCCATACTGTGCCCTTTAACCTACATGATCAAACATGTTCTCCTTCACAGCTGCTCTTATTCGTGGAAACAGAAACAACTGCGCTCAATTCTCCAATAACCTTGATTGGCTGATCAGCAAATTGGACAGACTAGAATCTTCCTCAGGTAGGATTTGACAGGGAACAGAACTGGAGAAGGTGGGGTGTTTTTTGTTTGTTTCTGTTTAAAAAAGAGAGTTTAATCTCCAAACAATTTTTCCCCCCACTGGATTGCAAGCAATCCTCAGTAATTACTTCAACAAAAGAAACAGAATCCTAAATCTTCCTGGTACTCTTAAAACCTTATTGATCAGCTTTAAGGCAGGTGTCAAAACTCATTCCTTTCCTGCTTCATTTTTCACTTTGTGCTCTCATCTCCTCTCCCTGGGTCCTTGAATCATTCCCAACCCAGTCTGAACATGGTCCTCTCCACTATTTAGAAGCAGGACTGAAAGATGACCAAGAACTTAGAGGAAATGATACTCCTCATACCCCCGAGTCACCCTCAACACCATATCTAGAGCCCTTCTTGATGACTCTCAGAGAACTTGAGCCAAGAAAAGTGGTCATCGTTAGTAAGTGACCATGCCGTGAGGCTCTGCAGTTTGCTTCCTCAGAGATGAGAGAACCTGAGAGGTGTGGGTCCCCCGCTGGGAAGCTGAATGGTTTCGGTGTTCTTTTCATCATTTACAGATGACAGGAGCTTGAACAGACAAGCCAAGGGAAAGCTCCTCTAGAATCATCCACCTCCACATATGTCTTCTTCCTAAGCCTCTGTTTCCTTCAGTGCCTCCTGCCAGGGGCCAGATTACATTTTAGGGTAATTTATGATAACCTTGGGAAACAAAGAGAATCAAGAGGAGTCTTCTCAATATAAACCTGTAAAGATATTAGTCAACAACTTACTGTGCATTTCCACCCCAGTGTTACATGCAGGTGCCAGGCTGCATGTTTTTCTTACACCTCTGCTTAATACAGAAAACCATCCAGTGTGCCCAGAAAAGGGGACAAAGCCCAGTAATCTTTATTTAGTGAGCTTAAAATTTACTCATATACCATACCAGTGCATCTAAAAATAAATTCTGGAGTGATTCCTAGAAAAATTCTTTTTCAAGGAACGTTCAAAGCATTTTCTAAGTTATTTGAATGACCTTTAGAATTTGTAGTAAACTAGGTATCCCTTTTTCTATCTGTTTTTAAATTAGGTATTGCTTGGTTTGATCAGGTTAAAAATTCTGTTTTCAAGCTGCTTCTCTATATTTTGACCCAGAAGGATCATGTCTTTGTCCAGGAAGAGGGAGGCGGGGTTAGTGATGAATAAACTCACCTCTAAATTACAGAGTGTTGCCCCAGGGGCTCCTGAAGTCTATCCGAGATGGCTGCATCTTTCTTCTGGCTGGAAATATTTAATAGATCCAAAGAATAATGGTATTCTCTCCCCTGAGGAGGATCATTTCACTCTCAGGTTTCTAGTTATAATTAGCTCTGCCGGTTATTTAATGTCCAAATGAATTTTGTGGCATGCATGCAGGTATCTTGGAAGTTTTGCATTGCATCCTCATTGAGAGCCCAGAAGCCTTAAACCTGATAGCAGAGGGCCACATCAAGTCCATCATCTCGCTGTTGGATAAGCACGGACGGAATCACAAGGTAGGTGTGGAGAGAATCCCGAACAGGGATTGACTTTACCTGCCTTTTCCCTCCCTGCTTCTTAGTAACTATTGTGTGTTATGGAGAGAATATTGACTACTCTCTTTCTTGGCTTTGATTTTTTTAAAACAAATTAAAAAAAAAAAAAAAAAACCTCTGGAAACTGAGGTCCTGAAAGAGAGAGAGTGATGACTACTCTCTTTCTTGGCTTTGATTTAAAAATAAATTAAAAAAAAAAAATCTCTGGAAACTGAGGTCCTGAAAGACCTGTCTTTCTTAGGAGCACACTCTGAGCCAGGCACACGGGCCTTGGGCGGTCCCCTCAGTTTCCACCAGCTTCCCAAGCCTGGATCATCGTTACCCCCTTAACACCCAGCTGGTTTGTGAGGCATTCAGCTCTATACAGGGTCAGCTGCAGGAACTGATCCCACCCTCGAGTCTAGGAGCTTAGAAATGAAACAGCTAGTGCCAACTTTATAAAGAAGCTACACAGAAATCAGAGTTAGGATAATGTAGAAAGTCTTGGCAACATGGCGTGTTCTTAAATGAAATCAGACTTGCCATGAGTCAAAGCAGGTGGAAAAAATGAGCTTTTCATGAACAAGCCAGAGGGGACAAGCGGTGGGGCTCTCCTCTTAGAGAAAACAGTTGCGTGACCTTGAGCCCCCATCATTTCAGCTGTAAAATGAGGACAATGCCACCTCACTTACGAAGGCAGAATTCTGTGTGAAGTTTTGGTTGGTTTTTTTTTTTTTAAGGTCTCTGAAAGTTCTAATTTCTCTATTTGTATGGAATTATATTTCTAAGACACCATGATCTCTGGGGATTAGTGTTAGCTGCTGAGTCGTGTCCGACTCTTTCTGACCCTATGGACTGTACCCCTCCAGGCTCCCCTGTCCATGGAATTTTCCAGGCAAGAATACTGGAGTGGGTTGCCATTCCCTTCTCCAGGGGATCTTCCCAACCCAGGACTCAAACCTGGGTCTCCCACATTGCAGGCAGATTCTTAACCATCTGAGCTACCATCATACCATCTGAGCATGATCTCGGGAAAGTCTATTAAAATATGTCTTATCCTGACCCATTGATAACTGCCCTGTACATGGAAGGAGATATCTTACTGACTTATTAGTGAGCAGGCAGGTACTACAAGGCTGAAGCGGAGCATTTCAAGATCAGGTGGCATATTTGGATATGAGGGAGAGCAGCTGGGCTCAGGCAGAGCAGAGAGAACCCAGCTTGGTCACTGACCCTCTCTGCTCACCCTCAGCTGGGGGCGCTGCACATCGGAGACACATCTTGGAGTGGGGGGTCCAGGAGAACAAGCCTCTGCAGCACTGCTCAGATGATATGTGTCATCCTAGGAAACAAACAAGCCTTAGCATCTGTGAAATTGCTTGGCAAAAAACAGAAAGAAATATGTGGGGTTGGTAATTGCTTTCCCAAATGTGGTAGATCAAAAGCAGGCATGAGGCTCCTGCTTCAGCCCAGCTTTGCTATGTCTGAACATGTCCCTTCCCATCTGCAAAGTGTAATAAGAGTAATTGATAAGCACCCGAGTAACCCACGGCCTGAGTCGTGAGCCACGGGCACATGTCAAGAGCAGCTCTTAGAAAGCCTAGCTGCTCTCCTTTCATTATTCCTGGGGCTGCTTTGTGATCACACCACAGAACACACTTAGTAGATAACGAACTTTGTGATGGCTTCTTTCAGCCAAAAGCCACAAGCCCTTACTGGATTGTCACTCGGTAATGGTAGCTGGTTACTGTTCTTTCCACGGTATGAGAACAGGGTATGAGTATTCCACGGCTGAGAATACTGAAACCTTTTGTTGTTGTTGTTGTTCAGTCGCTTAGCTGTATCTGACTCTTTGTGACCCCATGGACTGCAGCACTCCAGGCTTCCCTGTCCTTCACTATCTCCTGGCATATGCTCAAACTCACGTCCTTTGAGTCGATGATGCCATCCAACCATCATATCCTCTGTCACCTCTTCTTCTCTTGCATTCAGTCTTTCCCAGCATCAGGGTCTTTTCCAGTGAATTGACTCTTTGCATCAGGTGGCCAAAGTGTTGGAGCTTCAGCTTCAACACCAGTCCTTCCAGTGAATATTCAGAGTTGATTTCCTTTAGGACTGACTAGTTTGATTTCCTTGCTGTCCAAGGAACTCTCAATGCCTAGGGATTGAGGCCTAGGGAGCTTTATTATTCTGCTAGGAATGAATGCCTGGCCTAATAAGTTACCTGAGTGTACTAGCATGGTACTCTTACATCTTCCAGACTGAAAAGTTCTGGGCAATGATGTCAAAGCTGAGGCAATGTGATCATGTTACAAAAAGAATCTCTTCTAGAATGTCCCATCTTTTTGTTTTCTGATGGATTTTTTGGATGGGGACTGGCTTGTCATGAATGCAGTTCCCCCACTAGAGTTTTTCATGTACATGACTTTTATTTTCAAGGGAAACCTAGTCTCAGGTCATTACCAGGGATATTTGTGGTAGCTTGGCAAAGAATGTGCTGGGTGCAGACTAGACTTCCATTGCAGCATTGTATCTTGACTTGGAAAATGCCAAAGCAATGTTTTCCTATCCAGGCTGCTCTGTTTTCCATAGTCCCAGGTTTCCAGACATCTCTGACCTGCTCAGTTAGTTTTCTGTGAAGATAGTGATTCAAAATACATAGAATTTTAGAGCTCAGGGCACCTCACAACGCCTCCCAGGGCACCTCACAATGCCTCCAAAAACATGATGATGATAATGATAGTGTACATTTATTTTACGTCTGACAAATACCAGGTATTTGTCCGTGTTCACGTGCATTTTCTTTCTTCCTTGTTATTATTCCATGAAGTATTATTTCCACTTGAGGCAAAAACAAGCCCAGTGTATATGACACCTTAAAATATTAACTAAGGTTGCCAGACAAACCAGGACCATAATTTAAGTCTCCAACACTAAGTTCAATATTCTTTCCAATGTTTCTCAATCTGTAGTCTGGCATGTTCTATGAGACTATGTTTAATTTTGTGTTCCAATTTTTATTACTATATAAATATAAAACTCTTTGCAGTAAAAAAAATTCACAATCAGAAACCATTTTCATATAGTAAGTTAGTGTTTCTCAGACTGGAATTTGAGAGTTCCTGTGGGTCCATGATGGAGAAGGAAATGGCAACCCACTCCAGTGTTCTTGCCTGGAGAATCCCAGCAGCACCATGGGTCCATGAAGGTGGTCTTCAGGACCATGACATTTTTTGTTAAAGGTTTATAGATACGGTAGGTTTGAGAAACCCCTTACTGTACCGTGCCTCCTCCATTCATATGTTTAGAAAAGAAAGCCATTCTTTGCTTCCTTTCTGAGCTGCCTGAGGGCTCACCATTGCAGGAGCTATAATGTGCTGGCTGTGACATCCTTTGTTTACTGATATGGCAAGTAATATTTTAGTTTCAGCTCTATCCTTGCTGTGAAAAGCATTGCCAGTCATCTACAGCATAGTCAAATTTAGGTCAAAAAGTTAGAGAGAAAGCACAGTCTTTGGAGTAAAAAGGACAGAAGTGGGGTGTGCTGCCCCAGTTTCTGAATGGACTCTACCCCATGACCTCACAAGTGACAAGGCTTACTCACCCTCAGCATCTCCTCACTTTCTACTTTTCCAGATCCCATCAAAATTCTGTTTGCCTTCAGAACAGTTCAGATGCCACCCTCTCCATGAATCTTTTTCTGAATCCCAGCCGTGGGATTCATTCCCTCTCCTCCCCTGTACACCATGCAGTTTGTTCCATGGTGTTTCCACCCTGCCTTTCCTTATAGATATACTATGTATATATTTCTCTCAGAGACTAAGTTTCCTTGACAGCAGGGATCTTGTGATCCCTGTGGTACCCAGCTCACATGTTACACACAGCCGGCATCTGATGCATGTTTTTGAGGGTGTGATTAAAACAAAGAGGAATGGATGAGTAGAACCAACATCTCCTGTCTCACCTTGAACGGGTGGAAGCTCGCAAATGCACCCGTCTCATCTCATCCAACAGATGGCTGTCCGTAGTATGAGACACGCTTACTATGTTGGTGGCACCAATTTTATTGAGTAAAAAGGACAACTGTGGAAGATTCTGACAGTAACCCTCTAATTTTTCCATGAAGAAAGTATCTAATAATAAAAATATAATATGCCCTTTTCACTTGCCCCTGTAACCTAATGTACTTCACACCTGCTCGACGTTATCACAGATGAATATTTTTTTTACTCTTTGTTTCACAAGAATTTGGAGCCACCTGTGAGAAAAAATTGTTGTAAAATAGTCATATCATTGGTCCTGAGAAAGTATACATCAGAACTGAGATGTTAGCCCTAGGGTGTGGCACAGAAGAGTCCAAAGGTAAGGAAACCATTAACTCCCACAGACTTGCTGTAATAGCTCCAGAACATCACCTCTGAGTTCCCAGGCAGTCAAGGCAAGATAGAAGTTCTCCCAGCCACTCAGTTCACACATCCACAGGGAGAACAGAATCTGTTCCCCAGGGAGAAAGCACTCATTTATCAAATATAAAACATGACATAAAATTCACCTAATTAAGTACCTTTTGTATTTTTAAAAAATAAAGCTGTTTTGATAGAAAGCTGAGAACAAAATGCAAGAGCCAAATGCTATTTCCACAGATGTGCAGTGCCTCTTTCTTACCTTTAAATCAGAATTCCCATGTGAGCCTGTGTTTGGGGTGGTGACTAATGGAGATTACATGCGCAAGGAAGGATCTTGGATGAAATGTGGTGTCAGTGGTGAAAATGGTTTTACAATTAAGCAGCAAATGAATTTCACAGAGTGGTCCAGGGAAATTCTCAAGTTGGACCAGTGTATAGATTAGAGAAGCCTAATTCCAAGACAGATACCCCCAGATTCTCACAGTGAAGTCACTGTCTGAGGCCGGCCAGTGGGAGGGCTCCATGCTGTGTGGTCATTCAGAGACACACTTTTCTTCCATCTAGCAGCCTCACTGTCCCCCAGGACAGGACTTCACAGATTGTTATGTGCTTGTGAATATCTGGGGAATTCTGTTAAACTGAAGGCTCTGATCTGATAGGTTTCTGGGGGTAAGTCTGAACATCTGTATTTCTGGCAAGCTCCTACGTGATCCCAGTGCAGCAGGATCTCACTTGGAGTAAGGAGACCCTTGGGATTTGTAATCCTTCCCAGGATCTCCACATCCTGCTGGAAAGGGAGAGTCTAGGGGCCAAGCCTGAAAGCAGTGCATATCACATCCACCCACTTTCCGCTGGCCGGAACTCAGTCACATGACTCCACCACACTGCAAGTGTGTCTGGGAAGTGTAGCCTCTGTGCATAGGATGAGGAGGAGGCAGAGTGTGGTGACCACTGGGGAGTACCTACCACAGCCAACAAGCACCCCAGAGATCACTGAGATGCTTCCTCTCCATCAGGAAGTACAGATGACCCCTAAGGACTATGTGTGCATTTCCCTAGGGTAGACTGACCCATCTACATGCCCTTCACTTTTCAAGAACAATTTATTAAGGTATAGTTGATGTACAATGTTGTGTTAGTTTCAAGTGTACAGCCAAAGTGATTCGGTTATACATGTATTGATTCTTTCTCAAATTCTTTTCACAGATAGTTTGTTACAGAATTTTGAGTAGAGTTCCCTGTGCTATACAGTAGGTCCTTGTTGGTTTCTGTTTTATGTACAATACTGTACATGTGTTAATCCCCAGCTTCAATTTTATCCCCCCATACAACGTTTCCCCTTTGGTAACGGTAGGCTTGCTTTTGAAATCTGAGTCTGTTTCTCTTTTGTAAATAAGTTCATTTACATCATTTTTAAAATTAGATTCCACATATGAGTGATATCATATGATGTTTGTCTTTGTCTGACTTACTTCACTCAGTATGACCATCTCTAATCCATTGCAAGTGGCAATGTTTCGTTCTTTTTATGGCTGAGTAGTATTCCATTGTGTGTGTGTGTGTGTGTGTGTGTGTGTGTACCACGTCTTCTTTATCCATTTATCTGTTGATGGACACCTAGGTTGCTTCCACATCCTGGCTGTTGTAAACAGCGCTGCAGTGAATGTTGGGGTGCACAACCCCAAGAAACGCCTGGTAAAATAAAGCCTGAACACTGTCAGCACATTCTTTATGGCACCGTTTATCTGTAGGTGATGTACTATTCCGTTAGGCTGTGTGCTTTTCGGAGCCTTTTTGCTCCTCACTGATCCTATTGTATGTGGATTAAGCTCTCATTTCCTTCTGGCTGTGACAGCAAGGCTCCTGCAGCCGTCTCTTCAAGGCGAAACAGATGGAAATGTGTGCTAGGCTGGATGATGAGTATTTAATTTCCTGGCCATCTATGGGCTCTTTTCTTAGAGGGACAAATTATCCTCTGGATTTCCAGCGCCACGGTCATATGTTTCATGGAGTGGCAATGGTGAGAGTCCTCCGTCAAACCGCCTTTGGAGTTCTTTTCTGCTTGTCCCATCAATGTGCTCTGTGTTTATTTGGAATGAAGTTGACATTCAGGGAGCCAGGTAGAAAACTGGTTTGTGAGAATTATGGATACAAATGCCATCAACACCATGAAGCCATCCAACCCCCTGAGCATGGAGTCTTGGGTGGCCACACTTTGTCAGACTGAACTGGGGCTGCCCCCTCCTTGTCAGCGTAGCCTGCCACGTTCCTGGCCAGCATTCATCCACTGCTGTTTACACACTCCTCCCCCTGGGGGAGAGAGGGAGGAGCAGTGCCTGGCCCAGCGTGTTTGCTCTGCCGCGCGAGGAACATGAAATATGGATGAATGAGGATTCAGCCCAAGGAGACTAGGCAGGCAGGCCAGCGCGTGGGAGAGGTGCCCAGGGACTGTTCCCACTTCCCTGGCAGCTGGCATATGAGGTGGTTTAGGAACAGCGCGTGGTGGATCTGGTAGATTCGGAGTCTGCCTGCTTTGCTCACTCATGGTTTAATCTCACTCTCCTGGGGGAGAAAAAGCAGATGAAATGTTTCTGAATAGGGATTTCTAGGAAGATAGGGATATCTTAGTGAGCTTTCGTGGCATCACAGCAGAAGACCAGCACTCGGAATCTGCCCTGTCATCCCCTCCACCCCACCCACGCGAGGATCCCAAGCCTGCCACAAGCAAGGGACCTTAGCCAGATGGGAACCTGAGTGTCTTTCAGGCAGGAGCATGTGCTTCAGCCTGAGGTCCATGGGGGCCCTTCCAGCACCTACCCAGTGAGGATGTTGTTACCGCACCTCACCCTAGTCCTGGACCTGGCTGGAAAAGGAACCTAGACAGGCTATCTTCAGAGCTCAGACTCTTACCCACTTGAACAGAACAGTGACCACAGGTGGCGTGTCTAGTTTGGAGGGATGGGTCACAAGACTAGGGCAGAAAGGAACTAGAAAGGAACCGAACCTCATTTCCCCAAGGGGCAGCAGGCGCCTGGGCATCACTCACTCAGGTCTGGTGGGGCAGGTGTGGCTTCCTTGACTCTGAACAGGTGCTCACCCCTGCCACCTGGCCCTTACCTTCATGAGGCGGGCTTCCTTCCTGTGCTGTGGCCGTCAGGTCCTGCCCACCACCCCCCCTCCTCGGTGGTCCTGAGGTCTGCTGGGGTGTGTCCTGCCGCAGGTTCTGGATGTGCTGTGTTCCCTCTGCCTCTGCGATGGGGTCGCAGTGAGAGCCAACCAGAATCTCATCTGTGACAACTTGCTGCCCCGGAGAAACCTGCTCCTGCAGACACGGCTGATTAATGACGTGACAAGGTAAGGCCACCACCATCATTGCAAATGCTCATCTTATCCCCAGAAAGGAAAGGAAGAGTGCTGATCTCAACTCCACAGCCACCTGCCCATCATCTTCATTCTGATGTGACCACATAAGGTAAGACCAGCAAATGTGCACATCTGTTAGGGTCTTGTACTCCAACCCCTTCAGCTGAATTTCTCAAACTTCTCCCCTGAAGTAGCCAAAGATGGAGTAAATATATCACCTGAGGACTAAAGAATTTGGCCTTAAGGGAGGGATCTACCATGTTTTATTTTAAACATTAATGCATATCTTATACCTTCTTCATAACATATTTTATTTTGATAAATCAACTTTTTTTTCTAAAAATTTTTTGATAGAGTGGATGTCCCATGTTGAGACCATGGTTTCTTTTATCCTCTGGCACTTGGCCGTTTATCCCAGGGCCGTCTGTGAAGGCCAGGATGGGCTCATGAAGAATCCTGGGAATCATGAACTCACTGGACCTGGACTAGGGAGCAACTTCAGCAGCTCTCCACCTGGGCTCCCTCCCTACCTTGCGACATGAGAAAATAATGTCCCCTTCAAAGTGCAGAGCAGGTTCGAGTCTGTAGACATCACACAGGCTTTCTTCTGGGTACCAGGCTGGTTCTTCCCTTGCCCACCCAAAATGGACACAGTCTTATCCCAGGACAGCGGACCTCTAAGAGTAGGATTCCAACCGGAACAACTCCAAGTGGTTTGTCCCAAGCTTCTAACCATTTTTTTCTGGATACGTTAGAATCTCTATTTCTTAACAAGGTTGCCTCATACTGATGTATCTGCCCCCCCTTTTTGTCATAGAGGTTGAGTTTTTTTCCAGCTTTATTGAGGTATAACTGACAAACAAAACTATAAGATATGTAAAGTGTACACTGTGATGATTCAACACATATAAACATTATGAAAGGATCCTCTCTCCCCGTGAAGTTAATTAACACTACCATCACTTCACACATTTACCATTTTTAAACGAGAACATGTGAGTCCTACTCTCTTAGTGAATTTCAGTTTTACAATACAGTGTTATCAACTGTGCGTGCATGCATGCTCGGTCACTTCAGCATGTCCCCGTGTGACCCCGTGGACTTTAGCCCACCAGTCTCCTCTGTCCATGAGGATTCTCCAGGCAAGAATATTGGAATACGTTGCTGTGCCCTCTTCCAGGGGATCTTCCCAACCCAGGGATTGAACTTGCACCTCCTGCATTGCAGGAGGATTCTTTACCCACTAAGCCATGAGGGGAAGCCTATTATCAACAAAGTCACCATGTTATATCCTCAGACTTTACTCGTCTGATAAGTGAAAGTTTGTGCCCTTTTATCAACTTCTCACTATCCCCCTGCCCCTACTCTCCAGAACGACTTTTCATTTCTGTCTTTCTAGGAGTTGGACTTTTTTTTAGATTCCACGTGTAAGTGATACCATGCAGTATTTGGCTTTCTCTCTCTGCATTATTTCTAATAGTGACTTCTTAATGCTTTTAAGAGGCCATTATTATTAATAATGCCTATGGGGGAAAGCCTAAACCAACTTACCAGAAGATGGAACCTGAGTAAGTCATTTCTTACACTTACAGAAAGAAAGAGGAGTTTGCAATCATACAACTCTACATGATGTTTTCAACATCTTTACCTATGGTTGGCACTCAGTAAATGTTGGTTGCCGTGAATATGGGAAGATAGATCTTTTATATTTTATAATGGAATTAATGTTGTCCTGACATCTCCCACTAAGAACTTGATCAGGTGTTGGAGGCTTGAAGATTATTCTGCTTTAGAACAAGACAAAAATCATGAAATTGCTCTTGCTCTCAGTTTAATTGGGCTTTTCTGGTGGCTCAGACCATAAAGAATCCACCTGCAATTCAGGAGACCCTGGATTGTGAAGATGCCCTGGAGAAGGGAATGGCAACCCACTCCAATATTCTTGCATGGAGAACCCATGGACAGAGGATCCTGGTGGGCTATAGTCCATAGGGTTGCAAAGAGTCGGACATGACTGAGCAACTCTCACTCTCACTTTTTGGTTTAATTGGCCCCGTGCCTCCTATGGTCTGGTTCAGTTTGCTTTCCTATTTCTCAAGAGTCTGTAGGTGCCACCTGTCTCATGTTTAATTTCAGTATTCGGCCAAACATCTTCCTGGGAGTTGCCGAAGGCTCAGCACAGTACAAGAAGTGGTACTTCGAGCTCATCATCGACCAGGCGGACCCCTTCCTCACCGCAGAGCCCACGCATCTGCGGGTGGGCTGGGCCTCTTCCTCTGGCTACGCTCCTTACCCCGGAGGTGGAGAAGGATGGGGAGGCAATGGTGTTGGTGATGACCTATACTCCTATGGCTTTGATGGACTTCACCTTTGGTCAGGTGAGCACCTTGCCGGAGCTTTGGGCCCTGATTGTGCAAATGGAAATGGTCACTTCATGTTGAAATGATACAGACTCAAGTCTCAGCTAAGTAGATGGTTAAGTAGGAAGAGCATCACATCTGAAATGAGCCTGTCCTGCTTTTTTTGTAGATATGATTTTTTTATGTATTTTTTTTTTGTATTTTTTTTTTTTATGTATTTGTTGGCTGTGCTGGGTCTTCATTGCTGCATGGGGTTTTCTCCAGCTGTGGGACAAGTGGGGGCTTCTCATGGTGATGGCTTGTCTTCTGCAGATCACAGGCTCTAGGGGGCATGGGGTTCAGTAGTTTAGCTGTGGTACTGAGGCTCAGTAGTTGCAGTTCCCAGGCTCTAGAGCACAGCCTCAGTAGTTGTGGCACACAGGCTAAGTTGCTCCAAGGTCTATGGGATCTTCCCGGACCGGTGATCATACCCATGTCTCCTGCACTGACGGGGGGATTCTTTACCACTGAGCCACCAGAGAAGCCTGAGACAGTCCTCTTTTAAACCACGAGTCTGTACTTCAGTTGCATCATCTAGTACAGATCACTTCACTTTTCTCAAGCTCACTGTCTGCCTCTTTACAGTCCATTGCATGGATTTGTCAAGGTTCCACGGGCAAACAGGAAAGGAGAAAAGACTGAGGGTTTATTGACTTTGCAGTAAGCTGCATATCTTTTGTACATTTTTTCCTCTCATTTTATCCTTACAATGACCCCCTACAGTGGATAATGTTGATCTCATACTACAGACATGGAAACTGAACACAAAGATGTTTAGTTAACTTATTCGAAGTCACACAGAGAAGGCTCTATATCTGACTACAAGTCTGTCATCTTGTGGTTGTAACATGTTGCTTTGTAATACACTTTATAAGGTGTCTGGATCTGTACCTGACACACAGTAGATGCTAATCTCTAAAAGATTTCAAAAACTTCCTTTTTAGATATACACTTATGCTTTCCCCAGAAATGTCTATGGTGGTTGCCTGTGGAGGAGTGAGTTGGCTTCTGAATGGGTGGAAATGTAAGACTAACCCTTATACTTTTACCCACAGCAGAGGCTCTACCCCTCCCCTCCCTTATCTATAGCTTGTCTTATCTGTATCTTTTGCAAAACTGGAACTGGAGATATTGTGTCCCTTATAGAAATTCCTTAGGTAAGCATAATGCTGTGTGCCTCTTACATAAGAAGCCAGGACATACAGTCCTCCTTAAATCCAGTACCAGGAAAAAGTTTGTATGTACAAGGCAGACCTATGTATTTTCTTTTGTAACTGAGAACTACACAATCCATCACATTTTTCTCCCGCTTTTAGCTTCCAGCTAAAACCAATAGCTCAGGTTCTAGTGACATGTTTCTTACAGTTGATCTTTACTTTCAATTAATCAATATTTTTTAATCTTTGTGCTATTTTATATTCAGTATAAACATTTTTTTTTACCTCCTAGGAATGGTGCAAATGTGTTTATTTATATATGTATCTGGGATCATTTATAAGAAGAAATTGTCTGATTCTGTGTGTATCCCAGGGGACAGTGTGTTGCAGACAAAAGTGGGTACAAAATGGCAGGATGATAGAGTGAAGTGAACGTCTTGTTCTCTTATCCTCCCAGTTTAACTTTTCCTGGTTCCATTTCATGAGGGGTGAAGGTGGGTCTTCTCTGGATTCTCAGAGCCCCACCATAGAGCCACTGTTTCTGTGATCACACAGTTGTAGTAACCTTTAGCTTAGGTTATCATCAGATGGCATAAGGATCTCGGAAAGTTCTCTCTGGGGAAGTGATTTGAAAAGAAAGAATTACTCTTCTCATATACTTACAGCTCCTGAGTTTAATAAAATTGAACCTGTAGCGGGATGAGTGGGGTTGAGGAGAGAAAAGCATTGCCCACTGCCTGCTGGTTGCTGCTCAACTCCTTCCCTCTCTTCACCATGACCCAAGTGTATTCTCTGGATTCCAGGTACATGCGCTCAGTTGTGTCCGACTTGTTGCAGTCACATGGACTGTAGCCCATCAGGCCCCTCTGTCCATGGAATTCTTCAGGCAAGAATACTGGAGTGGGTTGCCATTTCCTACTTCAGGGGATCTTCCTGACCCAGGGGTCAAATCTGCATCTCTTGCGCCTTCTGCATTGGCAGATGGATTCATTACCCCTGCACCACCTGGGAAGTCCTCTCTGGATCCCAGGCTGCACTTAGGGAGAACTCTGGATTGACTGAGGCAATATGAAGTCCACCAAGACCCTTGGATGGAGCAAATTGGCCCCTAGTTTCAAAGAAAAACCAACCATTCTCAAAAGAGAACATTTATTTCATCTTTTCCAGATTTCACAACCCTCCATGGGGCACTTGACATATCCCTTTATAAAAATTTGCAAAATAAATGCATCAGTGAGTCAGGAGGCAGAGAACCCACTCATTGCACATCTAGAAAGCGCTACTGTCAGTGCATTTCAGGACCTGGACATCCATCCTATTGTGTATCATTCCAGGAATGTACAGTGCTCCCTTTTTCCTTCTTATCCGCTCAAGACCAGAAAGCCAGGTAAATATTACCCACATAGTAGTGTAGCTTCACCTAGGAGCATTTTGGGGGTCTTCATCACTCAATCTTCAGCATCTGGTGAGATGTAAAGAAACCGGCATCCACAAAATTGGCATCTTTTTTGCTCACTAAAACGCGAAGCTTCCTTGGGTCTGGGCATCATTCTGAATTCTCCAACTTGCACCCAGGTAACATTTATCTTGCAGAAGGCAGAACAGGTAAATATGTCAGCGTGTGCACCAGTGGAAGAAATAAGGTTTCTGTTAATGACTCCCAGCAGGACAGCAGTGAATTTTGGACTGTCTGATGAAAAGGTAATAGTTGATGTAGAAATGGAATGGAAGTGACGCTCCAACTTACTGCAGGAGAGACTAGAGGGTGGCTCGGGAGAAGTGGTGGATACTGGTCTGACCATTTCTCTTCCCTTCTTGAGATGTAAATGCCCAGGTCCACTGCCTGTATTTCTTATTGGAGTATAGTTGATTTACAGTGTTATGTTAGTCTGAAGTGCACAGTTAAGTGAATCAGTTATACACATATATATATTCAATTGGGGTTTATTTAGAGCCTTTTTCCATATAAACTATTACAGTGTACTGAGTAGAGTTCCCTGTGCTACACAACGTATTCTTATTAGTTATCTATTTTGTATATAGCAATGTATACATATCAATCCCAATCTCCCAATTTATCTCTCCCCCCACCAGTCCCCTGGTAACCATAAATTTGTTTTCTGTATCTGTGACTCTACTTCTGTTTTGTAAACAAGTTCTTTGGCACCCTTTTTTTTTAGATTCCACCTATAAGTGACATCATATATTTGTCTTTCTCTGTCTGACTTACTTCGCTCAGTGTGATAATCTCTAGGAATGGGAAAATGTTTGCAAGTGAAGCAACCAACAAGGGATTAATCTCCAAAATATACAAACAGCTTATTCAGCTCAATATCAAAAGAACAAATAATCCAATCAAAAGATGAGTGGGATATCTAAATTGACATTTCTCCAAGGAAGACAAATGGCCAAAAGGCAAATGAAAAGATGTTCAACATCACAGATATTAGGGAAAAGCAAGTCAAAACTGCAGTGAGGTAGCACCTCACACCAGTCAGAGTAGCCATCATCAAAAAATCCACAAACAGTAAATACTGAAAAGGGTGTGGAGAAAAGGGAACCCTCCTACACTATTGATGGGAATGTAAGTTGGTACTATCACTAGGGAGAACAGTATGGAGGTTCCTTAAAAAAACTAAAATTAGAACTGCCATATGACCCAGTGATCTCACTACTGGGCATATTCCCAGAGAAAACCATAATTCACAAAGATACATGCACCCCACTGTTCATAGTAATGTATTTTCCAATATCCAGGGCATGGAAGCATCTTAAATATCCCTTGCCAGATAAATGAATAAAGAAGATGTAGTACATATATACAACGGAATATTACTCAGCCATAAAAAGAACAAAATAATGCCATTTGCAGCAGCGTGGATGGTCCATTACCTTTAAGCTTATCTGTATGCATAAGTTAAGCCGCAGCCTTGAGCTGGACTTTACTACTTATTAAAGCACAAAGGATGTTGCTGAAGTTGGCAAGATGGCAGAGCCCCTAATACTTCTGTCAATAGAGAAATTTAAGAAGCAGCAGCATGACTTTGGAGTTATGCCTGGGTTTGAATCCCAGCTCTTCACTTATTTAGTTTTTTTTGACACCGGGCAAATTACTTAACCTCCCAGATACTTGGTTTCCTCTGATAAAATGAAGATGATACAAGACTCTTAGGAAATTTAAATGAGATAAAGGATGTGAAGTTCTTGACACACACTAAATGCAAAATAAATATCTCTTCCCTACTTTTATTGTCTATGAAGTCAACTGTCATCATAGAGACCAAGTGCAGAGTTCCAGGTATCTCCCTCGAGACCATGAGATTAGCTCCATCCTGAGAGGAAACGGAGCCCAGGCCCCATGCTGAATGGGGAAGAAAGTTCCAAGGTGCCATCCTGGGAAATATGAAGGAGTTTTTCCTCTGTGTGGGAGGAGGGCAGCCTTCATAGGTCTTCACCAAAGCCTATGAAGTTTCTTTCAATCATCAGCTGTACAAATATCCCCCATTTGAACCCTGCCCAGTCCTCCCTACAGACTCCCGAGTCAGCCCAGCCACTGTGAATATCCTTTCAGAGGAATGGCTCTTTTCTTGTCCTGGTATCACTTTCCCTCTCCTGATACAACCTTTACATATGTAGCCTTTCAGAACTGCAGTTGAGGGTGAATTAGGCTCAGAGTAGCCTATATATTAGGGCTTCCTAGGTGGTGCAGTGCTAAAGAAATTGTCTGCCAATGCAGGAGATGCAAGAGATAGGGTTCAACCCCTGGGTTGGGAAGATCCCTTGGAGTAGGAAATGGCAACCCAATCCAGTATTCTTACCTGGGAAATTCCATGGACAGAGGAGCCTGGCAGGCTACAGTCCATGGGGTTACAAAAAGTTGACAATGACTGAGCACGCACACACATATACACACACACATACACAGTCCATATAGTACATCACTGGTTAGGGAGCAATTTCATAGAAGGAAAACACACCTCGTCTTCCCTTGTTGCAAATTTTCCACTTGAAAAATTTGAGTAAGCAGAGGAATTCACCTTCCATAAGAGATAAAATGATACAGAAAGTAAATGAATGGAATAAAATTCTTTCCTGATTACTTAGGACTTCTGACTCATCAGGACAATTTGATGAGTGGGCTCCTGTCTCCCTACTAAGATGAGCTCCAGAGTATTGGTTCATCTATCAAAACACAGCCCACTGTGACTTGGACTTTTCCAACCACAGTGCTATATGTAGAGGATTCAAGGAGTAGCTGTAGGACACCACAGTTTTGATGTATTTGGATCTTCTCTGTTTCCAAATGCCTGAGTATTTGTGTTTACGTTAGAAAACCAAACTCTGCGGTGCCTGGGGCGATGGATATGCTGAGCGTCAGTGTTTCCAGTTGTCTATATGACTCATCAGAAGAAATAAAAGCCTGCAGTAACACATCCTTAAGTTCATTTGAAAATATGTGGCGTGTGATAAAGTGGCTCTTTACTTCATCTTAAAAGTGCTAGGCTTGGAACGGCCTTTCTAAGCCCTCTGGGACCTTCCAACAGTCCTGAGCCTCTAAGTCAGGGGTTTTCTTCAGACTTACAGAGGCCACAAGGCTTCCCAGCCTGTCCCAATAGGTGGTCTCTAGGATTACTCAGAGTTCCTAATATCTGGCAAAGCAGTTAAAGCGATTTAGAAAAACTCTCCATGTCATATTTGCTTCTCCTTTCTACAGCGTCACATTCCTGTTGGTTGTGCCAAAAGCATCCAGTACATTTTAAATGTATTTGAAAGTGCCTGTTTAGAGCATGGTCTTTCAATAGAGATTTATTGATTTTTCAGTAACTCCTTTTTCAAGTCACTTTCCTGGACTCAGTCCTCAATGCTATGATTCTCTGTACTGTTGTTTTTTCCTAATATTACAAAGGACATAATATCCCAACAACATGCTAGTAAGCTTATCTCTTGTTAACCTAGTGATGAAAGTGTCTGGAGTTATACAAGCAATAGAAATAGTATTTATTGTAGGTTGCACTGTGTCAGGCTCTTCCAGTTACTCTTTATGGAACAATTCATTCAAAACTCACAGTAACCCCAGGACATTATTATTTTCATTAGATAGATGAGGAATCTGTGTCCACAAAGCTAAGTGGCTTGCCCAAGCTCACACAGTGAGTGGCAGCACCAGGACTCAAGCCCAGGGAGCCTGGTTCTAGAAACACCCTTTACTGCCACATGCAACGGCCTCTCGAGAGGTACATAGGACATAAGTCATTGTCTTGTCAAAATCATGGGAATAATAATTTGCTGTGCTTGGTCACTCAGTCTTGTCTGATTCTTTGCAACCCCATGGACTGTAACCCACCAGGCTCCACTGTCCATGAGATTATCCCAGCAAGGATACTGGAGTGAGTTGCCATTTCCTTCTCTAGGGAATAATAACCATACCTTAAAAACCTCTTGACAGCATCACTGTGAGCATTACTGTCCCCGTTTTGTGGACATAGAGAAGCTGATTTCTTAATGAAATCACAGCAGGTAAAGACTGGGTATTTGAACTCAGCCCTTTCTATGGCTCCGAGACCGCTGTCACCCCCATCCCACCCCCACGCCACCTCATTACAGGCAGTTGGAAAATCAAGCTTATTCTTTAAATGTGGATGCAGGACCCTTCAGAATCATCTGGAGTCGTGAAAACCCTCCTCAGGTAGAGATTGCTTCTTCCAGATGGGAACAGTTTTATGAAACAGAATGTACAAAAGCATTGTCATCATTTTCTAGTTTCAAATCTTTACACTACTCACGTTTTAGAGCTAAATGTACTTTATCAGATGACCTTTTACAACATGAATGTTACATGAAATGGACTCTTTTATGCAAATAGACTTCTTATTACATTGCCCTAAGCACTTGCTAAGCACGTGCTTTATATCCAATGATTAACCAGTCTCCCTTCAGTTTCTGGATAATATTGATCCCAACTCTATATTCTCTATATGTTTTAAATATAGGCTCAGACTACAATTTCAGTTTGCCTACAGATGCTCTTAACAAGTGTTCCAATGGCAACTTCTACTAGGCTCCCGGTCTCTTAAAATAAGGGAGATGAAAGACAATGTCCTTCACCACAAGGACACAGTTGCTCATCCTGCTGGTGGTTTTCAACCGACAGAGCACACTGGACAGATATTCTCCCAGCCATCCTTCCTCAGGAAGGCACCTGGTGCTGTGGGGTAAATAAAGCTTGGAAACTTGGTTTCTGATGGCATCAAAGCCCTGCTATATGAAGAACATCTACCATGAAGGCTACTCTGCCTCTTTACTGGCTGAGTCTCAGACTGGCACGGAAGCCAGGAGTAAATTCTGAGAGGGTGGGATGAGAGGGCGCCGGAGTCACAATTCAACACGGTCAGTTTTGTCCTGGTTAATGTCGATCTCAGAAAGGTGAGATCTGTTAGTATCTTTGTTTTTTCTACTGAGTCAGGTCTTAGCTGCGACGCATGGGATCTTTTCATGGCAGCACACGGACTCTCTCTAGTGTGGCATGTGGGCTTAGTTGATCCTCAGCAACTGGGATCTTAGTTTGTTGACCAAGGATTGAACCCACATCCCTGCACTGAAAGGCAGATTCTTAACCCTTGGGCCACCAGGGAAATCCCTTCATTTGTATCTTTATCCAGTAAGGATATGGATACTTTTGAAGTTAGTTGTCTAACTCAGCACTTCGATTAACTCCTGGTTTTCACAAATTCATAGAAATCTCTTGGGATTTGTTCAAATGACTGCAGTGATATTTTCCAGAAGTTAAACTAATTAAAAAAGAAACAGTCGAAGCAGGAAAGATTGGTTTTTAATGGAAAAACAAGAGCTCTTAAGAATGAGACAATTATGGCAAGGTTTGCTGAGTTTTAATACCATAGGTTCCTTTCATAACAGAGTTAATATAATAAGGAAGTAAAGATTCTGGGACCCTGGGGTATCTACACTCCATAAAAGGAGTTGAGAGGTCTCAGTCTTGTCAAATGGAGACAGGAAAAGTATCAAACCTACATACTCATCAAGTTTGCTAAGATTTTGTTTTAAATAGTGTTGATTGTAGGTCCTACAGGCTTCCCAGGTGGCCTGGGAGTGGTTAAAAAAAAAAAAAAAAAACCGCCTGCCAATGCAGGAGACATAAGAGACGCGAGTTTGATCCCTGGGTCAGGAAGATCCCTTGAAGGAGGGCACAGATCCCACCCCAGTATTCTTGCCCAGAGAATCCCATGGACAGAGGAGACCTGGTGGGCTACAGTCCATAGGGTCACAAAGGGTCAGACACAACTCAAGTAACCTAGCATATACCTAAGTCCTACAGTGGGAGAAGGCAATGGTGACCCACTCCAGTACTCTTGCCTGGAAAATCCCATGGACAGAGGAGCCTGGTAGGCTGCAGTTCATGGGGTCCCTAAGAGTCAGACACAACTGAGAGACTTCACTTTCACTTTTCACTTTCATGCATTGGAGAAGGAAATGGCAACCCACTCCATTGTTCTTGCCTGGAGAATCCCAGGGATGGAGGAGCCTGGTGGGCTGCCGTCTACGGGGTCGCACAGAGTTGGACACGACTGAAGCAACTTAGCAGCAGCAGCAGGTCCTACAGTGAGGAAATTATTCTTCATTCTCAGTGATGCAACAAGGTGTAAAGTTACAAAAACAGAGTCTGAGGCCATCCCAGGCTCATTTGCCAGTGTGCATTGAATGTTTCAGATGCTGTTGTGCTGTTACTGTGCTGGTGGTCCAGGTTCTTTTTTTTTTTTTTTTGTCATACGTTGATATGAATCAGCCATAGAGTTACACGTATTCCCCATCCCGATCCCCCCTCCCACCTCCCTCTCCACCCGATTCCTCTGGGTCTTCCCAGTGCACCAGGCCCGAGCACTTGTCTCATGCATCCAACCTGGGCTGGTGATCTGTTTCACCATAGATAATATACACGCTGTTCTTTCGAAACATCCCACCCTCACCTTCTCCCACAGAGTTCAAAAGTCTGTTCTGTACTTCTGTGTCTCTTTCTGTTTTGCATATAGGGTTATCGTTACCATCTTTCTAAATTCCATATATATGTGTTAGTATGCTGTAATGTTCTTTATCTTTCTGGCTTACTTCACTCTGTATAATGGGCTCCAGTTTCATCCATCTCATTAGGACTGATTCAAATGAATTCTTTTTAATGGCTGAGTAATATTCCATGGTGTATATGTACCACAGCTTCCTTATCCATTCATCTGCTGATGGGCATCTAGGTTGCTTCCATGTCCTGGCTATTATAAACAGTGCTGCGATGAACATTGGGGTGCACGTGTCTCTTTCAGATCTGGTTTCCTCAGTGTGTATGCCCAGAAGTGGGATTGCTGGGTCATATGGCAGTTCTATTTCCAGTTTTTTAAGGAATCTCCACACTGTTCTCCATAGCGGCTGTACTAGTTTGCATTCCCACCAACAGTGTAAGAGGGTTCCCTTTTCTCCACACCCTCTCCAGCATTTATTGCTTGTAGACTTTTGGATAGCAGCCATCCTGACTGGCGTGTAATGGTACCTCATTGTGGTTTTGATTTGCATTTCTTTGATAATGAGTGATGTGGAGCATCTTTTCATGTGTTTGTTAGCCATCTGTATGTCTTCTTTGGAGAAATGTCTGTTTAGTTCTTTGGCCCATTTTTTGACTGGGTCATGTAGTTTTCTGGAATTGAGCTGCAGGAGTTGCTTGTATATTTTTGAGATTAATCCTTTGTCTGTTTCTTCATTTGCTATTATTTTCTCCCAATCTGACGGCTGTCTTTTCACCTTACTTATAGTTTCCTTTGTAGTGCAAAAGCTTTTAAGTTTCTTTAGGTCCCATTTGTTTAGTTTTGCTTTTATTTCCAATATTCTGGGAGGTGGGTCATAGAGGATCTTGCTGTGATTTATGTCGGAGAGTGTTTTGCCTATGTTCTCCTCTAGGAGTTTTATAGTTTCTGGTCTTACATTTAGATCTTTAATCCATTTTGAGTTTATTTTTGTGTATGGTGTTAGAAAGTGTTCTAGTTTCATTCTTTTACAAGTGGTTGACCAGTTTTCCCAGCACCACTTGTTAAAGAGGTTGTCTTTTTTCCATTGTATATCCTTGCCTCCTTTGTCAAAGATAAGGTGTCCATAGGTTCGTGGATTTATCTCTGGGCTTTCTATTCTGTTCCGTTGATCTATATTTCTGTCTTTGTGCCAGTACCATACTGTCTTGATGACTGTGGTTTTGTAGTAGAGTCTGAAGTCAGGCAGGTTGATTCCTCCAGTTCCATTCTTCTTTCTCAAGATTACTTTGGCTATTCGAGGTTTTTTGTATTTCCATACAAATTGTGAAATTCTTTGGTCTAGTTCTGTGAAAAATACCGTTGGTAGCTTGATAGGGATTGCATTGAATCTATAGATTGCTTTGGGTAGAATAGCCATTTTGACAATATTGATTCTTCCAATCCATGAACACGGTATGTTTCTCCATCTGTTTGTGTCCTCTTTGATTTCTTTCATCAGTGTTTTATAGTTTTCTATGTATAGGTCTTTTGTTTCTTTAGGTAGATATACTCCTAAGTATTTTATTCTTTTTGTTGCAATGGTGAATGGTATTGTTTCCTTAATTTCTCTTTCTGTTTTTTCATTGTTAGTATATAGGAATGCAAGGGATTTCTGTGTGTTAATTTTATATCCTGCAACTTCACTATATTCATTGATTAGCTCTAGTAATTTTCTGGTAGAGTCTTTAGGGTTTTCTATGTAGAGGATCATGTCATCTGCAAACAGCAAGAGTTTCACTTCTTCTTTTCCTATCTGGATTCCTTTTACTTCTTTTTCTGCTCTGATTGCTATGGCCAAAACTTCCAACACTATGGTCCAGGTTCTTTATTCCCCGACCGCCCCTCATCAAGCTCAGCCTCTGCAAACTCTAGCCATTCTGCAAATATGTCATACACTCATATACTCCTTTTGCACAAGCTGCTCCTTCTGTCTGGAATGCTCATTTCTTTCTCATTTATCTAGTGAACCTTTCATTCTTCATTTTTAACTTGTTCCACACTCCCAGGCTGACTTAGCATCTTCTGCCTCTAAAGACATCTCATCATGTACACCTTCACTCAAACAGTTACACTGAACTGTAGTTCTTTATCTGAACCATGAATTTCTTCAGGACTGGAACTGAGTCCTCTGTCTTTGATCCCCAGCCCTATGTACAATATCTGCCTCATTACTGTTTGTGGAAGGGTGGGAGGGAATATAGTATGGTTTTGTCAATTACCCAAAATAACCAGAAGTGGGTACCTAATTTTTCATTAAGGAGAATGTAGTAGTTTCACTATTTTAAAATCCACCACTTAGTTTGGAATCTATTACTAGAATAGCAATAACCACTGAAAACGTAAAAGAGTTCTAAACAGAGATTAGAAATATCACATAGCATAGATGTATGTACAAGATTTATGAACAAGTCATACTCATAAGGGGATTTTTAAATTACCTTTTCATGGTGTGTTATTGTCATTAAAATATATTTTCTGATGATATTCCATTATAAAATCAAATATTTGCAATGTGATAAGTGGAAAAAACAAGTTACAAAACCTATAATATTCCAGTTTGAATATTTATATATGAAAAAATTAAAAATTTTTATTTTACATTTTTCCCTCATTTATAATTTTCTATATACACAATTAGCATTTATAATGAATGTGTACTGCTTCCATGATCAAGAAACAAGATATACATTTCTTAGAGTTTTGCTTAAAACCCTGTTCAAGGGTTTTTGACGAAACCTTCTGCCCCTTCATTACCCCCAACTGAACTGAAAACTTGGTAGGGGGATGGGCAGAGTAGTTCTGATAATTTACTTCTGAACCTTCCAGAATTAGGTGGTATAACATAGAAAACTTAAGAGGTGATTTTCTTACTACTTCAAGTTAGGTCAGAAAATGATAAATCATCTTACAAAAGATAAGCAACAATAGAAGAAATCAGCAATACAGCAAATAACTGACAATGGGTTTCCCTGCCTCAGTAAAGTAATAAAATTCTTTAGAACTAGGAAGTAAACTGTTCGTGACTAGACAGTCTTGCTCTTACTTACTTGAACAGCGCCTTCATCCAGTGCTGAAGCAGTGGGACTCATCTTATCGTGGCTGTCCATTCGCAGAGCTTAGGAAACCATTTCTCATTGCTCACCTCACACAGGAAAGGCAAAGTCGCATTTAAAATGCAGTCTATCCAGACCTCTGTCCCTCCCACCTGCCATGGGTGGCCTGTGAATGTTTCCCCAGAGTCCCACATGCGTTCCTCCTGTTCTTTGCTCACCAGGTCGCATACCCAGAGCCGTGGCCTCCATCAACCAGCACCTCCTGAAATCAGACGACGTGGTAAGCTGTTGCCTGGACCTGGGGGCACCCAGCATCTCTTTCCGCATCAACGGGCAGCCTGTGCAGGGGATGTTTGAGAACTTCAACACGGATGGGCTCTTCTTCCCTGTGGTGAGCTTTTCAGCAGGTGTCAAGTAAGTTTTGGCTGTGATTTCATGGAGAGTAGTTGTTCCCCCACCTCCCCATCATTTCTATGAGCTGGCAAACATGGTAATCTCCTTCAGGGTTTCAGCACCATGAGCCAAACTCCCCCAAGAAAGCAATGGTGAAAGGGGAGGAGCAATTTAGAGTCACATGTATATACTCTTTGAACACATACCTCCTGCCAGAGTTTGTATATAATGTCCTCTGATAAATAGTAAGATGAATGAGGTAAATCTTACATAGAAAATGACCTTCATAATTATAACAAGTATTTTATGCTCTTTTATAAAGATAAAACTTTAAAAAATTTTACAAAAATTTATATCTTATAAAAATTTAAAAGATACCATTATAAATAAGACAATAAACACCACCCATAATCCCAGTGTTAACTTATAATCTCTAGTACTATTTTGGTTTATTTTCATCAAGATTTTTATATTATAGATACATGTATTTTTTAATTAACATCACACTAAGTAGGAAGTTTTATGTCTTGATTATTTTTCATTCAACAATAAGTAGTGAGTATTTTCCTGAGTTATTAAGTATCTTCCTCAAAATGATTTTTATGGCCAATAATATCCTTTTATTTGGCCATCCCATAATATAACCATTACTTTGTGTTAGACTTGCATGCTGATTTCATTTTTATTGTCACAAAT
The DNA here is from genome assembly GCF_910594005.1 of Cervus elaphus. Lineage (NCBI taxonomy): Eukaryota > Metazoa > Chordata > Mammalia > Artiodactyla > Cervidae > Cervus > Cervus elaphus. The sequence goes on from NC_057826.1 coordinate 71,507,682, forward strand.
GAAATTATCATCAACATCCTTGAGGACAGCTCATTGTCTGCATTTCTGTTTAGTTCCTCCCAGAAGCAGATTAAAAAGTATAATCTTTTTAAAGTCTAAACTTATGGTTGCTTGGCTAAAGAGACTTTCAGAAAGATTGTATGAACATTCAGAATTCATGATCAACAAGCCTAAAGTCTAAAAAGCTCTGAAAAGCATATATTTCTTCTTTAACTGATTTCACTGCAAAATCTGACCTGAACTCATTTTATGGCAAAAACCGTCATCAACAGAAATCAGACTGTTTTCAATTTTTCGTGTATTCTATTTCTTGTGAATATTTACGTTTAACTGCAAAAATATCAGTGTGTTTAATTATGGAGTACAGCCTCTCACCTAGCTGGAGATTCTGTTTAATATATACTACATCTTGTCTTTGGTCTTTTTTGTTTATTTGTTATTATTATTTGAATTGGCTGCTCCAGGTCTTATTTGTGGTACATGGGATCTTCGATCTTCGCTGCAGTATGCAGAATCTTCTTAGCTGCAGCATGTGGGATCTTTAGCTTCGGCAGGAGCACTTTTAGCTGTGGCATGTGAGATCTAGTTCCCTGATCAAGGGTGTAACCTGGCCCCCTGCACTGGGATCATAGAGTATTGGCCACTGGACTGCCAGGGAAGTCCCTGTCTTTTTTAAAATCTAAAGTCCCAAGTCTGAAGAACAGCTGCAAATATTTCAGAAAAAGGATTTGTGCCTGTGGTATCATTTAAAGTAACCCAACTGATTGGCTTCTCATTAACTTTTACTGTTATTGGTTATTTTTAATCTTTGCCAATTTGAAGAAATTGTATCTTAAAGTTTTAGCTTCCTATTTCTTTGATTACCAATGTGGTTAAACATCTTTTATGCTTACTATTTCAGCCCAGTATTTTTTAAAATTTTGTCTTCCCTGCCTTTCTGGTATTAATTTTATGAGCAATTTTTATATATTAAGGTTATTAAACTATTATTGCTTTCATATATTTTCCCAGTTTATGATTTACCTTTTTATCACTGAGGGTTTTTTTTTCCTATTTTTTCCCTTTTACAAAAGTAATGCAAGTCCAAAAAATAGGAATACCAAGAACCCATAATTGTACCACCCAGAGATAATAATATTACTTTTTATTTATACATCTCAATAATTTTACATTACACTGGGCTTGTACTATGCCTACTGTTGTTCTTCATACTTTAACAATGCCAACTATCATTTTCATTGTTCTATCCCTTTCCTTGTGCCAGTTGGATGCTGTATTATTTTAGTCTGAGAATACATTTTGACATTTTTAAGGCAGGACCTCATTATAATGCTCTTGTTGCAAAATTTTCTTATCCATTCTTGATCCCTACTTTCTAAAGAGCTCATAATTGAGTGGGAAACTAGAGTAAATACAGTTAAAATCATGTTGGTTTCCATTAAAAAGGGTCATGAAAAGAGAGTTATGGAGAGCATACACTTAGAGCTGGCATCACAAAAAAATCCATATGAGAACATCTAGTATCCTAGTGATGAGACTTCCAGAGTGATACCACTGTGACAGGTCTCAGAACCTCCCGAAGATTGATAAACCAAGGCATATACAAGTATTCTCCCCCCAAAAAATGGATATAACTTTCTCTTTCAGTTAAATAAACTGTTTTTGAGTAAAGAGTTATCCTTTGGACATAATATTTAACCTTTGGAATTTGTCACAGATATGCAGACGTATATCATATATAGGGCTTCCCAGGTGGCACTACTGGTAAAGAACCTGCCTGCCAACGCAGGAGATTTAAGAGACGCAAGTTCAATCCTTGGGTCAGGAAGATTCCCTGAAAGAGGGCGTGGCAGCCCACTGCAATATTCTTGCCTGGGGAATCCCATGGACAGAGGATCCTGGCGGGCTGCAGTCCATAGGGTTGCAAAAAGTTGGAAATAGTCCAGGTAACTTAGCACACATGCACGCCTGCATAGTATACAGTACAGTTTTACCTTGTTTTATTGTACTTCACATTATTGCAGTTTTTACAAATTGTAGGTTTGTGGCAACCCTGCATCAAGCAAGTCTATTTTTCCAACAGCATTATTTTTTAATTAATGTATGCACATTGTTTTTCAAGATAGAATGCTATTGTGCATAACAGACTGTAGTATAGTGTAAATGTAACTTTTATGTGTACTTGGAAGCCAAAGTATTTGTGTGACTCACTTTATTGTGATACTTGCTTTTGTGATGTCTAGAACCAAACTCATAATATCTCCAAGGTATGCCTGTAATGTATGTGTGCAAACACACATGGTAACACAGAATACACATACCAGCACATGTACACATACACATGTACAGGCATGTTTATAAACATATCCATGTAGATGTATATAATATATTGAAATTAAACATTTTCATTGTTTGAGGTTCTTGTAACAAAAGGAGAACAAGTGCAGTAAAACTTTGCTTTAGTTGCTAAATCGTGTCCTACTCTTTTGCTACCCCACGGACTGTAGCCCATCAGACTACTCTGTCCATGGGATTTCCCAAGCAAGAATACTGGAGTGGGTAGTCATTTCATTCTCCAGGGGATCTTCCTGTTCCAGGGTTCAAACCCACATCTCCTGCTTGACAGGCGGATTCTTTACCCCCCAGCCACATGGTCGGCGACTAGGGTTGTAAGTCTGCCCATCACAGGCTCAAGCCAGAGACACTAACATCCGCATTAAAAACTGTGTCCTAAAGAGTTAAGAGTTCTTTACCTGTGTTTCTCTGTGCTGAGAATATTTCCATGAGAACGTCACCCCAGTTCTTCCTTTTGAAGTGTGACAGAGTGGATCATTTCTATTGCAATCCATAAGGAGCATGTAGAAAACATTATTGAAAGACAGGCCCTATAAACACAAAAAAGATTGCTGGGGCAAGATTCTCTGGCAGTTGGGGAAAAGCAGTACAAGCCCCACTGTACATCTTTCCCACTGCATTCCCCGGGAATAAAGAGAATGAGCAGAAATCTACGTCCAGCGTAGCAGCATTTGGATCATCCGCCTGTTGGTTCACTGTTGTCTCTGGAGAAGCAAGGTCACTGATCAGTTAGTTCTCAGGACCACGTTTGCCTGAGTACTTAATGGCCTTGGTCACCCGCATCAGTGCCATCCCTGTTTTCTTTGACTGCGTCCAACTCACTGGGTTTTGCTAATTTTCAAAGAAAGCCCACCTGCTTTGCAAGAATCTCATCTGAGAAAAGTGCTTAGCTTGTAGTCAGATCTCTGGAGAAGAGGTCTTTTCCAACCTGCTGGCTGATGGATTTTTCTGTATGTTCTGTGTTTAGCCAACAGTACATCTGATCCCACATGTTGCATGATTTTTAGTTGTTCATCCATCCATCCAGTCCCCTTCCGAGCAATGAGACAGAATTTTTGAGTATGTACATTTTTGTTGCTTGGAATTTTTTTTTTTTAATCTTTTCTTGGTAAGGTTCCTGGTGGTTCAGACGGTAAAGCGTCTGCCTACAATGCAGGAGACCTGGGTTCTATCCCTGGGTTGGGAAGATCTCCTGGAGAATGAAATGGCAACCCACTCCAGTATTCTTGCCTGGAAAATCCCATGGATGGAGGAGCCTGGTAGGCTACAGTCCATGGGGTCACAAAGAGTCAGACAAGATTGAACGACTTCACTTTCACTTTGTCTTGGTAAAGATGGTGGCTGGCAGGGAAAGAGATAGGGCGTTGAAAGGTATACATATGGAGCAGATGTTGTGACTAGGTCAGTGGGTCATGCGTCCTTCTCAGTGCACAGGAGAAAGAGGAGCAAAGTTCCAAGAAAGAATGATGAGACATCTAACCCATTTAGAAGGCATAACTGCTGAGAGAATTTGAGAGTGGGGAGTCCAGATACATTGACTTAAAAAGTTAACACCTTCAACATAAGAACTTCTTGGTTATAGAAATTGAAGGAGCATCAACTGAAGAGTGGTACTCAGGAACTTGATGTCTCTTAAGTCTCCTTTCTATCAGGAAAAATATTGCCTGTGACATATTCCTATCCTTGGTTCTCAAAACATGATATGGTCTGAGCAGAGGTGAAATCAAAGTTGGTTGCATATGTGGGAAATACATTTTACTGAAATACATCCAGTCCGTCATACGATGTCTTTATTCATGGTCAATGCTAGTCCTCTGTTGAAGTAACCAATTTGTTTATTTTCACTTTTGAGCAAGTGGGATCACAGTACCAGTACTTACTCTTTCACATCAACTGGCAAAATATCATTTGGTACTTAAACCCAGCACTTCCCCTCTATATTACTTTGGTTCAGTTGTGCAAAAAGCTAGAAAAAGAAAGCAAGATATTAATTCCAAGTTAAAGTATCTTATTGAAAATAAATGTGTTTAATAACAAAATTGAAAAGAAATTAGTGTTTTCACCCAATATAGTAGAATACTTGCATAGTTTTATAATGTCATTCTCAGAAAGATGCAAGATTATTCCTATCTAGACCGAGATTTTTCTTCCATCATACAAGAACTCAGAATTGTAACTCATATTTAACTTCTCTTACAGCCCCATTTCCTCCTCTTTATTGGTCTTTACTGAGGTCGTAGTCTTGAATTCGTGATCCCACAATTATTTTTATAATTACAAACTATGTTGTTAACAGTACCTGATCAGGATGTCCCTGCCAGAGGCATCAGAGAGCAAAAATCTTTTTCAATTAGATTTACCCACAGTGAAGTCAAAAGCAGTGTGAGTAATTACTAACAAAATCCACAAATCAATATGTGCTCTTTTCTAACCATTATAAATGTGCCTCCTTAGTTTCCTTCTCACACTAGTTTGTTTGTGGAGGGTATTATGAGTGTAATAGACCCTCAATGTAACAACCCTATTTGTTCTAGGACAGAATTTGGCTTGAAGCATGTGTACCTTGGAGCCCACCCAAAAGGTTGAATTACTTAGATATCAGAAAGCTCTTATTAAAAGGCAATCTCACCCTGCCAAATGGCATGATGGTATGTGCCACACAGAGAACATTGCACTAAAGCCACAGTATATAGTGAAATTTGGGTGCTTAGTTTTGCAGAAAATTGATGAGTTAAGTTGCTATAGTAGAGTGTATTTTATAGCTATGGTTAAATTCCGCTTGTGTGTGTGCTGAGTCACTTCAGTCATGTCCAACACTTCGTGACCCTATGGACCATAGCCCACCAGGCTCCTCTGTCCATGGGATTCTCCAGGCAAGAATACTGGAGTGGGTTGTCATGCCCTTCTCCAGGGGATCTTCCTGATCCAGGGATCGAACCTGAGTCTCTTAGTCTCTTGCATTGGCAGGTGAGTTCTTTACCACTGGCGCCACCTGGGAAACCCAAATTCCCCATCCATCTACTTAATCTTCATATGTAAGTCTTTTACCAGCCTTTCTAATATATAAAAACAACACTCTCCAAAGATGGTTGGTATTTGCGGTTGCTGTTTGTTTTCTGCACCAGGCTTGGCTAAAATTCAGGTAACCAATAGCTTAGCTATTTCCAGCTTGCTGTGGTCAATGCTGTGGAAATTATTGCTGAGATAAATATACTTCTGCGGAGAACATGATGAGCACTGGCTGAATTGCCCTGGGCTTTCATCAAACACTGGCCAGAAAGAAATATGAATGTGGGAATGTACATAACTCAAATTGTTCTCCTGTCTTAGCAATGTGGACTAAAGATGCAATTATGAATCATGACTTATGAGCTGAATTCAGGTCAGCAAAAGCTTGCCATTTCTTTCTGCTGCTAACCACAGCCTGTATCCTTTTCTTCTTTGGAACACTGTCCCAACTCCTGGGAGGGATTCAATAAGAATAATGAGACATCTAGTAAGACTAAAATGATTTCACAGTTTGCTAGTACAGTATGAATAAGGAAACTTAGTCATCTTTTTTGAGTATGGCAAAGGTTTGTCTTGATTTTTACTCTATTTTTTATTCATGGGTCAGTCTTTCAAACTTGAGGATTTATGATAGGTTTTCTCATATCTTCTGCAAATTGGTAAGTAAAAATGTACAAATCTTAAAAGATGAAATTGCAAATGCTAGTGGGGAGTTTTTCAATGCAGTTTTCTCTGTTTATAAAATTAGCCTAGTAAATAAAAAATTACTCTATGCATCCTCAAACTTCACTACTCCCAGGTGACTATTACTGAATCTATTGCTCATCTTTAAAGTAGAGAAATCTAAGGAAACAGTCCCTTATTGTAATCACTTTAGGAAGACAAAAAACCTTGGAGAGCTGATGGTGAGTCTGAGTTATAGGAAGAACCCTAGAAGATGATACAAGTGCTTTAGTGGAAGAGATTAAATTGATTAATGAAATTGATTTTTAAAATCTATTAATGTAGAGAAAAATCAGAGGATGAAGAACTAACTTTAATGAGCTCTTAAATTATCTTTTTATTTTCAATTTAATATTTTCTGTGATACTGAGAGGTTCAGTGGAACCCAAGGAACAGGGAAGTATACCCCAAGAGAAGAGAGGTTTATATTTTAATTGAAAATTTCTCATTGATGAATGAGACCAAAGGATTTAAAAGATTAACAGTAAGTGCCAGATAACAGATTTATTGGAAAAAGTAGGCTAGATAGGTGTAACTGTTGTCTCTCTCTCCACACCTTTAAATCCTCTCTCTGGACTCCTGGATAAGTTCTTGGGCAGGTTCTGTGGCCCTTATTACTCCTTTTAAGACCAGGAACCATCTTGCCAATACTTAAAAATTCCATCTTTTGAAAATATAAAAACTCCAGATTTGCATCCAGTTATCGTTTGAGCCCTTCCCTGCTCCCCCTGCAGTTTGAAGTCAGGCTCCTCCTCAGCCACAGGCTCCTGTCTCAGGCCCCTCCAGGGCCTAGGGTCCAGCCCAGACCCAAGATGATTAAAGGGTGAGCACGTTCCATGGAGCTGGTGCAACTGCCTTGTGACATCAAGCCTTCTGTAGCTGCTACATAATTGCTGCATCTTTCTCTTCTGAGGCTCTTGGGTAGGTTTCTCGGAGAGCCCCAGGCTGGGAGCATCCAACTGCAAATCTCTTGACTTGGCTTCCCCACCTGTGCTGGCCGCTCCCTTCTGGCTGACCCCAAGCCTCCTCCGTTTCCCCGCCCCCTCCAGCTATGTGGGCCTCCTGCCTCCCCCAAGCCCTGGGTTTCTGATCTCTGCTTAGTCATTTGCCTTTCCATGCAGGATTCCTTTCTAATGGCTAGCAGCTGGCTCATCTGTCCCTCTGCTCTGCGCCATCACTAGGCAAACATGTCCCTTGCTACATTCCAGGGACACTCAGAAGCTTCTGAGTAGTTCCTTAAAGCCCTCATTTGACTTCCAATGGGAAAGGACTCCCATCCCCTTCCCCCTGACAACTTTGTCCAAACGAATTCTTTACCTTTCTTATCAATGTGGAGGTAGTGGGTGGGCTAAAGCTGCACTGATTTCACAGTTTTTTCATGGATCCTCATAGTTGTCCAGCACCTCATTTCAGGATGAGAAAACATTGGCATCCTCTGAATTATTTGCATCTGGGACCTCTGCTAAACCAGAGGCAAAGGGGGATGCCATTTTAATATCCTCACATCATTAAAGTGGGCTTCAGGTATTTTCTTTCTTGCTTTTGGTGGTTCCCTTTACACCTGTATTTTATCCCTAATTATTCCTTTTGACCTGGTTGCTGTGGGTCTCCGGGAGAGGGTTTATGAGCACCCCCGGCCTTCATGGTGGTTGTTGGAGCCCTTCCCGCAAACTCTGGGCAGCAAGCGGAGGAGCCACAGATGGTGGTGTGCCCACACCAGCTCCTGTCCAGCCCCGCCTGCTGGGGAGCAGGGCTCCCGTCTGGCTGGGCTTGGGAAGCCACCCAGAACCTTTCTTTTTACCCCTGAAGCACAGCATAATGGCACTGTAAGATGAATGCTTCAGTAAGCAGTAAACATGTTAATTTTTTATTTTACTGTCTTTGTGGCCATTCGAGGTGATAAGATTAAAATTTATAACCAAATTATCATTCTCCTTTTAATAACTGAATATAAAAGCAGCATTGTTCTCCCTAAGTGCTGCCTAGATTTCTACCTTTCTTGATTTGTTCTCTATTCAGAGGACAATAGCAGATTTTAAAGCATAAGAGAAATGTTAAAACTATACGTAACTGGCAGTAGGGTTTATGAATAATTAAGTCCATCTAGATGTCCTGGTAAGAGATCATTATTTGGTCTTAGAATCCATACACTAGTGAGTAACAAGAAATACACCAGTTGTACAAGCTCCTCTTGGGCATTCAGCTATTCACTGAAAGAATGCTCAGTGAGAAGGGGAAAGCAGAAAACTTCCCACACTTATTCTTTTCTCAAAACGATTTATTTTTGTCCCAGAATGATATAGTTTTATCCCAAAATGATTTAGTTTAGTCCCATAGTTCCAGCATGTTCCAACATGTCAGTAACCCAGTCTGTTCTGTTGCAACTGAATTTTGGAAAGTTCATAGCAAATATTAAGGCCTAATTATTATTTCCTGAAGGTTTACTAAATTAGTAACATTGCAGGCTAATGATTCAATTTTGTTCTAAGATCTTTGTTCATATTCTTAATACACATAGATCATGTCCTGTTATATAATGTTTAATGCAGGAACACTCACAGGGAATAATTGTGGTTCTAATTCTATATTATTGTTGTTTAGTACTTTAAAATGGGAAAGTGGGAGGCTTCATATGATTTCTGTAATTAATTTTAAAACAGCATAAAATGCTGTTTGGATAAAGAATTCGTTTATGTTGGGAAGGGGAAAAAAACTTAATGCCTTTTACTTGGAGCGACTTTTATTTTCCAATTTTATCATTAGCTGTGCCTGATCACAGTTACTCAGCCAACACTGAGACTCTGCTGCAAGGCTTCCCCCACCAGAATATTCCAGTTAAAGGAAGTGAGACCTAGTGGAGAGTATTGCTGTGAGAATCTTTGCTAGGTCATAACCTCCCCACATGTACCTCCACACACACGGGCCCACTTCATCACCAATTCCTAACAAGCCAAATTCCAAAACAAAATTGGAATCTAACCACTGCTTTCCAGCTTGGTCTTCATCATCTTGTTCCAACCCAGCCTTATCTCTCACTGGGACTAGATTGATATTAGGTGCCTCCTGATTGGTCCCCAGACCTGTCTACATGGAACAGTGAGAAGAATCCTGTATTTCTTCTCCTCAAATCCCTCAGAAGCTCCTCACCTGAAAGAAGCAGACCCTGCCTGATTTAGCCCTGCCCCCTGCCACCTCGTCTGTCACCCCTTGGGCTCCCCATGTTCTCACACCGCCCTCCACCCACGTCTTCTCTACCTCAGGGCCTTTGCGCATGTTGTTCCTTTCACCCACAATGCTCTTCCTCCAGATTCTGAACTCATTGGCTTCTCCTTTTCCTTTGGGGTCAACAGAAATATCTCCCCCTCAGAGAAGCCTTTCTAGACCCCAGTCTAGCACCCCCCTCCTTCCCCGAGTTGTTTCAGGCTCCCTCCTTATTCCCTCATCAAATGTCTCCCAATCAGTTGTTATGAGTGTTTGCCTCATTGGATGCCTGCTCTGTGACATGAGGGACAGGGTATTCTCGATTTATTGCTGGATCCACAGTGTGGAGAACAGTGCAGTTCATGTGGGCTCAGTAAATATCATAGTTAGTTATGCTGAGGGGAAGTGGGAGGGAGTGAATATGTGTAGCTGCTATGTATGTGGATGGATTTTTCCTGTGTAAGATTATTGGTGATCCTGTAGGGCTGTGTATCTTATCATGTCTTAATTACTTAATGTTACCATCATGTTTTCTCATCAATTTAACGTGGTTACAGATGATTTGCAAAAGCTGTTATTTCTAGTCTCAAACCTAAAAGCCTATAAAGTGTCATGTTGAAATACTTCACTTTCACTCTCTTCTTGCAGAGGAACTTTGTGCTCTACCCTAACCTAACAATATATATGGGGCTGATAGCCAGAATGCAGAATTAAAATATTTTAAAGATTTCAGTTTGTTGGTAATCCGTGCCCTCCCTGACTGTGGGCCCACAAGGAGTCTTCCTTCTTCCTTGGGAGGTCCGAGTGGGCCAGGGCATTAGGCCTGGATGCCAGCAAGGCAGTGGCGCCCCCTAGAAGACTCTGAAACCCTAGTGAGCAAACACTGGGGGCCCCTTTGGCCCCTGCATGGCTGTGACCACCTGCCGATACTTTCTCACAGCCTCCCTCATATGGCTACTGTGGGGAACTGCAGCCTCCTCATTGTATTTTCTATTAACATCTCCTGCCATGTATACCATTTCTGTTTAATATTCTCATGTTACTGGACCTTTTTGCACCTTAAACTAGGAATTTCCTATTTTCTCCAAATATTTATATCATGTTTTCTTTCATTGTTGTGTGAATAATCTCTCTCAAGTAAAAGGACTTGAAGTTCTCATGCTGCTGTTTCAATGTGATCTTTTCAGAATCTGTCAATATCACTGTTACCCTTTTCAAACTATAGTAATAGTATCTATATTAATGATATCTATAGTAATGATTCTCCAACTCGGGTAAGGATGAACTTGATTTTTTAAATCTAGTGATTTTAATATATGATTTTTTTTTTCTTTCTGACTTACTTCACTCTGTATGACAGATTCTAGGTCCGTCCACATCTCTACAAATGACCCAGTTTCATTCCTTTTTATTGGCTGAGTAATATTGCATTTTATATAAGTACCACATCATCTTTATCCATTTATCTGTCAATAGGCATTTAGGTTGCTTCTGTGTCTTGGCTATTGTAAATAGTGCTGCAATGACCATTAAGTGTATGTCTTTTTGAATTACGGTTTTCTCAAGGTATATATGCCCAGGAGTGGGATTTCTGGGTCATATGATACTTCTATTTTTACTTTTTTAAGTGCCTCCATACTGTTCTCCATAGTGACTGTATCAATTTACATTCCCACCAACAGTGTGGGAGGGTTCCCTTTTCTCCACACCCTCTCTAGCATTTATTGTTTGTAGACTTTTTTGATGATGGCTGTTTGGATGAGTGTGAGGTGATACCTCATTGTAGTTTTGATTTGTATTTCTCCAATAACTGGTGATCTTGAGCATCTTTTCTTGTGCCTCTTGGCCATCTACATGTCTTCTTTAAAGAACTGTCCATTGAGATCTTCTGCCCATTTTTTGATTGGGTTGTTTTCGGTGCTCTGTGCTGACCTAGAGGGGTGGGATAGGAGTGGGTGGGAGGGAGGCCCAAGAGAAAGGGGATATATGTATACATATAGCTGATTCACTTCATTGTGCAGCAGAAACTAACGCAGCATTGTAAAACAATTATGCTCCAATTAAGAAAAAGAAAAAAAATCTAGTAGTTTTAATGTATCTTAATTTTTAAGAACTTAGCTGACATAGTCAATTGAGAATTGTCTGCAGTATGAACTGATACTTGGCTTTATCTCCAGTTTAGGGTGTTTACTATGATGTGTACTTTAGGGTGTTTACTGTGATGAATCTGACATCATTCACTTCCTAAAAATATAATTTGGATGGGGGGAGCTGATCTTTAACTTTCATTTATTTGGGCTGGCATATTATTTTTTTAACCTCTCCCTTTCTGGTCTCTCCAAATAACACAGAGTACGTTTCCTGCTGGGTGGACGTCATGGAGAATTTAAGTTCCTGCCTCCCTCTGGCTATGCCCCTTGCTATGAAGCCTTACTTCCAAAAGAAAAGATGAGATTGGAGCCTGTCAAAGAGTATAAACGTGATGCTGAAGGAGTTCGAGATCTGTTGGGTACCACCCAGTTCCTCTCCCAAGCCTCTTTCATCCCATGCCCCATAGATACCAGTCAGGTAGGTTCAGGCTGCCAACAGGAGGCATCCCATGGAGATAATGTAATAGGGTTAAATCCTCTTTGCTTCTTCACCACTGAACTATTCTTACTATACATTTTGTAGCATTGTCATGATATATGAACAACCATTATTCTTTACATTTTCACCATATGCAACAATTGAAGTCTGAGGATTTTGCAATCCATGAGCAAGTTGAGCACTTGCTACACACCAGGCTTTGTACCAGACTCTGTGAGACACAGGCGGAAATGTCTCAAGACTTTCTGGGAATTCACAACCAAGTTGAAGAGATAAGCAAAAAAAAAAAAACACGTGTGTAATTTTTTTTTAAGTCTGACTTTCAGGCTGTGATTGACTAAGGAGCACTTAATTTAAACAGATTATCTTATTTAACCAGTAAAACCTAAATACAGTAGTCATTTGTTTGCTTATAGTTTTCCCAGTTTTGCTCTTTATCAAAACATCATGCCACTTAACTTTGACTTTTCAATAAGAAGTCGGTTTTTTAAAAGACTAGTCGAAAGTCAAATAGTGCCTTTTATACATAGCTTAAATATTTTATTGCTACTTTTCTCTGTAGTCTCCTTGTATGTCATTGACTTGGTATACTTTTTCTAAAAAAAAAAATTCTCCACGAGCTCCCCTCCTCAAACATAATTGGGATTTTTGTAAATAATGGAAACACTAATAATCATTATACTAGAGCCAGGGAGATGACACAGAAGGGAAGCAGGTCAAAGGTGCAGGCCCTTCTAAAGCAGGTGGCGATTTCTTAGCCCTAGGTTATAATCGCCAAGTAAAAGTGTCAGGCCAATGTTAGAGTCTTCCAGTTGGTCAGGAGATACTAGAAATCTGAATTTTTATATGAGCTCTTATACTTCTTATGAACTATCATCTAATAAATTAAAATGGTAATAATCGTTTATTGTTGCTACTGTAATAGTAGTCAATTAGAGAAAATAAGGGGGAGAAAAGACAACCTGAGTCCCCAGTTTGTGACCTCGGTGGAGACAGGAGCAAAGTGCTGGGAAAACATAGAGAAACTTTCCCTGAAGGTATCTGGGGAAGACACTGAGACACTGAGCTAACAACAGGAGGATAAATATTGGGGGGGTTTGTATTAAAACCTTTAGCTTCTCTTCTTTTCACAACTATTTGTAAGGCCTCCTCAGACAACCATTTTGCCTTTCTGCATTTCTTTTTCTTGGGGATGGTCTTGATCACTGCCTCCTATACAGTGTCACGAACCTCCATCCAAAGTTCTTCAGGCACTCTGTCTAGCAGATCTAATCTCTTGAATCTATTTCTCACTTCCAGTGTATAATCGTAATGGATTTTATTTAGGTCATACCTGAATGGTCTAGTTGTTTTCCCTACTTTCTTCAATTTAAGTCTGAATTTGCCAATAAGGCAGTCATGATCTGAACCACAGTCAGCTTCTGGTCTTGTTTTTGATGACTGTATAGAGTTTCTCCATTTTTGGCTGCAAAGAGTATAATCACTCTGATTTCGGTATTGACCATCTGGTGATGTGCATGTGTAGAGTCTTCTCTTGTGTTGTTGGAAGAGGGTGTTTGCTATAACCAGTGCATTCTCTTGGCAAAAATCTATTAACCTTACAAATAGCTGTGAAAAGAAGAGAAGCAAAAGGCAAAGGAGAAAAGGAAAGATATACTCATTTGAATGCAGAGTTCCAAAGAATAGCAAAGAAAGATAAGAAAGCCTTCCTCAGTGATCAATGCAAAGAAATAGAGGAAAATAATAGAAAGGGAAAGATTAGAGATCTCTTCAAGAAAATTAGAGATGCCAAGGGAATATTGCATGCAAAGATGGGCACAATGAAGGACAGACATGGTATGGACCTACTAGAAGCAGAAGACATTAAGAAGAGGTGGCAAGAATACACAGAAGAACTATACAAAAACATCTTCATGACCCAGATGATCACAATGGTATGATCACTCACCTAGAGCCAGACATCCTGGAATGTGAAGTCAAGTGGGCCTTTGGAAGCATCACTACAAACAAAGCTAGTGGAGGTGATGAAATTCCAGTTGAGCTATTTCAAATCTTAAAAGATGATTCTGTGAAAGTGCTGCAGTCAATATGCCAACAAATGTGGAAAACTCAGCAGTGGCCACAGGACTGGAAAAGGTCAGTTTTCATTCCAATCCCAAAGAAAGGCAATGCCAAAGAATGTTCAAACTACTGCACAATTGCACTCATCTCACAGGCTAGTAAAGTAATGCTCGAAATTCTCCAAGTCAGGCTTCAACAATACGTGAACCATGAACTTACAGATGTTCAAGCTGGTTTTAGAAAAGGCAGAGGAACCAGAGATCAAGTTGCCAACAAACGTTGGATCATCGAAAAAGCAAGAGTGTTCCAGAAAAACATCTTCTACTGCTTTATTGACTATGCCAAAGTCTTTGACTGTGTGGATCACAACAAACTGTGGAAAATTCTTAAAGAGATGGGAATACCAGACCACCTGACCTGTCTCTTGAGAAATCTGTACGCAGGTCAGGAAGCAACAGTTAGGAATGGACATGGAACAACAGACTGGTTCCAAATAGGGAAAGGAGTACGTCAAGACTGTATATTGTCCCCCTGCTTATTTAACTTATATGCAGAGTACATCATGAGAAATGCTGGACTAGATGAAGAACAAGCTGGAATCAAGATTGCCAGGAGAAATATCAATAACTTCAGATACATAGATGACACCACCCGTATGGCAGAAAGTGAAGAACCAAAGAGCCTCTGGATGAAAGTGAAAGAGGAGAGTGGAAAAGTTGGGTTAAAACTCAATATTCAAAAAACTAAGATCATGGTATCCAGTCCCATCACTTCATGGCAAGTAGATGGGAAAACAGTGACAGACTTTATTTTGGGGGCTCCAAAATCACTGCAGATGGTGACTGCAGCCATGAAATTAAAAGACACTTGCTCCTTGAAAGAAAAGTTATGACAAACCTAGACAGCATATTAAAAAGCAGGGACATTACTTTGCGAACCAAGGTCCATCTAGTCAAAGCTATGGTTTTTCCAGTAGTCATGTATGGATGTGAGAGTTGGTCTATTAAGAAAGCTGAGCACTGAAGAATTGACGCTTTTGAACTGTGGTGTTGAGAAGATTCTTGAGAGTCCCTTGGACTGCAAGGAGATCCAACCAGTCCATCCTAAAGGAGATCAGTCCTGAATATTCATTGGAAGGACTGATGCTGAGGCTGAAACTCCAGTCCTTTGGCCACCTGATGTGAAGAGCTGACTCATTTGAAAAGACCCTGATGCTGGGAAAGGTTGAAGGCAGGAGAAGAAGGGGACAACAGAGGATGAGATAGTTGGATGGCATCACCAACTCAATGGACTTGCATTTGAGTAAACTCTGGGAGTTGGTGATGGACAGGGAAGCCTGACTGCAAAGAGTCAGACACAACTGAGCGACTAAACTGAAACTGAACTTGTATTAAAACTAGAGCTGGGCAGCAGTTAAAGAGGTAAAAACAGATCTTACTTAGAATCTCTTGCAGTAGAGTTAAGGGAACCCCATTATAGAGCTGGGGTCAGTTCTGAACACAACACAGACAGGTGGAGATTTACAGCCAAGGAACAGTGTGGGGTGGGGCGGGCATGTCAGTGATGCAAAAGTAGTAAGTGGAACATTGGGGTCGGGATGGATTCTTACTAAACTGACCTAACAGTTCTCACTGAAGGCAGGTCTGAGTGATCTGATATCACCTGGGGGAGGATGGGGGGCAAATAAATTTGATCAGACATGGTGGGTGATCAGATATCAAGGGTGTGGGCTCTCAGTAAACTGAATTAGCAAGATTCTTGCTAAAACTGGAATCCTGAAGACAAGGCCCAAGGATTGAGCCTAGAGGAAAAATAGCTCAGAAGCACCCATCTATAGATTGGGCCAAGGAGAGAGTCTTTGTCATTTGTCATATGGCATGGGAGCAGGGATAGTATACATATTATGTGTATTATGGGGAGTACTAATAAGAATAAAGGATGCATATATAAGGGCACAGAATTGTGAGACAGTGTGACCTTTGGGGAGAATTTCAGGAGATTTGGAAAGATGTGTTTGGGAGGACTGTGATGAGAGGACTGAAGAAAGGCACTATATTCTTGATTAATACATCTAGTCTGTGTCTTTGGAAAGTCAAGGGGTACTTGCAGATGCTCAAAAGGAGAGTGTTTTGATGTAGTTGTATTATTGTCAGCTCATCACTCTGGTCACAGTGTGAAAAATAGATTGGTGGGAGTTGGGGAGAGCAATTGTGAACGGTCTTGTAATGGTCCAGGTAGAAAATAACAAGGTTGAGTGATGTGAAGGAGGGGAACCTTCAGAAAGATGTAGGAAATAAGCATGTTGGATTTTGTGACTGATTAGTTGTGGTTGGTGGTGGGGGTGGGGGGGGCGGGTGGGAAAGTGGGAGTATAATGCCAAGACAAAAGACACCAAGATGGCTTTCAGGTTTAAGGCAATTGTGGACACATTCATTCAACAAAAAAAAGAAGTCTAAAATGAGAAAAAAAATTTAAGGAAAAATAATGAATTCTGCTTTGAGTAATATACTGAATTCACTTTGGTGGAAAAATCCTGCAGGCAGTTGGAATAGTGGATCTGAACTACAAGAGTTCAGGCGTGACCACCTGTGGATGGCTGAGATCTCTCAAGAAGAGAGCATAGGGAGAGATGGAAAGGGAGAGATGGTCCAGAGGAAGCCAAGAGAGGAAGGAGTCTCTAGAAATAGCCCCTCTTGAGTGACATGTTGTTGTTTAGTTGCTAAGTTGTGTCCAACTCTGTGACCCCATGAGCTGCAGCACGCCAGGCTTCCCTGACCTTCACCATCTCCCAGTCCCTGCTCGAACTCATGTCCACTGAGTCGGAACTGCCATCCAACCATCTCTTGCTCTGTCACCCCCTTCTTCTCTTGCCCTCAATCTTTCCCAGGTCTTTTCCAATGAGTTGGCTCTTCACATCAAGTGGCTAAAGTATTGGAACTTCAGCGTCAGCATCAGTCCTTGCAATGAATATTCAGGGTTAATATCCTTTAGTGACATGTAATGAATTCAACTGGGGTGTCTGATCTGCCTAGATTTAATGATAAGATCTTAATAAAACTGATTATCGTAATTCTGACTTCTCATTTGTTGTTTCCTTTTAGGTTGTTTTACCACCTCATCTAGAGAAAATCCGAGATAGGCTGGCTGAAAACATCCATGAGCTTTGGGGAATGAATAAAATAGAACTTGGCTGGACTTTTGGCAAGGTATGTGTTTGAGTGGCCTGGCTAGAGAGGAGGGTTGGGTTGCCTTTTACCTGGAAGAGTTCTGCAAAGACCCAAATGATAAAAAACAAAAACCTCACGAGCCCAAACCTACTTCTTACTGAGTCCAGCCAGCTCTCACTGTGTCCAGCAGCCTTGCTCGGAATTGTGTTGATCCATGGTCAGGTGTGCCAGGGAGACCGGCTCTGCATAGACCGACAGGAGACCAGGGGTCGGTCTCCTTCTTACTCCCAAATGCTGGATGTTTTCTTCAGGGAATATCGAGTGTGGTCATCCCTCAGCTTTTCCTTGAGTACCCTCACATCTTATTTCTCTTCAGAAAAAGCTGTCTTCTCTGCATGGCTGGTGAAAAGAGGCTGATTCATTGTTGTGAGTCAGAATTTGTTTATTGTGGTTTTCAGACGTATCTCTAAGATTCATGGACACTCGGAGAAGGTTAAGAAAT
Organism: Cervus elaphus; assembly: GCF_910594005.1. Lineage (NCBI taxonomy): Eukaryota > Metazoa > Chordata > Mammalia > Artiodactyla > Cervidae > Cervus > Cervus elaphus. Next base: position 71,525,289 of record NC_057826.1, read on the forward strand.
CTCTTTCACTAGAGAACCTTGTTCAAAGAGGATGTAAATGGACTTTCTTCTGTGATTTGTGTAAGGTCATGTCCGAAGGCAGAAGGATCCATGATTCTAAAGCTTCCTATGACCCTGGCACTCTAAAATTATGTACCGTCCAGCTTAGTTACTGAAAGGGTCCCTGCACCCCAGCACTTATATATTGATATAGCTCATAAATATTCTCTTTATATGTGACCCCCTCTCTGCTATATGCTCTTGTAATGCCACAGATTTCTCCTTTGAGAATGAATCACAGTTGCAATTAAACACTTACTTCTTTGATGATTGCATTACTGCCCATAAGACTGTATCCTATCCCAGCTCACCATTGAACTCCTAAGGTCTAGCCCACAGCCCACCACCTAGTAGACATTCAGCAAGTGTTTGTGAAATAAATGAATGAATGAATGAGTGAGTTAATGTCTGGATCTGCACTGCTCAATACAATAGCTGTGGGCCACATGTGGCTGCTAAGCATTTAAAATGTGACTAGCCTGAATTGACTTATGCTGTCAATAGAAAGTACATGGTGGCTTTTTAAGGCTTTCTATGAAAAGCCAATATAAAATAGCTCAGAAATAATTTCTTAATTATTTGTTAAAATGATAAGGTTTTGAATGTATTGGGTTAAGTAAAATACATTACTAAAATTCGTTTCACCTGGTTTGGCTTTTGCTTTTGAGGGATGGTTTGTTTTGTTTGCGGTTTCTTTGTTTTGTTTTGTTTGGGGATTTTTTGTTTTGGTTTGATTTGGGAAGATTTCTGTTGCTGTTGTTTTGCTTTTCTCATGTGGTTACTAGGAAATTTGAAATTACAAACGTAGTTCCCATTGGTGGCTGTGTTTCCATCAGACAGTACTGGTCCAGAGTCTGTAGTCCTTTATGTTCTGAAGAATGCTACCCTGCAGTGGCACCAGGGTTCTATGAATTTGGGACCGGCAGGAGCATGATTGCCACGAATAAAGTTGCTTCCCTGGGAAAGTATGTTCTGAATGCAAACACGACTAGAAGCAGTGCACCGAACACAAGCCACCAGCAACCCGGGGACCGCATGTGTCACTCACTAGAGAGAAGATCGTCTATTTGTCTACCAGCAAATAGCTGTCATTGTTTTGCCTGATAGGAATTGCCTGGGCCATGTTTCAAAGTGTGTCCTTTTCTGTTTCCCCAGGCAGTGCCAGTTGTGAAAACTTAATATTGTATTCTTTCTTATGTTGTCACCTAGATACGGGATGACAATAAAAGACAACACCCCTGCCTTGTTGAGTTTTCAAAGCTGCCCGAAACTGAGAAGAATTATAACCTACAAATGTCAACTGAAACCTTGAAGTGAGTGTTTAATTGAATTGAATTTGGATTAAACAGTGAGTAGATGATTTAATGCCTTATAACTAAACTACAAACCTGTTGTCTCTTGCCTCGAAAACATGATGCATTCTGACAAATTAGCAGGAATGGGGATTATTCATGCCACGAAAGGATTTAGCATAGTGAATAATATATCCACTGTTGTTATTTAGCATATATACTTCTTTAGAGACCATTTGCTATTTGCCAGGGACAAGGAAAATGTAGGCAGAAAAAAGGAAGAGAAACTTGCAAAAGACTGATTGCCTCTTTTGTTGTTTAGTTGCTAAGTCATGTCCAACTCTGGGATCCCGTGGACCATAGCCCGCCATGCTCCTCTATCCATGGGATTTCCCAGGCAAGAATTCTGGAGTGGGCTGCCTTTTCCTTCTCCAGGGGAATTGCCTCTTTTAGTTCATGTATCATTAAGAAAAGAAGATAAGATATATAGTAGGTTCTAGGTCATAGTGGAATTGGACAACTTAACCTAAGTGTCTCCTCTCACCTACAAAATGAGGATAGTAATAGTTCTTATCTCTTCATAATTGTCTTAATGGTTAAATGAGATGCTGAATATTAAAAGGATACAGCATTTCTAAAAATCAATGGGAAAACATAGTTTAATTAACTAACATTCAACTTAAAAATAACGTTTAGTTTCTCTATGATCCCACCCACAGTTTAAACATTGATTCAGATCTTCATTTTTTTTTTTAGCCCAAGTTTATATCTCCTTTCTTGAATTCCCTTTGTACTTGTTACCTGTGCTCTCTGCCTAGTATTTCTCTGTTCGCTCCTTGTCAGTACAGAACTTTGTAACTTCAGGTTTGCTGGCATAGTGATGCTCTGTCAGGAGCCTTGTCTCACAGGAACCCATGTGTAATGTCTTCCATCACAGCGACCCTCCTCAAGGATGGGGCTTTCGTACCTCATGGTGTCCAGCACAGCTCAAGGCGCTATATATAGGGAGCACCCAGGAAATGGTTGCTGACTTCTGGGTTTGCTATTAAGGTCCCGTCTGTCCTCTGGAATCAGAGAATCAGGATACAATCCTAATGCAGATTCATAAACTAGAAAAGGTCTCCCAGAATGAACAAACTTTTTTTGTTGCATTCTTCTGCTATGTATTCAGGAGTTGTCAAACTAAGATCCACAAGCTTATCTAACCAGCCACCTATTTTGGTTAAAAAAAAAAAATGTGTATTGTAACAAAGCCAGACTCTTCATATTGTCTTGCATATTGTCTATGACTGTTTCCCCTCTGCAGTGGCAGAGGTGAGTAATTGTAACAGAGACAAGACCTAAGGACCACAAAGCCTACAACATTTCCTGTCTCACCTTTAAGAAAAAGTTTGGCAACCTGTGGTCTAAATGGATGAATATAGTCTGTTTTTATCACTTCTGATGGAGGTTAGGGCTCTCACTGTCCTCCCCCTTGCCACTGACCTTTGATTTCTCTGTCCACTACATCACAGAACTCTCCTGGCCCTGGGGTGCCACATCGCTCATGTTCACCCCGCTGCTGAGGACGATCTCAAGAAGGTCAAATTGCCCAAAAAGTAGGTGATCTTTTAATGGTTGGGAACTTTAATGCTTCAGTCTTAATGTTTAAACTGGGAGGACGGGAGGTCCATGCACAGAGGCAGGGGACCACCCGAGATACTTCCAGCACCAGGTCAGGCAGTTCCTCCAGGTGCCTGGACTGCACTCAAACCCCAAGCAGAAACCGGCTGAAGTACAGGGTTTCCAGGCTTCCTCTCTTTTTACTCCTTCTGCCTGGACCCACACTGCTATCTACTATTGTTAGTTTTGAGCCAGAAGATACGGCACTCGGAAGGATAAGCTGTCACGGTCTATAAGAATAGCAATTGGCACGAGAACTTGAATATGGTCGGTAGCCACAGCAAAGATTCACTCCTCTGGCACTGGGCCAGCCTTGTAAGTCTTGCAGAAATGGGCCTCTCTGCCAAGATTTAATTTGGCCCCTAAATCTGCATGCGTCCTTCTCATCCATACATTCACTTGTCATGTGTTCTCACACTCTCAGATACGGGCTTGCTGGCACATCCCCTGGCTCGCTTGCTCACTCACACATGTGCCAGCCATGGGGGCACACGCATTCACACCCAGGTGTCGTCATGAGTTGAGAGCCAAGGCAGCGCCAGCTCGAACCGAATGCTTATCTCCCCCTTCCTCCCTGTGAAACCCCCAGGCTCCACCCTCAGAGGCAGCTCCCAGTGCCAGGAGCCACACGTGTGAGAGGCGGCAGCTGGAGGGGTGGTTGGGTTCAGTGCTCAGTGGTCAACACGTGGTGACCTTGCCCAAGGTCAGGCATCCCTAGAAGGCGGATGAGGGACAGTATCATGTCTACAGTAGACTGTGCATCTCCTACTGCTCTGAGGTTCTTGGGTAGAGTAGCACCAGCCTGCAAGTCATCACGTTTGGGTTCTGGCCCTGATCTGAGCAGTCAGTGGCCTTGGGGTCGTGAGTGCCCCTGGACTCATTCCCACAGGACTGTGGTCAGTTGCTCTCCTGTGAGTCACTCCACGTGGACCCCTGCTTCTCTCCGGTCACGCGATGCATCTACCTGGGCTCCTGCTGAGCTTTCCCCACCCTCACATTATCTAGCGAATTACAGACAACTGTGGCTGTGATTCTTGGACTGGACAGCAAACCATGAAGGTCCTTTCAGGCTCACAAGCTCTCTAATGCTATGATTTTTTTTTTAATCCTCAAAGTGAAGGTTTAGTTTTCCAAAACTGAGCAATCATATTCTGCTGCTTTATAAGCAATCATTTGGCTCAAGGTCATGTCCTTGCCCGGTGTGTCATAACCTTTGTGTTTGTGAAGTGAGGCAAAGGAGCTTTGGGTGATGCTGAATTACACTGAGTGTGCCCGTGGTTTGCAGGGCACAGAGTAGTTTTCTGAGAAATAAGGATGGGTTTGCACAGACCATCCATTTTCTCCACTAGTCACCTCTGATCTGTAACACATATTGGCAAAAAATAGATGATGAATTAAGGGCTGCATCTAAAGACTTGAAATCAAACTGAGCTATCCTTTCTGCCAAGGGGAGAACCTGTACTTGCATGCTTAGTTACTCGGTCATGTCCAACTCTTTGTGATCCCATGGACTGTAGCCCGCCAGGTTCCTCTGTCCACGGGATTCTCCAGGTAAGAATACTGGAGTGGGTTTCCATTTCCTTCTCCAGGGGATCTTCCTGACCCAGGGACTGAACCCTTGTCTCCTGCATTTCAGGCGGATTCTTTGCCACTGTGCCATCTGGAAAACACATAGAACCTGTGACTGTAGCCTTATCTTCCTAGTATTCTGACCCTGTGCTATTGGTCAAAAATCTGAAATGGGGGAGATTTACAGTTCTGTTCAAAATATATATTTTGCATTTACTTGTAGCTACATGATGTCCAATGGCTATAAGCCAGCCCCTTTGGATTTGTCTGATGTGAAGCTGTTACCTCCTCAAGAAATTTTAGTGGATAAGCTTGCAGAAAATGCACACAATGTCTGGGCAAAAGACAGAATAAAACAAGGATGGACCTATGGCATTCAACAGGTGAGAGGTGCTGGGTCAGGCCTGATGGAGAAGCCAGGAGATGTGATCATCCACCCAACAGGCATTTTGCTTTGGTGGGTATTAGGTGGGAAGGTGGAGGTTGCCTTTGCAGTCTGTTGCTCATCCCTCAGCACATTCATTATTAATAGAATCATGGGGCTGAATGGAATTCACAATGGTCACGTTGACATTAACTGCAGTAGTACATAGGCTTACATTTAGTTTGTTAGTCCGACACACTTGTGATCAGGTTGCCTTGTGTATATGGCCTCTGGCTGCATCTTCTCTTATTCCCTGTCTTGCTGCTTGTCCCATGGAAGGCTTAGCTTTCACACACTCTTCAAGGCAAAGGTAAGGCTCACATGAATCAACATCACAGCTCAGCAGTATTTTTGGAGTGGTCCCAAGTGTGTACCACTGTAGGGGAAACTAGCTCAGGAGAGGGGCAGACCAGCCCAACGATAAGCCTGTGTCCCCTTACTTCAATCCACAGGGCCAGAGCTCCCAGGCAGAGTTCTTGGCTCATCCAAAGGCAGCAGGAGAGCCCAGCAAGAAGTTAGGTGGAGTTTACAACCATCATTCAGCCCTAAAGCACCTGGTGCACCTCTCACTCTGAAATAACCCCCTCAGCTCAGTAAGGCTCAGGATCAGGGAAGTTCACAGATAGCTGTGTGCACACGTGCTCATTCATTCCTGAGCCTCTCAACCTGCACATGTCTGGAACCAAGAAGATGACAACTAGGAAACCGTGGCAGGGAAGGGAGTGGGGAATTCAAAACAGCATGTCAGATTATGATGACTCATCACTGCCATTGTCGTCTTCTTAGTCCCCACTAAGGACCGGAGAAGGACTCTCATATACATACGTGCTATTACAGTGCAACAGCACCACCATGGCCTTGCCACCTTTTCAAATGTTTCTCTGTGAGCGGAGATGCCTCTCTGTGAAGGATCTGTTGTGAGGAGGCCATGACAGTTTAAATCATGCATGATCTTTCGTAGGGGAATAGTTACGCAAACCCCCATCTGCCTCGCCTTGGGAATGGAGGATTCTAACTAATTTCATGACACTTCATTTTATTCACAGGCTGGCATTATTAAAATGTGATTTTTACTGCTGGCCTTGATGTTAGTACAAATTTTCCATTTATACTCATTTAATCCTGAAGTGGCAAATATGTTCATTGGTAAATATCAAGCCACTCGGAGAAGAGCTGGCAGACTCACATGAGGAAACCAGGACTGTTGCTGGGAATACGTGAGTGGGACAAGCTCTTTGTAAAGATGAAATGCATTGTCTCAGATTCTCTTTTCTCTGGCTTCACGTAGGATTTAAAGAACAAAAGAAATCCACGTTTGGTGCCATATTCATTGCTGGATGAGCGTACCAAGAAGTCAAACAGGGACAGCCTTCGTGAAGCTGTCCGGACGTTTGTTGGTTATGGCTATAACATTGAGCCATCAGACCAGGAGCTAGGTAATGAGTGCAGATTGTTCATTCTGGCTCCAGTTTGCTAAACAGGTCTTCTTCTGGAGGAATACTGGTGTTCAGTAGGTCTAACTTGTGCTGTTAGAAATACTATTGGTGCTAAAGAACATTAAAAACAATGGTGAATTTTAGGAAGTTAGGGGGGTGGAGGGGGAACCATGCTGATCATAGAGCTGTGTTCCATTGACCAGATTTTTCTGTAGTGAGCACATCTATGACCCGGCCCCACAGGGAATAAGTTATCCTCCAGCATAGCTGAGCTTTTCAGGATAGTTGGTCCCAAAACCAAATTAACCATTATTTCTCTTATTTTCCAAACATGAATATCATTTCACTTTGGGGCAGGTAATGTCATCTCTCAAGTGAATTCTATCGTTGATTAAAATCACCACCTTACAAATATTTAACATGTCACTGCCACCTCATACCCCAGGGGATACCATAGGCACATGGGGCAGTAAAAAGTGGTTAAGGGGGTGGATTTGGAGTAAGACAAGCCTCAGTTCAGATCTTGGCTCTCCTCAGTTTATTGGTTGTATGACCTTGAACAAGTGAACCTCTCTGAGCCTGTTTCTTCATTGGTAAAATGAAGATAATAACACTGATTTCATGGGATTATTGGGAGGAAACACTGAGATTTAGTTTCTCCTGCAGAGCACTCACACAGTGAATGGTAGTTTGTGTTTTTATGACAGGATGATGATGGCAATGATTCTTTTATGAACATAATGTATTGACTCGCAGGAGATCTGCCATCAGCCTTTGTTGTTGAACATCCTTCGAGGAGTCCTCCCTAAATATTTAAAGCCTGTGTTCTCTCTCCCCCTCCGGCAATCTCTCCTCCCTTTCCTTCTTGATAGCTGACCCAGCTGTGGAGAAAGTCAGCATAGACAAGATCCGCTTTTTCCGGGTAGAGCGCTCTTATGCTGTGAGATCTGGAAAGTGGTATTTCGAGTTCGAGGTGGTGACCGGAGGCGACATGCGTGTTGGCTGGGCCCGGCCAGGCTGCCGACCCGACATTGAGCTGGGGGCGGATGACCAAGCCTTCGTGTTTGAAGGCAGCAGGGTGAGTCTGGCTGATGTTCACCACTCCTCAGTCCAGGTTTTTCTGCTCCAAACATTTCTCCAGAAGTGAGAAGTGCTGAGTATCTGGACCTCTGGCTTCAAAAGGGAGGAGCCACCACATGGACTAATTTAGACCATAGTACACTCATCACCTAATGTTTTGTCCCTTTGCTCTAGGGCAAAGGGGAGGGCTTGTACACTCTAGTCCTTTCTGTAATCACTTCCGTATCTACCTTGCCCCTGAACCCACAGCCCCCTCGGCAGGGGAAGCTTACAGAACACCATGCAGCCAAGCATGTGGGCCAATCTGATCACTTTGTCTTAGAGGAAGTCCAGCTCATTTACATAGCTGACTAGGTATTGGGAGACCTGGGCCACCTTTTCTGATGAGCCTTGTATACCTTGGTTTCCCACATCTATAGATAGACCACTTCTCCCTGAGCATTGTCCTTAGTAGAAAGGGAAGTATCTTGTGGAAACCAGGCACCACTGCCCATTAGGAGAAATTACTCATGGGGTCACTTCTCCAGCAGCACAGGGGCCTCTAGGACCTCCATTTCTCTAATCCCTGGGCTCTTGTTTTCTAGGGCCAGCGTTGGCATCAAGGGAGTGGGTATTTTGGACGGACCTGGCAGCCAGGAGATGTGGTTGGATGTATGATTAACCTGGATGATGCTTCAATGATCTTCACGCTGAATGGGGAGCTGCTGATCACCAACAAAGGCTCTGAACTTGCCTTCGCTGACTACGAGATTGACAGTGGTAAATCCACCAAGCTCCCCACCCCTTTCCATGTCCACAAGATGAAGGGAACTCCCCGGAGCGGGGTGAGATCTTCTGCCTCCTCACTCATGGCACACTGACCTTTGCAGATCTAAAGCCCTGGGGTGAAGACAGCTCTTATACTATCATTTTTGAAGAATCAAGACAAATAATAGAGATAGTTGATATATGCAGCATAAATGTAAGTCTGAACTTCCAGAGAGATCGACCAAGGAAAGTGTGTGTTGCTCAGTTGTATCCAACTCTTTGCAACCCCATGGACTGTAGCCCACCAGGCTCCTCTGTCCATGGGGTTCTCCAGGCAAGAACATTGGAGTGGGTTGCCATTTCCTTTTTCAGGGGATATTCCTGACCCAGGGATTGAACCCCGGTTTCCTGCATTGCAGAAACTCTTTACCATCTGAGCCAGATATAGACATAGAATGACCAAGGCGCTCACCTCTAATTCCCTGCCTTGTGCCTTGGCATGGTAATGTTCCCCGGGTTTCTCAGGATTACAAAGGAAGTGCTAATTGCACTGATGTGCACTGATGTCCCTAGCAGGAGAGAAAAGTCAATGAATTAGAATTATCCTCTTATTCTGATTTGAATTGTCATTGTGAATGTTGGTATAATTGAACTTAATGTTTTGATGAGAATCACTGAAACATGGAAGTTGACTTAGGTGCTCCTTGAATGAAATAGAATTTATTCTGAGACTCAAACATGCTGTGAAACCCAAGCACAGTTGCACTTGTTAATGGCCGGGAATAGATTACAGTCAGGTTAGTGCTTCCAGCTACACAGAGGGGCAATAGGTGCTTCTTATTTCTTGTCTACAGAACTCCCTTATGTCCACAGGCTGCTGGCACCAGGAGTAGGAACACTGGCCTGTGAGTCAGCTGGCTTGCTCCTAACAAGCTGTGGGCTCCCAGAAAGGCTTGGCTTGACTCCTCTGGGCTTTGCCTCCTTCATCTGTACCAGAAAACAGGATGATAGATCATATAAATGCCAACATCCTCCTCAGATGTAATACTCTCTGGCAGTGACTTAATACCCGCTGTGACCACACCTCTGTTCTTGGTGCTGTGCCCCTCTCTGCCTCTGCGGTACAAAGGAGGAGGAGGCAGGGAGGCTCAGAGCAGAAGAGGCTGCTCCAGGCACCTGGGTTACCCTCCTGCCTCTGTTCTTCCCCTCCTGTGACATCTCGGGTTGCTTTATTTAACCTCTTTGTGCCTCCTTTCCCCGTCTGTAAATGATTGGGGTTCTGGGTAGCTCCAATTTCTGGTACTTCACAAAAAGAGACAGTATCCTCTCCCTGAATCAAATGTTAAAAAAGATGAAATTGCAGAGGCAAGAGCAGGAGAAATGAGCATATAATTGGGGCTTCCCAGGTGGTGCTAGTGGTAAAGAACCCATCTGTGAGTGCAGAAGACATAAGAGACACAGGTTCGATTCCTGGGTGGGGAAGATCCCCTGGAGTAGGGCATGGCAACCCATTCCAGTATTGTTGCCTGGAGAACTCCATGGACAGAGGAGCCTGGCTGGCTATGGACCATAGGGTTGCAAAGAGTCGGACACAACAGAAGTGACTTAGCGTGCATGCATATTTTTAATACATATAAAATATTCTTTATTTACAATGTGTTTTAGCTTTATAAATCATTTTCACACTTTGTACAGACACCTACTATCTGCCACATGCATATCAACTGGACCTTAAAAGAGCCTTCAAGATTTTTCTAATAGCCATATATTTGGGATAATAGAAAAGCTGCAAGTCAGTGTATTTTCTTAGAAAGACAGGATGACTGGAGCAATATGGGGTCATGTTTTAATGCCTTCTAAAAAGGTTTAAAATCCGAGTTTTAAAGATGATATTTTTGGAAACAACTGGGAAAGAAGTTGCTAGCAGAAAGAATGGCCTATGTACTGGTTCCGAGGCAAAGAAGGGGGAACCATGTTGATGACATGAGGGCATTGGAGATGAGCCATCCTCTGTCACTGCTCTTTGGAAACAGATATTCACCAAGTACCCAGCACGGGAAGTGCTCTCTTCATGTTGTTGTTGTTGAGTCACTAATTTGTGTCCAACTCTTTGCGACCTCAGGGACTACAGCATGCCAGACTCCTCTATCCTCCACTATCTCCCAGAGTTTGCTCAAACTCATGTCCATTGAATCGATGATACCATCCAACCATCTCATCCTCTGTCATCCCCTCTCCTGCCTCAATCTTTCCCAGCATCAGGGTCTTTTCCACTGAGTCAGCTCTTTATATCAGGTGGCCAAAGTATTGGAGCTCCAGCTTCAGCATCAGTCCTTCCAGTGAATAGCCAGGGTTGATTTCTTTTAGGATTGACTGCTTTGCTCTCCTTGCATTCCAAGGGACTCTCAAGAGTCTTCTCCAGCACTACAATTCGAAAGCATCAATTCTTTGGCACTCACCCTTCTTTATGGTCCAACTCACACATCCGTACATGACTACCGGAAAAACCATAGCTTTGACTATTTGGATCTTTTTAGAGTCATCAAAGTGATGTCTCTGCTTTTTAATATGCTGTCTAGGTTTGTCATAGCTTTCCTTTCAAGAAGCAAGTGTCTTTTAATTTCATGGTTGCAGTCACCGTTTGCAGTGATTTTGGAGCCCAAGAAAATAAAATCTGTCACTGCTTCCACTTTTTCCCCTTCTATTTGCCATGAAGTGATGGGACCAGATGCCATGATTTTAATTTTTTTAATGTTGAGTCAGTTTTTTTCACTCTCCTCTTTCACCGTCATTAAGAGTCTCTTTAGTTCCTCTTCACTTTCTGCCATTAGACTGGTATTATCTGCATATCTGAGCCTATCTTCAGTGAGGCTGGAGAAAAACAAAGAACTAGGTAATTTAGGCTCATCCCCAAGGAAAGGAGCTTCCTGGAGTAGGCAGAGTCCAAAGTCCAGTGACCCTGTGGACTCGGGAGCTTACTTGTCTATAAGACTTTGGCTCAACATAAGGAAGAGAAAAAGATCTTGTCTGTGTGCAGGGTTCTAAGAACTCCGTGAGGTCTAAAGCCTTGATACTCAAAAGTGTGATCTGCTTGTTACAAATGCAAGGTCTCAGACCCCACGCTAGTCCTACTGATTCAGAAACTGCTTTCAGACAAGATACTCTGACAACTCCCATGTACTCTGAAGTATGAGAAGCAGTGGTCTAAAGTATACACAAATGTAAATACTAGCAAAATGAAGGAGTTAATTTTCTAGTTCAAAAAATAAATGAAAATCCAGAAAGGTAACCAATACGAAGCGATAGGTCAGAAATGGCAGTTGACCAATACAGGATGAAAATTCTAGAAGACTGGAATTGGAACTGAAAGTTAAATGAAGAATATGAGCTGTCTCGGCAACACCAGATGAGCTTTTTATCTCTAAGAAGGGTCTTCTCGGGGGAGGGGGGTGTAAGTAGAGTAATAGAGAGGAATCAAGAAACTGCAGAAGAGTGATGATAGCATTTGGACGATTGTGTATGGAATTTATAGAAGACAAAGCTGGAAAGAATGAGAAGTTACAGATTATAGCCTTGAATACCAAGACTTGGTCTTTTTATTCAGGAAACTGTATTGTCTAATCTGGGCCCACTCTTCTTGGACTCCACTGTCTATGACATGGGGGGCTGTCCTAGGGTTTGAGCAGAAGAATACTATAAAGAAAGGGGATGCTTTAGGAGAACTCTGCTTTTAGAGATCGTCTGTGCTGTAATGGAAGAGATGCCTCATCGACCCTTTGTATAGAGAGACATGATTTGACCTTCAGAATAACAAAGGCTATTATTAGGACTCTGTTTTATAATAGAATTGTACTGTATTATGTTAACAAATTGTACTGTAGCATCGCACTGCACTTTAATAACACAGAGACAAGATAATTGGGAGGCCTTTTCAGTTCTGTGATGGCTCAGGAGTCAGAGGAAGGGCAATTGAAAGGGAGTCTGCGTGCAGTTCTTTGACGACAATAACCCAGAGGCTTAGAATAGCCATAGAGCAGCTCTTTAACCATAGAGCATCTCCGCATAAAGGGGAAAGAGGCAGCAATTCTTGCCTTGAGCTGTTAGGAAAACCATCTGTTGAATATAAAACATTGTGTGCATTACAGCGCCTCAGAAAGCAAAATCCCCTGTTTGTATGTGTGTTCTGGTAGCCAACATCCCAGCCTTGATTCAGGCCGTTTACCCCGCTGGGCTAAGTGTTTTTAGTCCTTTGGGGGAAGGAATGGGAGCAGGCACTACAATTCATGGCTGATTTTCTTTCCTCTGGGTGATTTATAAGCTGTCATCCCCATCCTCGTCTGCATCATAGATGACATACTCTTATCGGCTTCGTTTTCCTAATCATTGTTCTCTACCTGGCCTGCACCCTCACAGCTCTCAATGTTGTCACCGAAAGGCATCTGGAAGCTCAGAAGCTCTCACAGAGAAACCTTTGCCATTAGTCTTCCCTTTCATCCCATTTAAAGGAAAGGAAGATAAAATTCTGAACATCATTCTGGACCTCAGAACATGATGTCTGAAAGAGTTTAATTTAGAACTGGTCTCCCTTGCTGCTGCTGCCAGACACCGCCTGGGCACACCCTGCTTCGCTACAGCTTCAGCGCCTGCAGGGACAGCCTCCCAAGCTCTTCAGCTATCGGCCTGTCAGGGCTTAACGGATCCCCCAGCTCTGGCTCTACCAGCAGCTCTTCCACAGGCAGCAGGTGAAACTTTCTTGCAGGCAGAGTCACTGTCGTCTGTGCACAAACACGCTGGCACCTAGAGCCCCCCTGTCCTTCTCTCCCCAGGTGGGTGCTATGCTTCTGGAAGTGGCTGTGGCGGGAACACGGCCTCTTCTTCCCTGTGTTTTCTACGGAGCTTCTGACAATCTCAGTGCTGTCCCTGAGCTCCATCTTTGTGAGGCTTAGAAAATTAAAATTAATGGATCAAACATGAACTGCTGGATGGAGACTCCGAGACACACCCCAGGAATGGTCTAGGCCGTCTCTGCACCCTCAGCCACGTCTCTCAGTGATCTCAGTTTTTCCATGACTGGGGAGTGATTGGCTCTCAGTAAATTTCTTCAATTTGACATGGGATTTTAAAAAGGATCCATGGTTGGGGTGGTCTAGAGAATTGGTTTCTTTCCAAGCTCCTGAATTATAAAAGGATGACCTCCTGGGGGTCCCTCTTCCTAATCACACAACCCTATGAGGCCTTGTGTTACAAAGTTTATCAGAACCTGGGGTCCTCTGCAGCATTTAAATGAAGATGGTCTTGACATTCCTTTCCTCAAATAGGGATTTTATGTACCTCTAGGTTCCAAATAATGCCGTTTGCAAATTTCCTCCTCAGACCTCTTCAATGATGTCAGCATAATTGCATCTACTAGTCTGCATGTTGGGATGGAGTATTGTTTTTCACCTTTATTTTTCCATCTTGTTACATCTCCTGTCTCATTTGAGCTGGGGGTTATAGTTGAGTTGTGTACAAAGTGTGGACCCTTGTGTGTAGGTGACGTTGTTCACGGTGATGCCACGTGGCCTTACTAAGTGGATCCGTCCGTCCAGATAAGACCAAACCAACTCCAGGGAGCCGTGTGGCCACTTGTGACAGGCAGCCCTTCTCCTGGGGCCCTGGAGTGCTTTGTGGTTGAAGATCTCCAGCTGCCTGACCCAGAGGCAAACTAGTCACCTATATGACACTTGGGAAAGTCATCCGAAACGTGAAGGAAGAGTTCATCACAAAGCCAGCCACTGGGAATGAGCGTTAGAGAGCCGGCATCCGGGCCTCAGTCCCCGCTGCTCGCTCTGGACGGCTCCTCTGGCAGTCTTGTTCACAGGCTGGCCCTGCATACGCTCCAGGAGACAGTCCTTTGAGCAAGTTACTCAACTTGTTAGGCCTCAGTTTCCTCACTGTGAGACAGTCACAATAATATATCCAGAGAGTGCTAAGCCCAGGACCTGACACCTAGAAGGTACTTGATAAATATTAGCTGGTGTGGTTTATCATCATTGTCACTCCCTCTATCAAGCAGAGTTACTGAGTTGCGTGAAGTTGTAATGCCTCAAGTGAGGAAGTTGTGGAGAGTGATCCTTAGCTGGAGCCTCTCCACCAGGTCGAGGGAGCTGATCCAGTTGTAAAGTATTCCTCCCCAGGAGAAAGTGCTGGTGCCTTTGAGGATGTCGCTTCACTCTCAGCCCTTTCTGGGGTTTCGTTTTTTTGATGGAAGCCTGGGATTTAGGTTCTCATCTGCCGCTGTACAGAGTTGCCCCGCTGTGCCCACTTAGCCCCCAGGAGTCCCTGACACTCCCTCCCGTTGCTTTGACATACCCGACTTTTGCTGCTGCTGAGGAGCCTGTTTTCAGGCATGTTCAGCTGTCCCCTGTAGAGGTGGCTTCTGCCCCAGAGGGCCAGTGCTCTCCTCTGCAATGAGGGCAGCCCTCTGCCCCGGGGCATGACTGCTGTTTAAATCTGGGGCATTCACCCCCTGTAACCTTCCCCCCTGCTCTTGCCCACTGACTGGCAGCTGGCAGCTGTGACTCAGAGGGACAGCAAAGTACTGTCCCCTCAGCTGATGTCTGAGGGACAAAGAGGAGCCCATGTTCCTTAGAAAAAGGGCTTTGTGCGAATATGACCTTTTTTCCTTTCCGTGTGCATCTTACATTGTCAGGGTGTCTATAATTAGGAAGTCACTGATGTGACCTGAAGTTATTCAGAAGTCCTCATGTTTTGAATCTGCTGCTTACTTATCCTATCATTCAAGTTATTGGAGAAGAATAGGAAAGAGTGGCTTTCTTTTTTTATTGATTTTATTGAAGTACCCTTGATTTACAATATTGTGTTAATTTCTCTTGTATAGCCAAGTGGTTCAGTTTTATATACACACACACACATACATACTATATGTGTATGTATATATATGCATTTTTTCATATTCTTTTCCATTATCATTTATAACAGGATATCAAATGTAGTTCCCTGTGCTATACAGTAGGACTTTGTTGTCTATCCATTCTGTGTATAATAGTTTGCATTTGCTAACCCCAAACTTCAAACATGCCTCCTCACCCGCCCCCCTTGGCAACCGCAAGTCTATTCTGTATGTCTATGATCTGCTTCTGTTTCGTAGATAAGTTCATTTATGTCATATTTTAGATTCCTTATATAAGTGATATCCTGTGGTATTTGTCTTTCTCTGACTTACTTCACTCAGTATGATAATCTCTAGGTCCATCCACGTTGCTGCAAATGGCAGTTTTTCGTCCTTTTTATGGCTGGGTAGTATTCCATTGTGTGTATGTACTGCATCTTCTTTATCCATTCATTTGTCAGTGGACATTTAGGTTGCTTCCAAGTCTTGGCTATTGTAAATAGTGCTGCTCTGAGTATAGGGGCACAAAAATCTTTTTAAATTATAATTTTTTCCAGATATATGCCTGGGATTGTGAATACTGGATCATATGGAACTCTGCTTTTAGTTTTTTGAGAAACCTCTATACTGTTCTCCATAGTAGCTGCACCAACTTACATTCCCCATCAACAGTGTCAGAGAGTTCCTTTTTCTCCACTTCCAAGAGACTTTCTTAGGATGTCATGTCTCTGCTCACATCAGGGATGGAATGCTTCAAAATCAGGTCTTCCAGATAAAGCTACTCTAGTGATACTTGTCCAGGTTGGAAACAAAAGTAATGTCTTGCAAGAGGGGATGTCTTACCACACACCATTCTCTCTCCCACATTCTATTTGTCATCCCCATTTCTCTAAGCCCCTGGCAACCAGGATGATTTCCCTTCCTTCCTTCACATCTCACAGCATAAAGCAGAGCCCTCTGTCCCAACAGGCACCCCTAAATTGTGCCAACAAGTAGTCCTTATTCCATACTAGAGTCATATCTTCAAAGCTTCCTTACTTATAAAAATCTCTGTCTATAGAAGGGGGTAGTTTCATCTATTATAATCTCAAAGGCTATGAAGCATAGTCTCAGAAGCATAACAATGCTCAGGAAGGTCCATGAATCTGATCGGCCAGACCTTCCGCCTTCCCGAGGGATGGGGCCACCACCAGTGGTCCTGGGTGGAGGCTGTTTATACAGACATCCCCTTCATTGCTAGGATTTCACTGTAGCTCTCTTACTTAGAAGTAGTATTAAACAGTATCACATAGTATGCTAAATAAGTTCATAGTTTCTGTAAACAACCAACTCAGCTTGGGAGGGATTTATCTTTCACTTATGTGACTTATTTACATAGAAACTTTGTGAATTAGGTAACAGTATAAACACTCCTTCCTTAGGAGTGACACGGTTTTCTTTATGGAGGGCTCCAAGCCCTGGTTTAGCCTCCAGCCTCTGAGCCCTTTGTCCTTTTCCGAGCAGTCTGCAGCTTCAGCTGCCCTCTGGCTGCCTGCCTCATGTCTTCCCAGGACTGGGATAATTAGTGCTTTCCCAACTCTGCTGATTTGTTGGTCCACAATTATGATTCATAAATAGCCCACAAACAAGAACACTAAGTGATCTGAACTTCTGCTTTGGGTCTGCTCTACACGGCAATGCTTTCTTTATTATGATGAGGACTCAGAAAAGAGCTTGGAGAGACAGTAAGTGTAGGAGCGAACGGTTTTCTACAGCTCCTGCTTGAAAATCTCACTTTCCTACTTAAGAGGGAGGGGACTGTAACAGGAGACTGGGAGGATGGGGTTTATAAGATGTATTTTGTAAACAAGCAGTTATAGTGCTAGCATCCAAAACTTCTTAGCATACTCTCAAATGACAAGAGCCATTATACCTCTCATTTCACTGGAGAAGATGCTGGGACCTAGAGAAATTTGGCAGTTTACATCAAGTCATTCTTTGGGCTTCTTGCATTATTTTATTTGGGGCAAAATTTAAAATTACCCAGGGTTTAAGATATGGAAGCAATCTAAGTACCTATAGACAGATGAATGATTAAAAGATGATGTGTCTGTATATTTATGTACATATGTATGTATATACCTGTACCACACATGTTCACACACACATACAAATATTAGTTAGCCATAAAAAAGAATGAAATTCTGCTATTTGCAGCACCATGGGTGGATCCAGAGAGTATTATGTTTAGTGAAATAAGTCTGACAAAGGCAAATGCTGTATGTTATCACTTTTGGTGAAATTAAAAAATAAAACAACTGAATATATATAACAAAGCAGAAAGAGACTCACAGATACAGAGAACAAACTAGTGATAAACAGTGGGGAGAAGGTAGAGGGGAGGAGCAAGATAGGGCTATGAGATTAAGAGACACAGACTACTATGTATCAGAGATAAACAACAAGAGTATATTGTACAGCACAGGGAAATATAGCCATTGTTTTGTAATAACTTCAAATGGAATACAATCTATTTAAATATTGATTCACTGTGTTGTATACCTGAAACTAATATAATATTGTAAATCAACTATAACTCAATTTAAAAGAAGGTATATCTCCAGAGATAGATAACATAAAATTACCCAGGGCCTAATTGGTGCTAGTGATAAAGAACTTGCCTGCCAGTGCAGGAGACATAAGAGATGCAGATTCAATCCCTGGGTAGGGAAGATCCCCTGCAGAAGGGCATCCCCTTCCAGTATTCTTGCCTGGAGAATCCCATCGGCAGAGGACCCTGGCGGGCTACAGTCCATGGGGTCACAAAGAGTCGGGCATGACTGAAGTGACTTAGCACACAAGTAATATCAGTTTTAACTAAGAATTTAACTAAAGAATTTCACTTTTTCTCTTATTGGTTTTACTTTTCCAGATGACATTTATTTACATCTTGGCTGGATGATTGTTTTTTCTGCCAATCATTTTGAACCAGACTCACTTGTCTTTCCCATATACCAAGGGCAGCCATCGACCCCACATGGCCTCCTGTTGTTGAGTATGTGGGCCAGGAAGAAAGAAAAGGATGCTGTCCTATCTTTTCTACTGGGACTCAAAGCTGTGGAGGAAGCAAGGGTTCTGCTTCCTCCCAGCCTCCCAGGACAGTCCTGCAGGCTGACCGAGCTCTCTCACCACTCTGCAGGCTTCGTGCCCATCTGCTCTCTGGGGCTGTCTCAGATCGGCCGCATGAACCTCGGGATGGATGCCAGCACCTTCAAGTTTTATACCATGTGCGGCCTCCAAGAGGGCTTTGAGCCTTTTGCTGTCAACATGAATCGCGATGTGGCCATGTGGTTCAGCAAACGCCTCCCAACATTTGTCAACGTGCCCAAGGATCATCCACAGATAGAGGTATGCTACACGTGCACATCGTGGGGGGCCCTGGCAGGGCAGGGGGACCCAGGCACTGAGCTCCCACTGATGTTCCCGTAACAGCTGGTTCTTGCCTAAGTCCACGCCCTGGCTGTCCCCAGTCACCTCCTTGCCAGACTCCAGAGCTGTCATTACAGGCACCTTAGTTGTGGCAGCTGAGTGGCATCTTACAAGGGGTAACCAACCACCTTGCAGATCCATATCCCCAAATTTTTGGGTCACTACATTTTCTCCAGATGTTGCTATAGTAATATTAGAGCAAAACAGCATCTAGAGTCCTTAAATGTCATTTTCCTAAAATAGTTCAATACCTGCACTTAAGATGATACGTCCCGGTCATTGTTCTCCTCTGCTCAGGACTTAATGTCTTTTAGGCTGTGTTTAATTCCTGCAGAACCATCTCCAGCTTTTTAGGTGGAGGTGCAGTAGTTGATTATGGTGCTCGTACCTTATGTGGGGAGCAGAGAGGCAGAGAAGCCAAAGATTGTAAGGATCCTGATTTGGGTTCTGGTTCTACATCTCTTTGCTCTGCATCACCCACACACACCACGATTTTTTCATGGTGTCGGGGTGGGATGGAAGCTGATGGGATGTCAGACAGATCAACTCCACTGAAGCATTAGATTCAAAGGCTCACTTCCACCAGAGTATAAGTCTCCTTCACTCACCTCCCAGTCTGAATTCAGCAAGCATCAGCTCTTCATCCTCCCCTTTCCCCCAAACCCTTAAACAGTAGAGACTTGAATTTCTCCGATTTCTACCTGATAAGTTACTTTAGAAAACTGGCTTATAAACTTTTTGGAAGTCATGAGCCCCTTTGACAAACCGATGGGCTCTAGAGACCCTCCACTTAGAAAAATATGCAGACCCCACAAACCTAGGTAAGCATGCTCATGGACCGCAGAATGGGAACTGTGCTCTAGAATGCAGGGAGAAGTGCTCAGGTCATAACAAAATCGTCTTGTAAGTCTGCTCACTTCCTCTGCTCCCCATCCCACCCCCGCACATACACTTCAAACATCCAGTTGTGATCTTTCCTCCTCCACTGCACTCCTCGAAGAGCTCACACCCTGGAGCTGGGAATTTCCTTCTTTGTCGGGAGCCTCTGTGTGGCTCAGGCTGCAACTGTGGTAAAGGTGGGCAATCCACAGGGTCCTCTGAGGAAACTCTAATGTCACTTCTGGAGTCTTGGGCTTTCTGGTGCCTTCTCCCTTAGATATTCTCATGCCTGCTGACATGGGAAACCTATGGAAAGTTTCTTCTTTAGCCACTCGCCACCTTCCTAAAAGGTCAGCATCAGCAAACACACTGCAACACCCCTGCTGCCTGACGCCCCTGAGCTTGCAGAAAACCCAGCAGTCATGTTTTTGAATCCCTAATCTCCCCAGCCAGAGGTGGGTCTGTGATATTTTATTGGGCAGGGTCCACGTTAGGATAAGGGTAATGGTTGGGTTACCACTCATGACCACCTTTGCAGTTCGCAGAAAGCCTTCCGTAGGTGGTCAGTGAGGGCAGAGAGAGTAGGCGGGGGTCAGGCTGTCACGTGAGGCTGGTGGCATTTCCAGGTGGTGAGGATCGACGGCACCCTGGATACCCCTCCCTGCCTCAAGGTGACCCACAAGACATTCGGCACCCAGAACAGCAGTGCCACCATGATCTACTGCCGCCTGAGCGTGCCCGTCGAGTGCCACGCCTCCTTCAGCCACAGCCCCTGTCTGGACAGTGATGCTTTCCAGAAAAGGTGAGGAGGGGGCGGCTCCAGCTCTCAGAGGGGCTCAGCGTGTCTGCTGCAAAGGTGACTTTTTGTCTGCTGCTTGCTGCACCATGGCACAACTGGAGTCCGGTCTGTAGGGTTCCCTCTGCTTTCAGTCAGGAGAGAAAGAAGGATGTGTGCTCACACGTGTGTGTGCCCATGCATGTGTGTGTATGCGCACAGTGTACAACTAGAGGGCCAATCAAGCTTAACAATGTCACATCCAGTGGACACGTTTCTGCTCTTCTCAAGCTCTCTGAGTCCCTAGCCTCCTTGCAACCTGTAATTCCTCTGTTTGGGAGTAGAAAAGAATGTAAGTGCGTGAGAGGGTGCAATTGTTATTGCCATTGTGTGAAATCAGAAGCTTCTGTAGGCAGATACTGCCTTCTTTGCATAACTATGGCCAGAGTCCAACCCAGTAGCTGTGTGACTCATGAGTAATGTGACTTCCTTCTGCCTGATAAGGAATATATTCCTTGCTCTCTTTCTTCCCTTTCATGTCTAGTTTTAATCGCTGATGTATGGCTCCTGCAGGTCTCCTCAAGAGTTTTACTATCTACCAAGCTTTAAACAAGCAAAGCTGTTTGAGAGAACAGGATAATGTATCCCAGGGTATCCCTGCCTACATTATTACCATCTCTCCAGCCTCCTCCTTGCCCTAGCTTACATCTGGGCTGAGAGACAAGAGTTGGAAGGCACAGTCCTGCCTGCCGGTAGCAGGTTGCAGATGAAAAGTTCCAAGATCAGTTGGGATCACTCATATGTGGGAAATAGCCAGCTTCCTAAACTTGTCTTCATCATTAAAGGTAGATCAATTGCCTGTCAGACTTGTGGGCTTCTTTATAGAACTGAAGAACTAAAACATGGATTATCTTCCCCCCCAGGAAACAGATGCAAGAAATACTCTCTCAAACAACAACAGTAAGTAAATGTGCTCAATTATGGTTTTAATTATTGGATTCTTTGCCATGCCTGGTAATATGCCCCTTACAGCAAAGATCTGTCTAGAGATCCTCTTTAATTGCCAATTACTCTGCCTTTTAATATCCATCTTAATGCTTCCAGAACATATCTATGGTATCTCTCAAGTGGGGGAAAGAAAAACAGTTATTCAGTGCAAAACAGAACTCTACCTAGAGCATCTAATTGGGCACCATTCTGTACTTGGTGTCCACCAGGGACCCAGCACTGCCTTTCTGATTGAAAGGAACATCAGTTGAGGGGGAAAGGGGGGCTGTTAATTTAATCCTTTTGTTTGCTCTTTTATGTAAACTTCTGTGAATCAACTCTCCCATCTCTCTGAGCAGTGCCAGGATTTGACTGTTGAAAGCAGTCAAATGAGCAAAAGGAGCAGGGAGCAAGCTCAGAAGATGGAGGCTGCTTTTGGTTCTTTTTCTATAAACAGTGGTCAGAAAGCAGTGCTTCCTAATTTCTTTCTTCCTTTTGAGCTTTCCTGGTGGTTCAGTGGTAAAGAATCTGCCTTCCAGTGCAGGAGATTGGGATCTGATCCCTGGGTCAGGAAAATCCCCGGAGAAGGAAATGGCAACTCACTCCAGTATTCTTGCCTAGGAAGCCCCATGGACAGAGGAGCCTGGTGGGCTATAGGACATGGGGTTGCAAAGAACCAGACACGACTTAGCAACTCAACAACAGCAACACATCTTTATTTAGCCCCTGACCAAAAAAAAAAAAAAATACAAACAAAATTCTTTGTCAGAAATGCACATCACCCCTTCTATAAAGTTATCCTGCAAGCCGGTATTCATAGGTTAATTGTCAGGCATAAGTTTCTTGCCTTGGCGTGTCACACACTTGCTATGTGCAGACACTGCAGTGAGTACACTGTATCACCTTCCCCCTTAATTTCCACTGCAACCCTGGGAGATGAACAATCTCTTGCACTCCAAGACACGGAAGACAAATGACTTGTCTAAGGTCACACGATTAATAGCTGCCAGGGCCAAGATTCCAGCACAGGTTGTGTCTGGCTGACTCTTTTCTCTTCCAATCAAAAAACTGGAGATAACAACAAATACGACTTCATTTAGAATAAATGTGTTCAGTTTCATAAAGAAAATGATGAAGCAGTCACTTAATTCAGTGCTTCAGTTGCTATTACAACATAGTGATAAACTTCACAAACTGTTACAGTGCCTACCAAGAATGGCTGTAGTTTTCAGCCCTGCCTGTCACTGAGCCTAATGACCGTATGAAGCACATTTGGCCACAATGTGGGCTTTTTCTTTTGTAGCATCCTTTTTAAGACTTAAAAAAATATATCCCTGGACTTCTCTGCAGAAGTGGCAAGTGGCCTTGTTCTCTGAACCTTGACTGTTCTCTCTGAAAGCATAGACAGTGCCCAGCTCCCCCCAGCAGCCCGGGGAACCAGAAGAGGGTGAGGGTTCTACGCTGACCGTTGAGTGGCTGCCTCTAATCTCTGCAGCAGCAGCATCTTCTGGGCAGAGGGTGACAGATTAGGTGCCTGACTGTCTAGGTGCTAAAGCACAAGAGAAAGCGGGAAAACAAGGAAGCCCAGTTCCCTCATCAGCCCTGCCCCTAGTCCAGAGAGCAGCGGTACACCTCAGGACAGAGTGTGCTTTCTAAGAAAGCGGCCAAGTGGGCTGCTGTGTAATGTCTACCTCGCGAGCCCATTCCCCCCAACTGGGGTCACTCACTCCATCTGTGGTCTCTCCCCAGCAGTGCTACTATGCAATCCGCATCTTTGCCGGACAGGACCCCTCCTGCGTGTGGGTCGGATGGGTGACTCCGGATTATCACTTGTACAGTGAAAAGTTTGACCTGAATAAAAACTGTACTGTGACTGTTACTCTGGGGGACGAAAGAGGCCGAGTCCACGAAAGGTAAGAGGACTTCCAAGGGGCAGGTTTGGCCATCAGGTTCCTCCCTCCCTCATCCAGCAGTCTTTTTCCTCTCTCTGCTCACAACTCAAAGAAGGAAACATCCCAACTTCTATTATAAAGAGGGAAAAAAAAGCACAGGCTTAAAATCCTTGAGTGAATGAGCTTGAGGCGGGGCGGTGGAGCGGGTACTATGGTGGGAGAAGTTATTATCAGCCAAAATAAAGGGGTTTCATTACGTATATAAAACATGACCCAGGAATGGGAAATACAGATGGACAATTGAGAGGTCTAAGCTCCCTCTAAGTCTTTTCTCTGTGATTTCTGGGCAAGTCCCAAGTTCTGCAACATTAGAACAAGCCAGAGAAAAATCCTCAAGTGCTTGAGGGAAATAAATTCCAAAGAAATAAAAAGATGTACCACATCACACAGCAGCTGATCAACTCAGAACTCCCCATCCTAAAAGTTGGTAATGGCTGAAAGAATAAAGACCATCAAAGAGACATGACGAATTCAGGAATAATTACCGCTGGGTAGAAATTAGGGATATTGAAGAAAAACATGTCTTAGGTACACCCATATCCTCCCACCAGTCCACTAGAACTGCCATCAGAAAAAAAGATCTTTGGCCAGCATTGCCCCAGAGATGAACCAGCAGACTTTATTTCCACCTCAGTGAGATTCCCTAGAGTCCTTGCCCTTATAGACTTATACAGAAATGCAAGAAATTGGTCCTCAGGCTGACCTTTATCCCTAAAAAGCCAGGATGTTTTGCAATCAATGCTCTTTAGATGCTACTTGCTCATCAAAGTCTAGGGGCCGAGGTCAGGCGTGATTGCTGTGTCCTGCGAGACCATGGTGGCGGGTAGTTAAGAGGACAGAGTTTGGAAGCAGATTGCCCCCATTTTAAACTGGGTTCCATTGCTTTCTAGAGGTGTGACTTTGGGCCTGTTACTTAACCACCCTGGGTCTAAATCTCCTCATCCATAAAATGAGAATAATAGTTGTAATCTAACAGAGTGTTACGAGGTTTGAGGTAAAACATAGATAAGTGCCTGCAACAGTGCCTTGACCCAAGTACTCAATAAACATCACTCTTATTACCATAACTGAGTGTCCATCATGTTGTGAGATCCAAAGGAGATGCTGTGACCAAATGCAATATCTGGTTTGGTTACAGAGGAGAGTATGTGAAAGACCTTGTCCAGTCCAGACGTCACTCTTCAGCCAAAAGAACAAAAAGCCAGACGGTCTCCTCCCAGCTGGGTCCCTCGCTCCAGTTTTCTGGCTGAGCCACACCAGACTGATGATTTTATTTATCTGAGCCTCAGTCCACATTCATTGAGAAAAGTATGTGATACATTGGCACCTAGAATAAGATGCAGTAAATAGTAGGTGCTCAAGAACTCTTGGTTCTTTGTCTTGTATAATAAGAAATAAACACGGGATCGATTTTCAGATGTTTTCGGGCATTTCAAACTTGCGCCCTTTAAAACAGGACCAAAGTGTAGCACTTCACACTCCCATGACTTTCATACATTATTAACTGAATTCTGTAGTCATCAATGTACTTAGTAGTCTAATCACTGGGAAGCAGTAGTAACACAGCTGCTGTTTAACCTTAATGAAAATCTAGCAATGGCTATAACTCACTTGAAAGGAGCAGTTTGCATTGGCTCTGCCTGAGGGCATTTACACTGGGAAACCAGCCCCACTGGTGCCCTAGAGAAGAGGCAAGCAGAGGAGGTGAAGGCATGCTTACAAAGGGGATTTCTAGTTGTTGGGCAAAGTGATAGACTTCGAGAATCAGAAAGAACCTGGGAGAATTCTAATCAAACTCTTGGCTTTCCAAGGCAAAATCAGATCGACCTTAGGAAGTTTGAAGGGCTGATGTAGTGTCCCATATACAGTCACTTTCTCCTTTGTATGTACTTAGTCACTCAGTCACTCAGTTGTGTCCAACTCTTTGCAACCCCATGGACTATAGCCCGCCAGACTCCTCTGTCCATGGGGATTCTCGGGGCAAGAATACCAGAGTGGGTTGCTATGCCTTCCTCCAGGGGATCTTCCCAACCCAGGGACTGAACCCAGGTCTCCTGCATTGAAGGCAGATTCTTTACCATCTGAGCCACCAGGGAAGTCCTTTAGCCTGAGACAAGTCATTTGATGCAACTTTAAGTTCTCAGGCCCCTCAGATGGACACACCAGGGCTGGGCTTGCCCTCAGCCATCATAAGCGGCTCTGGGAACCCATGTACTGCTTCTCCAGGGCCCATCCAGTGGTTGAAATCTTACCATTAAGAAATTGGGCTTTGGGGCTTCAAAATCTTTTGGTTATTATAGTTAGCATTTTCATCTAAATGCCTATGATGGAGTTTTCTTCGTGGGGGTGGTGGCCAGCTAGCTGAGAAAGGTACCCAAGTGCGTAGGTGTGGAAGGGTGAGGGTGCAGAAGGCAGGACTCCGGACAGCTGGGAGGGCAGGCAGTACAGGTCAGGAGGCGAGAGGACATCAGAGATTAACCTTATACATTTTGCAAGTCTTCCGTGGCCCAGGTCTGCCATCCTAGGGAATGTGGGCCTGCATCTCAAGTGTTCAGTGGCCTTTTACCCTGGCACTGAGCTGGGATTCAGGACACAGACCTTTTTGTTCCTACCTCTTATACCAAACCTCTCTTTAAGTCCACATGCACCTTCAGTTCTCCCCTCTAATACTGTGGTCCCTGTTATCTGTTTCAGAAACGTGAATTGACAATGAGCCAGGAAACAGATGACCTGAACACTCTGCTCTTTGAAGCAGATAAATTGCCACATTCCTAAACTCAGTGAATTCACTTAAGAAAAACAGTTATTGGGGGCTGATTGGAAAGCCTCCTTGGAGGCTTTGGGGGCATTTCAGTCCTGAGTCTTGACTGCAAACTGCCCCAGTCCAGGTTATTCTTTGTCTTTGGCTCTCTCTGGCTCCTAGTGTGAAACGCAGCAATTGCTACATGGTCTGGGGTGGGGACATCGTGGCTACATCCCAAAGAGCGAGTCGCAGCAACGTGGACCTGGAGATCGGCTGCCTCGTGGATCTGGCGATGGGCATGTTGTCCTTTTCTGCCAACGGGAGGGAACTTGGCACCTGCTACCAGGTAGGAGTGGCTTTGGGGACCATGACGGTGGCATCCCAGGCCTGGATGCTCAGGGCGCTGCTCCTCAGTCTTCTGCGTGGTTGGCATCTTCACCACAACACATGGAGTTGATGTACCCACGTGGTCCAAAGCTATCTAAGAAAACAAACAAGAACAAAGTGACTTCATTTTGTGCAGAGAGGGAAAGATCTTATTTATTGGTTGATTAGAAATGCTGGTCATCTTTCTAGACGATAAGAAGGCTTTTCTGTGGTGGTGGGCTCTGAAAGGCTATTCATTAATTCCATCAGCATTTCCTGTGCAACTTTCACATTACCTATACTATATAAGATGCAAAGTCTAAAAGGTCAACAGAGGTACTCCTCACTTTAAGAAACTTCTGTGCTCAAAATATAGACCTATAAAAACTGATTACTTTGCCAGGGAGTATTCCCTTTGCAAAAAACGTTACTCTCATTCACTATGGCTTCTTTGCAGGGTCCTTTAAAAACTGCATTTACATAAATAATGTATCTCCCTCTTTCACTGACTATAAACTGACAGAACTCCATGGGGAAACTATCAATTATATACATGTAGGTTTACCTGTCATTAACCGCAAGAAAGCTAATCTGCTTTAAGTTGGATTTTTCACCTTTGTTGGCCAAGTAAGCTTGGGAAATGCCACAAATTATGTCTTCCTTGCAGTAGAATGTTAGTACAGGAAAACTTTAAGAAATGGTTCAGAAAGAAACCTAGCCAACCATTTCTCACTTAACCAAGAAAAGCTTTCTTTTTTTTTAATTTAACAATTAGTAATATTCTGTCAGCTCAGAGTTCTACAGAGCATACCATGAGAAAGGCTAAGTTAGGGAATTAGATTTCTGTATTAAACTTTCTTGACACTTCAAAGGTAGAATGGAAAGCTTCCTGTATGTATGGATAGAGTGTTATTCAAGTTCAGAGAAGGAGGAGTCTGCTTCCATGGAGAGTGGTCAAGAAAAATTTGTTACAGAGAAATCTTGATTATGAAACAGAATACTTCCAGGTAGAGAGAGAGGTATGTACTCGGTTGAAAGAAGGGCACAAAAGCATAATGGAGATAAAGGCATAAGTGATGTCTCTGTTTGAGGAATGATGGACAGACTAGAGTGGGTAATGGTTGGTGGTAACAAATTTGGAAAGGTAGGGAGGAATTAGGAAGCATTGAGGAACTCTGGAAGAGTTCTCAGGACAATGGCAAACAGTGTTGAGGGGAGCTCAGCCAACTGCAGTGGATAAAAAGCTCTGCTGTATTATGGCTCCTGTGTCAATGGCTAAAACCCCAGATTCCAGAATCAGCCCAAGTTACAGCCTCCAGGCTGAAAAGCCCCAGCCGTTTGTCTGGCTTGTGGTTGGAGAGCAGGGGTCTGTAGCCGCCCCAAATCTGAAATGTTAAGTGAGTAAAAACACAGGCAGAGCCCTTCCTGGGGGCCAGGGGCAGTCTGCCAGTGGGCGGTCTTCCCCAGCATCTCCTGCAGTGGGTAGCCCCCTGCACACTACACTGGGGGCTGTTCCTCCTCCTGGAAAGAACTGGAATCACCACCACTACCCAGCAGCTGGGACCCCACCAGCCACTCCCAGAAAGAGGCCTTTGCCAAACCGGGCTTTGAAGCAGAAAGTAATGTACTGTTCTTCCAGTACTTTCTCATGATTCCACCTTCCCCTCCCCTCTAAGTCCCCTGAGAGGAGGCTTATATACATTACTACCGTCCTTCAGAATCCATTAGCTTTTTCCCATTAACTTTTGAAATGAGTTTGACTAAAGGGTCCTCCCTGAGCTGCTGAGAGTTCCAAGGCATCTAATCACATTTAAGGTCCCTAAATAAATAAATAAAACCCAACCCATGGCATTTGCAGCAGCTATGACTTGCCTGCTTCAGGAAAGAGCCTATGATGATAAGAAGATGTTAGAACAAAGAGCAGACACTCTGCCATTTGTGTCCTGTCTTTCACAGCAGTTCCTGGATGATGTGAAGCTGGTCAGTTGTCTGAGCTGCCTATTGGTATCTGCACCCCGGGGTGGATGGTACAACTCCATGTGTGTAAATCCTCATGACTCTGCTCAGGGCTTCCAGCCAGCTCCCACCCTGAGGTGGGAATGGGGAGGAGGTCAGGGCTCTGAGCAGGGACCCTCCGGAAACTCCCACCCACCCAGCCCCCTTCTCATTCCCGACAAGACAGTTAACATGTCCAGCCATGTGTCTGGTCTCCCAGCCCTGGGATAATTATTATTCTGCAGTTGTAGCCATTTTCATTTTTCAATTATCTTGAGGAAAGCAGGGTAGTAATATTTATACACTGGCTTTCCATTCAGAAAGGACCAGCAACCAAAATAATAAGAGAAGGATTCTCTCCAAGGTTTCCAGACCTTCCCGTTAAATACTGTGACGCAATCTGAAACGCTTTTTCTGTCTCACTTAATGTAATCATGGGAGAAATGAGAAATAAAATGTATGTTCAAGAGATAGTCCTCAGTTACTGCCATCCCAGCCGCACAGCTCTGCGAGCAGAGGCCAGCTGTGAGATTCAGATTTACGAGAGGGGTTACCTTTCAATTCAGGCTGTTTCCTACGCCCTGACCTTCACACATGATTAGAGATAGAATGTCCATCATTGCAAAGACAGAGTAGATCAGCCAGCGATAAAAAGTACCTTAGACACAAAGGGAAGAAAGTCCATGGCACTTCGTGGCGGCCTCAGATCTGGACTCGCTGCTTACTCCATCAGGCTGCAGTACCCCTTCCAGAATATAAGCTCCTTGAGGGCGGGGGCTGCCTCCCCCTCCCGGGTTCACTCCCGTATCCCTGCACATGAAACTGTGGTACCTGGCACCCAGGGAGTGCTTGCTAAGTATTTGTTATCAAACCGACCAAGTTGGCTGGGAAGTCACTAGATTTTTAGTTGCTGCCTAACATTACCAACAGAATTAGTAGCTTCAAGCAGCATCCATTTATCATTTCATGGTTCCGTAGATTTGACTGGGTTCTCTGCCCAGGTGCACACGAGGCCAAAATCAAGGTGTCAGCTGGACTGAGCTGGCTCTGTCCTGAGGCTCTGGGCACCCTCCCTTGCAAGCTCCTTCACATTGTCAGCAGGATCCAGTTGCGGTTGTGGGCAGAGGTTCCGAGGTCCCCACTGCCTTGGTGGCTGACCCATCTCTGCTCCCAGAGGTACCCACATTCGCTCTCATATGGCCCTCTTCCATCCTTAAAGCCAACAGGGGCACACCTGGTTCTTCTCATGTTTTGAATTTCTGATTTTCCCTTCTGCCCCCAGCAAGAGAAAACACCTGTTTTTAAGAATTCGTGCGACTGAATTAGGCCCACAAGGATACTGTCTCTATCTTAAGGTCAGCTGGTTAGTACCCTTGCTAACAGAATCAGTTTTGCCCCATGACATCCAGGATCACAGGACTAACTGAGCAGTCAGGAGGGCCATCTAGGATATTCCACTTACCACACCATCAATTGCAGTCTCTTTTCTTATTAAGGACACCCATCAGGAGCTAACACTTGTGTGTTCTTGTTATTTTGGTGATTGAAGAAAAGTTTCCATTGTTCATTGTGGTGGGAATGTACGCTGATGGTAGAAATAAACCAATCCCAGAGCATCCATCCTGCATGCTTTCAAGGACCTCCTCTCTGCAGGGAAGTTTGAGGAGGACCCTGCCATTTGACTGGGTAGCTTATGACATTTGCAGCGATCATTCCCAAGGGACCTAAAAAAACGTGCAGCCTTCTTCAGCCTGTCACTCCCCATGATGGTATGATTTAGTTCAGCATCAGAAATCTCTGAGTGAGTGCATTTCTCTCTCTTCCACCTGGCTAATTCAGGCAAAGTTTTCTCACCCACCAGACCTCTGCTTGCTTCAAGTTGCAATGACCTGAGAGGCACACGTTGTTCTAGAATGTTACCTGTTAGAGTATTTGAGAAATCTGGGGCCAGCCTAAAGATGACTCTTGCCTTGTGACCAAAGTCACACAGCAGCAAATCAGAATTTCCCATTTGTGTCTATCACCCATAAACCCAGATCCTGGCACAAAGCAGGTATGTGCTAGGCACTAAATAACTGTTGAATGTCTGCAGTAAAGCTTATTTTAGACATAGCCTAGGCAGTTCTAGCAGCTCCGTCCCTACCTATTAGTTTTACTAGCATCATCCTTTTATAATCATCCAGAGATACCTGAAGCATCAGGTATAAAGCAACTGTATTATCTGAAACGTGAGCCCACTGCAGTATGCTTGAATGCCATATGCTGGGAACAAGCCTGGTGTTTAACCAGTCTGGCCACTTCATCATAAGCCAACAGCTATGAACCAGACAATCCTTTAAGTCATTTCCAGTCCTAAAAATGTGTTTATAAATATTATGTCTAAATGCATTGAGGAAGTTTATTATTTACAAGAAGCCTGTAACAAATATCCTGGAAGAAAGGAAAATCACTATATTCATTTTCTATTGCCTCATAACAAATTACCACAAACTCAGTGACTTAAAGGGCCTCCCAGGTGGCTCAGATGGTAAAGAATCTGCCTGCAATGCAGGAGACCCAGGTTCAGTCCCTGGGTCGGGAAGATCCCCCTGGAGAAAGGAATGGCAACCCTCTCCAATATTCTTGTCTGAAGAATTCCATGGACAGAGGAGCCTGGCGGGCTACAGTCCATAGGGTCGCAAAGAGTCAGACACAACTGAGCAACTAACACTTTCACTTTACTTTCAGTGACTTAGAAGCATTCATTCATCATCCCATGGTGTCCATGGATCAGGAGTCAGGGCACAATTTATCTGGGTCCCAATTTATCTGGAGTCGGCATCTCCCAAGGCTGTGGTCAAGTTGTCAGCCAGGCTTCATTCTTTTTTATTTTTTAATTGTGCATTAGGAATGATGTTTCCTCGGCTCTTTTTTTAAAAAATTTAATTGGAGGCTAATTACTTTATAATATTGTGGTGGTTTTTGCCATACATTCACAAGAATCAGCCATGGGTGTACATGTGTTCCCCATCCAGACCCTCCCTCCCACTTCCCTCCCCATCCCATCCCTCAGGGTCATCCCAGTGCACCAGCCCTGAGCACCCAGTCTCATGCATCGAACCTGGACTGGCAATCTGTTTCACATATGATAATCTTTTCTGGAGCTTGGAGTCTTTTTCTAAGTCCATGTGGTTGTTGGCAGAAATTCAGTTGTTTGTGTTTGTAAAACTCGGGCTCCGTTTCTTGCTTGCTGAAGCCAGGAGCTTAACACTTTCAGCCCCATGAAACCCCGTGGAACTCCTTGCCACATGGCCCTCTCAAAACATGGCAATTTACGTCTCTGAGGCTATCTGGAGCAACTTCCTCTCCAGTCTGCTGAAATGGAATCTTCTGTATGATACAGTCAATCAAGGGAATGGCAGTCCTTTAGCTTTTGCCATATCCTGTTTGCTGGAAACAAGACATAGATTCTAGAAGAGGTGATTGTACAAGGGAGTAACTCACTGGGGGACACTTTTAGCATATGTCCACAACACCCAGAAGCCCCTAATCTGATGGGTCAGGAGAGTTGTAAGCATGTCCTAATGTCTGAATTTGCATAAAGGTAAAGGGCTTTAGTCAGTGGGATTAAAGTCGCATTCCTTCTTCTGTGGTCCTCCAAGTCTGATTGAAAGCTCCACATCGAAGTAAATAAGTGATAAATGAAGCCCCTGATGTCATAAACATATCAATTCACATGCCTCATCTAAGCAGCAGCTAAAAGGCAGTTGGTGAATCTCACACTATTTAATGTAAGAGGTAAAATCATAGAGTGAGGGAGGGGTGGAGAGAAGTCTAGAGGAACCAAGTGAGGAGGAGAGGTTCTGAGGGAGGAGCCAGGCTCTGGGGGCAGCTTCTTCATGGAAGCACCATGTGGTCCTTGCCTGCAAAGTTGATTCTCGACTGGGGACACTTCTCCCTTCAGGGACATCTGGCCATCTCTGGTGACATTTTGAGTTGTCATGACTATGATGGGGTGGAGAGTACTACTGATATGTTAGTACACAGAGGCCAGGGATGCTGCTAACTACCGTGCAATGCACAGGACAGACTTCACACAGAGACTTACCCAGCCCAAACTATCAGTAGGACTGAGGCTGGGACATTCTGCTATAAGTCCCCCAGGCTTGCCTGACCAGTGCCGTGTACCTTCCGAAAGAATACTGAAGTCACTCACTGCCCTCACTCGTCACCTCCCGTGGGCAGGAGTAATGCATGACGGTGCTCCCCAAGGGCCAGGGAGCCCTTCTTCTTGTGAAGAGCGAGTGCCCTACGTTGTTCTGTGACCAGAGCACGCACTGCCTCTGGTGGCCAGATGGTAGCTCCCGCCTGAGACTGCCCTCCTGCGCGCTGGAGAAAGCTGCTGGCTTCAGTTACCTGACAGGGAAAATGAAAGGATGGGAGACCACTCAACCCTGAGTGGAGAGAGGAGTGTTGAAGTTAGGAACAGTGACAGTAGCTACCATCGGATCTCTGGGAATTTCTGAACAGTGCCCAGTGAGCAGCCAGCTAGCCGTCCTCTTTCCCCTCAAGTTAGAATGAGGCTGTTGATTGAAACACTCATGACTTAGCCACCTAGGATTTTATAATTTTGGGCAAACCTCTGGATTTGTTTTGGTTTCCAGGTGGAGCCCAATACCAAAGTGTTTCCAGCCGTCTTCCTGCAGCCCACAAGCACCTCTCTGTTTCAGTTTGAACTTGGGAAGCTGAAGGTATTTATCTGTCCCTTGTCTAGTGGTATATATAAGAAGATGCACAGGCCATTAAGGGGAGAAGCTCAGGCATGAGGAAACCAGGAAATCTGTGACCTCCTGCTTCTCAAATGCGCCCCCCACCCCCACCCCGCAAAACCTCTACACGTCCATGTGAAATTCATGCAGCGGAACATAGGTTCCCACTTTCCCCTTCTCCCACTTTTGGGTGCCAAAAGGATTAATGGATGGTTGTATAACCCATCATGTCAGGTCTTTATTAGCGATGGAAAAGCCCTCATTGGTCCCTGGATGCATTTGTCTCTCTTTAATGTACGGCTCACTTTAATGTACGGCTCACTGTTGCTTATCGTGGGCCGGGTGGCTTGTCCAGTCACTGAGCATCTCTGTGTTGCATGCGTCTGACACCTTTCTGCCTTGCCCCAGAATGCCATGCCCCTGTCGGCAGCCATATTTAAGAGCGAAGAGAAGAACCCCGTCCCGCAGTGCCCGCCGCGGCTGGATGTCCAAACTATCCAGCCTGTGCTCTGGAGCCGCATGCCCAGCAGCTTCCTGAAGGTGGAGACGGAGAGGGTGAGCGAGCGCCATGGCTGGGTGGTGCAGTGCCTGGAGCCCCTACAGATGATGGCGCTTCACATTCCGGAAGAAAACAGGTAGTAGAGGGGCCCATGGAGGAAGGGGAGGAGCCAGGAGCTGGGGGGGCGGGGGTGGAGTCAGGGAGGCAGGACCCCTCAAGCCGGGCGGGAAGGGGGAGCATCCTCATTGGCCAGGGTCCAGGGTGGTTGCTGATTGCCCCGAAGCGTGAGTTTCTCTTTTCTTTCCCTCCCCCACTTTAATTATTCACTCAAAAACAGGAGCAGGATATTCACGATGATGTGCCATCCATGGGGTTCTCACTGTAGCTCCAAGTTCTGCGCTCAGGGAGATTTCCATGCGTTAAATTTTAAAAGGCATGGTCCAGAAATCTTTGATGGCTAACACTGGGAAGAATGAGGCAAGCCTAGATTGCTCGGAGAACCAAGAAGCAGGCTCCTGGCCCCCTCCTCACTAAGAGATGCTTCTGTTTTATGGCCTGGGTTCAGTTCCAGTGCTGCCACTTGCTGTCTGTGGCTCTTGAGTGATCTGCTGATAGACCCCAGGCTTCAGTCTCCTCATCAATACAGTGAGATCAATGGTCACTCAGTGGATTGCTGGGAGGGAAGAAAGGAAGTTGTATAGATAAAATTGAGTTCAGTTCAGTCACTCAGTCGTGTCGGACTCTGCGACCCCATGGACTGCAGCACACCAGGCCTCTCTATCCATCACCAACTCCCAGAGCTTACTCAAACTCATGTCCATTGAGTCCGTGATGCCATCCAACCATCTCATCCTCTGTTGTCCCCTTCTCCTCCCACCTTCAATCTTTCCCAGCATCAGGGTCTTTTCAAATGAGTTAGCTCTTCGCATCAGGTGGCCAAAGAATTGGAGTTTCAGCTTCAGCATCAGTCCTTCCAATGAATATTCAGGACTGATCTCCTTTAGGATGGACTGATTTGATCTCCTTGCAGTCCAAGAAACTCTCAAGAGTCTTCTCCAACACCACAGTTCAAAAGCTTCAATTCTTCAGGGTTCAACTTTCTTTATAGCCCAACTCTTATATCCATACATGACTACTGGAAAAACCATAGCTTTGACTAGATGGACAAAGGTTGTCAAAGTAATGCCTCTGCTTTTTAACATGCTGTCTAGGTTTGTCATAGCTTTTCCTCCAAGGAGCAAGCACCTTTTAATTTCATGACTGCAATCGCCATCTGCAGTGATTTTGGAACCCAAAACAATAAAGTCTGACACTGTTTCTACTGTTTGCCCATCTATTTGCCATGAAGTGATGGGACCGGATGCCATGATCTTAGTTTTCTGAATGTTGAGCTTTAAGCCAACTTTTTCACTTTCCTCTTTCACTTTCATCAAGAGGCTTTTTAGTTCCTCTTCACTTTCTGCCATAAGGGTGGTGATATCTGCATATCTGAGGTTATTGATATTTCTCCCGGCAATCTTGATTCCAGCCTGTGCTTCATCTAGCCCAGCATTTCTCATGATGTCCTCTGCATATAAGTTAAATAAGCAGGGTGATAATATACAGCCTTTCCCTATTTGGAACCAGTCTGTTGTTCCATGTCCAGCTCTGTTGCTTCCTGACATGCATATAGATTTCTCAAGAGGCAGGTCAGGTGGTCTGGTATTCTGGTATTCTTTCAGAATTTTCCACAGTTTGTTGTGATCCACACAGTCAAAGGCTTTGGCATAGTCAATAAAGCAGAAATAGATGTTTTTCTGGAACTCTGTAGCAACAGATGTTGGCAATTTGATCTCTGGTTCCTCTGCCTTTTCTAAAACCAGCTTGAACATCTGGAAGTTCACGGCTAACGTACTGTTGAAGCCTGGCTTAGAGAATTTTGAGCATTACTTTACTAGTGTGTGAGATGAGTGAGTTCAGTGTGCTGCTGCTGCTGCTGCTAAGTCACTTCAGTCGTGTCTGACTCTGTGCGACCCCATAGACAGCAGCCCACCAGGCTCCCCCGTCCCTGGGATTCTCCAGGCAAGAACACTGGAGTGGGTTGCCATTTCCTTCTCCAATGCAGGAAAGTGAAAAGTGAAAGTGAAGTCACTCAGTCGTGTCCGACTCCTAACGACCCCATGGACCACAGCCTACAAGGCTCCTCCGTCCATGGGATTTTCCAGGCAAGAGTACTGGAGTGGGGTGCCATTGCCTTCTCTGTGAGTTCAGTTTATGGACATAGAATTAAGTAAGTTTTACTTTTGTGAATGTTGTTATTCCTTGATCACTTGGACAGAAAAAAAAAATGGAGGGCAGAGCTACATTGACATCCATGTAGCTCCCATTTAGGTATTCCACTGGGTCATGGATAGCAGCAGCAGCACACGCACGTGTAAGGAAGGAGCAGAAAGGAGGAGCCCTGCCAAGTAAGCTAATTGCAAAAGGTCCTCAGATTCTCAGTGAGAAACAAGACAAAATGGAAAAATCAAAGCAGAGATCAGAGCCCATGCCCTGGGCCTCCACACCAGTACACAGCTAAAGATCGCTACAGTCAGGATGGAGAAAGTGAATTGACAACACCAACTCACCTCAGGTTGGAAAGTGTTTCCTCTCTGGACAAGAGTGCAGGCATATGTTTATTTTCAAGAAAGGGAAAGCCCTATGGCTGATGGTAAATTAGAGTTTATGTAGATGAGGCAGATGGTAGATTGATGGAGCGCTTTAGCTACATCTTCTTCAAGGGCAGAGGATGTCCTTGAGCCTACAAATAAGAAGACAGAGTCACCTGGCATGGACCTGAAAGTTCTCCGTATTGAGGTTTGGACGTTTGCCTAATGATGAGGACTTGCATGTTTGGTAAGCTAGTGTCTTCTTTAAGTCTTTCAGACTTTTGGGACCCTTAGAGTAAGAAATAGTGGTTTATCAGGAGCTGGGATATGGACCGAAACTGCGAGAGGAATAATAGCCTGTAAGACTCTATCTGCTCTGCCTTCCTTGGGTTGCGTGAAATCCAGGGATTCCCAGAGTAAGTGCTCTGCTGAATCCTGGCACGCGGATTCACGTGGAGGAAGTTCACATTCCCTCCGCCTGGAGCAGCTGATTGCCTGTCTCTTCCTCAGGTGTGTGGATATCCTGGAGCTCTGTGAGCAGGAGGACCTCATGCGGTTCCATTACCACACGCTGAGACTCTACAGCGCCCTGTGTGCCCTGGGAAACAGCCGGGTGGCCTACGCCCTGTGCAGCCACGTGGACCTGTCCCAGCTCTTCTATGCCATTGACAACAAGTACCTCCCTGGCCTCCTGCGCTCAGGCTTCTATGACCTGCTCATCAGCATCCACCTGGCCAGCGCTAAGGAGAGGAAGCTGATGATGAAGAATGAGTACATCATCCCCATCACCAGTGCCACCAGGAAAATCCGCCTGTACCCGGATGAGTCCAAGAGGCACGGGCTCCCTGGGGTGGGCCCAAGAACGTGCCTCAAGCCAGGGTTCAGGTTCTCCACCCCCTGCTTCATCACCACCAACGAGGAGCACCAGAAGCAGAGCCCCGAGATTCCCTTGGAGCTTCTCAAGACGAAGGCGCTGGGCATGCTGACGGAGGCAGTGCAGTGCAGCGGGGCTCATATCCGGGACCCTGTAGGGGGTTCCGTGGAGTTCCAGTTTGTGCCTGTGCTGAAGCTCATCGGAACCCTGCTGGTCATGGGGGTGTTTGATGACGATGACGTTCGGCAGATCCTCCTCCTCATCGATCCCTCTGTGTTTGGGGAGCACAGTGGGGAGACGGAGGAGGGAGCAGAGAAGGAGGGGGTGACGCAGGTGGAGGAGAAGGCTGTGGAGGCTGGGGAAAAGGCCAGCAGGGAAGCTCCCATCAAAGGCTTGTTGCAAACCCGATTACCGGAGTCCGTCAAGCTGCAGGTAACCCGGGGCACCCAGCATCCTGCCCTTGGAAAGAACTAGGGAGGGAGACAGGGCAGCCTGGTGATGAGGTGTGCACGGTGGACATGGGCCTGAACGTGGAGTGGGCAGAGATGCTGAGGGAGGGCACCCCCTGGTCCTGCTTTTTTCTAAGCTGGAAGGTACTCTGAAAGTGAAAGTGTTAGCTGCTCAGTCGTGTCCAACTCTTTGCGACCCTATGGACTGTAGCCCACCAGGCTCCTTTCTCCATGGGATTTCCCAGGCAAGAATAGTGGAGTGGGTTCCCATTCCCTTCTCCAGGGGTTCTTTCTGACCCAGGGATCAAACCCATGTCTTCTGCATTGCAGGCAGATTCTTTAATGTCTGAGCTACCAAGTCTCCCTAAACCAAAATGAGAATACCAGCCCTCATCAATAAGGCACATGTTTTAGAATTGTTTTTCTGGTACCAGTGATAGATTTTCCCTGATCTTATCTCCGACTCCTTGGGACTAAAGGGTTTATTGGTGAGATCATCTAGAGACAGGGAGGAGCCTTTGGCTGTGGAATTGACCGAAGGAGCTGGCTTATAGGATGACTGCCCTCATCACCTACTCTCATGCATTGCCATACCCTGATCACCAGGCTGATGTGGGCCTGTTATACTGGCATTCAAAGAAAAAGCCATCTGAGCTAAGAGTTCTGCTCACTTAGAGTTTCCCCCTTGGCATCACCTGAGGAACCTCAGTATTTCTTAAAACATAGTCTTACTAGACATGAGCCAACGTCAGTGATGTACTGAGGATGATGGTGATTTTGTCTTTTCAGCACTGAGAAAAGAGAAATGAAAAGAAATAGAGGAGAAATTGACATAGTCCTGTAAATCAATTGTACTTCAATAACATTTTTAAAAAGTAAAAAAAAAAGAAAAAGAAAAATGGAGGAGAGGAGTTTCTCTTAGTGGAGTGAGCCTGGTCCAGGCATTCCTGGATTTTAATTCCTGCTCCTCGGCCACTTACTAGCTAAATAAATTTGCCAAGTTAGTAGCCCATCAGTCTTAGCTTTATGATTTGTAAAATGTGGATGGTGATATAATAAAACAATATTAAAATGTTTTTATAAAATATAATTTTAAATATATTTAGCATAAAATATTAAAAAGTAATCTGCAGTTAAGTTCTCTAATCCAGTGTGATGGTGGTTATTTCATCAAAGCATTAAATATAGAGCAGAACCATAACAAATTTCACATATGTACCTTAAATATTTTATTAAACCATATAAATGTGCTATTCAGATGGAGGGCCAAGACCTTTTCTTTAATGTGAGTTCCTGACTGGCACATAGAATCCTCTCCTCCATGGATATTACCTGTCATGCACCGTCTATGATTGCCAGTCTGGGGTCTTTAAGGTACAGTGAGGTCTGGAGGTAATCGAAAGCAAGCTGAGTGCAAAATACTTCTGGATTTTTATGATTTTCCTAATTTTTTATACTTGTCTAACACTTAATTTTAGCATTTTTTTTAAACTTGCCTTTCTCAGATGTTCCCTAGTCACTCAACTTAGTTTTCCTATTTTATTGACCCACATGACTTTAAATGGTAGTTACAGTCACAAGGAGAACGGGTGTAAGAGATGAGTCCCAGTTTACCTGGTGGGAGCAGAGGCTGTCCTGGGTGATGGCACCCCACCCCAGGGGCCTTGTCTGTGCCCAGATACACTGAGGGTGCTCCTTAGTCCTATGTGTGGTGTTAAGTGGAGATGGGTGAATAGAACTTCTGCTTTAGTAAAACTCAGGAAAATACACATAAAGTATGGCAAGCGCCTGGCACAGTGTCTGGCAGATAGCTGGTGCTCAGTAAGCTACCGCTGTTGTTTTTCTTATTAGTATAAATTCTAGTATCATAAGATTAGCTATAACAATCCCGATAAATTGATCAAACAGTGCTGATAAGCAAAAGCAATGAAAGATTCAGAGAGAAACCAAAGACTCACTTTCCCATCATCCAGAGCCAGAAGACGTCAGGAAAGAGACTCAGTCCTCAGATGTACTGTTTGGAGGTGGTCTCTGTACTGAGCTGAGAGCTGTGGGAGAGCACTCTCCTACATGCTGTTCTCTGTCTCCACAGGCAGACGTGCTCTATGTCTAATGAGCTCCTTTTCCTATTGTGGTTGTGGTCTCAGCAGTGAAGAACTAGGCTCCAGGTTCAAACACTAATCCAGAGTCGTCTGGTAATAGCCAACTTGGATTCCAGTAATAGCTCTGAGGTTCCTGTGTAACACTGGGCAAGTTGCTTAAATTGTCTAAGCCTCAGTGTTACCATCTGTAGATTGGGAATGATAACTGAATCCCCAGTGGACATGAAATGTTGTTCTGTTCTCACGTGTGTACACTTTTACAGATGTGTGAGCTGCTCAGCTACCTCTGTGACTGTGAGCTGCAGCACCGGGTGGAGGCCATTGTGGCCTTCGGCGACATCTATGTCTCTAAGCTCCAGGAAAATCAGAAGTTCCGCTACAACGAGCTCATGCAGGCCCTGAACATGTCTGCGGCCCTGACCGCCCGGAAGACCAGGGAGTTCCGCTCGCCCCCACAGGAACAGGTGAGAACCTTCCGGTCTGTTCCTAGGGAAGAACTGCACCCTCTGAAGCAGGGTACACACAGCCTTTATGTGAAAGGGGGTGGGCAGCCATGAGATCTAAGGGAGATGGAAAGACCTCAGCCAGCACCAGCAGACAGGCTAGTCCTGGGCTGAGGAGCTGATAAGCATCTCCAGCCGTCTTGGGTGGGAAGATAACCTTCTGAAACCACATGGGGAGGGGGCCAGGCTTTCTCCCATCCTGCCATCCCACATGCCAGGGTGTCTGTCAGTAAGGCAAAGGCCAGATCACATTATATCACTAGACCAGCATCCTGTTTCACCCTTTAGAAGAATTTTTGTCCAGTCCATCCAAAAGCCACTCCTCTCCATCAGAGAGCAGCAGAATATGGTCAGCATTTCCTGACTCGTGAGGGCGGGCGCACAGTCTTTTTCATCCGAGGGCCCAAACCT
This sequence comes from Cervus elaphus, assembly GCF_910594005.1. Lineage (NCBI taxonomy): Eukaryota > Metazoa > Chordata > Mammalia > Artiodactyla > Cervidae > Cervus > Cervus elaphus. The sequence goes on from NC_057826.1 coordinate 71,565,811, forward strand.
CTCACCCAGTTACCGAGACCCCCCTGGAGTCCCCCCCAACTCCAGTTCCAGGAAGCCTGGAGAGCAGATGTTGGATGAGGGAGTCCCTTCTGTGATGTTCTGTCTCCATTCTCTGTGGTCCCCGCCTCAGCCTCACTCAGATGGAAAGGCTGCTTGGAAAAGAATGAAAATCCTGAGAAATGTGCAGATAACAGAGGGACATCTTGTAAAATAATAGTTTCCAGTCGTCCCTGCTGCTCAGCTGCTCACATGTATCCTATAGGCCGTTCCCTCCTGTAGGCAAGGCTCCCTCAGCGTTCAAGAGAGAAGATAGATCTTTCAGGGAAGAAATTCATTTTCTGTCTCTGAAACCAAATCTTTGGATCTTATACATATTTGATAAGCAGCCTATCCATAAATTGTTGTCAGTATAATTACCACCACTTTATATTAACGACTCCACCACAACTTGGTCCAATTACTTTCCTAAAACCTGTTTTATAGGCTACAGATATTTATACTGGCTTAAAAAGGAACCGCCTCTCTGGGCTTTTTAAGATTCCTTTGAATGATACTGGCCTTGATAAAGAGCAGATGGAGCTTCACAACTCTTTGCTAGAGGCAAAATGAGAGGCCCTGTGGATGGATGGGAGCAGATACTTTGTGCTGTGCTAAGGAAAACGGAGTGAGTGTGTAGTGAGCGAAGTGCAGTGAATTATTCTTGAAGGCTTTACAAATGTTGTCAGGCTGCTTTTAGACTGGCAACAGGTGTGAACATTCCGTGTTCCGGCTGGGCAGATGCTGACTCACATTTGTGAAAAATGGGATGGCAGATGATGTGGTGATTAAAACACCGGTGTTGGCTTCAGAGCCTGGCTGCCATTCCAGCTCTGCCATCACTCATGGTATAGTCTTGCGCATATTACTTCTCTCTGTCTCAATGTCTTCAGGCTGCAAAATGCAGATAATGTTTGTGAAAATCCCATGAGATAATTCACTTAGATCGCTTGGCAGGAAACCAGCCACGTAGTAAACATTCTATAAGTAGGAAGAGCTGTCATCAGTTTTAGTGTCAGAGGTATTTGCATTTGCCTCATGCCGTGTTAGCTCAGTTGGTAAAGAATCTGCCTGCAGTGCTATAGACCCAGGTTCAATCCCTGGGTGGGGAAGATCCCCTGGAGAAGGAAATGACAACCCACTCCAGTATTCTTGCCTGGAAAATCCCATGGATAGAGGAGCCTGGCGGGCTACAGTCCATGGGGTTGCAAAGAATCAGACACGACTTAGTGACTAAACCATGTTCTATGACCTTCTGTCAGTGAGCCAGTGACTAGAGTTTACATATGTTTTCTGGCATCTCCTCAGCTCAACCAGGACTGCATTGTCCATCTGACATTACCTTTATCAACACAGCTCATGATCCTGGCTCCTGGAAGAACCCTTTCACTCTGGCTGCATTCTGCCTCCTTACCTTCTCTTCTGCCATCATCAGGGCCCACCATCACTTCCTCCTCTAACCTTGTAGGCAGTCCCCTGAACAATCATTTCAGACCCCTCTCAGAAGTCTGTCTCTCAAGAACTTCTTTCCTTATGTGTTATACCAGTGATTCTTGAACAGACATCAGAAGCCCTGGAAGACTTAATAAAACACAGATTGCTGGTCCCACCTCTAGAGTTTGTAATTCAGTAGGTCTTGGGTAAGTCCTGAGAATTTGCATGTTTAGCAAGTTTTCAGGTGATGCTGAGGTGTCCAGAAATGAAATAAAAGAAGGGACACTCTTACCAAACTCAGTGGTCTCCTTTGCCACCCCTCCCAGAGTATTCATTTCTAGAATAATCTACCATAGAACTTTCTAAATGATTAAGAATTTAATAAAGGATTTGGAGGATTTCAATCAATTTTAGGTCATAGGAATGCAAGATCACTTGGAAAATAGGATATATAGGAATTAGAATTTTAAAATAGTGATATGATTACCTCACTCTTCTGTAACTTTTGAGAATAAAACAGAGATTTTCAGCCCTATATCCATTCACTGTTTAAAAAGATGAAATAGAAACATACTTGGGGGCGTAACTAAGTACAAAGGTAGGTAAAGCTAGGATTAGTCCAGTGATTGTTGGCAAATTATCCAAGCATAGTCAGCAAGCCTTTCACTTTGAAAAGGACTTCATTAGAGGGTATGACCTGCAAAAGAAAATTCAGCTCACTCCCATTTTTAGTTATGCCCTGAGGGCTCCCACTTGCTTCCTAAGTGTTCCACTAAAAGGAGAATCTTTCAGTAAAGAAATTAACTTTCTGATTCTTGGAACCAGATCCTGAGATCTTATTTTAATGAACAGCTCATTGATATATGTTGCTGATACAGTTACCATAATTCAACCAATTTTACCATCATGAAACAACTACAAAAATGATGTTTCTAACCTGTTTTATGCATATTTTACAAACAGTACCTCTACTTTCAAAAAATTATTTGCAGTAGAAGCTTTGAATAAGGATCTTCCTAACAATATTAAATAAGGTTCATAGTTTAATAAAAGATATTATAAATGTTTTCACCTAGAAATCCCAAACAAAGGGAGAAAATACCCCTTTGCCTGGTGTTTGGGTTACCCTATATGATATAGTAAAATGGATAAGATTACCTCTGGTTATTTTTGTTTACTTATTTATGGGTGCAGTGGTTCTTTGTTGCTGTGCATGGGCTTTCTCTCTAGTTGTGGTGAGCGGGGGCTACTCTCTAGTTGGGGTTCACACACTTCTCATTACAATTGCTTCTCTTGTGTGGAACACAGACTCTTAGCACAAGGGCATCAGTAGATGCAGGTTCAGTAGTTGCATCTCACGGGCTTAGATGTTCCACAGAGTGTGGAATCTTCCCAACCAGGAATTGAACCTGTGTCCTCTTTATTGGTAGGTGGATTCTTAACCTCTGGACCACCAGGGAAGTCCTACCTCTAGTTATTACTGCAGTGCCTCCAGATATTTACTAACCAGAGTCATGGGTCTGTGGAAGAATTTAGACATCTAGGAATATGAGTGTTAGCTTTATTTTTACCAAATTTTCATTAATTTCTAATAGCACTTCTTTCAATTATTGATGTAGACAGCAAAGCAAATACTTGACTTTGTCACCCACAGAGGTTGTATATTTTTTCATATTGGTATCACAGTGGTTCTAATACTTGGTAATATCATTTACATTCATCACTGGTTCAAGATCACAGTGCGTATGAGGGCTGCCCCTAGATCTTTTTGTCTAATGAATTAATAAATAAGTATAAATGTTACTATATCACAAATATGTTTTTTATGATCTTGATAATTAGATTTCATTATAACTGTTTCTCTTTGTAATCCCTTACATTTTATTTTAGGTATTTAAAATATTAATTTGAGAAAAATATCCATGGGTTTCACCAGACTGTCCAAATAGTATGTGCAAGCTTGGTAACTAAATTGTGTCTGATTCTTTGCAACCCCCACAGACTATAGTTTGCCAGGCTTCTCTGTCCACGAAATTTTCCAGGCAAGAATACTGGAGTAGGTTGCCATTTTCTATCCCAAGGGATCTTCCCAACACAGGAATCGAACCTGCATCTCTTGCATCTCTTGAATTGGCAGGCAGATTCTCTTCCAATGAATCACTGGGGAAGTCAGGGTAGTCCATGGCACAGAAACAGCGAAGCACCTCTGACATAAATTTGTACAGGAAAGGATGATAAGCTGGCTGCAAAACATAAAACTGACATGTCAAAAAAATTCTACAAACACAATTAAAAGCTCACTAAAAACTGGGAAATGTATTTGGAATTGCGACCCCATGGACTGTAGCCTGCCTACAGTAGACTCCTCCATCCATGGGATTTTCCAGGCAAGAGTACTGTAGTGGATTGCCATTTCCTTCTCCAGGAATATATATTACCAAGAGATAATGATCTATAGAGATGTGCAAAGCACTTGCCAATTAATTTTTAAAAGATAATCACACAACAGAAAAGTGGAGGAAGAACATGGACGGGAAATTTATAAATGATGAGATGAAAACAGTCCTTCTGTGTGAAAAAAACAGTTCAACCTCACCAATTAAATGCAAATTAAAGCAACAGGGATGTGACACTTTTTACTCATTAGATAGGAAGATATTTGAAAATATGTTAACTCTCATTACTGTAATGGAGTTGGCAAGTAATACACACTCTTGTATAAATTTGGTAATATTGCAAACTGTTGTGAGTTTTCTGGAGAGCAATCTGGCAATTCATATCAAAAGCCATTAAAATGTACAAACCTTTTGATCCAGGCATTTCGCCTCTATGAGTTTATCCTAAGAAAATAAACAGAAATGTGAACAAAAATTAAGTAAAAGGAAATTCAAACCAACTTTATTTACAGGGATGAAAAAAATGAAAGCAACTGAGATATTTCAGAGCAGATCATTAATTTTACATACATTTTATATAAATTGCTGTTCATCCTTGTGATGAAATGCAGTGCACCTGTAAGAGATCAGGTTAAGAACATTTTTATTTTTTTTATTTTTTTTTCAGCTAAATGATTTTTTTTTTCCATTTATTTTTACTAGTTGGAGGCTAATTACTTTACAATATTGTAGTGGTTTTTGTCATACATTGACATGAATCAGCCATGTATTTACATGTATTCCCCATCAAATGCTTGAGATAAATTAAGTTGAAAAATTGAGTTTCAAAAAAGTCAAGTTAGATTCTAATCTCAATCCGCCTACATAGAGATATTAACTAAAATATTAACAGCAGCTATCTCAGTGGGGGAGATCTCAGTAAATTTTCTTCTTTGGCTAATCAAATTCTGTATTACCTTTATAGTCAGAAAAAAGTAAAAGCTACTTTTATTTTTTTAGCAACTCACAGTTTATGGCTTTATTTCATTAGTGTATTATTTACATCTTTGTATTCTCATGACCCATCTCTCTAAAGATCATTTAAGATCATCATAAGATCATTATGCATGCCTTGAATGCATAACTTTCTTCTCAGAATCATGCATTCCTTCTTTTTTTTTTTTCATTTATATTAGTTGGAGGCTAGTTACTTTACAATATTGTAGTGGTTTTTGCCATACATTGATATGAATCAGTCATGGATTTACATGTGTTCCCCCTCCTGAACCCCCCTCCCACTTCCCTCCCCATCCCATCCCTCTGGATCATCCCAGTGCAGCAGCCCTGAGCACTTGTCTCATGCATCCAACCTGGACTGGCGATCTGTTTCACACTTGAGAATATACATGTTTCAATGCTGTTCTCTCAGATCATCCCACCCTCACCTTCTCCCATAGAGTCCAAAAGTCTGTTCTATATATCTGTGTCTCTTTTTCTGTCTTGCATATAGGGTTATCGTTACCATCTTTCTAAATTCCATATGTATGCATTAGTATACTGTATTGGTGTTTTTCTTTCTGGCTTACTTCACTCTGTATAATGGGCTCTGGTTTCATCCACCTCATTAGAACTGATTCAAATGAATTCTTTTTATTGGCTGAGTAATATTCCATTATGTATATGTACCACAGCTTTCTTATCCATTCGTCTGCTGATGGGCATCTAGGTTGCTTCCATGTCCTGGCTATTATAAACAGTGCTGTGATGAACATTGGGGTACACGTGTCTCTTTTAGATCTGGTTTCCTCGGTGTGTATACCCAGGAGTGGGATTGCTGGGTCATGTGGCAGTTCTATTTCCAGTTTTTTAAGGAATCTCCACACTCTTCTCCATAGCGGCTGTACTAGTTTGCATTCCCACCAACAGTGTAAGAGGGTTCCCTTTTCTCCACACCCTTCCCAGCATTTATTGCTTGTAGACTTTTGGATAGCAGCCATTCTGACTGGTGTGTAATGATACCTCATTATGGTTTTGATTTGCATTTCTCTGATAATGAGTGATGTTGAGCATCTTTTCATATGTTTGTTAGCCATCTGTATGTCTTCTTTGGAGAAATGTCTGTTTAGATCTTTGGCCCATTTTTTGATTGGGTCATTTATTTTTCTGGAATTGAGCTGCAGGAGTTACTTGTATATTTTTGAGATTAATTTTTGTTGCTTCGTTTGCTATTATTGTCTCCCATTCTGAAGTCTGTCTTTTCACCTTGCTTATAGTTTCCTTTGTTGTGCAAAAGCTTTTAAGTTTCATTAGGTCCCATTTGTTTAGTTTTGCTTTTATTTCCAATATTCTGGGAGGTGGGTCATAGAGGATCTTGCTGTGATTTATGTCGGAGAGTGTTTTGCCTATGTTCTCCTCTAGGAGTTTTATAGTTTCTGGTCTTACATTTAGATCTTTAATCCATTTTGAGTTTATTTTTGTGTATGGTGTTAGAAAGTGTTCTAGTTTCATTCTTTTACAAGTGGTTGACCAGTTTTCCTAGCACCACTTGTTAAAGAGGTTGTCTTTTTTCCATTGTATATCCTTGCCTCCTTTGTCAAAGATAAGGTGTCCATAGGTATGTGGATTTATCTCTGGGCTTTCTATTTTGTTCCATTGATCTATATTTCTGTCTTTGTGCCAGTACCGTACTGTCTTGATGACTGTGGCTTTGTAGTAGAGCCTGAAGTCAGGCAGGTTGATTCCTCCAGTTCCATTCTTCTTTCTCAAGATTGCTTTGGCTATTCGAGGTTTTTTGTATTTCCATACAAATTGTGAAATTATTTGTTCTAGTTCTGTGAAAAATACCGTTGGTAGCTTGATAGGGATTGCATTGAATCTATAGATTGCTTTGGGTAGTATAGTCATTTTTCACAATATTGATTCTTCCAATCCATGAACGCGGTATATTTCTCCATCTATTTGTATCCTCGTTGATTTCTTTCATCAGTGTTTTATAGTTTTCTATATATAAGTCTTTTGTTTCTTTAGGTAGATATACTCCTAAGTATTTTATTCTTTTTGTTGCAATGGTGAATGGTATTGTTTCCTTAATTTCTCTTTCTGTTTTCTCATTGTTAGTGTATAGGAATGCAAGGGATTTCTGTGTGTTAATTTTATATCCTGCAACTTTACTATATTCATTGATTAGCTCTAGTAATTTTCTGGTAGAGTCTTTAGGGTTTTCTATGTAGAGGATCACGTCATCTGCAAACAGCAAGAGTTTTACTTCTTCTTTTCCTATCTGGATTCCTTTTATTTCTTTTTCTGATCTGATTGCTGTGGCCAAAACTTCCAAAACTATGTTGAATAATCATAGTAAGAGTGGGCACCCTTGCCTTGTTCCTGACTTTAGGGGAAATACTTTCAATTTTTCACCATTAAGGATAATGTTTGCTGTGGGTTTGTCATATATAGCATTTATTATGTTGAGGTATGTTCCTTCTATTCCTGCTTTCTGGACAGCTTTTATCATAAATGGGTGTTGAATTTTGTCAAAGGCTTTCTCTGCATCTATTGAGATAATCATATGGTTTTTATCTTTCAATTTGTTAATGTGGTGTATTACAGTTATTGATTGGCATTCTTAAAGGCAGGGATTAGAGCCATAGTTACCATAATGGTTATTCCAAAGAAGGAGGGCAGAGACAGTATTTTGGTGATGTAAAGCAATATTGCTAGAATATTTTATTTTCCTTTTTTTGCTTTTGTAGTGGTGTTTCCCCCCCAGTTGTTGAGGTTTGGTTAACACAGAATATTGTATAGCTTAAGGTGTACAACCATAATCACTTGATATCTGTCTATGTTGTAGAAGGATCATCACAGTAATTTTAATCAACACCTATCACCTCACATAGTTATGAATTATTTTTCTTATGATGAAAACTTTTAATATCTATTCTCACAGAGGGAGAAGGAGAGAGCAGGACAAACTGAGAAAGTCGCACTACTACCTGTAAACTAGATAAGGATGAGATGGTCAGATGGCATCACCGACTCAATGGGCATGAGTGTGAGCAAACTCCAAGAGATAGTAAAAGACAGGGAAGCCTGGCATGCTGCAGTCCATGGGGTCACAGTCAGACACGACCTAGCAACTGAACAGCAAGGAATCAGAGTGAGACAAAAACTTTGTGCTGAGTATATTTTGTACTTATTTTTTAACTATGTGTATATTGCCTAATTAAATTAATAAGAACTAATAGGAAAAATAAAATAGATAGCTAATGGGAAGCTGCTGTGTAACACATGGAGCTCAGCTCAGTGCCCTGTGGTGACCTAGAGGTGTGGGGTGGCGGTGGGGGTGAGGAGGGAGGAAGGCTCAAGAGAGGGGGGACATATGTGTACTTATGGCTGATTCTTCTTGTTATGCAGCAGAAACCAGCACAACATTGTAAAGTAATTATACTCCAATTAAAAATTTAGAAAAGATCTACTGTCTTAGCAGTTTTCATGCACAGTGTTGTTACATTACAGCCGCAGACTTACTCATCTCATAACCGGAAGTTTGTGCACTTTAAAAAAATTTTTATTTTTAATTTTTTTAATGAAGTATGGTTGATTTACAGTGTTTCAGAACTTTGAACATTTACAGTGTTTAACAGCAAAGTGATTCAGTTATAAAAAGCTATTTTTAAATGTTGGCTGTCTTTACACACACACCAAAAAAAAAAAATCGAGTTAAATAAAGTTTGCAAAGAATGTTAGGTATCTAAGGTTGGATCTGAGTTCTTTAGACAAGACATTAAGAACCAACTAGCCATTCTTTTTCATCCCTCCAAGATCAACATGCTTCTTAACTTTCAATTGGGGGAGAACTGCCCATGCCCAGAAGAGATCCGGGAAGAGCTGTATGACTTCCACGAGGACCTTCTCCTTCACTGCGGTGAGCTTCCAGATAAAAGCTTTATCCAAGACAAGGCCGTTCACGGTTCCTTGGTTAGAAGTTCATGGGGGGTTGTAAAGTTAGTTTCTATTAAAATTATAATGTTAATTGTCCAAGAAATGATTCTTTCCAGACTATTTGGATCAGAAAAGATATAGGACATCATCCTGGAATAATACATGACTGAAACTCCTGTCTACAAGAAATGTTGCTGAGATCTAAGAGAGGGGACTGGGTCTCTGAAGAAAGAAAGAAAAGAACAGATCTTTATATAAACCTCACCCAATTTATCTCAAGTTAGATAGCTGGGACAGTCTTCCCAGTTGAACCAAGATTCTGATCACCTTTGCTTTTTAGCTTCTGCAATGATACGAGTATGACCATGTCTGCCCTTCAGGATTCTAAACCAGCCATTTCTACTTTGATATGTATCTGCTGGTTTTAAGTGGCCATCAGCAATTGTGCTGCTTGGACATGAGTAGATTGAGAGCTATGTGGATAAGAGATGACTTTTTCATTTGAAGTAACAGGTTGTTAACTGTTTCTTTCTAGATACTCTGGAGCCCGTTTGGGGTATGGGTTAGAAAAAATTAAGTCTTGAGACTGAAATTACTTTATGTTTTTGTATACAAGAAATTATCATTTAAAAAGCTTGCCAGAAGACATGATGTAGATAAATATTTATAGGAGGCTGCCAATAGTATATTTAGAAAGTTCCAATGGATGGAAAGCAGTGTTTCTAGTTCTTTCAGTTATCTGGTGGCTTTGTGTACTGTTTGAGGTTGTCCCTCTTTCTGTGGCTTGCTCAGGGGTTCCCCTGGAAGAAGAGGAAGTGGAGGAAGAAGATACCTCTTGGACTGGAAAATTCTGTGCATTGGTGCAGAGAATCAAAGGCCCTCCCAAGCCAGAGAAGGAGCAACCAACGGAGGAAGAGGAGAGGTGCCCTAGTAAGTTCCCATGCCTTTCGATCATGGTGCTCCCAACCCAGAAATCTTCTAAGGTGTAATGAAAGTGAAAGTGTTAGTCACTCAGTCATGTCCACCCTTTTGTGACCCCATGGACTGTAGCCTGCCATGGGATTCTCCAGGCAAGAATACTGGAGTGGCTTGCCATTCCCTTCTTCAGGGGTCTTCCTGACCCAGGGATCAAACTGGGGTCTCCTGAATTGCAGGGAGATTCTTTACTGTCTGAGCCACCAGGGAAGCCCCTAATTAAGGTAATGAACTTCCTAAACATATATTGTGGGGTAGAGAAGGGCTGCTTAGCTTCCAGGAAGCATCTGGGCATTCTGTTATAATTGGTGCTCTTAATGCTCTATATTTGGGGCTCTGCTTTCCTTCTGTCTTAAGGATCTTACTTTCAGAGTCTTCTGAAAGGAATAGATTGCTTGGTGGGTCTGCTTTTGTCTGTCTACTTTTAAATGCCTGATACTTGTACACAGATTTCTGTTTTTCTTTCTTTTATGTTTTCATAGTCTTCCTCTTGTAACCCTCATTGTTCTTGTCACTTTTTTTTTGTGGTTCCTTTGCATTCAAAATCGCCCCATACAGTCTGAGCTACCAGGGAAGCCCCTTAGCAATCAAAGGGAATAGGTTGTGAGGTTTGGAGCAGGGGAGTTTGTATTCATTTGGGGGCTATGATTTTCTTAATACAACACCCTAGAGGACTTGGACCTTCTATCTTTCAACTTTTCTGAACCTTGTTCAAATCATTTCTCTAATTCTTATAGTACAGATAATTCCTATCATTGAAACCATTTCCATGTTGAAACAAGATAATTGTTTGTAGTGCAAGACAGTTTACTATCCATAAACTATTTATACTTCAAGAGGAAGATTGTCTCCATATTATACTCAGTCTGCTCCATACTATGAAATTATGCAAGTATTTCACTTGTCTAAAGAAGAGGGAATTTCCCAGGTTTAATGTAATTGCCTTTTATCTTACTCCCTGTTCCTATCCATCTTAGAACATGCTTTCAAATTATAGACTAGAGCAATAGACTGTCAAGATATGATCAGTTTTTCTGAAAACACTACTTTGGGGTTCACACATCTTATTGCCCTTTCTATTGACCTTCCATCTTTGTCAGACTATCTCTGAAGGGAAAAAATTGTCCCCATTTATCAGCAGAAGTGTTGAAGCCTCAAAAGAGTGTCAGGGGTACTTGGCAGCAGTTGCACTGGCAACCCTTGATCGGTCCTATTTCTCACCATGGAGGAGGGGAGGTCTTTGGTGAGAACATGCCAGCATGATTCAAAGGTTCAGAAAAGTGAGTTTAGAATTCTTTTGTGGTCACTGCCAAAGCAGAACTAAAAATAGACTGAACTGACCCACATTACCTGCAGAGTCTGTTTTTAAAATGGATGCTTCTTTCTAAGACAATATGTCACGACCAGGGGTCCTCCAAGGCAACCACTTCATGTTAGGTAAATAGAGTCAGATTAGCCCACCTGATTCTGAAGTCTCCCTAACTCTAAGAATGGTTTTCAAGCTCTAAGGACTACAGTGTTTAGCATTTGCTACCCCGGGGTTCAAGCAGAAAGATTATGTTTTATCTGTTCTGGCAGGACGTGCAGAACCACCTGAAAGGCCACTCCAGCGTGAGACTCCATTGTTCACCCCACACTTCTTCCCTTCCACAAGCAGAATTATGAGAGGTTCAGACTTTGTGTCATAAGTCTCCTATCCTGCAGTCCCAGAAACAGAATAGAAGGTGGCCAAACACGTCTGGTTGTCAGCATATGGGTTCCCTGCCAGGTGTTCCAGGGACACAAAACTCCTCACTCAGGGCCGACTTTTTAAGAGAAAATCTTGGAGATGGTTTTACTGCCGTACTCCACCCAAGATTGTTTTTCACGTGATTGAGTGGAAATGATGGTTCTGAATACATACCCAGTTGTCATAAAAGATTCCAATCCTTTAAAATACTGGTAATATCACCCATGTTATTGCTTATGATTTCTCTTACCCTTGGAATTGATAAAATATTAAAAGTTTAGATGATGAAAATAGCATACTATGGTGAACTGACAATTTCCAAAATACTTCATATGTGTTAGTTTACTGGTATTAGTTTTTGTCACTCTTCCATTGTGTAGTTGATGAACATAAGACTCAGAAGAGCTAAAGGACACTTATTCTTTCCACCGTTACCTGGTACTAGAAGAATTTCCACTGAGTCATGTGAGTGTATGGCAAAAACCACCAAAATATTGTAAAGTAATTAGCCTCCAATTAAAATTAAAAAAAAAAAAAAAAAAAGAATTTCTGAGTGACTTGATGTCAACAGCCCAAGGTAACCAAGATGAGTAAAGCTATGACTTGATTGAGGTTTTCCACACTTCCAAGGTTTCCACTCTTCCAAACTTGACAAGGTTTTCCACACTCTTTCCATCATCCCATGAAGCTTGCCATAGAATTTATCAGCATATATATTAATATGTTGAGCCCCCAACCTACATATTACATAGAGAATGCCTCTTTAAACCATCATCTTTTTATCTTGCTTATTGTATCTGTGAGGTAACTCATTCCTGTGACTCACTGTTATGTGTAGGAACCTGAACCCCACAGAGGTCAGAATTTTAACATCAAAAAATTGACTTAGCCAAAGATCTGGACTCAGGGTTTTCAGTGTAGGTGGTGTAATTTCTCCTCTATGAGCAGTTGGTGTTGGCCAGATAACCTGCAGGGGAACCTCAACATTTAGGAAAGAGGAAGAACAGTGTCCTGAAACCCATAAGAATCCTGCTAGCTGGTTCAGTGTTAAAGGGATTTGCCCAAAGTAATTCTAACACATATAGAAGTTGCTACAATCCTATCAAAAAATTATATGATAATGAAGAGGTTAAGAAGCATAGTATCAGCCCACCATACAAAGTAACTTTTTTTTTTAAATCCCAATCCACCAAGTTGTCCAGAAAATCTTTTGCCTGTTAGTTGGAGGCCAGTGCTTCTCAGAAACACACTACAATTTAAGTAGAGTTTCCTTGAATTTAAATTTGTAACCACTGAGTTTTTCCTCCAGAAAAGGCCAACCAGCTCTTTCTGCTAACTTCTAAAATTAAAAAAAATAAAAGTCACTTGTCACTTCACAACTCAACGTCGGTGCCTTCCTGACCTCTGTCATTCCCTGAGTGCTTTCCCCATGGCAGGTTTTCACACTATCTTCTCTCTGCAAAGAAAACTGCTGCCTATATCAGATCTCACCCAGTCACTAAATAACCTGAGGCCCAAGCCCCAGATTCTCCCCCGCCTACATGCTGCAGCCTGTTCTCATACTGAGGAGGGAAAACAGTCTACTCTTCACCCCCAAAATAAATCCTGGGCCCCAACACAGATACACACAAAGTAAGATAATTTAGCAGTAGGTGTATCTGTGGTTCAGGCAGTGTTTCTAAGCCCCCTTAGATTCTCTCCTATCAGCTTCTCCCTAATACGTACACACACAGACACATCCTCCAGGAAGTCTTTTTTTCCACCTCATGCTCATCTCCCTGCCCCTGCCACATTGTCACAAAATTTCCAACAGGGCATGTGTCATCCAGGGCATAAGACAAATTTCTAACATTGCCATGTGTCTAACAGGGCAATGTAGGGAAAGTCATGTCACCTTAGGCAAAGTGTTTTTTACTGGGACTTAATACAGAGACCACATCTTACTTGTTTCTACATTCACCTCATCAGCACAAATCTTTTCAACCTCTAATGCGTGTTAATCATTTGAGACTCACAAAGATGAAGAAAATGTGGCCCTTACAGACAAAGGAGGAAATGGGTGTGAACAGCCAAACTCCATATAGCATGCGGTCGGGTGTGCTATAAAAGTACAGATAAGGGACAGCAGGTGGCCAAAGGAGGGGAGTGAAAACTCCATAAAGATTATAAATTGGTAGATGTAAGAGGGAAAAGTATTTTTGATGAAAGGAGCTACTTCAACAAAGCCCAGAGGCTAAAAAACAAAAATCATATTCCAAGAGTGGCAGTGAATTGAGACTGGCTGAATTGTAAAAGGAATAGAATGAGGAAGTGTAGGAAAGGCAGGGTGTGTTAGAGCAGCGTGTCCTGAAAACTCCAGTGGTTCACAGTCTCAGAGTGTGACATATTATTGTTACCATGTATTTTATACTACTTGCCCTTACAGCTGCCAGGAGGGAGGGGCTGACATTTGCATGGTATACACACTGTGTCCTGAGTGTTGTCCTGGCACTTCTTTGAGTATTACCTCATTTAATTCTCACAACAAAAATACGCAGTCAACAATGTTATTCCTATTTTACAATTGAAGAAACTGATGTAAAGACAGGTTAGATAACTTTCCAGAGTCACACAGGGGGTGGCATAAAAATTCAAATCTTTGTTTATCCCACAGCAAACAACCAGATACAGTGGCAGCCAGGTCCCTATTTTGTACGCTAGGCAGCTAAGCCTGAGAGGAGCGAAGTAATGTGGACAAGGTTCTTGCAACAAGTAAAAAATAGGCCAAGATGAGAATCAGGCTCCATACCCAGGGCCCCTGATCTTTGAGAACTGTGCAGGGATATTGTGGGGCTGGGGGGAGAGGGCAGGGGAGGATGGAGAAGCTCAGAGATCAAGGATGCATGGCCAGGAGCTTGCCTCAGCATCAGTTTATTCCCCACACCGAATAGACCTAGACACTAAAATAAAAGCAATTTGATTACCTTCCCAACAGGGTAAAGACAGAGACCTCAGGTCCCTGAGTCTTTTGCTGTCCCATCTGTGTCACATCCAGGATTTTCAGGGGTTTCCCTCCCTAGCACATCAGCAAACATCATCTGTTCTCTCTGTGCTCTCTTCCCCATTGTCATCATCGGTCATTTAATCGCCTGAATGTTTTCGAGAAAGTGATTATGAGGTTAGTTGACTGATTTCAAAAACAAGAGGCTAATTATCTCCATATGATGGATGAGACCCCAGGAGGCTGCAGAGATGGGCTGGCAGAAGTGCAGTCTCATGGATGCTTTGTGAGGCTGCCTCTGATGGGAAGGGGTGTCCGGCCAGCTGGGGAAATGGTCCTGGGGGTGACGCAGTTGTTTCACAAGTGGGGAGGCTCTAGCCAAGGTAGAAAACCACTGAGAGAGGGAAATGGATTTAGCAGAAATAGTCAACCGCCAGGAGACTATCCACGCATGACCAGCCCTGAGAGCCAAAGTCAAGGGTAGCCAGACCAGGGGGACTGGGCGTTTTGTGAAGTCCAATTGTGCAGAGACAGGGGAGGCTCATCTCTTGTACAGCCCTCACTCCCATGCTGCCTCAGTCTATAGACCATCTATAGACAGGAACCTTGATTTGTTTATTAAATTGTAGCGCTTCTTTGCCTAAATAAAAAATAAAGCGAGGATTAGTCGAACAACAGCCATCCGTGTGGGGGAAACTTAGTTCCTACCACATCTGTCTTTTCTGTTCTTACCTGATAATCTGGAGAGTTAAGTGATGATTCAGGTACCACATTTAGCACAGAGTCAGACTCACAAGAAGTTCTTAGCAAATATTGGCTACTACTGTTGTGATGAGAAATAGAGTGTTCTATCTAGCAAGCTGCCTGAATTTTTACCCTTATTTCCCAGACAGGGAAGCCAAAAGAGAAGGAAACAAGTGCGCATGTCTAAAAATTAAGTGCAGAGCTGAGATGAAGGAGAGCTGGGTGCTTTCTTAGATGTTCAGCTGCTTGCCGTGGAGCCCGGGGAAGCAGAGGGTTGCCCATCACATTCCTCTGGGGTCTGACCGCCAGTGCCTGTTCACTGGGCCCTGATGACACAACATGAACAGAGCAGTTCTTTCTTATCAGTGAGGAACAATGTCCAGTTGTCTTTGCAGGCTTTGCCTTTCAGGTTTTCAGAGCCTTGCAGCCTTGCTCTCAGTGATCTCTATAGAATCCTTGTTCTACTGAAATGAGGCAAAAGCAGTAACGAGTGCACAGCCCAAGCCAGAGAGGCACCAGGAAAGCTCAGAGAAACTGTTGTTTAGTTATTAAGTTGCATCTCTTTTGAGATCCCATGGACTGTAGGTTCCACTGTCCATGGGATTTCCCAGGCAGGAATACTGGGGTGGGTTGCCATTTCCTTCTCCAGGGGATCTTCCTGACCCAGGGATCAAACCTGCATCTCCTGCAATGGCAGGCAGATTCTTTACTGATGAGCCGCCTGGGGAGTTCCAGAGATATTAGCATGATGAATTTTCCAGATCTCCTTGGAATGTATGGATTTAGCTTTCTCCCTGACCTTCTCTGCTAAGAAGTCGTAGGTATTTGGCCACTTTATAACACAGACCAGACTTCCAGCCCAGAGGAAGTTCTGGAGCATGGAGCACAGAGGGCATGACACTCTCCCTAGTAAATCTTCCCAACTAAATCTAGTGGGTGTTATTGTGGCATCTGACCCCGACACAGGAAGGGCTCTTTCTCCACCAGCAATCAGGACAAGTCATCAGAAAGGCCATCAAGTTGCCACAGCTCATCTCAATGTCGATGTGCGGTGATGCTTTGATAATGGCCACTTCTTCACCAGGGTCAGTAACCACTGGCGTTTAAAGATTTTTATTTCCTCAGTCTCAGATTTTACTATTAGCAAGTGCAAGCTGGGTAACATCGTGATAAGGCTGGTTGGCATTAAAATTCAGTGGTAAAATTCTCAGTGCTTATCAGTTTAACCCAATGAAGACACAGTTGTTCATTTCACTATTTTAATAAATTAGGACAACCCTTTCAAGAACTCAATGGGTCAGATAGACACAGAATTGTAGAATATTGAGCCACAAGTGACTTGACTTCACACAAGTGAACAGAACCTCAGAGAGATAAAGCATCTTGACCAAGGTCACACAGGCAGAGCAGGAACAAAGTAGCCAGCACTCTTGTCGCTAGACGACACACTCATTCATTTTCTTAAACATGAATTTTATATTGTTCACTTCATTTTATTGGTGAAGAATCTGAGCCTCTGGGAAAGTGACTAATCTGCCCGGCTCAGAGTCAGTTAGAAAAAGAGCTAAAGCTTTATAATTTTCAGGATTTATTTCTGAATCCATTTTGGAGTTTATGAAGAGAGCATCTAAGCAGTATAATATAAATTTAAAGCATTAATAAAGATAACTATTTTTCTGAATTTTATGAAGCTATTGAGAGTAAGCAGCACTAAGACGGTAACATAGATGGGTTTAGATTCCAGCAGGCAAGGTTTGAATCCCAGCTCTGTCATTTACTGCTTATGATATTAAGCAGATTTCTGAAACTTTTCTGTTCTAGTTTTCTTCTCTGTAAAAAGAGAATAATAATAGTTCCTATCTCACGGGGTAGGAGAAGGGAATATGAGAATTCAGTATTCAGTAAATTCAGTAATTCAGTAAATTCAGAATTCAGTACCAGTATGTTCTGGTACTTAGAAGTTGGTATACCTTTCAGCTCCTGAAGTGAATATAAAAGGTATAGTTCATACATAAGAACTTCACTTCCATGTTTATCATTTCAGGTGCTTTCAGTAAAAAAAAAAAAAGAACAGAAAACCCAATTCAGATAGAGTAGCTGATAAAGGAATTTAATGACGGGCGTATCTGGAGGTGATGGCCCCCGTCCCTTTGTTGGATTAATTCCTTGGCTTTGCTCACCTCCACAGCCAACATGGTGACTGCATTTCTGGGCCTCATCCATGAACGACAGTGCTCAAGGGAATGGTGAGAAAGTTTCTTCTACTCTGGTATTCAAGGCAAGAATCCTGAGATCACTTTTGACTGGACAACTTGATCAGGGGTCAGCTGTTGAACCAAGGAACGTGACCTAGAAAATAACATGTGCTAGTGACTTAGTCCACAGAGCCATCTTTGAAGTAGGGTTGGGCCCTTTCACAGAGGAACTTGGCCATGAGGTAGAGAGTCAGATATGTGTACAAAAGCAGGGTTCTGTTAAAAAGGAAGAAGGGTCAAAGAGATGCTGACTCAGTGGTCAGGAATACTCAATATGCCATGGTCATCACCTACAGCATCTTTCATTTACTCAGTGGGTAGTGTTGAGATGTATGCAGTTCTGCCCTTGATGTTCAGAAAGGGAGTAGAGGCCAAAAAGCTGTGTTACAGCAACTAGAGAATGTGCTGTCTGTAATGTGTATACGGTATCTAATGGGCCATAGTGGTTCTGTGGTACTTTCTGCGTTTAATGTCATTCATGCTTGACACAAGCCCTGGGGCCAGATCCAGACAGTCTTCGCTTGTGTCAGCAACGCTGTCATTTATTTACTCCAGTTGCCTCAGCAAAAACTTCGAAAACTAGCTCTCTCTCAGGTCGCATGTCTGTAGTGCTCGCTCACTGAAATGCTCCAGTCTGATTTGGACCTTCAGAAAAGGAGTCAAATATCCTCAACCCAGGACTTTCTATCCATGAGGCTATGTCAGTTTCCTGCACTGCTGTAACAAATTACCACAAATTTGGGGGCTTAAGGGCTTGCCTTGTGGCTCAGCTGGTAAAGAATTCACCTGCAGTGCAGGAGACCTAGGTTCGATCCCTGGGTTGGGAAGATCCCCTGGAGAAGGGAAAGGCTACCCACTCCAGTATTCTGGCCTGGAGAATTCCATGGACTGTATAGTCCATGGGGTTGCAAAGAGTCAGACACATCTGAGTGACTTTCACTTTCACTTTTGGTGGTTTAAAACAGCACAAATTCACCACCACCCAGGTCTAGAGGTCATAAGTTTAAAATGAGTTAGTAGCATTACAGTTCTTCTGGGGAGAATCCATTTCTTGCCTTTCCCAACTTCGAAAGGCTGCCTGTATTTTTGACTAGTGGCCCTCCAGCAGAGGTACCAGTCCATCCTCTTCTTCTGTCATCACAGGTCCTTCTCTGACTCCTAACCCTCCTGCCTCCCTCTTATAAGGACCCTTGTGATTACATTGAGCCCACCCAGATAACCTAGGATAGTCTTCCCATCTCAAGATCCTTAACGTAATGACATCTACAAAGCATCTTTGACATGTCAGGCAACATAGTCACAAGTTGAGAATTCAGAGCTGAACATCTTGGCGATGGGGTGGAGGGGCCTTATTCAGCCTACCACAGGGAGGAAGAAAGCAGAGGTCAAAATAAATACACTTATTCTTTCTACTTGAAATTGATCCTACCACCTGTTATGCCTCCAGAGCATTTACAGCATACCACAAGCTGACTTTTAATCACCTAGAATTTAAAAATAAGTCTACATAACTTAGAGGCGCATAATTATTTTCTTTTCCCATTGTAAGTGTGAGCATTATAAATTGCTTTCTAAGTTTAAACTAAGTACAGTGCAGTTTTGTTGGCGCCCTCTCCACAAAGTAATCAGAATACTTTTTCTTCCAAACTGACCCAGATTTAGGAGCACAGTCAAAGAAATGTCATACCAGCCTAGGCTTGGGAATCTGTAAGATGTTGGGATTTGCTTTGCCAGTGGCCAACATCTGCTCTTTGATATTAAGCATGCACCTCATTGCTTGATGGCCAGTTGGACTGTGGTCTAAATTTAGGGATGAAAAAGTTCTTTCCAGACCTCTGAAGCCTAAAATTTAAACCTGTACCTTGTGAATAAATGACCTTTCTCTTATTATAGTTGGCACTGCAAAGCTGGTAATTTGACCATTTAGAAAAGAGTTATACCAAGGATGATGGGTGATTCCCTAGAGAATTTTCTTGCAAGTTTCGTAGAATAATGGACTTGAGATTCTGAGGTTCAATAGCTAGTTATAAAGTGACAAGTGGAAGGAAATAAGCAACCTACCAATAAATACTGGGCTCCCAAACTAATATATTAAACCTAGGTCTAATTCAAAGACACTCTAATCCTTTTTTCTTATTTGGCATGTCTGACTAGTCGAGAAATCGAGTAGTGAAGTAGCTGTTTTTCTTTTAGACTATCTTTCAGTCACCAAGTCTCCCTAAACAATACAGTGCCTTAGAAATATTTCCACTCTGAGTTAACCTGAGCAATCATTTAAAATGTGGCTTCTAGATCGTATACTTGATATAATTGCCTGAATGTGACTATCCCTAATTACACTAATTACAACAGTGGAGTGTGAGTCAGAAAGTTAATAATTTCATAAACGAAGCCATTTATAATCATCAAGGAAACCACGCGTATACATCTAGCTTCCCAAAGGCATTCTGCTTCATAGGAGCTGATTTTATTTCTCATCAGAAAAACAAGAGCTGGGTTCCATATCTTTCTTTCTTTTTCCTTTTTGAAAAAAAGCACTATAGCTTTTTTAAAATCCCATGAGCTGAACCATCCAGTGCACTTGACAAGGCCTTCTTGGAACAGGTAAATCGGTGGATAAAAATCCTACGACTGCAACCAAGACTGTGGAAGCAATTTCATCACGTGGTGGGGAGGTCCTAAGTGGAGCAGTTGGACGTCTGGGCATATGTGGGAGACAGTAAGAGGGGGCCAAACATGAAGGCAAATGGCAGATTGACCGCTTCACCTCACTTTTATGTTTTGCCTAGAGCCTCACCCCCTTCAGGAGGTGTGTTTCGTTTCTCTCTCTCTCTCTCTTTTTTTTTTTTTTTTGTAGTTTTAACAATTTGATCTTCAATTGATTAACAATGTTATGTTAGTTTCAAGTGTACAGAAAAATAATTCAGTCATACATACACAAGTTTCTATTCTTTTCAGACTCTTATCCCATGTAAGTTTTTACAGAATATTGAGCAGAGTTCCCTGAGCTACACAGTAGGTGTTTGTTTATCTGTTTTAAATATAGCAGTGTATATACTTGTCAATCCAAAACAGGCTATCCCTTCCCTAACCCTTCCCCTCTGGTAACCCTAAGCTTATTCTGTAAGTACAGAAACAGACTCACAGACTTAGAGATGTTTTTCTTATGAACACCAAAGTGTTCTCAGTCATGAAAGGGCAGCATTTCCAAAGATGAACTTAGAAAAACAGCAGAAATGAAATCAGTATTTAGTTGCATCTGTCTCTGCTTAAGAAAGAGATTCAAGTATTCTTGAGAATCTTCTCCATTTGCTTTTTAAAAAACATCTTCCAAAATTGTCAGCACTCTCCCACTGATACCAGAACAACAACAACAAAAATAAGCATTTACTACATGAACTACTTGTATAAATTATCTTTTGAAAGGAAATGGTGTTGCAAACCATAGGAATGTGTTTCCTCTCAGATCATTTCGTATCTTCTGTGGAAGATATATTCATGATAGAATTTTTTCTCCTTGCTTCTTTAATCTCCATGCAATATGGACCTACACCTTCCCCTGTGGCTCAATGGCAAAGAATCCACCTGCCAAGCAGGAAAGACAGGTTCAATCCCTGGGTCAGGAAGATCCCCTGGAGAAAGGAATGGCTCCCCATTCCAGTATTCTTGCCTGGGAAATCCCATGGATAGAAGAGCCTGTCGGGCTACAGACCCTGGGGTCACAAGAGTCAGGCAGGACTTAGTGACTAAACAGCAGCAGCAATATGGACTTATTCTAGAAATATAAAGAACTTCAGATAAAGGACTCATCATTAAGGGGAAAAGTAAGAGAGGAAGATCTGATCATTTCTCTTTTCTGATTTCTTTTGGGCATGTGTATTATAACAGAAGTTGTACCTTCTTATAAATGGTTTCGTTTCTAAATGTCCTGGGCAAATACAGTTTTACCCATTATTTTACACTTTATTTACATATTTAGTTTTCCTGGCTAGGCTGCTGTGGGTAGTAACTGCGTCTTGACATAGTTTCGTATAGAGTACTTTATTCAGTATTGGGCATGTAATAGAAAATGTCATTCAATTGATAAGCTAACTTAGGGGGGCTATAACTGGAGGTAATTCACCTACTAAGATGAGGACAGGCAGAAATGGATGAGTGAGGTGTGTGCTGAGGCCTGGATACACATGGCCTCCAGAGCAAACCCTTCTAGAGCAGACCACCCTGGTTTCAGGTATTACTGAGAATAAAGTCTTTGCAGAAGGATCAGCAAATGTCAGGGGCAGAAAATCAGTGCTTCCCCTACAGCCTGCCATCCTCCTTTTCTCTGTGCCTCACTGTACTGGCTACAGAGCAGCTGCAGAGCAGGCTGCAGAAGGCCTGGCTGCCGTGGTGTCAGAGATACCTGGCTCCATCCTTGCTCCCAGGGTGACTCATCTTCACCCCAAATGAAGGAGGGAAGCGTAGGGCCCTTCAGGCTGGTGGGGAGCCCTTTGGTAATGAATGAATAATGGCCGGACCCCTTGCTGACTGCCAGGATTCAATTTTCAAAATAATGATTCTTTAATCTTCGCTTTATTTCTCCATGTGAGCTGTCTTACTCTCTTTATGCTCATTTAATTTACCTCTCATCCAGAAACAGAGAAAGCTTGCTAAGACACAGTTTTCAAGATTCTGGTCTCAACCACTTGATTAGAATCACAATCTAATGGAACAGGGTTTATCTTAGCCAAAGGGAATGCTGTGCCTTCCAGTAACAGCCATCCCCTAAGGTAGACCCTTTTATAGAGACAGTGATCCTCTAAATTTCAGCCTTGAGGCCCCTTTATGCTCTTAAAACTTACCAAGGATCCCAATATGCCTTAGTTTATGAAGATTGTATCTATCATATTATACAAGTAAAACTAAAATAGAATTTAAAACTGAGATTTTTAAAATATTTGTTAATTCATTGAAAAATAAGAAACCCACTTATGCTTAATGAAATAAGTCAGAGAAAGACAAGGACAGTGTATTATCACTTATATGTGGAATCTAAAAAGTAAACAAATGAATGTAGCAAAACAGAAACAAACTCACAGATTTAGAGAACAAAGTAGTGATTAGCATTGGGCACAGTGAGGAGAGAAAAGAGGGGAGGGGCAAGATTGGCTAGGGGAGAAAGAGATACAAACTATTATGAATGAAATAAATTGTGGTGATATAGTGTACAACACAGAGAATGTAGCCATTATCTTATAACTTTAAATCAAGTATAATCTATAAAAATATCAAGTCTATTGGACACCTGAAACTACTATAATATTATAAATTAACTGTGCTTAAATAAATAAATAATAATAGAGTAAACCCATTACATGTTACATGAATAACTTCTATGAATAACAACTAAATGTTTAATAATTCAAAAAAATATTTAGTGATTTTTGCACTTTTATAAATCTCTTATGTCTGACTTAGAAGATAGCTTGATTTTTTTTTATTCTTATATCTGGTTAAAGAATTGGCCTCAAACAGATATATAGTTGGAAAGAAAAGGAGTACTATTAGTAGCCTTTTCAGATAATTATGGATATTCTTATGATACTATGTTAAGACTCAGCAAGTAATAGTTCCTCAAAAGTTATTTGCTATGTGGAATTTGAAATAATAGTAAAGACTTTTTTTTTATTTGGTTATATAACAATCCATTAGTCTATCTTACTTGTAAAATGGATTCTTTTATCCATGATGTTTTTGTAACATCACACATTAATCATTGGGAAATAACTGGTTCATTGAGTTATACAGAGCTTTCAAATGTTGACACAGTTTATCATAAACTATTTCTTAAATTACATTCATTAATATCAACAACTTAATCAAAAAAGTCTTTAAATGTTGGGAAGCTGTCAAATTCACAGTGGCAGATAAACATTTTCCAAAATTCTAGTTTTCTCTTGAAAGCTTGAATTTTAAACTTGGCAACAAGTCCTAAGAGTTGTTTTCCTTGAAGTGACAGGCTTGTTTCATTTTTTAAAAAGTATCTATCAGTTACTCAAGTGTGATTGACCAGTTTGTCTGTTGTTCTCTTAATTAAGATGGCATTCCAAGAAAGAAGCAGCTAGTTTAGCCAGCAACAATCATGATAATCACACAGGTGTTTTTCCTCAGGAAAACCACTGGCCTTTGTACAACAGAAGTGCTTTAGAAATATGTATACTCAGGAATTTGTGTTCAGTTCAGTCACTCAGTCATGTCCAACTATTTGCCACCCTATGGACTGCAGCACACCAGGCCTCCCTGTCCGTCACCAACTCCCGGAGTTTACTCAAACTCATGTCCATTGAGTCGGTGATGCCATCCAACCATCTCATCCACTGTCGTCCCCTTCTTCTCCTGCCTTCAGTCTTTCCCAGCATCAGGGTCTTTTCAAATGAGTCAGTTTTTCACATCAGGTGGCCAGAGTATTGGAGTTTCAGCTTCAGCATCAGTCCTTTGTTGTTAATAAAATTAATAACCTTTCTATGCCACTCAGAGCGTTCTTATGCAAGCAGTACTGGTTGTTGTTCTGGTAATGCAGCAGGAAACCATAGAGTTTGGTGTTGCTGTCTTGATTTGTGCTAAGGACCCAGCTGTTGTTTTTGTTTGTTTGTTTTTGCCCCAGTAGTTTCACCCACTGTTGCTTTTGCACCATTAGTACAGCTAATCACACTATGAAAAAGGCAAATGGCATCTTAGAATTATTATGAAAGTACAGCAGGCCTTGAAAACTGCCTGAAGGGTCTTAGAGACCCCAGGGGTCTGTGAACCAAACTTTTATAGTTACTGGCACAGATAGCATAAGAGTTACCTTTTATTAAGCCCACGGTTTGTGCCAGAGATGGTTATGTGCATTAATTATTTTAATCCCCAGATATGCAGTTACATGAAGAACCTTTCACATTCTAGAAAATGTATTCTTTTTAACCTCTCTACCCTGGTTCATTTATGCTGCTCTGTTGCTGGTTCTTGGGAGCTAATTAAAGTCTGAGCAGTTTTCAACAGCATTGCTGCCAGGAGTATAAAGCTCCATTTTCTCAGTCCCAGAGGTGTTTAGACCTTTAAAAATTCATGATTCAGCCTAGGTTTGTTTGGTGGGTGCTAGGGCTCCAGCATATGTCAGGCCACAAAGTACGCCGTGCTTCTCAGGGCTCTTAAGGATGTTTCTCCCCCATCCCCAGTTGTTTTTCTTCTCATCGTTATACTTTCTCTCACTTTCCAAACCTTGGTCTCACAATCTGAAACCTTGTCCAACAAGAATGGTCTTAACCTATCAATACACAATGATGAGGTGCTTTTTCTGTCAGGAGCTTGGCGGGGAGGGGGGGGGGTCACAATTTTTTAACTGAGCATTAGCTTGGTCACACATAGATAATTGTTTATCCCGTTGCCTCATGTATACCTTAAAGGCTGACCTGGGCAAAGAACCCGTGGGGCATTTCCTGTTCTGCCCTTTCAGGCTAAAGAGCTGTTTCCCAGAAATGGACTCACAGACATAGGGAACAGACTTGTGGTTGTCAAGGGGGAGGTTGTGGGAGAAGGACTGGGAGTTTGGGATTAGCAGATCCAAACCTATTACATACACATTGGTTAACAAGGTCCCCTGTATAGCACAGGAAGCTGTATTCAATATTCTGTGATAAACCACAATGGAAATGAAATTTTTTTAAAACACTGTGCATATATAATATATATATCAAGTATTCAAAAATAAAATCTTGCCCTTTCCAAAAAAAAAAAAAGCTATTTCCTTTCCCATTTGCCTTCTCATGAGGTGTTGTGCTGAAATGAACCCTTCTCTAGGTATAAATGTTGATTTGGATTGATAAGTCAGTGTGTGGCTAAGAGCTCACCCAAATCTTGAATTAATCTGAAAGACAAGTTAAGGGAATATTTACATGGTTTCATTGTGACTCTGTAGAATTCCCTGTTGAAAAGAGGACGGTCTTTGAGCTGATTAATACTTCTGGTTGCTTTTCGTGTGTGGCAGGGACTGTGGTCATGTGTATTATCTCTGCAAAGAATTTGGTTGTAAGTATCGAGAACTGTAATTCTTTCAGTCCAGGGTCAGGCTGAAGAGGAAACTGTACATGCAGGACCAGGTAAGCTTATGTTGCATCCAAGAACATCTATGGTTTTGTCCTGCTTTTATTCATTAGTCTGACTATTAAGTAGGAGAAACAGAAACTTTTACATGTGACTGCTGAGGAAACAAGTTCCTGAGAGGAGACCAGGCTTAGACGGTAAATAACTTTTCTCCCCCAGAGAGTTCAGATATTATCTAACCTAACAGGTGTTAGTCAGCAATCCCTGCTGAGTGAGATCTCTTAGGAACATCTTTTAACTGTGCTTCTCTCTGCCTTGGGTATCCTTTTTTTGTTGTTTTTTAAGTTTTTAGCTTATGTCTCCCGTCTAAACCTAAAACACCCCCAGGGTTGATAGACACAGAAGTTAAGTTGAATTAATCCTTTACATCTAGATCTCTTCTGGAGCTTTGGTAACAAAGGTCAATTTTCATATCCTTATGATGAGCCCGTATGTAGAGAAGACACCTGCCATATTTAATGTCACAGAGGTAGAAAACAATTTAAGACAGGGCACAGGCTACTGAAAGCACTTATCCAAGTTTATTCCCAGTCCTTTCACTGAAGGACTGCGTAACCCTCATCATCCCCGGAGCTCTGCCTTTATCACCGGTCTGAATTAAGGCTCTTGGTGCCATCCATACTTTGCAGAAATGTGACAGGCAGAGCTGGACTTGGATGCAGTTATAAGAACAGCATTTCTCACCTGTGTTATAGCATCTTCTGGAAATATGTATGACATGGAGGGGGGTGAGCAGTGCCTCCCAGACATTCTGGCAGGATCCCCTATCACACTGTCCTCCTGCTCAGATCTGCATCTCCCTTTTGGTCATCTTCCCACACCAATGCCCATCAGCGCTTCTCAGGGGCCATTCAGTTCACCCTGTGAAGGTCCCAGGGCTGGTTTGGTTCCCACTTGAGCCATCTTTCCTTGACTTGTGCAGTCAGTGGTGTTTCTGTGCAACCAGCGTGAGCCCTGATACGTTCTGAATTCAGAGTCATACTGTTTTCTCCCCTGATGCTTATAAAGCATCTGACACAGTGTCAGCTGACTCCTGCCAAAGACCCAGGACAACACAATCAGTTCAGCGGATGATGGTCAGGTGTCCAGTTGCAAAGTCTTTGGACCTAATATGTTCTCAGTCTGCCTCTCTCTATCCCCTAATGTATTTTTATGTTTGTGTCATCTCAAATACATTTTAGAGTTCTTGAATCACTTACTCAGTTCATGGTAGATAATATCTTTAGAATACTTGGAGGATAGCATTTATGGTGGAGAAATCCTAGCACTTAATAGTGCTTTACTCCTAAGAGGCAGTGACCAATGTCTTCTTATGTTTTCATCTAGCCAGAATCACTCCCCACTCTATCCTGTGGCACTTAAACACAGCCCCATCTTAGTGTGTATTGCATTGTATTATAAAATAAGGATAAAATGTAGCTTTTAAGTCAAAATGAAAATGTGAAGAGCCAAGTTGTGAGCACCCTGATGGCAAGAAGGCATCTTATTTTGTCCCCTACATCCAGCATCATTCAAGCATCACTGAATGCCATTTAATCCAGATAGAATATTTAGCCTTCTCAATTCAAATTGAAGATATTCTTTTATTATAATATGGCTCATGCACCTGCCTCTTGGTATGTGTTCTACTTCTCTGGGTGCCATAATCCACCTTTAAGAATTTTTTTTAACCCTACCCAGCTGATGTTGTACGTTATCACTGAGCGAAGTGACAGAGGCGTGCAGCGCTCCTGAGCCTCGACAGCCACAGTACTGGTGCTTCCCCTTGTCCTTGCAGCAACCCTGAAGGAGCTCATCTCACAGACCATGATCCGCTGGGCCCAGGAGGACCAGATCCAGGATGCAGAGCTGGTCCGGATGATGTTCAACCTCCTGCGGCGGCAGTACGACAGCATCGGGGAGCTGCTGCAGGCGCTGCGCAAGACCTACACCATCAGCCAGGCCTCCGTGAGCGACACCATCAGCCTGCTGGCCGCCCTGGGCCAAATTCGCTGCCTGCTCAGCGTCCGGATGGGCAAGGAGGAGGAGCTACTCATGATCAACGGGCTGGGGTGGGTCATTCCCATCAGGGGCAAGCTTGCAGAGGAGGCAGTTCTGAAATCAAGTCACATAAAAACCTCTGGGTTCCCCTGATTTCACTCCTTTTGGGGTTATATGCTCATTAAATCAGTCCCCTTCAATAACCTCAGAGAGCAGACAGTGGGCGACTTGGGGTGAAGGGCTGTGGCTAGAAGTAGGAAGGATTCTTGGAAAAAAGCAGATATTTAGTTTGAATCTGATAAAAATAGTCCCAGGAAAGCAAGGAAAAAATTCAAAGGAAGGGACAGTGTGTTCAACCCAACAAGAGAGAAACTTTTTGAGCACCTAAGGTTTTGACTGGAAATCTTCTGAGACTTCCCTTTGAATAATTAGAGCCCTTTTCCTCCCTTTTCTTGGGAATAGAGTCAGGGTCTTCAATCCTTCAAAATGTATTTCCTCATGACAATAGCTTGTGGATCTTCCTTAGAAGCCACGACACTAGAAAGATTGAATTTTATTTATTTTCTTGTTTTTGTTTTCATAATTTAAATTTTTTTTATTTTTAAACAATTTTAAAGGTTACTTTCCTTTTACAGTTATTACAGAATATTGGTTATATTCCTTGTGTTGTACAATATATGCTTGAGCCTATCTTACACCTAACAGTCTGTACCTCCCATTCCCCTACCCCTATATTGCCCCATCCTCTCCTCCCCACTGATAACCACTAGTTTGCTGCCTATATCTGTGAGTCTGCTTCTGTTTTGTTGTATTCACTAGTTTCTTGTATTTTTTAGATTTCACTTATAAGTGATATCATACAGTATTTGTCTTTATCTGTCTTATTTCACTTAGCAAAATGCCCTCCAAGTCCATTCATGTTGCTACAAATGGCAAAATTTCATTCTTTTTTATGGCTGAGTAGGATTCCATTGTATATGTATACCATAAGAAAGATCGTGTTTTAGATATCAAAAAGATTTCCTTTAATTAGGTAGCATAGTTCTGTATTGCAGATGAGAAACCTAAAGCCCCCCAAAATTCACTAACCCACAGCTTTACCTAAGTAAAATCAAGCACTAGAATCAGTCTTCCTGCTGCTGGAATTGTCATCCTACCACCCTCAAACCCACAAAGTAAAGGAGCATCACTGAGGCCCAGAACAGAGATGCTGGCAGTTGAGGCAGGATGAGGGGATACATGCATTCCTTAAATTCATTTCCAAACAGGAACCTTACAGTAGAGGTGAAGAAACTTTTATGGAAAGAGGAAACAGCTGCAGAATTAGCCTTTCTCCCAGCCCTTGTAGTAGACATAGCTCCACTGAAACTTAGTGGTGTCTCCTTTTAACAGCTGCAACCCTCTGGAGAAAGAGATATGGGCTGAGAGTAACCACTTGCAAGGAATTACACAGCCAGGTCACAGGCTGCCTCTGTATTTTGATTTGCCTGCAGCTTTATTATGTGAATTTATGCTGAATGACTTAAAAACATAATTCTTTTTATGTTTCATTTTGATCATTTTATTGGGTGCTTACTGTCCAAAAATATTGTTGGTACCTAATACACAATTGCCTTAAGAAAAGGGTGCCCTACCATTTGGATAACTAAAGTACATAGAGACATAAATATAAGGACAAGAGAACAAAAAATAGAAGACCCTTAATACACAGAGGAAGAGAAATTCAGTGGTTTGGGCTGTCTCAAAACTATCACAAGCAAAAAAAAAAAACCAAGGGGCAGCTACTTAATGTCATCAGAAGGAAATATTTAAAAGAAAAAAAGTAGAAATGAATGAACATAAGATATTCCTATCAGCTAAAAAAGGCCCTCCACATATATTCCACCAACCTAGTACCTTCTGACCATCTTTCCAGCAGATGGCATGTACCTTAGAAGTGAACATTTTAGTCCCTCAATCATGTCCAACTCTTTGTGACCCTATGGACTGTAGCCTGCCAGACTTCTCGGCTCCTCTGTCCATGGAATTTTCCAGCCAAAAATACTGGAGTGGGTAGTCATTCCCTTCTCTAGAGGATCTTCCCAACTCAAGGATCAAACTCATACATTAGTTCACCCTGAATGTGTGTGCATGTGCATTTGTGTATTCTCAGCCCTGAATTGTCATAGCATTGAAATAAGCAAGTGCTGACTTCTCTCTCCGATTACCCTAGAGACATAATGAACAACAAGGTGTTTTACCAGCACCCCAACCTCATGAGAGTCCTCGGCATGCACGAGACAGTCATGGAGGTGATGGTGAACGTGCTGGGTACAGAAAAGTCTCAGGTAATGCTCCAAGGAGAATTTAACTTGAACTTGACCCCTGGGCCGGGTCATGTGAAGTGGCCTCTTCCCAGGCACGTGGTTGGTGCCCACTGCCTAGTGATTCTTCCCAGGGAGGGCACGGGGGTAAGCACAAGGCCAAGAAGGAGCATGGAGATGGGACCCAGCCAGTGTGAGAGTTCTCACTCATCCACTGGGCTGCTCAGTCTCCTTCCCAGCCTCTTCTGCAGTCCTGCTCCTTCCAAGATGGAATTCCTCCAGGTTCCACTTAGGAGCCTGATATGTCTGGTGCTGTGTCAGAAGGCAGTTCTGAAGGAGAACAGGGTCTTAATAATGATCCTGGCACTGTTCCCACCGGAGTGTACATGTTTCCTGTCTGAGCCAAGCTCCTGACTTATGTTGATTTCCTAGCCAGCCCTGCCATAAGGGGCCAGGGAGCTCCTGCTGCCAAGGGGCAGGGAGTGCCAACAGGGCCCACCTGGGCAGGTGCTGCAGCTTGTCCAGGTCCTCCTCAGAGTCAGAGAGCTTAAGGCAACAGATAGGGGATGTTTTTAAATATTGGAAATTCTAGAGTACCTGGTCCTAGGAAAGCAGCACCAATATTGACAGGTGAGCATTGTGAAGGAAGAACATAGGAGCCCCATTCACCTTGCTCCTCATTTGCTTCCTTCTGATGTCTCAGGAAAGTGGACTCTCCCCAGAAGGCCTCTGAACAAATGTCTGTGTGCCTCAGCAAACAGACAGACTAACTTTTAGAATCTTGCTTCCTAGAGCACGTTCCATGATTCTAAAAGCGGAAATCAAGGGCTTTCTTGGATCCTGAGCCAAGGTTAACACTGACACCATTTATTGAGCATGAATGATCAAACAGAGGATCCAGCCAGACCCTGGAGATGCTAATTACTTTGTTAAGCAGAGAAGCCAACCACTTTTGATGGTAATAGAAGTTGGCACTTTGGTGCTAAATTGTGAGAATCATGTTATGAATGCTCTAGGAGAGTGGTGATCAAGGACAGAGTAATCGGGGAAGGCTCACAGTCTGAGAGGGTGATGCTGTTGAGGGTTCTACAGCAGTAGAGGCCGATCTTTATGCAGAAGACTCAGGTTTGATACAGTGCTAGGTCTTATTTTCTGTGATCACCCATCTCCATTTCTGTTCCCTCCCTTCCTACTCAGAAACAGTGGTCTGATGTAGGGTTGAACAATTTCACAAGATATCTGAGGGTGACTAGAATTCTGGCTTGACATCTATTTTTTTTTTTTAAAGAAAGATACTTCAGGAGCTATAATTAGCTCTCGATATTTTTAGAAGCCTCTTCTTAGATGTGTATTCTCTGTCGCTCCTATGAAAAAGTCTTGGAAACAACCGGAAGCAAGGAGAAAATTATTTTTCCCAACTGTTCACAGTTTGCAAGGCTCCAACCTAAGACTCTTTGAAGTCAGCCTTTTCAGAAAGGCTTCTTGATAGATTCTTCCCCGTGACACTCTCTACTTCTCCCTACAGATTGCCTTTCCAAAGATGGTTGCTAGCTGTTGCCGCTTCCTGTGCTATTTCTGTCGAATCAGCCGACAAAATCAGAAGGCCATGTTTGAGCATCTAAGTTACCTGTTGGAGAACAGCAGTGTTGGCCTAGGTAGGTCTTGTTATAATTTCTGCATTTGGCTCAGGGGTTACCCTTCCCCTGCTGCCACTTAGGCAGTAAAAGGAAAGAAGTCACATGTGTGCTATGGTATTTTTAAATCCTGGAGGAATTTTTAAATCCTGGAAGAAGGAATCCTGCCTGATCTCAAAACATGTGAGATAATAATAATACCATGTCTCTGCTCTCCAAACTAAGGAGAGAAGTCGCGGCCAACCAGCCGTGGTGACAGTAATGATGACAGATTTGTTTTGGCTTAGGCACACAGTTTATAGTCACACAGTTTTGCCTCCTCTCTCTGGGGACCCGGGGTTCATGAAATGCTACCTGAGATTATGGATGTAGTCTGGAGATCCAGTGCCTCCCAGCCCATTCAGCTGACCAGGGAGCAGTGCTAATAAGACCAAGGTCATAGATCCAATCTCTTCTTGGCAGGCTGGCTGCAGGCGACATGCCTGTCCCATCAGCTAACCAGCCAGTGCTTTCATAGCTGCAAGGCAGACAGGCCAGGAGCGACTATGGACAAACAGTGTAAATCCAACACCACCGCTAGAAAACCAATGCATGCACTTGCCTTGCTCACTCTTCTGTATGTAAACTAAATGAATTTGTGGAAGACACAAATACATTGTGTGCACGTGAAATCTGAAATCTCAGGTTTCCTGTTTATCAAATGCAACCTCATGGGATTGCAAAAAGAGTCGTACTCGACTTAGGGACTAAGCAACAACAAGCTTAGACTAACCAACCTTTTTATAAAATGCCACCTTAAGTTTTTTCTCAATTTTAGCCCAAGAACCAAACAAAAGGAAATGAAAGACAACGGTGGTGACCTGATAGAATTCTAAGAGCTAATCTGTTTGAGGTTATTTTTAAACTCTAGGCGGTGACCCCAGAAATGACCAAGTTATGTGAGCTTGGTTATCAAGTGACATCTGAGACTTTTGAATGGTCACCAAACGAGGGCCCAAGAACTTCCATGTTAGAAAAGCACTTGAAAATACGTGGTCCCAGTTGCTCCTATGAACTGATTTTCTAACTTCAGCTATGTTCACGGTCAGTAATGAGTGTTGGGGGGAAGGATAGAAAACAGCTGCTCTTGAATGGGGCGGGCAGCCCCGCTTTGAGGACAGCGATGTGTCCAGGTTTTGTGTTTGCTGACCTCTCCTGGCCATGACTGCACACTGCAACCTCAGCTCAGCGCCGGGTGGCCTTTCTCCCTTTCTCTCCCCTTCTCTCCTTCTTCCTCAGCTTCCCCCTCGATGAGAGGATCCACCCCGCTGGATGTGGCCGCTTCCTCCGTGATGGACAACAATGAGTTAGCGCTGGGCTTAGAGGAGCCAGACCTCGAGAAGGTAACTGGCCTTGGGGGGGCACTGTGCTTGCTCTCCCCTGCTTATAGCACGGCCAAGCCAAGGAAAAGCAGACCAGAGGCTGAGCCTGCGTCGGAACCTCCTCAGCATGTGAGGAAAGTGGGGCGGGATGTGAGTCCTGGCAGCCGTGTGATAATTAGGACCAGAGCTTCTCCTGTGGGCAGGACTTGCCAGCTCCACAGACACCTTCACCTTCTTCCTATCCTGTCTTCACACTGTTTCCTTGACTGGACAGCTGACGCGACTGACAACGCACTTTCTCAGTTTGGAGAGGAGCCGTCTAGTCAGGAGGAGGGGGACGAGGAAAAGGCTGTCCACTGCGTGGTGGGTTTGGGAGCAGCTAGGAGCGGGCATCTGACCCCAACAAGGGGATCAGGAGGGGCCCTCAGCAAAGAGGTGACCCCGAGGCTGGGCAGAAGCTACTCGGTCACATTGAAGACAAGCCTGTGCCAGGAATGTTTGAATTTCAGAGATGAGAGCATGGTGTGCTTGAATTTCAGAAAGCTGGCTGTGACCAGAGCTCTGAAGCTTGCGGGGAGTGCTGAGAAGGGAGGAGAAACAGAAATGAATGGGCCCCAGGCTGCCATTACTGCTAATAGCAGAGGTCCATACACCTGCGGAATCACTGTGTGCCAGGCCCCACTCAGAATTAAGTCACGTGATCCTCAGGACAAGCCTTTTTATCATTGCCCCAGTTACAGGAGAGGAAACTGAGGCATAGAGAGATTAGGTAATATCCTCAAAGTCATCAGGTTTGTGAGTGTCAGAGCCAGGGTCAAAGCCCTGGGCTTTAGAGGCCGTGCTGTTACCTGCAATGTTTTGGGACCTCACTATAGAGCCTCGAGCCCAAGAAACCACTGGAGGGCTTCAAGCAGAGGAGAAACACGACAGTTTTCTATGTTCTGGAACACGTCCTGGTTTTAGTGAGAAGTGGTGATTGGACTAGAAACAAGACAAACCCCACCCCACCCCATACACACACGAACTCAGGAGCTGTGCGCCCAGCAGCGAGTTACGTGGTTGCTGTTCTGTGAATGCCCTGGGCATTCCTGGCCTCTGCCTCTGAGGGGACAGAGTTTAGTCAGACTTGGCTATTCATCCATTTAAATGGCCATAAATATCTCAGTTTTCATTTAGGTGATCTGATGATAACTGACACCTGTGTTTAAAATTAGGTAATGATTCTCTCATGATAAGACGGTGCCCCAGGGGGCCGTGGTCAGCACCCACCCTCAGCCACATTCACCTGTTCCCATGGTAACTGCTCATCAGGGACCCTGAGCCTCCCTGGGAAGGGAGACCAGGAGGCAGGGAGAGTGAAGAGAGGGTACCCAGGGAAGTCTGCAGAGGAGGAGGAGGGCCCACCAGTCACCCAGTGACTGAACATTTTGGTTTTGAAATCCCATGGTCAAACGAACAGGGCCAGCCTGCATCCACCATTGTCTCCCCCGTGGGACCTTAATTAGGCCTACTTTTAAATGCCATGTCCCTCTTGCCAGAACTTTTAAATGGCATGTCCCTCTTGCCAGAACCGGGAAATCATAGCATATGGCTTATATCTACATAGTGGTGATCATCAGCCTTGTCAATTGCTTGGAAACAAAAATGAGTAAAAGGTTCCAATTTCAAATCTGCTAAATTATTTACTTGGAAAGTAGTGGGCTGTCTCCAGCTTCTAGAGAAATGAAAGCCCTTCAGTTCCCAGAATTGTGCATGCCTTACCAGCTATATAAAAAAACTTACATAAAAAAAAAAAACAAAAAAAAAACCTGGGCACTTAACTTTGTTTTGTTCTTGGCAGGTGGTGACCTACTTGGCAGGCTGTGGCCTGCAGAGCTGCCCCATGCTTCTAGCCAAAGGATACCCTGATGTCGGCTGGAACCCCATTGAAGGGGAGCGCTACTTGTCCTTCCTGAGGTTTGCCGTCTTCGTGAACAGTGAGTCTCAGTTTTCCATGCCTTTCAGACCTAGGATGGCACAATCGCAGTGCGTACTAGGGAAAGGAAATTCTTTGCACTGCTTCCTATCCATAAACATGATAGATTGTATAGGTAGGTGGCAACTGAGAGAAAAACCTCTGGGAC
The DNA here is from genome assembly GCF_910594005.1 of Cervus elaphus. Lineage (NCBI taxonomy): Eukaryota > Metazoa > Chordata > Mammalia > Artiodactyla > Cervidae > Cervus > Cervus elaphus. The sequence goes on from NC_057826.1 coordinate 71,600,802, forward strand.
AATCAGGCTAGACAAGGATCAAGAGTGGAATCCAGTGGAGAGAGTCCTGAATGCTAGGACCAGAGCCTACAAGGAGCTCACTACATCAGCCTGGGCTTGTCACCTCTTCATACCTCTTCTTCTAAAAGAGGGCGCTTGTTAATATCTTGATCTCACTTGTTTCCCAGAATTAAATGCAAGTGTGTCTCTAGATTCTTAGAGTTTTGGGTGAATGGTTGGATGGATGGGTGGATGATTGGATGGATGGATGAATGAATAAAAACATGGAAGAGCTGATAGCTGTTAAAGGTAACTAAACTCCCAGTAGGGGAAAAAAAAAAAGAATTGCTATAGAAGCACTAAATATTCTTCTTCTTAATGCAAATCACCTCTCACTTATAGGGAATTCCAAGTTGACACAAATTCTGCATTTCCACTAGCTTAATATACTGAATATTGCATAAAATGAGTAGTTTCTTAAAATTGCACCTTGTCTCCAAAATTTTGTCATGATATTAATACTGGCTTACTTGCATTTACATTATAGTTACAATCTTTCTCCCTTTTCCCATTTTGGAGTTTCTGGCTAACAAACCTAGCTGGGCTAGTTAAGTGACTGCAGAGAGGGATTTCAGTTAATAAGCAGTCATGCTGATTGTTCTATGAGAATTCACCTAAAAATGTATTGGTATTACGTGATCATTATCTTGCCATGTGCTCTTCTTGTCTCCTCCTCCCCAACCCCCTGCTTATTTTCCTACATCATAATGTACGCTGTTCTTAATATTTGAATGGTTTCCGGTGTCCCGGTTTTTTCCCTTTCTTGACTTGGTCACAGACCTTGAGATGTTTGTCTTTTGTTCTCCTAGGACTCGTCCAGCCAAGTTTTCAGGGATTTGGGTTTTCTGCTTCTCTCTGCGTCTTCCATACCTACTATCTGTTCACCATCAGCATTGCTAAATTCCCATTTTCTTCCTCTGCAGCCAGTTTCAGAGTATCCTCTGATAGCCTATTTTATTTCTAGTACAGATGATTGCATATCCTGAATTAATGCAGAGTTATTGACTGATGGGACTTAGCAGCAGCAGCAGCCTTGTGGTAATAATGAAGCTTCCCTTGTAGCTCAGATGGTAAAGCGTCTGCCTACAATGCAGGAGACCTGGGTTTAATCCCTGGGTCGGGAAAAACAACTGGAGAAGGAAATGGCAACCCACTCCAGTACTCTTACCTGGAAAATCCCATGGACAGAGGGGCCCGGTAGGCTACAGTTCGTGGGGTCGCAAAGAGTCGGACACGACTGAGGGACTTCGCTTCACTTCACTTCATTTTGGTAATAAAGGGAATTTTGTGTAGATTTTAAAGATTCAGATAGTCCATCAAATTCTATAAATAGACTGTATGACACATACCAGATCCAGGAAAAACCCATTTATTCATCTTAGCCAACTTCACTGGAAGATCAAGGGTTTTATGAGTCAGTTAGTGGGACTGTCTACTTGGGTTATGAAGGTTGAGGAATCCACTGGCTGTTTTCTTACCCAGATGGCCGAATTCCAACACTTGCTTTTGCTTATGTGGTACAACCATATTCAACTAAACTCTGAATCAATGCTCGGTCCACCCTCTTTGTTTTCAGATTGTTTTATGCCTTTTTAATACACTCTACAGTACAATTTCATAATGCAATAAACTGCAAATCTATTAGACCATCAGTAGAACGATATGTGCACTTTAACGTGAAGGTCACACTTGGTTTTGGCAAAGGTTATTGGCTTCTACTTTGAAGGAACTGACAGTCTAGTCAGGGGAACAGACATGGACAGAGGTCACTATAATAAGGAGTGGAGTAAGGTAGGGACAGAGTGTTAGCGGGTTTTATGAGGGCATACCCACATCCTGTTGAGATCAGAAAAGGCCTCTTGGGGAGGTAATGTTAGAGATGAGCTTTGAAGGGTCGGATTTCCAGGTGCTGAGGTGCAGGAGAGGAGCCAGTTGAACAGTGGCCTGAGGGCTAAAGCACATGTGCTCAGAAAACACAGTGATCAGCTGGTCTGCAGGGTGGATGCGTGGATGACAGTGCTAAGAGACAGGTGTAAAAGGTAGGCAGGCAGCTCTGATGGGGAGAATTTAAATGCCATACTGAAGAGTTTAGTCTTGATTCAGTGTGCAGAGAACTGGGGAACCTTTTCACCAGAAGAAAGACTGGCAATCACCAGGAACTTCTGTGCCCAGGTTAGGATAATGAGTTTCTGAATTGTAATGGTGGTGATGGGAATGGGATAGAGGAGATCTATTTGAAATAAGTAATAGAGACTGAATTTATCAGACCTGCTGGTGGTGGTGATTATAATGTCTGAGTCCTGGGTATGTGGACATAAGGAAAAAAAAAAACAGGTCACTTTAGAGCTTAGAGATTTAAGGGTAGGGAGAAAAGAAATAAGGATGGTCAGAAGGACAGAATGGTTTGAGATGGAGGGTCATGAACTTGTGTAGTTTGGGGAATGATTTTGCAGTGTGTGACCCCCCAGATGGAGATGCCCCAAATTGAGGCTATAGAATAGAGATCAGTCAGGAAACATATTGGGACCAAGTGGACTTGAGGGTCACCTGCAGTTGAAATGGTCCAGGGGAGAACATAGAAGAGAGAGGGATTCATATGAACAAACTTATTCATTTAATATAACAACCCAGTGAGTTAGATATAGTTATCATCATCATTTTATGGATAAACACCCTGATGCTTAAAGCCATTAATAAGTACCTTTGCCAGAATCACACAGCTAGTAGACTTTCGTGAGGATTTGAACCAGAACAGTTTGGCTCCAGAGGCCAAACTTTACTCAAACCATTATATAGCATTGCCTTGTAAACACTGTCTCCCTAATGAACAAGGAGAAACAGCACTTTCTCCTTTGAGCTGATCAAAAATTGTGGAATTGTTTAATTTCTGTTTGGTGCTAGTGTTTAAAAAAAATTTTTTTTAAGCCAAATCAAAAGCTCTTGCTATATCAAAATAATAGAATTAGAAAATTATTTTCTAATGTTATTTTACTAGTTTCTATTAATGTTGGTGTTAAATCTTCTTAAACAAGATTTGTCTTTAAGAGAACTTCTTAAAGCATATGATTTTCTCCACTTTATTTTCACTAGCTTGCTGGGAAACCTTGGGTAGTGTTTAACTCTAGGAGGACAAACGTTGAGAAGTTTCTATTAACCCAGCAGTTGCAAACTTTATAGCCTGTCTAGACACAGAGGTGTCTGAGTGTGTGATTAATCCCTTCCTAAGGTAGATACCAAGTAGGAAAAGATTCCTTACAGATCCACAAGAGGAAGGGGAAAGTTGGGAATTCCCTGGCAGCCCAGTGGTTGGGACTTGGTGCCTTCATTGTTGAGGATCCAGGAGCAGTCCTTGGTCAGGAAACTAAGATCCCACAGACCATGGGGCACAGTCCAAAAAAAAAGAAGAAAAAGAAGGGGAGAAGTCAATCTGTGCTTCCTTAGAGTCCTTGGAGTGTCTCAGTGTATCTTCCTCAGGCTGCAGACTTATCTGAAGAACACAGTGTGTCCAGCTTTACTGAATCTGTCTCCCTAGGCAGCTTGATCATAACTTGGACATCCATCATGTGACATGTGAAGAGTACATGAGGGGCTATGAGAAGTGACAGGAGATGTGCACAAGATGTTCTGCCCTGAAGTCATTTAAAGTCCAAGCAGCACACAGAGCAAACCAAAGTAAAATGATCAAAAACATCATATACATGCTAAAAACTCAGCTACACTCACCTACATAGGGACACATGTGACTGTTGGCAGGCCAAAAACGATGGTGCTTATTGGAATCTTGGAATATAAGAATGCCTGGGGAAGAAGGCAGATTGTTGAACAGGCAGGATGTTGTTGAACAACATCCTAAAGAAAGAAATGGACCTCGTTTGACAGAGTAATCAGGGGAGAACATACTGAGAGGCGTTGAGCTGGGAGCCGGAAACCTTTTAGGGTATGACATTTATATCTCAGTAATGCTGAAAAAAGGTCTTTTAGGATCAAGAATACAAATTTAGCATGTTAGATATGAAGGGCATAGTAGGTACAGATGCTTAAAAGAATCATCTGTTCTGTATTCATGTTTTTAGAGTCAGAAAAAATGTAATAACCATTCTTCATTGTGATTGGTATTGATGACTGGGGGTGGTTAAGATTAAAATGTCTTAAGATTTTGTTCTTGTTGTCAAATTTATAATCCTAGGAAGTGGACAGCCTCAGTTCTTGCAAACAACGGCTGATAATTGCGTTGGTAATGCAGTGATGGATAATCACCCTCAGCATTCCATTTGATTCGTTCAAGCCACTAAGTGATATTAACAAGAGGCTTGAGCATACAGGGTTAGATCATTCAGACATGGACCGTGTTCTCATTAAATACACAGTCTAGTATGAAAAATACAGATACCAAAACATTCATTAATTACACTTGTGTACAATGCTTTAAGAAAGAAGATGGGGTGTTTGAGAGGATTAGATCCTCTGGAACTTTCAAGTTTAAGCTGATCCTCAGGGGCAAAATGGAGTTGCATAGGTCAAGGTTTTATGTCAAAGGAATGGAAAGGAAGAGAGCATTCCAGGCAGAAGAACTTAAAATAGGGATTGTGGTTAGAATACAGACAGTAAGAAAAGCAATGGGCAGTCATTACATTCTCATTAATCATTCCTGTGATGAGAATGACTGCTTAGGATTAAAATGGGGAGAATCATTCCATTTCCATCTAACTTCTCAGGAACATTGAAAACAAGGTAGTAATACGAAGGCAGTGTTGAGAGACTTTGAAGAGAAGCTCTGTGAACATGCACAGTTATTAAGCTTATTATTCATTTGGAACTCCAGCAAAAACACTGTTGTAAGCCCTTGGGCAAAACTAGTTTACCTCAGATCTCTCTCTCCCTTGAAAAATGCCCTCAAGATCAAGTATTCCCCTTCCCTCCTGGGGATTTGGTTGGCAGCCCAGCTTACTGAGCTACAGGTAATTAGAAGAGACTGTTCTCTTCTCTTCTAATTAGACCAACCTTTCTACCTTGCGAAACCTTGAGAAATCCTTTTCCTTGGTCCCCTCTCCAATTAGCATCAATGGTTGCACTTCAGTTCCTTCCTCTTGCAGAGTGCTCTCTGCATCCCCCACGGATGACCAATATCCAGTGATCAAGCTTTAGCTTCCTGGGTCCATTGTGCCAACCAACCTAATTAGCTTAGATCTGGCATCTGGTCCCATCACTTCATGGCAAATAGATGAGAAAATAATGGAAACAGTGAGAGACTTTATTTTGGGGGGCTCCAAAATCACTGCAGACGGTGACTGAAGCCATGAAATTAAAAGACGCTTCCTCCTTGGAAGAAAAGCTATGACCAACCTAGATAGCATATGAAGAAGCAGAGACATTACTTTGCCAATGAAAGTCCATCTAGTCTAAGCTATGGTTTTTCCAGTAGTCATTTATGGTTATGAGAGTTGGTCTATAAGAAAAGCCGAGCACTGAAGAATTGATGCTTTTGAAGTGTGGTGTTGGAGAATACTCTTGAGAGTCCCTTGGACTTCAAGGAGATCCAACCAGTCCATCCTAAAGGAGATCAATCCTGGGTGTTCATTGGAAGGACTGATGCTGAAGCTGAAACTCCAATACTTTGGCTACATGATGTGAAGAACTGACTTATCGAAAAAGACCCTGATGCTGGGAAAGATTGAAGGCGGAAGGAGAAGTGGATGACAGAGAATGAGATGGTTGGATGGCATCACTGACTTGATGGGCATGAGTTTGAGTAAGCTCCTGAAGTTGCTGATGGACAGGGAAGCCTGGTGTGCTGCAGTCCATGGGGTCGCAGAGTCAGACACAACTGAGCAACTGAACTGAACTGAAGACATAAGATTCAGATAAAATAAGGCTATCTTGGCAAATGAATTTCAATAGCAAACTCAATACAGAACTCACAGTCTTAATTCTTCAAATCCTTTTGGACATTGTGGTCCACGTTCCATCAAACTTCATGACACTGATCACTTTGGAAAGAACAAAGTTAATTTCAGCATACTGGTTAAGACAAGGGTTGACCCATAAGTGTTTCCATTCTGAGAACTGAAAGAATCTGAGCATGGTGTTTAAATAAGCTTGACTAATAGGGTTGAGTTTTTTCCTCCATTTTTGACACTTAAAATGTCAAAGTTTTAGCTTCATTTTTCTTGTAATAGGAAATGACAACTGGGAGTGTGGATATATGTGCTACCTGATAGGTGTTGAGGGTCAACAATATTTGAAAGTAGTCAACTGTGAGTTACATCTGTAACTAAAAATACTTGCTTTCAGATATACTGATTCTCCTAGTGCTTTTCTTTAGGTATCCCTCTGTGAATAAATTCTATCATGTATAAATGCTAGGCTCACCTCATGGAAAACATGTCCTTAGAACTAACATCACTTCTTTATCTGAACTTCTCTGTAAACAGTACAATGTCAACCTCCCCTTGGGTTCCTTTCATTCCTGATTCATTATACCCTATCATTATTATGATTATTTTACCCTGTTAGCATCTCCTTAGAATTTTCTTCACATGGATTCTGGTTTAGTTAAAGACAAATTCTGTTTTGATACTATATTAGATGGAACTTGAAGAAAAACTTCTTTACAAAAAAATTTAGTCTCTTCTTGAAGGATTGAGTTATAAAATAATGAATGCATGCTGATGGACTGTATAAATTCAGTTTAATGAAATTCTATTCTGAATCTAATTACACAGTTCTAAAACTTATATTGGTGTATACTTAACAATCTTGAATTTTACCTGTGGCATAGAAGGTCAAGTGATAAAAGAGGATGTCAGCAGGCCACGCTTAGACCAGGAATACTGGTAGACTGTCCAGGGCTGTGAGACACAGCAGTGTGTTCACTGTGAGTTTGAGTGGGCACAGGTTAATTTTAAGTATTTGGAAGCAAGCTCAGCCCTTTTAATGCTGTGGACATGATGGAAGAAATCTCTGCACATGGGTAAGACTAATAGACTCACCCTAAAACTAGAAATATCAATATCCTCAGATATGCAGATGACACCATCCTTATGGCAGAAAGTGAAGAAGAACTAAAGAGCCTCTTGATGAAAGTGAAAGAGGAGAGTGAAAAAGTTGACTTAAAGTTCAACATTCAGAAAACTAAGATCATGGCATCCGGTCCCATCACTTCATGGCATCCGGTCCCATCACTTCATGGCATCCGGTCCCATCACTTCATGGCAAATGGATGGGGAAACAGTGGAAACAGTGGCCGACTTTATTTTTCTGGGCTCCAGAATCACTGCAGATGGTGACTGCAGCCATGAAATTAAAAGATGCTTACTCCTTGGAAGGAAAGTTATGACCAACCTAGACAGCATACTAAAAAGCAGAGACATTACTTTGCCAACAAAGGTCCCTATGGTCAAGGCTATGGTTTTTCCAGTGGTCATGTATGGATGTGAGATTTGGACTATAAAGAAAGCTGAGCACCAAAGAATTGATGTTTTTTAACTTTGGTGTTGGGGAGAAGACTTTTGAGAGTTCCTTGGACTGCAAGGAGATCCAGCCAGTTCATCCTAAAGGAGATCAGTCCTGGGTGTTCATTGGAAGGACTGATGTTAAAACTGAAGCTCCGATACTTTGGCCACCTGGTGTGAAGAGCTGACTCATTTGAAAAGACCCTGATGCTGGGAAAGATTGAGGGCAGGAGGAGAAGGGGACAACTGACAATGAGATGGTTGGATGGCATCACCGACTCGATGGATATGGGTTTGGGTGAACTCTGGGAGTTGGTGATGGACAGAGAGGCCTGGTGAGCTGCGGTTCATGGGGTCGCGGAGAGTTGGACACGACTGAGTGACTGAACTGGAAACTAGAAGAGGCACGAGTGTCTCAACAGGACACATGAGACTCAGTGAGCTGGTGCAGTGTGCCTGCTCACACAGGAATTTGCTAAAAATCTGGAGGAGAAGCCAGGTTTTATGGGTTCCCATTCAAATGGACCACTTTAAGTTGATTCATAAAAATGTTCATTACGCAGAACTTAAACTCTTGTGATAGTTTTAAAATACATCTATAAATTCTTCCTTGTACCTCCCTCCAAAAGACGGAGCCTACTTCTTCTGCCTTTGAGTGCGAACTAGATTCAGTGAACCACTTCTCATGAATAGGATATAGCAGAAGTGACAGTATGTGACAAGGTTGTGGAAGGTATTGCAGCTTCCTGACACTCTTTCTTGGATCCTTTGCTCTGTGGGAAGCCAGCTGGCGTGTCATGAGAACACTCAGGCAGCCCTTGAAGAGGTCTCATGGTGAGAAGCTGAGGTCTCCTGCTCACAGCCATGTGAGTGAGCATGGAAGCTGATACTCCACATCCAGTCAAGCCTTCAGAAGACGGAGGCCCTGACTGACATTTTTACTGCAGCCTCATGGGAGATCCCAAGTCAGGGCTTAGTCACTCCCAAATTCCTGAACTACAAAAACTATGAGATAATAGTTAGTCTTCAATCTGTTAAGATTGAAGATAATTTTTAATACAAGGATAAGTAATTATTACAACAGTGTATCAAGATGCAACTTCTATTATAGAACTGAATCCTCCAATAATATCTAGTAATTTTATAAAAATATTTTTCTTCAGGTTTCATCCCGTACACAGTGTCAAAAAGCCTTGTCTTTGAGATTTGGCCCAGGGGTGAATTCTCAGACCAAATTAAGGTTTTGCGTGAGACTCTGAGACGGAAAGTGTGTCCCGTGAAATTGTTTCAACAAGCTGTAAAACTGCTTTTTGTTTGTTTGTTTGTTTTTGTAAAACTACTTTTGATTATAAAACTGACTGAGAAGCATTGGTGATCCCTGTCCACATGTGACAGTTCACTGCTTAATCACTTCTTTGGGAAGTGATACCCTGTCTTAGTCATCTACGGTTTCTTCCAAAGAGAAATACCAGCAAATACAGTCATCAAATCTTTAGCTCCCCACAGAGGTATTCTAAGAATAACCAAGACAACTTTACCAAGTAGATTCTTACCCAGATAGATGATTTCAGAAGTGCCCTGAGGTCCATCTCCAAGAGTTTCCCTGGTGGCCCAGACAGTTAAGAATCTGCCTGCAACGTGGGAGACTTGGGTTGGATCCCTGGTTTGGGAAGATCCCCTGGAGAAGGAAATGGCAACCCACTCCAGTATTCTTGCCTGGAAAATCCCCTGATACAGAGGAATCTGGCAGGCTACAGGCCATGGGGTCGCAAAGAGTCAGACATGACTGAGCAGCTAACACTGTCATCCCCAAGAGAGACATACCCCAGAGAGAACAACTGAGGCATGTCACCTCCCCAGATGCTAACTGAAACACACCAGCTTGAGTTACCCTATTACCTCATCTCGAGGAAGCAAGGAAATACCTATTAAGCACCCTAAGGGAGTTAATAAAGATATAAAGGTCTTTTGTTCTCTAAATCACTGGTGAATTAATCAGTAATCCATGGTAGATGCAGTAGTGTATTTCTTGCCCTCTGAGGACCTAAATATAGTGAAATAATGTGAACAGCATAAAATCCTGAACTGAGAAACAAGACTCTTGTTCTAATACTATTTAATTGTAATACTTCAGATAAATAGATTCTGACCTAATTTATCAAAGCTTTCTCTGTATCAGTATTACCTACTAATCTTAAGAGGATGTGACAAGCTAAATCAAATACTGTTCTTCCAACCTTATCAATTAGAAATCAATTCTGGGCAACCTCACCAGCAGTCCAGTGGTTAGGACTCCATGCTTTCACTGCAGGGAACACAGGTTCAATTTCTGGTCGGGAAACTAAGGTCCTGTAAGTCACATGGCATGACCAAAAAAATGACATCCGTTCTGAGGTTGTCCTCTCCAGTGAGATGGTAATAATGCCTCTTTCCCTTAGGTGAAAGTGTGGAAGAAAATGCTAGTGTCGTGGTCAAGCTGCTCATCAGACGCCCCGAGTGCTTCGGCCCCGCCCTGCGGGGTGAAGGAGGAAACGGTCTGTTGGCGGCCATGCAAGGCGCCATTAAGATCTCTGAGAACCCAGCCCTCGACCTCCCCTCACAGGGCTACAAGAGGGAAGTGTAAGTGAATAGAATTGCCTTCCAGCCTCCCTATGGTTGGTGAGCTCCCCAATATTCTCAGTACATGCATGATAAAGCAAGTGTCAATAACCTCTCCCTGGTAGAAGAAGCACAGGCTCTTTACAGCTGTTGCTCAAACAGCTTAGATCACTTCGTGAGCTTGTTATCTTGACTCTCCCAGTAAGCCTCGTAATCAGTCTTATCTTCCCTGCCTTCCGTTTCCCCTGCTCCAATCAGGTCAGTTGGCAAATCGAGAAGTCGCAAGCTCAGGCCCCACCCCACCCCACCCCCATACCTCCCTATGGCATCCCCACCAGAGGAAACTGTATCTAGGCTGACAGGTCTGGACCAACAGGGTTCCAGTCACTGTCTAACTCCAGCCCGTCCCCTTCAGTATTTTGAACCCCAGTGTTTCGCCTCATATCTCTCATACTTTAAAAAGAAGGAGCAACCTCCACTTCCTCTTCTGAAAGTCTCTGATTTGATTCTTGAGGTAAAAAGAAAGTTGCATAATGTGAAAAATCACAGCTCTACTAATCTTGGAATTTAACAGTTAAAGATGTAGTTAGTACATCATCGGCCTTGTGACCTTCCTTTCACTATGTCTTGTGACCATTTCCCTCTTATCACAGCCTCTAGGTTAGACCCCAGAATCTAGAGAAGGGATATAACTCAGCAAAGCTTGGGATTTAACTCCATCCAGGGGCTTTATTATTTATTTATTTGTTTTTTGGTCATCATTTCTGGTAGATGAGCTGGTCGAGTCAGAACCGAAAACATAAACTATCCCAACTTCCTCATGTAATGTGAGAAAAACTGAGGCCCAGAGTCATATAGCTTCTTAGCATCACAGCCAGGGCCTGAACTTGGCCTTCCTGACTGCTGTCCAATGTGCTTTCCATGTCTACCTAGCAGGAAAATGATGGAATGGTTGGTAGACATTTTGGGGGTCACAGTGCTGCTCCATGAGTGTGTGTAGAGCACGATCCACTTATGTCAGTTAAGTTCATGGGAATATATTTGGGTCATTTGAGCTTGCTGAGTTAAACCAGCTCATTGACCTCTGGGGGGAGAGAAAGAGTCCAGTGGAAAGGATGCCTGATGCCCAGGGTGAGCAGAGAAAGCATTTCCATATTGTGTCTCGAACATGGTGCCACCTGCATGACTTCCTTACAGCTCCTTGTGTTGCTTCTGTCTCAGCAGCGCAGAGGACGATGAAGATGAAGAAGAGATTGTGCACATGGGCAATGCAATCATGTCATTTTATTCGGCTCTTATAGACCTGCTGGGCCGCTGTGCTCCTGAGATGCACGTAAGTGATGAGTTCCCAGAGAGCAGCTTTGAGGGACTTGAATCAGGAACGTGGTAGATTTCTTGAAGGTCATTTCTTCTTCTGTCCCTGGCATGTGTGAACGTGCCTTTCTCTCTGTTCCTTCTAGCCAAAATCAAAAGTGGTTTCTGCCTCTGGTACCTGATTCTACAGCTTTCTAAGGAATGACTCCTGGGAAAATCTCTGTGTTGTGTGATTTCTCTGTGACCCTAGTAAGGCATATCTGCTACATATTCTTGTTTCAGAAGCCTCCAAAAATTACATTTCCTTGCACCTCAGCCTGGTCACAATATGACCAACTTGATTTTGTGATTGTCTCTGTCTGGACACTCCACATGGAAAATCTTTTCTTGATGACCATGGTGTTAGGCATCAGGAAGGTAGTCATGATTCATGTTTGATTATTTCCCAGTGGTAAGCTTTATAGACATACTAGAAAAGATGATTCTATTTTTATGAGATGTCTTCTCAAACATTCAGTTTCAAACTGAATTGGTGTTTTCACCTTCCCTTTTTCATCTCTGCTGGGGGTGGAGCTGCATAGTGACCTTATTTCTCATAAAGTCTCACATTATTAAGTGAGAGAGGAAATACTTCTTATAGGAAAATAGAAGACATAGCTTCTTATATTTTAAAAATACTTGGTAACTGTTTAATAGAACTTTGTTCATTCAGGGCTCAGGTGTGCTCTCCACAGTGTTCGCTGCATTTGGATTATGCCAGTGTCTCCTAAAAGTATTTGCAATGCAGACTGGGGTGATATAAATAGTGTTTTCTGGTATTGATGAGGTTATATATTTGGTCACAGCCAAGATAACAGTGGGTATGTTGTATTTAATGCTAATGAAAAGATAGCATTGATTTAAGTAGTGGCTTTCAAATTTTTTTGACCAAAAAAATTATTTTGATCATAGTAAGAAATTTTGGGTTGGCTAACAAGATCATTTGGGTTTTTCTGTAACAAGCTTTTCCAAACAAACTTGTTGGGCAATTTAATGTAATTTACATTGCAACCTAGTATACATATGTTCCAGAAACAAAACTTATCCTTGCTATGGCTAATGCACTCTAATATTTTCTATTCTATTCTAATATATCTCATGCTTTTTAATGCTGGTGACAATCCACTAACTGATTTTACAGCCCACCAGTTGGTCAAGACCACAGTTTGAAAGACACTGCATTAAAGCATTCACTCTTATCTTTCTTCCTGTATGTCATGGTATTATCTACTTAACAATGTAGCCTGTTTGGAAATCCATCTACAAGTGTTTAGGGGAACTACTCCAGTATGGAAGAATCTAGGGTAAAAGTACTGCGTGCTTTTGTGACCCCATAAACTGTAGCCCACCAGGCTCCTCTGTCCATAAGATTTTCCAGGCAAGAATACTGGAGTGGGTTGCCATTTCCCTCTCCAAAAAAGTACTGTAGAGAAAAGAAAATCTAAATCTTCAAAGGGGAGGCTGATCAGAATTCTTAACTTGTAATAGTTTCTAGTTCCTACTGTGGAACTAGCACCTTACTCATCTTTCCATTTCTGTGCTGTTAAACAAATAAAGGAAAATGAAAGGGAACTAGGGAAATTCTCAGATGTCTTACTATCTTAGGGTGGGGGGTCAGTTCCCCTGATCACCTGTCATCTCTTCACAAAGCAGGTTACAGTTTGCCTGGTCTCAGGAAGACTGGCCACATGGGATAGCTAAACCCTCAGAGCCCCACCTGGGGGAGAGCTTCTCCCTTGCTTACTGCCCCTCAGATTCAACCTCATAAACGCACACACATACTTCTCCCATGGCCCTTCCTGTATGAGTAAGGGGAAGGGGTGATGCAGTCTTCACTCACAGCTGCCCCTGTGCTCATAGCTAGGGTCACACATAGGTGTTCCCCTGCCTCTGATCCTGCAAGCATGTGTCCCAGCATGTCAACCAACTACCTCCCAGGTAGGCTCAGTCCTGAGCTCATGACACTTACCTCGCCAGCTAAGAGCCTGTGCCCAGAAGCGTGCCTGCTGCCCCCACATCCAGGAGGATGTGGCTGTCTACATGCCCACCGTGGCTGTAAGAATCAGGTTATCCATCCCCAAACAACTCCCTTGAGATGCTGAAGTTCTCTCTGACATCATCTATACCCCTCTTGTTGCCCTATTCCCGGCATATATCAAACTTTTTTGGGAAACCAAAAAAACCTAAGTCATGTCTACATTTAGCAGAATTCCAGGGTCTGGAATCATGGCCACATGGTCACCACTCTTGCCATGGCCGCCGAGAGCTCCCAGGACTGCAGTCACACTGAGGCTCAACAACAGGCTGCCTTCACTGCTGAGGCTACATGACTGTTGCTATCACAGCAAAGCAATCCACTTGCCCTCCTTGGCCAGTTATTCCCTCAGTAGCACCTCTTCTAGAAAATCAGGAGAAAGCGCTTCTCTTTTTTTTGTGGCCACCCATGTCTAGAACAACTGGGGAGGCATAAAAGTGTACCCATCCCATCCCCCCAGAAGGAGAATCATTTTACTGCCCAAGGTTTGAAGGTGGGGTGCAGTGGGCGTATGGGAACCTCATTTATCTTACTCTCCAACCCTACCTTGCAGCTTATCCAGACAGGGAAGGGAGAAGCCATCCGCATCAGGTCCATCCTGCGCTCCCTCGTTCCCACCGAGGACTTGGTTGGAATCATCAGCATCCCCTTGAAACTGCCTTCCCTGAACAAAGGTAAGGGAGTGGCTGAAGACAGTCCTGCCAGCCTCCCCGGGGCCACCCGCTCGCAGCAGGATCCTGTGGGCAGTGTGGGGGTCCTCCCTGCCTCCTCCTGCAGGGCAGGCTTCACAGGGACAAGATCTCGCTCTTTTTCTGGTGGTGAAGAGTTCTCTCCTCCCAGCTCCAGCTGGCTGATTGTCTCCTCTGCTCTTTTGGGTTGAGACTTCCGTACTCCATGTCCCATAAATGCGGCTAGTCCAGACCTCACTGTCTTCTGAACTCCAGTCATCTGGAGGGAGGCTGATGGACTGGGACCAACAGGAGCCCTCCCCAAACCTCCCATCCCCTTTGCCTCTGTGCCCCCAAACTGTGCAGCCAGCTGGGGCAATGGAAGGATAGGGTCTGACTCAGGCTCCCTTAGCCATAGTGCTGTGCACCTCACGGCCATGGACCATAAAGGGTCTTCTCCCACGGCTTCTCATGACATTGGGCATCAGTCGTGTTAACCTTACAAAACTTATACTCTCCCAAAAACACAGAGGCTCTCCATTTCACTCCACCTACTATCTAGTTAGTTACCTCCTGGCTGATGGAAAAATTGAAAAGATAGCATGATTCTGCTGCAGTGTTTCCCAAACTGGTGTTCCGCGAGACATTTTGATAAAGGATACTAATTGCTATACATTTTAACAAGGGGTTTGGAGTCAAATAAGTTTGGGAAGTCTGGGGATATATCACCTTTTTCTATCTTTATTGAGATATAACTGACATATAATGTTGTGTAAGTTTAAGATGTACAGTGTGATGATTTGATATGTTTATCAAAATTAAGTAAATGCATGCTTCACCTTGCATAGTTATTATTTGTTGTTGTTATGGTGAGAACATTTAAGTTCTACTCTCATAGTAACTCTCAAGTATACAGTACAGCGTTATTAACTGTGGTCACCATGCCGTACATTAGATCCCCCAAACTTACTCATCTCATAACTGAAAGTGTGTACTCTTTGGCCAACATCTTCCATTTCTCTCACTTCCCCCAACATGTAGTAACCATCAATCTACTCTCACTTTCTATGAGTTCAATTATTTTAATATATAAGTGAGTTCATACAATACTTGTCTTTCTCTAATTTATTTCGCTTAGCATTATATCCTCAAGATCCATCCATTTTGCTACACATGGCAGGATTTCCTCCTTTTATAGCTAAATAGTGTTACCCTCTGTGTGTCTGTGTGTGTCCATATGTATGTATATACCACATTTTCTCTATCCATCTATCTGTGGACACTTAGACTATTTTTTCTATGTGTTAGCTATTGTGAGTAATGTCACAATCAACATAAGGATGCAGATACCTCTTGAAGATACTGATTTTGTTTCCTTTGGCTATATATCCAGAAGTGGGACTGCTGGATCATTTGGTTGTTCTGTTTGTGATTTTAAGGAAACTCAACACTTTTTCCATAGTGGCTACACAACAAGGGTTCCCTTTTCTCCTTATCCTTGCCAACATTTTTTATCCCTTGTTTTTTTATTGAATAATCATTCTGATGAGTGTGAGGTGATATGTCCTTGTGGTTTTGATTTGCATTTCCCTGATGGTGAGTGATGTTAAGCGTCTCTTCATGTGTTTGTTGGCCTTTTGTATGTCTTTGGAAAATATCTATTTGGGTCCTTTGCCCATTTTAAATCAGATCATTTGTTTTAGTTGTTGAGTTTTTGAGTTCCTTATATATTCTGGATATTAACTCCTTATTAGATATATGATTTGCAAATATTTTATTGCATTCTGTAAGTTGCCTTCTCATATGGTTGTATCTTTCGCTATGCAAAAACTCATTAGCTTAATTTGTCCCACTTATTGATTTTTACTTTTGGTGTCATATATCCAGAAAAATAATTGCCAAGACCCTATCAAGGAGCTTACCCACTGTGTTTCCTTCTAGGAATTTTAGTTTCTATTCTTACATTTAAGTCTTTAATCTATTTCTAGTCAACTTTTTTGACTAGTAGATTGATGGTTACTACATGTTGGGGGAAGTGAGAGAAATGGAAGATGTTGGCCAAAGAGTACACACTTTCAGTTATGAGATGAGTAAGTTTGGGGGATCTAATGTACGGCATGGTGACCACAGTTAATAACGCTGTACTGTATACTTGAGAGTTACTATGAGAGTAGAACTTAAATGTTCTCACCATAACAACAACAAATAATAACTATGCAAGGTGAAGCATGCATTTACTTAATTTTGATAAACATATCAAATCATCACACTGTACATAAACTTTTGTATGAGATAGGAATCCAAATTCTTTTCATCTCTGATTTTAGACAATTTTATTGTAATGTGTCTTAGAGAAGATGGTTTGGGATTGAAATTCGAGGGTGACTTACTAGCTTTATAAACTTGGATGTCCAAATATCTCCTCAGGTTTGGGAAATTCTCAGCCATTATGTCTTTAAAATACGCTTTCTGCTTCTTTCTTCCTCTTTTCTCCTGGACTCCAATGATAGGTAAATTGTTGCTCTTAATGGTGTCCCTTAAACCCTGTAGACCTTCTTCATTCTTTTTCATTCTTTTTTTCTGTTTGTTCTGCTTACTGGATAGTTTCAAGTCATTTGTCTCTGGGTTCACTGATTCTTCTGCTTGGTCCAGAAGAAGCTCTCTATTGAATTTTTCCATTTAGTCATTATATTCTTCAGCCCTAATATTTCTTTTATGTTCTTTTTAGTGCTTTATGTTTTGTTCTATCACTTTGTTGAACTTATATTTTTGTTCCTGTTTTCTTTATATCATTAAGTTGTTTATCTGGATTCTCTTGGAACTCTCTAAGCATCTTTAGAATAACTATTTAAACTTCTTTGTCAGGCCATTCATTCATTGCTGTTTGTTTAGTTTCAGTCACTAGGCATTTGCTGTGTTCTTTTTGTGGAGCATGTTTCTCTTGTTCTTTATGAGCCCAGTAGCATTGCATAGGAACTGTGCATTTGAGGAAGCAGTCACCTCTTCCAGACTCTATGGACTGACTTTGGTGAAGAAAGACCTTCACCTTCAGGTGGGGCTCTTCTGGTACCAGAATGTAAGGCAGCTTCAGGTCCAGACAGCACATGATGTCTTGTTGACTCAGGCCCCTGGGTTCAACAGTATTGACGACTGCGTGGTTCTTGGCCAGAGCTGCCTGGGGTCCTCCATGACTGAAAGGGCTGTCGGGGCCCTAAGCAGTGCTTCAGGCCTAGCATGTAGGGACCAGGGAAGGCAGTGGTGGTGGTGGCCAGAGCCAGTGGTACACACACTTGCAGGGACCAGCTGCAGACACACATGTAGTGGCAAGGGCGGGGCCAGCAGCAAAGACCAGAGCCAGCTGTGGGTACATTGGCACGTGGGGAGGCCCTGCTGGGTCTCACCTGGGTGCGTGTGCAGCAGTGAAGGCCCAGAATAGGAGCTGGGCTGGCAGCATGCAGGTCCATAGCTGGAGTGGCTAGCTCTGCAGCTGAAGGAGTCTAGATGGTGTCTCATACTTGCACAATCACAGAGGCTGGGGCTGGCTGCTGGTGCAGATTTGGGGTTCTGGCTGTTGCTGGGGAGCAATGGGGGAGAGTCAGGTGACTGGGCATCTATGAACACACAAACCCATGGGACAGAATCCTGTGAAATCTGGATTTTGTGGTGGCTGTAGCTGGCTTTTGGTTTCTTCAGTGGTGAAGGCTGCTGGGTCCTCAGCAAGTAGGTCACTGGGAAACAGGGGTTCTCCTACTGGGTGGCTGATACTGGTCACCCCTGCCCTTCTTTCCTGTTCCTAGGTGTCTCTAGGCATCTCAGCTTTGCCAGTCTCTGGGTGGGGTGAAACCAAAGCTGGTCCTTCATGCAGTGCCCCAGAAGGCTCTGGAAACCAATCACACACCCTACTCTCACTAACTGGCAAAAGAAACTCTTTCTAGTTGAGTTTCCTTTTTGGCGCTGAGCAATGCCAACCTGGAGAATGCAGGCAACATGAAGCCACCCTTCCCTCCCTTTTTGTGCACTTACTCTCACGTATTTTATTCCACTATATTCATTGGAAGGACTGATGCTGAAGCGGAAACTCCAGTACTTTGGCCACCTGATGCAAAGAGCCAGTTCACTGGAAAAGACCCTGATGATGTGAAAGATTGACGGCAGGAGGAGAAGTGGGCAACAGAGGACAAAATGGTTGGATGGCATCACCAACTCAATGGCATGAGTTTGAGTAAACTCCTGGGGATAGCAAAGGACAGGGAAGCCTGGTGTGCCTCAGTCCATGGAGTCACAAAGAGTTGGACACGACTGCATGACCGAACAACAAATGTTGCTGCAGTTTATTGAGTGGAGCCCTCCCTAAGCCCTCCCAAAGCTGGTGGTGTTCATGGATAGCTGATCTTTGTGGGGAGATCAAGGTTGTGGTCTCCTACTCCCCCCATCTTGGTGACATCATTCTTGAATATATCACATTTTATAACTTCATGAAGCCTCTGAGAAATCGTGTGGTAAAGAAGATAAACGTTGAACTCAATGTTTCCCAAACTTTTTGAACACAGAACGCTCATTAGTTCAGTTCAGTCGCTCAGTCGTGTCCGACTCTTTGCAACCGCATGAATCGCAGCTCGCCAGGCCTCCCTGTCCATCACCAACTCCCGGAGTTTACTCAAACTCATGCCCATCGAGTCGGTGATGCCATCCAGCCATCTCATCCTCTGTCATCCCCTGCTCCTCCTGCCCCCAATCCCTCCCAGCATCAGGGTCTTTTCCAATGGGTCAACTCTTCATGTGAGGTGGCCAAAGTACTGGAGTTTCAGCTTCAGCATCAGTCCTTCCAATGAACACCCAGGACTGATCTCCTTTAGGATGGACTGATTGGATCTCCTTGCAGTCCAAGGGACTCTCAAGAGTCTTCTCCAACACCACAGTTCAAAAGCATCAATTTTTTGGCGCTAAGCTTTCTTCACAGTCCAACTCTCACATCCATACGTGACCACTGGAAAAACCATAGCCTTGACCAGACGGACCTTTGTTGGCAAAGTAATGTCTCTGCTTTTTAATATGCTGTCTAGGTTGGTCATAACTTTCCTTCCAAGGAGTAAGCATCTTTTAATTTCATGGCTGCAGTCACCATCCGCAGTGATTTTGGAGCCCAAAAAAATAAAGTCTGACACTGTTTCTACTGTCTCCCCATCTATTTCCCATGAGGTGACGGGACCAGATGCCATGATTTTAGTTTTCTGAATGTTAGGCTTCAAGCCAACTGTTTCACTCTCCTCTTTCACTTTCATCAAGAGGCTTTTCAGTTCCTCTTTACTCTCTGCCATAAGGGTGGTGTCATCTGCATATCTGAGGTTATTGATATTTCTCCTGGCAATCTTGATTCCAGCTTGTGCTTCTTCCAGCCCAGCGTGTCTCATGATGTACTCTGCATATAAGTTAAATAAGCAGGGTGACAATATACAGGCTTGACGTACTCCTTTTCCTATTTGGAACCAGTCTGTTATTCCATGTCCAGTTCTAACTGTTGCTTCCTGACCTGCATACAGGTTTCTCAAGAGGCAGGTCAGGTGGTCTGGTATGCCCATCTCTTTCAGAATTTTCCACAGTTTATTGTGATCCACACAGTCGAAGGCTTTGGCATAGTCAACAAAACAGAAATAGATGTTTTCTGGAACTCTCTTGCTTTTTCGATGATCCAGCAGATGTTGGCAATTTGATCTCCGGTTCCCCTGCCTTTTCTAAAACCAGCTTGAACATCTGGAAGTTCTCGGTTCACATATTGCTGAAGCCTGGCTTGGAGAATTTTGAGCATTACTTTGCTAGCATGTGAGATGAGTGCAATTGTGCGGTAGTTTGAGCATTCTTTGGGATTGCCTTTCTTAGGGATTGGAATGAAAACTGACCTTTTCCAGTCCTGTGGCCACTGCTGAGTTTTCCAAATATGCTGGCATATTGAGTGCATCACTTTCACAGCATCATCTTTCAGGATTTGAAATAGCTCAACTGGAATTCCATCACATCCACTAGCTTTGTTCGTAGTGATGCTTTCTAAGGCCCACTTGACTTCACATTCCAGGATGTCTGGCTCTAGGAGAGTGATCACACCATCGTGATTATCTGGCTCGTGAAGATCTTTTTTGTACAATTCTTCTGTGTATTCTTGCCACCTCTTCTTAATATCTTATGCTTCTGTTAGGTCCATACCATTTCTGTCCTTTATCGAACGCTCATTAGTATCCCGTAAAAGTACTCTCTTTGGAATACCGGATGTTTGAGAGATTAATTCAGCCTCCCCTGTTCATAAACAGCTTCCCCTAGTGCTCAGGAGAGGAGACGCAGGCAGCATCCTGTCTGGAAAGAGTCCTCCTCTCATTGCTCTCCAGAAGTCCTGCATAGATGCCTGGGCTGAATTAGGTTTTGGGCTGGATAGCCCCAGATGTTTGCAACTCTCAGGGTGCCTTATGAAATACAGAATTTATATAAGCTGTGACTTTAGCTTGATCATTCCGGGGCGCTCTTTTCTAGTTTTTGGTCTTACCTGTAGGAGGAAGACTTTTTCTTTTTTATCCCCTTTAGAGATCCTTTTTGTTCTCCACGTCAAGAAATTTTTTTTTTTCTTCATGGCATTTTCCTCACTTTATCTTTGACCCTTTTTATTAAAATAAGGTGACAATTCTTGGATGATTTTCTGATCTAAATTTCACCTAAACCAGATAATACTTACTAAATACTGAAAGAGTATGTCCTCAGTCTTGTGCTACTTAGGTTGCAGTGCTTCTAAGCATGACATACTTTTCAATTCAATCTGCCTTACATTTTTCTCCCTCTCTTTTTTATGTCATCATTGAACAAAGCAGTAAATCAAGCCCTGACTCCTGGCATTTGCTCACCAACCTCAAGCTCCCAGTGTGATATCGCTGAGCATAGAATTGGACAGAGAATTCACATAGCACCCTGCTGTAACTGTATTTCCAACATACAAATACATTAGATGTAAATAAAATCAAATATAGATTATAGTACAATAATTGGGAAGTGATAAACTTTGAATATTTGTCATGTTTTAAAATATAATATGCTTAATTATAAATTATAATTTTAATAATGGATATATCTAATAACAGGCTCACTAAGTTCCTGAAATTTTAGCAATCAACTCTTCCAAGCCAGCATAAACTGACTCTAGTACATTGTATTATTTCAAAAATTCCTATTTCTTGTCAGGAGAACAAGCCATAGACAGACAAGCTCTGTGTTCCATTTGAGACTGTGGAGATAGAAAAGGGAATTTGACATTCTCTGTGTTTCTTTCAGATGGGTCGGTCAGTGAACCAGATATGGCAGCCAACTTCTGCCCCGACCACAAGGCACCCATGGTACTGTTCTTGGACCGTGTGTATGGCATCAAGGATCAAACTTTTCTGCTCCACCTGCTGGAAGTTGGATTTTTACCTGACTTAAGAGCCTCTGCCTCCCTAGATACAGTAAGTGGTTAAAATGAGAAAATTATTTTTTCATCACTGTAAGCGATTAATATTGGAATTAGAAGTGAAGTTTCTATCCACCCCCTGATCGCATATTAGTAGCTTGCTTTAAAGGGTGAGAAAATAGAGACACAAGAAATGGAGGATCTGAATTTCCTGGTCCAGAGACTTCAATGTAGGTAAACTGGACCTGAGACATTCAATCTAGCTCCGTCCAGTGCAGTTTCCTGTTGTGGTGGTGGCAGGGAGTGGTTCTCTCCTGTGCATTGCAGGGTGTTTAGCATCATTCCTGCCCTCTACCGGTACTACATACCAGTAGCACACCCCCAAAGCAATTCACCAGATGTACCCTGGGAGACACAATCACCCTCACATGAGAACCATGGCTCTATCACTTAAGAAGAAGGATGGCTGGCAAGCATGATAGGCTGAAAATACTCTTCCTACTCTGACTCCTTAAGTTATATGCAGTGACCATCAGGAAGGGTAGTCTGAAGCTCAGGGCATGAAAAGGTCAATGGAACGGGCCAAGTACAGATCCAAGTTTGGAAGTCAGGTGTGACGTAGGGTAATCCATCATCAACAGACATCAAGACAGGAGGCCCAGGAGTTAGAAAACAAGAATGCCAGGTGCTCCAGATCAGGATGAAGCAGAGAGATAGAACACTAGAGGTTCTGGGTTTAAGGAGGAAAGACCAATGAGATCAGCTTAAGTTTTAAAACAAATATTGACCAGCTTAGATTTGTTTTTAAATTGTATTATTATTTATTTATCTAGCTGCGCTGGGTCTTTGTTGCTGCGCGTGGCTACTCTCTAGTTGGGGGACCCGGGCTTCTTGTTATCGTGACTTCTCTTGTTGCCGATCACAGGCTCTGGGTGCACATGGGCTCAGCAGTTGTGGCCCATGGCCTTAGTTGCTCCGCTGCATGTGGGATCTTCTGTTCCAGGGATCAAACCATGTCCTCTGCATTGCAAGGTGGATTCTTAACCACTGGACCCTCAGGGTTGTTTTTAAAGAGCCAGTGGCTTATCTTCTTGATCAGTTGTGAAGTTTCTCAAAGGCATCACCTGGTGTCCAACAGCAGTAGAAGTCTGAGCTCTGGTGAGGGGTGGTCAGCTAGCCAGTACTTTAACTGGGGTGAATTCCACTTGAATGAGTTACTCAGAAATGGATGGAGTCACCCAGAAGTGGAAAGCAGTATGAGCCCCAATCTGAATGGGCATTCCATCCCTATCTGTGGCATGGAGGTAAGAAATGGTATATCCATGAAGGCATTAGGGGCATATGGCTGTTTCGTAAAATTAAAACAATTAAAAGCTTCCACTGCCTTGGTTTTTTTTTTTTTTTTTTTGAGCTTTCTTATAAGTTCTTTGATTTAAAAAATAATAATAAAAAAAAAAGATTAACTTGTGGGACATTCCCAGATTTCTTGATCAAAGCGTTCACCTTGTTTATAAATCAGATAAGCAGCAAATAATCTTCTAAAATTTGGTGTTCAAATCATAGGCTTATCTACACACTAACTTCCACAAAAGAAGCTTTGTATTCAGTTTCTCAGCACATGCATTTTCATGCATTCTCTTTTGAAAACTTTTAAGCCACTGGCATCAAAGCTCTTCCTCATTTTAACAACTCTTGTCTTTTAAAGAGATAAATCTGGAAGATTAGCTATTTCTTTCCATATGATTACTGCAGCTCCTAGAAGGCAAACTTTTGATAATTAATAAAAACACCCAGAAATATGTTCCAGTCAAAGAAAACAGTTTATCAAGTCATGTTATAGGAAATGT
This sequence comes from Cervus elaphus, assembly GCF_910594005.1. Lineage (NCBI taxonomy): Eukaryota > Metazoa > Chordata > Mammalia > Artiodactyla > Cervidae > Cervus > Cervus elaphus. Next base: position 71,624,216 of record NC_057826.1, read on the forward strand.
GTTACAGATATAATGGCTGTGATCATCACAGGAAATAATGATATTTCATCTCTGTGGGCTTCAATGTTTCTTTAGAAATTCTGCACTTTAAAAAAAATGACAGTTAACCATGCTTTGGCTATATTTAGTGTCACTAAGTGGGCCTTCCTTAAATCCAGCCTGTCTAAATGAGCAGAGAGAACATTGTGAGTGATGATTACAGCAGAGTTTTAGAGAAGGCCATAGGTTTCTATTCCATGTACACGTTTTCCCGTGAAGAAGTGGATTCCCTTCAGTGATGTCTTACCCTCATGCCAATTATCAGATTGCAGATTGTTCACAGTGCTCATAAACTAGGTGATAGGGGTCTGAGCTCCACTTTCTCTCTGTGAAACTGTCAACAAAATCAGTGTTTGAGTGTTTGCTGAGCCTGCGGTAGTGGGAGTTCAGTTGCTAAGTCGTGTCCAACTCTTGCAACCCCATGGACTGTAGCCCGCCAGGTTCCTCTGTCCATGGGATTCTCCAGGCAAGAAAACTGGAATGGATTGCCATTCCCTTCTCCAGGGGATATTCCCTACCCAGGAATCGAACCCACATCTCCTGCATTGCAGGCAGATTCTTTACCACTGAGTCACAAAGAGCCTGTAACCGTTTGCTAATCTCAAAAGCACAAGAGGACAGCTTGTGAGTCTCCATGATGAGAGACAAGAGATGGAGAACCAGAATAATATTATAAATAATAATACAGGAACTTGGAAGTTGGACTTTGCAAACAACAAGGGTGTTGGGTTAGACTGGTCATCAGCTCATTTTAACAAGGGTTTGGGATTCTTCTTGAAGGAAACAGGTGTTTGTGGACCATTTGGAATGAGTTAGCACCAGTCAGCCTTTGCTTTTCTTTTGTTTATTATTTCTTTTAACCTGATTCTTTTTTCCTTTAAGATGCAAAAGAGAAACAGGTCTCTTTAGACAGAGTAGGCAGTTGTTCAGCCTGTCACTGTGAAACACACATATGAGTACACCTCCCTGCCCTGCTGGTTATGAGCTCAGCACAGGGGAAGCCTGGCCCTGTCCTTCCCAGGAGACTGACCAGCATCTCAATCCCCTTTTCTTAGGTTTCCCTAAGCACCACCGAGGCTGCACTGGCCCTGAACAGGTACATATGTTCTGCTGTGCTCCCACTCCTCACAAGATGCGCCCCCCTCTTTGCCGGAACAGAGCACTACACTTCTCTGATCGACTCTACACTGCAGACAATATACAGGCTTTCCAAGGGGCGATCCCTCACCAAAGCTCAGAGGGACACCATAGAGGAGTGTTTGCTGGCCATTTGCAAGTAAGTGCACACTGCCCATGTGTTTCACTTCTGTGTGTTTATCTGTGTCAGCTGCATTTAATGGTGTAACCCTAGACCTGGTAAATCTAGTCTGAGGATACACTCAGACTTTCAAGATTTTGCTGGGTCCCCTACTTGCCACAGGTTCTTTCTTTTTTTTAATGTTCTGTTGAAATATAGTTGATTTACTTTGTTGTGTTAAGTTTCAGCTATAGAGCAAAGTGATTCAGTTATATATATATATATATATATATATACATATATATATATATTTTCTTCTTTAGATTTTTTCCACTGTAGATTATTAAAAGATATCATTCCCTGTGCCATACAGTAGGTCCTTGCTGTTTATATATATACATACATATATATATGTATATATAATAGACGATCACACATACACACATACACACACACACATATTCACGGGCTTTCCAGGAGGCACAGTTCTGTCTACCATGCAGGAGATGTGGTTTTGATTCATGGGTGGGGAAGATCCCCTAGAGGAGGAAATGACAACCCACTCCAGTATTCTTGCCTGGAAAACTCCATGGACAGAGGAGCCTGGAGGGGGTCCATGGGGTCACAAAGAGTCGGACATGACTGAGCATGCACATGTGCGTGCAAGCGTACACACACACACACACACACATGTAATAAACTCCTAATTTACGCACAGGCTCTTTCTGATGAAGCTCATCTCTTGCTCTGGGGAAGTGATGGGATTGACAGCTCAGACTCTAGCCCTGAGGATTGGTAGGCCAGGAGATGAGACCATCTTTCAGTCCTAAAGTATTCAGATTAAGAAGTGATAAATTAGGTGGTTAGGATTGCGCAATACTATATGTAAAATATAAAACTAACAAAGACCTACTGTATAGCATACAGAACTCTACTCAATATTTTGTAATAATATAATATGTAATATATGGGAAAAGAAACTGAAAAAGAATATGTGTGTGTATATATAACTGATTCACTTTGCTGCAGACCTGAAACTAACACAACATTGTAAATCAACTATAGTAGTAGCAGTAATATTAGTCATTTAGTCGTGTCCAATTCTTTGCAACTGTGTGGACTATAGCCTGCCAGGCTCCTCTGTTAATGGAATTCTCCAGGCAAGAATACTGGAGTGGATAGCCATTCCCTTATCCAGGGGATCTTCCAGGCCCAGGGATCGAACCCAGGTCTCCTTCATTGCAGGCAGATTCTTTACCTTCTGAGACACCAGGGAAGCCTAAAATCAACTATACTCCAATATAAAAAAACAAAAACAAAAAAGAACTAATGCTTTAGTTCTTAAACTAGAGCCAGAAGCAGGTTTTCCCTTCTGGATAAGTAGACCTTTACACAGAGGCCAGACTATAAAAGCGTGAGTCAAAGCCGCCCACCTCTAGGCCACATAAGACCTGGAACAAAGAAAAGAAGGCCTCTCCAGTCCCCATGGGGAATCGAGGCAGGAGTGTTCACTGCCACAGACGGGCAACCAGGGACAGAGGGTAAAGCCAGCCTGAGACCCGGCATTGTCAGGAAACTACATCAGATCTTGTGGGGTCAAAGGAAGAGGGCTCTTCCAATGGCAAGTCTCAGCCACACAGTCCAGGACCAGGCTCTGCTGTTTAAGCCAGTGGTTTTCCACCTCAGCTATGTATTAGAATCACCTGGGTGTCCAGGCCACACCTCAGTGCCCAAAATCCAGACCTTTAGGGATGGGGGCCCGGCCCCTAGCTTGTGAAGCTCATCAGACAACTCCATGATGCAGCCAAGACAGAGAGTCACTGCTGTAGGTTATCCTGGAGTCAAGCCCAGCACGCGTCCCTTTAGTCGCCACCTGGGTCTGGCCCTGATTCTTGTTGAGTGATTTGTTTCCTAGTCACACTAGAGATGACTCTGCAGTGATGGGACTGGGGCTGCCTAGAAAAAAAGCAATTGGTCAGTCAGTTTAGGACATCAAATTAAAAGGCCATCTCACATTTATGTTTCAAGTGTAACGTGGTCCTTCTATTTTAAATGCTTTATTAAAATTAACCTTTATATGCCATCTGTCATCTAAGGCCTATAGACCTCAACTTTTGAGTTGCCCAAAAAGTTTGTTCAGGTTTTCCTGTAAGACATTATGGAAAAACTCAAACATGTTGGCCAACCCAATACTTTTATGGGTCAAGCTGTGTCATGCACAGTGCTATTTGCCTAGGATGTGGAGTGGAGGGGGTGGGCCATCCACCCAGGCCCCATAAAAGGGGTTTCTCTCTGAGATCCTCTACCAAAATCAGGCTCTTGTACTCTGATGGCACTTCATTCATTCCAGTATCAGAACTGGCAGAGAATTAAGCTTATTTGAGTGCTGTTGGTTCTAGAAGGGAAACCAAGCTTGGTAAACACACTACAGGCCTCTAGGAATTAATAGGGTGAGTAAGGTTTCCATGCCACCACTCCACAAGGAGGAGCAGGAGCCCCATGACTGGTGGATATGGTTGGGCGTCTACTTTTCTCCTGAGTAGTGGCCAAGGGAATAAACAGTGAGTCTGCACAGAAATCCTTCCTGTTGGCATTGGTTCTATAATTGGCTGGTAGCTACATCCATCACAGCTGTAGGTCTTGTTCGACCTTTTCCCAGGTCTGAACTCACCAGGTATCTTGGGAACCAAACCAAAAGTCCTGTCTCCCAGCATAAGCCTCTTCCTAGTTTTTTTTTTTAAGTCATGGCAAGACATGTTAGCATATATGTCTTTAAAGAATCAGACCAGACCTTGGGAAAATTAGAATTTTATATCAAACCAAAATTAGAGCTCACAGCCCTATTCCTATATTCCTAGGAGCTTCTCCACTCCTCCTCTTGGCCATCTGAGCTCTAGAAACAGCCGACAAACTGATACTTAACTAGCTTTATTATTTATTAAGTCAGGAGTTAATCGAGTTAGAGATTTATTTTACTCCTTGATTTTATTTGTTAGTCTAAGGTGATACTGCTAATTAGGTAAACAGTGTAAAAAGATGATTTTATATGTTTATGATTATTACATTTAGAGACGAGCTTTTACTTGCTATACATCATGATTGATTTTTTCACTCCAGGGATTTTTATTGCAAGGCCAGCTCTAGCAAAGTTTGTGAAACAGACGAGCTTTGTTGTCCATCTCCATTCACATCTATCCTCCTTGTTGTAGATGCCTCTGAGGCTATCTTTGTGGCATTTTAACATTCAAGATCAGAGTTATTAACTTTGCCTCCTTGTCTCTTAGGCATCTCTGGAAAGGGGCCAGTGAGCTGAACGTATGTGCCAAATTGTGTCTGTGTGTGTATTTTATCTGGGAAGAATCCTGAGGTTTCACAGAGCAATCTAAAAATAATGGCTGAATCAACATGGTTTATCTCTCCTTTCTCTATCTCAGAATTTACTTGTACCAATACCAAGGCCATGAATGCTTTGATAATTTGATACATTGTTCTCTAATTATTCAATTTGCTTTTTAAAGAAGTTTTTTTTTCTTCTTCTTTTGAGGACAAATCCTTAACCCAAAGACATGATTTCGCTAATAAGAATTTCAGGTTCAGTAACTCGGAGCGCCCTTCAGATCACCAGTAGGTGTCCTCAGATTCCACCTGTGCAGCTGATCACCTCGCTTCTTCCTTGGCAGAGTTCGGGAGCATGGTCAGCCTGTAGAGAGAGTTCTAAAATCACCAGGACTTTCTTTCTGTTGTATTTCTGTTATATATATTTCTTTGCCCATAGTCAGCGACTGTATTTTGAGTGTCAGAGGCCCTAGAACATCCTGTCACATGGTGATTAGAATTTAACCTTAAGGATCTCAAGCCATGAGCCCCACTCTCTCTCTCTGCATTTTAACTACACTTGATTTTTAAAGTGTTTTACCATCGACTGTGGTTTTATCCACAGTCTTGTGATTTATGAGATAAGTGTTTTGAAAGTTATCCCTGCTGAGTATTTCTTTCATTCTCTCTCCCTTATTTTTTTTTTCATTATATCCTTTTGTTTTTCTTATTCTGTATTGCAGTCACTTGAGGCCTTCCATGTTACAGCAACTCCTGCGACGTCTAGTTTTTGATGTGCCACAACTCAATGAATACTGTAAAATGCCTCTTAAGGTAAACCTCTCTATTGTTACAGAAATACAGTCTATGGCACGGGAAACGTGCTTTGTAAAACATGATCTTCACAACTGGGGGAGCAAAATACATCTGAAATGGGTTTTACCCTTTGAGTTGATAGCAAACTAAACACAACCTCCAGAATCAAGCCCTTTCGTTTTTATTATTTATTTATTTTTAATTGGAGGATAATTGCTTTACAATATTGTGTTGGTTTCTGCCATGCATCAACATGAATTAGTCACAGGCATACGTATGTCCCCTCACTCTTAAACTTCCCACCCTCCTCTTACCCCATCCCACTCCTCCCAGTTGCCCTAAAGCACTATGGAGGGCTGTGGAATCTCTGACAACATACAAGCTGTTGTCAACACACAAGCTTCTTGAGTGCAGAGGTTGGAAAGAATAATTCTGCTGGATTCATTAACTGCTCCAATTTGCCTTAATCGATTTCCGCCAATTACTTGTTATTTAGCAGAGGTTAGTGAGGGGACTTAGATCTTTGTACTTTCCTGCCCTAATTAGGTTTTCAGAAGGTTTGTAATCTCAAAAAGCTTTGAAGTCCTGTGATTCTTCGTTTAGGTACAGAACGTAAAATGTCCCTTTTCTTTTCCATACTATGTTGTGCTTTTTTTTTTTCCTTTTGTAACAGATCTTCTTTAAATTTTTTTCACTTCTTTTCTCTTATTAGTAAAAAGTAAGGCCACAGAGCCCTGTTTTCATCATCTGGTTCCTGATTTTCTCACAAATTACCAACATTTTATTGCTGGTATGGCGAGCATTCCGGCCTGGGCAAGAAGGCACCAGAAGCAGTCACCCCCAAGGGCAGTGTTTTTCCTCTTTTATCTCTGAGGCACCTGCTCTAGTTGTATATTCAAAAGGGTCAGCAGTGGCCAGCCATACCTGAAAATTCTGCCTAGTCATTTCAACAGAACTTTCCTTCTTTTCAGAAATAACCTAAGCAAAGATTTCAGGAAGCATGTTACTGGGATAAACAGAATTCCCAGAGGCCTTTAGTCCATCCTCTTGTTCCATGCCAGGTAGAAGACAGCTTGTATGTTGTCAGAGATTCCACAGCCCTCCATGGACTTATTCTTCTGTCTAACCCTAAAACTCTCAGTTTTCTTCCCATAAAGTCCTTTAGATAAAAAACAGTTTTTACAGTTCAGCTAGGCATTGCTTCCTTGGAATGCCTGTGCCATCAGCTGAATTCTGGCTCCCAAAGAGACATCATCACTAGCACGCAGCAAGCTCACTTTTACCCCTTAGATCAGTGGGATTTTTCCTGTGGGATGTGGATCCCACCTGCTAGGATGGGACCTTTGGCAGTGTACGTGTCCCCTCTACTGGCCACGTGGGGAACTGCTGTAACATGGCTAGACCATCAAAAGGCTCGCGTGAAAGGCAGGGAAGCCAGGGGCAGGAATCAATGTGGAGAAATCTGTGGACGCACAGCCTGCTCCCTGCCCACCCCTACCCACATCAGCATTACCAGATTTACAAGCAAAGATCTCAGAAGAAATTCTCCCCAGGCCTGACTGGCTGGAACACAAAGACTTCCAGAGGGTAGCATTTCTTAACTGGAGTAGTAACAGTCCTCTCCCATTTTATAGGAGCCTCTGGGGGTGATTTGGGAGGCATGAGAGTTAACGGGGCAGATTCCGTTTGGGCTGAAGCTCGTGAGGCGCAAGAGCAGACCATTCCCAGTGGCGTCGGGGGCCTGTCTGCAGACAGCCTGACTATTTGCATTGTTGGTTTCACTCTCCTGGTGGGTCTATGCTGTTTTCTTCTTCCCTGTGTGCTGTCGATGCCTGCGGATCTTCTCTGCCCCACCCCGCTGGTGCACACTTGTTCTCAACCTGCCAGCTTCTGACGAATCACTACGAACAGTGCTGGAAGTATTATTGTCTGCCTTCGGGCTGGGGGAGCTACGGTCTGGCTGTGGAGGAAGAGCTACACCTGACAGAGAAGCTCTTCTGGGGGATTTTTGACTCCCTCTCCCATAAGGTAATGGCGGTGCTCCTGGAACAAAGACGGGGTAAGGGTGGCCGGACCTCGGTGATACAAGCACCTGAACATAAGAATTGCTGATTCCCAGTCACCCTCTGCCACATGCCCGAAACTATGCCAAGCACTTTGCAAGCGGATCACGTGCATTATCCCAACTACCCTGACCCTCATTTGACAGGTGGGAGATCTGTTGGTAACTTGCCAGACTCACAAAGTTAACATGTGGAGAGCTGCTTTCAGAGTAAATTAGAATACCTCCTAGTTCCAGGATTAATGACTTACTTCATCCCCTTCCTTCCCTCCCCGCCCACCCCCACCCCCGCCAATGTTATATGGCCCCTGTTAGCCTGCCTTCACCAAGTTCAAGCCTAGAGAAGTCCTAGCATCTGCCCTGAGGTGGGGATGTGGGATTCCCAGGAGACCTTTCAGGGGAGGAGCTGTCCAGCCCCTGGGGACGAGGAGCCTGGCAGAGGACTAAGGGCCTCTGCATCCCCAGCCGTCCTGTGTGGTCTGATTGCAACACGGCCCCGATCTCACACTTGCTCCCCTTCCCTTGACATATATTTAGATTTGCAATGTGGCCAGCTTTAGATGAAGTCAGTGACATTCAGGATGGTATGGCCGTAGATAGGTCACCAGCTCTAAAGTTTTCTGGGTTTTCATACAGAAGTCGAGAGCAGGTATACGGCTGCTGTCTGGCGTTTGTTGTGTGTATGTGCTTAGTCATGGCCGACTCTTTGAAACCCCATGAACTATACCCACCAGGTTCCCCAGTCCATGAAATTCTCCAGGCAAGAATACTGAAGTGAGTTGCCATTCCCTTCTCTAGGGGATCTTCCCAACCCAGGGACCAAACCCCCATTTCTTGCATCTCCTGCATTGGCAGGTGGATTCTTTACCATGGCACCACCCGCAAGTAAATGATCTTCACGCCTGTCTTCCTTTGGTCTAGTACAAGCAGATCAAAGGTTGTCCCTCACTCCATGTGTTTCAGCTGAGATTCCTTCCTGGCGAAGTTTAGGAGAGAATGGTGATACCGAGCAATCTGCTGACTATCAGCGTGTGACCCGCCTTGGCTACTGGGGGCCCAGCCACGCTGCTGTACCCCCTCCAGGAATATCTTTAGATATTCCTGCAAGTAACTAATTATGAGATACTGATTTAAACCTTGATTTAAGGTTCCTCAACCTACAGCAAATGGTGACTTGAAGGCTTTACAGATTGTCGCTTTTCTGTGACAAGGATACCTCAGTTTCCACCAGAATGCATTACAGGTCTTACACGTTCCCCATTGTGGTTAACCTGGGGAAATGCATGTGTTGTTCTGTTTGTTTGTTTTTCCCCAGCCAGTTGGTGAGTGGTTCTGCCGGGGGCTGTGGTTCTGGCGTCTGTGCTAACGTGGTCTTTGTCTTTCGCCGCAGAGGTATGACCCAGATCTTTTCCGGATGGCCTTGCCCTGTCTCAGTGCAATAGCGGGGGCCCTGCCACCAGATTATTTAGATACCAGAATCTCAGCCACATTGGAGAAACAGGTCTCAGTGGACGCAGATGGCAACTTTGACCCCAAACCCATCAACACCGTGAAGTGAGTCCAGAGTCATCTCTAAGCTGGTCCTCGATTTTACGCCATGGCCAGTGTTTCTCTTTCAGAAGGAAGCCAGAAATTTAAACCTCCTTCCCTTCTCTCCCTTCCCTTCCAACGCTGTTCGTCATGTCCCTTGACACTACAAGTCACATCAGGTGCTGGATTTTGACCTCAACTCCTGAAGGTTTAATCCACCTATATCTGATTATATGTTATATTATTCTATTCTGCACTTCTTTTGGGAGGGTGGAGTTGGTTTATTTATTATAAAAAAATGGATGCTCTCCACATATGTCTCCCGAGGCATGGTAAGCATCCTGACAAATGATGCAATTAATTTATTAATGAGTTTTTTGACAGAATCTTTGCTCTTTGTGAATTAGGCCTGTACAGTACTAATAACATCGTACATCAAAGCCCCTCCTTAAATAACACTCAGCTGAGCTCCCACAAGACTTCAGGATGTGAGGGCAGAACAGCATGGGGGGGGTCCTTATTTGAGAGACTGGACCTGCTCTTTCCCAATGGATGCTGGATCTTTGGAATGACTCTACAATAATTCCTTTTAATTTCTCCCACTGATTCTCCAGCATGCCTCACTGGTGGTGATTAGGCCATGGACAAAGTATTAGACAAGATCTATTCGATTTTGCCTTTGGCAGTTCTGTCCCAATTATGATTATGGGTCATGGGGCATACAGGCTTCATCTCCAGCTGCATTTTCAGTGAAAAGCTCCAAACCTGCTGTGGTATGAGCAGGGAAAGGCAGGCATCCTGTTATGGACCCCTTGGACTTACGTTTTACGGCAGTAGTTCTCAGATGAGAGCCATAGTCTGAGCCCTTCTCTGGAGCTGTCAGCTTTGATAACGTATAAAATTCATCTTTGGGAAAACAAATACACATTCCATCAGCAGAGCCTTGAGCTGAATGAATGGTGGGAAATAGAATTGAACCTGCTGTAAGAAAGAGGTAAGGGATGTGGTGTACCTTCAGGCTGGCCAAAGGGAAGGCAGGTATTGATCTTGGAGAACTTGGCCCTGTGAAAACATCCGTGTGCCAAAGGATGCCAAAAGGTGTGATAACATGGACACTTTTATAAACATTATAAGACACTGTGAAACTCCAGCAATTGTGTGCTAATGATGACTTGTTCCATGCTAATTTGAGAACTCTGATTTCTTCAGATAGATTTCTGACATCAGAGATTCTTTGAGTAATATGAATAATGGAGACTAACTCTGACCAAAACTTAAACAGAAATGGACCTTATTGTAAAAAAAAAAAAAATACAGGGTCATTATTAAAATCTAGTGAAAGGCTGACTAAGCAGGCCTCAGCAAGGACAGGAACTAAAGCAGAGTGGCCTCATGGACATTCTCCAGGTGTCCCCATTGAATGCGTCACCATGAAGAGTTTTCTGTCCTGGTCTCACTCAACTCAAGATTCAAATTACAAGTTCTCTGGTGGTCTACTTGTTAGGATTTCTGCCCTTTTACTGCTGTGGCCCAGGGTCAGTAGCTGGTGGGGGAACTGAGATCCTACAAACTGCACAGCACAGCCCTCCCCCCCAAAAAGATTCAAATTCCAGAGAGTCCAGTTGGCCTCATCAGAGCCAATCCTCAGTGACAATTCACATAAGACTACACACAGTGCAGGAAGCCTTGCTCCTGAAAGAGGAGCAAAGGTGTCTTACCAACAGAAGGGGTAAAAGCTGAGGGGCTAACAGAAATGACAGGTGTCCACTGGACTGCCATGATTCAAGCATTTAAGCATGAATCACCAGACCTCAAAAGGTAGACAGACACTATTTTGGAACACTAGGTCCTCTAGCTACCCACTCCTGCCATCCCCCAGTTGGAGTTGTGAGATGGCAGAGCAGTGTCTTTGATGAATGCATTCTCGCAATCTGGCCAGGACAGGTCTGGCCCAGGAGCCGAAGTGGTTCTTAGGAGCAGAGGGAACCTGGGGCAGCTGGAGGGAGGCCGCCTGAGAAGCAGAGGCTGCTGCAGAGATGCCCTCTGATTAGCTGTGGGCGTGTCTGTGACCTGATCCTGAATACGCCACACCTGGAGCTCGGGAAGGTCATCAAGTCTGGTGTTCAGCTTCAAATCTGGAGTCAGCTGGTTGATCACATCCAACTTCTGTCGGCTGATTGTTAGTTCTGACTATCTTTTTGGGACATCTGGCCGAAGAGCTTGGGGAGGTTGTAAGTTTATTTTTCCCCTCCTTTCACAGTTTCTCCTTGCCTGAAAAATTGGAATACATCGTCACCAAGTATGCTGAGCACTCCCATGATAAATGGGCCTGTGACAAGGTAGGGATTATCATCCAGCCGACAGTTGTCAGGGGGGTAAAAATAACCAGCCCAAGAACGTTAAAGGGTTCAGTCCAGGAAATCTGCCTGATGTGTCTAAGTGACAGACTTGCCATGCCAAGAGCATTCATTATTTTTGAGTGGCCATTTCCCAGGGATGGTGGAAGTCGGAGAAATAGGTGGTGGCAGCTGCTGGTGTGGCTTTTCTTGTCTCTCAAGAAAATGATTGATTCTGGGAAGGCTGTTATCTCTCCTCACATTGCATTTCCTGGAGTTGGTGCTCAAGCACATGCTTATGTATGTTTGACATAAATGCTTAATGGGGGGCCGGAAGCTTTTATTAATTTTTTTTTTAAATGTAGCATTAGGAAAGGGAAAATTGAATAGAAAGCTTTATTCTCACATTTTGCCAGCAAGCTGAATTTTGGTCTAGGGAGGACACCCGTCTTCCCCTGACAGGCAGTGTTGGAACTTCCAGACTCTCCCTTATTAATAAGCCCGTCCATCTGGTGTTTAAAATTCTTCACCACATGAGGTCAGGCTGCTTAATAAGTTTAATTGCTCTGTCAGCCCTTTAATGCTGGCAGGCGAAAGGAGGGGAATGTGCCAAAGCCATCCTGGAGTCCTGTAGGCAGCCAGTTAAGCACTGGGGCCATTGCTCAGCTGCAGTTTACAGCCCGAAACGGTGGACCCACCTCCACAGCACGGCCGCAGAAACCACCTCCCTGGTCGCACGCTGGATGAGATACAGCTTGAAGTCCTGGCTCAGCCTCTCTCATGAGCTGGGCTCAGCTCTGATTCGTTCCTGAGCTACTGTTTGGGGCTTATGACAACAACGATCATTGTATCTGTAGAATGGGCTCATGATTCTAGAACAGAGGTTGGCATGCTTTTCCTATGAAGGGCCAGATAATAACCATTTTAGGATTTGTGGGCCAGACAGTCTCCATTGCAACTACTCATCTCTGTTGTAGTGATGCAAAAGCAGCCGTAGACAACATGTAAATGAAGGCGCGTGCCTATGTAATACAGTAAAAACTGTATTTCTAAAACAGGGACTCGGCTGAATTTGGCCCAAGGGCTGTCTGTAGCTTGCTGACTGTTGCACTAGAGCATCTGTGTTTTCTCAGCACTCCTTCATACGCCCATCTGGGCAGCTTTGACTGAGGGACAGGGACACCTCCATGAATCATCCAGTGCATCCCTAGGTCACATGCATTTTATCTCTTTAGTCACTCCTGAATTTATATAGTTCTCTCTGGAGAAGGAAATGGCAACCCACTCCAGTATTCTTGCCTGGAGAATCCCAGGGATGGGGTCGCACAGAGTCGGACATGACTGAAGTGACTTAGCAGCTCTGTCCAAGCCACAGTTTTAGACCAGGCTGCACTCATCTTTTGCCCAGACAATGTGATGACCTTTCAACTAGTCTGCCCATGTGCATCTTCTCCAGTCTGCTCTTCATGCTACAGACAAGCAATGACTGCAGTATGCAAGTTTGGTCCGATTCCCCCAAACGGATCATGTTCTCCAGGCCAGTCCCATTTCCTTGTTAAAATCCCTTAATAGCTTCTAACTATTTTAATGTAAAAGTGAAAATCCTTTTTGTGGTCTGAGAGACCCTGCCACCATCTCTAGCCTCATATCTCTCCCCTCATCCTCTGCCTTCCAACCACATGCCTTTTATTTAGGCTCATTCCTTCCCTCCCTTCCCCACCCCCATCTCTCTTTCTCTCTCTCTCTCTCTCTCACACACACACACACACACACACTCTCTCTCTCTCTCTCTCTCTCTCTCTCTCTCTCTCTTTCTCTCTCTCTCTCTATGTAAGCCTGGATCCACCCTGTCTGAGCCAGGTACCCATCTGTACTCATGTGAAAACACCGTTCATCAATTCCTCCTTCAAAATCTGTCCAAGTGTGAATTCCTAGGACGCCTCTTTCCCAGATTCCTTAAATATAGGCCCTCTTAGCACCTTGCTGTTTTCCTTCCCAGTATTTTCAGAGCAGTCTCATATGATTCTATTCATAACAGTTATCCATTTATATATACTAGTTATGAGCTATGCATTTACTGGTGTGGTATTTGATGAATCTCTCTTTTCCACTATCCTGGAAGCTTCACATTTGCTCACTGTTGCCAGGCGGGCATTGATAATCTGACAAGAAGAAGAGTATTCTCCCCTGCCTTCAAGGACCCACAGTCTGGGGGGGGGTCCTTGAACTAACTGAACCAACCACTGTCCAGGTTGTGCTATGCTGTGATGGGCATGAGCACAGGGTGAGAGCAGCTGGGAGGAGACCCCAGCCCAGTAGCAGGGGGTCCAGGAATGCTTCCTCAAGCTGACGACATATACAGTATGTGATAGAAAACATTGTTCAGACATAGGGGAGCAAGTGCTATGTAGGCTCTGGAAGCAATGGGTGCAGACCCTGAGAGGCAAGAGTGTGTGGTGGCTTTTAAGGAAGTTTGGTTCAACATGATGGGGTCACAGAGTCGGGCAGGGGAAGAAAGGCAGGACATGGGCCTAAAGGGGCCAACGAGCTCTTTGCTGCAGCCATAGAGGCCAGAAAGAGCTTGGATTTTTACCATGATGGCAATTGTGAATCAGAAAATTTTAAAGCAGCAGAGTGCCCTGATCAGAGTATTTTATAAAAATCACCTGTCGGTGGTACTGAAAATGGAATCCGTGAGAGATGGCAAGAATGGAGGCAGGGAGACCACACAGGAAGCAGTTGCAGTAATCCAGGTGAGAGCTGATAGTTGTTTAGCTGCTAAGTCATATCTGACTTTTCCAGATTCCATGGACTCTAGCCCATCAGGCTCTTCTGTCCCTGGGATTTCCCAGGCAGGAATCCTAGAGTGGGTTGCCATTTCCTTCTCCAGGGAACCTTCTCAGTCCAGTGATCACAACCACAACTCCTGCATGGCAGGCGGATTCTTTACCACTGAGCCACCTGAGAATGCCCGAAGATGGCTTCTTGTTGTTGAGTCGCTAAGTCATGTCTGACTCTTTGTGACCCCATGGTCTGTAGCCTGCCAGGCTCCTCTGTTCATGGGGTTTCCCAGGCAAGAATACTGGAGTGGGTCGCCATTTCTTCCTCCAGGGGAGAGCGATGGCAGCCTGAGCCAAGGCACTGGCAGGAAAGTGAGGGCGAGGCAGACAACAGGCCTGGGAGGTTGAACACATGTCAACAGGTACAGAGAGAAGGGGATGTTGAGAAAGGGCCCCACATTTCTAGCTTGGAAAGTGAGTGTAAGCTGATGCTGTTCATGGAGATACAGGGAACCCAAGAACAAGAGCCATTTAGAGAAGTGCAGTGCTGGTTCTCTTTCTGACCTGTTGAGAGGTACCTGCAGATATCCAAGCAGAGCTCAGATAGGTGAGGACGTTATGGATCTGGACTGCAGATACTGATTTGATATTCATTTACTTATGTACCAGGGCCTAGATTATATACCCCGAGGAATAATGTGCCCTGAGAAGGGACACAAGCTTGAAAAACTCCACATTAACAAGTGGGCAGAAGCAGAGACTGAGAAAGAGCAGCCAGAAGTCTCTGGGCTGTGAGGTTATGAAAAATAGACTCTGACTTATCTCTGTATCTACAGTGTCTGGGACACAGTCTACAACCTACTGTCGTAGATATTCAACCAGTGTCTGTTGAATGACTTTTGAAATTTGTCAACTTCTATGATTCTAAGAAACATGCTTTGCTACAGTTTTGCTCTGAGGTTGGCATGCAAGGGGAGCAAACCAAATCAGTTCCCTCCATGCCATGGCCAGTAGGTCCATTTCTCACAAGCATTCAGCCTTGACACCTGTCCTTGCCTGTGATGGTGACACATTGACCTGAAAAGCATTGTTCTCGGGTCTTCTGAAGCATCCTTTGTGTCTGTAGAGGGCCTGAAACACAAGCAAATAAGTGGAGGGGACAGCCACTAAAACAGGAAGAAATAAAAGGAGCAGGGTTCAAAACTCAGGGGGCAGAGAGCCTGACAGGCTTAAAAGATCAATTAGATATTTTGGGGGGAAATTTCCAAGCTCTGTCACATTCCATTATTCTATTTGTTCAATGAAAATAGAAGCTGGGCTGTGGGTCGCATAGCAGGGCTCTCAGGGTGCCAAGAATATTTGAACTGAGAACATTTCTACAGAGTCAGAATGGATGGAAATATGGAATTTCCCTGGATGAAAATGTGAAGACCCATCCATTGATCCGGCCTTTCAAGACATTAACCGAGAAGGTAAGGACCACTGAATGGCCATGCTGGTTTCCCTTCCCCGGGAATTGTATCTGATGGCAGGGGAGCTGAGGGCACATTCACGGTCCAGCTTCTTAGAGACTTTTCAGGATTCGAGAAGCTCCTCAGGAGCTGGCCTATCACCCACGGCCCCAGGACCAGCTTCGAAGAGCCCGTTGGAGAAGGAAACACTGGTCAGCACTCAGAAGCTGGACCAAAACACATTTTGTGGTTCACTTGGCAACTGAAAAAGGAAGGGCTTTTGTTAGATTATTGGAAGGGATTATTTTGTTAAGATGTTTTGGGGGGAAAACATGAATTCAGAATGGAAAGGACTTCCAATCACGAAGGATGAAAGGAATAGAGAAGAGAATCCCCAGGGAAGTATGGACAGGTCTCATAGTTCGGTTTGCTTTGTTCATTAGGAGATTTGGTTCAGCCTAACTGAATTCCTATCTTGCCATCAGTAAGAGTTCTCTGTAAGCTTTAGACTTACTGTCACAGGTAAAGGATGATATGTATATCTTTATATGCATATTCACTGGCTATAAAATTGTATATGGCTCAAAAGAGAATTGTAAATCTAAGGAAATCTATTTCCCAAGCTCAGAGGAGAGCTTTGTGCAGACGCATTTTGACATGCGCCATCTTAAACACCTACCAGAGAACGGAAGTCACTCTTGAGAGGAAGGGGCGGGACCCAGGCGGGTGACGCTTGCGCAGTAAGCGCGCCTGGAGGAGACAGAGGTGGCAGTGCTGGAGGGAGTCGGGTGAGCAGGGGGGAAAGGAAGAGTTCGTTGTCCTCTTCTTGCTTCTCTTTATCAGCAAACTGTGGGTAATGTCTGGCACATTCCCCCTAAAAGCCGGAGACTGTAGCGTCTTTTAATTAAAAACCTCCAAAAGGCTGATGACGTGGTTCAGATGGGATGCTGCAGAGGGTATTTTGACCCAGTGAGAGGAAGCTTGAGCCAGTTAGCCCCCTCCGCTGTGGGCTCCAACTTCTCTTCCAGGAGACAGGCCAGCCAGAGTGCTGGGGCCTGTGCCGTACACGGCTCTTCTGCTCCAATGTTCTTCCAGGAGAAGGAAATTTATCGCTGGCCTGCCAGAGAGTCCCTGAAAACCATGCTGGCTGTGGGCTGGACTGTAGAGAGGACCAAAGAGGGAGAAGCTCTGGTTCAACAGCGGGAAAATGAGAAGCTTCGAAGCGTGTCCCAGGCCAGCCAGGTATGACCATCAGGCCCAAAGGCCAATGCTGGGCCGGTAGAACCCATGGAGAATCTGGGAACACTCTCCCCAGGTAGCAGAGATAAGGCTCACCATACATGAGCCCTGGGAATTTTTTGGGACATACCTTTGGCTGCTGACGTTGGGGATGCTAATAGGAATGATTCTGCCTTTATTTCTCTAGGGCAACAGCTACAGTCCTGCCCCTCTGGATCTCTCCAATGTTGTGCTCTCCAGAGAGCTCCAGGTCAGTCTTGATGCCTTCAGAACCAGCATAACTTACTTCTAAAATCCCTGAAGTACAGGGCATGTCAAACTCCAAAGAGTTAAAGAAAAAAACAGAAGGGGGAGAATGCCTGAAATGTCACCGCTGAAATATCAAAATTAGGGAGGGCTACACGGAGCAGAGGCCACTCATCCGAGACAGTCTCAGCAGAATTGACCAGTAGTCAGAGGAGGTGAGGCTTCGTGCTTCTTCTTGGGACATTGAAACAGGTCATAACTCACTAAGAGGAAGAACAAGCAGCAAGTTCCTGTATCAAAACCCAAAACAGAACTTGTAACAGCCAGGAGAAATAACTAGTAACAAAACTAATAACAACCAGGAGAAAACCTATGAGCCGCCCCTGGGTGGGGGTGCTGGCCTGGTCACAGTGGGTTTCCCCAACCTTGAGGACAACTGTATATTCCTTGGTGGATTCACTCAAGTTGCCTGTGGTGATGCAGATGAGTCATCACTGCAAGGTTTCAGGACTTAAAACCAAGAGGATGAGATTAAAAGCCCTAAGTGGCCTCCTCCCATTCCCCACTTGTGCACACAGTGGTGACTGTGACTGAGGCAGCTACTGCTCAGAGCATTCATCAGACCAACCCTTTGTACCCTAGAGAAAGTTTCTTTCCAAAGTTCACCCTTCATTCCAGGTCACTATCTTAATGAACCTTTTAAAGATGAGTTCTATTTGAGAAATCTCATTTTTGCCACAGTTTTCTCCAACATGTGGCCATTTTTTAGTTTGCTAAGCTAAAGGCTTTTGGGGATTCTAGATTTTTGCTTGACCTCCCACTTACAGCTCCCTTTTTCAGGTCAGGAGTAAGACACTCAACTCCTGTGACAAATGAAATGCCACCAGCATGTAGTTTGCAGTGGAAATTTGTGTTCTCTCAGAAATGCATCAAACTGCCAAGATAATAAGTTACCAGGAAAGGACCGAATTAGAAATTGTTTTCTGTGTGTATGGGAAGATAGAAAACTAATGAGGTGCATAAGCACAGACTAATTAATGACAGGAGACACTCAGCAATGTGCAGTTAGCATTTGGTGGTGCTCTGTTTCCAAGGCTGCCTGAAATAGTCTGGCAGATCTGAACCCATTTTTCTTGCTTGCTTTCTCTCTGACCGTCGTCTCCCTGGTGGGATCCAGGGGATGGTGGAGGTGGTAGCTGAGAACTATCACAATATCTGGGCCAAGAAGAAGAAGTTGGAGCTGGAGAGCAAAGGTGAGCTAGGTTCACAGCGTCCCCCACAGAAGGTGAGCTGGGGGGCAGGTGTGTTTTCCCAAAAGTGCAAAGAAAGAGCCAAATATTTTGTCATCTCTCACTTTATTAAACCCAGGTGGTGGCAGTCACCCTCTTTTGGTACCCTATGATACCTTGACTGCCAAGGAAAAGTTCAGAGACCGAGAGAAAGCCCAGGACCTGTTTAAGTTCCTCCAAGTAAATGGCATTGTGGTTTCCAGGTAAGTCGTCTTCCAGGTGATGTTAGTGGGATGGGACAGGCTGGTGTGGTCTCTCCTGCTCTAGATATGTAATCACCTGCCTGCATAGCAGATCAGAGTAAGGACAGCAGGTGGGTCTTTTGAAGTAGGTAAATGTTTTGGAGCGTGAAGCCCTCTCTTCTGTCATAAATAAGACTGGTCAATGTCAATTTCTAAAAAAATCAAAGAATCATGCAAAGAATCTAGCAAAGAATCATGACAAATTATACATATATACCTTAAACATTTAATTTTAACTTAAAACACACAAATATGCATTCATTCACAAAGCTTGAACTGTAGGCCCCAGACCTTACTTTAGTTTGTTGTTTTATTGATTGGAATCATAAAGCACTTCCATAATGCATCCTCAAACATCTGAAACTTGGACTTCCCTAAAGAGCGGTGAAAATTAAGGCACATACAAAACACTGTAAGTGCAGCATTCTAGGGTGGGGTGTTTTTTTTTCTTCCAATTTTCTCTCTGTGTTT
This sequence comes from Cervus elaphus, assembly GCF_910594005.1. NCBI lineage: Eukaryota > Metazoa > Chordata > Mammalia > Artiodactyla > Cervidae > Cervus > Cervus elaphus. The sequence continues at coordinate 71,643,269 of NC_057826.1, forward strand.
TACAGTTTTCTTACATCTAGTTCAAAAACTCTTGTGTTTGAAAACTTATAATTACAAGTCTTTGTAAAACATGCAACCTAGTTCTCACAGAATCACCAGTTCTCTTCACACTTGTATTTTAATGTTTTCTATGGTATTTAATAAAATTCCATAAGAGCAGTAGAGACCACAAGTGACATCAACAACCCTCAAAAAAAGACTCGGCTCCTGGGGAGACTGGATGAACCATGATTTCTGAAGACTTTATCTCAAGCTTATGTTGATCAGAATCATCTAGATGAAGGTTTTAGATGAGGATGGTCTGGGCTGCTTAAGTCTTAAAGTTAGAATCTGTTTTCCTGCTGGTCAGGTATCAGCAGTGGGCTGTGCTTGCTAAGCCCTTTGTAGAATGAAAAATAAGCAAGTGTCCCATCCTGATAAGCCATTTCTCCTGAAATGTCTGCCAAGCCGGCTGCTGTTTCTTCTTTTGGTTTCCTACAGAATTTTTGCCACTGAATGACAGAAACCCAAATAAAATTCTAGACAAATATTTCTATTGTAGCTCATATGAAAAAATAACAAAATGTATTTGCCGTATTGTTGAGTGGGAAAGGTCAGGCAGCAGGGGATAGTCCCTGGGGGAGCCTTTGAGAAAAACTCCCATCATCATTTTAATCCTGTTCTTAATGCTGCAATGCATGCAGACTGTGGTTTGCCAATAAATAACTCGCTCACAGAAATGAAAAATTCCTCTTTATGATAAGAAGGAAATCTAGGAAACAGGGAGGAAAAGGAAAAGATTACTGAATTCAGCAAACATATCCCCTTAGCTGCTTACCCTGTGCCAGAACCTGTGATGGGCACTTGAATATACCAATGAGGAGGCGACATCATATCACCAAGAACCCCTTAGTTCCTGCTGCCCACGCCTCAAATCTACCCCATCCTCAGCTTCCTCATCACCTGATGACAGCCCTTCTTCCGGGTGCTCAAGCCAAAAACCTTGTCTATTCTCTTTTTCCTTCAATTAGCATCCAGTTCTTTAGGAAATCCTGATGGTTCTGCCTATAAGATACCCAGAATCTGGCCACTTCTCACCTTCATGCTGTCACTATCATTGCTGAAAGGGATCATTCCCACACTCCCTATTTCAACCTTTGGCCTCAACAGTCAACTTTAAACCTAGCAACTAGAGTACTCCAGTTACAATGTAGATCATATCATGTCATTCCTCTATTCAAAACTTTCAGTAGCTTCCCATCTCAAAGCAAAAGGCTAAGGACAGCCCATGGCATCCTAATGATTGAGCCCATTGTCCACCCCACACCCCTCTGAACTACTCACTTTCATTCCATCCACAGTGGCTTCACTCAGCATGCTTGCTCCCACCTCAGGACCTTTGCACCCTCACTCCTGATGCGAAAGCTTTCTCTCCTGATGTCTGTATGTCTTCACCTTCCTATGTCATCCTTCCAATAAGCCCAGCACTGATTTAACAACAGTCTGCTCACCCCCCACTTCAGGCACTCTTGGACCCTTCATCCTTTAACTTTAGTTTTTCTTGTATTCACAAAGCTTATTAACTTCTAGCTCTGCATACACTTTATGTTTTGTTTTATGCAGTGTTCCTGTCTGTTCATAGCTGGCATGTAAGTTCCATGAACACAGGGAATTCTTGTTTGCATCTCTGCTTTAGTCCCATTTCCTCATTTGTTGAATGAATGATGCAGATCTTTCTGAAAAGTCTTTTCAGAAATTATCATAGCTCAGATGTTGCATGCTCAGGGAGGCAGGTTCCAAGTTCAAGGGGAAATGAGTCAGATGTTGAGTCAGATCACTAAGCCAGAAAAACCATTAACATTTGGAAAACAGAGTTGACACAGGGAAAATTGCTGGTGCGTTGAAGTCACATAGTTATCTCTGTTCCCCCCTGGGGTTTACCCATTTCCAACCTAGAGGTGTGAAGGATATGGAGCTGGATGCCTCCTCCATGGAAAAGAGGTTTGCCTATAAGTTTTTGAAGAAGGTTCTGAAATATGTTGATTCGGCTCAAGAGTTTATTGCCCATTTGGGTAAGTATCATTGTGAAATATCACAAAAATGTGTGCTTTTCCTAATAGCAGCAAGAATTCGATATTCATTTTTCAAGGAAGGATGTTTTCATGCCATAGTTGTTCATGATTCTTTTAGGCATATGGTTTGGGGAAGGACACAGTGACTGAGATATTCCCACACACACACCCCACTTTTTAAAAAACCAGCTTTGTCTTTGGTTTTCCTTCTGGATTTGATTGAATCATTTGTCATTTTTAATATAACTCATCCTATTCTAAGTGCTCCATCTTTTTGCTTCGTGGCTCTGAGGTTATGACTCAAGCTCTCATCACTGAGATGGTGAAATGGGTGGTGATACTCTAGAGAATCGACACAAAGAATAGCCAGCTCTCACAATTGCCAAGTACTTTGTAAAATATTAGGTATTTTGTAAAAATCAAATGGCCTTTTCATGATGAGAAGCTGCCCTGTCTCTCAAATGCTGTGACTGTTTTGTTTCCTTTGCTCTGGCCAACTTTGTGTCACTTTGGTCTTCGTAGAAGCCATTGTCAGCAGCGGGAAGAGTGAAAAGTCTCCCCATGACCAGGAGATCAAATTCTTTGCCAAAGTAAGTGACCCTGTGCATTTAACTAGGTTACTTTCTCCTTGGCAGCCACACAAATTAGGGTACAAGTTACGCAGGTTCAACAAAGATACTCAAAACTCCAGTAATGGCTTTGATCATACAGAAGTGCTTGTTGTGGGACAGTCCTGAGGCAGGTCCGTGGTCCGAGGTGGTGGGCAGCCTGCTTTGCTCCATGCCATCACCCAGGGACTCAGGTTCTTCCTCTCATGATGTTCTTCCATCTCCTAGAATGTGATCCCTGACAGTTTGGTCCAAACAGACACAACTGTACCACTTCTGTGAGACAGAGGGAAAGGAGAGGGGAAGGAAAGCTGCTGTTTTATTGAAGTTCTATCCCAGAGGCTCGAACATAATCATTTTAGCCTCAGCTAGCTGCAAGAGAGGCAGGTAATGCATTTTCTAGCTGGGTGACCCCATTCCCAGCTAAATTACAGGGGTTTCTACAGCTAAGAGAAAGAATAGGAGAGTGAACATGGAGGCCAGTGAACTGTCTCAGCCACATAGCCCTAGGCAGAGGACTAAATACAAGTGAGGACTTGAGGTCGCCACGCTCTGAGAAGCAGAGCCAGGATGCTCCAGGCTAGTGGTGCTAGCCCTTTCCTCAAGTATGCTGTTGAATGCCATGCCCAAGAAGCCACATCTGAGTGCAGACTAAGTACAGGACACGCCTGAAAGTGTTGGCTCAGGGCCCCGTGTGCACTTTTTTGGGTGCTTAGTATCTTGCTGTGTCCCTTTACATGTACCCAAGGCCTCTGGTTACAGGAATAGGAAAAGAAAATGTGTTGGAAACTGAGATCCACAGGATAGTGTTTCCTGGAAATTCCAGGACCAGTGTTCAGAGGTTTTTTGCTCACTGAGAAGGAACTTTTTCAGAGGAACCAGAGGAAGGACTTTTGCCAGCTTCCTAGAAGTTTGTCTCTAGTGGATCTTTCAGTTCACCTCCGGTGGATCTTTCAGGTTCTTCTGCCACTGGTTGACCAGTACTTCACCAATCATCGCCTCTACTTCCTGTCCTCACCTCTGAAGCCCCTCAGCAGCAGTGGGTATGCCTCCCATAAGGAGAAAGAAATGGTGGCCAGGTGAGTCTGCAGGAGAGAAGGTCATGCTGCTGATGTGATTTCCATGAAACCCCAGGTTCCTGGAACTTAAATGGTGAATCTTTTGAAGAAATGAACTGTGGCCTGACAATTGGCAGCTCAGAGGTTTCGTTAACACCTTTTCTCTGAAAGTGCCTTTATTCACACTTACCCGTGTATTATTTTGGCAACCAAGAGAAGTGTACTGTTTGTGGGTATCAGTAGGATTAGGGGGTAGATTTATATACTCAGGTCAACTTCCGTCCTGAAATATATTTAGAAAAAGGCGAAGGTAATTCTGAAGCTTGGGAAAAGCAAACACACAACATTGAGAAGAAACAGATTAACACTGTTTTCAATCCCAATCTTATCAGGTTTTTAAAGATTAAATTGCTTTTAAAGAATCATATTTTACAAGTCCTGGTATGGATGATCTGAGATTTGAAATCTAGGGTGGCATAATTCAATTTAAATTCCTAACAGGAAACAAATTTTAATCAAAAGTGTCAGCTTGCCTTCTCGTTCCACTAGGTGTGACATGGGGGTGTCTCAGCAGAGCTGAGAACAAAGCAGGGTGCTTCATGGTCAGGCTATGGGGTGGATCCCGCTATGCCTCAGGTTCTCTCTGTATTTGATTTATGAGTGACAAGAGGATGGGTTAGATTTCTAAAGAGCAGAGAGTTAAGGACTGCAATGAAAGTAGTCTATTCACCCTTTCCCTAGCATCCATTGATGGTGAAGAGTGTACTTTATATTTTATAAGGACCTAGCCATTGACTATCTTGGGAGGATTGTCTCAGCAGTGAGCTCAATTTTTCATATGCACAAATAATTGCCCACCTGTGGAAGTATCACTGTGAAACACCACAGTGCTTTAATTTCTAAGAACCACCCAGGTATTGTCTCCATTTTGCAGACGAGGAAACTGAGGTTTGAGCAGACTCCTTCCAGTGCTTACAGTGACCCCAGATAATAAGTGAGAGCAAGAATGAAAACCCACCCCTCTTTATCCAGATCGAGGGCCATTTTCTCTGTACTGGAATTACTTCATTTACTGATATTTGTTAAACAGGGAGAAGCCCATGCTGTCAAAATGAGATGCACTTACAACCAGTTACCGACCTAAGATTTCCTAGATATTTCCACAACGCACTAGTGTATTTTGTAAGAAGGAAAATGAGGTGCCAAGTGAGATATTCAGATAAGCCAACAGAGGGCAGGTGTGTCTGTTCTCTTCATCTATTTTTCTTAGATTATTAATTCATGGAAATGTAACATTTGTTCAGCCAGGCACCATTTGTCATGGCTGGAATACAACCTGGAGCTGATCAGCCTTGCAAATAGCTTTCAGATCCGTCAGCAGGCCTGCCGCCCTCCCACAGCCGTGGTCGTGTCGGCACTGAACACGCTCCCGCTTGCAGACCCCTCTGGTCTGCAGCCTTCACCCGGGCCCCACCTCTTCTGCATCTGATGCCACATGTCATGTCAGTGCTCTCCAGAGTCTCTCCCCGGGGATCTCTTTATCAGCTTCTAACTCTGAGATGAGAGTGAGGTGCCTGGGGATGCTGTACCTCATAACTCTGGGCAAAGAACAGTGCTTCTGCTTAAATGGTGGGCCCCACAGGTGACCAAAAAAAAAGGGTCTTTGGAAATTTCAGGCCCTGGCCTCGGCGTGCCTGAGAGCACTTCTGACAGCAAGGGGAGCCACATTTGTATCAGAATCAAACAACCCAAGGATCTGCTTTAGCTCTAAAAGTTGTTTGTACAGAGTGCATCCACTTGGAAGCATTTTGCCAGAAATAACTGAGTTTATCAGCCCCTAATTCTGCAGACTAAGAGGGCCATGTGATGAGTCTCTGCCTACAGATGAGAAATCTAAAGCACAGAGGAGAGAGGTGGCTTCATCATGACAGCCAGCTAGTCCTGGCAGACACACAGGACTCATATTCCTCCGGGATCCCCGCCAACTCCATGAGTTTTCATCAGATACATAACTCAGAAAAAAGAAAAAAAAAAAAAAAAGAATACCCTGGGAAGAGAGAAAAGGCCCCAGTCCATATTTAATTTCACACTTGCTGCCTGCCAAGTTTCTGTTAACTTATTCTGAGCTCTCCTAAGCTCGAGGCCAGGGTTTCCAACTTATTTCCACTGCAAAAACAAATGACTAACCAGGAGAGACTTTGGCTCTGGTTTCCAGTAGACAGCCCAGAAAGGCTCAGGGCATTCACTGAGAACCGTTTAGAAGTGAATAAGTTTTCATCCCCACCAACACTTAGATGGATTTCTTCTTCCTTTGACCTTCCCATAAAGACTTCTGCCCTGTGTTAGAACATGAGTTCTAAAACCATGGGAAGGACTTCAACTGGATCTCATCTGAGAATCCCACAGCCTGTGCTGAGTGATTTTGTTCTACGTTCCCTCTTCCTGTTCCTCCAGGAAGGACTGCTCTCTGAAAGGGTTGCTAAGTTCTTGTCTAGCTGTGCCAATGTCAAATAATGTCAGCATTCTCAGCAGTCTCCTCCAGCAACACAGGTCAAATGATAGCCATTGTGCCCTAGAGGGGGGGGCATCCGAGTGTTCCGAATGCACCTGTGGGCTCTTTGCTGACTGCACAAGGCCCTCTATTAGGCACTGTAAAAAGTAAAAGCATAAGACACAACTGGACTCCAACAGCTTCCATAGTAGAAAATATGGGTAAGAGCATGGAATAGGGTCAGAAAAACACAAAAGCATGGCAGGTGGGATTTCCTAGCTTCAAAGACGTGGATCAGACAGCAGTGAAGCCTGTAGGCTAATGGAGATGACAGAGAGAAGCCATTCCTTGAAATGTTTCTGATGCAATACAGTATTGCCCATACCTGAATCTTTAACTTTATTCCAATCCCGCCATCTTGCCCACCTCCCAACTAAGGCCTCATACCCCTCACCCAGTGAAGACGATAAAAATGGCTTGCAATCCATTGCAACAATGGAAAAATCCTTCCAGAATCCTCGTTTATCCATGGATTTTATCCAAATGAATGTTATTAGTACTCTATAACAAGAGATGGTTTGCAACAGCTGGCTCATTGCGAAATATTGTAGCTGTTGCAGAAGGATTGTTTTCTGTAACACTGTAGATGCCCGCAGGGTACCTTTCATGAGTCCCCAGTGAGACAGGGGGAACCACGTGTTTTCCTAGTGTGGTCCAGAGGACCCTTTGAGGGGAACACCATCCGCCTTCCTGGGCGGGGGGGCATTCTGTGCACTCTGTTTTGCCATATGGGGGGCTGGGGGATGAGGTTTAAATGGGTCTGCCTTGGATCTCTGTCCCTTTCCCACTTCCATTTTTTTCTGCTTCAGCCTGTTCTGCAAACTCGCCGCTCTGGTTCGACACAGGATTTCTCTCTTTGGTAAGAGAAGTGTTGTTAGAGGCTGCACATCCCGTGACTACCCTGAACTCATGTCCCGCAGACAACCTGAGCCTTAGGACTAAGGTGTCACCTAAATTTGCCATAGAAAATTGGGCTGAAGCGTGATAAATGACCTCTGTACCCCCAAACAGCTTAGATTTTCCACGCCAATGAATGTTTTAAGCTTTGCCTCCAACATCCATCACAAAGCCATGTGTCAGGCCGGAGATAAATGCTTTGGCCCCAAACAGAGCCCTGGCACTTTGCGTGTTGGTGGTTAATTATGCTGGGCTGTGGTTTGTGCATATTGAGAGGATTGGGTTTAAATGACAGGCTGAATGGCCTGGGGAGTCACAGGTGATATTTTTGATTTTAGGGAGTGATTCTGTGACAATGGTGAGCTGTCTTCACATCTTAGCTCAGACACTTGACACGAGGTAAGTGTGCCCGGCATTTTCCCGGACGCCCCCTCTGACTCTTTCTCTCCACTTATTATCGTACGGAAGAGGAACGTGCCACCACTCTGCAGGAGCCGGGGAGGGAAGGGAAGACAGGGAAAAGATGGAAATCACCCCGATGTCAGCACACTGTTCCTCAGCTCATGATGGAGGGCCCCTGTCGTGGCAGATACTGAATGCTGAAAGCTGAGCATTTGTACCTAATTCTCCACAGAAAAAGAAAAAGCTATCTGATGGGTGGTGAGGCCGTAAGGATCCTGGGAGAGGGACTCATAGCACTCTGAGTTCAAAATGGCCAAGGAGGGGACGTGATTACCAAAAGATCAAAGACAAAGATAGATTCCGGCCTGAGGGTGGCCTGAGGGTCTGGTAGGAAAGATGGCTGAACAAGAAAGGAAGTCTTCCTTCCTTTCACATATTGGGTTTGGCCAAAAAGTTTGAGTTTTTTTATAAGATGGTATGGATAACACCTATGTATATAATATCAGATATATGTGTGTGTGTGTGTACATATATTATGGTAGTATAAAGTATTTGATGAGATTAAAAGAGAGGCAGTGCAAAGAACTGGAGGGAGCTTTCTTTAACAGACTCATTAAGCGGGGCTCTTCGCAAAGTCAGGAGAACATGCTTCCCAAAACCCAAGGCAGAAGAGAGGCAACAAACTAAAAGAGTAGCCAGATGATGAAAACCTCTATAAACTAAAAATGGTTAAAAAAAAAAGTTAAGGGCAGTTGAAGGGGATTTTCAGGTTTCTGAGAAAAACATGTTGTCGAGGTAGTAAACCTCTTAAAACTGTTGTGTGTGTTCAGTTGTATCCAACTCTTCGTGACCCCATGAACTATAGCCCGCCAGGCTTCTCTGTCCACGGGATTTCTCAGGCAAGAATAGTAGAGTGGGTTGCCAATTCCTACTTCAGGGAATCTTCCCAACCGAACCCGTGTCTCTTGCATCTCCAACATTGGCAGACGGGTTCCTTACCAGTGCACCACCCGGGAGGCCCAAAAGTACTAATACAGAACAAAATTTGCAGGATCAGACCAAAGCATTCCAGGGGTGCAGTTGGGATGAGGAATCTTTATTCCCCAAACTTGCAAAATGCCTCAAGAGCAGGTTTTCTTCCTGCAAAACTAAACAGAACACAAGTCAGTGTGTTTCATAGTCATTCCTGAGAAAATTTGAGGGAGATGGTTTATAAATACTTACAGGTTACGAGCAAGCCTCACTGACTTTATTTCCTTGTTTTTATGTTTCTTATTGGCTGGATGATTATCGTGAAAATACTGTAGATGAAAAGCATCTGGCCTTGTAGCAAGCCTGTCATAATCTTGTGAATAAGATGTAGAAATACAGAAAATAAAAGATAACTGATAGACTTTGTTCCAGTTCTGAGTTTTATAAGATAGTTTTAAGGGAAAGTCCCAGATACCTATAGCTAATCTCCATTCCCACATGGTTACTTCAGTGGTCTGAGTAAGCCATTTTAAATGGGGCTGACTCTTCTTCCCTCCCCTTCTCCAAGCTGGGACATCCCTGCAAAGTGATAGAAACCTAAGCTTCAGTTGACTTAATTCTTGGTCCTCTTTCTCTAAGAGGTCCTGCGCCACAGGAGAGCTAGTATTTCTAACTAGTCGTTATAAAGGTTGCTGAGCCCATGGGGAGCTGAAGAAAAGTTCCCTCTCTGTCCTTTTAATTAGGTATTTCCAGAAGAATGTAGCCAGCTGCAATATTATATAGATAACAGGTGACCAATATCAGTTTCTCTCTAAGTCGTCCTGTCCATTCCCTAAGAATTGAGCAGTGTGTAAATGTAAAGTGTAGACAGCGTCCCAGAGCAGTACTACCAGTATACGTGTATGTACTCAGTCATTTCCAACTCTTTGTGACCCTGTGGACTGTAGCCCGCCAGGCTCCTCTGTCCACAGGATTTTCCAGGCAAGAATATTGGAGTGGGTTGCCATTTCCTCCTCCAGAGGATCTTCCCAACACTGGGATTGCATTTCTTGCATCGCCTGCATTGGCAGGTGGATTCTTTACCACCGTGCCACGTGGGCATCCCAAGAGTTGAGCAGTCATGCCCTCAAATCAAGCATGCCTTCCAGTTGCTGGCCCATGCTTCAGGATTCTGTGATCCCAGTTTCTTTTTGGATGCTAATAATTACCGCAGCGATAGGGGTGTCAGATGCCTGGGTTGCCCTGAAAGTCCCCAGCCTCAAGAAGGCAGTTGGCCAAAGGTTCAGGTTATGCTTCTGATTTTGAACATTGTTTGCTTACAGGACGGTCATGAAGTCAGGCTCAGAGCTGGTGAAAGCCGGGTTACGGGCGTTCTTTGAAAATGCAGCGGAAGACTTAGAGAAGACTTTGGAAAACCTGAAGCTCGGCAAGTTTACCCATTCCAGAACGCAGATCAAAGGCGTCTCTCAAAATATTAACTACACCACGGTGGCTCTGCTCCCGATCTTGACATCCATCTTTGAGCATGTGGCTCAGCATCAGTTTGGGGTGGACTTACTCTGTGAGTTGTCCTGCCATCTTGCATGGATTCATGTGTACCCAGCTGCAGATCCTTAAGAAGTGTGTGGTCTAGTCCCTCAGGCTGACCTTCAGGGCAGAGTAGAGACAACCTTTCCACACTTTTTCCTTCTTAATTAAAAAAAAAAAAAGAGCAGATTCTTGGAGGGGAAGAAATCCCCAAATTTCAGTTTATAAATATTTCACCTTTTCCCACTGCTACTCGGGGCCAGAGTCTTCCACCCGCTGGTTTCACTCTCAGCCATTGTGTTCTCTCTTAATTTGAAAAGGTTATCTGTGAAATCTGTCGAGAGATACAGGTTTGCTCCCAGACACCAGTTTTCCTATTAAGAAGCTTTAATTTATTCACTGTATATCGGGAGCAAAGGAAAGCTGCTAACATCCCAGTATCTGAGCCTCCAGAAGAAAGACCGTAATTGATTGGTTTTACTTTGCGTTTAGTACCACGTTCAGTCCTCTTATTCTGCCACCAAGCTTCAATTTCACACTGTAAATGGTGGCACGTGATTGAATTAGTTTAACCAATGGCCAATAGCTAAGGCTGTGTCTTCCATAGCCTTCAGTAGTGAAAACCAGTTATTTCCATGGGGTTAGGGGGAGAAGTAGGGGAACATCCAAACTTATTATTCTGTGTCATGGAAACAACACACTTTCTTGTTGAAAAATAAGAAATTAAACTAGTTCTTTGTGTTCAATTAGTTCCAGCCTTATTGTGAGTTCCATACATTAATAGAGGCACTTAGCCTGCCCATTAAATTCTGAGTGACTAAGCGAAAGATGCCCTTCCCTTAAGAAACATGGCAAAATCATAATACAGGTGAATTACCTTTTGAAAAACATCTATCAGAGAAGCTGGGACAAGTGGACATGAGGTATTTTGCTCTGTCTTGGAAGAAGTAGGGACTTTGTACACGTCTCCCCTGGAAAAGTAACAAAAAGCTCACTCAAGCTTCAGATTCCTTACATTCTTCCTTTCAAAAAAAGGAAATAGTCAAAAAAAAAAAAAAAATGGAAATAGTGCTCTGGATAAAATTTGACTGCAGTCTCCCTCTATTGGAGGGAAAAAAAATGGAAGGACTCACTGGTCAAATGATTCCTTTCCCTGAGAAACTCTGTGATCTGTATCTGGGGTTCCACAAAAGACCTGGGATGGCACAATGGAGGGCGTTTTCCTTTTGGTGTTATCTCTCCCAGCTCAGCAACTGGCATTTGAAAAGAGAGGGGCTCTCTTTGTTAAAAAGAAAGAAAGTGAGATCTTTGGTTTTTGGGTGAAGCCATCGTGTTTTCTGTTTGCAGACCTTTGCTGTGTGCGAGAGGTGGACCTCTGGGGTTGATGCACGAGAATGACAGTTCTTGTTTGTTCTTTTCAGTGGGTGATGTGCAGATTTCATGCTACCATATACTGTGCAGTCTCTACTCCCTCGGGACAGGAAAGAACATCTATGTTGAAAGGTAATGAGTGAACAAAAGAGGCGAACACATTCGGGCTGAAGGTGTTACTGAAGTCTTTAAACACTTAACAGTAGCATCTTTCCAACCCAGCAGAAGCAAAATGCTCACTGAAATGGCTTAGTGATTTTGAGCCTTGGGTATGAAATGTTTATGGCAGTATTTAGAAGTGTTAATGAGGCTTCTAAGATGTATGACTTCCGTGAAGATAGCTGGAGAATGTACATGGCTGGAGGAGCAATATAGCCAAACTAAATCATGTGCTGGTGGCCAAAAAATGTCAAAGAAACATCTTTTTCTTTATGATCACAGCTTTCAGAGCACTTCCAGAGTTCCTGTGGTTAAAGCTTGCTGAGAAGCTCAAGGGACGTGAGACGGTTGCTTTAGTGTTTAATGAGTTTCTATGTGATACAGCCCTGGACTTCTACCATTCTTGGCTGTCAGATTAACTATAATTTTAAACAAGTCCACACTTTGGGAACAGAAACGCTACTCAGTGGTCTTGAATCTGAACAGGCTGATTTTCCGAGGTGTTTGGGTTCCCACTCTGCTCTCTAATCTGCCTGGAGCAATGGAGGCCTTCGGCCACCCCTTGCTTTTCAGAATCAAATGTCATGTGTTGTGTGATTCCATTTAAGTCCATGGAGAAGATCAGAAGGATAAACACAGTGTTAGCCAAACTCTAGATGTAGACTTAGCCTCGGAAGATTTTTTTTTTTCCTTTTTTGCCTTTTCAAATAAGGAAACTGGAAAGAATTTGATCTGTACTTAAAATTACTTAATCTAAACATCTTGTTGATATCCATGGTCTGTAGACCTCCTCAATTTATGATCCTTTATCAAACAAACCAACGATAAATCCTTGTTTCATATCTAAACTTACATAAATTCTAATTGCAGTTTCTCAATAAAGCAAAAAAAGACCGGCTCCTTTAAGAACTCAGGATCTGATGACTTGAAATCATGTGCTAATAACCAAAGCATGTTGAAGAAATGTCTATGTCTTCATAATTACAGCTGTTAAATAGCTTCTAGAGTTCAAGAAATTAATTGAAGAACTAACAGCTAATTTATTTTGATTATGAGTTTAATTCCTTAGAGTTACATAGCTTTCCTTATTGTTTTACATGAAATATAGATAAATAGTTTTGTCCTTTAATAGGAACTGGGCAGACAAAAGTTATAAACATATTTTATACCAAATCAACAAGAGAATTAAAATTTTTAATAATAAAGAATTTCACTTAGGGAAGATATCTTTACTTTCATTAAGCATTTGTAAATATTTTCTCAAGATCTTTTCTTATTCTCTTGGTTTATATGTATATACGTGCATGCTAGCTTACTTCAGTAGTGTCCAACTCTTTGCTACCCCATGGACTGTAACCTACCAGGCTCCTCTGTCCATAGGATTCTCCAGGCAAGAATACTGGAGTGGGTTGCCATGCCCTCCTCTGGGGGATATTCCCAACGCAGGGATTGAACTTGCATCTCTTATGTCTCCTGCACTGGCAGGCAGGTTCCTTACCACTAGTACCACCTGGGAAGATCCTTGTATGTATATACATGTGTCTATATGTATATGTGTTTTTTGGTACAATTTTTTGAAAAGCTTATGCATTACTCTCTTTTGTTTAAAAAAAAAAAAGTCAAAGAAAGGTCAACTCTGAAATGTCAGACCAGAAAAGAGACCATTCTTCATATGACTTTTTATACTCTATTCATATACTCATTGCACTGGGAATATCGGTGCCTGTGTTTTATATTCCACACAGGTAGAAAGCCAGCCTTGAAGAAGCACCTGGATCAAGTCTGCCCCTATTGTCAGTCTGTTAGTTAATGAAGCAAGTAGGATATAAAGATTTAAAATCTTCCAAGTTGTGATGCTGCCACCATTGGTGACTTTTATTTATTTTCTATTGTATTGTGAAAGTAAGACATACTTATTTAAAAAAAAAAAAAAAACAAAAAAACAGTACAGACCTATGTAAAGTTAAAAGTCTGCTGCTTTCTTCACCCCAGATCACCCCACCTAGTAACAGTTTGGTATATACCATTCTAAATGTTTTCTACATGTGCACATTTTTACACGTTTTAGGATCATAATATTGCTTTATAACTTTGTTTTGTTGGATGAAGCTAAAATCTGAATTTCCTTAACATAAAACTCATATATTTTTAATTTATCGCTAATTAAAATAATTATTCTCTACTTTTAAAAAGATTACCAAGTTTAGTATATTTGCATTTCTGGCATTTCCTATCCTTTCTACCTTTCTTTTTTTGCTGTGTAGTTCTTTATAACATACATTTTACCCTGGAATATTTTAGGACTAATATTCCTTGAGCTGTTTACCTTGGTTTATATTTAAATGATTCCGTGTGTGGCCAGTGCTTCTAAATTGTGATTTGCCCATTCTAAAACTTTTATTTGGATTTACCTCTTAGGTGGCCAGACTCCTCTTATGTTGTTGTTTCTATAAGAGCACTTACTGTTGAGTGTTTGCATATTTTGTCGTATCATCCGTCGACTTTGCATGTGAACAGTTTCCATGGTATAAAATCCTTGGGTCGTAATTTTCCTCCCTCAGGAGTGTACAGACTTCGCTTCGCTGTGGTCTGACGGTGTGTGTGACCCGGTGATTTGTTCCCTGCACACATGACTTCGCTGCTGCTCACTGGGTTCTTTCTTTGGTCTTGAAGCTCTTTCATTTCCCTGTACTTTGTCTCAGGGTTGTCTTTTCCATATCAACCCCTGCACTTCTTCTCAGCACTTAATACACCCCCTCAGGTTCCAGAATTGGGCCTTACTTTAATGAATCTTCCGTTTTATTATATTGTTGCCGAGTTTTTTGGTCTTAGCTGTTGTTCAAGGAGGGAAATTATTTGTATCTATTGACTTTTCCCTTAACCTTCCTCCCTCATTTTCTCTGTAGTAACTTTTAGCTAATTGTTCTTTTCTGAAACTTTTTTGATTTGGTCTGTATTTTGCAGTGTGAAGTTATCACACATTTTCTAATTTCAGCATAGGTCTAAATTTCTCAATTTTCCCCCAGCGTTGTGGGTTTTAGAGGGGAGAAAATATAGTGAAACCTACCATTTCTCTGCCATGTTTTACTGAAGTTTCTTGGGTAGCAAATGTCTATAAGGTGGCAAAGGAACCACTCAATATTTGGTTTCCAACTATAGCGTGAATGCATTGTAAATAGAAAAGATTCCAGACACCTCCATGATAGGGTTGACTGTGAGGAGGAAGAAAGTCATTGAAACAGATTAGAGACCTTTTGGGGGGAATGTTTTCTAATTGAGCTAGACTGAGACAGTCACTGACAGGTAAATTTTCAGATACAGTTTCAGAGTAGGATAAAGGCTTTTACCATGTGTGTTTAAACATGGAGAATGCTTAACATTCTTTAACCTGAATATACTTTGATTGATTTTATTACTATTTACTCATTTGGTTGCACTGGGTCTTCATTGCTGCATGCAGGCTTTCTCTAGCTGCAGCGAGTGGGGGACTACTCTCTAGTTGCAATATGTGGACTTCTCATTGAAGTGGCTTCTCTCGTTGAAGAAGGGCTCTAGAGTGCAGGCTCAGTAGTTGTGGCTCATGGGCTTCGTTGCCCCGAGGCATGTGGTATCTTAGTTCCTGGACCGAGGATCGAACCTGCGTCTCCTGCTTTGGCAGGTGGATTCTTAACCACTGGACCACCAGGCAAGTCCCTACTTCGATTAATTGATAGAGCATTTGATGGGGATGGATCAAGAAGACTAAGTTTGGTAATTGACTACATTAAGCATTGAATCTCCATTTTATTTCAAATTAAAACTTTGTCTTTGCCTTCACACTTTAGAGATATTTATATCTGCCTTCCTGCTCTGTCCCCTTTAACCAGTTCTTTCCTGATCAAATGTTGCTCTCCCCAGACTGCTGAGATCACATATCTGGTGCTTTGCAATTTTGCTGTTTTGAGATCACTGGTGTTTCTGTCTAGAACCTTCCCGCGTCTCCACTTTCTGCCCCTCTGCTACCTGTTGTTTACTCTCTTTTGCATCCTCTGGAATTTACACAAAGGAACTTTCAAAATTGCAAAGCACCAGATATGTGCAGGTGTAGTTATTATTACTAGGATGACTTTGTCTTAGCCTATGTCCCTGATGATAGACTGTTGAGAAGCAGGTCCCAATCCGTGGAAAAAAAGTTGACAGACTGACTTAGGAATTAACAAAAACTGAAATACAAATTGAACTGAAAGGAAATGAGGAGAGGGAGGGATAAATTAGGAATTTGGGATTAAAAGATACATACGACTATGTATAACTTAGGTAAACAAGGACCTACTGTTAGCACAGGGAGCTATTAATATATTCAGTATCTTGTAATAACTTATAATGGAAAAGAATACACACACACACAAGAGATCACTTTGCATTGTAAATCAACTGTGAAAGTGAAAGTCGCTCAGTTGTGCCCAGCTGTTTGCGACCCCATGGACTGTAGCCTGCCAGGCTCTGTCCATGGAATTCTCCAGGCCAGAATGCTGGAGTGGGTGGCCATTCCCTTCTCCAGGGAATCTTCCCAACCCAGGGATCGAACCCAGGTCTCCCGCTTTGCAGGCGGATTCTTTACCATCTGAGCCATACTTCAATTTAATGGAAAAAAAAAAAATTGAAGTCTCTTCAGTCTGTCAGCATTGACCAAGTACTGTTATATGAAAAATACTGTTCTTGACAGTAATAACTGAGGGAGCTTGCAGGCAGAGTGCATTTCTCTAGTGATCAACTCTTCCAGCATGCCCTTTGGTTGCTATGGAGCTGTTTCTGTAGCCCTTGTTCTGCTTAGTCCACACCCACAATGCCCCCTGGGGGGCGCTAATAATCACCAGTATTTTAGCAGCAAGTTTTGTCTAGCTCCGTTGGTCTTGGACCTGGAGGCGAAGGTCATCCCTCTGGTATTTCACAGCCATTAATTGGCAGCCTTCTGGGCTTTTACAGAAAGAACTTTTCTCAGTGAGGCCAGCACTGTTATTTCTCCCTCCAGCTTGTTAGCATCGTTTTGTGCTCCAGACTAGAAAATGCCTGTGGTGAGCTGGCAGAGACTCAGTTTGTCAGTAACTAAATATCATGCTTGTCCCTCTCCCTCAAGTCATGGAGTCAGCATTAACACCAGAGAACTGTCCATTGCCCCCAAGGATTGCCTTTCATCAGACTAACTCTAGAAATCCACTTTTGGGAGATCATAACTTTAATTTTGGTGAGTGAAAGAGAAGAGAAGTAATATGGATCAATTAAAGTAAAAAGTTCCTTGGGCTGCAAGGAGATCAAACCAGTTACTCCTAGAGGAAATGACTCCTGAATGTTCATTGGAAGGACTGATGCTGAAGCCGAAGTTCCAATACTTTGGCCACCTGATATGAAGAGCTGACTCATTTGAAAAGACCCTGATGCTGAGAAAGATTGAAGGTAGGAGGAGAAGGGGATGACAGAGGATGAGATGGTTGGATGGTATCACTGACTCAATGGACATGACTTTGAGCAAGCTCCGGGAGTTGGTGATGGACAGGGAAACCTGGCATGCTGCAGTCCATGGGGTTGCAAAGAGTTGGACATGACTGAGTGACTGAACTGAGTGGGTCAATTTTGTACCAAGACAACCCAGGACCAGCTGTATCCTAGATTCCTTTCCCTGCCCCACCTATAAATTTGCTCTCAGGTTTGATATCACCCCTTGTCATATGAAGACATGTGACTCTCCATGTTCCATGGGCACAGGCCCTCACTCCCAATCAGCTGTCCTGAGAGTTGGCCTTTCCACCACCACCATGAGCTTAGAAAGAAGTGAAGGAGTGGGAAGAGAAGAGGTGTTGAGGAGAGATGGGGAACAGGACTGGCCGGGGCCTGTGCAGAAGTGAAGCAGCTTTGCAGAGCTCCCTGGAGAGACCCTTGGTCTCTGCGGCCTCCCCAGCCCCGCCCCCTGCCTTCCTCCACCACTCATGTGCCATGTGCTCAGTCGTGTCTGACTCTGTGATGCTGCCGGGCGCCCCTGTCCATGGGATTTCCCAGGCAAGATTATTGGAATGGGTTGCCATTTCCTACTCCAGGCGATCCCAACTCAGGGATCGAACCCACGTCTCTTGCCCTGCAGGTGGATTCTTTACCTGCTGGGCCAGCAGGGAAGCCCCTTCCACCCCTGATGCAGCTCCCAAATAGACCTTCCAGAGCAGACCTGGATGGGACGATTTAACAGTCAGATCTTTCACAGAAGGACAAGGCTGTGTTGCTAGCTAACAAGTGCTTATCTGGCTGAGGGCATTCTTGCTTGCTGGAGGCTGATTTGAAAGTGATTTGAAAGCTCAAATACTTCAGGCCAAATAAGTTGTCAGCTAATCCCCTAAAAGCTGAGCCCAAGAAGAAGATAGAAAAGAAGGGATAAGATCACATGTATTAGTTGTCTTTTAAAGTAATTAAAAGATCACATTTGTCTCAGGTTTGATAACTTGCCTAAGGAGTGTATGGAAGTTCCAAGGGGTACACAGCTTTCTTTCAACTCACCCACCCTCTCCCTCCTCCCTCTTTCTGGTCCAGCAGACTCCTCTGGCACCTCAAGCAGAACAGTTCTGTGGACCCCCAGGCTAGCCCCCAACACATTCTGACTCTACCCTAGATAGTCTTGTCAAGTCATTTTTTTCAGGACCAGTTAAGATCACATTTCTAACCCAACTCAAATGTGTATCCTTTCTCTATGCATAATGAAGTTGCAAGTTGATTCTAATCTTTATAATGAGACCATAAAGACATGCTATTTTGTCACATTGCAGCCTGCCAGGCTCATCTGTCCATGGAATTCTCCAGGGAAGAATACTGGAGTGGGTAGCCATTCCCTTCTCCAGGGGATCTTCCCAACACAGGGATCGAACCCAGGTCTCCTTCATTGCAGGCGGAGTCTTTACTACCTGGCTTACTTCTCAGACAACAGTGGCTCCCCTAGCTACCTCCCTGCCCTGTCCCCTAGTAAATGCTTGTTATCCTATCCAGAGACTCTACAGCCTTGACAGTCTGGTGTCTTGGTACTACTGGAATTATTGGCTGTTGTCATAGTGAAGGACACTTAATGGGATGCTGGGTATGGGTTTCTTTTTCCTTTTCATAGCACTTTTCTTTTAACTTTTTATTTTATATTGGAGTATAGCAGATTAACAATGTTGTGATGGTTTCAGGTGGACAGCAAAGGGACTCAGATATATATTGTATTCCTTCCCCAAACTCCCCTCCCATCCAGGCTGCCACATAACAGCCTGGTATGCCTCATTGAGCAGAGTTCCCTGTCCTTGTTGATTGTCCATTTTAAATATAGCAGAGTGTACATGTTGTTGGGCATGGGTTTTGGTGGGAACTGCAGGGAACCGTGAGAACTGAATGCCTTCCTGTCTCTGCAGAACTGCAATAGTGGGGTACACGTTTGCTCTTGGCTCCAAGCATGCCCCCTCTAGCTGACAGTTTTCTCCATAATGGCTCTGTAATATCCCCCAATGTGCAGCCTGACATCCTCTGCCCCCAGGGCTTCTCCTGGTAGGCTTCATGCACAGTATCCACATTCATACTGATGAGTTTAAGCTCATCAGTCACAGAGGAAGGCTAATAAGATGGGTTGAACCCTGTAATCCCTTTTGTCTCTTAATTATTGACCTATCGTCTACCTTTTCTACTAGTTACCTTTGTATCATGGTCTAACAAAGGACTCACATTATTGGTTTATTTGAAGAAATTTTTCCTCGTATTTGAAAACTGGCATCACGTATGTAACTCACAAGGCAGGTGTGTGTGGTCTGTCTGTGATCGAATGCCAGAGGGTGGCAGGGAAAAGATATTGCTGGGTGGAAAATAGATGGCTCTGGTCTCCCATTCATCAGGAAGGAACAGATGTCAGGCCCCTTATGGGGCCCTTTGAGCCAGTGCTACGACTGTATTTCATCTCAGTAGAAGAAAGAACCTGCTGGGTTAGAAAGTACAAATCCAGGGCTAAGCCCAGGTCTGAGAGGGGAAGCACTCTTTCAATACTAGCTCTGCTTTGAGCAGCTGGTGGCTTGTGGTCCGTCACTTACTCTTACAGCCTTGGTTATCCTGCAGGTAAGCGTAAGTCCTCTTAGCCGGAGAACTAGAAATCTGAACTAGGAATCTCAAGCGTTTTGGTTTTGATTGATTGCGTCTTTCACAGAAAGACTTAAAAACCAAAGTTTAGTGCATGGTGATTACTCAAGTGTTTGTGGAAGAAAGGGAAGTAATAGGTGTTGGAGCTCTTTTGTCTGCATCACATGATTTGGTTTAGGGCATGTCATTTCTCTTGCAAGGCAGAACTTCAATTTTGTGTCTTACTGGTGTTTTGGGCCCATTATCTATGGTTCCCGTTGGTTGACACAGGCTCCACTCATAGCAGGGAATAGACAAAGAAATTCCATGAAAGATTTTAAAACATTTTAAGAACTGGGAGGATCTGATTCAATTTGGATGCCAGCCAAACTTGCTCTCAGAGATGCTGGGAGAGAACAAAGCTACATAGTATATATCACCTTAGTTATTTAAAAGCTAGGTAACAGGGAATGAGACCATTGTAAACCATTGGTTAGTATCCAGAAAAAGTGAGGGAGGGGAGGAACATGCAATCCAGCTGAGCTCAAGGCCCAGGATGTCCAGTGGAGCCATCTGTGGGGAAGTGGCCCAAGACATCCTGGGAAGTAGGCCTGGTCCACCAAGGCATGGGGCCAGCATGGAGGTGGCACCACTTCTAAATGGACTTCTTTGTTTCCAGGCAACGTCCTGCCCTTGGAGAATGCCTGGCCTCACTGGCAGCCGCCATACCAGTGGCATTCCTGGAGCCCACCCTTAACCGCTACAACCCGCTCTCCGTCTTCAACACCAAAACCCCCAGGGAGAGGTCTAGTAAGTACCATCCATCAGAGGTCATCATTGATGTGCTTAGAGGAATGCAGGGGGAGAGAGAAAGCCAGAAAGGCAAGGACAGCAGCCCCCAGCCCTGTCGGTTCACGTGGTCTGAGAGGGGCCAGGAGGTCAGAACTGGCCCCGTGTGACAGGTCTCCATCTTGCTGGAAAAGTGGGCACGAGCAAGTCCTTGGTTATCTTTAGACTTTGGTTTCCTCTTCTGTGAAAAGAGGAGACAGTGCAGTTGATTTCAACATCCCTTGCATCCTAAGAGCTCAGGTTCTCCTGTCTGCCCTGATCTCCATTCTCTTTCTGCACCTGGGGATGGTGACTGTCCTTCTTTGTTCCTCTCCAGAGAGTGGGAACAAGGGGGTCACGCAGAGCTGCACTGATAAGCGTGGTGTACTCCTCAAGTCCACAGCGAGGCTGTGCTTCCAAGGATGATGACCTTGGAAGGATGATTCTTCATCGTCATGAAGGATGGATAGAAAAACACAAGAAGGAATTGAAATTCTACACAAAATGGAATTTGACAGGAGTGTTGACCCGCGGAGTTCTAGAACAGTGCTAGGCTATGGTCCAAATCTGGTCTACTGCTGATTTTTATAAATGGTGTTTCATTAGAACATGGTCATACCCATTCATTTACATGTTGCCTGTGGCTGCTTTAGCACTGTGTTGTTGTTGTGTAATTTAATCACTGAGTCGTGTCCAACTCGTTTGTGACTCCATGGACTGCAGCCCACCAGGCTCCTCTGTCCATGGGATTTCCCAGGCAAGAATACTGGAGTAGGTTGCCATTTCCTTCTCCAGGGGATCTTCCCAGCCTACGGATCGAACCCACCTCTCCTGCGTTGGCAGAGGACCCTTTACCACTGAGCCACCAGGGAAGCCCTTAGCACTGTGTAAGGAAGGAAAAATAATTTTCCCTTTACCCTTCATTGTTTTTGGCTGAGACCTCCCCTCTGAAAAAGATAGATTGATGGGAGGAAAAAAAAACTTAATTGTGGACATATGTGTACATAAGTTCAGTTCAGTTCAGTTGCTCAGTCATGTCCGACTCTTTGCAACCCCATGAATCACAGCACGCCAGGCCTCCCTGTCCATCCCCAACTCCCGGAATTTACTCAAACTCATGTACATAAGGGAGCCCCACAAAGATGTGAGACTCATAAGCCAGCCCAACATTTGAGACTTATATACCATCCTGAGGAAAAGGTTAGGAGTCTAGGGCTTCAGAGCAGGTAGGAATCCATGGGAAAGTGCGAAGAGGAAGGGCTTGGTAAGCAGTGTGCCCCGCCAGGCTTGTGAATCTCTCAGATGAAAAAGTGGTCTTTGGTAAGAGCTCTCTTCTGGTACTGGCTCCCGTAACTAAGATAAACTTTGTTTACAAAGGTAGATTTCCCTTATAAAAAGGTAACTCTGTTGTCAGACATTCTCCTGGATCTTCAGTTTCTTAAAAATAATCAGCTCAAAGTAATCCCTCTGCCAAAGGGGTATATTTGGGGGTGGCCCATTCTGTTTCTCTTCAGCTGCAGTGATAGAGTTGAGTAGTGGCAGTAAATACTGTTGGCCCTGAAATGGCTAAAATATTTACTGTCTGACCCCTTTATAGGAAAAGTTTTCCCACCCCCTCTTCTAGAATAACCTGGAACTGGAATCCAAGGCAGGGGGTAAACCTGCTTCTGGGGGATGGAAGAGAAGAGTCCCCATGTATGGATAATTGTGATCCTGCTGAAGGACGATGGAGTAGATCAGAGGCGCTTCCAACAGGAACCTTAAATGAAACTTGGCCTCCAACTGGAAAGAACTACCTTGACTTGATGTAACATGAAGCAAAAGCTACCACACAATGGGTTCGATTAATGTTAAGAAAAGCAGAATCCCCCCACCCCCCGCAAAAAAAAATCATAACAAACCAGAATATATCCTGTTCAGAACAAGTATTTTCTTAAAATATTGTACCAGCAGATGACTAGACTGTGCCTCAGTTCCATTTGGTTCAAGCCCCCGTTTCAAACTGTCATGTGTCCTGAGAGTCCTAAGAGAAGAAGGGTTCTTGCTGCATTTTTCTCTGTCACTCTTCTTTCCATCTAAGAATCCAGAGTGCTAAACTTTGGCAGCTTTGTTCCCACTTCAGATAAAAGCAGCACCTGGTCCCCAGAAAACATGACCAGACATTTTAGACAAAATTGCTTTAACAAGTTCTCTGCTTGAGCTAAAATAACAGTGGAGACCACTGCTCTCAGAGCTCATCGAGAGAGATATTGCCAAGATGCCTCCACGTTCCAAAGTCTCACACGGTATCTCTCAGTTAATTCCCCAGTCCCCTCAGCCTCATCTCACCCTTTCTCCCCTTTCATGGACTAGGAAAATTATAGTCCCAACCTTGTTTTTCTCTGCTGTCTCATGATTCC
The DNA here is from genome assembly GCF_910594005.1 of Cervus elaphus. Lineage (NCBI taxonomy): Eukaryota > Metazoa > Chordata > Mammalia > Artiodactyla > Cervidae > Cervus > Cervus elaphus. The sequence goes on from NC_057826.1 coordinate 71,666,189, forward strand.
ACATGAGTTATGTCTTGCAGCTAAAGTAGGAGTTAAACCACAGAGCAGGCTTTGGTAATGATGAGGAAGGGCTGTGGCATCTGTAGACAGAAGCCAGCTAAAATATTGCTCCCCAGCTTCATGACAGTGCTGGATACTGATGTATGTATTCTGCTCCAGCTGTGATTCAAGAAAAAGTGTCTCTGTCTGTGTCACCAGTGTGTAGAGCTTGCACCTTGAGAGAGAGAGAGATCTACTTTACTCTTGAATTCATAGAGGTAGTTATTGTTCAGTCGCTCAGTCATGTCCAACTCTTTGTGACCCCGTGGACTGCAGCATGCCAGCCTTCCCTGTCCTTCACCATCTCCCAGAGCTTGCTCAAACTCATGTCCATTGAGTCAGTGATGCCATCTAACCATCTCGTCCTCTGTCATCCTCTTCTCCTCCTGCCTTCTGTCTTTCCCCACATCAGGGTCTTTTCTAATGAGATAGCTGTTTGCATCAGGTGGACAAAGTATTGGAGCTTCAGCTTCAACATCAGTCCTTTTAATGAATATTCAGGGTTCATTTCCTTTAGGATTGACTGGTTTGAACTCCTTGCAGCCTAAGGGACTCTCAAGAGTCTTCTCCAACACCACAGTTCAAAAGCATCAATTCTTTGGCACTCAGCTTTCTTTATGGTCCAACTCTCACATCCATACTTGACTACTGGAAAAACCATAGCTTTGACTAGACAGACCTTTGTTGGCAAAGTAACGTCTCTGCTTTTTAATATGCTGTCTAGATTGGTCATAGCTTTTTTTCCAAGGAACAAGCGTCTTTTAATTTCATGGCTGCAGTCACCCTTTGCAGTGATTTTGGAGCCCAAGAAAATAAAGTCTGTCTCTGTTACCATTGTTTCCCCATCTAGTTGCCATGAAGTGATGGGACACAGAGGTAGAGTAGCAGGTAAATTTGAAATTTACCCAGATGAAGGAAACCCTAGACTGGCTTTGGAGGGAAGGAAATGACTGTGTCCCATTGTTCTCAAGGGCTATTAGAAATATGTTTCTTCTTATCTTATATACCTTCACATTGATTTAGTAAGACATATTCATAAATTAAAAATAAGTATCTGTCATCACATACTCCATAAGGAAGAAGGGACAAGGTTGTGACTAGTGGTGACACTGTTGTTCATCCATCAGTCACACACTGTGGACTCAGGGTCCAAGTCCTCTGAGCCCATATTTTTCATCATTCAGTTAACAAAGAGTGAATTCTGATGATGTGTACAGCTCTTGAAAAGCAGAGTGCACATAAAAATATATTCTGGGATAACCATGTTTGCCTGGAGCCAGACAATGACTGATAGCTTGATGGGCTCTGAAAAGGTAGACTTCATTCACTACACACAGTAGGTGGCCTGAGGGACCAAGGAGGGAATAGGGAAAGGGAATGTGACAGATGATGTGAGTCTTTGGTTGAGAAATAGAATATTAACTGATTTATCAAGACTTCAGTCAATTGGACATCTCAATTAATGGAGTTTCCCTGATAGCTCAGATGGTTAAGAATCTACACACAATGCAGGATACCCAGGTTCAATCCCTAGAGAAGGGAATGGCTACTCACTCCAGTATTCTTCCCTGGAGAATCCCATGGACATAGGAGCCCGGCGGGCTATAGTCCATTTTGCTGGCAGAGTTACTCATGTTAGGACCTCTTCTATCCTGTAATATCCTGGAGCATTTTTTAACTCATCCAAAATTGTTAAGATATGTCTAGAAAAGGTTTTCTAGCTGTGTGCTAGATAAAATCTTTGGTTACATGTGGCAGTGGTCTATGAATCAGAATCTTGTTGTTGTTGACTCCATTCATGAGTAGAATTAGATCTTGTGTGTGTGTATACTCAGTCGCTAAGCTGTCCAACTCTTTGCGACCCCATGGACTGTAACCCACCGGGCTCCTCTGTCTATGGCATTTCCAGGCAAGAATACTGGAGTGAGTTCCTTCTTCAGGGGATCTTCCCAACTCAGGGATCAAATCTGCGTCTCCTGCAATGGCAGGTGGATTCTTTACCACTAAGCCACCAGGAAAGCCTAGTCAGGATAATAGATTAACCAAAACATCCTACTCACCAGCCAGGTTTACTTCTCAAATCCTTATTGGAAAAAATCAACCAGAGAGGAAGGAGGTCCGGTTTCCATGTAATACTACAGAAGTGGTGCTCTCGGATGCTGTCATCTTGAGGGAAGAGCTGCCTGGTGAAAAAAATACAGCTGTGGACTCTAACTCAGTCTTTCCCAATGGTTCTCCCTTTGATAGCATGTATGAGAAGCACTCAAAAGGCTTTTTGAAGAATGCCAAGTCCTACCCCTAGAGTTTCTAATTCAGTATGTCGAGATTCCAAAAGGTCCTAACAAGTTTCCAGGTGATGCTGCCATTGCTGGCAGGACAATCTCACTTTGAGAACCATTGATGTGGAAGATGAAAGGACAGTGTGTTCTAATGGCTCCCCCTCACAGTCTTGAGTCTGATTCTAACAGGACCCAACTGAGCTGTTTTTCAGGTAGATAACTCAGCAGCATTCATTCTGCCGGTGTATTATGTGGCATTTGAAGTACAAAACACCACCAGAATTGCAAATGTTTCTTCCCCTTGAGGACCAATTACATATAAATAACTTTTAAAGGTCATTATAATGACTCCATTGAAGCAACCTCAAGCAACTCTGTGTTTTTCTTAGGTAGGAGGAAAAAAAAAGTGTCTATGATGATGGATTGTCTGTGTGACATTTAAACACACACATGCTCTGAGCCTTCTCGTGTATAATTTTATAGCCAACAGTTGTAAATTTCAGTTGCCTCTGTGGCAGTTGGCACTGCTCTGAGTGCAGAGCCTGAAGGTAGAATGTTTGACTTCACCATTTGTACCTATTTATCTGACACTGTATGTGTCAAATGATTTTGTTTGTGAGAGTCTCCCCAGACCCCCACGTTGATGTCACCCCCGATTCTTATTGCTCTGAGGCAAGGTACAGGCCAGACTTGTTCTCTGCAAATGACCAGCATTGGCAGTGGATCGTGTCTGACCTGAATAATTCCCTTCGGGGTAAATGGCAGGAGTTCGATGTTCTTTGGTTTTCATGCTGCTAGTCCTTTTGAATTGTCTGGATTTAAAGGACATTGCTTCACTCCTAACTTCCAAGGAAGAGTAATCAGCCTTCTACATACCAAAGGCCATGCCAATAGCAAGAGAAAAACATAATTAGGGCAAGTATTAGGACACCCCATGCAGGGCCACTCCATAGCAGGGAGGCTCTTCCGAGTCCATTGATTTGCAGCCACACCCCATCCTGTAGAACCGCTTGTATCAGCTACGGATTCATTGTCTCCTGGATGAAGGTATCCCAAATGCCTTTCCTCCCCACCCCAGCCCAGGAACCAAGGTGCCTGTACTCTCTTTTCATCTCTTAGTCTATCTTCACAGGATTATTCTCTATCTTTGCTCCAGGCAGTACAATCGTGAAGGAAATCAAGACAGACCCTTCAATTGACTGATATTCCTAAAAGCCAAAGCCTTTGCTGTGGCCTCTTCTTCATTAACCCTTCCGTTCCTATGGACTTAAAATCTAGAAAAGAGAGATTTCACACCAGCAGTAACCCCATGGCACAGGGCCGGAAGGTAGAGCCCAACTCACTAAATGTCACATTTTATTTGAAGTTTTCTGCTTTTTCCTTTGAAATTCCTAAAAGCTTTGCACTTTACTTTTAATATCAAAAATAATGTCCTCAAATCTTCTAGTGGATCTAATGTGCCCCGCTGGTGGATCTAAAAGGCACCACATTTTCCTGTTGCTTCTCTGACTCCTTAGGCTCCATGATGCCTGGTGCTTTGGCCCTGCTCTGAGAAGTTTAGCCTGTGGGTGGAGTCTGCACATGAGCTGCTGACCAGGATGCTCTGCAGAGCTTCCGGTTCCTGTTTCTTTCTCCACTGGGCTATGCCTTGCCACACAGAGCCCTTATATGCATCTCACCCATCAGCAACTTCAGGTTGCTTCTGGTCTCTCCTATCTTGGAGGAAAAGAGTGTCATTTGCCTTAAGAAGAACAGGACAGATATCCCCTTGGCTTTTTCCATTTACCATCCTTGTACCTAACAATGTTTCATGTTGAACTCTGTAATCATCTCATCCTGTCTGTCCTTGTTCAGTGAAGTGACCTCAGTCATTCACTGTGAGGAAAAGACAGGGCTAACTCACTATTCCTTGTCTATAAGCCTTCAAAAACAAAAAGGTCTAAGTGATTGACAAGAGCTCTTGGCAAAGGTTACTTCAGATCATCAGCAACTTCTTTTGTAAATGCAGAAATCAGTGTATGGGCAATGTTTCCCACCCCCCGCCCCCCACAGGTTTCAACTGGATGGAAAGCATTGTCTCTGGTCCAGCTAAAAGAATCTTTGATGCAAGAGGTTTCTTTTTCCTTTTCAAAACAGTACAGACATGATCTAGGTGACTGAACCACAAATTGGCAGCTCGATATCTATGGGTTGCTTTTCTGCTTTGGGTCCTGCCTTTCCTCCAGTGCATACACTGACGCCAGGAGGGAGAAGCCAAGAGACTGACTTTTTCACAGAGAAGTCTTATAAAATGTCCCTCAGCCATGTCTCTGTTATGTTCCTTTAAGATTCAGTTTAAGTGTTTTGACCTGAATAGAACATCTGGAAGATAACCCAGCCTCTGGAAACTGCAGCCTTTACAATAGCTCCTACATATCTAGTGCTTACCTGTTTGAGGTTCTGGGATGGAAAATTATGTCTCAAGGCCAAAGGAGGGGTAGACAGAGAGAGAGAGAAGGTTGCACTCTGTTTTGAATCACTGTCCCTTTATTATTCCTGTACCCTCTCGGTCAGTTCTGGGGATGCCAGACACAGTGGAGGAGATGTGCCCCGACATCCCCCAGCTGGAAGGCCTGATGAAGGAAATCAACGACCTGGCCGAATCAGGGGCCCGGTACACAGAGATGCCCCACGTCATTGAGGTCATCTTGCCCATGCTCTGCAACTACCTGTCCTACTGGTGGGAGCGGGGGCCCGAGCACCTGCCCCCCGGCGCAGGGCCCTGGTGCACCAAGGTCACGTCTGAACACCTCAGTGTCATCCTGGGCAACATTCTGAAAATCATCAACAACAACCTGGGCATCGACGAGGCCTCCTGGATGAAGCGCATTGCAGGTACCACGCGTGTCTTTTGGCCCTGGCATCGAGATGCCTAGACTCTTTTTCTTCTCTTAGTCTATCATTAATCTATCCCCCCTCCCTACCTTAGATATTTAACAGTGAAAAGAACTGACTTATCCCCCTATAGGGCTTCCTGGAGCCAGTGCTCCTGCCTGACTCCCCAATTAATCTAGCCCCTCAAATCTCCAGGAAGCCCTTCTTGATAAACTCTGCAAGATTCTGATGATCATTGCTCATTTGCTTTTGGTACTTAAGAATCCCATTTGCTCTTACAGTAATTGTTCATATTTCCTGGGTAAGTGACCCTGTGTGTTTTCCACACGTATGAAACTCACTCCCATCTGGGCTGTTCTGTAAGTTTCTCTCGCATTTGTGTTTCACTTTATGCTTTCTAAGACACTCTCTGGTTTAGGCTCACAGTAGCGTCACTTGGATTTTGGGTTTGTTTTGTATTCCTCTAGAACTCCTTGCATGCAGTAGGCTCTTAGTGAGTGTTACTCACTGATTTTCTGTTCTCAAAAAAAAAAAAAAAAGAGAGGCTTGGAAAATTAATAACCACATTTTTCATAGTCAGGATACCATGAAGATTTTAGGGTCCTCTGTCACAGTAAAGTCAGAGGAGACAGAAGCTAAAGTCATTGCCTTTGATAGACCTGCAATTTAGATACACAGTTCCACCATAGCTGTTTCACCCCCTACAGTTTCCTGGACCATGAAACACAGCCATTGGGTCAATAGGAGCTATTAGCTTCCTGGACAAATGAGTAGATACCCCTCTGCAAGACCAAAGAAGAAAATATCCTACCTTCTTCCTGTCTCTGAAATGAACTGAGATTCAAATTATATTAATAAATACTTTGGTTACTGATGGCTCCTGGATAGTATAGGCCCCTGGGAACATGTGAATAGGTAAATTAGTGTTCCTTTCTTACCTTTTAGCCCAAGAATATTGTTAACCCTAAAGTAATTTGTTGAGGCTTAAGGGAAATCTGGCTTAAGGGAAGGAAGGAAATCAAAGGATGAACTCCCTTAGATTCCCCAGGGGTACAAAGGAAAGAAGTCAGAGCACGCTGATGAGAACTGAACTTGGCCTGTTATTTCACAAGTGTGTCCAGATCTCATTCAGTCAGGCCACTTCATTCCTGGTGTGTAAACAAAGTCAGTTTTCAAGAGCAACCTCAAATCACCCATATCTGGAAGAACCACTCTGATTCCAGGTCCAAAGCAGAGGTGCACCCTGGTGAGGACCAGGGTATGAAATGTGAGCCATCATAGTGCTAAGTTTCGACTTCTTGATTAACACATTGCCACAGAGAACTGCCTTCACCTTCTCTTTCTAAAAAAGTCTTTTTTTATGGAAGCAAAAAATGAGGCACAGTGAGATTAAAAAGTGCTAGAGTATAGGCTGTTTCCAACTGAAAAGCCCTACATTAAAGAACTTTGAAATACACAAAATACGTATTGTACTTTGTGAACGGTTCATGACTCTTGAGAATTTTATTTCACATATCTAAATAATTACTCTAATTCTGATCTTTATTATGAATTAGACCAATAGGATATTGCAAATAAAGAAGTCAATGAGACATGTAAGTTTTATCTTTCTCTTTAAAAGGGCTAGAATCATAGTCCCAAGTCCTACTTGTTTCTGCTTATTGACTCTGATGATGGTAGTTTGTCTGCTTTTCTCAGGGCCTAGAGGAGCCCCAAGACAATAGACTGGCAGTTCTCACGTGTTGGGGGCTGAGAAACTATGAGTTTCTCAGGGTTTGTGTATTTTTAAGAGATTTTTCTATAAAATAACCAGAAGGCAGAGTGTTAAGTATGTACTCTTGACTCAGCACAGTGCTGCTTATATAAATAAGACTTCCTTCAAGGAGTTTATAACGTAACTAGTGAGTCAAAGTCACTCTTCTAAAATGAAAGATGGCCCGTTATGAAGAGCTCAGAGATATAGCAAAGGCCATGCATGAAGAGTTCAGGGGTGGCTCTTCTCATAACTTGAAGAAGCAAAACAGGGATAGGGACCTTCTCCTGTAGCTCCATCCATGCCTACCCCCACCCCAGCAACTGTGACTTCATGAGACAGACATGCCAAGTGGAAAATGAAGGAAGGGTGCCAGTCTGAGTCAAAGGCTTTCCACAGCCTCACCTTTGAGGGTCCCTTCTTTCCTTTTCTCGACTGTCATAACCTGTGGAATGAGGGGGAGGCCCTTTGTTTGCAAACACAGTGTACGCCCAGCCGATCATCAGCAAAGCCAGGCCGGACCTGCTGAAAAGCCACTTCATCCCGACCCTGGAGAAGCTGAAGAAGAAGGCCGTCAAGACCGTGCAGGAGGAGGAGCAGCTGAGAGCTGACAGCAAAGGGGACACGCAGGAGGCCGAGCTGCTCATCCTGGACGAGTTTGCTGTCCTCTGCAGAGACCTCTACGCCTTCTACCCCATGCTCATCCGCTACGTGGACAACAACAGGTACGGAGGCGTCTGGGCAGGGCCGGCCCGCGATGGAGGGGTGGGACTGGGTTCTGTTACAGGCGAGAGAGGAAAGTCACGGCTGCCACCACCAGCATCCCCGCCGCCTCCATCCCTGCTGTGGGACCTCTGGGCAGCGCTTTCCGTGACCAGTGGTTCTGTATGATCAGTGGCTTGGCCACCCGTTTCATCCTCACAGGCCACTGAAGAAGGGCAGCAGCGACCCCTCCCATCCCTCTGCTCTTCTGTCACACACTCATTCAAGAGAGATTACTGACTGTCTGTCAGGCGCTGTTCTAGGCATTAGAGGACAGGCAAGAACAATACAGAAAAAAAGATGTTGGCCTAGGGAGCTTTCACTCTGGCAAGAGAGTGGGGCGAGCAAACATAAAGTACTTAGACATTTACAATATACTTCCCTATGTACTTATATATTTACCTATATACTTTACTTACCTAAGTAAATTATACAAGCAAAGTAAATGGAATCAGGAGAGCCAGTTGGCAGTTTTAAAAGGATGTTACTGAGAAGGTGACATTTGAACACAGACCTGAAGGAGGTGAGGTCAGAAACCATGTGGATCTGGGGAAGAGGTTTGTTCCCAGGAAGAAGGAACATGTGGTGCAAGCCCTGAGGAAGGGACGGGTGGGGATGCTCAGGGGATCACAGGGAGGCCAGAGAGAGAGGAGTTGAGGGGTGGGGAGAGCAGCAGGAGATGTCAGAGAGGCCAGTTTCTTTCCACGGAGCCGAGAGTACAGAGCTTTTCCTCTGAGTGAGATGAGAGGCTGGTGCAGCGTTGAAGCTAAGCTGTGATGTGATCTGACTCAGTCTTCAAGCGCTGAGGTGAGGGATCAGGGCAAATATAGGGAGTGAGGAGGCCGGCTGGGAGGCTCACAGTGACCCAGTCAAGGGCTGAGGGTGATCTGGAGTTGACAGAGCAGACTCGTGGTGCCAGGACTGGGGCAGAGAGGGATGGGAGCCACTGTTTACTGGGCCTGGGGTCTCCTTTCAGAGTCCTGAAAATGTTCTGCAATTAGTCATGTGGTGGTCCAACATTGTGAAGGTACTAAATGTTGCTAATGAGTAAGTTGACATGGATGTTACTACAATTTAAAAGGAAAAAAAATGGCTGAGTAATATTCCATGGTGTATATGTACCATAGCTTCCTTATCCATTCGTCTGCTGATGGGCATCTAGGTTGCTTCCATGTCCTGGCTATTGTAAACAATGCTGCGATGAACATTGGGGTGCACGTGTCTCTTTCAGATCTGGTTTCCTCGGTGTGTATGCCCAGGAGTGGGATTGCTGGGTCATATGGCAGTTCTATTTCCAGTTTTTTAAGAAATCTCCACACTGTTCTCCATAGCGGCTGTACTAGTTTGTATTCCCACCAACAGTGTAAGAGGGTTCCCTTTTCTCCACACCCTTGCCAGCATTTATTGCTTGTAGACTTTTGGATAGCAGCCATCCTGACTGGCGTGTAATGGTATGGATGAAACTGGAGCCCATTATACAGAGTGAAGTAAGCCAGAAAGATAAAGACCATTACAGTACACTAACACATATATATGGGATTTAGAAAGATGGTAATGATAACCCTATATGCAAAACAGAAAAAGAGACACAGATGTACAGAACAGACTTTTGGACTCTGTGGGAGAAGGCGAGGGTGGGATGTTTCGAGAGAACAGCATCGAAACATGTATATTATCTATGGTGAAACAGATCACCAGCCCAGGTTGGATGCATGAGACAAGTGCTCGGGCCTGGTGCACTGGGAAGACCCAGAGGGATCAGGTAGAGAGGGAGGTGGGAGGGGGGATCGGGATGGGGAATACATGTAAATCCATGGCTGATTCATGTCAATATATGACAAAAACCACTACAATATTGTAAAGTAATTAGCCTCCAACTAATAAAAATAAAAAAAAGAAGAAAAAAGAAATAAATAAAAGGAAAAAAAAAAGAGTTGGTGGTGGCTGGGGCCAGGCTGGTAGCAATGAAAGTTGACAGAATATGTCAGATTCTGGACCCAACATCTTAAAGGTAGAGCCTTTGGGACGTGCAGACTGGAAATAAGAGAAAAGAGATGAGTCAAAGATGATTCTGAGCAAATGGAAGGTGGGAGTTCCCAGCAATTAAGTTGGAGGGGATTGTGGGTATGGAAGTTTTTTTAGGGGGAGATGAAGAGATCCCTTTCAGACATGTTAATTTGAGTTGCCTCTTCAATATAAAAATGAAAATGTCAAGTGGGCAGTTATATGAGTCCAGAGTTCACTCTGGTGTGGACCTAAGAATTTGAGAGTTGCCTACATATTGGTATGTGGTCTTTGAGAGCCATGAGACTGAATGAGATAAATAAAGGCTTGAGAGGGGGAGAGAAGCGTTCCAAGGACTGAGCCCTTGTACACAGGTCAGGTGGGAGAGAAGGAGCCAGCGAGTGAGGCTGAGAGGAAGCCACCAGTGAGACAGGAGGAAAGCAACAGCATGTTGTGTCCTAGGTACCGATTTCACAAAGGATTTCCAGAAGGAAAGAATAATGAATAAATGATTGGTGACCTAGATAAGAGCAGTTTCAATGAAGTGATGGAGTTGAAGGCCTCTTTGGAGTAGGTTGGAAGAGAATAGGAGAAAAAGACTTGGAGATAGTGCTACAGACAACTTGTTCAGGGAGGTGTTTTTTTCTTTCAATTATTTTGGCTGTTCTGGGTCTTTGCAGCATGCTGGCTTTCTCTAGTTGCACTGCATGAGGTTTTTTTGTTGGGACACAAGGCCATCTCATTGCAGTGCGTGGGCTTCCCTAGTTGTGGTGTGTGGGCCTAGTTGCCCCACAGCATGTGGGATCTTAGTTCCCCGACCTGGAATCGAGCCCACGTAGCCTGCATTGGAAGGCAGATTCTTAACCCCTGGAACATTACGGAAGTCCCACAGGGAGTTTCACTATAAAGGGGAACAGAGAAATGAGCTGCTAGCTAGATGCAGAATAGGTTCAAGAGGAGAGTTTTTAAGATGGGAGACTTTTCAACTTGTTTCTTTATGAATGGGAATGAGCCAATGGAGAGAAGAGAAATTGATGATGTAAGAGGGAGAGAGAATTTCTAAAGCAATGCATTCAAACAGGCAGAGGATCAGCCTGAGATCGTTCATCTACAGTGACGGGCAGGAGGGCAGGGTGCCCGGGTGCTGCTGCTGGCAGACACACAGACAGACAGACACACACACGTGCACACGCCCATATGTATTATGGCTGGCAGACTGTAGGAGTCCTTTTCTGGTTGCTTCCATTCTCAGTGAAGTAGGAAGCAAGAACATCAACTGAGAGGGAGGATGGGGAGAATGTACTTGGAGGGTTGAGGAGGAAGCAGACAGTCTGGGGCAATGGCTGGGGCAAGTGGGGGGAGTGGATGGACCAGGGCAGTGTGGTATGGTTGCAAGGCAGCATCAGTGGCCCCACTTGAGATCTGTGGTCATGGATTTAAAGTGGGACCATCAGCAAGTTGTGTTTTTCTCCAGCCAACTTGGCCGCCACGTACAGGCTGAGACTAGGTAGAGAGCTGGACTTAACCAGGGTTGGGGTTTTGCAAAATGAGTCTGATGGAAGAAAAATGGGTTAGGGCATGAAGGTGTATATACTAGGCTAATTATAAACATTGATCATGGAATTTAAGCTGAATAAGGATAGTTAGATCATCACTGACTCAAGGGACATGATTTTGAGCAAATTCTGAGAAATAGTAGAGAACAGATGAGACTGGTGTGCTGTGGTCCATAGTGTTGCAAAGACTTTTCTACTAAACAACAACAAGGAGGAAATGCAAGCATAGGAACCTTATGTTCATGAGCAGGCAAAGGAACAAAGAACAGCTGGTCCCAGTGGAAGGCAAAGACCAAATAGATACTTTATTATACCACACCTTCCCAAAGCTTCAAGACCTAAAATGGAAGTTTGCAGTGGTTTAATTTTAAAATACCCCATCGTAGATACTGAAAAGACTTGGAGACATTTGGGGGAACACTGCTAACTTTTTGAGTGGTATACCATTCTGTCATGGGCAGGGAATAGGTCTGGATATGCCTATTTTAGCATTTATTTCATAAGGTAAATTATACTTACTATTTAAAATATTTACTTAAGATTACTTATATTTAGCTTTGCAGAATAAACATATGCACACTGTATATAGGTATATGTGTGTATATAATTCCTTAACTATCTATGGGCAATTTTACTCACTTTCTCAAAAGAAATCCTGCTCTCAGGGTCATCATTTGAGTCATTTCCGATAACATAATTATGTTAGCAGGTTAGCAAAGGAATTTGTCAGAGTCTGAGGTGAAAGCAAGAATGAAAGTAGGGTAAGACTGCTCCTGAAATAGCTCTCTAATTGCATTTGCCACTACTGACGATCAAGACTGAAGATAGAGTGTGTTCTACTTACGTAGTATTTGAAAGTTGCTAAAATTGACAATGTCAGAGAGTCTTTGAGATCATCATTAATTCATTCATCCCCACTTTTCAACCCGTTCTTCCCTGAACACCAGGGAGCATTAGGGCTATCTGAGCCTCATTTATAAATACTTCCTTCCTACGTGTGTGCCTGTACCTTCCTCGAGTCCTTTCTTCACCCTAAAGAATTGGCTGGCTTGGAAGTACAGGGTTGAGGAGTTGGCAGGAATATAGAGGTCAGCTCATCTAACTGGACAGATAAATACCCCCTTCCTTTTTCCTAGTGGTGCCTTTCCCACCTCTCATTATCCACCACGGTTATGGACAACAGACAAAGCTGGACCTGTGTGTACCTTCCCATTCTAGTTTCAGACATTTCAAGTCATTTTTTTCAACTCCTTCTCATTCATTTTGTTCTTCTGGTTTTATTGAGACATAATTGACACAAAGCCCTCTGTAAGGTATACAACAGAATGGTTTAACTTACATACATCATGAAAAGCTTACCACAGTAAGCTGAGGGAACATCCATCATCCCACACAGGTACAAAATAAAAGACAAAAAAGTCTTTATTCCTTGTAATGAGAAAACTTAGGATTTACTCTCAACAACTTTCATGTAACATACAGTGTTAATCAGATGAGTCATGTTTAACCTTACATCCCTAGGACTTATTTGTCTTATAACTGGATGTTTATACCTTGAACTGCCTTCATCCAATTCCCCCAACTTTGAACCACTTTAAGTTCGATCTATAACTCCTATCGGCTCAGCTTTTGCTCTTTAGAGCCACAAAACTACTCCAGTCTCTCCCTAAGCAGCTCTTTAAATATTGATGAGCGCCATCTTGCCCTGTCTTCCCCTGTTTTCTCTTGTTGTTTTAAATCTTTGTACTTCCTTCAGCCCTGTCACAGCAGTGTCAGGTGTCTTTGACATCTGAAGAGAAGCTTCGGTGGGTCAGTGATCAGCCTGAAAATGACCCCGAAGGAGCAAGAGTTTCAAGCATGCTGTGGGCATAGCCTGGTGATTCAGGGCTCCATCTCCTCAGGCCAGGAGGTTATAAATCAACATAGGTTCAACAAACCTCTCTGCACAAATCAGCTTCTCAGCTTCGTTTCTGGAAATCAGAGACACTCTGAACAGAGACGCACAGCTTTAGCGCGATTTGGAGTGAAAGCTCATCTCTCAAACTGTTGAAGGGAATCCAGGTAAATCCTGTGCGGTGACTGCCTCAGGCTGAATCCTCGACAAAAGGCTCAGGGGCAAGGCAGAGATAAGCTCTTACCGCTTAGTCAGACAACCTGACCGTGAATACAGGAGCATGGCTTTACTTTCTTTCAAAACCTGATAACTGGCTTTACTTTCTTCAAAAACCTGATGACTTGTCATTTTGAAAATAGCAGTCTAACTCTGTCACTCTTGCCTTTCTCCAAGATTTTATTCTCCTGCTTTCTGTTTCTGTTTTACCTCTAAATCCAACCTTCTTCCCCACCTACAGTCTTGCATTTCCCAGAGAGCCGATGATAAAAGAAACCCACAGATCAGTTAAGTACCTCCAAAAGGATCAGTTGTCTGAATGTTGAGAGAGATCTTGAGTTCTGTGGAAGGCTAGGAGCGGTGGGGACAGAGCCTGGCTACTTCATTTGGGGGTAGGAAAAGATTCAGACAAAATGGAGAGGCAAGGTTGGAATCTTCTGTCCTCCTGCAAATAGTCTTAAGTCTGGTTGAGAGGAGCAGAGAATTTATGTGCCTGAGAGAAAGCATTTAATGGCGGGTTCATGTGACCCACCATTCTGAACCTGAAGAAGGACCCTCACTAAAGACAAAGGAAAAAATCTGTCTCTTGCGAGAAGGATGTTCAAAACAAAATTCACTGAGCTGAAAGCCAATGTATCCAAAGCTGCTGCTTTCTTCTGTGAGCAGGTGTTCACCTGATATTTTGTTTTCAGAGTTCCTACAGGTCACATTCCCTGTGGCTGGACTTTTCCTCGGCAGGGTAGGATGCATGCCCTCGTCTCTTCCCACTAGAGGCATAGGGCAAGTCTATAAAGCTCATTTAAGCCAGAACTCGGCAGAAGGAACAGCTGGTACTTCTGATAAAACTTGACACTTGACTCTGAAAAGGCGCTCCTGAAAAATCAATATGAAAGAAATCAAAAAGCATTACCAATCTCAAGCCTCAAGTTTGGATTGCATTTGGCCCCTAGTGATGGATACCTTATAGAGTGGCTTAAAGTAGAAGTTAAATCTCACACATAAAAGAAGTGCAGAGATAGCCAATCCATGGCCAGTGTTGTTGCTCCTCATTAGAAACCCTCTCTTCTCGCTTCCTGTCCTTAACGTTGACATCCATCTTCAAAGTTACTTTACGGTGCAGCATGCCAATTAGAGTTTGAGCTGTCATATTTTCATCCCAGAGAGGAAGTAGAAAAGCAGACGGGCACCTTCAGCTATCTGATGCTTTTTAGAGAGCTTTTCCAGGAGTCTTATCCAACAACTTCCTCTTCCAGCTCATCGATCAGAGTGTAGTTCCACAGGTGTCCCTCAGGGGAGGCTGGGTAATGTGATCTTAGCAGCACACAGGGCCACCCAGGGTCAAATGGGGGTTTCTTCCTAAGGAAGAAGAGGAGAATAAATGTGGGGCAGATCACCTGTAGTATCTATCTATAAAACAGAGGCTAGTTGAAGTAGAAAACAAGAAGGATTAAACAGACACATTCATGAAGCTAGAACTCAAGCAGTAAGGAACTAAGGGGATGAGAGAGGTGTCCACAGGTGGTCTTGGCCTTACGAGTCTTTACTTTCTTCCTTATTCTAGTAATGAGCAGAATGGACAGAAGGTACAGGCAACTCAGGACAATTCAGTTTGATATCCCAGGTATAGGGAACTGGCTTTGGATAGCTATTCCCCTGCAGGCACCAAGGGACATGGAGTTTTTTAAACCATTCATGAGAGCCACAGTTTTCTTTAAGAAAGATGATAGACAATTTAACTCGTTATGTATTACTTTACACAGATATTTGAAAGTGGCAAATCACCCACCCCTTTCGAAATATAATTTAATTCAAATGTTTAAGATGATTACAGGCAAGACAACTTTTAGGAAGTGACTAAATTCTATGGTAGTTTAGCCTTCTTGTCACCACCGTGAAATTTCTTAACCTAGGCTAGTATTTTAGATAGGGAATTTCCAACCCATTTCAGAGAGCATAGGAGTATTGGTCTCTGCCTGTACACTTCAAAAACATTCTTACAGATTTCATTCATAAAAGTGACTTTGAAAGGAAAATAGGTGAGGCCTGAACTGTTTATAGAGTACTCAAAATTTCAGAGGCTTGACAGTAACAGATGTCTACGATACGATTGTATGTCACAGTGACCAAGACTTTCCTGATCTTGCTAACCTTGTGGATTAAAGGAGGCTAGTCACAAAACTTAGAGTGTAACTCTAATCATCTCTTCAGTTCAAAGGACCAAAGAAACCCTACTTTTGACCATTCTGAAATGTTGATTTCTAATGTCTGTTTGCTGAGATAATCCTGGCATCTTTTAGTAAAATAGAAATGACTACTGTAGGTCCTTCAAACATACCTACAACAATTGCATGTCTATATCTAAGCATGCGAGGAGTATATTGATTCTTAGCCTGTCTGAAGAATGCCTTTGGTGAGGATGCAGTTTTATCTGGATAAATGTGTACATCTGGTGCTGGTATAATTTTTAGAGTGTGACTGTTTCGATCACTGATGAATTCCACATGCATATTCATTTATCTTTCGCCTCAGATCTAACTGGCTCAAGAGCCCTGATGCAGACTCTGACCAGCTCTTCCGCATGGTGGCAGAGATCTTCATCCTGTGGTGTAAATCTCACGTAAGCACACACGGGGGCCCTGGCTTGGAGTCAGCAGTGCAAGGTATACACACCTCGGAAAACTCTCTTGTAATGTTTGTTTTTCTGTTCCCCCCACTCAGAACTTCAAGAGGGAAGAGCAAAATTTTGTGATTCAGAACGAAATTAATAATTTGGCATTTTTAACTGGAGACAGCAAAAGCAAGATGTTGAAAGTAAGTCCATAGAAATCAATCCCAAAGGCTCTCCAGCCTTGAACCAAGCTACATATCCTGGATGTGTGAAGGGATCAGCTCCTACTGCGTTCAGGTCAAACCACACAAAACCAACAATCTCCACTGTTGTTTCTTTGAGAATGAGCCAGAAGAAACTGCTCTCAAATAAGCATGAGCATTACATTTGATAATAAGTAGCTGCTTTGTGTGTCTAAAGTTTGTTTCAAGACTTGCCTAAGGCATTGGAGAGGTCTGCAAAACCAGAGCTGCTCTTACTTGTTTTAAAGTAGAAGTACTTCCTGTGTAGAAAAGCTACAAAAATACATGTGCCGAGAGCCACCTTTTAATTAGCTGTAAGGACATTACTTTGCTTCGAAGATGTGGTTGGCACATTTTCTTACAATGCACTCATTTTCCTCCTATCCAGAACATCTAATAACTGCTTTATTTCAGCTGTGCTGACCTCTTAATGCCTTCTATTTATTTTCCATACACGTTGAACTCAGAAACCCAAACATTTGTCCATCCCACTATAGGAAATGTTTGAAAGAGGGCATTCCAAACATCTGTCTGAAAACAGTCACCTACAGGGCGGGGTACAGCAAAAATAGAGCAGGGGGATCTGGCCCCCCTGCTCCTCCTGAGTCAGTTCTGTACAAGGAAGCTTCTCCATCTTATGGGAGAGAATTCTCAGACACACTCCTTCAGGGGTATACACGAAAGCAAGGCTGACTTAAAGGTGCTGTCTCATTCCCAGCTGTTGTAGCTTACCTGAACTCTCTTCCCCTGAGAAGTGTCCCTCGATGAGGGTTGACTGTATTGTCAACTGTGTGTGACGTGTGACACCTGAGATGTCCATCTCTCATGGCTGGTACAGTGCTGCCTTTGAGAAGCAGGAAGGTGGAGGTTGCATGGGGACCTCTCAGAAGTGAGAATCAGTTCTGGGAAGATGACAGTCATGGGTTGATAGTGAAGCCCTTGGGGCATCTTTCCAAATAACCATTTGCAATAGAAGATCTTTGTATGCACAGCTGCAGACCAGGGACTGGTATGACACCAAAAGTGAAAACTTCAGCACCCAAAACTTCACGAGCTAGCTCTGGTCTAGCTCTGGTCAGCTGCAGTCACTCTGAACTTTGCATCCCTTCCATCTTTAAGCTATATTGACATTAACACTTCTTCCAGCATCCAAAAATTTATTCTCAGAGTTTAGAATCTGATGTCTGCTGGTCAGTAAAGTTTGATAAATAAAGTTGTGCACTTACAATGCAGAGAGATTAGGTATATATATATTCACAGTCAAGAGGAATCTTTGCTGCAAAGGGATCTTACGTAAGATGTATCCTTTTGTGCTTTAGATAATTTTTATTTGATTTTCCAGAGTTTATTTTGCATTTAACTTCTGGCAAACAGCTACTTATGTGAGGTACAGGAGAAAGGATATTTTCAGACTCCTGATCTCTGGGCATCTGTCCCTCAGTTCCTCTGAAGACTTTTCTTACAGTGATTGCAAGCTTTCCTTTGACGCTGCTCACCTACAGAAAGTCACTGATGCTCAGATTCCTTGCTTCCTTCAACTTGGGGGTAGATAATTTGGCCTTTGGTGGAACCAGGTAGCATCCATTGTTATTGTCAGCGGATGGCAACAAAGCAAAGGAAATGACTCTGATACAGGGATTTGGATCCCAGATAAGCAGAAATGGCAAAGATATCTTAACCCTCTGGTGATGCATAGATACTCAGGGTCCTTGGGTTTACGCTTGGAAAGAGATGAGGTGACAATGATATTTTAAAACTAACCTACTAACAAACTAACCTGAAATTGTTCATTCACATCATTGAATGAGGAAAAGAGTATATTAGCCTTGTCAGAAGATGGTCAGAATCAGAATTCAGGTGGAAGGAAGAAAGAAAATCAGGGTCTTTGGGTACATCTTCCCTACTGGTAAGGTTAGTCCACAGGAGCACATGCATTTGTTTCATTTCCATTGACATTGGATGCCAGTTTTTTTCTGAGTGATGTTGGAAAGGGTAAAAGTTACAGTGTAATGGATGGAAGGACACTCCCTGGATGTTAAATAACATTTGCTGTACTCCTCAAGGTAACAAATATTCATATTGTTCCAGTTGCCTCAGTTGAGACACAAAGTGTTAGAAGTAAAGGGAACCAGATACCAAAGGAAAGAAAAGTCCCAGGCTTGGCCCAGCTGATGAGTATAAGGACGGCCTTGCATCATTCACTTAACTTCTCTGGATCCCAGTTTACCAGTTTGTAGAATGGGCTTGAGCTTACTGCCTGACTTCTCCCAGCTCTGCTAGTATGCCCTGTTAAAAAGTAAATTTTAAATAATGCATCTCTTGAATTGAATAATATTACATAAATGCAGCACATTATTTCAGATAGGGAGATACCATGCCTCCAAAAAACAGTAACCCATAGCTATTTCTGGTATTTTTTGGATGTAAAAGTATGGATTGAGAGGATGGGGAGGGAGTGTTCTCTTTAGTATCAGCTGACTCCCCACTGCCACCCTGAAATTTGATGTTCTCTCTTCTACCTGATCTGAATAGTCACCTGTGCTTGCTTTCATCTCCACTCTTAATTGAATTCTGGTGTTGTATAAATGATCTTGGCCTCAGTGCATATGGCAGAGAGATGTGTGCTGGAAAGCTGCATGCCCATACATACCACACATGCCATTGCAGACAAAAAGGAAGTGGAAAAAATATACAGTGGGCCACACTGTTCACACTTGATTAATGGAAGGTCAGTTCAAAGATAAGTCCTTTTTCCAGCAGTGAAAGCACATTTTGAGGAGAGCTCATTGTATATTTTGTTTATATAACACCGGTTTGCGGATATGTCAAGCTGTACATAGCTGAGCTGAGTATGTGATTTTTGTTTTGTTTTTAAACTTGTTTTGTTTTCTGGAAAGGTGGCAACAGCTTCCTCGGAGGGGAATGGTAAGTTAGAACACATTTAGCCCAAGAAATGTCAGTTCCTTGACCAAGATTATAAACAAAAGGGTTGTGATGCAGGGAATGTGAGGGTGCCTCATTGTTTAAAGCCACTCCACCGTGTGAGTGTGATTTCAGCGTATTGAGAAGGACAGGGACATGCTGAGAAGACGTCTTTATGCTCCTCAAGGGTATGCAGAATGACGCGTGAGCTTGCTTCTTCCTCCTCAGTGACCCCCAGTTGGTCACTCACCTGTCTCTCTCATCCCCCCCTTTTTTCATCTGTATTCCCTTTGTTCTTGCACTTGTACAGTTCAAGTGCTCTTTGTCCCTCTGCCCCCTTCTCTCTCCCACTTCCTGTTCTCCCTTTCTTTTTCTCCAGCCTTTCCCCCGCCACCCAGCCCCCACCCCGCCTCCCCCCTCACTTCCTGTCTCCCTGCCCCCTCCATTCACTCCTCTGTCCTTCTCTCTCCTCTTACCAGCCTCCCTCCTCCTCTGTCCTCTCTCCCTCTCTCTCACACACACACACACTTTCTCATTTTCAGACTGGCTTCTGGAAATTCATCTTTCTCTCTATTATCCAATGTAGAGTTGACTGGTCTCTACCTCTGTTACCCTCGCCCTGGGAATGAGCGCTTCAGATCACACACCTCTGCCCTAGTTCCGAAGCCTCCCTCCACTCCTCCAACTCCCTTTCCCTTAAGAGTCTCTGTTTTTTCCTTAATTTCACACACAAATCAGCTATTTGATCATAAACTATTAGTGATTAAGTGTGCAGAAATGAAGTGATTTTGAAGGTATAGGAATTTCTAGGTTTGTTTGTAAAATGAAAAATTTCAGCTAACATTTAAAAATAAATTAAAATTAAAAAAAAATAAAATATATAGAGAGAGCATGCATGAGAGAGAGAATTTCAAGTATTAGGGAAATGCACTGAGTTAACTAATCTTAGCAATTTGTGAGGAAAAGAATAAAATTAGAACTTATAGCATGTAGGAGCCTTTTACCTAAGGTATATTTGAAGGTCACAGCACAAGAAGGGAGATGCCCCATCCTTTGGGTCTGAGGTGATCCTGAACCACTTTGGATATTCCTAGAGTATGGTTTTTAGCAAACATTTATTTAGGGGAAGCACATACATGGCCCCTCAGCTCAGTTCTCCTCACTCTTTTTGTAACCACAGATCTGGTGGTGATAATGCGGTGGGTGGAAGGAAGAAAGAAAATCAGGGTCTTTGGTTATGTGACAGATTGTCTGCAGCCCACCCAGGTGACAGGACGGAGTGGGGAGGAGAGAAGGCATGAAATCTAAAGAGTCACTTGGGTGGCCAGATCTGAAGACCATCTAGGTCTGTGTGTCACACACTCTGGAATGCTGGTCTCTGAGATGATGTACTGCTTGGTCTGGGTGTAAGTCCTTTCGATCCAATTAACCTCCATCCTAACCTCCCGCCCCCTCTTCATGCCATGGTCAACTGGCTTCCAGAGTGGTTGGTTTTCTGTCGTGTTGGCTGAGGAATGGGGGTGGAAGAGCTGTGACTAACATGCTTATGCTTTGGACCCCTGCTTTCACTGACTGACTTCTCCTTGTTTCTTTTCTCTTATCTTTCCACACAGGCCATGCAAGTAAAGGTACAGGTCAAATGCATGACGTGTCTTTTCTGTCCTAGCATTAGAGGTGCCAGACTCTGGCCACCCTCTGCACTGTGATCACCATGGGGGTGGTCCAGAATGGATTTTCCCACTTGGAGGTCCCCCAGGCCTGCTCCAGGGAAGACAACTGCCTGTCAAAGAGTGAATGTAGGCCTACCCACCCTTGGAATGGGGAAGCCGGGGAAGCCAGCCAAGCCTCGCCCTATCCGAGGTCTCCTTGCCATCTCTGCTCCCTTCCCAGCTGCCCACTCCGCAGCCAGCACACTGACAGAGATAGGGATGCTGAGCAGGGCGCCGAAAGCCCAGGAGCCTCACTCCTCTTACCTACTGTTAGTGGTCCCAGCCCTTCCACTCTATACATGAATGGCTCTTGTGCAGGCCTCCAAAGAGTCAGAGAGTTTTCCAAGGACTAAAGTCAAGGATTTGAAATAGCCATGTTTGCATAAAATGTGCACCCAGTGGAATAAACCCTGGGACAGTTTTCTAGTATCCTACACAGGTTATTGCTTGGAAGTATTTCTCTTTCTCTCCATTAACATATGTCTGCTGCCACCATCCCAAGACCTTTGCACCAGGTCTGTAGCAGAGACAGGGAGATGTGCAGGAACCAGGTCATGTGCGGCTCTTGGTAAAGAAAAATGGAGCCATGGCCAGGCAGATGTCGGTCTGGATGTTGGCCTGGACTCATAACTGCTGTGTGTCCTTGGAAAAACATCACTTAACTCCCCTGAGCATCATGTTCCCCTTTATATAACTGACTTCTTGTTATCTCAGCATTGTTGGGAAGATTAAAAATGCTTTATCTAAATACTAGGCACATTGGAGCCACATCATATATGCAGCGTTTATAGTTAGAACAACATGAGATTGGGCAAAGAAAATAGCGAGCAAGAAATTATTTAAATTGTATATCAAGTCCACAATTTTGCATATTAATTGTATATGCATGTTACTATTTACCTCTTAGGTAATGTCCATGTACCTATACTTCATTATATATTTATACACGTAACACACACACATATATATAACTGGGTTCTATTCTTTATGGACAATTTGAGGTATTTTCAAGGGTAATTTAGACTTAAAAGTTTTGCCTTAGGCACAACCTGTAGAATTTTATACCTGATACTAGAACATCTAAGGAACCCAGCAAGCTCTCAGTGAAGGTAGGAATTTCTGTAGGAATCAGCTTTCCAGCTGTGTGTCTAGAATACAAGACACTTTGTATCTTGCCTCAACCCCACCCTCTTCCACTGCTGGCTCCCACTGCTGTCCTGGATCTGACCTGTTGTTCTCCAGCACCAGACCCAAGTAGAGTTGGCTGGCAGTATGTGGTCAGACTGGGTTTTAAAGGCCAGGGATTTCACTGTGATTTCTGCGGTGTAACCACTTGAAGGCTTAGCCACCACAAGCTGGATAAAAGAAGCCACCTCAGTTTTGAGAGTATCCATTAATAATACTCCTCCATCACACTTTGGAAAGCAAACAGGTCGGCACTACGGCAGTGTGATTCTGACCCTACTTGGTCTTCTCTCAGAAAACCAATCCTCCAGAAAGCAAATTCTACTCCAGCCGGGGGGGCCCCAGGTCCTACATGCCATTTTCAAAGGAGGGGTTTGGCCTCTCAGCAGCTCCCAGAGTGCGGAGTGTTTGTGTCATTGGAAACCACTGTGCGATCACCAGGATGCTGCAAACACTCACAGGCACCTCATAAAGCAAAAGCTCTAATAAGCCCCAGTTCTCCCCCATCATGGACCCTGACTTCAATCTCTGCCTCTGGCCTCCCAGCCCTTCCTCACTTCCAGCAAGAGCCCACTCAGCTGGGGCAGAGTCCAGCAAGTGAGGTACCACGTGGGCAGGGCAAGCCCACCCATATCCACCTTCTGTTGTGGGTGCGGAGGGCCCTCAGTTGGTTGCCTGGGGTTGCCACAGCCCAGTGCATTGGCCTCTTCCTGCAAACCTCCCACTTCACTGGATAAACGCCCCCAGAAAGGGTCCAGAAAGTGTAACCAAAGGAGGGCAGACTCTCCCAGACTTGGGGCGGTTCCTCTTCATCTGTCTGCACTGTTCCTCCTAACTTTGCCCCAACCAGATCCCAGAGCAGCCCTACCAACCTGCACGGTCTCGTTTTCCTGCGGACCGTAGGATGCCTGTGCCCCAAAATGCTCGCTCCAGCCCTGGCCAGGAGCTAGTATTCTAGGGTAGATGCTGTCTCACTTGTTTACTGCTGCCCACCATCAGGATTCTCAGTTCTTTTCTGCCATCATTTTGTCAGTTAGCAAATCACTCTTTTTGTAAGAACACCACTTGTTCATTCCATCCAGATGCAAGCGAGCAGAGACCGTGGGTGTTGGTGCTGTGTGTCTGGTCACGTGGTTCCGTGAGCATGCGCACAAGGAGAAGGCTTAGCATCAGGGCTGGCCTTGAATGGCCCCTTTGGTTGGCTTTGTGTATCACAATCCTTTACTGTCCTCTGAAATGTAGAAAGGCCCGACCTATACAAGGGAGGACCTATACAGGAGGCAGGCTGCCTCCGAGGTGAGGCAGTGCCTTTCAGAGTCATTGAGCTCCTCTGTTTGTTTCAACCTCATCTCCTAGTCGGGAGGACAGGACCAGGAGCGGAAGAAGACAAAGCGGAGGGGAGACTTTTATTCCATCCAGACCTCCCTGATCGTGGCTGCGCTCAAGAAAATGCTGCCCATTGGTCTGAATATGTGCACCCCAGGCGATCAGGAGCTGATCTCCCTCGCGAAATCACGGTACAGCTATGTAAGTCACCCATCTGCTTTGGTGGAGCATTTAATACAGGTGGTGGTGATCTGTGCTCAGCCCTCCGTCCCTGGGGATCAATGAACAGAAGCCAAGGTGCATGGAAACAGCACACCATCATCTTTACAGCTGGCTTGGGAGTCAGCACATGCTCTTTCAGATAAGACTCTGTCGGTTCTCTTATTCTGTTCTTGTAGTAAAGATCCCAGCAAAACTCTTAGTACATCCCTGCACCCCACTTTACGTTTCCATAGTAACCTATAGGAATAAAATTTCACATCTCTTTCCACAGAAGGACACAGATGAAGAGGTGAAGGAACATCTGCGGAATAACTTGCACTTGCAGGAAAAGGTGATGTAGCAGGAAAACAACTCACACAGAGAACTCACACAGGCTTCTTTCTGGCTGCAGGGGGCCCCAGGCCCACTTAGTTTACTCATATTTTTCTTAATGTGTTCTAAAAACAGTCTCAGAGTACTTGTGCTTAATTGGTAGAACTCTCTGCCTTTAATTTTTCATTTTTTGGTCCCCGATTTTTGTTTTTTTCTTTGCCAATTGCAAGGAGGTCCAGTAAAACATGTCTCCCCACCTCCCACTGTGTGAACATCAGAGCATGGCAGGGGGTTAGATTAGGTCTCAGAATTTACTGACTGTGAGGTGTGTTAGAGTGTAACAGAAACCTAGGGGAAGTTTTAGCACTTTCAGCTTTAGACATTTGTGAATAAAGTGACTCTGTGTCTGAGTTTGTATAACCCCCACCCCAAAATCCAACAAAATCAATACCAATTTTTATTTTAAGGCTATTTAAAATTTTTGCAGGCCTGCAAATTTGAACAGCTTTTCCCTCAAATATATTATGTTATGCCCTAAGATAGAAGACTAAAATGATACCAATAGCCTCTCCTTTCTACCCCAACTATACAGGAATGGTGGGTAAAGTATAGTATAAAAAAGGCGGTAAAAAGAAATTCTAAGTGCCAGAAAAAAGAAGTCATTCTAAATCTTAGTAATGAAGAGAAGATGATGCAGTGAAGAAAACTCATAGAGCTTTCCCGACCAGATACATATCATAGGGGATGAGGGTTTTAGTAATCTGGAAGAGGAGTTGTGGACCAAATTTCCCAGGTTTGGCATAAATTTAGAGCAAATCTGGATCACACCAAACTGGAAAATTCTTAAAGAGATGGGAATACGAGACCACCTTAACTGTCTCCTAAGAAACCTATATGCAAGTCAAGAAGCAACACTTAGAACCTTCCATAGAACAACTGATTGGTTCAGAATTGGGAAAGAGTACGTAAAGGCTGTGTGTTTTCACCCTGCTTGTATAACTTATATGCAGAGTACATCATGTGAAAAGCCAGGCTGGTTAAATCACAAGCTGGAATCAAGAGTGCCGGGAGAAATATCAACAACCTCAGATATACAGATGATACCTCTCTAATGGCAGAAAGTGAAGAGGAAAAAAAGAGCCTCTTGATGAAGGTGAAAGAGGAGAGTGGAAAAGCTGGTTTAAAACTCACCATTCAATAAACTAAGGTCATGGCAACAAGTCCCATCACTTCATGGCAAATAGAAGGGGAAGAAGTGGAAGCAGTGACAGATTTTAATTTCTTGGGCTCCAAAATTACTGTGGATGGTGACTGCAGCCATGAAAATGAAGGAAGGAAAGCTATGACAAACCTAGACATCATATTAAGAAGCAAAGACATCACTTTGCCAGTGGAGATCCATATAGTCAAAGCTACAGTTTTTCCACTAGTCACGTACAGATGTGAGAATTGGACCATAAAGAAGCCTGAGCACCAAAGAATTGATGTTTTCAAATTGTGGTGCTGAAGACGACTCTTAAGACTCCTTGGACTACAAGGAGGTCAAACCAGTCAGTCCTAAAGGAGATCAACCCTGAATGTTTAATGGAAGGATTGATGCTGAAGCTGAAGCTCCAATACTTTGGCCAAATGATGCAAAGAGCTGATTCATTGGAAAAGACCTTGATGGTCGGAAAGATTGAGGCCAAGAGAAGGGAGCGACAGAGGATAAGATGTTAGGAAAACATTACCGACTCAGTGGACATGAGTTTGAGCAGACTCCTAGAGAAAGTGAGGGACAAGGAAGCCTGGAGTGCTGCAGCCCATGGGGTCCCAAAGAGTCCGAC
Organism: Cervus elaphus; assembly: GCF_910594005.1. Lineage (NCBI taxonomy): Eukaryota > Metazoa > Chordata > Mammalia > Artiodactyla > Cervidae > Cervus > Cervus elaphus. Next base: position 71,691,918 of record NC_057826.1, read on the forward strand.
ATGACTTAGCGACTGAACAACAACAACAGAGCAAGAAACTTAGATAAAATGAGCCCTGAACCAGTGACACCCATGAATCTTCTGTAAAAACAGCCATGAAACCACTTAGAGATTCTACCTGCTAGAATATGGGCCATTCAACAAAACTCCTGAATACAAGTTCATATTTTTAAAAAACATACAGTGTGAATAGAAATCCATAACCATTAGAGAGACAGAATTTTCAACAAAAGGAAGAATTCAAGCCTAAGGAACTATAGAAAGGAATTTTTTAAGTATTATAGAAATATTTAAAGAGATAAAGGCAGCCATATAAGCTATAAATCAAAACTTGGACATTATTTTGTAAAGAAAAGAGAGGGGAGGTAGAATTGAAAAGACCTCACAGTGATATACAAAGTTAAAAATAATCATTGAAATTAAAAATTCCATCTGTATATGGTATGGAGATTCGTTAAAAAACTAGGAGTAAAAATGCCATATATAGGTTAAAAAATGTAGTGGATAACAGCTCAAAAGAGAACTTATGAGTTGAACGGTTGATTTAAGGAAATCAGTGCAGCACAGAAAGAAAAGGATAGAAAATGTGACAGAAGGGTTGAGACATATAGGCTATAATGAGAAGTTCCTATGAAGCATCTATATTGTTCCAGAAAAATATGATAGAGAAAATGAGAGAGGAATTTATAGAAAAGACTCTTGAATACTATGGAACCATGCTAGGAGACAAAGGCCTTTTTATGTAAGAGGTATAAGAGATTGCTCATCTCATGTATGTGCTTTAATCTGCAGTCTGATGATCCAGCTGTGAAGTGGCAACTGAACCTATACAAGGATGTTTTAAAGAGTGAAGAACCTTCCAACCCAGAAAAGACAGTGGAGCGTGTGCAGAGAATTTCAGCAGCTGTCTTCCACCTAGAGCAGGTAAGTAGCATCTACCCTGTGGCTTGAGGAAGCAAGACCGCCTTGCAGAATACAAAATTTCTCTCAACACTCAGCTTTTAGTTTCGAACGCCCTGTAAGCACCCTTGTAGGAAAGCAAGAAGTAAGGATCATACTGGGTCATCCCAAAGTGTCATCTTGGTGCCTTATGGTAGCAAGACTCCCTAATGTTTTACCTCCCAGTGTTTTACAAAGATTTGCCATTAGTTCAAATAACCTATCCAAGTTCCTTGCTCATTTGTAAAGCTACTATTAAGCCATAAGTCACCAAAAGCAGTTGGGAGAAAAAGAAAACCTAAGACTTCTACAAACTGAATCATTTAGTGCTGAGTACCTTTGGCTGGCCACAGTTAAGAAATCAAAGTTCTTCCAGGGTTGAGACGTCTAGGCTGTAGATGACTATTGGTATTTTCTGCCACCCAGATCAGCTTAGTGTATACCTAGCCATGTGATTTCTTCTTAGGTGGAACAGCCTTTGAGGTCCAAGAAGGCGGTCTGGCACAAACTGCTATCAAAGCAGCGGAAACGGGCAGTGGTGGCCTGTTTCAGGATGGCCCCTCTCTACAACTTGCCCAGGCAAGTATTCTGTCTTTATCTCCTGGCATGTGAGTCAGAGATGAGAATTAAGGTATCTTCCTATAGCTGTGCTCTCTTCTGGCTCTGACACTCATGATCCCAGGGGTAGAGATTGGAGTCCTTCACCTGCGGAGCCATTGCAGTCTGCATATAGTATAATGGCCTACAAAGGTAAGTATAAAAACTGAAAACAGATGAGATTTCCTAGTGCCCCCAAGCCTGCCTCACTTCACCTTTTTGCACTGTAAAGTCAGCCTTGTAAGCATATGGAAGCTCTCTAGTTTTACCTAGGTAGGATTCTTTGTGCAGCTGTAAAGGCATTCTAGAAAAGGGAGACTTTTCTAAAAGACTTTACCCCAAATTCCATCCATAGATCAAGCAATATTTCCATGTTCAAGCACTTGATTGACACCAAAATTATGTTTCCTCGGCAAGTACAGAAATGTAACCCGAGAATCCTTCAGCATAATGCACTTGCCTTCAAGATGAAACTAGGCAACTGTTTAGAGATGCCCCAAGAGGTCAGTCATGAACATAAGGCATTTATCTGGATGTTTAGTCTATACTCTGAAGTAAAAAATATGCAAAGGCTTTTCGGGAATGTGTGTGAACGTGTGCTGCTCCAATGAAGGGCAGAGTATCGGTGTAGACTGAGCCATTGTTGACCACTGAGGCCAACGCAGTGACGTTGGTGGCGTGGCAGCATTCCCATCCTCAGACTAATTGCACAGCCAGTAAATTTTGGCCTCTGATCAATAAACAAAGCTGGTAGTTGAAGAGCCACTGCTTGATCAACTTCCAGTCAATCGGAATATCCTCACCTGGTCAGGAAAAAGAAACTGACTTGGCCAAGTAAATTCTGTATCATGTGTAAATACATGTGTTTCTTTGGAATTTCAGATGAAAGACTATTCTATGGTTGACATTTTGCTTTCATCAAATTGTGTATGTTGGCTATCGTTTGCCCAGAGTGTCCCGTATCCCCGTCCTGAGCCAACTGGCCAACTGAGCTCTCTGAATTAGGGTCTTTGAAGACGGTGGAGAATCATGGCCTCTGAGACACACACCTGCTCCTACAGTCTCTTGAGAAAGTAGACTAGTGTCTCTGGAAAGGTTGAGGCATCAAAAATCAAATAGAATTCATTAATTTAAGAAAACTGAAAAATTAAGTCAGGCAGTAATGGGCATGAAGGTTGCTGAAGTCTTGGCAGACAAATGAAATTTATAGCCCAGTAGAAGAAGCAAAACTGCCTCAGATTTTTGTCTGTTTTCTAAAAGTGGTAAAACATCAGAAGGCATTCGCTTCCCCTTCTGGTAGAGAGCCATACCTGATGTGCTTTAACATAACCTCCAGAGGGCTTAGCTTTAAGCTCATATCTCCCGGGCCAGCTCGACAGCAATTACATCTCTCAAAAACAAGCATTTTTTTTCTAAATCCACTGAAAATGATAGTACCATCCTTTAGTATTTTGGTTGCTCCTTCAAGAACTCTGCCCCTGAATGGATAATAGTATGTCCAAGAATCCACTGTCTCCTTGATGAAACATGGCCACCCCCACCCCTAACCCAGCTTTTTTTTAAAAACAAAACAAAACAAACTTCATTTTGCATTGGAGTATTGCTGATTAACAGTGTTGTAGTTTCAGGTGGACAGCGAAGGGATTCAGCCATACATATACATATATCCATTCCCCTCCAAACTCCCCTCCCCTCCAGGATGCCACATAACATTGAGCAGAGTTCCCTGTACTTTACAATGGTTCTTGTTAGTTATCCATTTTTAATGTAGCAGTGTGTAATATAGCTGTTTTAGAGAGGCTGCCCTGTATTTCTGCCTAGAAGTTATACATAGGAGGATTATATCCCTAGGAGGATTATACATAGGTTTCATAATAACAACAATAACAATGAACAAGAGGCTAGTGGTCAGTACCATGCTTTTTCTCCATCTTATGAGAATCTATACTGCATGGAGTCTTCCAAACTAAAGGGCTGAAGAGATTTATTTTTATCATGTGGAAACTTTCTCTGCTGTGAGTTTTTAAAAGAAAACCTGTATGCTTTTCCCCAGACACAAAATTAACAATTTCTTCCTGAGCACCTTTCAACGGGTTTGGCTGGAAAAGGTTAATGAAAAAACTCAGTATGACAGGCTTATACTCATTTTAATGGTAATGTAACCTGTGGAGAGACCCGCTCATTCTCTGCATACTTCTCCTTTCTTGACCATGATTTAACATGACCATGAAAACACAAATTTGTACAATTTTTTTTAAAAAACACCTCTGATTGGTCAGATTTTGAAGAAAGATGGTAAGGGCTATATTCTACCAGAAATTATGACCAAGACTTGATGAGTCTGGTCTTGACCTTCCTTTTCTCTATGGTCCTCCTCACATTTCGGTAACCACTTACCTGCTCTTCAGTGGTTAATATTCCCAGAAGTCAGTCGTGTCCTGTAGAGAGGGAGTGGCTTATGCCAGTTTATTCAGTGTTCCCAGATGCCAGGGCCAGCTCTGGAACCTGTGAAGCATGCAGAAGTTTTGCTGATGAGTACAACACGCCCAAGCTTTATTTCCTGGGTACAGACTGGAGCCCTTGCAGCTGTGGTTCCTCAGAGGCCCTGAAAGAAGGACACTCTGCTGCTTTGAGTGTATCTGAGACTACACTGCTCACCATCAGCATAATTTAGATTGGGTTACCTGGACAGGTGATCAGTCAAAAGGAATCACCAAATTGCCATATTCACAGATAACCCAGGGCTGTTCCTTGAACTAATGGATTCTCATTAGAGGGGAGACGTGATAAAGACCCAGTGAGACCACTGCAGGATTAATGTGACCTCAGGTCTTGAACTAACCATAGTTAGTTCATTCAGAAGGCTGTCTCTAAATATTCAGGATCTGCCATGTTAGCGGGTTCTGGTTTCTTTGAAATACATGCTTACAGTGTACTCCTGGCTACCCTGACCAATCAGAAGATAAGAATTGTACAAAACTGCTTACTAACCGTTAACCGCCCAGACTAAAACAAGGTGTCCCGTGGACCCCTCTTGACCTCATTCTCACCCCTTCCGCTCAGGCACCGCTCTATTAACCTCTTCCTCCATGGCTATCAGAGATTTTGGATAGAAACAGAGGAGTATTCCTTTGAAGAGAAACTAGTACAGGATTTGGCTGTAAGTACTGACTCAACTGGGAGCAGATATGGGTGCGAATGAGTTTGATTTTTGTATTCATGTGTGTGCATTATAACTTTGAAAGATTCGTAAAGAATCGGGTGTATAAATTTGAAAGGAACTAACTGTATAAATTATCAGAGGAAGCCCCGCTAATAATAGTCCTACGAACCAGAGGATGAATTTCACTTGGAGGTGCTGGTCCTGTGATCATCCTCCTCCTTATTATTAACAACTAATATTTCTTGGGATGCACAGCCGTGCCTTGGAAAGTTCGTGCCAAGTTAAGTTTTGAACACCCTTGGTTGCAGGAGGCCAACCCGCCCTAGCCAAGGCCCTGCTTTTCTGGTGGGTAGCTCCCCTTTGGGGAAGGCACATCTAAATGCCCTTCCTGCATCTCACATTTCTGTGTTTGGCCTTTCTGAAGATTTGCTATGCCCCGTCTCTCACAGCCTTCATGTGCTTAAACTACTTGAAACCACACACAAGGGGTAAAGCTTACTGCAGCAGTATCACTGAGCTTCATCCTGGTTAAGAAAGAAAATAACATCCTTTGGCCAAGCCCTAGTTCTTTTCCTCTTTCTCCTTATTTCTTCCATCTGTCTTTTTCTGTAATCTCTACTCCCTCCATTAGTCTTACCCTGTGTATCTCATGTTTACACTTTCCATGTGACTTTATCTGTATTTCCCCATTTCCCTGGTGGCTCAGAAGGTAAAACGTCTGTCTGCAATGTGGGAGACCCGGGTTCGATCCCTGGGTCAGAAAGATCCCCTGGAGAAGGAAATGGCAACCCACTCCAGTACTCTTGCCTGGAAAATTCCATGGATGGAGGAGCCTGGAAAGCTACAGTCCATGGGGTCACAGAGTCGGACACAACTGAGCGACTTCACTTTCACTTTTCTTTCCATCTCCCTCTGTTTCTTTTCCTCTTCCTGTCTTTTGTCCTTTAATCCTTTCTTGCTCATTCTCTTTCCCTTTCTCTTTATGCCCATCAATCTTTCCATACATTCCTGTCAGTGAGAAAGACGCTTGATTTTCCCAGTTTCTTGATTAGTGTGAAGTTGACAATGAGCATCATTTCAACCTTCCCCTTCTTCTGAACCATTCACACAACCTATGTAGTTCTCACCAGTTTACTGAGTATGGTCCACCCTGCTGGTTCTACCACTGCTGGGAAATCAACTTATTCATCTGGCATCAGCTGCTATTTCTGTAAAGAGAGACAGAAAAAAGACTTGCTCCGAGGAGAAACTGCAAGGCTCGCAGCTCCAGGATAGCATCTCTCAGGAACAGCCAGATTTTCAGGATAAAGGCTGAGGTCAGGAAAGAGAAACATTTCACTGGGTTCAGTCTAGGATAGTTGTAGACGCCCAGATGGCCCCAGTGCTTTGTAACTCTTGCCCCACCCCCCATTCCCAGCCCAGCTCTGCAAGAGAAATGTCAGGTGTAGGTGGAGAGATACAGCCTCTTCGGTGCTCTCCAGGGCTTCCCTCCTGAATGCGGGTGCCCAGAGCTTGCATGAGAGTTCTGCTGACTGGAGTCTGGAGCGCCTCCCCTGCAGTCAAGCTTTTGCTTTTCCTTCCATTTTGTTTTAACCCAAAATTGCAATGTTTATTTAATTGGCTGAAAAATATATTTATATATAAATATCATTCCCAGACCTTGCATCCCTAGGGCTTCTGTCCTGAAATAAACGTTATGACGTCGTGGTTCTCTTTGTGCTTTGAGTTGATGCGCTCTGTGCCTGGTGCTTCACCTTTGTTCGCGTGCGGTGGTATGCCACGTGCTGAAATTCATGCCTGAAACCTATCTGCCTCGGTTTGTGTAGAAATCCCCCAAGGTGGAAGAGGAGGAGGAGGAAGAGGTGGAAAAGCAGCCAGACCCACTTCATCAGATCATCCTCCACTTTAGCCGCAACGCTCTCACGGAGAGGAGGTCAGCACCGTGGAGCACCCTGCTCACATCCCAGGCATGGCTGGGTCCTCCCCAAGCTGTCCTCCCCAGGTGTGCACAGAGCAGGTGCCAGATTTGAACAGCCCTCCTCGCTGTCTTGTTCTTGGCCATCAAGAAACCTCTAGAGGAAAATACAGAAACCATAGCCCTTTTATCATATTGCCTGACACTGAGTCTGAAGATGAAGCAGCCTGAAACTGTAACTTCATCCCTGAATTCCATGTCCAGCCAATAATGATTCAGACTTTCAGAGTGGTTTCTAAGAACTGGGGTGAGGGAGGAGGGCTTCTAGTTAATTCACTGGTATATTAGGATTTATATGCCGCTCAGTCTTTTCTACTGTGTTCAGAGTCGGTCTGCTAAATATTTCCTCCATTCTCTCCAGCAAACTGGAAGACGACCCTTTATACACCTCCTATGCCAGCATGATGGCCAAGGTACACTTGGTTTTCTTCCTGTCATTGCAGTCTTCCCGCTTCCCTTTGACCTCTTCAGGCACATGGAAACTGTCACATTGAGCAACTGGCCTGGGACTTGGGTCATGGCATGGACTCCAGGCTTTGCACAATTCACATGCTCTGCAGGCAACATTAGTAAACCGTTCTACCATCATCCTACGAAAATGATGCTTTGCAGAAACAGTGGGGTCTGGTGTCTGGGTTCACATGATACTTCTCAGCCAGCTTCACAGGGTTCAGGTGTCCACATCATCCTCGAATTTTCTCTTAATGCTCAGAACACGCCCAACAGTTCAACCATGTCCGTAGGTGAAGGAAATCCAGTACATTTGAAAACAGGCTTAGAAACTAGAGGAAGTAACTAGTGTTCTAGAAGAGGCAAAGTGATCAGAGAGGATGTTTCTAGGTCACACGGGGTCAGTGGCCTCTGGAATGCCAGGTGATTAAGCGAACCTACTGCTTCTCCAGTGGGAGCACTTCGTGTCCGGCAGAAATGGGGGTGAGGAGGGTACAGCAGCACCCCTTCCTCCACCAGGTGCTCCGCGGGGTCACTTTGGGATTCACATCCCGGCTTTCCCTAATCTTATGGCCAAGCCTCTGACTCATGTTGAGAATGGGCCAGCTCTTTGCACTCCTATCTCCCGATTTACACCAGAACTTTACAGAACTCTTATTAAGTAGGAGAGTTCAGGTCTGTGGTTAAACCAAGGACATCTCCTTTGACTATGTGAGCTCGGCGTTCCCATTTCTCTTTTCTGAACTCCTTGGTAACTGCAAAGGTGGTATTTAGAGTAGAATGTTGCCTGCTGGGATCCAAATGTTCCCAGTTTTACGGAGTGCTGAGGTCCTGAAGTGCCTGTGAATTACAGCCCGTTCCCTGCCCTCACACAGTAAAGCAGAGTCCTGTTTACTAAGCCCGCCTTTAACCTGACTGTTTGCCTCCTCCTCTCCCGGCTGCATGGAATCCAGAGTTGTCAGAGTGGGGAAGATGAAGAAGAGGAGGAAGACAAGGAGAAGACATTTGAAGTGAGTTCTCACTAAGCTGGAAGCCAGCCAGGAGGGCCTTCAGGGGTGGATGCTGACATCAGCCATGCAACGTGCCCACCGTGTATGTCAGGTGGCAAGTACGCAGGTCGGCGTGGACGAGCGCATTGGCTGTGGTTGCTGTCTGTTGGCCTAACGAAAGGTAGCAGGCAGCCAGGCAGCCCGCAGATGGTCCTTCAAGTTTGTTCTCTAGGAAATCTCCTACATCAACCCAAGTATGGTAGCAACAGGGGCCATGGAAGGTCACATTCAAATATTCAAAAGTGAAAATTCACAGCAGTGGAGACACTGGATGGTTTTTGCACTATTATTCTGTAAATGTACTTGATCTTGATTTGGGGCAGTGTGGGACCCTGAGTCTTTCAAAATAAAACTCCATTACTTGTACTGTTTTATAGACGAAGTATTCAAGAGTACAAGTAAATGAATACAAGGATTTCCCTGGTGGTCCAGTGGCTAAGACTCTGCACTCCCAATGCAGGGGGTCTGGGTTCTATCCCTGGTTCTATCCCTAGATCCTATATGGTGCAACTAAGACCCAGGGCAGCCAAATATATACATATATTTTTTTAAGTAAATGGATACAGTTCTGGAAAACTTTGGCTTCTAGCATCTCACATTTGTTAAGTGTGGTCTACGCTTTCTGGATAAGCAGGCGTTTGCTATGCTCAGATGAGTTCCAGCTGAGCAAGTTTTCCTTTATAACATTGAAAACAAACCATTTTAGTCTGAGATCACTATTTTTTTTTTTTTTTTTTTTTTTTGCCTATGCTAGGTGTTCACTGGGGCATGCAGGTTTCTCTAGTTGTGGTACCTGGGCTTAGTTGCCCCATGACATGTGGGATCTTAGTTCCTGACTAGGAATCGATCCTGTGTCCCCTGTTTTGGAAGGTGGATTCTTAAACACTGGATCACCGGGGAAGTCCCTGAAGTCACTTTCTATAATCATAGTGTCACTGGAGAGTGGACTGTGTTTTGTACTTCTCAGTACAGGAAGTAGAAATTTCAGCATCAAAATGTGAGTAAATTATGGATGGACAGTTTTGGAAAACTGGGTCGCATCTAAAAATAAATTTCCAAGATCTGTTTTGTTCAAAATTATGTGTGTTGCCTTCCTAGGTGAGTAAAGAGTCTCTCTCTCAACTCATCTGACTACAGTGAATTCTCTGGGGGTAAACAAATCTGCCCTGCTATTTTTTCCAGGAGAAAGAAATGGAAAAGCAGAAAACCCTCTACCAGCAAGCCCGGCTGCATGAGCGTGGAGCCGCCGAGATGGTCCTTCAGATGATCAGCGCCAGCAAAGGTGATCTCAGAGACTTGTGCATGGGTCCCTTAACTAACACTGAGATGTCACCCTGTGACGTGAAGTCATTATTAAAGAATCTGGATAAAGCGCAGTAGGTGTGATTTACCCTGTTACCTTGGTGATTCCATCTAATCTTTACTTCGACAGGTGAGATGAGCCCCATGGTGGTGGAGACTCTGAAGTTGGGGATCGCCATTCTGAATGGGGGCAATGCCGGTGTGCAGCAGGTAATGGGGGCTCACAGGAGGTGGTGCAGACTTCCTGGGGTGTTTCCATCTGACAGCTGTCACACTTCGGGGAAGAGAGGTTGTCTCTGCTGCATGGATGGCCACCGAGAATCACCTTTGCTGGAGTTTTGTCCTCAGTGGCCAGTTATGTTGAGTAGCTGAAAACAGATAAAACCAGGCCTGGGAGTCTGCAGACAAACATGTGCTTAGTAAAGAGGGGTTATCTAGGGTTCAAAGAGAAAAACATCACATTTGTTTCATCATTAGGTGATTTTCTGCAAAAATATACTCTAGAGGAAATTTTCTCAGCCTTTGGTTTTTATTTCAACACTTTCATTTGTTAGTTGCCTTACTGTGAGCAAGAAGCTTGATCAGTTCAGTGATGTTCATAACCCCACACACTTGTTTGTTCAGTCATTCATATTCATTTGTTCATATTAACAGCTGCCTAGTGATCACTGACTATGTACTAGGGCCAGGCTGTCTTCTATGGGTAGGGGATGTAGCAGTGGATAATGAAAATAAAACTCCCTGTCATCATGCATTAAAAGAGAGAACACACAGAGATATACAGCAGAGTGCCTGGCACATGGAATTCATTCTTCAATCTGAACTGGAACTGGCTACAGAAGATAGACATGCAGTTGTGTCTCCTGAGCACTCCAGGCTCTAGCTAAAAATAAAAGCATCCGTGTGCACAGGAAAATGAAATTTCAAAGACTGTTGGCATTCCCAGAACCTTTGAGAATTTCTAAATCCATAACTACCACTATTGCATATAATTTTTCCCGGGCTTTAATTTGTCGCAAACCAAATTTCTCATTAAGAACTACCATTTCAAAGGCACCCCTTACTTTCTGTTCTCTTCCATCACCACCCCATCAGTTGACTTTCTTACAGAGCCCTTTAAAAAAGCTAAGAAGATTCTTACTATGCCAGACCAAGTTCCTAGCTTGCCAGTAATAGAGAACAGAGGAAACAGTCTCTTTGTGAGAGATACTGTGCTCTCAACTAGTTTCATTACTAGTTACTAGCTAAGCTCCTTCCTCCAATGCATTAAACATTGCATGAGCTGTTCAGATTTTACCTCAGTAACCATAAACATTACTAGAGCCTAGTCCTAGAACCTGTTCCAAAGAGGAGAGGCTTCAAACAGTAAATCTTTGAAGTCAAAGATCTACTGTACCATCAACACCAGTGGACCTTTATAAAACATCTGCCCTAAGAGATTCTAGTTCTGTAAGTAGAGAGTGGGGCTCAGGCACATGAAAGGTTTAAGTCCACAGGTGGAATATTTTCATGCTTACCCAGGGTTGCAAAACCACCTCCTGAATCTCACTTGATGTGCCTGAATGATTGGGAACTGCCATCTGGCCATCACAATTAGGAGGGTCGATATTTGTGCCATAGTTTTCATTGCTTTTCCTTTTCCAATGTGTCTCCCTTACAGAAAATGCTAGATTACCTGAAGGAGAAAAAGGATGCTGGGTTCTTTCAAAGTCTTTCTGGTCTTATGCAGTCTTGCAGGTAAATATGGGAAAACCACCCATAGCACTTTTTAAAAAGTATTTACTGTCCAGGGAAAGGGGCATGGGTTGGGAGAGTGCCACATAAACAAACTGACTTATCATGGAATTACTGAGAAGAGAGTACCTACTTCAAAAGAGGATGGGTGTTATTCCTCTAGCCTTCAGGATTACCTTCAAATAGCATTCAGAAGGGAAAATGTAACACACACACAGACACACACACACACACACGCACGCACACACGCACGCAGCTTACCTGTCTACACCTGTTTAATGTTTGAATTGCCCTTACCTCCTTTTTTGTTATTTTGTTTTCTTTGGAGCTGAGTGTGAGTTTCTGCTATTAAACATGTATACTCTTAAGTCAAACTAGCAAAGACTGGAAAAGAGGAATACCTCAGTGTGACTCAAGACTTTGTGTTCATTAGATCCATTAGGTACTTTGTTAATCTCTATCCTTAACAATTCTTTGAGCCTGAAGAGATATTTAGTGGGCACATATTTTGACAGAGGTACATCCTGATGTGGGAACATTTTGACATTGTCTGAAAAACAAAGCATTGAACTTTCCATTTATATTACCTGGTTGTGTAAGCCTCCCCTCTGACAGATGAACAATAGGTAACCAAAAGTCACAAGGTTACCATACTCGCTCGTTTCAGAAACAAGCCAGCAGTCTTTCTAAGAAAAGTGTCAGCTTATTCTTCAAGATTCATATATATATTGAATCATCTGCAACTCATTCTGAAGGAAGTCAAAGTTATAATTACCTAGCTCATTTGCCTCCAATTAATAATTCTTAAAATTGGAACATTGGTCCAATTGAAAATTTGGGGGATAGACTTTTTATTTGGTGAACTTCATAATATTGCTAGTCATATTGGATTGGGTAAATATTGTACCGTGGGGTTGTAGGGAACTTATCTGAGCTGCAGTACAATCCCTTGTGTTCAACTACATTTTTCCCCTCACCAACAGCCAATTCGTTTATTTCTTTTCTCTCAGGAAAAGAAAATGTAATATTGCCAGACCTGGCTCACTGAGGATAAAATAGTACATGTGGACTCAAAGATGGCAAAAATCAAGGCATTTCAGCTCCATATTGCTCATGAAATTCTCAATTAAATTTCTGAGTTCCCTTAGTAGTCTGTAGAATTTAATATTGCTAAGCTAATATATAATGATGTCTTAGAGGGATAGGTGACTTACTCTTAGAGGCCAACTGAGTTTTACCAGAAGTTTTAAGATATTCTAATGGGTTTTTGCTGATTATAAAATAATACATATTTGTAAAATAGTGAGACATTCAAGAAATTAAAATTTGAAATGGGTATTTGGGGATGGAATAAAGGTCAGAAATGTCTGCTGCACAGATTGTCTCCTGAATCAGCAGTGATGCTTCAAAGCAGCTATGTCCAAATGCCCTGTGTCCATATTCTCCTCCCAAAATTGAAGGATGGTATTGTATTATTTTTTTTACAGACCCTTTTTACAGCAGGATCTGGGAAAAACCAACACAAGGGCAATAGGAATTTTCACTTTCTCTGTAAAATTCATTTAAATTCCAGAACATATGTGACTCCCTAAAAGGGGGAGAGGGGTGCTGGATTTTTCCCTAGAGTCTTTTCAAGCCGACAGTCATTTTCGTTGCCCAGTGGTTAAAGGAAGAGGGGAGTTTTGCAGAATCTTACTGGACTCTGCCATAAGCTTCCCTAAGGTCTATATTCTTGTGAGACTTTGTGGTCTTAAGTTCTATGAAATCATTCATATTGTGGAAAGAGATAGACTCTATTAGAGAAACAGGGTGAGCCCCACTTGGAAATCACATCATCCTTATCCTCGTGACCACAGCTCTGTGGCTGACCTAGGGGTTCGTGGCTAAGCAGGATTGGGTGGTGGTTGTGATTGGGAAGGTTATGGGAGGTGAGGACCGAATGAAAGCCAACTTTGTCACAGGTTCAGGAACACATAGGGACACCATGGCCTCTCAAAAGCATTGTCTTGACTATTATTGGCTCCTGAAGCATAGAGTAAAGGAGATGGCTCTTCAAAATCTGAAACTCTGTAGCTCTCTCCATGGATATTTATCCTAAGCACTAAAAGCCACAATTCCTTGTGTTTCTCAGGAAAAAAAAAAAAGTAGGTGAATGTGGGAAGAACATGAATTAGTGCAGTTTAAAGTAATCTTTCCCTTAAGAAATCTTAGATACAGATTATTCCTTCTTTATTTGAAAAGCCTTTCTAAATCTTCAGCCATAAGAAAGGACTCCAACTGGACAAACAATGACAGTCACTGTAAGTGTTTCTGACCCCTGTCCTTGCATATGTCCAGAGCTGTGAGCGCCAGGCACTGCTTGTCACAAACCCAGAGAACCGTTAGACTCAACTGCACTGTAATGTAATTTATGGTAATACAAGGACAGGATATTCTTGGTTGATGGGTACATTGACATTAAAAACCCATTTTCCTCGTGTGCATAGCCCTGAAACTTGTTTTCTTTCGTCTGTTACAAGTGTCCTTGATTTGAATGCATTTGAGAGGCAGAATAAAGCTGAAGGCCTGGGGATGGTTACTGAGGAAGGAACACGTAAGTAACTGACGAAGGTGAAGGCTGCTCTCTTTCCAATTAAAATCCTGGTTAACTATTTATGGTTAGAGTTCCTGCTCACTGCTACTTAATCTCCAAGGACTTGCTCCATTTTAGCAAGATGTTTCCATCCGTAGTTTTGATAAAGCACATCCAGGCTGATGTGTTCACAGAACCAGTCTTAGCTAAAGACTGTCTATCTTGACATTTGTGGTTTTCTTACTCTGTGTTCTTCTGTTTTTCTTTTATCTCCAGTCATTGTTCGTGAGCGTGGTAAGTTTGAATCTCTGGCCTGAGTTCCTGCCATGTGTGTGAGTCCTGAGGGATCTTATTTAATTGGCCCAGCACAGACACATTTTCGGCTTGGTGGTTGCATGTTGAGTTTAAGTCAGCAGTCTGTTTAATTAAAGAAGTGTCTTCCATCTTCTAAAGCATGGGTTATGGACTGTGAACCATTACTGCCAGCAGCCTAGTTGTTTTCCTTCCAAATGCATCTCGGGGCTAACAATTCTAACTTTGTTGGGCGTTGCCTCAGTTCCAATTTAAATTGGATTTGTCACTATTCATCCAAAGTTCCCTTTCCACACAGCTCTGACACAGTTCCTTTAGCATTTTTGCAGTCATGTGTATCCGAAGGTATTCTATGTTGAAAAAGCAAACAAATGCTTGCCCATATTCTGTGTTTTCAAGGTGAAAAAGTACTCCAGAATGACGAGTTTACACGAGATCTCTTTAGATTTCTACAGTTACTTTGTGAAGGACACAACAGTGGTAAGTGGAACACATTGATTTGTCAAGGGAAAACAACATTCAGGTGCAAAATTATGATTCATTTCATGTTGCCACCCTTAACACAACCAATTGCTAATTCAAGGACAACAGTTAATCCATTCCTCAATTAAAAAAAAACGCTATGTAACATGAGCTTGGCTAGTGTTATTTAGCGCCATCCAGGCTAAGTTGCTTCCAGAACCTTCAGATGTTGAAGTTAAATGCCTACCCCTTGCTGTCAAGTTCCTCAGAGCTCATGAAGTCCAGTTTCTGGTGTCACTGGGATGGGTGGGCTCAGGGTGGTGCTCTGACCACCTGTCAGTACCCAAACAGGGTGCCCTTGTCAGGCTTTCCACACGGTGCGTCTCTTCTGAGCTTAGCTGAGAGGGTAAGACTTGCTTCTCAAGCGTGACAGGGATGAGCTCTGACCCAACCCTGGTGTTCTCAGATTTCCAGAACTTCCTGAGGACTCAGATGGGCAACACCACCACCGTGAATGTCATCATCAGTACCGTGGACTACCTTCTGCGTCTGCAGGTGAGTGGGTGCTGGATGTTTGCACAGCTCATATACACTTCTAGAAGCTAAATACAGCTACAGAAGGTCAGGGATGACTGAGGATGTGGTCCAGCCCGAATGCATAAGATACTGTAATCCATGTCCACACACCTAT
The DNA here is from genome assembly GCF_910594005.1 of Cervus elaphus. Taxonomy (NCBI): domain Eukaryota; kingdom Metazoa; phylum Chordata; class Mammalia; order Artiodactyla; family Cervidae; genus Cervus; species Cervus elaphus. The sequence goes on from NC_057826.1 coordinate 71,707,164, forward strand.
GGGAAGTCAAATACCTCAATGTGAGTTTGAAGACTGAAATGATAAAGAGGGAGCGGTTAAATACGAAATCTATTATAACCTGCTGGTTTGCTTTATTTTAGCTGGTGTAAACTTAGCCACAGTGCTCCAGAGCTATAAAACAACCTGTGAGTGAAAACAGACTTTCACTAGGAAAAAGGGATACAAAAAGTGATGGAAATGAGTTTACAAGTTCTTAGTGTTCAGACATCACTTGGTTTAATTGTTTGAAGGAAAATCCAAATAATGTCAAGAAGATCTACACAAACATAAAAAAGGATTCTCTTTTCTCTTTGCTGATTTCTCAGCGTGGTTCTGCCCCTTACCAGTTCATGACCTGGAGCAATCTATTGAGCCTCCTTGTGTTCCATTCTCCTCATCTATAAAATGAGGAGTGTACTGTCTCACTGGGTGGTAGTAAAGATGAAGAGGTTTAATACATGTAATGTGCTCAGAACAGTGCCTGGTACTGACAGTGCCAGCTATTATATTGCTGAGTATTTGGGTGATCATATTTATCTTTAACATTTTGCATTGTGAATAAATTGTCCTATAACATGGTCACCCAGCTCCGGCTGAACACTGTCCTCTCTTTCACCTGTTCTTTCCTGTGGAGGGGAAGTATCTGTACTTAGAAGATGCTTGGGATCGGATGTCTCTGTGCTTTTTCATAGAGTCCCAGGCTCTTGTCGTAACAAAGTGGTCACGGAAATATAGAATGCTCTTGTACTCTTCCTGAACATGAGATTTAGCTTCACTTACTGATATGTGAGACATACTAAACTCTCCTTGTTTGTTCTTAGGAATCAATCAGTGATTTCTACTGGTATTACTCAGGGAAGGACATCATTGATGAATCTGGACAGCACAATTTTTCCAAAGCCCTGGCGGTCACCAAGCAGATCTTCAATTCTCTTACAGAATACATCCAGGTATGTGCTACGAAATGTTTACTTGCAAATGAAGGGAACATTTTTAACATTCCCATATTCTGTATTCCCTGCAGAATATTTGGCTGCACATGTGGACTGTGGATCCAGCTCTAGCCCTGAGCTGGAATAAGCCCAGTATTTCTTATCTATAAACAGGAACCAATAGTACCTACACTCTATGAAAAGCTGTAGTTTATGGACCCCACTATGACTTGTATATAGTATTTCACACTTGATTTGCATTGATCTAATTAACATTTTGCTTTCACTCCTAGACTGAAATTTTTTGCAGACAGAAAATTTCTTAGGTGTTTCAAAATTCTTCATTTCTGGCATGTGTGGCACATCATGGGTGTTCAGTGAGCATGGAGAGTGGAGCGGAGAAATAACTGATAGTATGAAGGAATAAAGGGACAAATGATATTATCTTCAGCTTTGATGTTAAAAACAGAATTCATGAGAGCCTACTCATTTGTCAGAAATCAGCTCTATGGAAAAGGAACTTCAGAAGCACATAAACTAAGTACAATGACAGGCAAATCAACAGGTGACTTTCAGGGTGAATGTCTACACCTTACAGCATTTGCTATTACATCTTACAGCATTATGTATTCATTGCCTGCAGTGGTCTCATGAAAGGAGTAGAGGACGTCCTCAGGCAGAATTTGCTGTAAAATCAGTAATCATGTCATGGTCCTCTGTGATGGAATCTTAAGATTTTTTTTTAAGATCTATATGATGAGCCAACTGGCATACTCAGATCATATCTGCTTACTGAAACACAAGACTAAGACTTGAAAAGAAGAAGGAGTTCAAGAAGAGATTGATCCATCTTTACTCAAGGATTGTAAAAACATAGGGAGATACAGCTAGGAACATGTGACCAATCTGAAGTTTCACAGCATGTGAACTACTTGTGAAGATCATTGAACAGATTGATGAGCATCTGATTTGCTCTCTGCAGAACCCATCCTAAGTTCCAGAAAATTCCATGGAGCACTTAGCCCAAAAGTAAAAGAAGATTCACCCTTATTTGGGGTGAATCTGAGATTCTTTAACAATCAGTTTTATTTCAAAAAAGAATCTAGAGGCATCTCGGGATCATATACCAAGTGTACATGAACAGTAAATTTTAAACATGCTTACTTGATTTAGGGATGCAGGCAAAATTTCTCCTACTTACCTCTTCCCTGGGAATTCAGCCCAGCCTTTTCTAGAACTTGATACGAGAACACTAGTATCAGTGTTCCTTTTGAAAATTGATTGTGTGATTTGGAGAGTGATTAAAGGGTAGAAAAATACAGGAAAAAGCATAAGGAACATAAGCAGAATGTGACAGAGAAGACTCAGTGTATAAGAAATATATAAAATAGTCTCATTGAAGAGGTAGAGAGTAAGATGCTGGCCTAAGAAACTTTGGAAATGAGAACAGTCTGTAAAACCAAAGGCACGAAGAACTTGACATAAGCACTTTGGTTGATGAAGTTTTTCCCATGTGGGTACGTGTTAATAATTCTGAAACCATACATACAGTGGGTTGGCCAAAAAGTTCATTCGGATTTTTCCATATAATTGCACAGAAAGCCCTGAATGAGCTTTTTAGCCAACCCAATATAATGGAAATGAGCCAGGTTTCTCACTGATGAGCAAGCAGAAGAGACTAGAAGATCCCTATGGGAATGGATGAGAGCTGGAGACACCCATATGCTAAACTCATGTTCATCTTAACATAGATATAAATGGTTACATATGAAAATATTTATGGATATGTGTATATACATGTATTAGTGAAGCACATATATTTCTGCTGCTCTGTCAGCCATGAACCCCTAAAAAAATGATACCCCAGTAGCAGCAAATACAACTAGAGCCCAGTTCTTGGTTCCTAACACCACTCTCCATTGAAAGGAAATAAGGCTCCTTAGAGAAATGACTGATTCTAGAACTAGAGCAAGAAACATACAAGATGAGCCTGGAGAATCCTATAGTGCAAGAAAATGCTAAAAAATAATGGTGGAGGAATGTCAAAGGGATACAGGAGCCAACTGAAAGAGCTCCCAATGGCCAAACTTAGAAAAATTAGAGCTACAAAATAATGTAAATAAAGTAATATTGAATTATAACCCAAAGCATAAAATGAATATGTCAAGTCCATACTGATGTAAATAAGTGCTAAATAAATAAGAACAGACAACTCTCCATTCAGAAGAATTCCAAGTGATTTATTTTTAAAAAGAAACAGTGGTTCAATAATGATCTTCAAAAGTAGGGAAGGTTATTAACGTAGAAAATGCAGAGTGGTCATCAAGTCATCCCTCTGTTTGGCTTTTAGAAAAGAGAAATGATATACCTGACGTGTAGGTTAATGATAAGAAAATCCTGAAAGTAGTTTAACATTCATAATTCAGACTTTTTTTACTTGAGTAGATAGCCATGTGGTCATCACATTTAATGAGTAGCTTTGCCTTGCAAATGATGGAAACACAGGGGCCTCGTTTTCAAATTGTGCTCCTTTCAAACTGAAACTCCTCAGAACCCCTCTTAGGCCAAGGTTGGGGGCTGGAGTTGGCAGGAGTACCCTTCAGCCCTGTTTCAACCAGAGCATTTACTTTTAAAATAATGTTCTTTAGCATAAGAACAAACGCTAAAGAAAATCTCTGAAAATCACCACACTGTGAAATTCCTAGTGACTTTTCCTAGAAATAGGATCTTAGGATGGGTTGGGGGGTGGGGTGCACACAATGGAGTTGGGGGAGAAGTAATCAGTAACCTGGGAAAATATTGAGCTACAAGATATGTGACATTTGGAAAGAGTTGATGTCAGATGCCCTTACTAAGGCAAATTTCAGAGCAGCTTGTGATGCTTCAGTGAGACAAGAATGTCCTCCTCTCCCCAGGGCCCGTGCATTGGGAACCAGCAGAGCCTGGCTCACAGCAGACTGTGGGACGCAGTGGTCGGCTTCCTCCATGTATTTGCTAACATGCAGATGAAACTCTCTCAGGTACTGTGGCCTGTTCCCCGTTCCCCATGTGTCACTGATGTGAAATGCTTGGTCAGTCCCCACGCCATGGTCTTCCCACTGTGGATGTGGCTGCTTGACCAAATGCCTGGAAAAGCCAAGCAGATCAGATCTCACTTGTAAAACGAGGGCCTCAATGGGAGATGGGAATGAGCACCTCCTGGGGGGTCCCAGACAGGCTTTTGCATGAACACAGCTTCCTCCTTTGTGTCCCACCCACCTACCCTTTCCATCATTGCCTCAACAGTTGCTTTTTATGGTGCTGATCCCTTTTGCTTCCTTGTCATTGTTTCACAGTTTATGAACGCGATCCACCACCTTGTCTGATCTGTCCAATGTCTGCATGTCTCTAATTCACATCTCCGTTCTCTCTCAACCTTTGCTGCCCCTACTCCCCATCTCTGCCTTTCCTTCTCACTCCCCATCTCTCTGGCAAGATGAATTGGAATCACTCAGAGCATTTATACGAACAAATAAATGTAGTGTCTGTAGTAGTTGATCGCCTCTCTCCATGGCAACACATGAGGGAGAACGTCAGGATACATTTCAGGCTGATTAGAGTCCCATTGGCAGCATTCATGTAAATAATGTGTATCTAAAATTTTCAAGGCTGTCACATCTGCCTCTCTCTTTTGGAATGTGCTATTTACCCCTTTCATTTTTCCCCTTTTGACTCTGGCCTTATGGGAAGAGAGAGTTCTTGGGAGAGCTGCCAGTTTGGCAGTAATACATCCACTGCTGTGTCAACCCAGCAGGGCAGTGTGGTGCAGAGCCCATAGAGGCAAAATCCTGACCCTGCCACCTCCTCATGGGTGTCTTCCGGGAAGTCACTTCCCCTTTCTGGTTTTTACTTTCATCATCTAGAAAATATTGGGAGTTAGAATAGATGATGACCTCAGAGGGCTCTTCAAGCTCTAACAGTGTACACTTCTGTGATGTTCTGTGGATATCTGTGACTCCCTCCAAAGGTGGGAGGAAAGCCTTCTGAAATCGGAAGGGCTAGCTAAAGAACTGTGTCCTGGTGAGAGAGTCTGTAAAAGAAGTGTGGCCCAGAACCCGTATTTTTAATCTCACCCTCAGATTCCCCACCTCAGACCTTCCAAGGGTTGTTTCCCTTCTGTGACACAGGTATCAAACCCAGAGCCCACTTGGCAATGCCTTTGTCTGCCATGCTGAAATGAAAACCAAACAGACTGGTATCAAAACCATCCGGAGGAATAGCCTCAATGATACAACATTTTAAGGGACAAGTGGTACCCAGATCACCACCGATTAGAATCAGGAGAACCTAAATTAAGAAAAAAAAGGAGAACCCATTTGGTGATTGAAACCTTGATCATTTAATTGGATTGCAATATGTATTCCCCAAAAGCTCACCGGTAATTCTTCAGTATGAAAAATGGCAACTTAAGCTACTAGAGATACCTAACGGGTCTTTGGTGGTTTGGGTTGTTCAGTGTTTTGGACAATTGGTGTATCTGACATGTTGTGCTAATAAAAGGAAAACTGTAAAGGAACTCTTCTGGATGAGGCCTGTTACAGCGAGCCTCCTGATGCTACAAAGAGAGGATGCTAAGCTGTCCGCATCCACCATGAGAAGGGAGCTCATTCTGGAGATGGACACAGCCTTCACCTGACCTTCCCAGAGCAGGCTCTCCTTGCTCGCTGCCCTGTACTTTGCTGAGGGATCAGATAGCTCAGGGGTATCTCCTGTTTCTGTTCTAGGATTCCAGTCAGATCGAGCTGCTGAAGGAACTCTTGGATCTCCTTCAGGACATGGTGGTGATGCTTCTGTCCCTCCTGGAAGGTTGGGCTGTTTGGAATAACTAGGCGTTCACACGACTGTCACTGGTCCGAGCACTAACCGTACTAGTCACGCAGAGTATCCGCCTGGCAGGTCATTGATGCCAGATGACATTGGTTAGAAAACCAAATTTTCAGAAACAGACAAAAGAAAATGAGTGAGGGGCACATGGTCTGATGGACAGAGCCTGAAACCAACTCATTTTGTATCAGTGGGAAAGCCAGAATGAACTGGGGAAAACCTCCAAGCTTTGCTCTTCCCTATCCTCTCCTCTCCCCATTGCTTTTCAATACATCTGGCTGCCAGTGTGTATGCCAGCCATCTAGTTGGGCACCCTCCCAGGTCTAAGGGGGCTAGAGGGGCACCACTTATCCCCATGTGTCCCTGATAACCTGATAACAAAGCCACTCTGCAGGCCCCAGGCCAGGTAGAAGGCACTGGCGTGGCCATCTCCTCCTTCCCCATGTTTCTTTCCCCCTTGGCTCCTAGTGGTGGAGTCTTTATGGCTTGCTGCTCCCTCCTACCCATTTCCAGATCATCACGGTCAGAAAGAGAGCTGACCGATTTGGGATAGAAGTCTTCTAAAAATGTCTGCCTGACCAGTTCCATGATGACTTGGGTTTATTTATGTATCTGTGTGTCTTTTTGAACCTGCCTCACAGGGAATGTGGTAAATGGAACCATTGGCAAGCAGATGGTTGACACGCTGGTAGAGTCATCTACCAATGTAGAAATGATCTTGAAATTCTTTGACATGTTCTTGAAACTTAAAGACTTAACCAGCTCAGACACCTTCAAAGAATATGACCCCGATGGGAAAGGAATCATTTCCAAAAAGGAATTCCAGAAGGCCATGGAAGGGCAAAAGCAGTACACACAGTCGGAGATAGACTTTCTCCTTTCGTGCGCAGAAGCTGATGAAAATGACATGTTTAATTACATCGATTTTGTTGACCGGTTCCATGAGCCAGCCAAGGACATAGGGTTTAATGTGGCAGTGTTATTGACAAACCTTTCTGAGCATATGCCAAACGACTCTCGCCTTAAGTGTCTGTTGGACCCAGCAGAAAGTGTACTCAATTACTTCGAACCATACCTGGGACGCATTGAGATTATGGGTGGGGCCAAGAAAATTGAGCGTGTTTATTTTGAGATCAGTGAGTCCAGTCGAACTCAGTGGGAGAAGCCCCAGGTGAAGGAGTCTAAGCGACAGTTCATCTTTGACGTTGTCAATGAAGGCGGGGAGCAAGAGAAGATGGAGCTGTTCGTGAACTTCTGTGAGGACACCATCTTTGAGATGCAGTTAGCATCGCAGATCTCGGAATCTGACTCAGCCGACAGGCCAGACGAGGAGGAGGAGGAAGACGGAGATTCTTCTTATGTGTTAGAAGTGGAGGGTGAAGAGGAGGAGGAGGAGAAGTCTTTTGAATGTGCCTCTGCGTTTGCCATGGCTTGTGCCTCGGTGAAGAGAAACGTGGCCAACTTTCTGAAGAGGGCCACCCTGAAGAACCTCAGGAAGCAGTACAGGAAGGTAAAGAAGATGACCTTCAAGGAGCTGCTGAAGGTGTTCTTCTCTTTCTTCTGGACGTTGTTCGTGGGGCTTTTCCACTTGCTCTTCACTATAGTGGGAGGAATCATTCAGGTCCTCTGGAGCACAGTGTTCGGAGGGGGACTCATAGAAGGGGCGAAGAACATAAGAGTCACCAAGATCCTGGGCGACATGCCTGACCCAACCCAGTTTGGTATCCACGATGATGCCATGGAAGCTGAGAGGGCAGAAGTGCCTGAGCCAGGCATCACCACGGAGCTCGTGCACTTCGTAAAGGGGGAGAAGGGAGATGCGGACATCATGTCAGATCTCTTCGGACTCCACCCAAAGAAAGAAGGTGGCTTAAAGCATGGGCCCGAAGTGGGTTTGGGTGACCTCTCTGAGATTATTGGCAAGGACGAAACCCCTACCTTAGAGAGTACTGTACGGAAGAAGAGGAAGGCACAGGTAAGCACATGACTTGTCTCTGTCACCTTTCTTTATCCCCAGAAAAAGACTTGCCACTCTATCTTGCAATCAAGACTGATACCAGTTCTCTAGGAGCAGACACTGTATCAGATACCAGCTCTTCCATGATGACCCTAATCTGATAATTCCAGCTTTGTCATGTCTGAAGAGATGAGACTTAGATGGTTGTCTCAATGTCTAATTGCTGAATGGTCTCCCAGTTTACATTGTAAGAGTTCAAACAGGGTGATCCATGACCTGCCACTTGCTTCCACATCTTTTATTAGGTTAGTTTGCAAGGCCCATGGATTCATTCAGTAACTGAAAGAGTAGAAAACCAGGTATACCGTAAAAGGAGACCTTCCTGATGAAGTCATATGTCTGCAGTGTCCTGAAAGATCCAGATGTTAGCATAGAGTTTAGCACAGTGCCCAGTAGTTTTGTCATGCTGGGGACATTTTCATCCTTGTGTTGCCCCCACTATCCAATTTGGACTTTGAGTTAGTGGACTAGATTGAGTGAATAAGATAGCAAGAAATCAGAGCCCTTTGGCCATCAAAAGTTCTGGATGTTGCAGTATCCAACTCACAACATCATTCTAGCAATAGAGTATGGAGCAAAGTGTGAAGAGATCAGAGCCCAAAGACAACCTTTATTCATGAATTACATTACTGTTTACCAAATAGCTGATGTACACTTATCACTGTTTTAGGCTCTGGGAATACAATGGTGAATGAGAAATGCATTGTTCTTATAATTTAGTGAAAAAGGTTGACATTGGACAAGTTAGGACAAGGAAGGAGGACTGTCAGTGCTATGGAAATGTGTAGGAAAGGTGTGGAGAATCAAGAAAGGAAGCTTCAGAATCATAAACATTCTGACAGTATTACTTGATTTACTCTCTTTTGCTCCCTGGTGTAACCCAGGGACTAGAGCAGAGTTTGAAACATAACAGGGACTCATTCGAGGCCTGCTATATGCCAAGCTGTATTCTTAGGATATGGGAACACATTGGTTAATAAGAGAGACAACATTTTTGCCTTCATGGAGCTTAACTTCTAGTGGAAGAAGACAGCAAATAAATAATTACCATTTGGAGCACGTGCTGAAATGAATGAACAAGATTGTGTGTTACAGAGTGATTATGGGCCCTACTATAAATAGGATGCACAAGGTGCATCTGAAAATGTGTCATCTGAACCAAGTCCTGAAGAATGGCAGGCACATCAAAAATCAGGACAGTCATATTCCAGGCAGAGGATATGGCTTGTGCTAAGGTTCTGGTACAGGGAAGCATGTCTCAGGAAAGAAAAGGAGGTCTAGGTGTTCATGTTGGAAATGAGTCAGATGTACAAGGTGAAGATGGAGAGAAAAGCCATAATCATAATGGCTTTAAAGGCCTTAGTGTGGAACTTGAGAGCGTCCCTGATGGCTCAGCAGTAAAGAATCTGCCTGCAATGCAGGAATCACAGGTTCGATCCCTGGGTCGGGAAGATCCCCCAGAGGAAGACATGGCAACCCACTCCAGTATTCTTGCCTGGAGAATCCTACAGACAGAGGAGCCTGGCGGGCCACAGTCCACAGGGTCACAGAGTTGAACATGACTGAAACAGCTTAGCACACGAAGGAGCTTGAATTTTATTCTCAGTGCCATGGTCATCAATCAGAGAGGGTGGGGTAGTGGAAGAGGATTGAAGACAGGGCAGGGATGCTCTCTGATGGAAGTGGGTTCTGGATTAGACCTGCCATGACTTGTGTTCCATCTCTACCTGACCCCGTGGAGCAGTAGGACCACTGCCACAGGGCTCAGGCAATGTCCTAGCACAAGTTTTCTCTTTAGATTGAATAATAGCAGAGAGATTTTCAAGCCTAAAATCTTTGATCTCTCCAGAGCCATGTAATGTATAGGAGGACACTTATGTTCCGTGATCCTGAGAACTGCCAAAGCGTAAAGAGAGAGAGCCATTGGGATTTGTGACCATGTACAGTGGCTAGTGATATGGTTCATCATCATGAACATATTTATTTGAGGAAAGTTTAACTGATTGTTATTTTTGTCTAGGCAGCAGAAATGAAAGCAGCTCATGAAACAGAAGGCAAAATAGAGTCTGAGAAGGCAGAGTAAGTTCTTCATAACTACTCTTATTGCTATGATTGATAGTTTTCAATGTTATCTACTATTCTGTGGCTATGGTAAATAGGAAGCTTGAGTTCTGTTAACAAAAGGAACAGATATTGTGCAAGCTTTGGATACATTTCTTTTTTCCTTTTTATGACTGAGAAATATTCCATTGTGTGTATGTGTGTTTCTTCATTCCTCTACTTATCACTTCAGTTGCTTCCATATCTCGACTATTGTAAATACTGCTGCAATGAACATTGGGATGCATGTATCTTTTAGAATTATTGTTTTTGTTTTCTTTGGATATGTACCCAGGAGTGGGACTGCTGGATCATATGGTAGCTCTCTCTCTAGTGTTTTGAGGAACCTCCATACTGTTTTCCATAGTGGCTGCACCAATTTACATTCCCACCAACAGTGCACCTGGGTTCCCTTTTCTCCATGTCCTCACCAGCATTTATTTCTGTTCTTTTTGATGATAGCCATTCTGACAGGTGTGAGATGATAGCTCATTGTGGCTTTGATTTGTATTTCCCTGATGATTAATGATGTTGATCATCTTTTCATGGGTGGATACATTTCGTTTTACCCCAGCTAGACAATAAACACATTCTAATAATTGTGTTCACTTTACAGTCCAAATAGTAGATCAGGGTTTTACCATCTGACCAAGCAAATGATCAAACACTCACACTTAGCAGCTTCATATAATGTTGGTGATAGTGCTATCTATTGATAGTAATTACTGAATAACTGCTACACACCAGGCCTTTTGCTAAGTTCTTTTATGCAATACTTCATTTAATTCCTAACACAATCTTGGAAGAGGTACTATTGGCAATTCTCATGAAAGCTCAGAAAATAAAGGACAATATTTCTGAAGGGGAAAAAGTTTGGTAAGGCAAATTTCAGAAGCCTACTAAATTATATATGTACACCTGTGACCATGACTCATCAAAGCAGGTAATCAAGACCTGAGATTCCCGGCCTCAGGGAATAATATGTCTCCCACCCCTCTCAGCCCAGATTCCTCTTTAGTCTCCCTGTCAGGATCAGGCCTCCTTTTGCCCTCTGTGCTGAGTGGCTTTGCCATTCCTGCAGCATGGAAGATGGAGAGAAAGAGGACACAGCCAAAGAAGAGGAGCAGGCCGAGGCCCTGTGGGCAGACGTGACCAAAAGGAAGAAGCGACGGTGTGGCCAGAAGGTTGAGAAGCCTGAAGCTTTCATGGCCAATTTCTTTAAAGGGCTGGAAATCTATCAGACCAAGTTGCTGGTAAGCACTCTGGCCCTGGTCCCACTCGGGTGCGGGCGTTGGCACGGGCAGACCTCAGAGAGGTGGCCACTGACTTTGTTTCACCATCCGATTACTTGTGCTTCCTCATCTTTCTCATTCCTCTTCCTTGCCTCTCCTTGATTACCTGCTTGTCCCTTCTGTGTTGGAGGGAAGAGAAAGCGAAAGTGTTAGCCACTCAGTCATGTCTGACTCTTTGCGACCCCATGGACTGTCGCCCGCCAGGCTCCTCTGTCTATGGCAGGAATACTAGAGTGGGTAGCCTTTCCCCTCTCCAGGGGATCTTCCCAACCCAGGGATCAAACCCAGGTCTCCGGCATTGCAGGCAGATTCTCTTCCATCTAAGCCACCAGTTAGCGGGAAAGGAAAAGGGGAAAGGCAAGCCCTCCGGCTCCTCCGCCCTCTGCTGTCCAGGAGGGAGATCTTTATGTGTGTGTGCCCTGTGGGGACTTGACCCCTGCCAGTCAGAAACTTCAGAAGTCGTGAGATCATTCGGATGCAGAAAGAACATTCCTGTGGTGTGTTAGGTTGTCATACTAGTTCTCAAAAGCTCTGTTACTCCACAGGTCCTCAGCCCAGCTTATAATATCCTTTCTCTGGCGAATTGCCCACTGAGGCACAGTTGCCAAAGGCCAGGACCACACCCTCCCAGCAGCACTGGTGGGAGCCTTTTCCACGGAGAGTGAGCACTCCCACAGGCAGCTACCATTCCTGTCCTCAAGTGCTGGTGTTTCCACTAGGCGTGGGGATGGGGAGAGGCAGGGGAGCTTGGGCTGTGGCTTTCAAAGGACAAGGACTCTTGGCCATAGTCTGGCTCCAGTTGGGGTGGGAGCTGCAGGGTTCTTTTGTGGGCCTCGATCACTCATAATTTCCAAATTGACTACTTCCTTTGTGGAGTACACACACACACACACACACCCCCACCCCCTTCAGAGCAGCATTTGAGACCTGTGCTAAGGGTATGTTTAGGCATTTGGTTTCCTGAGGTTTAAAATAAGCAGGGTTCCCTTGAGCATCATTCTAAGCAGTTTTTAAAAAATCATCATTTTTGATCCCCCACCAAATAAGTCGTAAGAAGGCCAGGATTGTCCTGGATGAGTGGTTACAGAAGAGTAGGATTAGCCCTGTGTAGACCTCTTCTGAGAAGATCCTCTGTTTGAGAGAGGGAAGGTCCCTCCCCCTGCCAACATTCTCCTACTTCTGCTTGTCCTTTTCTTTTCAGCACTACCTGGCCAGGAATTTCTACAACCTGAGGTTCCTTGCTCTGTTTGTAGCCTTCGCTATCAACTTCATCCTGCTCTTTTACAAGGTGATACTTCATTTGGGGGCTATTTGCTGAATAGATTATATGCTTTTTTAAAAAGTAAAAGGAGTTATGCTCTTAATTTAAGCAAAAATTCTAATATCTAAGGAAATTTCTAAGACACTAGCTTCTAAAAAAGGATACTGTCTTTAGCAACGGAGAGAATGGAGAGACAGGTTGCAAGGGAAGCCAGTTAGGGCACCATTTCAGTCGTTCAGGATTGTTCTAGTTGTTACTTAATTCTTCAGATATTTGTTGGATGTCTGCAATGTGCTAGACCCTATATTAGGAGCTATAAGGATTTCAAACTGAATAATAACTACAGTTCTGTGAGTAATAAAAGTAACAGTCAGCCATGGTAGTTGACCCATATGTTAGAACTGTTACAAAGAAAGAATGAATAGAAGTTGGTTTCTGGATGTGGAGGACAGGGACTCATCAAGATAAATGGAGATTTTAAACATTGGTAAGTGAGTCTTGTCACTGTAGGTGCATAATAAATGTTAGTTGAATGAATTAATGAGTGTCATAGGTCCTGGATTCTTGACATAGTCTTTAACTGGCTGTTGTCACTTGCCTCTCTCCCTTCCTATTTAAAACCACAGATCTAATTTCTATAAAACATGCTCTTACCCACATCAGTCTTGCATTTGACAAACAAATGGTTTGCTATTGTCCATGGTAGAAAAATGGAAATGTGTCGAAGGGCATGGTGAAGTCTGGCTTTAAACACATTGAGACTGAAGTGTTTCAGACAGGCACGCAGGTGCAGACAGCCAGCAGGCAGCAGGACCTTCAGGGTGACGGCTTCAAAGGCGCTGATCTGACAGTCACTGTGTAAGGATGGCTGTGATGTTAACAGCCTCTAAGAAAGAACAGAAATGTTTTGTGTGTGCTGTGTGTGCACTTGTGCATAAGTGTTTGTCTTAAGTCTCCTCCCAGGCCATAGCATTTCAAAGATGACCTCCTGCAGCAAAGGGATTGTAGAATATGTAGTAAGACTTTCCTAACTTTTAAATTTGGGGCTTATTTTCAAGAGCGAGGATTTGTCTCTTAAAAATATTGGTGGAATAAAGTACTTAAAAACCTTATTCACTCATCAGGTAATATGGAGTCAGTAGATGCCAGCAATATAAAGTATATGGGGAGAGCCTAGTGGCAGAGGTCTTTCTGATGTTTCTAAGAGGGTGTGTATCTTGGGCCAGGTCACCGAAGAACCTTTAGAAGAAGAGACAGAGGATGTTGCCAACCTGTGGAATTCCTTTAATGACGAGGAAGAGGAGGAAGCGGTGGTGTTCTTCGTCCTGCAGGAGAGCACTGGCTACATGGCGCCGACACTGCGGGCCCTGGCCGTCATCCACACCGTCATCTCTTTAGTCTGCGTGGTGGGCTACTACTGCCTAAAGGTGAGCTGCCAGGCGCTCTGAGGCTAGTCAGAACCCTCGGCGAAGAAGTGTGTTCATTTCTGGTATTCAACAAAGTGATGCATTCATGTGTGTGTGTGTATATATATATATATACACATATATATGATTCATTCATATCTTCAATCATATATATGAATATTCATTTTCATTCATGTATATGTATATATATATATACACATACACACGCACACATACATACACACATTTTTTCATATTCTTCTCCATTGTGGTTTATCACAGGATACTGAATATAGTTCCTGGCTTTCTCTGCTTCTCTTCCCATATCATCCGTGAACCAGCAGCAGTTACTGATTCTGCCCTGTGCAGTGCTCATGATCAGCCTTTGCCACCTTCGTATCCTGAGTCTTTTATTTCCTCAGTGTTGTTTCCTTGTTTTAATAAAAGGGTAAGCAGCAACAGTATTTAATAGCCTGTGATAAAGCTTAATAGAAAAGAATATGAAAAAGAATGTGTGTATGTGTATGTATATATATATGCATATGTATATATACATACATATATCTGAATCACTTTGCTATATATCAGAAATTAACAACATTGTAAATCAACTATACTTCAATAAAGTAAATTTTAAAAATAAAGGAGAGGAAAAGGGTACACAGTAACTCTTTACAAATCATTATCAAAAATTTGCCTTTTTGTCTTCAAATAAAGCAGCAGTGTGAGGGGCGGAGATATCATGAGATTTGAGAAAGCATTATTGGGAGAAATAGTTTGGAGACCAAGGTCTCAGGGATGTTGCCAAGTAACTAGTAGCTTCCCAGCTGAAGAAAAGCACTGGCTCTGTCTGAATTAAGCTTTTGTGGCTTGTTGGAGCTCTGACTATCCTGCCTTCTTATATCCTGAGATTCCAGTGGTATCCTCTGACCTTACTAACTAAAGTTTGTGTGATGGTTGGGCCAAGTGGGTTATTTTCCCAGTATTTCCTGTGTACGTACCTCTTTTGTGGTAGGTCTTTATAAATGTGCCACCATATCTAGGCTAGAAGCAAAGTCGTGATTATAAGAGAATGGGAAGCAATGGTGGAGAGCAAGTAAGTATGCCGGGCAGGAGCTCTTCCCAGAAGATACGTCAGGAAGAAAACTTCAATAGCAAAAGACTGTATACAGAGCCCAGTGAATCCTCTCATTCCAACTATTAAGCCATATTTCATTAACCAAGTTTCAAAGACATGAGAA
Organism: Cervus elaphus; assembly: GCF_910594005.1. Taxonomy (NCBI): domain Eukaryota; kingdom Metazoa; phylum Chordata; class Mammalia; order Artiodactyla; family Cervidae; genus Cervus; species Cervus elaphus. The sequence goes on from NC_057826.1 coordinate 71,722,276, forward strand.
TATGACCCTAGCCATTGAAGGAAGCTGGAACTTTTACCGTATTATTCCAGCTGTTCAATATAGTTGATTGAACTAGAATAGTTTATTGTCCTTTTTAAATCTTGGTCAACCTCCACCCTAAGAGTTTTAGGAGACCTAACTTATTCAGCCCTGTGATTCATCTACATATGGCCTTCTCACCAGCACAAGCCAGAAAGTCCAGTTGGTCGTACTGTCAGCTGTTTGAAGGCTGGCCCAAATCAGATCAGCTCTGGAGAGGGAGGTATATGAGCCAAAGGAGTGAGAGGTGATTTATTTAGCCTTGGACCCGCAAGGTCCAAGGATTCTGAGGCACCCTAAGAATCCCACTGCAAAGAGATTGCTGCCCTGACATTGGAAGGCCCATTTGTGAGATATGTATGGGAGAGGATGCTGTCGTTAGAAAGCCTGCTCTGAGTACAGTGTCTTCCTGCTCCTAGGTCCCTTTGGTGGTATTCAAGAGAGAAAAAGAAATCGCCAGGAAGCTGGAGTTTGATGGCCTGTATATCACTGAACAGCCTTCTGAAGATGACATCAAGGGGCAGTGGGATCGCTTGGTAATCAACACGCCGTAAGTTGCCCCCACCCCAAAAAGGAAAAAGGAGTTTCTACTGTAAATAATACCTTTTCCAGCAGCCCTGGAGACTGATTAATATAAGCCTTCCTTTGATTTCTGGGACTTGTTTTCTCCCCTGCCTTTTCACAAAGTAGCATCTTGTTCCTCAAACAGTTGTGTGTATTGCTATGCATTTAATGGCAGACAGAGGATATTATCAGAAAGTGCTGAGCATATTTAATTAAGACCAGATGGTCCAGCACAATACTACTTAATCTAGTTTTCCATGTTTGAGTCATAGTGTTTCCTTGGCCGAGGAGTTTGGAGATCAAGCTGATCAGCTTCTTCAGGGTCCCTAAATGGCACAGCAGTTCTATGACAGCACTGTCTCAGAAGTCTTCTCCTTAAACAGATAGCCTAGTGGATACCAGAACTCCTCCCAATATAATTTAATAAGCAGTTCCATGGGCAGCTAAAATAGGATCATCTGGGTGATGATGTTAAGACCTGTGGCGTTAAGCCTGCCTTCTTGGTAGGCATGTGTATAATTGCTAATGTGGTAGGAAAAGGCACTGATTCTGGAGGCAGAGAGGTAGAGGACTGAGCCAGCTCTCTCACTGAGATTCTGTGACCTAGGGCAAGGGAATCAAGTTCTTAAACCTCAGTTTCCTCTTTGTTGGTAGACTGATGAGAACACTACCTCCTACAGTCCCGGGATGTCACATGGCTGTACATTTCCTTTCACTGTTAAACAAAAAAATGGCCATCACCAATAAGTCAGAGAAAGATAAATACTGTATGGTATCACTTATATGTGGAAATCTAAAAAAATACAGCAAACTAGTGAATATAACAAAAAAGCAGCAGACTCACTGATAGAAGGACCAAGTAGTGATTACTAATGGGGAGAGGAGAGAGGGGAGGGGTTATATAGGGGTAAGAGTAAGAAGTAAAAACATTTAGGTGTGAAATAAGCTACAAGAATATATTGTACAACACAGGAAATATAGTCAAATGATTAAGATTGTAAAGTTATACATATTTTATTTACCACAATAAAAATTTAGAAAAGAAACGATCGTTAACCATTAGCAAAGGTGATGCGCTAATGCCAGTATATTCACAATAGAGAAAATGAGAGCTGTAAGATAATGTGCTGAAAGAAAAGTAAAGCAACAGGGCTGAATATAGAAACAAAGGTAACTTTTGAAACACGGCTGCACCAATAAAACATGTACATCTAGAAGCAGCAGCCCTGACCCTTGGGGGAAGAAAATGCTGCTTATCCAAAGTTAGTTAAGCAAATTGAGAGACGCAGCTTTGCAAAGGCACTGCTGAGCTTTGTAAAATAGTCCCTAGTAAGGGAAGGCTCGACTATTAGGGGAAAAAAGGTGAGAGCCTGCAAATCAAAAGCACGTTTCTGCCTGCAGGTCACTGCCAGTCTCCCCACTTAAAACTAAGGGAAGCTACTAAGACTCATTTCTGAACCCTCGTTATTATAGTACAAAAAGTTTGAATATTACTTACAGAAAGCTTACCAAAGAAAGATCATTTATTAGTTAACACTTGTGTCTGTGGCACAAGATGATATGGCCTAAGAGTCCCAGTAAAAAGACAGTGCAGTTTCTAGAAATTTATCCTCAGGAGATAATGAGACAAGTACACTAAACTGTTTTGACAAGGATGGTTGTTAACATTTATTTGAAGTGGCTAAAATACCCGTGAATAGGGAAATGCATGTATAAGGAGAACAGCTGTTTTAAAACATTTCAATCAATGAACCTTTTTCTTCACAATAATGGTATCATTGTACATGTAGTACTTTGTAACCTTTTTTTAAAGTTAACTGTTACGTCATAGAGAGCTTTCATATTTTTATGTTGTTAAATACATATAGAAGAAGATATAGAATGCATATCTATTGTAAAATATAGTAATAAAATGAACTACAAATCTTTAAAATTGGAACATCAATGAAAACTTTGAAGTCTTAGATATTATCCTCCCTGTCCTCCCCAGACCCCAGCTAACCACTCTCGTAATTTTAGTGATACTCATTGTTTTGCTTTAGTGTATAGTGTTACCACTTAGGTATGTGTCCCTAAACATGTGGTTTCATGTTAACTAGTTTTGAACTTTATATAAATGGAATCAAACTATACTCATTGTACTGTCACTTGAATCATTTGCTCAGCACCCCATTCAAGAACTCAGCTAGGTTGATGTGTGTGGCTGTAACTGGTCATTTTCAAAACTGTGGCACTTTCCATTCAGTGAGTATATGATTGTATATTTAGCTGTTTTCCTGACAGTGGATACTTGAGCTGTTTTCAACTAGTGGCTGTTACAAACAGTGCTCTAGAGAATATTTTTATACCTGGTGCACAAGTAAAAGAGTTTCTGTAGACCAGACACCAGGAGACGAATTTGCTGACTAGTGGGATCTGCAAACATTTATCCTGATTTACATTAAACCAGCACCCTGGGAGAGCTCCTGCTTCTCGGCCTCCTTGTCAGCATTTGTTGTCCTCAGATAACTTTGCTAATCTGGTAGGTGTGTAATAACATCTTCTTGTGCATTTTGCTAATTTCTTGTGCATAATTTCGAAGAGATTGAGCCTCTTATGTTACTTTTCTTGACCATTCACATACAGATGTATCACTTATTTATGCATTTCCTTTCTGAATGTTCTTTGCCTACCCCTCACTTAAAGGAATATTACCAAGTGGAATTATGCTTTCTACCTTGAAGGAGCTTACATGTCTACTCAGGGGACAAGAATATTCAGATCAAAGTAAGATCACATCTATGAAAGGGGCTTGACCAGAGCCTTCTGTCACTGGCCCTTCAACATCACTTGTGGAATCCTCCACTTATGGCAAAATGTGGCCAAGGCTGAGTTGTATGTTACAGACCATTTGTATAAGATTTAAGAGAAAGGAGACATCAGTGTGGATAGAGGAAGGGTGGCTTATTTTTGTTTTGTTTATTTTAGGTTCTAAATATAGGACATGAAAAATATCAAGTAGCAGAAAAATGGACAAAGAAGAAAATCAGAATAACTATTTCCATCTTCCATAGATAAAATCTATTAGCAGTTTACTTTGTAAGCCCAGCATTTGTTTTTTGTTTTTAAGAATCATTTGGACATTTAAGAGTGAGACTGTTTCAAATATCCAAAAAAAATTTTTTAAAGATTTGCCGCCCTGTCATGGGAGAGATGGCATTTGCTCAGGGTTATTCTGAAAGGTCCATGGACAGAGGGTGCCCCCACCCTTCCTCATCACCAACTTGGGTGGCCTTTATAGAGTAGGAGACTGTTGTGTTCCAGAGCTAACAAGAATGACTTAAATGAAGGCATTAGTAAGAATGCTTGCATCAAGGGCAGAGGTTTCTTTGCTGCAAACTAGACTCACATGGAACCTCTCAGGTAACATTTAATCTTTCCAGATAGGAGCAAAATATCTTAAATGGTTTCTGCCAACACACCTGGAAGCAACAGTTCTTTCTTGACTCTAACAATAAGAAGCTATTTGCAGTGGAGCTGGTACAAGCTGCCTAGCAGAAGAAGTTCCCTCGTGGGCTTAAGGTTTGGATGGTGTAGGGACCATTTCCAAAGGAGAGAGGGATCTGATGCCTGGAGAAGGGGGAAGCCGTACCCCACAGAATTATGCTGGAATGGAGAAGAGAGGAGAAGAACACACCATTAGGAAAACCCCCATGTAAATTAGCTAATAGGGATTTCCAGACTGGAAGCTTCAGAGTTAGGGACTTTGTCCACACTTCCCACCACTGTGACTGCAGCACCTACCCCAAGTACTGCTGTAAGGTAGGCACTTGAAGTGAAAGTGAAAGTCACTCAGTCATGTCCGACCCTTTGCGACCCCATGGTCTATACAGTTCATGGAATTCTCCAGGCCAGCATACTGGAGTGGGTAGCCCTTCCCTTCTCCAGGGGGTCTTCCCAACCCAGGAGTTGAATCCAGTTCTCCCGCATTGCAGGTGGATTCTTGACCAGTTGAGCCACAAAGGAAGCCCAAAGTGGGCACTTGATGAAGGTTTATTGCATGTGTTTCCTGGCTCTTAACCATAATTTTGAAGTAGAAAATGCAAAGTAGCTTTTCCGGTGCTTCAGATGAGAACTCACCACAAAGTGAGATCAGAAATCTGGTAGACCTGTGGTGACTCTGAACTTCAATCAAGTCTTGAATTCTTCAATGAACAGGACAAAAACCAAAAAGATCATAGGTCCAGACACTCGAAAACTGCCAAGTTTCTTGATGTGCTTGCCTTGATGTTAAGAAAATCTCCTTTTTCATTTTCTTTTTCAGATCTTTTCCTAATAACTACTGGGATAAGTTTGTAAAGAGAAAGGTATGTCTTGTCAGGGTGGCAGGGGAATTCCATGACCTCCAAAGAAATGTAAATTTCTCCCAAGTTCTCCATTTACAAACATGGATCAATTTAATGCTGCTTTTATGGTATCACAAGGAGAGTAAGTCAACAGAAAGGGTTTTATATGAACTTATGTCATTTGGGGGCTTAGTTCCCATACTCATGCTTTAAACAGCTTAACACAATCACTTTTCTAGGTACTAGGTTTTTCCCTCCCTTCCAAAATGATAGCCAGAAAAGCAGTTCTCACTTAATTGTCTTTATTGCTTCTGTTTTCTATGGGGGTAATTTTTTCTCTTCATTTTCCTTTTGCATTTTGATTCATATCAACCCCTTGAAAGAGCCCAGAGTGTGACACAGCTCTGGAGACATCGGGGCTGGAGAAAATACTGATGGTGGTGCATGACCTGAGCTCACCCTGTTCTCTTCTCTGCTTTAGGTGATCAACAAATATGGAGATCTCTACGGAGCAGAACGCATTGCTGAACTCCTGGGTTTGGACAAAAATGCCCTTGACTTTAGCCCAGTGGAAGAGACCAAAGCTGAGGCGGCCTCCCTGGTGTCATGGTACAGAGTTTAGGAGTTAAATCTCAGAGTCTGGCTGCCTAGACCCTTTGTCTTTCCAGTTGTCTTCCCTATGCTGGAGGCAAAACTCATAATCATCTTTGTTGGCTCAGGCTCCGGTTTAGCCTAACTCTTTCTTCTAGGTTCTAATATATTGGGGCAGTGGGGGGATACTGCTTTAAAAAAATGTAAAGACAGCCTTCATGCCTGATAGAGCTGAAGGAGAAAGACATTAAAATTTCAGGATGTGTGATTCAGCCACTCATTCTCATGGTGAACACATACAACTTCATAAAGCTCAGAACTGTATTTATAGATTTATTAAACCCCAAGAGAGAAAAAAAAAAACACCCTTTTTCCCTTATTAAACACTTAAATCTTGACATTTATAAGTTTTGAAATGACTTGTTCCCCTTTAGGCTAAGTTCCATCGACATGAAGTACCATGTCTGGAAGCTGGGAGTTGTTTTTACTGACAATGTAAGTATGGCAGCTGGGAAAGTGAAATCCTGTGCCCCCAAGTCTAGGGATGTCATTAGATACCACAAAGTAACAAGCTATGGAGGCAGCCCAGGAAGATGCAGGGAGTTCTCGTGGAAGACAGACAGCCTTAGGGTGTGGGGGGACACTTCTCTCTCATGCAGTAGTATAAGGCTGAGGGGGGCTTCACTTGGCAATTCTTGGGTCAGTTCACAGCCCAAGATGAGAAAAAGTGGGTTTCATGAATGCCTGAAAAGCTGCTCAATTTCTTCCACTCCCCAGTCCTTTCTCTACCTCGCCTGGTACACGACCATGTCAGTCCTGGGCCACTACAACAACTTTTTCTTCGCTGCTCATCTCCTGGATATTGCAATGGGCTTCAAGACTCTGAGGACTATTCTGTCATCTGTCACTCACAATGGCAAACAGGTATGGGGTTTATACTGGTGCAGAATGGGAGGGACCAAGATATGGATAGGAACAATCATAACCAATAACAGGTAGTACACTAGTGTATGACAGGAAGATATGTGTTGTAGTGTATAATGTGCCTTTCATGGTCAAACGCTTGAATGAATAGTAATTGGTTTTGCAAAATTGCAGCCAATTAAAAGGCAGAAGACTTTGATTCAGAAACCTTTAACATTTAGATCAGTGTATGTGCTTAGAAAAGTCACTAGGTACTTGTGATGGAAGTAAGGGAGTGAAGTTGCTCAGTCGTGTCCAGTTCTTCGTGACCACATGGACTGTAGCCTACACACTTCCAATTAAGAACCAATGACTTAGATATCTATGAAAGTGAAAGTTGCTCAGTTGTGTCCAACTCTGCAACTCCATGGACTGTAGCCCGACAGGCTCCTATGTCCATGGAATTATCCAGGCAAGAATAACCGGAGTGAGTTGCCATTCCTTTGATCTTCCTGACCCAGGGATCGAAGCCAGGTCTCTAGCATTGCAGGCAGATTCTTTACTGTCTGAGCACCAGGGAAGCCCCATAGATATTTATCTACACACATATATACAGCTACATGCAGACATACATAGCTATATATACATGTTTGTGTGTATGTCTATATATAGCTGTATAGTCATTGCTCTATATCCAGTCTCATCAGTATCCAGTTTGTCTACTACAGAACTGTCAGGGTCAATCCCTTCATTAAAATTCCCAAATTGCTCCTCCTGTCAACAAACTCCCTAGCATTTTATTCCTCATTAAGTGCAAATCCACGCATGAATGAGACATGTTCCCTCACATCTCTAAATCTTTCTGGGAGGAAGGAGAAAAGAAGGTGAAATTAATTACAACCATTATGGGAAATAGTACGGCAAGTCCTCAAAAAATTCAGTATAGAACTGCCATATTATCCAGCAGTTCCACTTCGGGTATATATCTCTCTCTCAAGGAAATGAGATCAGTATCTTGAAGAGATATCTATATTCCCATGTTCATAGCAGCATTATTCCCAGTAGCCAAGATATGAAAACAACCTATATCCATCCTGGACAAACAAAATTTGTTATGGACATAGAGCAGAATATCATTCAGCCATAAAAAAGAAACTTTGTCATTTGTAGCAACATAGATGAACCTATAGGGCATTATGCTTAGTGAAATAAGCCAGACACATGAAGACAAATACTGTATGGTGTCATTTTATGTGAAATAATAAAAAAGGCAAACTTCTAGAACGAGAGAGTAGAGCAGCAGTTACCAAGGGGTGTTGGGGGAAATGGCAGTATTGGTCAAAAAGTACAAACTTTTAGTTATTAAATAAATTGCCATTGGGGATCTAAAGTAAAGTATGGTGATTACAGTTAAAACTACTGAATTGTATACTTGAAATTTGCTTTAAAAGTAGCTCTTCAGTGTTTTCAACATACACATACAGGAAATGTGTGAGATGTTGAACATGTTCATTAACTTGAGCATGGTGATCATTTTATAATATATGCATACGTTAAGTCATCACATTGCACACCTTAAAAAATGGAAATTCCAACCAGAAAAAAAAAGTTAAATTAACTTTTAATTATTCTAAAATGAAAGGGTGCTAGATCATCAGATATTATGATGGTTTATTTCTTCGAGGCTTCTGGTAGCAGCAACAGTTTCTTGGTTGTTTCTTGGTGGACACTAAAAAGAATGGAGGGAAGCTAGAGATAGACATTTGCTGCCACAAAAGCTAAAAGTTTGGGGAGGTGATAACAGAACCTGTGATACAGATGTTTGCTTAGCATGGTAAATTCTTCCTTACAGGATCTGCAGAGAAATAGCGTTGTGTATTATTTTTCCATGTGTGTCTTGGGAAGTTTTATCCTATAAAAGTGACCTCTCCCAAAATGTGATTTATGGGATGCCAGTTCTCCAATATGTTTTTTTAATCAAAAGAATTATTTTCTTCCCCTTCACTCAGATATTGAAAGCTCACATTTTGTTGATTTGGCTTAGTGGCATTATACAGCAAAAGTACACCTTAAATGAAAAGTTTCAGTTCAGTCACTGCCATGTCCGACTCTTTGCGACCCCATAAGCTGCAGCATGCCAGGCCTCCGTGTCCTACCCAAACTCATGTCCATTGAGTTGGTGATGCCGACTCATTTTTTTATATGGGCTTGCTGACTAAACTCTGACAAGATGGTTTTTAAAAAATGTGCCTAGCTTGTACCATGTGCCTAGTGTTGCAACAGGCTCATAACAACCCTGCAAAGTAGATGTTATACTCACGTGAGAAAGAAGAGTACTGAGACTCAAGAGAGGCTAAGTGTTTCACCCAAGAGCACTTTAGCACTTCTAAACCAGCTTCTTTCTGTGACGTCTGATATTGAAGATATAAGTTACTAAATTCATTGTTCAAGAAGTCACTGAATATATTAGTTCTGGTACTTATCTTGCCCGCTTCCTTTTGTGTAGCAACTTGAGGGCAAAGATTTTATCCTGTTGATCCTTCATCAAATGAAGCCCAACACCTATTCCCTGGTGTAGGCCAGATGAGCAGGTCTTCTGTAGTCCTCATTTATGGTGCTTCCTAAAAGCCAAGAAACAAATAGGCCCTATGACTCCAGCAAAGGTCCAAGGTAGGTTTCTTCATTATGAAAGATATCACTCTGAAGTTACTGTAAGAATGTTTATGGTTGACCAAAGCTGTGACAGTTACCCAGTTCATGGTTACTTATGAAATTGTGATGTGGGGATGGATACCCGCCAGCCCAAGGAATCCGTAGTTTCCATTTTTTACAAATGTTACTGAAGTATTGTTGATTTACAGTGTCATGTTAATTTCTTCTGTACAGCAGTGTGACTCAGTTATCTTTTTTTATTGAAGTATAGTTGATTTACAAATGTGTTAATTTCATGTAGTTTCTTTAGAAGCAGCATTAGAACTTACAGTTACCAATGGGGGTAGGGAAGGATAAATTAGAAGTTTGGAATTAACATATACACATGACTACATATAAAATATAAACAAGGACTCACTTTACAGCACAGGGAACTATACTCACTATTTTGTAATAACCTATAGGGAGAATATGAAAATAAATATGTAGGGGGGGTGTGTGTATAACTGAATCATTGTGCTGTATGTACACCTGAAACTAACCACCACAACTACAAATAAATAAAAAGCAGCAGCTACATCATGAAGCTTCAGGTCATCGCTCTCTCTGTAAAAAACCAAAGTAACCATCCTTAGAGTGCAATCACTCTTCTCATCCTTAAATCCCTCTGTAGTTTACACGTGCAGCACCCCGGCGTTACTCTGCCCAGGCTGGTGTAACAATATACAGTAAGTCCCCTACATACAAACCTTCAAGTTGTCAGCGTGCCCTACTGTGCTTTTCAAGGTACTATAAAATTTAAAATGTCTTATTTTGTGTGTCTGTTATGCATTATTTATGTGAAAAGTATTATAAACCTGTTACAATACAGTACTATATAGCCAGTTGTGTTAGTTGGGTATCTAGGCTAACTTCGTTGAACTTAAAAATACTCTCTTGGAATAGAACTCATTCGTACCTAGGGGACTTACTGTGCTCAAGACTGGAGGCTTAGACAACAGACATTGATTTTCCTCTCAGTTCTGGAGGCTGGAAGTCCAAGGTCAGGATGTGGGTAGCTTGGTTTCCCTGAGGCCTCTCTCCATGGCCTGCAGCTTTTTCACTTTATTATGCTTCAGTGCATACCTGGTATCTCTCCCGAGTCCTAACCTTCTCTTCTTGTTAAAAAAAAAAAACCAAGTCAGATTAGAGCAGTGCCGACCTTAACAGCCTCGTTTTAATTTAATCACCCCTTTAAAGGCCCTTAATCATCTCTTTAAAGGCCCTGTCTCCAAATGCAGTCACATTCAGAGGTGTTGAGGGTTAGGGCTTCAACATATGAATCTCAGGGACCCAATTTAGTCTGTAAGAGCTGATCATTACTCTTTTCTCCCAAGAAGCCTGTTTTTCTTCTCTGGTCTCATCTCTCTTTTGGCATCTGGAGTGTCACAGCCTTCGTTCCCATCCCCTCATCGTTCCACTTTCCTGTTTTCTTGGAGTCTCCCACCAGCCTTTCAAGGTGAAGACCCACTTCCTCTTCTCTCTCTTTGCTCCCAGTTGGTCCTGACCGTCGGTCTCCTGGCCGTGGTGGTTTATCTCTATACCGTGGTGGCATTCAACTTCTTCCGCAAGTTCTACAACAAAAGTGAAGACGACGACGAGCCCGACATGAAGTGTGATGACATGATGACGGTGAGTTCCCTGCGGGGCCGCCCGGCCCGGCTGGGGGAGCAGGGCTGTGGGCAGGGTGCAGACACGCGACAGAAACGAGAACAGAATACTGATGTCTGGTCCGGAAGTGGTGGGATATACTGCTTGCCTGGGTCCAGGTGGAAGCAGCACATAGGTAAGCGGGCCGTCCTCTGTCCACATTCGTGTGTGTGAAGATGTGAGTTACCTATGTCTGTATCTTAACGGAAGTGTGGATTCTTTGCCTTTGAGAGCGGCGAGCAAAGAATCCCATGAACCTGGTGCTCAGTTTATTTCAGCAAGCCAGTGGGGCTTTTTTCAGAACGCGTGTCATCTGAAAAATGTCATAGCAGTGGGATTGGGTTGGGGCAGCAGGGTCCTGTCAGGGCAGCTCTGCGGGGCTAGAAGGGCCTAGCTGCAGCAGCATCTCTAGACATTTATAAGAACCAGATTTCAGGAAAAGAATGTGTGTATTAGAGACCAATGACAGTACACTGCCCACTGCCCCCTCCCCCACTGTGATCCTTTCTCCAGAAAATGGAGGCACTTTTTGGCTAAAAACCTTCCATATACTTTCTCAGGGCAAGCACCCCATGAGACAGCAACATTACAGTTCCTAAAGCCCCAGTGTGACCAGCTCAGGCCCTGTGATGCCCCTGGTTTTTTATTTACCAGCCCTAAGACTGCCTCCCACACTTGCATCCCGAACCCACCATCACAGCCAGTCAGGAGGAGGGACGGGGGGCAGCTGGTCTGTGAGCCCTGCCTGGTGCACGCATGCAGCTTGGGAGGAGATGCTGTGGGGAGCCCCGCGCTCCTAGGTGTGCGGAGAACACAGGAGGAGGGGAGCATTTTCCTGGAGGCTGGCACTTTAAAATTAAATGAGATAAAATTCATATCTGGCCTATGCCATCCTCCTCAGAGCCAAAAGTCCTTTTATCTTATACACACCTAGAGTGAATTCTCATGTGTGTGTCCAATAGTTCAAAACTGTTTTTTAGAAAAGGAGCAAAAACTATCTTTTAAAGGCTACTTGGAACAGCAGTCTCTCCATCTTTATAGACAGCAGAGGGTGCAAGCCCAGAGTTAGCAGTATGAATGTGTTATTGTGAAGCGTACCCTTCTCCTGCCTCGGGGCAGTCATATTTTTAATTACATGAATGATCGGACCATCTCCATAACAGCAAGCAAAACTCTTCAGCTTTTACTCAAATTGCCATGATTTTTCTTCTCTAGTGTTACCTGTTCCACATGTACGTGGGAGTGAGAGCTGGAGGTGGCATCGGTGATGAAATTGAAGACCCTGCTGGGGACCCGTATGAAATGTATCGCATCGTTTTTGACATTACCTTCTTCTTCTTCGTCATTGTCATCCTGCTAGCCATCATCCAAGGTATGCTTCCCCGTTATGTTGCGTGCATGGGGCTCAGTCTAGATCTCTTTACCTTTCTGCATCTATCACTTAATTGTTTTATGTAAAGAGGTTTGTGCATTCACTTACTCGTTCATTCAAACAAGACATTTCTAGACATCTACTATATAGAAGGCCAAAGACATACCCAGGCAGTACAAGAAACTTGAACATCCTTGCAGAGGACCACCCTCCTTCACCGCCAAATCTGAATTGATCATTTCCATCTCATTCTACTTCTTAAGTATCTCCTGTGGCTAGTATGGACACTCATGATTTCTGCCCTGATCATTTACCTCCCAGGCAATGGGGTGGGGAAGGAGCAGAAAGAGGAGCTGTGAGAGTGTGACATGTTTTTTCCTTCTTCACAGGGAGAGGTACTGGTATGTTAGTAGCTTGTCAGGAATTAGAGAACGATGGTGATAGATTTAGTTTAAGTCATGCCAAGTCGAGAGACCTATGAGCCATACAGGTGTTGAGGACCAACAAGCAGTTAACTCTAATACGTCTTTTAGGAGACAAATCAGGAATGGTATAGGATAACAATATTAAATAAGGACATATAAAATAAGTATTAATGAATGCAAAAATAAAAGAAATGGGATCCATTAGTGGTGGTGGTTGAAGATGTGGGTGTGGAGATTTAAAAGCAGAAAAGCTGAGTAGGAACCCCTATCGATACACATCAGTGCCTAAGGGGCTAGAAGAGGAAGAGCCGATAAGGAAGACAGAAAAGTAACAGCCCTGCAAACAGCAGGACAAGGAAGGAAGGATGAGAAGAAAGAGTCAAGGAGGAGTAGTTGGCATCAAATATTGCAGAGAGGTGGAATAAGAGGAACCAGGAAAAGTGATTAACCAGGATGCAGCATCTGAAAACACAAGTGGGTTTTGTTTTTGTTTTTTTCTGATTTTGGTTTAATTGTATCATTCAGCTTCATAATCCCCCTTTTTATTTTTTAAACAAAGTGACTTCTGCTCTGAACTACTAAACAGGTTATGCAAAGCATTCTGTTCTCATATTTAAAATTCCAGGTCTTATTATTGATGCTTTCGGGGAGCTGAGAGACCAGCAAGAACAAGTACGAGAGGATATGGAGGTACCTACCGTTCTACTAATCCCAACTCCATTTTTGTATCTCACAGCAAGTGGATTTTTTTTTTTTTGCAAATGGATTTTTTAAACAAAAGGTTCTGCTCTTCCTCAGCCCTAGGCAAAACTACTACTACCCAAGTTTGTGTTCCATGCCTGTCCTCTTATCTGTGCCCACCCACCAGCTCTGGGCATTTCTTCTGCTCCACCCTCGGTGCCCAAGCGCCTCCCACCTGCCGCCTCTGTCATGCCCCATGCTTAGATGAGAGCAGGTACCCCGCGCTAGCCAGAAGCTAGGTACATGAGACTGTGGGGTAGGTGACTAACAGCCTGAAGCACGAAAGGGAAATATTTTTCAGTATCTCTCAATTCAGTTATAGATCATCACCCTTTTTCCAACTGCCTGTAATGTCATGCCTCCTCATGCCTTTTCTGTTATTTTTCTCAGACTAAATGTTTCATCTGTGGGATTGGCAATGACTACTTTGACACGACCCCTCATGGTTTTGAAACACATACCCTACAAGAGCACAACTTAGCCAACTACCTGTGAGTACCCTCGGTCAGAGAGGGGGACAGGGTTGGGGGGAGAGCAGTGAGTTAAATGCAGTGAACGTCTTACAGTTCGCGCTCTGCTAACGTCTTTTCCTCCTTGGTCTCTGGAAAGTAGGAGCAATTAGGAAAGAACTTGCAGGAGTCCCCATGAGCCGTATCTTTGCCATATACCCTGCCTCTCCTGTCTTCCTAGATGTGTGCAGACTGTTTCTGCTTTCTCCACCTGCAATTAGATCTCATCCCTTCCCAAGGTCCTTTTGCCTCTAGCAGGTTTTCTCTTGGGGATTTTTCCTGGCACCCTATAATATTTTCTAATCCTAAACAAAGAAAAATGGCAATGGCCCCACTTTTCTTTCTCTTCCAGAAAAAATGGAAAGGCATGCCTGTTCACAGTCTCCAATTTCTCTCTCTCTCAATACTCACTCACTCTCCCCTGCAGTTGGCCTTCCTCCCCACCAATTCCTATTTGCTCTTGTCAAGGCGGCCCCTGACCTGCACGATGCTGGATTCCAGGGTTAATTTCCAGGCTGGGTTTCTTTAAGATGTGTGTGTTTTCACATTGCTGTATCCCAGCACCTGAGGCCTGGCACCCAGTAGGTAAATAATAAATATCTCATTCGGGCAGAAGGTATTCAGAGTCTATTGTGTGCCACAGACTGCCTAGGAAACTTACAGAATTTGCAGGGAATATACATCACCTGACAATTCAGATTCTGTAAGTGATCATCATTTTCAAGAAAAGAAACTGCTGGGCTCTGCTAGCTGGCCTGGCCCTTCCCCTCTGTGTCTACCCTGTATTGTTTAGAAAACTCTATAATCTTTCTTTAGGATAGAATGGGCCTTGCCACTGAGGGAGGTTATTGTCAAAGAGAAGTAACAATGTCTTTTTGCTAAAATGAGTTTAAGACAAAAAACACAGGTTTAAAAAAAAAAAAAATCACTTGGGCATACCTTTCCTCAAACCATGAGTGTTCATCGTTGTTTGCATCCTCATGGAGGTTATCTGGATGGATGTACTTCTAGAAAAGGTGAGCCTGTGGCTCATCTCAGGCCCGTGGATAAACACTTGGGACTCTCGAAGGTACTTCCCATGGCACTCTGTACATGAGTGTATTTTCTCTGTGCCCCTCCACTAGCAAGCTTGAAGGGAGAGAACCAGTCTTATTCATGTTTAAAACTTCCCCCCGCCCCTGAAAATTGTGCTTTGTGAATTAAATGTGCTAGAAAAGCAATAATGTCCTATATGACAAGATACTGGTCACATTTCCTTTCTTAGTCTGATAAAAGGAAGGAAGGAACGCAGTTATTGCTTCACTGTGGGCCACAATCTGAGACTGTAAACCTAAGAATATCCTGGGAGAACTCAAAATCTGGGGTTTAGGCTCTCCTCACCCTCCCAAGGATGCTGTCTACGCTTTCTCTTCCTTTCACCAGCCTCACGGTCATTTTCCTGAAGGGCACAGGCCGATTTCCTTGGATGCTGTCTCTGAGATTGCATAATGTGAGCTAAGAGGCAGGCCCTAGCCTCCCATGATTCTGTGTTCGAGACATACTCAAACCTTAGACACAAGCCTCCTGATTAGAGCAAGTGAAACTACACTGGCCTACGCCTGTTGCCTGGAAAAACAACAACAAAACAACACTTCTGAAAAAATCAGGGCAACTGAGTGAGACTCAGTACTTTTCTGTGACATATCTTTGAGATACACATGATTTCAATTCTGCATTCCTATAAGAGGATAAACTGGCCAGCTAAAAATTATATGGTTAGAGTTTCGGCTACCATTTTATTGTTTATATTAGAATTTTTTAAAATAAAATGAAAATAAAATAAAATGCTTCCTCAGAAGTGATCCTAGCTCAAGGTTTGGTGATAGTAAAGTGTGAAGTCACTCAGTCGTGTCCAACTCTTTGCAACCCCATGGACTGTAGCCTACCAGGCTCCTCCGTCCACAGGATTTTCCAGGCAAGAGTACTGGAGTAGGTTGCCATTTCCTTCTCCAAGGGGATCTTCCCAACTCAGGGATCGAACCCAGGTCTCCTGCATTGTAGGCAGACGCTTTACCGTCTAAGCCACCCGTTAAAGGGCCTCTTTTCACAGAAAGGCTCATTTTGAGATTTATGTATATTATTATTAGAAAATAATGGTGTATGTTGTCACACCACATTTCCCCAATTCTGAAAGGTACAGTGGTCAACATGATGCTAAACCATGTATTTGATCCTCTCCCCAGTTCACTTGAGTAAATGAACTATAGTTTTCTAACCAAAGTATCTAATACTGTCTTTCTCTCGGTTGTTAAAGCTTTTTTCCTTGTTCCAGGTTCTTCCTCATGTATTTGATTAATAAAGACGAGACAGAGCACACGGGACAGGTGAGAAATATCTAATAGAATCACACCCCTGTGTTAGAGCTTCCCCTTCCTAAGTCAAAACTCAGTAGAGAAATGACTCCATCCATCTCTTCCATGCATTTCCCCACTGCTTCCTGCATTGTGAACCATCTCTTTGTGAATTACGAAGTCAAATTTTAAGGCAAACTCCTATCTGTTCTACAAGGTCTCCTGGTTATCCTTCCCAGCACACACTGGCGTTTGCTAAGCCCTTAGGGTTGCTGCTTCTGAGCAGAATCACCGGAGGTGGGGAGAACGGTAACAGAGAAAAAGACAGTGTGAGGCCGAGTGGGCGGTGCCGCAGAGAGCAGGAGCGTCAGAGTAGAAGGGTGGGAGACACAGCGCGAGGAAGGTAACGACCTCCTATGTGGGTGACGCGGGGACGCGAAGGCTGGATGTGACAGTGTGTGTGTCAGAGGGATTCTGTGACTAAGTATGAACAAGACACACAAAGGCAGAGAACAGGGGAGGAAGATGTAGGTTACGGAACATTCAAACATCACTGGCTTTGTAGGAAAACTTCATGGCTCAGACACTCAGAGGCAATTGGCATCCGTATCTAGCCTTGGTTCTCCTGGCCCCTGCCTCAGTGGGCACTCACTGCTGTCTCCTCATCCATTCTGCCTCCTCCCAATTACAAATGATGCGGAATCAACTCACTGCTAAATCTTTAAGTATTTTTAGTGGCAATCATTGAGTTGGTTTCACTGGGGGTTTTTTGTTTGGGATGGTTGGGGCGGGGAGTGGTGGTCAGGAGAAGGGAGAAATGACTTCTTGCTCCCAAAATAGCCTGGAGGGTGGGGGGCAGTGGCTGAAAACAGAGTGAGGAAGAACGTGCAGGTTGGACCTCATCCACATCAATATTCCCAAAGGGAGACAGAGATGGAAAATAAATTGGGTTTCAGCTTACTGTGGTTGGTTCTCACTATTTCAGGAATCTTACGTCTGGAAGATGTACCAAGAAAGGTGCTGGGATTTCTTCCCAGCTGGTGACTGCTTCCGGAAACAGTACGAAGATCAGCTTGGATAAATGGGAATGAAAGACGCCTCCACCATATTCTGGATGGTCAATAAAATCCTTCTCTTACAATTCTGCAACACATTGGAAAAATGCCGTTTCCTAAAGGCCTCCCGTACAAGGAAGAGTTCATTACATACTTGTGATATTTCGGAATTGACTTGGATTTTTGTACTTAATGGACTTACATGGTGGGAGATGACCCGTCAAAATGTTAAAAGGATGGCACAGCATCAGGGAAGCTCTAGTGGAAAGTCTTCACGTTTTTCAGTTCTAACTAGTGTGTGGGGATGACGTCACTGAGGGAAGGGCTGGAGATGTAGGAAGTTTTAGATGCATAATACCTGGAATTTTAAACACTTGAATGCCACGTGACAGTAGCCCACTAGTGATTCATGGTCTGAGCTACAAAAAAAAAACATTTTAACTGCAATCTAATTTTTCCCATGGTACTTGCTAGTGAATGTATCCAGAATCAGCTTGAAAAGCTTTAAGCAGTTAAAGAAATAGAAAACAAAAAAACCACCACTTTGTCGACACTGAAACATCGATTAAGTGCCTTAAAAACCTCTTTAGATATAGCTATGCAAGTTTTTTATGTTTATGTTCAAGATGGACAGTTCCATTTAGTTGTGTTGATCTTCTCTTACTTTATGAACTGCACTTGAAAAGTTATTCATAAGATTTTTGTTTTTCAGTAACAGCTTATCAATTGCTGTTATTAGAAGTACTGTACTGAAAATTCAAAAAAAAAATCTCAACCTTAAGCCAAATTGAGCAACGCTTTATGGTCCCTTGTAAGTAGTGGAGCTGCTCTATTTAGGTGAATCTCCTGAAGTAACATGAAGTGCCCACTGCAATAAAGTCATACACACCACTCCACGGCTTGGCCTCTTGTAATGAACCACCTTCTGGATGATTCCCAACCACCCTTTGACTGCAGGGGAAGGGACATGGGAGTAACAAATAGCCCAAAGCCCCCCACACAAGAAAGAAAAAAAATCTACAGACCAGTGTGTCTTTATTTTGGCCAAATGCATGCCTGGTTGCTTAACTCTCTTCTCTTCATCAGCAGCACCTGCTATGCTGTAAACAGAGGAAGAAACTGGAAACAAGGGCTGAAACATCTCTTGCCCTTAAGGCATCTATTCAGTTACTAAGCCAGAGAACAAATGTAGCGAGCCTCTTAAATGTCTATTTCAGATGTTGTTGAACATGGAGGAAGGCATCTACTGCACTAATAAGCGTGATGGTCACATGGGCTTGGGCGGTGCTTGTAAACCAGCTGTTCTAGGACAGCCTTGGGCCTGCGCACCATTACAAGGCAACCAAAATTGGCTTCAGGCAGTTTTCATTTTGTTTTCCCTCTCTCTTTTTCCCTTTCTTTCCTTGTCATTAGGAAATCATGCTGTCCAACCAGTCTTCAAGCTCTTCCTCGGTAACATTTCTGGATATACTTGGTTGCCCCGAGGCCACATTCTTTTCTTCCAACACAGATGGGTTTGCAGGTTCTAAGAAAATAAACGCAATGATAACAACTTCACGTTAGTCTCAGAATTGAGGGTTAATGCCTCCCTGGGTTTTGATCCATGCGAGAAATCAACCAAGTTGTTACTCCCCACCCCACCCCACCAATAAGAGAAAACGTTCTGGTATTGTGCCTACTCCCTAAGAAGATCCAATAATACCTAAACAAATTCATAAATGGGGTAGATTTGCTCTTCTATTTATTTGAATGGTGAATCTCACAGTTCATGAGGTTTTTGTTTTGTTTTTTAAAGACCAATAGCTCTGTCTCCTTTTTTACTAAGCAGTGATCCTGGAAAGCCATCAGAGGGTCCTGAGGGCAGTGTATGGACGGGGCAGTCACTAGGCCTCTCCCTGTCAGATGGGCCACCATCTCACAGAACGGGCACGTGAGGAACTCTCCCCCTTTTTAAACAAAAGCGGAATAGCAGGCAAGAAGCACACAGACTTGGTCCCCAGGCCCGTTCAGACAGTCGATTAAAAGGTCTGCTTCTGCACAGCTGAGGCCACAAGGCTCTAAATGCCTTTTATAGCATGAGTTCAATTTGTAGCCCCAGGTTTAAGATTGCAATCAAGCAGGTAGCAGCTTTGGAAGGCCAGTATTATCGAGTGAGAACGATGTTGTCAGAAAGGTCAGCTCAGGGGGGAAGCGGAGATGTGAGCACAGAAATAGATGTCAGTGAACGAGGCCAGATCGATGGCAGACACCGATGAAGATGTGTGGGGATGTGATGGAGGTGAAGCTATTCTCACAAAAACACCAGAATCAAGAAGATGGGTGGGGAATAAAATGAAAACCGTACCTGCTTCTTCGTGGACCACCTCCCCACCTTTCTCGGATTCCAGGTCCTGAGCTGTCTGGTCTGAGAAGATGTCACCTCCCTCTTTCACAGGCGCATCTAAATTAAGCAGCAGATCTAGCTCTTCTTCCAAATGATCTGCTGCCAACTGCAGCAGGGAAGTGGGGTTCTGAGAACCCTTGGAAGGACCCGATCCTGGGCCGTCTTTACCCGGGTACATGGGGAAGCCAGCGGTGGTGGATTTCATCTCAGAGGGGGACCCCTTTCCTCCAGGCCCCGAGGGCCCCTTTAGCTGCATCCCTAGTCCTTTGCCGTCATTATTTCTCTTTGGTTTCACCTGAGGGAGCTCTAAGGGAACGGCCGTCTGAAAGAGAAGCACAATATCGGAGTTAAAACCGTGAGCCCTGCCCTATTTGCTTAAGCAGGAACTAAAGCAGAGGAAGCCATCAGACTTTGTGGAGTAGGAAATTCAGTTCAGGCAGGAAGGTTACAAAGTGTCACCATTCCAGGCGCACCCCTTCTAATTAATAGGGGTAAATGTGGGACACCTCCCCGCTATGTTCACCCCAGCCTTGTGCTAACCAGATTAGAGCTGAAATCAAAAGCCCCATGCGTTCCCATCACTGGCCTGAGATCAGACAGAACCACAGGTCTAGGTGAATACACACTTAAGCCTGTGACGAGGCAGACGTCTGTAAAAGGCACTGAGGAGTAATAAGTAAATCAGATCTGTTCGTACTAAAATGCACAAATACAGAGGTGAAGGGACAAATTCACTAAGAAGAAAAATAATGTTACTAACGGTCATTTGTGAGTAAAAATTGCCAGACACTAAAGAAAACATTCTATCTAATTACATTTTAAAAACTCCCCAAACAGGCAAAACTAACTCTTGAATATTAGGAGTCAGGATAGTGGTTTTAGGGAAGTACTGCTTTGGGTCAGGGCTGGGTGGTGGGGGTGGTGGCAATATTCTGATTCTTGATCTAGATGGTGGTTCCATGGTTATAAAGATTTACATGTGCACTTTTCTACATGTTGTAATTTAATAGAGTTAGAGCCTCCCCCCAGGTGACTGTATGTAGAAGACGACTGAGAACCACAGTTCTGGAGGGAGGACCGAGGTGACCTGCCTGGCAGCAGTCGGGTAGGTTCAGAAGGAGGTTCAGCTGCTCTTGGAGCCACTGTCCCCTTACTTGTACATTTAAGCATCCTGAGCAGATCCAGTTTGCTAATAACTCCTCAGGGCTTTTAAGACAGTAGAGCCTGACACACGAACTTAAACACTCACCCAGCACTGTCAGTGTGCAGGGTGGAGCTGGGATGTGGGCCCCTGTTCTAATCTTGTAATCACTCAGATGGTCTGGATTGGCTGTCCGGCATTATTTTTGTCTGTCTGTTCACTCCCCAGGTGAGTAAGGTACAAACACAGTTAAGAATAACTGCTCTACATAACGGGGAAGGGATGGTATTTTAAAACTATTTAGCCAAGTTTTCAAAGTTCCTGTAATTACTTTATATCTTTCCTCCTAAGGCCTGCCATCCTTCACTCTGGATTTCTCATAACACTTCCCCCTGTTTCTCTCCTCAGTTCTGGGATCCCCATCACCTTCACCCCAATGAGGTCCTGTTAACCACTCCTCATTGTCTGGGACCAAACCAAGTATGTCCGAACTCTAACCATCTCTGGACACCCAGAAGAATAATAATATTTGCCCTATCATTAAGACAACCCCAAACATGCCTAAAGAAGCCCCAGGGTGATTCCCCATCAGAGGCAAATGCCAGTCTTTCTACTTCTCAGCCCTGAAGTGTCCCCCAGCCCTGAATTCTACTTGCCCTAAATTTTAGGCAAGTTAAGTGCCATAGAAACAGCAATTGGATGGGTAACCAGTTCATGGTGATGTTTAAGCTTGGCATCATATTCATCTGTAGAACAAAACTGATCATTTTAGTTGCTTGGATTCTATTTAGGACTGCCCAGGGTTTCACTTTAAAAAAAAAAAAAAAAAAAATCCAGTCAAGTCTCAAAGAAATTTCTAAGTTCCTTCTGGTTTAACATTGGACCCTTCCTCTCTTATCCCATTCAGTGGCTCCTCTTACCTACCCTATACTGGTTGTAACCCCGAAATTTATATTTCTAACCCTTAATTCTGAACTATAAATTTCAACATCCAATTTACTATTATTTTCACTTTGAAATCTCAGAACAAACTCATCCTGTCCAAGCCTCGCTGATACTAGCTACCACTGGGTTGCACAAGCTGGAACACCGAGAATTCTTTGCCTGCTCCTGCTCCACTACCAGTATTTCACCAAGTCCTAGTAATTTTACTTTTGAAGTTCAGTTCTTGGTAAAGTCCAGTTCCCCACTGCTGGTCCAGGCTACAGCACTACTCACCAGAACCGTGCAAGAGCCACTCACTTAGCCTCTCCTCATCCACACTACTCTTGCATGGGTGTGCATGTGCAGACTTCCCCGACACACCCACCCCACTCTCACAGTCTTCTCTCCACTCTGCAGCCAGAATACTCTTTGTTACTGTTGTCATTATTACTAGCACTGCTATTACAGATCTGACTGGGTTACCCTTCTTTAAACCTCAACTCAAGTGTTCCTATACTGTGGCTCTCAGTTTACCTGTAACTTCTTCAGAAAAGTCATTCCTAACATCATACCAAAGTAGATCAGGTTCATTATTACATACTCTCATAGCACACGGTGCTTATCCGTCACAGGACTTAGTGCAATTTGGCAACCTGATTAATACCCGTCTTTCCCAACAGATTAAGCTCCACGAGGGCAAGAACCATGTCTATCTATTCACCACTGTAACCTGGGTGCCTCGCACAGAGCCTGGCACATGAACATTTTGGGTGCAACACAAGCCAGACTCTGTACTTTTACATTTCATTCAACTCCATTACATTTTATCCTTTAAAATGTTCCAAATGTATCAATAAAACAGGATAAAAACTTTGAAAAGTATTTTGTTCTCCCTCAAAACTTTACAAAATTCTACCCGATACAAAACCCTCAGCCTGTTGGAAGGAAAAGCTGATTCTGAGACATCCTGCAGGGAGATGTTTTTCAGTTTGCTTCTTCTGCCCTAATTTACACCAGCCTCCAGAAGCCATCAGGGGTCCTACCTGAACCAATTCAGCAGCAACATTGAGTCGGAGTGAGAGAGGCAATTCTTGAAGGGCTCGAACCAGTGACTCACAGTCCACATAAAATGCTGAATTCTACAGAAAACAGAGAAATTGATCAATCAAGATGATTACACATGACCTTTCAGAAATAAAAGGGCACAAGACAATAGTAGTAACTATAAATAAATCATCCATGACCTTTAGCTGGGAGTAATCCGATCATAAATCACACCTGATATGGTTCTATCATCTCTGCATGAAGATAAGCAAAACGAAAACCACCTTCTTGAGCCACAGCTCAGGTGGTCAGAGTAGCAGCAGGGTAGCTACTCTGTACACAGGGATCGAAAAATGCAATACAGCTTTTCAGCTGCCCAGGGTAGCTCAAATGTAGACTGTACGGAATGGGAATTCCCCAGTGGTCCAATAGTTAGGACTCTGTGCTTCCATTGGGCGGGGCGGGGCGGGGCAAGGTGGGGGTGGGTGGCGGCATGGGTTTGATCCCTTGTCAGGGAACTAAGATCCTACAGGCTGCACTGCATGGCCAAAGGAAAAAAGACAGCATGGCAACCTGGAAACTGTGGACGTTCTTGGAATTACAGAGAAAATTCAAAGCATTTAATGAAACATAACTGGACACCTCCTCCATATTCAGATGGCCGGCCTTTGGGAGGGCAGTGGAGAGCTGTCTCGGCAGTGACTTGGGGCTGACAGGCACAGCCGGAGGAGTCCAAGTGCGTACACTTCCCTTCCAACCAGAAATCTGGGGTGGAAACTTACCCTCCAGCTGGCAGCTCTGTGTGAGAGGCCGACACTAAAACTCCCTGGGACTCCATTCCCATTCACAGGCGCAAAGTCCCATCCGGCAATGCCTTCACAGATTGACTGTATTTGAGAAGGCATTCCAGATTATCTCATGACCCCTAACAGCTGCTTCTAGGTACCCTGGCCATCCAAGAGAAGGGAAAAACTAAAAGGTGGGTGAAATCACCACATTAGAGTCAGATACCACCAACCACGTCATCCACCAAGGACTGTCACAGGTCTAGGTAGAACTGTGCCCCCTGCTATGATCACGGACTTCAAGTTAGAGAAGAAAACCCAGGGGTCATGGAGTCTCAGATCCACTATAAGGATGTCCTGGGTAGATGGGTTTATGATGACTGGAGGTGGGCAGTCATTCCTGGAGTTCTCAAGTAGAGCCCCAGCACTAAATCCAGACCCACTCAAATTCCTGAGCCTCACAACAGAAGTACACAGGGATCGAAAAATGCAATACGGCTTTTCAGCTGCCCTTTTGAAAGTTTCTGGAGATGGCTAGCTCTTAGGGGAGCAATGTTGGCAGCATCAGATGTGGCCCCTTGCCCTGGAAAAAAAAACAAACCTACATCTAAAAATAGAGAAAGAGTATTTAGGGAACAGGATGGAGGAAAACAAGCCCTGGCAGGAGAGCAGGAAATTCAGTCCACACACAGGCCCCACCTCAGTCCTGCACTCGGCACACCCGGTGCTTCATCAGGGCCAGCACGGCCAGCCTTTGTTTTGAAGTTTGAAGAAAATCTCTGAGACCACTAGAAAAATGTGGTCCTGAATCTGTAACACATGAGTCAATTACCTCATTACAAAACGGAAATCTCAGCCTTCCCACTGCTGAGGTGTTTGCAAAGACCCCACGTGTAGACCCCCTGCTCCCTCCACCATGCCTGCCAACTACTCAGAGCTGCTAACCACTCTCAGGTCTCCAGAGGAGGGCCACGGAGACGTGCCGCGGTCCAGCTACAAGTGCTCACACTTCCTCCCCACGTTCACATCAAGTGCAACACACTACAGGTATGTTGTTAACAAGGAAGAGTCTGTGAGACATGAGGAACGGCCAGGCTGTGCTTGTGTGTGTGTCCTGAATGACGGACCTTTGGCTGCTCCGACCCCCACATCTTTAATTCCCACCCCCCATCCAAGCCCAGGTGACAGGGTACCGTCTCCATAAGGCCCTCACGACACTTCAGCCCAGCACAGTGGTTTCTCCTGGTCTCCCTGTAGACGTCTCAGAGCCCAGAATCTGCCATCATCATACACCACTGTGTAAGAAGACTTTCCCTTCTTTTATCACCAGTTTGTCCCCTAAAGAGCTAAAGCTGAATGCCTTCCGACATAAAGGGAGCTGTAGTGAATCCCTTGTAATAATAAAGTGTGAATTTGAAAACAGGTTTGATTGGAATAACCACCATAGCTTTTTTGGGCTCCATGTTGTAAAGTAATTGGTGGGTTAACTTCGCCTGGAGCGCCCAGCTTCCACATCTATCTGGCCAACTCTATACCCACTCACAGTTGGAGGGTGTGTGAAGCCTGGCCACCTGGTGCCTCCTCTTCCGCAGACGTGGAGGCTGGGAGGGCACAGCCAGCCTTGACTATTAGAACGAGGTCCCTCCACCCCACGTCTCTGGCATAGTGTGCACAGAACTCGGTCTGGATGCTGAGAATCTATTCCCGAAGGTTCCTCCCTGTCTAGGAACTCAATCAGACTCCTAGTCTCGGTGTCTGTATAAAGACCATCTGGTGAGGAAAGAACCTGCTAAAACTCCACTTACAGCCTCTAATCAGACCATTATACCTTCCTCAGTAGCTATAGAACTCATTGTCCACATCTGGGGACTCGGGGCCACTTTATAGCGGAAGTGCCCAAATCAAGCAACACTTAGGAGTAAGCTGGGATGCCTTCCATGTACAGAGTCCCATCCAGAACTGCACTCTCGGGGGGAAGTGAGGGAGGGCATATACGCCATTAGGAGCCAGTTGTTCGGGAACCACCACACGTCACCCAGTGCTTGCTGCTGCTTGAGGAAGCGCTATGGAATAAACAAGTCACTAGTCAACAAAACTGAAAAGTAAAATGAAAAGAAAAAAAAAGCCTCAGATGATTTTTAAAAAATAATGGGCCTATTTTTTTCACCCTACAAAGTTCTCCTCCCACTTCACATTCCCTCTTCCCATGTTCCCACACTGTCCAAAGAACAGGTCTGAAAACCTCACTCAGGGATCAGAGGGACCAACTCCCCTGAAGAAATGGGGCCAACACGGCTGCAGCAGGGACCCTGACTGCCAGGCCACAGCCCCTTCACCCTGCACACGAGCCACAGGCTTGTGAAGGCCAGTCACAGCCGCGGTGCCAGGTGCCTGCCGTCAGGGGCTGCACCAGGACCCACTGTCAACTCTGCTTCCTCATGTCACCAGCTGCACTGGGGACACGGAAGCACATGAGGAACAGACACACAGATGGACAGACAGACAGGGAGGGAGGTAGACGGACAGATAGAAGGATAGACAGACAGGGAGGGAGGTAGACGGACAGATAGGTAGTAGACAGATATATAGACAGATTCTCCTCTTCTTTTTCTCTCTCAAGTAAGCAAAAATAAACAGTACCAAATGAGGAGTGAAGTGGGACACAAAGCAGTTATGACGGTGAAGTGATGAATTCGCTTTGGGATATGTCCTACTAATACTTCAACTCCACACACTCACGGTCAAGACTGCCTTCTTCTGCTCCATGAGTTGTCACTGCTCACCTCGTCATCGTGCTGGGGAGCTGAGAGCCCCTGCAAATCTTTCTTGTCCTTATGTCTCCTGTCTGGCCTGGACGACATTCTCCGTCGTCCTCCATGCAGGCTCATCCATCAGTGAACTGTCTTCCCTGCCACGGCCCCACGCTGTCAGCCCACATCCCCTCCCATGACCCAACACAATATCCTCCCACTGCTTTTCCTCCTCCAACCTCTGACCTCTTCAGTCCCTCCTTCCCAAAACTGTGGAGGTCCAATCTAGCCATTTCCATTTTCTTGCTGAACAATACTCTTGTGAACAAGTAACAGTAGCAATAAAGGCTAATTTTGAGTGTTTCCTATGTGTCAGGAACTGCACAGAAGAACTTTTATTTATAACCCAGTCTAATCCTCATGACAACTCTGAGCTATACTTAATGATTAGTTCCATTTTACAGATGAGAACTAGGATTTACACTCAGGATTGTGTCTCTGAAGGCTATGCTCTCACCTACATGCTAAACTGCCCCAGATGAAAGTGAAGACAAAACTGCTGGTACTAAGTGGCCTAGACCTACCCTGCAAGCCACCTCTTCTGAGAATACCACAGTCCAGCTATGCTCCCAACTCCGAGCACAGCCTGGCCTTTCAGATCTCATCATTCTCCTGTTGTTCCCCAGAGAGGACCCGCCAGAACCACACTTGTCCACCAGGGCCCATTCAAATCATCTTCACCCCACTTCACCTTCACTTCACTTCCTACTCTCAGTCACTGCCAGTCCAAAGCAGATTTCTTCCACCATATTATGTTCACTTATTACACCAACTATCTTATGTTGCATTCTTTTTCATTTATCATCTAAACATTTACTGATCATCTACCACATGTCATCTACCACTATGCTAAGGCAAACGCCTAGGGTGATGAACAAGCATGAGCTTTGTCTCATTCATCTTTGAATGCTGCCGCTGCTGCTGCTAGATCGCTTCAGTCATGTCCGACTCTGCGACCCCATAGACGGCAGCCCACCAGGCTCTGCCATCCCTGGGATTCTCCAGGCAAGAACACTGGAGTGGGTTGCCATTTCCTTCTCCAATGCGTGAAAGTGAAGTGGCTCAGTCGTGTCCGACTCTTCACGACCCCATGGACTGTAGCCTACCAGGCTCCTCCATCCATGGGATTATCCAGGCAAGGGTACTGGAGTGGGTTGCCATTGCCTTCTCCCATCTTTGAATAAGGGGCATCTAATAAAATATATAATAAAGAACAAGTGCTCAGTGTTTTGATGAATGAAAAACCTTAGAATTATCTGAAAATCTCAAGGTAATTAAAATGTTCTCTTTTAGCCAACATGGTTCAAAGGAGTTGAAACACGAGCCGCTTGGCTTTCACTAAATTCTTCCATTTATCTGTTTTTAACTGTTCTACAACTCTAAACCATACTCAGGTACATCCCAAACAGACTCAAGAAAAACAAATATTTTTAATTTCCAACTTTTTCTATGTTGTAATATGTACTCTTTGTAAAGTGACAGGCAGTTATTTTACAAGCCACTTTCCTCCCCTCTGTCTTTCTGATAAGTCAATGTCCATCCCAAACAACTGAACATAACACCAGCCCACCTGGGATTGCAAGTCACCTACGGTGTGTATTGAGTTGACAACAGAATGGGCAGGAAGGGACCACACCTTACCCATCAAGTCTACGGTTCGGTCTCCTGTCTGAAGCTCTGGGCGGACAGTCTGATCACTGTATTGGACAGTGTGCGCTAGTCCTGGGGTTGGGGAAGCATATGCCAAATCACCACTTGTTCATTCTCTGTGTGTTTTTAAAGGGTGAGAATACCTGTCATCTCTCATATGAAAAGAATCAGTGCAATCCTGCTTGGAGAATCATCAAAACTCCTTTGGGAAGAAAATATGGTAGGAATACAAAGAAAATAAAGTGTGTGGGTTTTATGGATTCATTGAAAGACTATGATACTTGTTCTTATTTTATAGCTTTCTGTTCCTAATTATAGATAAAAGAGTTATTTAAAACTACTAAGTTAAGGATTCTCTTACGTAATACCAAAAACACTGTGGGAGCAAAAAAATGAATTCTCAACTAATTCTAAGAGGAATTTTCACAGAAAGGGAAAAAGTCGAAGGCCAAATGGCAAGGTAATCCACTCAAAATCATAACCATAATCTTTGGCCCTGCAACCCAGTCTGTATGAACTATAGTCACAGATGAACCGTGTGAGGACTTCACACAGTGGCTGGTATGAAGGTCAACTCCAGCTCCAAGAACTTGTAAAATCTAAGCTCCCTGAAAACTTTCTAAGCAATTTAGGTAACTGAGGCTGAACTGTACACGAAGTACTAGACTCTTCTCTATGTGAAGACTCTGTCTAAAAACAACAGTGCGAAAGATGCTGGTCTTTATCCTTGAGAAGAGCCAACCCACATTCAACACAAAGCTTCACCTTACCTGTTTGGGGCATGAAGCTTCACCATCCCACTCTTTCTCCTCGGCAAACCGGAACTGTGAGAAGGAGTCCCCTGGGAATAGAAAAAAACATACAATTTTACATCAAAGCCAAAGGTGAACACTCAGTTCTCTAAATTTCCCTTTGGAAGGAAAAGTGCCATTTCTGAAGAGCTGACCATCCCAAACTTGGTGATACCATTCGACAGAAGGTCCCGGTCCACGTCTTTCCACAGCAACCTGTGTGTAGGGGGCACTTGAAAATATTGTTGACAGCTGTATTCATTGTTTTATTCAACTCTCAATAAGCCACCATCCTACACACTTGAGGAACAACTAAACAGTCCTGGCCTGCAGACATGGCCATCTACCCATTTTAAGCATATTTTCATCTCTCTGCCTAATGTATGCATGGAAACTGATATGCATGATTTGAAGGGTAGGCAAGCAGAAAAGGACAGAGAAAACTAGAACTGAAGGAGAGCAATTCTCAACTGACCCATAATATGACGACTTAAAATATCTCTTTGAAGCGAGGTTACCAGCCTCAACCATCACTCCAAAAATCACCTGGTTAGAAAGTCAGATGCAAAATAAAACCCAAAGGATGTGCCTTAGATTAGTCAATGTGAATCATGACGCATGGCTGGAATGAGCATGAGCTTCTTGGAATAAAGGAAAATGAATCAAGAGAAACAAGCTTGACAGATGATTCTGCACAAGGAGCCTGACACAAGGCTTATTTTGTAAACGTGTACTGACCTGATTATTTGCATTAGGGATAGCCAATTTATAAGCAAAGAACTATTTCTCTATCTAGCTTTCAGGATCCTCCAAAATGTGGTCATACCTCATTAATGCACATTTACTTCCTATTTCTTCAGACTTTCTGCTCCAGAGTCAGCCTCTTTTTCACAGTTTGAACATACTTCATTTTCTATCCTATCCTCATTTTTCTTTTAATCCTCCTCCCTTGTCTGAAAGACCCACACACTTTTACCCATTCACATCCTATTTATATTTTAAGACTCAGGTACAGGCCCACTTCCTCCTCCTATAATCTCTCTCAGGTTATTTAACCACAGAATCCATTCTTTACTTCTAACTTTTAGAGGGGGAAAAGAAGTGAAGAATTCCAAATTAAAGAGGCAAAGATAAAACCTCCAGCATCTAACACTTGACAAGATCAAGTTCAAGGTAAAACAGGCCAAGAACATCAGTCTTTATCATGAGAAAGAGTAAAATCACAATCATTAGTCACTAGCAAATCAATTTGATCCCCCAAAAGTATGATATAAAGGATCTGAATTAATAAGGTCTTGTCTGTGCATGTGGGTATATAAGTGCATGTGTACACATATGTATTATGATTATATGTGGATACTTCATAAATATTTGTGTAATATTGGTATTTTAAAAGGACTATAGAAAGGTTACAAAAAAAAAAAAAAAAAAAAAAACCTTTAAAAATACCCTAAAATGCAGCAATCATACAAACCGTATTTGCTGGTGATAAACATCTGTAGCACATTTAGGCAAAGAGCCTATCTCTTATATACAAAGAATTTCTGCAAATTAACCAGAACAAAACCACCTAGTAGGAAAACAGGAAAGGGGGTGAGAATAAGAAATGCAAGTGGCTAGTATGTATATATGAAATGAATCATGAATAAATAAATATCAATCTGGTAGATTTTTTAAACTTGGTCGAACAGCTGAATATTTTATGAAATAGTCTTACTTTTGACATTTGTGAACTTCTATATTAAAAACGATCCTATGACTGCATGGATCCTATAATATGTAATCAGTACTAGATATCATCAGTCATCAGTTCAGTCGCTCAGTCGTGTCTGACTCTGGACTGCAGCACGCCAGGCTTCCCTGTCCATCACCAACTCCCGGAGCTTGCTCAAACTCATGTCCATCAAGTCGGTGATGCCATTCAACCATCTCATCCACTGTCATTCTAGATAACAGTAATGCAAACAAGGCATGCTCTATGTATTTTTAATATCTGAATATTCAACTTCAAATACAGGTAAGTTTCCAACAGTGGCAAATAGCTTGTTTGAAATCAATGCTCTTACAGAAAACAACTAGGAACAGTCCCCTACCACCATCCCAAAAAATCTACCTGAAGACATTAGAGAGTTACCAAGGCAGTGAGGAAGTGAGGGACAAAGTTCCCAGGTTGAAGAAAAGCACAAAGAGGTGAGCCTAACATTTAGAACTGCTTTTCCTTTTGAGGCATTTGTTAGTTTCCAAAGTGATACTGAGACACTGAAAAGTTAAGCATCAAGTAATAACCAAGAGGTTGTAAAACTACCGAGAACTTCCACTAGTCTTATGGCACTGGGAGGACAAAAATGGGAGTTCAGGGCCCATGGGTGAAGAAGAATCCTGGAAGATCAAGACTTTCAGATGAAACCCTTGAGGACTACATCTTAGAAGTAGGGATGAAGGAGAAGAGGGCAGCCTCACAAAGTCTGAGCCAAAGGAGTGAATCAACTCAATCTCTGAGTCTCACTAAAAGAAGCAAAAGTAAATACTTTTTGGAGAAAAACGATATTATCAATAGCCTAGAATTATCTCTACTATATATTATATACAGTATCCAAAATTCATTAAAAACCACCAGGTATATCAGGAGATGAGACCAAGATAACAGAAAACGTAGAGGAGTAAACCAGCCAACCAACCAACAAAATCCAAACAAAAAATGGGCAGAAGACCTAAATAGACATTTCTCCAAAGAAGACATATAAAGACAGACAAAAAGCATATGAAAAGATGCTCGACCCTGCTAATTATTTAGTTCAGTTCAGTTGCTCAGTCGTGTCCGACTCTGCGAACCCATGGACTGCAGCACACCAGGCTTCCCTATCACCAACTCCTGGAGCTTGCTCAAAATAACACCCATTTCATCGATGATGCCATCCAACCATCTCATTCTCTGTTGCCTGCTTCTCCTCCTGCCTTCAACCTTTCCCAGCATCAGAGTCTTTTCCAATGAGTCAGTTCTTTGCATCAGGTGGCCAAAGTATTAGAGGTTCAGCTTCAGCATCAGTCTTTCCAATGAATAGTCAGGACTGATTTCCTTTAAGATTGACTGGTTTGATCTCCTTGCAGTCCAAGGGACTCTCAAGAGTCTTCTCCAACACCACAGTTCAAAAGCTTCAATTCTTCGGGGTTCAACTTTCTTTATAGTCCAACTCTCATATCCATACATGACTACTGGAAAAACCATAGCTTTGACTAGATGGACAAAGGTCGTCAAAGTAACGCCTCTGCTTTTTAACACGCTGTCTAGGTTTGTCATAGCTTTTCTTCCAAGGAGCAAGCATCTTTTCATTTCATGGCTGCAGTCACCATCTGCAGTGATTTTGGAACCCAAAAAAATAAAGTCTGACACTGTTTCCATCGTGTCCCCATCTATTTGCCATGAAGTGATAGGACCGGATACCATGATCTTCATTTCTTGAATGTTGAGTTTTAAGCCAGCTTTTTTCACTCTCTTTCACTTTCATTAAGAGGCTTTCATCTGCATATCTGAGGTCACTGATAATTCTCCTGCCAGTCTTGATTCCAGCTTGTGCTTCATCCAGCCTGGCATTTCCCATGATGTACTCTGCATATAAATTAAATAAACAGGGTGACAATATACAGCCTTGACGTACTCCTTTCCCAATATGGAACCAGTCTGTTGTTCCATGTCTGGTTCTAACTGTTGCTTCCTGACCTGCATACAGATTTCTGAGGAGGCAGGTCAGGTGGTCTGGTATTCCCATCTCTTGAAGAATTTTCCACAGTTTGTTGTGATCCACACAGTCAAAGGCCTTGGCATAGTCAATAAAACAGAAGTAGATGTTTTTCTGGAACTCTCTTGCTTTTTCTATAATCCAAAGAATGTTGGCAATTTGATCTCTGGTTCTTCTGCTTTTTCTAAATCCAGCTCAAACAGTTCTCGGTTCACATACTATTGAAGCCTGGCTTGGAGAATTTTGAGCTTAAAATTTTTTAAGAGCCAATAAAAATAAATCCAGTTACCAGACACAAATCTTGTGATTTTTGCAATGTAAAAATTTCAAAAATAGGAAAAACTATAAAAAAAAAAATGACCTTTGTAAAGTCATATTTTCTTTTCCATTATGGTTTTTTACAGGATAGTGAATATATTAATAGTTTCCTGTGCCATAGAGTAGGATCTTGTTGTCTATTTTGTATATAATAGTTTGTATCTGCTAATCCCAAACTATTACTTTATCCCCTCCCAAACCTCTTTCCCCTCTTGTAAGTTTGATTTCTATGTCTGTGATTCTGTTTGTTTTGTAAATAAGTTCATTTGTATCATGTTTTAGATTCCACATATAAGTGATATCGTATTGTAATTGTCTTTCTGACCAAGAAGTCATTCTTGATTGATACCAAATACTCACATAAAAAATATAAAGAAAAGAAAGTGAGAAAGATAAGATATTTAAGCACTTTTTGTTTACAGTAATCAAACTTCAAAACAACACAAATTTAAAATCCTAATAAAGCACATAGAGGCTAATCTTCAAAAAATAAGCTGGTTAAATGACTACTAAAGAATGTCTTACATGGAACCATAAAAGACCCCAAATTACTAAAGCAATCCTGATGGAAGAAAAGCAGGAGGCACAGTGCTCTTGGACTTCAGACAATACTGTAACACAAAGCTACAGTAATCAAAACAGTATGGTGTTGGTATTATACAAAACCAGACATATGGACCAGTGGCACCAACAGAGTGCCAAGAAATAAACCCACACACCTACAGTCAATTAACCTTCAACAAAGATTGCCAACCTCTTTAATTCTCTCACTGAAGATGAAAGTGCGTCCAGATTTGTCAAAATTACAACTCCTAGAATCAAGAGTACTTCTAGAAAACATGTTACCAAAACTCTTCTTATATCGAGACATACAAAACAATGCTGGTATTAGTAAACGTGTTACTCCTGTATCTTGTACATCAGACATTTGGACTTCTTTTAAATAAGAAAGCATGATGCATTCACAATGCATTCAATTTCGCTCCTGCTTTACTCTCTAGTTGAGAGAGTTCCCGTCTCTCACACTAACAGTGTGAATCAGAATGAAGAAGTACAGAATGGAACCCAGTGAAGAACAGGGAAAGCCAACTGTTGTTGACATGGAATAAACATGGTGACATGTGTCTTAGGAGTCATAAGCATTCAAAGTTTTGGACACTCACCAACTGAGTGTTCAGAAAGTAGTTATAGCACAGCATAATGAACAGAACCAGAAAGCATAAAATGAGTATAGCACTTTCTTCCTTCTCTTTCTTCAAAGACTAATTTTATGATGTATAAGAGGTTGTGGAACTGCCTTGCTATTTACTTACACTGTATTCTCAAACAAGATGGAGACAAGCTAGTGTTTATTACATAAGGTGCTTGAATAACAGCAACAAAATCCCATAATATTCTACTTTGCAGATAATAGTAGCAAAATAGAAGGCCTGCTAAATCCAACGATTATTTATTACAAAATAATTTATTCACTAGAATCTGCTGAAAATAGGGGGGGTGGGAATAGAAGGATTTAAACAAAACTGATGCACCCTGAGAGTTCACATTTTTCCTATGTTATAAAAGTCCCATTCTATTCCAAGAAAGCTCAAGTTGGTGTAATGCAATAAAAGCTGAGATATAGGTGATATGGAAACAATTCTGTGTCTCTTGAAATTCAACAACATAGCTCTACTGCCACATTTCTGGAGCCAAAATTAATGACGGATTTTTTTCCCAATCAATTAATTGTAAAAAGCATTAAAAAAATGTTAGAAAGTTAGGTATATGTGATCTTAGGTATTCTTTCTGATAATCAGAAAGAATACTTCAAGCAGTGCACAAAGCACATGAAAAGATGTTCAACATCACTAATTATTAGAGAAATGCAAATCAAAAGTGAGATATCACCTCACACCAGTCAGAATGGCCATCATGAGAAAGTCCACAGCCTTTCAGCCTGTGGACGCTGTCAAGTAAGTGTCACTGAAGTCTCTCCCTGCTCCACTGTTACCATGTCTAAGTCAGTCTCTCAAAGAGCCTGAACAGCTATGGAAGCTCCTCCTTGGTGGACTGGGCTTTGAAACAACTGATGAGAGTCTGAGGAGCCATTTTGAGCAATGGGGAATGCCCACAGACTGTATGGTCCGAGGGATCCAAGCACCAAGTGTTCTAGAGGCTTCGAGTTTGTCACATGTGCCAATATGGAGGAGGTGGGTGCAGCCAAGAAGTCAAGGCCACGCAAGGTGGACAGGAGACCTGTGGAACCGAAGAGGGCCGTCTCAAGAGAAGATAACTCAAAGGCCAGGTGCTCACTTTACTGTGAAAAAGATTTTTGTTGGTGGCATTAAAGAAGACACTGAAGAACATAACGCAAGAGATTATTTTGAATAATATGGGAAAATTGAAGTGACTGAAATCATAACTAAGGGGCAAAAAGACAGGCTTTGCGTTTGTGACCTTTGATGCCCATGATTCCATAGACAAGACTGTCATTCAGAAATACCACACTGTGAATGGCTACCACTGTGAAGCAAGGAAAACCCTATCTAGGTAAGAGATGGCTAGTGCTTCACCCAGCCAAAGAGGTCTAAGTGGTTTGGAGACCTTGGTGGTGGCTGTGAAGGTGGTCTTGGTGGGAATGACAACTTTGGTCATGGAGGAAACGTCAGGGGTCGAGGTGGCTTTGGCGGCAGCTGTGGTGCTGGTGGATACGGCGGCAGTGGGCATGGCTACAGCTGATTTGGTGCTGATGGAAGCAATTTTGGAGGTGGCAGAAGCTACAGTGATTTTGGCAATTACAATCAATCTTCAAATTTTGGACACGAAAGGAGAAAACTGTAAGCAGAAGTTCTGGCCCCTATGGTGGTGGAGGCCAATACTTTGCCAAACCAACGAAACCAAGGTGGCTGTGGTGCTTCCAGCAGCAGTAGCTACGGCAGCAGCAGCAGGCTTTAATTACTGCCAGGAAACAAAGCTTAGCAGGAGAGGAGAGGGAGAGAAGTGACAGGGAAGCTACAGACGTGTGAACTCAGCCAAGCACAGTGGTGGCAGGGCCTCGCTGCTAAAGAAGACTCGTGTGTATGGGCAAAACACTCAAGGACTGTACTTGTGATTAACTGCGTAACAGGTTATTTTAGTTTCTGTTCTACAGAAAGTGTAAAGCATTCCAACAGAGTTTTAATGTAGATTTTCTTTTTGCACCAATGCTGTTGATTGTTAAATGTAACAGTCTGATCACAATGCTGAATTAATATGTCTTTAAAAAAACTATAAATATTAAATGCTGGAAAAGGGGTGGAGAAAAGGGAACCTTCCTACACTGTTGGTGGGAATGTAAGTTGGTATAGCCACTCTGAAAAACAGTATGGAGGTTCCTTAAAAACTAAAATTACCCCCTAGAGTAATGGAAATAAAAACAAAAGTAAACAAGTGGGACCTGATTAAACTTAAAAGCTTTTGTACAGGAAAGTAAGGTGTACACCTATAAGCAAGGTGAAAACACAACCCTCAGAATTGGAGACAATAATAGCAAATGAAAGAAGTGACAAAGAATTAATTTCCAAAATATATAAGCAGCTCATACAACTCAATACCAGAAAAACAAACAACACAATCAAAAAGGGGGAAAAAGACCTAAACAAACACTTCTCCAAAGAAGACATACAGATGGCTAACAAACACATGAAAAGATGCTCAACATCACTCATTATTAGAGAAATGTGAATCAAAACTACAATGAGATATCACCTCAAACCGGTCAGAATGGCCATCATCAAAATGTCTACAAAAAATGCTGGAGAGGGTGTGGAGAAAAGGGAACACTCTTGCACTGTTGATGGGAATGTAAATTGATACAGCCACTATGGAAGACAGTATGGAGATTCCTTAAAAAACTAGGAATAAAACCACCATATGATGCATCAATCCCACTCCTAGGCATATAACCTGAGGAAACCAAAATTGAAAAAGACACATTGTTCATTGCAGCACTATTAACAATAGCTAGAACATAGAAGTAGCCTAGATGTCCATCAACAGATGAATGGATAAAGAGGTTATGGTACATATACATAATGGAATATTACTAAGCCATAAAAAGGAATGCCTTTGAGTCAGTTCCAATGAGGTGGATGAACCTAGAACCTATTACACAGAGTGAAATAAGTCAGAAAGAGAAAGATAAATATCATACTCTAATGCACATATACGGAATCTAAAAAATGGTACGTGAGAATTTACTTACAGGGCAGCAATGGAGAAACAGACATAGAAAATAGACTTGTGGACAGGGGGCGAGGGGAGGAGAGGGTGAAATATAAGCAAAGTGTAACATGGAAACTTGCACTGCTATATGTAAAATAGATAGCCAATAGGAATTTGCGGTATGGCTAAGAAACTCAAACAGGGGCTCTGTATCATCCTGGAGGGGTGGTATGGGGAGGGAGGTTCAAAAGGACGGGTATATATGTATACCTATGGCTGATTCAGAGGTTTAACAGAAAATAACAAAATTCTGTAAACCAATTATCCTTCAATTAAAAAAAAAAAAACAAAACTAAAAGTAGATCTACCATATGATCCAGCAATCCCACTCCAGGAAATATATCTGGAGAAAACTCTAATTCAAAAAGATACATAAACCTCAATGTTCACAGCAGCACTATTTTCAACAGCCAAGACATGGAAGCAACCTACATGCCCACTGACACAGGAATGGATTGAGAAGATATGGTGCATGTATGTATTATATACTACTGAGCCGTAAAAAGAATGAAATAATGCCATTTGCAGCAACATGGATGGACCTAGAGATTATCATAGTAAGTGAAGTATACTAAGTGAAGAGAAAGACAAATACCACATCACTTACATGTGGGCTCTTAAAAAAAATAATACCAGTAAACTTGTTTACAGAAACAGACTCAGACAGAGAACAGACCTGTGGTTATCAAAGAGGAAAGGGCTGGGAGGAGCATAATTAGGAGCTTGGGGTTAGCAGATACAAACTACTATGTGCAAAATAAACAACAAATTCCTACTCTATAGCACTGAGAACTATATTCAACATTGTGTAATAAGCCATAATGGAAAAGAATATGGGGGAAAGGGCAGTGCACAATGCTTCAATTTGGAGGATTCCATCAATGAAACTCATGATCAAACAAATCTCCACATCTAGCAGTTAATGAAAAGATCTTCATCTAGTCTATTACCTAGTTTTTATCCAGTTACTCTTAGAAAGGACATTTGTGAGGAGTACCATTACCCTCAATGGTATTCTATTCTGGCAGAACTAACCAAATAATACTTTGCTCCTCCACCTACCTCACCCAAGCTAACATCTATTGAGTATCACAAATGTGCAGGATGGTACAGTGACTATAGGGACAATCTAACAGCAGACAGTGGTGAGAAATGAGAATGCCTCTATATGGTCAAAATTAAATCTGGCCACTAAATCTTTCATAATCAAGTTTTAATTTTATTTGAAATTTCAGATTTTTTTTCATGTATTTCAATACATCCATTCTATGACAGTGATATTTAGCTTTAGCTTCAGCTGAACATGATTCAACACTTGACATTTTGGCCAGAATGCATATTTGATGTGTATACAATAGTCAATTAGTGACATTTTATAAGGTCACTTTTTAAAAATACAGTAGTTTATATAATGTATGTACATCATGGTGACTATAGTTAATACTGTACTGCATAACTGAAACTTGCTAAGAGAGTAGATCTACAAGTTCTCATCACAAGAAAAATAAAACTCTAACTACAGATGGTGATGGATGTTAACTAGACTTCTTGTGGTGATCACTTTGCAGTATATACAAATACTGAGTCATGATATTGGTCATTCAACATGGTTGAAACCAATGTTATATTATCAATTATACTTCAATTAAAAAAATAATATAGCTTTGTATGTACTGCCATGGAAAGATGCCCATCATCTCAATTGTTTCATGAAAAAAATCAAGTTTTAGTACAGTATGAATAACACACACACATGTATACACACACATACATGCACATGCTATATATGCAGATACATATGTGTACAGATCACAAAAATACTCATAAATGCATAGAAATAAGTCAAGATGATTATATTTTGAGAATGATTCACTCTCAGAGGGCAGGGTTGAAGGAGACTTATCCTTTCTGTATAATACATTTTCCAGTTGAATTTTCCTTTGTAAACAATAAGCATGTGTTACTTTTGGACTGAGCCAAAAAAAATAAGGAAATCTAGAAAAAAGTTGAAACTTCTTAAGGGCTAAGACCTTCTCAGAATGCATTTAAGACAAAACATCCATAGACTTCAAGAGCTGCAACACTAGATGTCATTCATTCTAACCCTCACTTTCTAGAACAATAAAGAAACAGGTTCAATGGCCTGACTAGTCAGTTAATGACTAGACACTAAGACCTCAACTCCTAACATTCATTATAATACTTCTAACTATTAATAACAAAGCTCTTTCCACTATTTCTACTTGTCTTCTCAGCCATCTGAGTTCCCTAGGAAAAAAACATACTCAATAAATATTTCATTTACTGAGTAGTGACATTTGATACACTACTATTGATATGCTGACAATATTTGAAGATATGAAAACCCAAACTCAAAAACAGAATTCCTCCCTTTAGGAATCATTTCAGGGGTTCCTGTAAATCAGTACTTTAAAAAGTAAGAGTATTTTTATAGACCTCTAAGTATTCTAACAGCAGTAGCATCAGAGAAATAAAGGTGATATGCCAAGCACTGGTGTATGGTTGTATACCCAGGATGCTCACTCTGCCTGACTCCTCAAACTAGTCTAACACAAATGTTAGGATCAGTGACAAAGTGGACACGAAACTAGCTAGACTTCCACAACACCAACACGCTATCAAAAAATATACCCTCTAGTCATAGATAAGACAGCTTTGAATGTTAGGCTTACCCTTTCAGCCACATCAGCATAAAAGAGCTTTCACTCAAGTTAAAGAACTGAACTTAACCAGTAAAAGTTCAGGCACAATCTTTATCTGGGCAAAGAAACCCTACAAGACTTTCAGTTTCAAAAATACAGATCAGATGTATATAAAGAGCAAATGTGGAAGATGGAAAATGTGTCCAATGATTTGGAAGTGGCAATTCCTATAACAGACATTTATCCTAGGTGTTTGGATCTTATCCTTATCAAACTGGCCCAGAACCTTGTGGTATGTCCATTTGGAAACCAACTGTAGAAAGCAAGAGGAATGTAGCACTATTTCTGGATGAGTACTTCATTTCAGGGCTTCCCTGGTGGCTCAGATGGTAAAGAATCTGCCTGCAATGCAAGAGACCTGGGTTCAGTCCCCAGGTTGGGAAGATCCCCTGGAGGAGGGCACGCAATCCACTCCAGTATTCTTGCCTGGAGAATCCCCATGAACTGAGGAGCCTGGAGGGCTGCAGTCCAAGGTGTTGCAAAGAGTTGGACATGACTGAGCGCCTAGGCACGCACGCACTTCATTTTAAGCTCCATTTTCCTGGCTTTTCTTTACTGTGATCACCTTATAGGCTGACAAATTCACAATCTTCATAGAAAGACACTATGTCCCAATGGTCAACATCATGGCTGCTATAGAAAATGGAACATACCCTTCTTCTCTCTGAATTTCTCTAGCTCATCTATGAAACATACCATATTTGGAAAGGCAAGGTAGATCCCAAATCCACATACTGACACAGATCAATCCAGAGATGATCCACAGTTCAGTCTATAACGATGTAAAAAAGTCCTTGCCACCCCCAATTTCTGGTTTCCATTGATGAGTCTTTCTATTAATAGATTCACAGGTCAAGCACTTCAGTATTTAACCCTAAAACAAAGCAACAGCTAACACTTTGGTCTTTGTGAGAAAGACTATAAAAGCCACTAGAGTGATGAATTTTAAAAGTTACGTTGTTGCAAAAGAACGAGAAAGTTAGAAAACTCTCTCCTCTAGCCCAACAGTGACCTATAATTAGCTTTCTCACCAGGTATGGGGCCCCAAAGGCCCTTGAGCATCAAATATCCACATTGAGCACTACATGATAGGATGTGCCTATCTTCCCAATGCCCCTAAAAAGGTGCTTCCCCATCTGCATGGATACATTGAAGGAAAAGTCAGATATACTCAGGTACCACAGAAGGGTTCTAGGCTTTATGAGCAAAGGATGATGCTGACATTCTGGAACTTAGAATCTAGCTTGTTTTCCCCAAAACAGTTGTCAAATATTCCATATTAACCCTGTTCCACAGTAGACAATTTAGTAAAATTTCTCAGATCAACTGTTTTCAGAAACCAGGCCAACACCAAACTCTGGTAGATGAGAGTAGAACTCGACTATGAGAGTAAATGTTCAGACAAGGCTGAATAAACCAAAGAATATGAAGACTATTCCTCAGACGGACAATGAAGTCATAAGATCCTAGAACTGATCTGTAGTAAAAAGTGCGTCAGTGAGGATGATGTCTGGCTCCATGTAATGAAACCTGAAAAAATTTGGCTTTAATAAGATAAAGCCCCCACTGGTGCTACAAAGAGAGGGGCTTGGAAAGACCATGAAGATCAGAAGCAATTGCTCCTAATCCCTTGGGTCCCCTGCCAGTGCCTTCCTAGAACCCAGACCAGTATCCTACTGCCTTCTATACTGGGACTTTTGTGTCACAGCTGAGCTATCATGGGATGACCTTCCTAACATCTTCAGTTGACCAACCTGTAAGTGCTGGAGACTTGACGTCCCACAGGGTCATCCCTGACTATCCACCAGCTCCCAGCTCCCACCAAATACTTCCTTCCAAACACAGTGTGGGGAGACAGCAGCTTCAGACAGCCTTTCTGAAGATACCAAGAAGACAGGGAGCTGGCTTGTTATCAAGCTATGATAATTCAGAATGCACAGCTACATTTATTCTCCTCCTCCCCTGCCTCTGCAGATGGCATTAGTGGTAAAGAGACCGCTTGCCAATGCAGGAGATGCCTGAGACAAGGATTCAACCATTTCTGGATGAGTACTTCATTTTAGGGCTTCCCTGGTGACTCAGACGGTAAAGAATCC
Source organism: Cervus elaphus (assembly GCF_910594005.1). Classification (NCBI taxonomy): domain Eukaryota; kingdom Metazoa; phylum Chordata; class Mammalia; order Artiodactyla; family Cervidae; genus Cervus; species Cervus elaphus. Next base: position 71,764,118 of record NC_057826.1, read on the forward strand.
ACCCACAATACAAGAGACCCAGGTTTCAATCCCCAAGTTGGGAAGATTCCCCTGGAGGAAGGCATGGCAACCCACTCCAGTATTCTTGCCTGGAGAATCCCATGGACAGAGAAGCCTGGTGGGCTACAGTCCATGGAGCTGCAGAGTTGGGCACAACTGAAGCAACTTAGCAAGCAGAGCAACACGCAGCAAACAAGGTAAAAGGTTCTATTTCTGTCAACTAAATGAAGATGAAATTTAGGCGGTCAAAGGCTGGGATGGTGGCCCAGGCTCCCTCCAGCTCACTGCTCTGCTATTCCTACGGAAGCACTTCTTGCCACGATCCCAGTTGTTGACCAGAACGCCTGCTGCTGCTGCCAGAGCCAACACCAGATCCTCGCTCAAAACCTGTCAGTTTGGTTCAGTTGCTCAGTCGTGTCCGACTCTTTGTGACCCCATGACTGAAGCACACCAGGCTTCCCTATCCATCACCAACTCCCAGAGCTTGCTCAAACTCATGTCCATTGAGTCAGTGAGGCCGTCCAACCATCTCATCCTTTGTAGTCCCCTTCTCTTCCCACCTTCAGTCTTTCCCAGCATCAGGGTCTTTTCAGGTGGCCAAAGTATTGGAGTTTCAGCTTCAGCATCAGTCTTTCCAATGAGTATTCAGGACTGGTTTCCTTTAGGATGGATTGATTGGATCTCCTTGCAGTCCAAGGGACTCTCAAGAGTCTTCTCCAACACCACAGTTCAAAAGCAGCAATTCTTCGGCGCTCAGCTTTCTTTATAGTCCAATTCTCACATCCATACATGACTACTGGAAAAACCACAGCTTTGACTAGATGGACCTTTGTTGGCAAAGTAAGGTCTCTGCTTTTTAATATGCTGTCTAGGTTGGTCATAGCTTTTCTTCCAAGGAGCAAGTGCCTTTAAATTTCATGGATGCAGTCACCATCTGCATTGATTTTGAAGCCCCCAAAATAAAGTCTGTCACTGTTTCTATTATTTCCCCATCTATTTGTCATGAAGTGATGGGGCCGGATGCCAGAACTTATACAGGACTGGGGAAACAGACTCTTGGAGGGCACAAACAAAACCTTGTGCACATAGTTTCACTGAGTTAGACAAGGCTGTGGTCCATGTGATCAGTTTGATGAGTTTTCTATGACTGTGGTTTTCATTCTGTCTGCCCTCTGATGGATATGGAAAAGAGGCTTATGGAAGCTTCCTCATGGGAGAGACTGTCTGAGGAGGAAAATGAAAAGAAAAGTGAAGGTGAAGTCGCTCAGTCATGTCTGACTCTTTGCGACCCCATGGAGTCTACCAGGCTCCTCTGTCCATGGGATTTTCCAGGCAAGAATACTGGAGTGGGTTGCCATTTCCTCCTCCAGGAGATCTTCCCAACCCAGGGATTGAACCCGGGTCTCCTGCACTGTAGGCAGACGCTTTACCATCTGAGCCACCAGGGAAGTCAACTGAAGGGGAAACTAGGTCTTATTCTGATGGGCGGGACCATGCTCAGTAAATCTTTAATCCAATTTTCTGTTGATAGGCAGGGCTGTGTTCCCTCCCTGTTGTTTGACCTGAAGCCAAACTATGGTGGAGGTAATGAAGATAATGGCAACCTCCTTCAAAAGGTCCTGTGCACATACTGCCCCACTCAATGCCCCTGACCCTGCAGCAGGCCACCGCCGACCCACGCCCCTGCTGGAGACTCTTGGACACTCATGGGTAAGTCTGGGTCAATCTCTCGTGGAGTCACTGCTCCTTTCACTATGTAGGGCCACCCAAGGTGGACGGGTCATGGTGGTGAGTTCTGACAAAACATGGCCCACTGGAGAAGAGAATGGCAAACCACTTCAGTATTCTTGCCTTGAGAACCCCAAGAACGGTATGAAAGGCAAAACCTGTCAACCCCCACCTTTAACAGGCATTAACATAAATGCTTGAGTCACAGGGTCCAGAGATAAGAAAGTTACAAGGAAAACAAAAACCAGACAGAACCAGCTAGAACCGAGATGGCAATGAATCTGACCTCCAAAAGACTTCAAGTCTCATTATATGTGGATTTTACTACATTAGCATATTAAATAACATGTCTACCACAGCCAGGACTGGAAATCAAGGACCAAAAATGGATAAAAAGGGAGAGGCATCCTACTTCCTCTAAAGCCCTGCCCCTTCCCTTTAGACTAATGCATATACTTCCCCATCATTAGCCACCCCCCTCCCCTCTTTGTCTTTAACTCTTTAAATCAAGTGCCTCTCATCACCTGGCCAAGAATTTCATCTGTGAAGGAAGCTCCTGCTTCTCCGTTCTTTGGCCACTGAGCAAAGCTTGTGCTGCAACAATCTCAAGCTTTGGTTTTCTTATTTGGCTACAGAAACCCAAACAGAAAAAGAACCTTTTACCACCAAGGCAGAGGAATGGCCTCAGCCAGGTTGGGATATGAGCAGAGTCCACACACTTAGTTCAGTAACAGAAATTCTACACAGAAAGATGGACAAAGAGTTGGAGAAAAAGAGGCAAAAGACATGCGGCCGCCATCTGTTAGGTTTTCCCAGAAGCTACCACAGAACATTTCCACTCTTTCTCTTTTGGCTAGAACTGTATCCTATCCCTTTACCAAGCCACAAGGAAGGCTGGATCATTAATTTCTTCCCCAGTGGCTATGTGTTCAGATAACAACCAGGGGTTTGAGTTAAAAAGGAAGAATGCATATGAGGTAGGGAAGCAACTGCAGTCTGTGACAAACTACGAGAGGGTCCTCCTACTCAAGAGGTCATTAGTAAGAGTCAGCTGCTAGTTAGTGATTGCACCAAAGTATGAGTTGCCTCCAATGATTTCAGTGAAATTCTTGTCATTTTCAAACTTCTCAAACTATAGTTAACATTAATTTTAGACAAGATGTGCCTTTCAACTTTTTTCCCAATTCTGTTATGAAGAAAGTGAAAAGTGAAAGTATCAGTCATTCAGTCGTGTCTGACTCTTTGCGACCCCATGGACTATAGCCCGTCAGGCTCCTCTGTCCATGGAATTCTCCAGGCAAGACTACTGGAGTGGGTGGCCATTCCCTTCTCCAGGTTATGAAGTAAGAGTGGGATAAAGTTCTAGTTTCCAGCATAATCCAAAATTAATACTGTTAACTGCCATTCTCAGGGATGTTAAACAACAATGACTTTAAGAGGAAAAATTCATTCATTAAATTTATTGATTTTTTTCGTTCTTTCACACATTTTTCAGCACAATTGTGTCAAACACAACTGGATGCAAACAATATAAATAGAGAAGACTTACTCCCTGGTTCACTTGCTGTCAAATCCTGAGTTGAACAAGACAAGAGGAAACTACGGAAAAATCAACAAACAAAAGAAAAGGAAATTTAAATTCCTTTTCCAAAGCTTCAGTAAGGTTTGCACTCTCTCCCTTTGTTTTAAACATATATCCCTATAAAATAACTCACTCGTGGTGCTAAATTCCTCAAAAAAGATTTGGTCCACCTAAATCTTTGCTTAGGCTTTTTTATTTATCTGACACCCAAAATGTTGACTCTGTTGGTTATCACAGCTAATGAAACCATCATACCTGGAATCTAAGGTTCCAGGTCTAATCACTCAAGGAGTAGACTGCCCTCTAATCTCATTACCAATCTTGCAATGATATACAATTCACTTCCAAAAGGAGTAGAGGAGAAAGAAAAGCCAGATCAAGGCCAAATCATTATTATCTAGGAGGCAGCCTGTATTTGTAGGATGCCACTCAGATTCAAGCACATGCCCGCACCCACTTCAGTGCAGGAGAGAAAAAAACACAGTCCCACAAGGACAATGACACTTTCCTTTCCAAAGGTCACTGCAAAACTCCCAGCAACCTGGTCCCACAGTAGAGTCAAATCTTCCCTGAATTTCCTGGCCCATCATCCATTCCTCCCTACTATTTAATTTTCTGTTACTATATTGAGTACTTTTTTTTGAAAGTCAATCTATCCCTATTACCACTTACACCTCTCAAACATAGTATTTTCTACCTTAATCTGCCCAAGTTTTCCTCTTGCAATTAAAAGTTCTCCATCAAGGTAAATGTTAAATAATTAAAATCCCCAAACACTGTAATCCCATGATGAAGCAGACATCAGATGATGCCCTCAGAGAAAACTGCGCATTTGTGAGAGAAAATGTCTGAACTGCTTTCTATCAGGAATATGAGATGACTTTCAATTTGTGGTTTACTGGCTAAATGTAGGCCAGATTCTCATATATTAAAGGATAAAAAAGTCTTATCTATTAGCTTTGATTTGTTTCACCATTTTCTTACTATATATCAACTCAGTTCATCTTTCTGATACTAATTCACATCTTCACAGTATAAAATCCAAATTCACATCCATATCTTTAGCTACTGACTGGTCTTTTCTCTCCTTCTAGCTTCTACTTTCATTTAAGATTCTGTAAAGTCTTAAATCATATAAGAATTCACTGCTCACCAGCACAATATTCTTCATAAAATCTCCAACTGGGCAGCTCTAGTAAGCACAAACAATACCAAGCTGAAGACAGAAGACCATTAGTCAATACACTGTTTTCTTTTTTTTTTTTAATTGGAGGATAACTGCTTTATGGGTTTCCCTTGTAGCTCAGCTGGTAAAGAATCTGCCTGCAATGCGGGAGACCTGGGTTTGATCCCTGGGTTGGGAAGATCCCCTGGAGAAGGGAGAGGCTTCCCACTCCAGTATTCTGGCCTGGAGAATTCCATGGACTATATAGTTCATGGGGTTGCAAAGAGTCGGACACGACTGAGTGACTTTTACTAACCCGTTCACTCACTGCTTTATAATGTGTTAGTTTCTGTTGTACAACATGAATCAGTTATATATATATTCACACATATCCCCTCCCCATACACACACATGCACATTTCCCCCCTTCCCACCCCCCATCCCACCCTCTAGGTCAGCACAGAGTGCTGAGCTGAGCTCCCTATTCTACACAGCAATTTATCACTATCTATTTTACACATGGTGGTGTATATATGTCAATGCTACTCTCTTAATTCATACCAACTTCTCCTTCCCCTCCTCCCCGGTGTCCACAAGTCCATTCTCTACTTTTGTGTCTCTATTCCTGCCTTACAAATAGGTTCATCTATATCATTTTTCTATATTCCATATATATGTGTTAATATATTTGTTTTTCTCTTGATGACAGACCCTAGGTTCATCCACATCACTACAAATGATCCAATTTCATTCCTTTTTACGGCTGAGTAATATTCCATTGTATATATGTACCTATCCATTCCTCTGTCAATGGACATTGAGGTTGCTTCCTCAATATACTTTTTTTGAGGTCAACTCATGCAGGCAATGTAGAACCTGTGGAGGTTAGTTCTGATTAACTTCATGTCTCAGATCCTTGCTTTTCTTTTTAAAATTCTCTTATTTCTAGCTCTTGGGAACACCAGGAATGAGTTCGGTGAGGTAACATCTCCCCAGAGGAAACCCATGAACAGAGGCCTCAAGACAGAAGGAATTTTGGCCATTGGAGCAGCAGAAGGCAGGCCAGTGTGGCTCCAGCATGATGAGGGGTAGAGAGGCAAGACAAGGCTGAAAACAGGCTGGGTCATATTCCTTATGGGACTCAACACTGTCTAACCAGGTATCAGGTTCCAGGGTTTAACACTATATTCCACAATAATAACCAGGCTTGGTGAAATCCAACTCATCCTAGTTCTTACCTGTTAAACACGTTTTACACGGGTATCCACCCTAATTCTCACACTAATTCTCAACGACAATTACCCTTACCATTTACAGATTAATAAGACAACACAAAAAAGTAAAAACAATTATTTAAATAAAATAGCAAGGTCTGTCAAATTGTCACCTTCAAAATAAAGAAGGTGGAAGATAGAAAAGTTCTCTTTGCATAGGATAATAATCGTCCTCATTAACATTACCATGGCTACACACCTTCTCCCCCAGCCATGTCGGAGAAGCAGAAATGTAAATATGATGCTAAGGAATTTGGCAAGCTACCCTAATTAGTAATTAGCTCGGGGAAAAATTTGGTGGGACCTCTATGAAGTTTGGGCACAGAAAAATCTCCATGCTTAAGAACATGCCACTTTGCTGTTTAATATCCAGAATCACTCATCTGGAAGGCAGACCTTCACATTGTTAGTGACAGAAGGGAGAGGAAATGTGAGAGGATGAAATCGGGGAGTACACACCTCATAACGTGATAAATCCCTGTTGCCTGTCCCAGATTGGCAGAGAGGCAGCATTTAGCCTTCCGGTTCTCTGTTCCTCTTACTCACAGATTCTAGCCCTGTTGTTACCTCTGAATCCTGTCTCCCAGACTTTAGCTATTTAAGACCAGTTGTTTTGCTCAGCACCTTTCCCGATGCAACTCTCAAATATGAATCTCAGCCTATGTTTTGATGACATTTAACTTCCAGCCTCTCCCAGTCCATCATTTTACTGTGGAATCCATTTCTTGGCTGTTTTGTTCTTCACAGAGATGGCCACTGATATTCTGACGATAGCTGGCAAGTGGCTCAACGCTTAAGTGCAGAACTCTGAAGCCAGAAATGCAAATGGCATACTTGGAAGCCTTAGTATTTGTTTTTACTGAACAAATTTTGCTGGGTACTTTTGGGGTCCTGGCATTATTTATGTGCTGCTTGTATTGGAAAGTCACAAATTGGGTGACTAGTATTGGGTGGATCTGTTTAAGAAGGTCAGTAGTGTCGATGTTGATTCTCATTATTTACGGCTGCCTTAGTGTATACTTGGCTTGCTTTTATCTAAAGTTTCCATTCCACAACTAAAAGACAGAGTGCTGAGTTTTAAGAAAATATGATATACAAAAAGTCAGTTATAAGAAAGTAACTTGGTAAGCTGAACTATTATTTGTTGATTTTTTACCAAAGGATTTACCAAATATATTTACCAAAGGATTCATGATGGATTCAGAGATACTGAGATTCCTTGACATATTTAAAATGTGATTGAATTTCCAAAAGCTTTACTTAACACTTTACAGAATATGCTTATTGTTCAATAGTAGGAACATCGGTGGATTATCTATAAAGAAACATCTGTTGTTTGGATGCTAACTCTAAAATGTTCCTGATTTGATGATCATGTTTGTGTTTTATTATATACTCAGCATAAATATTTTGATTTTCATGGGTACTGTCAAAAGTAGCAACGTCTTTTCAAGGCTTCAAAGCTCAAAATGGAACCTGCATAAATGAACTATTAGTCTCTCTAAATCATTAATATGTCTCTCATGTTTTAAAAGTAGGGCAAGCGTAGTAAATGTTGGGTTTGTGTTTCGCTGTTTTAAAGCAAGGACTTTCTTATAAATCTTTTTAACACAAAACTACGTAAGAAACTTTAGACAAGGTGCCAGTGGAATGAATCTGTTTACGAAATTCCATTTGACAAGTCTTAGGAATTACTTTTGGCATAATTAACCAACTTTGCTCCATTTCATGTTTGCTCTGTTTCCAGGAGATGCCACTAGGCAGAATTCAGCAAGTTGAAGGCCTATATGCTTTCAGCACTCATATCTGCAAATATAGTCCCACCTGAGGCTTTCCGGGGGTATTAACCAAATAGCATGCTTTTCTTTTAAACTTTTGTATATGCCTCTAAAGTATAAGGTCTCTTTTTTAATAACATAGGAATAATATCATATGTAAAATGGCAGTAGTTAAAGAATAATATTATCAAACACATAAACAATTTTAAGTATACCCATAAAATGTTTTGGGTTTCTCTTAGGAGAGGGAGAAGTGGAAGAATGTTTTTTTATAGTTAATGCATTCAAACCATAATCCAAATAAATTCCCCACAATGCATTCAGTTGATTTGTCTCTTAAATCTTTTTAGTATTCATAGCTTTTTTGTTGAGCAAAACTGAGCATCTGACCTCTTGTCTTTTTACTTCCTGTATTTTGCTGATTGGTACTCTCATATTATTGTCTAATCTATTCTTCTATTCCTTGTATCTCCTATAAACTGGTAGCTAGAACTAGAAGCTTGATCAGACTGAAATTCAATTTTTTGGAAGGATGCTTTTTAAATCAGAGAAAATTAATTGAAATGTATAAGGGCAGAATCCAATTTCAGATAAAGGCATAATGTTAGGCTTTCAGAGTTATCTGGACTGAAGGTAAGTATCCCTATGTTTGCCAGAAATTTTTAGGAAAGGAGCATATCCTAAAGTACTCATCAGTAATATCATTTAGTAGTGAAATTAAGATAAGCTTCCATTAGAAGGGGAAAGTTTTATAAAAACTGAAGTGATTGATACAATGCACAACCTATATGGCCATTAATAATAACATCACATAAAATCCAGATGTCATTGACAATGAACTTTTATTCAGATGAGAAAAGATTAGATCATGAGCAGCCAGGGAAATAACTGTATACAGACAGTCCCCAACTTATGATGGTTCAACTTATGATTTTTTGACTTTCTGATGGTGCTAAAGCAATATAGATTCAGTAGGGACCATACTTTGAATTTTTATCTTTTCCCCAGGCTAGTGACATGCTGATACTCTGTGATGCTGGGCAGTGGCAATGAGCCACAGCTCCCAATCTACCACATAACCAAGAGAGTAAATGACAAAAAATACTTACATCCATTCTGTACCCACACAATCATTCTGTTTTTCCACTTTCAGTACAGTATTCAATAAATTACATGAGACATTCAACACTTTATTTACAAAACAGGCTTTGTGTTAGATGACTTTGCCCAACTGTGGGCTAATGTTAAGTGTTCTGAGCATGTTTAAGGTGGATGAGGCTAAGCTATGATGATCAATAGGTTACAGTATTCAATGCATTTTCCACTTAATATATAAGCTTTCAGCTTACGTAACCTCACTGTAAGTCAAGGAAGGCCTGTATCTGTAACCAGTTTTGAACTCGTCCTGTTTTCCAAAGAGAAGAGGTAGCAAAAGCAGAGACAAATGCCACCTTCCATGCCACTCTCCCACCTTGGTTGTTTAGACATGGAATACAAAGAGAAGCAGATGCATGCCCAGGGCAAATTCAGAAGAATTCTGCCCAAGGAAGTTTCAAAAACTGGTGCAAAATTAAACTGAGATTTCTAAAGGGGGAATGATAAGCTGTTTGCGGTTCTTTGGTCCCTGCTCCGGGCTGGCTGCTTTGTGGACTCACAGAGTGACAGGACTTGCTCCTGCACAGTTCACACGTGGGAAGAAAAGAAAGGGTGCACACAAACAGCACACAGGGGCTCCCCATTCCCATATACACATCACCTCAGGGTTTACAAGTCTGATCCTTTCATCTCCTCGCCTAAACATGATGTATGGGCTGCCTTCTTTTCTCACACTAATCCAGGGATGCTGACACTGAAGGGAACCTAAACCCCTTCCTACTCCATGTAGCTGTTTCCAATAAATTGTACTAAGCATCCTTTTGTGCTCTCAAATTTTAGTGAATGATACCTATTAAGTGCATGTATTTACAACTGTCATTGTGAAGCTATAATGCCACTAAAAGTCTTTATGTCAGAATTGAAATTGAATTGTAAGGTGGTATTTTGCTACAAAATAAAATTTTAATTTCTATCGCCTCCCCCACTTCAGGAGAAGATGTTAATTTAAGGTTTTCTCTTTTATGATGGAGAATAAGGGAAAAACCAATTTGAAACATCAATGTTTCTAAATCCAATATATATTTTAAACTGTTTAAATGTAATAAATTCTGGCATTGCTTTCTTTTGGCTTCTTTTTTAGAGAGGTCCATCTTCCTGCCAAATAAGAAGTAGATTTTTTTTTAATACTTGTGACATTTAAAAGCTAATAATTCCATTTATAGATGTAAAGCCCTTCAAGTAAACTCCTGTCACCAGAGAAAGATTGGATTATGTAGTTTACCTATGTTTTGTTATTTTAACTAAAATCTCTCTGTGAACTTGGTTAATTAACACGGTTAATTTTTGCTTTTCTTGGGTTGGTTGCTGGGCCTGTGATCCCCAAATGGCATGAAGACCACAGCAGGCTGGCTTCACAGTGGTGCACTTAAGTAGTGAACACTCATAAACTACATCAAAATATACACTAGCCATCAACGTGGAGAAAAAAATAGCCATACCACAGATCCCAAAATAAAATGGCAGAGAGCAATATTATACAGAAGGCCATCACATAAAAGGAAGACCCTCCTATGAAGACTTTCCAAAGTTCTCAAAGCAGGTCTGCTCATCAAGGACTATGAATCAGAACGTGTGTGGCACACAAGGCCACATGATCTTGTACAAGCAAGATCCAAGATGATGTGTTTGCTCTGATGGTAAAAGCCAGTGCTAAGAACACATTCTCAACTGCTCCTGCTACCCAGGACCTGGGCAAGAATCCACAGATGAAACATCAGCCCGAGAGAGGTCTTTCAACAACGCTGCCAGCACCAGGTAACTGATAACATGTAAGAGTCTTATCTGACTCCAGAGTGTCAGATCCAATGATCATGTAACACCAACACTGCTAACAAGGGATATGGTAACTGGATGTTGTGAATACAAGAGGAAATTCACAAAGCATACATTTGAAAGTTTAAGATCAATTTTTTTAAAATTTCATAATGTTTTAAAGAAATAAAGGTTTGCCTGACAGATTCAATGACACCATACTACATCATGAAGAAGTCAATGATACTTTTAAAGGTAAAGGACTGGGTGCTAAGGGGAAAAATGAAATCAACCTTAAGGGTACCAAGTCAAATTCTTGTAATTTTCAAGGAAGAGGAAAAAGACAGAAAGATATCAAAGAATTCAAGTGAGCGAACTTGGGGGTGTTAATTTAGAGAAAATTATTTTGGTAAATCAAAGTATAAGTAACACATATGTGCCTTTCTGGTTGTTAAGTAATTAGCCTCTGACGTCAGGCTGTCTTGAGTTTGAACCCTGGCGCCTCTATTTAGTGGCTGCATGTCTTTAAGGGAGTTGCTGTTACTTTCTGTGCCTCCACTTCCTGTCAAATGAGGATAATCATAGTTCCCAGTTTAGCAGGATTATGAGGATTAAATAACCTATGCACAGTCACCACTGGCAGACAACAAATACTTCATAATTTTAGTTGATGTCAACATAATCACCGAGCAGTAAGCAGATATTATGATGCTGCTCCATCCTGAGATATTTGTGCCCCCTAAAGCCAAGCGCTACCAGGGCTCTCCCAAAAATGTCACTCAGGCTAAATTTGTACCAATTTTGGAAAGATAAACAACAAAGAGAAAAATCTTTTGTCATGGGAGCACAGGAGTTAAATAAAATTGAAAGAGTAATAGCCAGTATGGTGATTGCCTGAAAGCTCACATCTGCTTTCTACTGTAATGAATTTCTTGAATGAGAGTGAATAAAAAAGTGAAGCTTAGAAATTCCACCTGAATAAGTAATTGCCTTCAAGGACCAATCATCTACTGCCAGATATCAAATGTTGAGCCTAAATTATGAGACCTGTAGAAAGAACTGGCATTGTTCCAAGGCATCGAAAGTACTTTTCAGTACACTGTAAATAATTAATTTATCACAATAAAAAGAAAAATATAAATGCAAAATATTAAATATCTTTTTTTTCTTTACCTAGAAATAGCTCTACATCAAATATCAGTATATAATTTATCATCATGCCAGAAAATTATTCTGGAATAAGAGAGAAAGACAATCCCAAAATTCACCCACCAATTATTGTGATGTTCCAGACCAAATCTGCCTCATATTCACCTTGCTCATCCGCATAATTCATTTAGAGTAATAGAACCAAATTTGCTGACAATTATACACACACATATATTTTAATGGTACTTAATCATTTAACTCAGATCACCATTATATCTACTACTGTGGGCAGGAATCCCTTAGAAGAAATCGAGTAGCCATCATAGTCAACACAAGAGTCCGAAATGCAGTACTTGGATGCAATCTCAAAAACAACAGAATAATCTCTGTTTGTTTCCGAGGCAAACCATTCAATATCACAGTAATCCAAGTCTATGCCCTGACCAGTAATGCTGAAGAAGCTGAAGCTGAAAGGTTCTATGAAGACCTACAAGACCTTTTAGAACTAACACCCCAAAAAGATGTGCTTTTCATTATAGGGGACTGGAATGCAAAAATAGGAAGTCAAGAAACACCTAGAGTAATAGGCAAATCTAGCCTTGGAGTACAGAATGCAGCAGGGTAAAGGCTAATAGAGTTTGGCCAAGAGAACGCACTGGTCATAGCAAACACCCTCTTCCAACAACACAAGAGAAGACTCTACACATGGACATCACCAGATGGTCAACACTGAAAACAGACTGAATATATTCTTTGCAGCCAAAGATGGAGAAGCTCTATACAGTCAGCAAAAACAAGACCTGGAGCTGATGGTGGCTCAGATCATGAGCTCCTTATTGCCAAATTCAGACTTAAACTGAAGAAAGTAGGGAAAACCACTAGACCATTCAGGTACGACCTAAATCAAATCCCTTATGATTATACAGTGGAAGTGAGAAATAGATTTAAGGGACTAGATCTGATAGACAGAGTGCTTGATGACCTATGGATGGAGGTTAGTGACGTTGTACAGGAAGCAGTGATCAAGACCATCCCCAACAAAAAGAAATGCAAAAAGGAAAAATGGCTGTCTGAGAAGGCCTTACAAATAGCTGTGAAAAGAAGAGAAGCAAAAGGCAAAGGAAAAAAGGAAAGATATACACATCTGAATGCAGAGCTCCAAAGAATAGCAAGGAGAGATAAGAAAGCCTTCCTCAGTGATCAGTGCAAAGAAATAGAGGAAAACAATAGAATGGGAAGACTAGAGATCTCTTCAAGAAAATTAGAGATACCAAGGGAACATTGCAGGCAAAGATGAGCACAAAAAAGGACAGAAATGAAAAAAAAAAAAAAGGACAGAAATGGTATGGACCTAACAGAAGCAGAAGATATTAAGAAGAGGTGGCAAGAATACACAGAAGAACTATACAAAAAAGATCTTCACAACCCAGATAACCATGAAGGTGTGATCACTCGCCTAGAGCCAGACATCCTGGAATGTGAAGTCAAGTGGGCCTTAGGAAGCATCACTACGAACAAAGCTAGTGGAGGTGAGGGAATTCCAGGTGAGTTATTTCAAACCCTGAAAGATGATGCTGTGAAAGTGCTGCACTCAATATGCCAGCAAATTTGGAAAACTCAGCAGTGGCCACAGGACTGGAAAAGGTCAGTTTTCATTCCAATCCCAAAGAAAGGCAATACCAAAGAATGCTCAAACTACCGCACAATTGCACTCATCTCATATGCTAGCAAAGCAATGCTCAAAATTCTACAAGCCAGGCTTTAGTAGTACGTGAACCGTGAACTCCCAGATGTTCAAGTTGGATTTAGAAATGCCAGAGGAACCAGAGATCAAATTGCCAACATCTGTTGGATCATCGAAAAAACAAGAGAGTTCTAGAAAAACATCTGTTTCTGCTTTATTGACTATGCCAAAGCCTTTGACTGTGTGGATCACAATAAACTGTGGAAAATTCTGAAAGAGATGGGAATACCACACCACCTGACCTGCCTCTTGAGGAACCTGTATGCAGGTCAGGAAGCAACAGTTAGAACTGGACATGGAACAACAGACTGGTTCCAAATAGGAAAAGGAGTACGTCAAGGCTGGATACTGTCACCCTGCTTATTTAACTTATATGCAAAGGACATCATGAGAAATGCTGGGCTGGAGGAAGCACAAGCTGGAATCAAGATTGCTGGGAGAAATATCAATAACCTCAGATATGCAGATGACACCACCCTTATGGCAGAAAGTCAAGAAGAACTAAAGAGCCTCTTGATGAAAGTGAAAGAGGAGAGTGAAAAAGTTGGCTTAAAGCTCAACATTCAGAACACTAAGATCATGGCATCCGATCCCATCACTTCATGGCAAATAGATGGGGAAACAGTGGAAACAGTGGCTGACTTTTTTGGGGGGGGGGGCTCCAAAATCACTGCAGATGGTGATTGCAGCCATGATATTAAAAGACACTTACTCCTTGGAAGGAAAGTTATGACCAACCTAGACAGCATATTAAAAAGCAGAGACATTACTTTGCCAACAAAGGTCCGTCTGGTCAAGGCTATTGTTTTTCCAGTGGTCATGTATGGATGTGAGAGTTGGACTATAAAGGAAGCTGAGTGCCAAAGAATTGATGCTTTTGAACTGTGGTGTTGGAGAAGACTCTTGAGAGTCCCTTGGACTGCAAGGAGACCCAACCAGTCCATCCTAAAGGAGATCAGTCCTGGGTGTTCATTGGAGGGACTGATGTTGAAGCTGAAACTCCAATACTTTGGCCACCTGATGCGAAGAGCTGACTCATTTGAAAAGACCCTGATGCTGGGAAATATTGAGGGCAGGAGGAGAAGGGGATGACAGAGGATGAGATGGTTGGATGGCATCACCGACTCAATGGACATGAGTTTGGGTAAACTCCAGGAGTTGGTGATGGACAGGGAGGCCTGGTGTGCTGCAATTCATGGGTTCGCAAAGAATCGGACATAATTGAGCGACTGAACTAAACTGAACCATTTGGCTAAGATTTGCTGGGAAGTAAAAAAACACTACATAAGGTGACCAAATATGAATTTAGTTTACTTCTTACTTAGGTAATCGTTAATTGACTTAATACAAAGGGAAACTAAAATATCTTTTGAAATAACATATTAAATATATTTAATATGAAAGCATTTTTTAAGTATAAATAATTTTCTAAAACTTATGTCTGTCACTTGCAGCCACCTCTTCCCAAGCTATAATAACAAGAATTTAATACCAGCCAAGGGAATTTATTTGAAAAACTAGAGAAATTTTATAGAAGGCTGATTACAAGATAAATGGAAAAAAAAGTCAATAACTTTTCCACATATATCAATAAACACAGTGGTAGGGAGGAAAAAAGAACTCCTTCATGAGTTCAACAAACTTAACAATGTATACTAAGACTTACATGAAAATTATAAAACTATGTAGAAAGATTCTTGTCTATTCATTTAACAATAATTTACATAGCACTAGGCTATATTAAGAGCCAAAAGTACAACACTATATAGGACATTGCCCCCTTGAGTTCATGGTTATATAAATAAGCAATCACAATATTTAACGAAAGACACAACATCCTATGGGAGCTCTGGGAGGTGGGGGGAAAGGGAGATAATTAATACAGGTTGGGGCAGTGTCAGGACTCCTAGAAAAGATGATGCCTGATCTGAAAGATGGCAAAGTTTTGTCAAAATCAGAAAGTGAAAAACTTGAGATATTATGGGTATCCACAGGCAGTTTGGTGTTACTGGAGCATGCAATTTGAGGAAGGAGTAATGAAAGATAAGGAAAAGGTATAAGTGGAAAAATAACATTACTAGATGAAATCTTACAATTGTAAAAATGTCAGTCTCTCCCAGTATTTATACTCAATGCAGTTCCAGTAAAAAAATCCCAAGTTGGAGTAGAGGGAGAATTTGTCAACTCTTCTGTTTCATTTGCAACAGTAAAATGCCTAAGGACTTCTCGAAATTTTTTAAATAAAAAGGAAGAATAAGACCTACCTATCAAATGAAAATAGCAGACTGTAAAGTTGTAGTCATTAGACAGTACAGTCCTGGCAGAGGAATAGGAAAATAAAATACACACTTCAGAAAGAAACCCAGACATACAACTTCGTATGTGATGAAGACAGCATTTCAAATCAGTGGGGGAAGGACATAATAGCCAATGAGTGGTACAATTTTCTTATCCACATACAAAAGGCTAATATCATTAATATACTGAGATCACTAACACACCAACTCAGAAAACACACTGAAAAAAATAAAACACTCAGAATAGAACTGAAGACAAAAGAAAACACAAATGAAGTAAACATAGGAAAAGTTGCTCAAACTTACCAATTGCCAGAAAATTCAAATTTAAAAATCATAAGAGACCACTTTAGTTTTTGAGCATGAGACACAAAAATTTTAAAAACTGACAAATCAGGATTAGTTAAGAATGTGGAGAGATGCGGCATTATATATTGCTAGTAGAAAAATACCTTGGAACAAGTTTTTTGAAAGGTAACTCCGCAGTACCTTAAAATTGACCGAAGAAAATTTACTTTTAGAAATCAGTGTATATGTGCAAGCATTGCTTATAAAAATGAAAAACTTGAAGCATCCTCAATATTCATTAATAGGAGAATGGTTAAGTAACTAAGGGCATATTCCTAACATAGAATACCAATCAAGTCATTAAAAAGAATGAGATAGGTCTGTATAATTAACACAGGACGTTTGCAATGCACTGATGCATCAAAAGAGCAAGCTAAGGAACACCATTATATCAGGGATCCCTAAGACCACACTCAGGTTCAATGAAGGACTCATGCAGTTGCACTCATAGCTTGACTATACCAAAAGAACACAAAGCAGAATCAGGCAAGGGGAAAGGGGCATGGATGAAGTCCAGAGGCACAAGCTTCCAACAGTGCTCTCCCAGTGAAGTCACCTGGATCTAATTCCTCCAGCTACGAAATACGACAATACATGTAAGATACTGTCCACCAGGCAAACTCAATAGGGACTTGGTGCCCGGGAACCTACTGGCAGCTGATCACAAAGGCACTCACTGCCTAGGCCTGTTCCAATATTCCAGATATCCAGGGGAGAGTGGGTGTCTATCATAAACTATATTGTTTGCACAAAAAACTTAGCTACAGTGAGCCACTCTGATCAGTTCTGGAAATGGTGAGAATTCTCCCAAACTCCAAGTTCCCAGAAATCAGCCAAGGGTCAACCTGGCAGGCAGGCCCTCCTAAAGGGAAGCGGTCCCAGGCCTACTTTGTTAACACCATACAACCATGAAGAGTAAAAGCAAACCACATGCTGGGAAAAAGATGCATTTACAGTTGGGACAATCAGGTTCTAGTTCCATCCTCACTAACTCCATTGTCTCATCTGTAAACTTCATTCTTTCTTTCATAGATTGGTACAATGTTTATTGAGCACCTATTATACCCTGCCCCAGATTTGCAGGGGGGGAGGTGATACAGAGGTGAGTCAAACAAAGGCCTTGCTGGCTTCTATCTTGGAGGGGACATTCTATCTACACATGCAGCGTGTCCAGCGGCTGTCAGGGCTGTGCAGAAAAGCAAGCAGGGTACAAAGAGCTGGGACCAGGCAGGGAGGGTGGACTGCTAAGTCATCAGGGAGAGGTCAGGGAAGGCCTCTCTGATGGTGAGCACTGTGCTGCCTCCTCAAGGAAGCAAGGAAGGGAGCGTGCAGATTTCTGGAGGAAGAGCATTCCAAGAGGAAGGGACACGGGCAAAGCCTCAGGAGGATGCTTCGCACATGTGAGGAGCAGCTGAGCCCAGAGTAACTAAAGCTATGGGTCATTACCTTTCTTCACAGGATTGTGAGAGGACCTGAAACAAAGTGTAAATGTACTTTATAAGCCAAATTGGCATTTTTATTCAATAACTTTAGCCTTGGGGAATTTAAGGTATTGTCTATAGGAAATAAACTGGGAATTCTGCTTTTTGCCTATTTTGGTACTCAGTTAAGATGTACTCTTACAGACATTTGTAAGAGATGATTCTTTTAGTTTACATGTACAAGACAATTTACCATTCAGAAAATATTTAATTATATCTTACATTTTGAACATTTGCCAGTTAGAAAATTAAAAACATCAAGAATCCATTCTATTAATGAAGCTATAAATATGAGCCTACTGCACTATGACTTTGAATGACAAATATATTACATTCAACAATGTTAAGACCCCATTATCCTATAGTGAGAGGCTTCTCTGGTGGTTCAGACAGTAAAGTATCCACCTGCAATGCAGGAGACCCTGGTTCAATCCCTGGGTCAGGAGGATCCCCTGGAGAAGGGAATGGTTACCTACTCCAGTATTCAGCCTGGAGAATTCCATGGACAAAAGAACCTAGTGGGCTATACAGTCCATTGGGGTTGCAAAAAGTCAGATATGACTGAGCGACTTTTTTTTATCCTGTAATGATGACCTTTTAACCTAAGTCAGTGTAATGAACCATTTCCAACCAATACTAAAATAATTTATTTTAGTATCCAGCAGAACTTCTGGCTTTTCTGCCCTCTCCATTATTGGCTTATGAAGTCTGCTTTGTTGCTTATTTTTGCACACACTATGAGCTTAGCTAAAAACTCAAGAAAAATATTAGGCTCATTAAGAAGTTCACACTGGGGGGGCTCCCTTGGTGGCCCAGTTCTAAAGAATCCGTCTGCCAAGGCAGGAGACATGGGTTCAATCCCTGGTTCAGGACGATCCCACATGCTCTGGAACAAAGAAGCCCACGCCACAACCACTGAGCCTGTGCTCTAGAGCCCCGAGCCCCAGCTGCTCAGCACACACGCCGCAGCTACCGAAGCTCGAGTGCCCAACAGCCCAGGCTCCGAAGAGACGCCGCCACCATGAGAAGCCAGCTCATCGCAGCTGGAGAGCAGCCTCCACTCTCGGCAGCCAGATAAAGGCCCACGCAGCACAAAGACCCAGTGCAGCCCAAAATAAATAAAGACAATTATTTTTTTAAAAAAAAGAAGTTCACATTGACCCCTTGATTCGCCCTCTCACATGCCAATATAACTCATAACTGTCTTGTTTTTCTGCCTCATCCTCATCCTATTCAAACCAATGCGTCTGGAATACATTTCTGCATGGAAAGAACCATCAGTATCCAACTTGTATTCTCATCCCATTAGATTTTCTTTACTTCTATGTTTATTTTTGAAAAACAGTAAGTGACGTGTTAGTTGCTCAGTCATGTCTAACTGTTTGTGACCCCATGGACTGTAGCCCGCCAAGCTCCTCTGTCCATGGAAGTCTCCAGGCAGTAATACTGAAGTGGGTTGCCATTCCTTTCTCCTGGGGATCTTCCTGACCCAGGGATCAAATCTGGGTCCCCTACATTGCAGGTAGATTCTTTACCATCTGAGCCACCAGGGAAGCCCTGAAGTATTATTCTATTGAGCTATGATCTAAAGGTCAAATAATATGCAGAGTAATTTGAATCTTTAAAGTTTTTGTTTTGCCTTCCTGTCAAAAAAAATAAAGCAAATAATGTAAGAACTGTGGTTTCTGTGGGTCGAGTCTTTCCAGATTTACAAAGGAGCTATGGTTCCTTTCCCTCACCTACACGGAGAGAAAGTCTGGTGTACAATTTGACCACAGGAGTGGGCTGGGAAGTGGTGATTACAAAGCCTGGTTGTGAAAATTACGTGCAAACAAATGTACTTCCCAACTGGGGTAGGGGCACAGCAAGGTAGCTGCAAGCTCAGTGCCCTGCAACACTAAACTTCACCCCAAACCAATCTACCATAAGGTATTAACCCAAGTTCCCTTCCTCATGAATCACACTGACCTCACTGGTAGTGTCGATGCATCACTGATAGTGCCTCAGTTTTTATTCCTTGATAATGCGAGTTTTTTTTTCCTGTTCCTTGAGAGGAAAGGGGTGATGCAAATGATCTGATCTTTGTGGGGGTCCACCTCATCTTGCTCCATGCAAAGCCAAGGTCATTTCTGCATCTTACACACACCTTCTCTAAAGTAATCATCTCAAGTATAGTAACTTGAGCTTATTGTTTTCATTATCACGTCCTCCTGCAACTAGTGCAGTTTCTGGCACAACAGTAGGCAGTTAGTAAATGCATATTTACTATATGAATAATGCATAAATCTGTGCATGCAAGAGTGAATAAGCAAATGAGTAATGTACAAATCAAAGAACAAGTCAGCAAATGATACAAGTAATCTATGTGACATAAAGAAGGTAGAGGATAAAGAAATGAGAAAAATAGTAAACATTTTATTTTCATAAAACTTGCCAGAATATAAGGCACAAACTTAAAATACAGAATTATATTTGCAGTCAGAACTTTCTGTTAAATCAAAGACCTCAACTGAGAACAAGAGGGGAGGAGGAGAAGCTACAGAGATTTTCAATTGGAAATTCTCTTATACTGCCCTCTCAAAATGAAAAATATTCTAATGCCACTATCCAAGGCAAGTGAATGGTGCAAATTTATGAATATGATCATTGCAGGAAAAAGTCCTACAGCCAAGTAATTTTTGACAAGGACACTGAGAAAACACAAAGGGAAAAAGATGGTCTCTTCAATAAATGGTGCTGGGAAAACTGGACAGCCACATGCAAAAAAATGAAACTGGACCCTGTTTTATACCAGTCAAAAAATTAACACGAAAACACATTAAAAACTGTAATTTAAGACTGGCAGCCATAAAATTCCTAGAAGAAAATTTAGGAGAAAAGGTCCTTGACACTGGTCTTGGCAAAGATTTCTTGGATAAGACATCAAAAGCACAGACAATGAAAGCCAGTGAGACTACATCAAACTAAAGAACTTCTTCATAGCAAAGGAAATCACCCACAAAACGAAAAGGCAGCCTACGGAATGGGAGAAGATGTTTGCAAACCATGTATCTGTTAAGGGATTAATATATATATATATATATATATATATATATATATATATATATACACACACACATATATATATAACCCAATAGCAAGAAAAAAGCAAATAAGCCATTTGAAAATGGGCAAAAGACCTGAACTGACATTTTCCTAAAGACAACATACAAATGGCCAAGGGTACATGAAAAAGTGTTCAAATCACTAATTATCAGGGAAATGCAAATCAAAATCACAATGAGATCACCTTGCTCCTAATAGGATGGCTATCATCAAAAAGACAAGAGGTAACCAATGTTGGTAAGGATTTGGAGAAAAGGAAACTCTGTACTCTGTTGGTGGGATTGTAAATTAGTGCAGCCCACTATAGAAAACAATATGGTGGTTCCTCAAAAAGTTTAAAATAGAACTATAATATGATCCAGCAAACCCATTCCGGGGTATAGGTATAGCCAAAGAAAATTAAATCAGGATCTCAAAGAGATACACGCACACCCATATTCACTGCAGCTTTATTCACAATAGCCAAGATATAGAAACAACCTAAACACCCTCAAACAGATGAATGAATAAAGAAAATGTGGTGCTTGGAATACTGAAATATTAATCCATTAAAAAAAAAAAAAAAGGAAATCCTACCATTTGCAGCAACAAGGATGAACCTAGAGGGCACTATGCTAAGTGAAATAAACCAGACAGACAAATACAAATACTACATGTGGAATCTAAAATGGAAAACTTATAGAAGCAGAGCAGAATGGTGGCTGCCGGGGGCTGGGGGAAATGGAAATGGGGAGATATAAGTCAAAGGATACAAATTCCCAAATTAAAGAATAAGTTCTAAGGATCTAACGTGCAGCATGGTAACCATAGTCAATAATACTGTATTGCATACTTGAAAGCTGTTGAGAGTAGTCTTAAGTGTTCTCACCACTGGGCGGGGCGGGGGGGGGAACCTATGTGAGGTGATAGATATGTTAATCATCTTGATGTCATTTCACAATATATATGCACAGCAAAATCAATACATTGCACACTTTAAATATATACAATTATATTCACAAGAAAGCTGTGGGGAAAAAATCATTAAAATAAAAAGGAAAAACACTAAAATATTTATTAGAAAATACAGCTTTAAAATATTCCACTTGCAAACTAATCCTGTATGCCACAACTATTGAGCCTGTGCTCTAAAGCCCAGGAGCCACAAGGACTGAAACCTGTGCACGCCTAGAGTCCTTGCTCAACAAGAGAAGCCACCGCAATGAGAAGCCCACGCACCACAACTAGAGAGGAGCCTCCATTTGCGGCAAACTAGAAAAAGCTCGCGTGCAGCAATGAAGACCCAGTGCAGCCAAAAATAAACAAACACAATTTTTAAAAAATAAAATATTCCACTGGTACAAGGACCTACTGTGCAGCACAGGGAAGTATATTCAATATCTTGCTATAACCTATAATGGAAAATAATCTGAAAAATAATACATATGTATGTACGTATGTAGAAATGTATAACTGAATCACTTTGCTTACACAGGAAACATATAGTTGCTGTGAATCAACTATAGTTCAATAAATAAAATATTCTACTTGCTATTAATAAGTTTTAGAAACCTTAATATATAACCGAAGATTCATGCAAATACCAGTCCTGCTTATATGATAAAGCTGTGTTTTCCTGAAGATTTTATACTTTTAAACTACTTTTTGCAATACATAATGAGCTAATATAAATTCTTCAGAAACTTCCTTTTGTTCTTTTTGCACTTTATCTTTCCTGATTAAAAACTGCGGTCACCACTAGGAAAATGAAAATGGTCTGAGATGTCTCCGAGCTGATGGGAGGAACTGCAGCAGTGAGCAGGCACCCCTTAGGTTCTGTGCTGAGCGGCACCTCTGAGCAGTTTCTTCTGATTTCCATCAAATATAAAATAAATGGAAGAAGCAGTTGGAAGAGAGCATGGTGACAGGGTTTCATCAACGATAACAAATTCCTTCTCAAGGTTTCTCCAACAGAAAAGAGTGGGAAGGAGGAACAATCATAATGCCAAGAATTTTAAACAGCTCTTCACCAGCTCCCAAGAGTACAGAACTCAAAAGAAGCTGCTGGATCCTATCACATCTCCAGAAGGATCCTACTCTGTTACAGAACACTGGTTACAGAACACTGAGGCACTCACAGACTTGTCTCAGAATCTCAGTTTCCAGGGTTAGGAGCACAAAATGGGTGACTTAACAGAAATGTATTCTTTCAGAGAGGCTATACGGCCACACTGTCTGAAGGCTCTAGAGGAAGATGCTCGCCTGCCTCTTCCTAGCTTCTGGAGTTACTGGCAGTCCTTGGCAGTCCTTGGCTTGCAGCTGCATCACTCCAACATCTGCATCTGTGGTCACCTGGCCTCCATCCTCATGTCTCCCTTCTCTGTGTCCAAATTCCCCTCTTCTTTTAAAGTCATTAGATTAGGGCTCATCCTAAAGCAGTGTGACCCTATCTTAATTTGACTATATTTACAAAGACCTTATTCCCAAATAAGGTCCCATTCACCAGTACTGGGTGTGGGAGGGGGGCTGTCAGGACTTGAACATATCTTCCGAGGGGACACAATTCAACTCTAACACTCGCAAGTAGTATGAAACAAGGCAAAATATGACCAATAATACAATAAGATGTATAAAGTACTTTCATTCAGAAGCTCTAGTGGGGTTAAGAGAGGGCTTTACAGTATATGAAAAAGTATTGGAGACAGTCTTGGAACAGAGAGTATGATTTGTGTCAGCAGATATGCAGCAGAAAGGTGGGACACTGTAAGTTAAGGGAAGAAATGCTAAGATGTTATAAACCAGAGGCAAGAAAGGTTGGGTAAGTAGAGAAGCAGCCGATTTGGTGAAAGCATTAGCGCTAAGTGTAACACACTGAAAAGGTAGGTGGGAACCAGGCAGCAAGTGGTCAAATATCCTCCTAAGCGAGGAGCCTGGGGACTCCCCTGGCGGTCCAGTGGGAACCTGCCTTCCAATACAGGGGATGCAGGTTGGATCCCTGGTTGGGGAACCAAGATCCCACACGCCACAGGGCAACTGAGCCTGCGCTCCACAACAAGTAAAGCGTGAGTGCCTCAACAAAGAGTCAGTGAAGCCTAATAAGTAAACACACAAATAAAACGGGGAGTCTCACTACACTCAGGAGATGCTTGGGGGCCACCAAGGGACTGAAAAATGGTAGGAAGAGCCCTCTTTTATCGTCTCTGCCTGGTTATCACATGGAAGAAGCTCACATAACATGACAGGAGACTTTCCAAAGTAATTCACTGGACTGTTCATATCATGCTTAGGTAGTATGCGTTAGTCACTCAGTCATGTCCAACTCTTTGCAACCCCATGGCCTCTAGCCCACCAGGCTCCTCTGTCCATGGAATTTTCCAGGCAGTAGTACTCAAGTGGGTTGCTAACTCCTCCTCCAGGGGATCTTCCCAATCCAAGAATCAAACCCACATCTCCTGCATTGGTAGGCACATTCTTTATCACCGAGTAGTTATTGGACTCTTCGTATCACTCAGGTAGCACTTACTGATCCCAGATAAGAATTTTCCCTACTTATTCAGCTATCATCTAATATCAGAACTAGAAACAGCTGGAGGGCCCCAAACATTGTGACTCAGTTCAGTTCAGTCGCTCAGTCATGTCCAACTCTTTGCGACCCCATGAACCGCAGCAGACCAGGCCTCCCTGTCCATCACCAACTCCCGGAGCCTACCCAAACCCATGTCCATCGATTTGGTGATGCCATCCAGCCATCTCATCCTCTGTCATCCCCTTCTCCTCCTGCCTTCAATTTTTCCCAGCATCAGGTCTTTGCAAATGAGTCAGCTCTTCATATCAGGTGGCCAAAGTACTGGAGCTTCAACTTCAACATCAGTCCTTCTAATGTACACCCAGGACTGATCTCCTTTAGGATGGTCTGGTTGGGTCTCCTTGCCGTCCAAGGGACTCTCAAGTGTCTTCTCCAACACCACAGTTCAAAAGCATCAATTCTTCAGTGCTCAGCTTTCTTCACAGTCCAGCTCTCACATCCATACATGACTACTGGAAAAACCATAGCCTTGACCAGATGGACCTTTGTTGGCAAAGTAATGTCTCTGCTTTTTAATATGCTGTCTAGGTTGGTCATAACTTTCCTTCCAAGGAGTAAGTGTCTTTTAATTTCATGGCTGCAATCACCGTCTGCAGTGATTTTGGAGCCCAGAAAAATAGTCAGCCACTGTTCACTGTTTCCCCATCTATTTCCCAGGAAGTGATGGAACCGGATGCCATGATCTTTGTTTTCTGAATGTTGAGCTTTAAGCCAACTTTTTCACTCTCCTCTTTCCCGTTCATCAAGAGGCTCTTTAGTTCTTCTTCACTTTCTGCCATAAGGGTGGTGTCATCTGCATATCTGAGGTTATTGATATTTCTCCCCGCAATCTTGATTCCAGCTTGTGCTTCCTCCAGCCCAGCGTTTCTCATGATGTACTCTGCATAGAAGTTAAATAAGCAGGGTGACAATATACAGCCTCGACGTACTCCTTTCCCTATTTGGAACCAGTCTGTTGTTCCATGTCCAGCTCTAAGTGATGCTTCCTGACCTGCATACAGGTTTCTCAAGAGGCAGGTCAGATGGTGTGGTATTCCCATCTCTTTCAGAATTTTCCACAGTTTATTGTGATCCACACAGTCAAAGGCTTTGGCATAGTCAATAAAGCAGAGACAGATGTTTTTCTAGAACTCTCTTGCTTTTTTGATGATCCAGCGGATGTTGGCAATTTGATCTCTCGTTCTTCTGCCTTTTCTAAAACCACCTTGAACATCTGAAAGTTCATGATTCACGTATTGCTGAAGCCTGGCTTGGAGAATTTTAAGCATTACTTTACTAGCTTGTGACTACGTGTAGTCTATTTCACTCATCTGCTGAAATAGTTTCCTCTTGAAAATGCAACATTCATTCAAAAGTGTTTACACTATTTGCTTCAGTAAAAGCCTTCTCTAATGTTAACTTGCAAGCTAGCACACAAAATTTAGTAAGGTTTCTAACTCACAGGAGAACAACTTTTGTAGGTAATTCCTCTCTCCAAAGGAGTATTTCTGGAATATAAGCCAACTCATTCTTTTGAGTTACAAAGCTGAGGATCCTCAGACCACAGCTACGTTCTTTTTTACAAACAGGGAGAAAGTCATGTGCAGACACGTGCACAGAGTAGAGGGTCCAGTTGACAATTATTCTGCTGAAATTCACGGGGGGAATGCCAAGGTCACAACTACTGCATGTACTCTCGTCTAGCATTCTATATCTGTATTTAAGAACCTTCTCCCCGCCAACCCCCATTTCTTCTAAGCCCTCTTCTAGGACTATGTAATTGCAATTGCTCTATAGAAAGGAGTCCTTGAAACTCTCTGGATTCAGAAGGTCACCTCTCCCACAAAGCTCCATTGTGTAGCTTTCAAATGTTTTCAATTCTCTGAGATCACAGCAACTCTAGTACAGCAAAGAAGATGGAGAAACATTTTTATTTATTTTAAATACAAAAAAAACTATTATATAGCTGAATAAGTTACTTAAAATATCATTTCATTTTGGTGTCCTATTTCTCTTCCACTGCAAGGTAATTTTCTTAAGGACTAAAACTTGACATTCAGCTACAAGTGATAGAGATCTTTCACAAGGTAAAAGAATGATAAAAATATAAACTTTTAAATAAAAAAGTTTAAATCAAATTCTTTTTCTAATTCCTAATTGATCAACTTCATAAATGGCAGCATCAGTCGATTGCATTACCAGTGACCAGCTTACTGTTTCTCCCTCAGAAGGAACTCTAAGATGTCTTTCTCTCTTTCTCACACAGATGGCCCAGGTTGGGGCTAGGGAGAAGGAAGTGGTGAGCCAAAGGAGACGGAGTATGTCCCTCTAACTGGATTTCAAAAGCAAATACAAATCATGTAAGGATAAGCCACTGATTCATACTTCTCCTGCCTCTCCTATAATGGAAATCATGTAGGGATAAGCCATTGATTCATATTTTTCGTGACTTTTCTGCCCTCAATTAATTGAGAACCTTGTTTTCTAAATTTTCCCACTTGACTTCATTTCAACAACAGCTTTGAGATACAATTAATATACTATACAATTCACCTACTTAATAAGCACGTTTGCTTTTTTTTTTTTAAGACTATTCACCAAAAAAAAAAAAAAAAAAAGACTATTCACACAGTTGTGCAACCATCATGATAATCAATTTTGGAACATTTCATCATCACAAAAGGAAACCTGTACCCATAAGTGGTCACATCCATTTCTTCCCTACACCCCAAACCCTAGACAACCACTACATTTTCTCTCAGTGCATTTGTCTAATCTGGAGATTTCATATAAAAGGAATCAACATGTGGTCTCTTGTGACTGGCTGCTGTCACTTAGCACAATGTTTCCAAAGTTCATCCAAATTGTAATAAATACCAGTGCTTCACTTCTTTTTATTGCCAAATATTCCCCTGCATGAACGTAACATTTTATTTATTCAATGAACAGTTAATACTGCTTTGTCTTCTCTGAACCCAGATTGTGCTTGCTTTTACATTTCAAGTAAAATAATTTCTGCCTTAATGTTACATCCTTATCTTTACTGTCTCTCCTATCATTTGATGATATTTGCCCCCAACACCCTCCCAGAATTGATAAAGCACTGCCACCTATTTGAAGTCACCAGATCTGAATCCCCTTCCTTATAAACCATCCTTTTCCTACAATCAAAGCAGAAAACGCCAGCTACTCCATTTTTACTTCTCTAAAACACAGCCATGTAAACAAGGCCACACTGATCACAAATACTCATCCCAATACTTGAATCAAAAGCTAATGACAAGGATAAGGGACCATTATTCAGAATCCATTATTAGTGTTGGGTGGTCACAACTATTACCAGTCTCCAGAAGGACAGAGCAGTGCCTCGTGTGGGTAACACTGGTGGAGCTGGTACAAGTTGCAGAGTCCCTCTGCACCGCGGCAGCAGCTCCATCCGTTCTGCAGGGTCATTTGAGGCCCTGCTCCTAGCTCTCTAGCCCTGGGCCTGGTTATCAGGCCCTTCCAGAGAGTCTGGGAGCTGCCCAGTACATTTCTGATAAATTCCTTTTCTGCTTTAAATTAGCCTAAGTCAGTTACTGTTACTTACAACTAAAACCCTGATTGATAACAGTATCTTGATCTACTTAATTTTGCATATTTGGGGCATTATATAATCTCACTAACTATAAACTTCCTATAGATAACTATAAACTATAAGATCATAGTTATAGTTTACAAATATAAACTATAAACCACAGATGGGATCCTATGTAAGGAGATAGATTCAGGGGGGAAAAAAAAAAAATATATATATATATATATATAGTATTAACTCTTTGCAGTGAATAGATCCTCATTTGTTCTAAAAGAATGACTGTCAAGGAAAAACTCAGCTGTTTTCCTATGTAGGGAAAAACCTCCTTCTCTTTTGCATCTTTCTTTACCGTTAGAAAAAACACTTCACTGCTAGTCACTAAGTATGTGGAGGCTTTTCCCCACAACAAGTAATTCTCTGCAACACCAGCTGGGTGTCCTACCATTCAACATAATTCCGACACTGTGTACCCAGAGACAGCATCAGATCCCACAGGTAAGGGCTCAGCCCACCAGACTGTCCCCTCAGCCACACACACACACACACACACACACACACACACACACAAGTCCAGCTGCAAGCCCAGGTTTCAGCCCACCAGACTGTCCCCTCAGCCACACACACACACACACACACACACACAAGTCCAGCTGCAAGCCCAGGTTGCCACCTGTGCTTCCAAGCAACCCACTATAGACTGGAAATTCTGATGACCACCCCCCCCACCCCTACTCCACTGGATTCAATTAATTTGCTAGTACAGTTCCCAGAACTCAGGGAAACATAATTTTCATTTACCAGCTTATTATAAAAGGATATGATACAGGATATAGATCAAAGCAGGTGGAAGATATAGTATGGAGAAAGGGCTTGGAGTTTCCAGGCTCTCTCTGGGAGCACCACCCTCCCAGCACCTCCAAGTGTTCATCAACCTGGAAGCTCCCCGAATCCCGTTTTGGGGAGCTTAGGGAGGCTTTATTACATAGGCACAGTTGATTAAATCACTGGGCATTGGCAACAGACTCGACCGTCCCTCCCTCCCTCTACCCTCCCCAAAGGTCAGGAGGGTGCAACTCAAAGTTCCAACCCTCTAATCCCAGGTTGGTACTCCTAGCAACCAGCCACCACCCTTAGGTGGGGTCCGAAAGTCATCTCATTGACATAAACAAAAGAAAACCTTTGGCTCTCCGTTGCTTAGGATATTCCAGGAGTTTTAGGAGCTCTGTGCCAGGAACAGGGAGCAAAATCAAATATATATTTCTTAATTACAAATCACATGGTATATAAAAAATAATATGAACTCAGATGTCAGAAAGAACTACTTTTCATTGCTTATTTGCTGTGAAATCTTGAAGTTATTTACACTCTCTGGGCCTTAGTTTTTCTCACTGGAAAAAAAAATGAGGATGATCACACTCATCTTGTAGGGCTATTTCCAGGAAAGGTAATATAGCTAACACACCTACTCTAAGATCTGACATGTATCCATGCTAAATAAACTTTTACAGTTCTACCATCATGATCTGTACATCCTGCCAATGTCAAATCCAAACTCATCTCCAGGAATTCTTTCTTCCCAGCTAGGGGAAAGTAAAACTCACCCCCAGACCCAATCTAACCAAAGCACCAACCCCGGTGAAACAACAGCCTTTTTATGTTTAGTAC
Source organism: Cervus elaphus (assembly GCF_910594005.1). Taxonomy (NCBI): domain Eukaryota; kingdom Metazoa; phylum Chordata; class Mammalia; order Artiodactyla; family Cervidae; genus Cervus; species Cervus elaphus. The sequence continues at coordinate 71,793,462 of NC_057826.1, forward strand.
ACTAGTAACCACACTGTCCTTCCCTACATATCTAATTTCTAGATTTTCTGAGTACCTCCTATACATGAATTACTGTCCTTATATCCACAAGGGCATGTTTATATTAAGTTGTCAAATTTGACTTTAGGAATGTAACTGTCCTAACAAAAAGAAAATGATTAAGGCTGAGCTCAAAGCTGCTCAATCATCTAAGAGTCGGTGCTTGCTTCCTTGACTTCTTGACTGGACCTGGAGTCAGTGCACCTGTGTCTGGCCTCCTGCTTTGTCAGAAGGGCGGGGTGGGCAAAGGGCAGGGAAGACGAACACTGAGGAGGAAATGGAGCATTCACCACAGAAAGGAGAAACCCTGCACGCCGATGCATTCCAGAGAGTAACAGAGACACCCAAGGGGTTTTCACAGTCCTCTGATTCAACTGCTTCACTTTACAGACATAAAATATGAGGTCCACATTGGTTAACTGACTTTCCAAACGCAAGCAACTGTTAATGACAGAGTTAAGGACCAAGTTCTTGTGGATAGTTCACAGCTTTCCCCATCAAACCACGAATGATAAGAAAAATGATGAGGGACTTGCAGTGTCTTCCCCATCAGCATCTGGACCACAGAGCCTTGTATTACAGCATTCCAGGAATCAGGAGGATGTACCCCTGCTCACCCAATGCCAATTCCCTGCTGACACCTATGAGGCACCAGGTCAGCTGGTCTCTCCTTACAACTGAGCCTTCAGATGATGGAACTGGAGGCCATCTGCTTTTCTCCCCATTCAGACACTGCAAGTCTCAAGGGCAGACACCTAAGGTCACAATCATGACAGGCTCTGGGGATCTTAAGGGGTATCTCATAGGAAAGCTTGGGGTACCAAGGTTACCTTGCTTCCAAACTGGATTATGCTTTTGAAATGATACATTGGTTCTTAAGGGACCAGGCCAATCCTCTGCCCCCTTTTTTGCTAAGTCAGTCCATCCAGAATGAAGGAAATGTAACCTTGCTTTAGGCCAGCATGTTGTGAAGGTCCTCATCATTTATTAAGTGGTCCACCCTGTAAGCACAGATTTTCTGTTGCCATGTGATTTTCATTCCCCTCTCCTCGCCATTCTGACAAATATATACAAGTCTAAATTCAGCTGTTTGTAAGAATCAAACAGAGAGCAAAGGTTGTTCCCCTCAGGTCCTGGTAATCCTTGAAAGTAATGAAGCACTTGCTGTACTCCCCTAAACCTCTAAATTCCCAACATCAAAATAAACTTAAAAGGTGAAAGTGCTAGAAGAAAACATCGGTAAAACTTATCTTTATAACCTCGGGGGTGAAGATGACCTTTATAAACATGATACAAAAGGCCTATGACGCCACAGCATGTAAAGCATCTGTATAGCCAAAAGCCATGAAGTCAAAAGACAAACGACAACAGAAGAGAAACATCTGCAACACAACAGATAAAAAGACTGCTCACCTTCTACAAGGTAAACCCTCTAAATCAACTTTAAAAAAAAATGTTTGTGGTAAAATAGATACAACACAAAAAGTACCATTTTGATCATCTTTAACTGCACAGTTCAGGGGTATTAAGTACATTCACATTGTTATACAACCATCACATCATCCATCTCCAGAACTTTTTTCTCCTCCCACACTGAAACTCTGTACCCATTCAAGGATAAGCTCCACTCCCACCTTCCCCAGCCCCTGGCAACCCCCATTCTACTTTCTGTCTCTATGAATTTGACCACTCAGAGGACCTCATGGAAGCACAATCGTGTGTGTCCTTTTCAGTGACTTATTTCATTCAGCATGTCTTCGGGGTTCATTCATGTTGTAGTACGTGTCAGAATTTCCTTCCTTTTAAAGGCTGACTAACATTTCATTCTATGTATAAACCACATGGTTTTTGTTTTTTTAAAGAATTGTATTATTGTTACTTATTTGGCTATGGTGGACCTTCACTGAGGCGTGCCATATCTTTGTTGCCATGTGTGGGCTCTTAGCCGTGGCATGTGGGATCTAGTTTCCTGACCAGGGATTGAACCTGAGCCCCCTAAAGTAGAAGAGCGGAATCTTAGTCACCGGACCACCAGGGAAGTCCCTACACCATGTTTTATCCATTCATTCAAGGGTCATTTATGTGGTTTTCATATACTGGCTATTGTACACAAGGCAATGTTTTTAAAAGACAGAGAATCCAGTTAATGGATAAAACTCAGGAGGGTGAGAGCCCGGCTCCTGCAGGGGACTGCTGCTGGGGAAGAAAAACCAGCTGACACAGGAGCAGCCCTGTAGGTCTGGAGGGACAAAGCTGGAGATCTGAAACGTGACTTATGTCCCTCGCACAGTGCTTGCTGAGTTCTGAAGACGCTGCAGGGACTAATGTGCTTTCGCATATTTTTCCTATCCTCTGCAACAGCCTGCCACCACTCTGAGTTGCCTCCTGGGCTGTCCCTCAAATGACCTCCCCAAGTAGTACTTACTTTTGTGGTGCTTGAGTCAGTCAGTCATCTGGTCACAAACCTGCCTAAGTTCTGAGTGGCCAGCTCCTACACCTGTTTTTCCCTTAAGCCTTATTATTTTAGTGTGTGATTTTGCAAAATTCCAGGTTCCTCAAGAAGGCATACAGTAGAAACAGCTTCACTTCCCTACCCAGGAACAAAGAAAACATTTCGTACCTTCTACTTTAGAGAGAGGGAGAAAGCTAGGCAACAGGCAGGCAATTCAGAGAAAAATACAAAAGTAAAATACTCGGGGGGCATGGGAGGGGAAGTAAGAGCTCTCATATAAATAAACTATTTGCCCATTTGTGATTATAAAATGATTGTACACTAAATTAATACACTAACAGTAACATGAATGAATAATGATATGTTACTAGTTCAGGGTTTGAACCAGAAAGCAGGAATCTTTTCTTCCCATTAACAATAACACTTGCTGGAAGATACAAAATTGTCATCTACAAAGGTGAGAGCTTCTTAATTGCAGGGAGTCAGCACACTGTTCCTTGGAATTTGCAATTTAGCTTCAGAAGTGAAAGAATTTTGGCTAGATACTAAAAAGTGTCAGTTACATTCTTACCCCTGTCAAGCTACCAGTTAAAAATCATCTAAGTATTTTTTTTAATGTTTAAAATCAAAACACTTTTAGAATGACTAAATTATTATCATCTAAAAGGTATACAAAATTATAAACACAACTTTACATTTAGGAACCCTTTTTTTTTCATTTATTTTTATTAGTTGGAGGCTAATTACTTTACAATATTGTAGTGATTTTTGTCCCTTTTTTTTAAGCATTAAAAGCACATGCTTAGTAAGCAAGGTGTGCAGGCACGTTCAGTTACTTCAGTCGTGTCCAAGTCTTTGTGACCCCATGGACTGTAGCCCACCAGGCTCCTCCGTCCATGGGATTATCCCTGCAAGAATACTGGAGTGGGTGGCCATTTCCTACTCCAGGGGGTCTTCCCGACCCAGGGATCAAACCTGCATCTTCTGTGGCTCCTGCACTGGCAGGTAGATTCTTCACCACTTGAGCCACTTGGGAAGCCCTAGTAAGCAAGGTACTGCCTGTTAAAATGAGTCTCTTTTTTTCCCCTTGGCCTCTGTGGGAGGCACACCTTCCTTCTTTTTCTCTGAGATCTGTTAATGCGGAGCTCCAGGTGGTGTTAAGAACAGAGAAAGTGGGAAGTTGTGAGTTGTCTGGGAAGTTTGTTGGAAGACTACCAAGTTGTCTATTTAGAAATCAGCCCCAGGAAAGATCAGAAGAGAAACAAAAAATAATACAAAGCAAACCCATTTACCACATATCCAATGTCTGCAAAGTGTTGGGCCTGGTACTCTAAGAATCAGGAGAAAAGCGGATGGAAGTTAGTTACTGGGGCCTGAATATCATGCTCCCAATACTACCTGTCCCATGGCTAAAGTGACGCCAGCAGAGGCTTCCTTTCTCACAGACACTAGTGGAATTTCTGCTCCAGGATTTTAAAAAGTGACTGATTGCACCTCACCTCATAAATGCCCAACTCAGCAAAAGGAGACTTACTCATTCTGCCAGAAGGAGATCTGTATCAGGGACACAGTGGTGAGGCTGGAATAAAAGGAACTTTCTACAGAGCGCACTGAGGCATTTACTCCTACAGGGACAGACCTGAAAAGAAATCAGCGCTGTCCAAAGTCCAGCCAAGAGGAGGCAGCTCTGACAAAGATGGACGGGACACACGAGTTCCACCACCAGTGCCAACTAGGCATCGCTTCAACTCTCTATTTGCCTGCTTCTGGGCAGATATCAAGATCATGAACATCCACCATTGAAGTGCCTTGAGCTCTCTGGATGGAAAGCAACCTTACACGGATGAATCATGACTCAGCACTGAATTAGGGGACAGAGCTAAAACAGTGAGAACAGTTTCAAACACTAAACTGCACTACTGAATCCCAGTCATTAAAACCCTCTCACAATATTTACAGATATTAAACCAATGTTCCTTAGTCCTCTGGGGACCAGCTCCAGCACACCTGCTTTTCTTTAGCGTCCTCAGCATCAAAACCCTCCCTGTGTCCTCATTGTGTTAGGGGTCAAGCAAAACACATGGTTAAAGCTTGCTCCATGGACTAGATATCACCATGAAGGCAGCAGATAAAAACCAGCACCAGACACCTTGTGAGGAACAAGAGGGGCCCACAGGCACGACACGCTCAGCAACATCAACAGTGTCATTAGCTGTCACTGTCATCTGTGACACTTTAATTTGTGTTTCCTTTATTTTGATGAGATACATTTAAATGACCGAATATTTTACATAGCCTTTCACAGGGCACTGCACATCTTTCATTTAAAATGACTCAGAAATAATGCAATGCCTGGAAAAAGAGGTATACATTTTATCCAGTATGCCAAGACCAAATGGAAATAACTCTGTTAAAAGCATATGTGACATTTGAAATCTAAGGCACTCCTGGGGTCAGGGTCTTAAAATAAGTAGCTCTGAGTCATAAACTGAGACAGTTAAAGAGCTAAACACAATGGTTAATATCACAGAACTTGCAAAGTTAAAGCATATATTATTTAAACATTGAGAAGCCATTGTGTATTTGTCTAATAGGCAATATGAAATGATTAAACTCTAACTTTTTCTAAATTACACAGAAAAGTGGGATGGCAATTAAGAATCATCTTAGCAAACTTCCCAGTCCTTAGAGGGTGACAACTAGCTGGTGACTTACATAGTTTCCTTGATTATTCTCAAGTTATATATTGAGAGAGAGATGAAACCCAAGTCAGTTTACTCTTTTTAGAGTGGATCTTCCAATAACTAGCGTTGAAGACAGTAACGGGGAGGAACTCTAGGCTTCAAGAAGGATCTGTGATGCCTGTATGTTCCCTGAGTGGTGTGAGTTATCCGTGCATCTTTGGAAGCTGAAACTGTACCAGGTAGAGGAAATGAGAGAGACATGCGCCTGAAATGCAGTTCCACAACTCATCAGTTCTGTGACCTCGGTAAGGTTAACTAATCTCTTAACCTTCTCATCTGTAAAATTAGAGGTAAGCCTATCTACTTCATAGAATGAGTCCAGCAGAAGCGAAAGAACACAGAATGTCTTTCAGAAGAGCACAATCGTTAATGCTCCCTACATGCTCTCCCTGTTCTCCACGTACCAAGGTAACAGACCACAGCTGGAAGGCAGCCTACGTAATCTGGTAGCTTTTACTTACTATTTTTAAATGATCAGTTATGGGGCAGTAGTTAGTAAAATTTGGTTTATGAAAAAAATTCTTAAATATAAGAAATGGAAAACATTCGTAGCAAAGGTTATTTAAAAATAGGCATCTGAAAAAAAAAATAGGCACCTGAATGAGATTCCTCACGAAATTATTATATATAATTATATATATTATTTATAATATATAAAATGCTATTATTTATAATTAAGTGTTAGGGACAATTCTTGGTAAAAGGGCAAAACTACAATATGACACTTTACCGTATGGATTTCCCCCAACATGTAACCTAATTCCTCTCAAAGAGGGCACCTTAGTTGCCGTTCTGCCAATGTGGAATGCTTAGCTGTTCTAATCTTAGCTTTTTCATGTTCTCTCTGAAGGAAGAAGCTTGTCTTTCACTGCTAATTGACCAAATCAATCATCACACGCATACTGATGACACACGACACTTACGTGTACTATGCTGATGGACTGACATCCTGATGGCACAGGGAAAATCCTGAGTCCCAGAGGTCAGTGACTAGAATCCATATTTGGCAAGATCCTTCTAAAATTCATTAGTAAAAGTAAAGTATTCATTTATAGTCTGAACATATTATTTAGATATTATTGCATAAAAGACATAAGAGGGAAAAAATAATATAAAGGGGCTTTAACCTAAACATAGCAACCATGTCTACTTTAAAACAAAAGCAAAAGTGAAGTCACTCAGTTGTGTCCAACTCTTTGTGACCCCATGGACTGTAGCCCACCAGGCTTCTCTGTCCATGGGATTTTCCAGGCAAGAGTACCGGAGTGGGTTGCCATTTCCTTCTCCAGGGGATCTTCCTGACCTAGGGATCAAACCCAGGTCTCCTGCATTGCAGGCAGATGCTTTACCCTCTGAGCCTTTTAAACAAAGGGTGAAACCAAATGTTCAACTTTTGAGCTGACTGGTTTTAAAGAGAGTAGAAATATACATATAGATGCCAAATAACCCTGATTACCAAACAGTCAGCATTACAATTGTTCAATTCATGAGGAAGGTAATAGAGACAATCAAAACATCATTAATTTGGGACTGTACAGCACATTATAGAACATAAGGGGCTTTGAGCAGATTTACATTCCTAATTATGCTTTGCTTAATCTAATATTAAAACTGCCTTACAGTATTTCCTCAGCCTTGTGGTGGGATGACTAGCAATACTTTAAGTGGCAAGTGCAGTGAGCCTGGGAGATCTAACATAGTAACTCTCTCATATACAAATCATCCGAAGTCATTAAAGTTTACATGTTTATACTGAGGCCACTGGGTCATAATAAAATGACCAATAATATAATTAGTCTTGGCATCTTGAGTGCTTTTCCCATAAAATCAGAAAGAAGGCAAGAATGCCCTCTCCCATCACTTTGAGAACACAAAAGGGGACTTGAGTGCATGAAAAGCTGCCCCCTGCTCTTGCTAAGGACATCTCAGCATCATCAAAGGGTACCAAAATGGAAAATGGAACCTACAGAGAATGTAAATATGTGAGGAGACATAAAAGACCCTTCTTCCTCTCTCAATTTTGAAAAGACAACTGATGCTTAAAGCAAAAGTCACAACATATTAAGGAGGAGTTCATTACTGTATGTGGAAGTAAACAATAGCACAGTGAGGAGGAAGTGAATGGGATTAAATTTACATTTGAGGACACTGAAGAGTAAAATGTCAGTTCTTCTTAAGTGAATGTTATCAATTTCATGAAACCCCCCAAGATGGCAATGAGCTCTTTTACAGTAGTTTTTTTTTTTTTACAGTAGTTTTATAGTTGTTCTTTATAAAAAAAAAAAATTTTCGAATGTGAAAATAAAGATACAAGAACAGCTAGAAGGACATCAAAAAGAAAGAGTCATGAAAAAATATTAAAACACATTAAAAAGCCTCTTTGGGGGCTTCCCTGGTAGCAAAAGTGGATAAGAATCCACCTGCCAACGCAGAGAACATGGGTTCAATCCCCAGTCCAGGAGGATTCCACAAGCCACGGGGCAACTAAGTTAGTTTGCCACAATTACTGAGTCCGCGCCCTAGAGCCTAAAAACTGCAACTACTGAAGCCCATGTGCCTAGCGCCCATGCTCCACGATAATGAGAAGCCCAAGCACTGCAACAAAAAGTAGCCCCTGCTTGCTCCAAGTAGAGAAAACCCGAGCAAAGCAACAAAGATCCAGCGCAACCAAAAATAAATAAAATTTTAAAAGAAAAAGCCTCTTTCATTAAAAGGGTATGTAGTACACAAATACACAGAGATGCCCCTGGAACAGAAAGCCCACAAATTAACCCATCTCTGCCATAGGAGGGAGATGTATCTCAAACCACCGAGGCAAAGACAGCTGTTTGAACAAACAGGACTGCTACAAAAGGATAGTTATTGGAAAGAGATAAAATGAGACCCATTCCTCAAACAATACAGGAGAATAAACTCCAGATGCACCAGAGACCTAAATGTAACTAGAAGAGATTATAGGTGGATTCCTCTTTAACAGGAGTATAGAGAAAGGCTTTTTAGAGATAATTTAAAATCTAGATGCAAGGAAAAAAGATTGATAATTTGTCTACATAAAAACTTTTACATAAGCAAAATTGAAAGACAAACTGGGGAAAAAATATTTGCAACATACTACAGAGATAAAGGGTTAATTCTGAGCCCAGCCCAGCACAGCTATGACAAACCTAGACAGAGTATTAAAAAGCACAGACATTATTTTGCCAACAAAGGTCCATATAGTCAAATCTATGGTTTTTCCAGTAGTCATGTATGGATGTGAGAGTCAGACCATGAAGAAGGCTGAGCACCGAATTGATGCTTTTGAATTGTGGTGTTGGAGAAGACTTGAGAGTTCTTTGGACTGCAAGGAAATCAACCCTGAATGTTCATTGGTAGGACTGATGCTGAAGCTCCAATACTTTGGCCACCTGATGCGAAGAGCCGACTCACTGGAAAAGACCTTGATGCTGGGAAAGATAGAAGGCAGGAGAAGAAGGGGATGACAGAGAATGAAGATGGCTGGATGGCATTACTGACTCAATGGACATGAGTTTGAGTAAGCTCCGGGAGATGGTGAAGGACAGGGAAGCCTGGTATGCAAATCCACCTATAGTCCATGGGGTTGCAAAGAGTCGGACAAGACTGATCGACTGAACAACAACATCATCCTCTAATATAAAAAGGTTAATACCTTTTAATTTTTCAAATTTTATTGAAATATAGTTGACTTTACAACAAAGAGGTTTTTAAAACGGAGAAGAACATGAATATAAATCCTACAGAAAAACAGGAAAAGACAATTCACAAGAAGATATAAAATGTCCCTCAAAATATGAAAAGATATTCAACTTGACCCGTGATGAGAGAAGTGCAAATCTGAACAATCTTAAGATTCTATTTTCCAGCCACTATATTTGCAAAGTTTAAAAGCTTGATAATATACTTCATTGGTCAAATTAAGGGGAGACAGACACTTGCTCATTGCTGGTGAGAATGCAAAATGGAGGAGACCGGCATTATAATATAGCTGCATATGCATTTTCCCTTTGATCCTGTAACCCCCGATTCAAGGAAGGTACCCTGAAGATAATCCTCAACAGTGTGAGGGTGTATGTGCACCTGGTTATTCACTACCGGGCCATTTATAACTGAAACAGATTTAAAACCACCTAAATGTTCAAGAACAGAACAGCTGAGTGAACTATTTTTGATACACACAACAGAGTACCAAGTAGCTAGTTAAAAAAGCAAAGATCTCTATGAACTGACATGAAGTAATTTCCAGGAAATACAGTTGAATGTAAAAAAAGCAAAGTGCAGAAAGAGTACATATAACTTGCTACTTAAAAAAATCTTTATTGAGATATAACTCACACCACCATACAACTCACTCACTTAAAATGCATAACACAACGGCTTTTAGCACCTTTAGAGCTGCGCAGCCACTATTATGATTTTAGAACACTTTCATCATCCCAGGCAGAAATTCTGTACCCATTAGCAGTCACTTCTCATTCACCCCCAGACTCTACTCTAGCCCTAGGCAACCACATATTTACTACTTTCAGCCTCTTAGATGTGCCTATTCTGAACATAGTGTGTGAAAAGGAAGGGGAAATGAAGAAGGCATAATATTCCCATTCTTATGAAATGAAATGTAAGGAAGATAAGCAAGAAAACAGTGAGGGAAATTACCCACAAGGGGTGGTAGAAGCAGGGTAGAAGAGATACTGAAGGGAGTGAGGCTTCTTTGGATGTACCTCGTACACCAAAGTCTTAACCTTTGGAAGCTTTAGCAATGTTATACATACAACTGAATTAGTATGGGTGGGTAGAAGAGGAAACATCTAAAACAGAGAAAAAAGAACGTCTTTGTATTATATTTCAAATAAATATCATAACCACACTGAAGGAGCAGGGAAGGGAGGAATAACTGACTCAAGATATTCATTTTAAAATAAAAAGGAAATCTATAAACACCAATATTTGACTGTACACTCGTAATTGTGGGGGGAAACAGCAAATAAATCCCCACCTCTTTCTGGTGGCTTTGATTTTTGTAGAGGAAAATGAGAGAAGAGGTTTGGAAATTAGACTAGTATACCAGATGAATTATAGGACTAAGCAAATAAGTAAATGGGTTAATACTGCTGAGTGCCAGAGTTCTCACTGTGAAAGAAGGAACATACAAATATGAAGGAAAAGGCAAGAAGGAACTTAGGGGATAGGCTGGAATTGGAAGTTCTAGTATGAATTTCGGAGAAGGCAATGGCACCCCACTCCAGTACTCTTGCCTGGAAAATCCCATGAACGGAGAAGCCTGATAGGCTACAGTCCATGGGGTCGCTAAGAGTCGGACATGACTGAACGACTTCACTTTCAACTTTCACGCACTGGAGAAGGAAATGGCAACCCACTCCAGTGTTCTTGCCTGGAGAATCCCAGGGATGGGGGAGCCTGGTGGGCTGCCGTCTATGGGGTCGCACAGAGTCGGACACGACTGATGTGACTTAGCAGCAGCAGTATGAATTTATGACCATGAAAGAAAAAAGGTATCTGTAGAGACATATACATGCATATGTGTGTACTGCTGTATGTTTACATATACACACACACACACACATTCATGTATGTCCTACCTCTGACCACCTAGGCAAGGCACCCCAGGAGCAATGCACCCACCTAGAACCATATTTTTGTCTTTAAAACCAACAGCACTGAGAAGAACTAGAGCCCCTGAGACAAATAGTCACTTCCAGGATGGGGACAGGGCAGGTTCAAGATGAGTCTGGAATATCCTGAATCACAGAAAGGAAGTACCCCCCAAAATTAGGAGGCATATCATAAGCATACAGCAGCTAGCTAAAAGGGGCTTCCAAATGACCAAATTCAAGATAGTTTGAAGTGTGCTATAAGTATAAAAAAACAGATTTCAAATGTTTAGTACTCTTCCACCAAAATATATATGTGTATAATACATCAGTTATTTTTACACTGGTTAAATGTTTAAATGATAACATTTTGAATATATCTAATTAAAATATATTATTAACATTAATTGCATTTTTCTTTCTATTTTTTATAATTTAGCTACTAAAAAACTTAAAATTGCAAATGGCTCCTATTATTGAACAGTATTGTTATCCATTAAGAGATTTATGAGATAAACTATAATGTCTAGTTTGTAGACATAATATGTCTGGGGCTTCCCAAGTGGCACTAGTGGTAAAGAACCTGCCTGCCAAGGCCAGAGACTTAAGAGACGCAGGTTTGATCCCTGGGTAAGGAAAACCCCCGAGAGGAGGACATGGCAACCCACTCCAGTATTCTTGCTTGGAGAATCCCATGAACAGAGGAGCCTGGTGGGCTGCCGTCCATAGGGTCGTGAAGAGCTGGACAAGACTGAAGTGACTTCACACACATAATGTCTAGAGCTACATTCGGGTGGGAAAAAAAAACTTTTTGAAAACACAGGAAGTCATTACTACAAATCAGTACAGTGGTTACAGAGACAAGGACTAGGCTATGATGAGGCTGGTGTACAAGGAGGAACCGTGGGGTATGAAGTTTTCTTTCTTGACCCAGGTTGTGATCACAAGGGTATCTGCCTTGTGCTTAAGCTATAAATTTATTCTGTGCAGTTTTCTGTACCTGTTTTACTCTAGAATTAAATTATGCAACAAAAGCAGAAATAAGATATTTCACTTTAAACTTTCTCATGTAAAAGCAGATTCATATATGTATCCAAGAAAAGCAAAGCAGAAACAATTGACAGACCTGGAAAAGTGTAATCACCTTTTAAAATTTTCTTGAAGCTTCTTTAAAATGACCATAAAATTTAAGCTCATTTAGCCCCTCCTCAGTACTTTCAAAATCAAACTGATGTTTTAAATCTAGCAACCTTCTTCTAAATGTTGTTTGTTAAATAGTTCAGACACCACATGTTGAACATTGCTATAATTTGTGTTGAAGAAAAATAGAGCATTTTATAAAATTTAATGAAGCATGTTATGGCTTCCCAGTCTTTTAAATTAAAGCATTTTTTAAATAATTAAATTTCTTATAAATTATATAGTTTCAAATGAGTAGACAATTCTTCAACATGGAGAAAATTAATCTTTTTTTAAACAGAGGTTAATATTGTTGACTTCTCAAATATGAATAGCATATGCCTCTGCTTTTGTCTGTGTCTTTAAGAAAAAGATCCATATTAGTATCGTGCTGACAAATTTTCTAAGAAAGAAGAAAATAAATTCTAGACTCTATTTCAAACTTCAATAAGTCTGAAAACACTAGGTAATGGTCATACTATACCGCAAAGGCAAATACAGTAAGGCAATTCTAACCTTAGAAAGACTAAATATTTCTCAAAAAGTAGGTGTGTAACTCTCATGTATTTGAGAATCATCCAAAGAGCTTGTTTAAAACAGAAATGCTCAGGTCCTCTCCAAAAGAGACTAAACCAGAATTTACAGGGTAGAATCAACATACATAAAATTATCCCCAAATCTCAGTGGAATATCAATTCCCCTTAGACAGAAAACAAGAAGGGTATGGGAATGGACCATATGAAGGCTGAGCCCTACTTGGCTAACACCTCAGCAATCTGTGGCTCAGAATAAGATCACATAAGGAAAAGAGGGGCAAGCAAAAGGCATTTTCTATGTGTGGGATGCTCCTTCCAGATACGTGAGACTCAATATACACACATTCTTCAACTGATCATTTTATGGAGCACATTTAATCTCATTCCCTCAAGCATTACAAAGTACCAGTAAGAACAATTTCAAGCTACCTATAAGGAGCTTGCCATCTAACAGCAGGATTGGATTTATAAGGAGTGTAGGTTAAGTATCACTTCCGCAGAAGACATATAAACTTCCGCCTCCTATTCTCGGATTACAGAAGCCTGTCTCTTGGGCATCTTCTCAGTACATGTGCTCTTTAGGAGCCCTTACTAATCTCTTGTTTATTCCTCATCCATCCCCTTCCCCACAGCTAAGTGACTCCGTGCGTTTACTCTCGTCAGTTCCCCTTATTCCCTTCTACGCTGGTCCAGCAAAACCCTAACCTTGGATTCAAGACACATCTGCTTCTCTAGGCAACAGGGCACTAGCGATCAACTGTGGCTTGAGGATTTGTCCTACTTATTGTGATAAAATATACATAAAATTTACCACATTAATCGTTTTTAAGTGTACAGCTCAGCAGTGTTGATCATGTTAATACTGTTCACAACCAATCTTAGAACTTTCTCATCTTGTGAAACTGAAACTCTATACCCATTAAACAACTCCCCATTTCTCCCCTCATCCAAGCCCAGCAACCATTTCTACTTACCACCTCTATGGGTTTGAATACTCGTCTGAGTGGGATCACACAATATGTGTCTCTTTGTGACTGGCTTACTTCACTTGGTCCTACTATTTTCTTGTCAATACTCTACAGTACTCCTTTTTATAGCAGTCTCATTCCTAATTTTGACTGCTCTCTTAATTCCTGTATTCTCTTTCATCTTTCTCCTACTACTTGTAAAAGGACAGGCCTTTATTTCTGATCATAAAAGTAATCCATGTTCAAAGCAAAACACTTGCAAAAAAAAAACACAAAAAAGGCATTGTTTCCTGAATTCCTAGTATCTAAAAAGAATCACTATTAACATTAATGATATTATAGTATTAATAAGGTCCTTACAGTCATTACTTTCTATGTCTTGTTTCTGTATACATATGGATGCAGAAAAAAGTCTTAAACTGGTATTATAACATACATACTGGATTTTTCTTTCCTGTGGTCCTGTTGTGTTCTTCTCATGTTCTAGGTCTACTCCTGCAAAGACCATTAACTGGGTGATCTCTCTGCCTTTAGTCTTGTACTTTTAAACCACATGCCATATATTCCACCAGGGAATCTTCTTAATTTGTAAATTTCATTGTCACTCTTCTCTTAAACCCCTGAGTAATTAGTACGTAGAAGACAAAGTCTAAGATCTTTAGGACGCCCAAGCAGGCACTGTTACTGCTCCCAGCCTGCCTCATCAGCCTGAGCCCTAACCACTCCCTACTGCCTCCTTACAATTCAGTAACGCGCACACACATCCTTCCACTCTGCAATATACTGAGATGCATCTCCATGCCCTGGCTTTTGTTGTTCCCTCTCTCTGGAATGACTGTCCCTCTTTCTCCTTTATCCAGCTCACCCCTATGTATTTTAAAAGCAATCATCGTCAACCTCCACTGCCCCCTTCCAGAAGGTTCCCTTCGCCCACTCCTGCCCGCATCCGCGCCCCTCTCCTGTTCACTGTAACAGCCAGGACTCGCCTCTTCTACTAGACACACCACACGGTGCCCTAACAACTCTGTGTGTGTGTCCGTCTCAGCACTGGACTGAGCCTGAGGGCTGGGGCCACATCGTCTTTGGGTTTCTAGCACAGTGGCAAGAACATAAAAGACTCAAAAAAATGCTGGATGATTAATTTTCTCAATATACTTCCTCATTTTTTCAATAGATAAATTTTTATCTGCCCTTGATAATTTTCCATGCTTTTCTACAAAGTCTAGCTTCAACCACTTATTGTGACCAAATTCCTTCCACTGAATTTCAGCTTTAAAAAAAGTGACACTCTCTACAATTAAGATTCTCATTCCTTTAGGCTGCCAAGAGAGAGAGGCAAAGTAATGAGGTCCAACCTCCCTAGAGATTAATTTCAAATCAAGAAATATTTACAGGACACCTGTTTTGTACCAGGCTATACTTATTACTGGGGAAACAGTGTATTTCTAAGCCGATATTGACACAGGCCTATGATGGGGGAGCTCAGACCACAGAAGAGTACAGCCATTCGTTTTTTAATAACATTTTTACTAATTATAAAAGTAAAAACAAAGTCTTTACAATTTCAATAAAGTATATTGAAATTATACAGAAAACTAAAATTACCTGTTATTCCACCGTAGTTAGACAATCCGTCATTGTATTTTCACCTGGTCATGCTCTGTGTTTGTAATTTTATATAAATTGTACATATTCTAAGTATACCATTTAAAATCAATATTAAATCACAATTGTGCCCAAAGTTACATATATCCTTCTGTAGCCCAAACTTAATGGCTGTGTGATGCTCCCTTTTATAGTTATCACACAATTTAACCATTCCAACATTTGGAAATTTAGATGGGTTTTCACTTTTCATCATAAATGATGATTCAATTAACTTTATTATGCATAAATCTTTATCTGATGCTCTATTTCTTAATGATAGGATCAGAATAAGTTTTTAAAATGAAGAATTTTTTATATCTAGAAATATATTAATACTTTAACTAAAGGACCTATCAATTACATTGCCAATAACTATGTAATGAGAGTGCCTCTCACACTATACCTTCATCAACAGTGAACACTATCATCTCATTTATACTCATTGATTTGATAGGAGATATTTTACTTTGAGCTGTTTTAATCTGTATTACATTGATAAGTATATCAAAATAACATCTAATCTCACTCGTTAATAACCCCTCTGTTCTTAACAGTCATAGTTTTAAAATCTGCCTCTTAAAAGACTCATCAAAAGAATCTCACTGAGTTGATTGATCTGATAGACCCAATCTTCTCTCACCCTCCTTACCATGTTCTGTACTTACTCAGTCATTATTACTGAATACCTATAAGCTTAGAGAATAAAACCTACACTTTATAAGCTTTGAGACAGCCCCCCTCCTTACCAGTTCTTGTCTTAGTGAATATGGCTTCCATTTCCACATGTCTATTTCCTTCTTCTATTTATCACTTTCTACACCAAGTCTTTTTCCAAATTTAAAAAAAAAAGAAAGAAAGAAAAGAGCATCTTACTTTGTATATACATTTCAAGTTGCTAGTTATTTTATCAAGAAATAGGCTAATGTCAGCACTCTCATTGTGGCCACCTCATTAAGCCTGTGGGGATCTCACAGTTTATTGAAGGGAAAACTTGGCCAGTCAGACAGGATCTCCATTACAGAAAACCTGGCTTTGGAAATCGGTGTGCTCAGAGAATGCTTCTTGTGTTTAGGTAGCATGAATTCCTCTGGCATCAGAATTCATCTCAAATACAGTCAAAATCTCTTGAAGGCATAACCAGCTTCAGTGAGTAACTTAACCTCTTAACCACCAATGAATTCCTGACTTATTTTAGGACATTTAAAAGAAAAACTATTGGCTCTTACATATCTCAACAACAATGACAGAAATTAACAAAAAGAAGTGGCAGTTCTCCTGCATGCCAGACCCTGTTCTACACTCTTCACACATCACTCACTCAACTTTCACAGCCACCGCATGCAGTAAGATGCAAACACATGGGGAAACTCAGGACATGTAACTCACAAAAAGGTTAGACATGAGCAATCCTGGTGGCCCAGGGATTTGTACTGTCTAGAATCCTCCACCCTTACCCACCGAGTCTCTGCAGTGCTAGCCTCATGCACAAGTGACATGTCTGATTTTTAAAGGCAAACACAAAACACAGGAATACAAAGAAAACAGTATCTGAAAAACAACCTGAAGAATATGGGCCTGACCATATTTTATTACATTATTATTATTCAAGTACCCTCAACACCTGGACCAACTCCTAATAAAGAATAACCTCTGCCGTACTGTACCCATGTACCTAATGCACAAACAACAGTGGCCATCCTTCAGGAGCCCGCAAAATAGTTAGGGAGAAAAACAGACATGTTCCAGGTGACATTTGCAAACAATGACTTAGCATTATATTTTCGGAAAAGAGCCTCCTGTAAACTGGTTGGCAGAACAGGAAAGATTTCATCCAGAATTGAGAAGAGTGAGTGAGAGGGGGCATCCGTGACAGAAGGAACTTTCCAAAAGTCACAGGCACCACGGAGCCATGTGGGAGAAGTGGTTCTCTCTTGTTGGCAAGGAGGATTCTTTAGGAAAATGGAAACCAAGAGAGTTGGAAAGGTAAGTTGGGACCAGACTGCATTGCCTTGCAATGGTGGAAGAAGATACTTCAAACCACACCCCACAGAGTGGCAGCAGAAATGGTGAGAAAGCAACAACCCAGTAAGGACTGAGAGTCAGAAAGATTCATCTGGATACTTGACTTCTTATTCTGAAAATATATGTGTAAGAATCTTACTCAAAATTTAAGCATATCCACAAATTTCCATAAATGTTAAGAAAAAAGAACAAAAGGAAAACTCAGGGCACATGCTGTAATTGACATGGCTTTACTGTCCTGCCTCCATCTCCCACAGGACGGATGTTTGTATGTGAGCAGGGGTGGCAAGGAAGGAGGGGGACATGACTAGGGAGAGAGATGGGGAAGTGGTTAGTAGCAAGCCTACAATTCATTTTCTCCCTTTTTGGGGTTAGACAGACTGGGGTATGGAAATGCTCTAGGAGAGAAAGACGGCAATTAACCTGGTGAAGTCTTCTTGTGAACAACTAGTGTTAGAGCTCTTGACCAAAAAAAAAAAAAAAAAAAATCAACTTATGTTTATTAGCAGGAGAGTCCTTATCTATGGAATCCTTTTAGCAAGAAGTACCTAGTTCATCTGGGCTTCCCTGCTGGCTCGACAGTCAAGAATCTGCCTGCAATGCAGGAGATCTGGGTTCAATCCCTGGATCGGGAAGATCCCCTGGAGAAGGAAATGGCTACCCACTCCAGCATTCTTGCCTGGAAAATCCCATGGACAGAGGAGACTGGCAGGCACAGTCTGTAGGGTCACAGAGAGTCAGACACAGCTGAGCAACTAACTCACTTTTTTTTTTTCCCACCTAATCTGTCTAGCATGGATCACTTATCATTAACAAATCTGGAATCTTTGGATTTATGGAGGATAATCCCTTGGAAAATATGTCACATAAGTTTTGTCACCATCAGAGCACAAAATGGAAATGCAGCCCAATGGAAACACTGTCCTAACACATCACAGGCATTGCTTAGGGATGTGGTAACTGTAAGGCCAACTAGAGGATCCTTTTGGAGCCAGAGAGGACCTGGGGAGTGGACGGGGCAGTCCTGGTCCTCATCATTCTTTGTGAAGCCTCAGGACCATCTGTGTCCTTAAAACATTGTTAGTAAAGACTAATGGAAGGTACGGTCTGATTCTTGTGAATCTGATTTGACGATCAAATCTTCAGTGTTATCTTAGAGACCTTCTCTCCTAAACAGATATTTCATGACCGATTGTTTTCTGCTTTACTTTTGACACATAAATGCTCCTCCCCACCCTCTTATTTTTGGGGGGGTGGGGGGGGTTCCTGTGACCATATCCTAAAGACATTCACAATTCCCTGTACAAAGCTCGAAGTTTGGTTAAGAATAAACAAGTGAATGAATGAATATTAAATTTATATCTGCTTTACAGGTATTGTAATTAGTATCATGTGTACATTTATTAAATATCAATTTAAAATAAATCTTATGCTTTCTGAGTTAACCTAAGAACATATATTTTACAGATACAAGTTTTATACAATAATTAGCAAGCTTTCACAAGATTAAGGCAAACTACATTAAAAAGGGATACACTGAAAAGACAGGGATATAATCCTGGTAATTACCATGCTTTTGTTCCATTTCAATGAAATATCTCCATTAGGCAGAAAAAAAGAATTAGTAATGTAAGATTTAGTCAAACATTGTTTTACCAACTGAAGGAATGAGTATTAAGACTTGGGAATTCATTCCATCTCCGAAATATGTATTCACTTCCAAAATGTTGATGGTAATTATATGTAACCTTACAATAGTAGTCAAGCAGATGCATTAATGAGGAGTAATCACAGTTACTTCACTTAGGCATACTAATTGATTTATTCTGTGATTACTAAATTGTAAGTGCTTGCAATATCACAAATGTGGAGCGAAGATCAGAAAACTTTTTTGGCAAAGGGACAAACACTATTCTAGGCTTTATGGGTTACACAGTCTCTGCCACAACTACTACCTCACTATCATAGTGCAAAATCACTCATAAGCAATAAGCAAATAAATGACTGTGTTCCAATAAAACTTTATTTACAGAAGTCGGCAATGGACCAGATATGGCCGTCAGATGGTAATTTGCGCACTTGTGATGCAGAGCATCTTCATCTCCACCAACCACGTACTGAATGCAGAGAACAGGGATATAGCCTGGCGCCTCTCCTCCAAAAACTAACAAAACTGGCCAATAACAAAAGCAGCACCTACTGAGCATAAAAAAGTTGAAATTTTACAGTTTCACAAGCAAATGAGAAAACAGCTGAGTGAATTCTATGTGGAAAAGTTTAAAAGGGATCATGAAAGTGTGACACAAATTCTGAGAGGCATGCAGGCAGGTGAAAGTGTTCAGATGAGATGGGCAGCTCTACATAAAGGAGGAGGCAAGGTCACTTTCAAACCCCAAGAGGCCTGTATGTGACTCCTAGGTCAACAATGAGAGGCTGTTAGATTTAACACAACTCTCAAGAGTAGCACTGTCCAGAAGGCCTTTCTGCAATGATGGAAGCATTTTATATCTGCTCTGCCCAGGAACCAATTGGCAGAGTCTGGTGGATTTCATGAGAATCTTTCATTACATTAAATCATACCTCATATTATTCTTTTTATAGTACATCATTTTAAGGTTTACTATGAATGCTGGAATTCCAGTTGAGCTATTTGAAATCCTAAAAGATAATGGTTTGAAAGTTCTGCACTCAATATGCCAGCAAATTTAGAAAATCAGCAGTGGCCACAGGACTGGAAAAGGTGTTTTTAGAAAGGCAATGCCAAAAAATGTTCAAACTACCACGCAATTGTACTCTTCTCACAGGCTAGCAAAGTAATGCTCAAAATTCTCCAAGTCAGGCTTCAACAGTACATGAACCGAGCACATCCAGATATTCAAGTTGGATTTAGAACAGGCAGAGGAACCAGAGATCAAATCGCTAACATCTGCTAGATCATAGAAAAAGCAAGAGAGTTCCAGAAAAACATCTACTTCTGCTTTATTGACTATGCCAAAGCCTTTGACTGTGTGGATCACAACAAACTGGAAAATTCTTCAAGAGATGGGAATACCAGACCACCTTACCTGCCTCCTGAGAAATCTGTATGCAGGAAAGAAGCAGCAGTTAGAACCAGACATGGAACAACAAGACTGGCTCCAAATTAGGAAAGGAGTACATCAAGGCTGTATATTGTCACTCTGCTTATTTAACTTCTATGCAGAGTACATCACGCGAAATGCCAGTCTGGATGAAGCACAAGCTGGAATCAAGACTGCCGGGAGAAATATCAATAACCTTAGATATGCAGATGACACCACCCTTATGGCAGAAAGTGAAGAACTAAAGAGCCTCTTGATGAAAGTGAAAGAGGAGAATAAAAAAGTTGGCTTAAAACTTAACATTCAGAAAATGAAGATCATGGCATCCTGTCCTATCACTTCATGGCAAATAGATGGGGAAACAATGGAAACAGTCATGGACTTTATTTTGGGGGGCTCCAAATTCACTGCAGATGGTGACTGCAGCCATGAAATTAAAAGACACTTGCTCCTTGGAAGAAAAGCTATGACCAACCTGGACAACATATTAAAAAACAGAGACATTACTTTGCCAACAAAGGTCTGTCTAGTCAAAGCTATGGTTTTTCCAGTAGTCATGTATGGATATGAGAGTTGGACTATAAAGAAGGCTGAGCATGGAAAAATGGATGCTTTTGAACTGTGGTATTGGAGAAGATTCTTGAGAGTCCCTTGGGCTGCAAGGAGATCAAACCAGTCAATCCTCAAAGAAATCAACCCTGAATATTCATTGGAAGGACTGATTCTGAAGCTGAAACTCCAGTACTTTGGCCACCTGATGTGAAGAACTGACTCACTGGAAAGAACCTGATGCTGGCAAAGACTGTTTAAGGCTGAAGAAGGGGACAACAGAGGATGAGATGGTTGGATGGCATCACCGACTCAATGGACAAGAGTTTAAATGAGCAAGCTCTGGGAGTTGGTGATGGACAGGGAAGCCTGGCATGCTGCAGTCCATGGGGTCACAAAGAGTCAGACATGACTGAGTGACTGAACTGAACTGAACTGAAGACTGTGTTCTACTACTTTAACAAATATGCTCTTGGAATTTCTTCAAAGCATTCTGAAGCATTAAAGTCATACAGTGTAAGGATTCAGAACACACTCCTGCTTCTCTTTGTAGAGTATTCCACTGTTTTCATGGATCCAGAATTACTGGCATTATTTGAAGAAGGAGAATGGATACATCTATATGTATGGTTGAGTCCCTTTATGGTACACTGGAAACCATCACAACATTGTTAATCAGCTATACTCCAATATAAAATTATGTTTTTTTAAAAAAGAATGAAGTTATTTTATATGTACTAATATTGGACAATTTCTGATACATAATGTTAAAAGAGTAAAGAATATGGTATATATTTTTAAAAAAGGAAGTCCTCTCTGTTCGATAACGCACTGGTACTACTATTAAAACACATTTCATGAAACAAAGACCAGAGCAAACTCTTCACTGAGTGCTATCAATTCAAAGAGGAGTCTGCATGAGAAAACTTGAAAGCTCTGTAATCTTAAAGCTCATGTCATGAAAGAAACCCAAGAGAGGTGTTCCCAAATTTGACTGAAGCAGGGTCAGCAGGGTGAAAGCAGGAGATCAACCAAGGCAGGCAAGGCTGTAAGGTTGGCGGCAAAGGTGGCCATGAAAGAATTAGAAAAAGTGGTGGGGAAGCCTCGGCCAGCATGCATTGAAGAATGCATTTTGAGGACTAACAGTACAGGAGTTTGAAGCTGAGTATGGGGAACAGTAAGACGGGCAGAGCGCTCTCCAAGAAGTAGCTGATTGGTGGGGAGAGAAAACTTGCTTTCAGTGGATCTTCAGAATCCTGGACATGGAGAATGGGATGCTTGACCCAGAACAAGCAATTATGCCCAGCACATAAAGTATACTTGTTCTATCAGTCTTAGTACCTGAGTCTTACTTGCTCTCTGCTGCATTCTGCCTCCCACACCTCTCTTTATTCCCTCCCAGGTCTGTATGTTGACTGTCAGTCACTGAGGCGCAGAAATGCTGGTCTTAGTCACCCAGGAAATTTAAAGTTATACTGCCAACGTCCTGACTTCCTATTTTGAGTGATGATTTCAAGCAAGCTGCCCACAGCACATAGCTCTAAGTACTCTTTCAACAGAAAGGACTGAGATCAACCTCTGGGTCAAGGGAAAAAAGGAAAAACACTGTAACGGGTGCTGGTGCTGGCCTTGTGGGCAACCAAAGAGGAGGCCAGTTTTCAAGGCTCCTGAATTGACAAATGCTTCAAGGATCATCGGATTTTTAATTGTTCAAACCAACCATGAAGCTAAAGCAAGAATTCTCTACCACCATTGCAAAATACGAATTTGTTCCAGCAAGCAACCTAAATTTGCACACAAAATGGGAAGGGGGAGCCATTACCATGACTAATTACTCTTTACTACCCTTTTCAAAGATAGATCAAAACAGCCTTTAACAAATGTCAATTTAATTTTACTGCTGAAGATTAGCAGCAGGTGATAAATGGGAAACACAGTGTCCCTAAATACACAGTGAAGCAGATCAGTCTAGTCTTCACATATCTGAGAAGGGAAATTTATTCAGAACAAATAGGAACATAAGGCATTAAACTACTAACAAAGCAAATAAAAAAGTATACGATAACAGACTGATGAATAAAGTATGCTTGGTTAAAACTGGCACAACTGCTGCTAACAACAACAACAAAAATACATCCAGTCCTTTCTTCATGAGTGCTGCTGCAAATCAAGCATCTGCTTGAGACACACCAAAAGAGTCCTATAAAGGCACCAGCATCTTGATGAGCAGATTAAGTAACTGCCCCAATATGACACGGTTAGTCCCCAGACAACAGGACAAAATTAAAAATGTCTTCCGTCATATTACAAATAACCTTCTGCTATCTTTCTCTGTCCCTCTCTCTGTGGTTTCCTAACCATTTAGGAGTAAGCAGAACCATGGTTCAAAGTTGAGATTTTATTAGGGGGATAAAATCTGATTCAGGATAACATCTTGACACCTAGTAACTTGAGACAAGGAAGTAAACCATGATACAAGAACTATTTTGAGGCTATCTGTGACAAAGAACCACTTGAGTAATCCTTAGTGACAGTTTATTAACCAAATACTAATTTCAAGTCCAGTTTAAGCCAAGAAGAAGTATTGTCCTAGACATAGAGACTTTCCACAAAAGAATGCTAGCAAGAATAAAACATGCATAAATTATAGTCCACAACTCTTTAAGCAAAAGATTCCCTCTTTATTTCATATGAAACGGTCTATAAATACTCTTTTGCTAAATATAAAATGCTGTGGAAATAGTTACTTAGACCCAAAATTGAAATTATCATAATGAATATACAATTCTGAATAAAAAGTAATCTGTAATAATTTAAGAAATACTGACTTTATTTTTCTGGGCTCCAAAATCACTGCAGATGGTGACTGCAGCCATGAAATTAAAAGACGCTTACTCCTTGGAAGGAAAGTTATGACCAACCTAAATAGCATATTAAAAAGCAGAGACATTACTTTGCCAACAAAGGTCCGTCTAGTCAAGGCTATGGTTTTTCCAGTGGTCATGTATGGATGTGAGAGTTGGACTATAAAGAAGGCTGAGTGCAGAAGAATTGATGCTTTTGAACTGTGGGGTTGGAGAAGACTTGGACTTGAGAGTCCCTTGGACTGTAAGGAGATCCAACCAGTCCATCTTAAAGGAGATCAGTCCTGAGTGTTCATTGGAAGGACTGATGTTGAAGCTGAAACTCCAAATACTTTGGCCACCTGATGTGAAGAGCTGACTCATTTGAAAAGACCCTGATGCTGGGCAAGATTGAGGGCAGGAGGAGGAGGAGACGACAGAGGATGAGATGGTTGGATGGCATCACCGCCTCGATGGACATGGGTTTGGGTGCACTCCGGGAGTTGGTGATGGACAGGGAGGCCTGGCATGCTGCGGTTCATGGGGTCACAAAGAGTCAGACATGACTGAGTGACTGAACTGAACTGAAAGGCAGACTGCATGGTTATCATAATAACCATGATGTCAGAATTTTAAACATCCCCTTTTCTTCCCTGGAGAGACCACATACTTCATTTGCATACACCACCCATTCCTAGGAAAAATTAGAAGTTACAAATAGGTGCTTTTCTTTCAGAATGACTACAATGAAAAGTATGGTGTAAGCAATGAGTAAGTTATCTATAGCCTGAATCGTAAACCATTATCCCTCTTCACTTAAAGAAAAGGAGGCATCTTTCAAAAACTGAAATTTAAATATTTCATTCAATTTATAGGATCTTTGTATGGATTTAGTTTGACGTTATTTCAGTCAGCATATGACCATCAAATTAAGAGACATTTTTAAACCTATTTATTTGCCAAAAAGAAACTATGCTGAATATTTTCATTAAAATTAGAATAAACAGTACGACAGCAAAATCAAGTATTTAAATTTAAATATTTCATCTCTTTTTCTTAAGAGATTGGTCATTAGAATCATGTAGTAAGCAGAACACATTATCTAACTGCTTAGAGTGATTCCTGTCTCATATCTAGAAGTATAGCTAATTTGCAACAGACAATATAGCTCATCATAGTCAAAATAATCCCCTTAACAGAGGTGAGGGCTCAGAGAAAGAATAAAATATGAAGTTCACACTCGAATAAGCCTGATTCTGAGATGACACTGATCTCCAGGGAAATAAATTACAATGAGAAGTAGTATCTAGCATCCTATGAAATCAGTTTGAACAGACTCCCAGTCTGGAAGTATATGCTTCCAGGTCAGGATACAGGCCAGTAAGACCATTAATGGTACAAACAAGTTACATCTGACTGACAAGAACGAACTAAAATCTGAAGAATAAAAACAGATTCTAAAAACCTTTGGTCTTCTTTGTAATACATACTACATTAATATATACTCAATTTGGGAAGTTCATAACCACTATTTGTAAACCAACAGTTTGGAGTCTCAATTTCCAACCAGTGGACACACATGTTTAAAGGTCACACAGTAATCTTCTCAGTTACATTCGCACACACCAAAGACAGTTTCAAAACAACAATGTGTTATGTATACTACAAAGTACACTGGTAAACTGTCTCCTTAAGTCAATAGTTTTTAAACTCCAAGTCTTGGCATATCAGTGTTTTGTTAAACCAACACAGCAGACATCTTCAAATAAAATAAATAGAACATATCAAAGACATTACATGTGCTACATACAAGATTTCACAAGTCTTATTTCTGGTGGGTGAGGGGAAGGGATGCATTATAAGCTGTATGTCTTACTTGGAACCTGTTGAAAACAGTTTGAAAGCCACTGCCTCAAGCACTGCCTCTACAGACCAGAACAGGAATAATCAGTTCCTGACATGAAGGAAACCCTGAGAGAATCCTGTTCCTTCTCAGAGCCTGCAGTCACAGAACCACAAAGGTTATTCTAAGCAGGTCACAATCACTGTGCCGTTGGAGGAGTGGGAAGTATTCCCTAGACAGCTCTTGTCTACACACTACTGGAGTAGAATGGTCTTTCAAAAGCAGAAACAAGGCTGTGAAGCTCTGAGAGAACATGGTCAGACCTAAGTGATCTGTCCAGCTCCATGCAGAGATACCCTAGGCCAGGACACGTGGCAACTATGTAACAGCCAGTAATCATTACAGGATGAGAAGCTACAAGAGAGGAAGCTGGGTTATCATCAACATGATACAAAAAAACATCCTGTCCATATCTTTATCAAATGGCTGTGAGCCTGACAAGTCTAAAATAAAGACTGAAAAATTTTTTCACTGTTCAAATGACCCTTGTTTTCCCATAGACTCACCCTAATCCCCATTTACCTTTACAATACTTATGAGATGGACTTTCCCGATGTTTCCAGCAGCTAGGCCTTAGTGCTCCCAACGCAGGGGACCTAGGTTTAAACCCTGCTCAGGGAACTAGATCCCACATGCCGCAACTAAGTCCTCCCCCTGCTGCCTGTCCACCACAGTCAAAATAAATAGTTAAAAAAAAAAAAATACTGATGAGATGTGGCCTATGATTCAATCACTTTCTAACATCACTAGTCACATTATTAACACTAGCTGGGATGAAGGTCTCAGTGAGCAGCTATTTTTTTTCTTTAAAAGCTAAAAGTGAGAAATCAAAAGGAAGTTCAGGACAACTAAATTGCACAGTTAAGACATTACATCTTTTAGAATTAACGCATCTAAGAAAGGGAAAATCTTTGTTCTAAAGGAATCAAATGACTCTGTCTTCAGAATAAGCTCAAAGACCCAAACTTGCTAAGATACTATGAGAGATTATTTCTCTTGAAAAAAAATTAATAATAAAGTAAACTAAATAAAATATCAATAAATGTGCAAATCTGCTAAATGTGTACTGCCAACATGCGTTTTATGGCTACACAAAGCTTTAAATAGGTACCCTCTCAGTGTCAGAAAAAGTCCTAAAAGTATTTGAAGGAGAATGTAGTGAAGTCTCATTGAAAATGTTATTTGAATTTAAAAAAAAAAATCACCAAGTCAGTAGTGAGTTCTGCTTGCAATGAAGATTTGGATCACAAGATATGAAAACAGTTTAACAAGCCTAGATTCTACTTATCAAACAAGTCTAAAACTAAAAATTAGCATCAGCAAAAAAAGGGACCTATAAAGGTAAAAAACTGGTTTAAGAAAAGGAATTTTCACTGCTAAAGAAATCCCTCTTTGTCCATTGCTGAGGCTCAATCAGTTATTGAGCAAAACTACCTAATAAAATTAAGATAACATGATCAAACAGATTTTCAGGAGCTAGATTACAAGCAATTTTTCTAGGAACCCAAAGAAAAGAATTTGTAGGTGGCGAGAACAAAAGTCAAACAGTGTCACCTATACCCAGTGTGGGTGTATTTTGTTTTTTATATTGATCTATCTCAAAATAATCTCGGAAGGCTATTCTTAGCCATCCTAACGCCAGCTGGCTCCCTTCAGAGCAACCTCTCTGTTAACTCTCTCTGCAGAATATTAGCATCCTCACTAAAGATAACCAACCGGTGAGCAATGAATGTATTCAACTCTTTGCATCTTGAAATCAATATGCTACAGACACAACCTGAATATAATGTATTTACCTAGTGTCCTGGTTACACAGTCTTTCAAAAAGGAAGTAACTTAATGAAAACAACACGGATTCTATTATCAGAAAGATGTGGTTTCAAACTCCATTTCTACCACCTTCTGATTGTGTAACTCAGGAAGTTATCCACCCAAATCCTAAACCTCAGTTTTCTCAACTGTAAAGGGTAAATAAGAATATGTACTTCATATGGTTGAGTGAAAATCAAATGAAATCATGTATGTAAAGCAAATACTGTACTGCCTGGCAAAGTATAGGTCTCAAATATTATTTACTTTGAAAATAATCACGCCCATCTCAAATCCCAGAAATAATTTGATTTTCAGATTGTTCATCTATAAAATAGGAAACTGAAACAGATGTCTCTAAGGCCCTCTTTAGAAGTGGTATGATTCAAAGTGCTATGGTTCCATGGTAATAACATACAGATATGGTGCGTGTATTCTGATGGCTGTAGTTTCTTTTGTTTTGAATCACAAATGCACAAACTGAAAACTTTAAGACATTTCATATAAAATTGCTTTGTCACAGTTGCCATGAAAATAATGTTTCAAGGCATAGAAAGTCAGGCATAGCAGTCCTTTTTCTAGGAATCTATCACATAAGTATAACCTTATGTGATAAATCTATCACTAGAGTAAGTGAAGATATGTGTACGTGAGTGTTCATAGTCTATCATTATTAGTCGAAGACCGGGAAGAACTTTAATAGAGAAATGTTTGAATTATAATGTATTCGTAGAAGGAAGTTTTAAGTAGCATTTTTTAAAGTCTTATATTGTTGCATTAGAAAAGTTGCCAGATATATGCAACATGATATTAAAAATGTATAACAAGGAACTATTGTTTAGTACCTGGAATTCTGCTCCATGTAACATGGCAGCCTGGCTGGGAGGGAGTTTGGGGGAGAATGGATACAGGTATGTGCATGGCTGAGTCCCTTCCCTGTTCACCTGTAACTATCACAACATTGTCAATTGGCTAAACCGCAATACAAAATCAAAAGTCAAAAAAAAGGTATATATAGCATGATCTCCACTGGGAATTTTTTTAAGGTTGTGTATGTGTCTATATGCAAATGATCATAAATATTTATAAATAATCAGTCTACTTCATTTGTGCATGTGGAGAAAAAAGGAACAATATGTACAATCAGTGGTCACAAGCAGGAAGCAGAGATGGATGGAAGCAGGATGCCTTGACTTCATAAAATATGAACAGAAGTGTTTAGAGAGGTTTATGACTAATTTTTACTTCCTTTAATGTGTTTGAGTATTTTCCAAATTTTCTATAATGTACCATGAATGTTTGACTGTTTAGAGATTCTCTATTATTTTGCTTTTTAAAAAAGTTATTCTTATTGAGTCAAGATATGGTCACACATTAAGTTCTGTAATACCACTGGCAAGAAACGTGTCTAAGAGTAACCATTTAATTTCCTGAAGACACAATCATAAAATGAACAACTTTCAAAAATTTAAAAAATCAAAAACAAAACCTGGAATAGGAGGGAACTTCCTTAAACTGATAAAAGTTATACAAAATCTTCAACAAACATACATAATTGTGAAACTTTAGAATCATTTCTAATCAATTAAAAATAAAACAAGGATGCCCTCCATCACTGCCTCCATTCAACCTGTGCAAAAACTAGTGTGATAAGAAAAAGAAATCAGTGATATAAGAAGTGGAAAGGAAGAAACAAAACTGGTTTTGTACTCAGACAATCTGGCCAGCTACATGAAAAATGCAAAAGTATCTGCAGACAACCTGCAAGAATTAAAGAGAGTTTACTAAGGTTACTGAATCAAATGTGTTCCATTGATAACTACAAAATATAATTGATAAAAAAGCCTATGCATCATTACAACCAAATTATTAGAATAAATGCATTAAAATATATCAGACTCCTGTGAAGAAAAAGTTACAGTATCTTATTCAAGAATAGAAAAGAGCTAAATAAATGCAGTATGTGCCATGATCATGAATGAGGAATCTCAGTATCAGTTCAGCCCAAATCATCTATAAATTCAATGCAAATCCAGACATAATTCTTAAGTTTGGGGTTTAAAATTTTTTTTTTGTTTTATACTGGAGTACAGTTGATTAATAATATTATGATAGTTGTAGGTGGACAGCAAAGGAACTCAGCCATACATAAACATGGATCCATTCTCCAAGTTTGGGGCTATTTTTCAGTTTGTGTGTGACAACTAACTAGCACTAAAGTTCACATAGAAGGGCCAAGAATGTCCTAGAAAAGTTAAAAGCATGACAAAGTAGGACCTTGCCTTCTCAGATATTGAGACTTTACTATATAACTATAATAATTAAGACAGTGTGGGAATGTTACAGGGAAGAGCCAGTTTTGATTCCATGTTGGATCTGGTTTCTTTTTCTTTAACCTTTGCTTTGCATCATTTTTGTTCGCTAAAAGGATACTCTCCATACAAAATGGCCTACCTAGGGGAACCCTGCCCCTGTGCCTGAATTTTAAACCAAAATATCTTTGTTCAGGACCCTGTCCACCTCTGGATAAGCTACAGGAAGGAAGAAATTAACAGCTCCTCTCCCTGAGACTGGCTATTCCATGAGACACATGCAAGACTAATAGGCTTTTTACTTTACTTCCTCACCTCCCCACTTCTCTGTTCTATACAACAACCTGGCATCCAGACCCTATAAGTGGTTATTTTGAAACATCAGTCTGCCATCTTCTTGGTCTGCCTGCTTGCTGAATAAAGTTGTATTCCTTGTCTCAGCACCTCATCTGCAGACTTATTGCCACGTGGTGAGCAAAGTGAGCTTGAACTGAGTAACAAGAGTGATACAATTACAGATAAAACAGTGATTAAAAATTAAGACTCCAAAAATGGACCTCTATGTCATTATAAATCAGTGGGGAAAGAAAGGTTGATGCAATTAATGATGCCAGGACAACTGATGAGCTGTATAGGAAAAAAATAAAACAAAATCCTGCTAAGGGCTGAACAGTGTCTCTCTAAAATTCTCCCAATGTGATGATATTAGATATGGCCTTTGGATGGCAATCAGATTTACATGAGATCATGAGAATGGGGTCCCCTTGATAGGATTAGTGAGTTCCCTTGTAAGAAGAAAAACAAGAGCTTGTATACTATCTACCCATCCCCAGGACTACTGTGTGAGGACACATAAAAGGTGAGTGTCTGCAACCCGAGGAAAGAGCAGCCGTGCCGGCACCTTGACCTTGTGCCTCTAGCCTCCAGAATTGTGAGAAAATTAATGTCTGTTGTTTAAAACACCCAGTCTATGTTAAGGCAGCCTGAGATGATTAATATAAATGCTTACTTCACACAAAAAAGCTGTGATAAACCCAGACAGCATATTAAAAAGCAGAGATATCTCTTTGCCAACAGAGATCGATATAGTCAAAGATATGTTTTTTCCAGTAGTCATTTATGGATGTGAGAGTTGGACCATAAAGAAGGCTGAGCACAGAAGAATTGATGCTTTTGAACTGTGGTGTTGGAGAAGACTCTTGAGAGTCCCTTGGACTGCAAGGAGATCAAACCAGTCAATCTTAAAGGAAATCAACCCTGAATATTCATTGGAAGGACTGATGCTGAAGCTGAAGCTCCAATACTTTGACCACCTGGTGCGAAGAACTGACTCACTGGAGAAGACCCTGATGCTGGGAAAGATTGCAGGCAGGAGGAGAAGGGGATGATAGAGAATGAGATGGTTGGATGGCATCACCGACTCAATGGACATGAGTTTGAGCAAACCCTGGGACATACTGAAGAGCAGAGAAGCCTGGTATGCTGTAGTCCATGGCGTCGCAAAGAGTCAGACACGACTTAAGTGACCAAACAACAACTTACACACACACACACACACACACACACACACAATCACATAATAAATAAAGTACTAACTGTGAAAATTAAGGAATTTAAAAGAAAGAAAAGAAAGCAAATATATACATATAAGATACATTCTGGGAGAAAAGAAAGATTGCTTGATGTAATAGACCTGAAACAATCAAAGGAAATGCTGAAAATTAGTTACTATAAAATGTAAATGTTACATGCAGCAAAGGACACCATAAACCAAAGTAAAAAACAGGCCACTCTCTTTGCATCATGTGAGAACACAATGGAAGTCAACAGCCTAGAAGAGGGCTCTCACCAGAACCAACCACACAAGCGCCTTGACCTTGGACTCCCCAGCATCCACAACTGAGAAACTTCTGTTGTTAAAAGCCACCAAGTTCATAGTGGTGCTTTCTTTAGCAACCCAATCAGACTAAGACAAACTCATTAATTTTTCTCTTTTATAAATCTGTTCAATATGAGTCCCATCTAAAAAACACTTGCCTAACTCACAATCTCAAAGTTTTTCTGATTGTGTCCAGAATTTTTTTTTAATTGTAGCTCTTATTTTTCCAGTTTATGATAGATTTTGCTTTAATTTATTAAATTGTACAAGGTTTAAAAAAAAGGTTTTAGCAGGCCATTTCTTGGGAGAAAATATTTAACACATACAGCTAATCAAAAATTAACATCTAGTTCTAGAGTATACAAAGAACTCCTACAAATCTAAACTACCTGCTTGACGTTTACATGGAACCTCTTAGCAGCACCTTATTAATCAAATTGAGAATGCAGTGACTATATAATCAGAGTAAATGACACAGTTACTTTTTCAATGAACTCTAAATGTCTTACTGAAATCATCAAGTGTCCTACCAAACCCCCAGTGTCACATATGCCTATTTCCTTTAATGGCACCATCACTGCCCAGGCCATGAAAGCCTTGAAACCTCCCAGCAGTCTCTTACTCTTCCCTCTGAAGTTATCACTAAATCTCCAATGCAGTCACCAGAATTTTAATTTTAATAATCAGTTATAATTCATGAATTGCCAATGTGTAAAATAGCACCATTTTAGGAGATATGATCAGAGGCTAGAAGGCAGTATCAATTGTTTTTTTGATGGAGTAATATGTACAACTGAATAAAAAATGCAAAAGATAAAGCCCTCTACAGAGGTAAGCTCTAAAAGAACAGGGTGGGAGAGAAGGAGCGAGAGCTCACAGCCACACTAAGAACTTGCGAATGCACTGGGAAGAATTTTAAACTAGGAAATCAGGAGACCCAAATTTTAGTCAATGGCCCACCATAAATTAACTGTGAATGAAGCAAGTGACATAAAAACCTTTAGTCTTCAGCTTTCTCATTCTTAAAAACAGGGTGAGATAATTGTTAAAAGTTCTAAAAGCTCTAAAATTCTATGATTCTAAACTCTTCTCCATGGGTGGGGAAAAAGTGGCACAGTGAGCGAAAAATAACAATTTGGACTGATGGGTAATGGTAAATTTTTATAGCATCTCAGTTTCCTTTAAACAATCTTGAAAAACTATTAAGATATTTACTATCTCTTTTAATATGCAAAATTCAAAAGAGTGTAAAATCAAATAAAATAACACCAACCATTTCAAGAAAACAAACTTCCTTTTCTTTTTCCTCTCAATCAAACACTTTCACTTCCCGCCTGTGTTCTGAAGTGCAAATAAAAACAATGTTAGGGGTTAGTGATTGGCAGGATCTCTCCTCCCTGTTGCTTTCTGTCCCCAAAGCAGATTTCAGTCATACCTATGAGACTGGACAGCAGAATGCCAATGTAGAATCTAGCTGAAGTGTCTATGTGATCTGTGAAATTCTTATCTGTTAAGCTGACCATCAGGGATGCAATTTTATTTGGACCATACATCCCTCTTGTAACCTACAACAGAACTCTGGCTCTAGTAATGCCTAGCCCATCTCTCTACTGTTTGTCCTACTGGGTATTAGTCTGGCCAGATGCTGTAAGAAAAAAAAATGCCACGTTTCAGAAACGCTGCACGCTATACCTCATTCTTGAGCAATTAAAAATGAACATGCAAATATTAAAGGCTCTAAGAAGTCCTAAAGATGTACATTGATCTGATTTATACTGTTTAACATTTTAGGAATCACTGAACTAAAATGGACTGGAAAGGGCAAATTTAATTCAGATGACCATTATATCTACTACTGTGGGCAAGAATCCCTTAGAAGAAATGGAGTAACCATCATGGTCAACAAGAGTCTGAAATGCAGTATCTGGGTGCAATCTCAAAAATGACAGAATGATCTCTGTTCGTTTCCAAAGCAAACCATTCAATATCACAGTAATCCAAATCTAGGCCCCGACCAGTAATGCTGAAGCTGAAGTTGAACAGTCTATGAAGATGTACAAGACCTTCTAGAACTAACACCAAAAAAGATGTCTTTTTCATCATAGGTGACTGAAATGCAAAAGTAGGAAGCCAAGAGATACCTGGAGTAACAGGCTAATTTGGCCCTGGAGTACAAAATGAAGGAGGGCAAAAGCTAACAGAGTTTTGCCAAGAAAACAAACTGGTCATAGCAAACACCCTTTTCCAACAACACAACAGACAATTCTATACATGGACATCACCAGATGGTCAACACCGACATCAGAATGATTATATTCTATGCAGCCAAAGATGGAGAAGCTCTATACAGTCAGCAAAAACAAGACTGGGAGTGGATTGTGGCTCAGACCATGAACTCCTTATTGCCAAATTCAAACTGAAATTGAAGAAAGTAGGGAAAACCACTAGACCATTCAGGTATGACCTAAATCAAATCCCTTAAGTTATACAGTGAAAGTGACAGATTCAAGGGATTAGGTCTGATAGACAAGAGTGCCTAAAGAACTATGGACAGAGGTTTCTAACACTGTACAGGAGGCGGTGATCAAAACCTTCCGCAAGACAAAGAAATGCAAAAAGGAAAATGGTTGTCTGAGGAAGCCTTACAAATAGCTGAGAAAAAAAGAATTCACCCATCTGAATGCAGAGTTCCAAAGAATAGCAAGGAGAGATAAGAAAGTCATCCTAAGTGAACAATGCAAAGAAATATAGGAAAAAACAGAATGGGAAAGACCAGAGATCTCTTAAAGAAAATTAGAGATACCAAAGGAACATTTCATGCAAAGATGGGCACAATAAAGGACAGAAACAGTATGGACCTAACAGGAGCAGAAGATATTAAGAAAAGGTGGCAAGAATATAAAGAAGAACTATACAACAACAAAAAAAAAAACTTAATGACCCAGAAAACCACGATGGTGGGATCACTCACTTAGAGCCAGACATCCTGGAGTCCAAAGTCAAGTGGTTCTTAGGAAGCATCGCTATGAACAAAGCTAGTGGAAGTGACAGAATTCCAGTTGAGCTATTCAAATTCTAAAAGATGATGCCATTAAAGTACTGCACTCAATATGCCAGCAAATTTGGAAAACTCAGCAGTGGCCACAGGACTGGAAAAGGTCAGTTTTCATTACAGTCCCAAAGAAGGGCAATGACAAAGAATGTTCAAACTACCGCACAACTGCACTCATTTTACATGCTAGCAAAATAATGCTCAAAATTCTCCAAGCTAGGCTTCAACAGTACATGAACTGTGAACTTCCAAATGTTCAAGCTGGATTTAGAAAAGGCAGAGGAACCAGAGATCAAATTGCCAACATATGCTGAATCATCAAAAAAGCAAGAGAGTTCCAGAAAAACATCTGCTTCTACTTCATTGACCATGCTAAAGTCTTTGACTGTGTGGATCACAACACACTGTGGAAAATTCTTTAAGAGATGGAAATACCAGACCACCTTACCTGCCACCTGAGAAACCTGTATGCAAGTCAAGAAGCAACAGTTAGAACCAGACATGGAACAATGGACTGGTTCCAAATTGGGAAAGGAGTACATCAAGGCTGTATATTCTCACCCTGCTTATTTAGTTATATGCAGAGTACATCATGCGAAATGCCAGGCTGGATAAAGATTAAAGATAAAAATCTCCTGGAATCAAGATTGCCAGGAGAAATATCAATAACCTTAGATATGCAGATGATACCACCGTTACAGCAAAAGAGAAGAGGAACTAAAGACCTCTTGATGAAAATGAAAGAGGACAGTGAAAAAACTGGCTTAAAACTCAACATTCAAAAAACGAAGATCATGGCATCTGGTCCCATCACTTCATGGCAAATAGATGGCAAACAACGAAAACAGTCACAGACTATTTTCTTGGGTCCAAAATCACTGCAGATGGTGACTGCGAGTGATGAAATTAAAAGACGCTTGCTTCTTGGAAGAAAATTATGACAAATCTAGACAGCGTATGAAAAAGCAGAGCCATTACTTTGCCAGCAAGGGTCCATCTAGTCAAAGCTATGGTTTTCCCAGAAGTCATGTATGGATGTGAGAGTTGGACCAAAAAGAAGGCTGAGTGCTGAAGAATTGATACTTTTGAACTGTGGTGTTGTAGAAGACTCTTGAGAGTCCCTTGGATAGCAAGGAGATACAACCAGTCCATCCTAAAGGAAATCAGACCTGAATATTTATTGGAAGACTGATGCTAAACATGAAGCTCCAATACTGTGGCCACCTGATGCAAAGAAATGACTCATTGGAAAAAACCCTGATGCTGGAAAAGATTGAAGGCAGGAGGAGAAGGGGACGACAGACGACGAGATGGTTGGATGGCATCACTGACTCAATAGACATGAATTTGAGCAAGCTCCAAGAGATGATGAATGATAGGGAAGCCTGTGTGTTACAGTCCATGGGCTCGCAGAGAATCAGATCAACTGAGCAACTGAACAACAACATACTATTTAATCTAAGGTTCCTCAACCCCAGGAACTACAGAAGTCTTTCTTCATAGAATATCTATTAACACCTTATAAAATCAGTGCTCCAAGGAAGCCACTTTAGAAGCTGCTTGCTTAAACATAATTTGCTCAAAATGTGATGATATTTAATTCACACATTGCTAAACAGACACTGATTCACTTTCTGCAGCTAGCATTTTACATCAAAGAGTCATTTACTCATTTCTAAATATGAAATCAGTTCTTCAACATCTAGTTGTTTGAGGTTAAGTAAACAGTAAGGCCGTCCCCTGACACAGGCACCTGAAACCTACCAACCAAAGAATATGGCCACGTGTGATAGGAATCATCACCAGCTGACCCAAGTACTCAAATTACTATTACCCATCAAAACGTAACATATCCATTCTAGTCTGGTAGCTTTAGTATTAGTTTTGGTAACTGCACAGTTGACACTTAAAATTAATGAAACAGAGCTTTGAAGCAAAAGGTAATTAAAATACAGCCAAAGAAAGTCACCAGCAGAGGAGGGATGACTTAAAACCTGAAAATGGACAGATCTTAAGATATATTGATATACCACACCAAAGAAGAAAAATTTATGTGTGAATAAAAAAACAAACATAAGACTTATGGAATAACAATCTTACAGTCACATATTGAAAACGTAAGTCATTACTTGAATTAAGATTGACTTAGATCCACACAAGATGGGACAATACTTGCAAAAAGTAGAACACTTTGTTAGCTGCCTATACACTTCAGTTTTTCACCATTTTCTTTCTTGACAGTAACTGCTCTTTCTCCCTTCAAGCCATGGCAAAGAAAAAGAAAATAAAGGAAAAGCCTACCCTAAATCACAACCATCAGAAACACTTGGTCCTAGGGGATTAGCTAACACAATGCTGTTCATCAAGTAGTTGTTTAAATTCACTCTACAAATTTAGTGACACGAATCATCATGGCATATGAAGACTTTCTGTCAGATCTCAAAAAAAATAAAAATGTTCAACCAGTCCTCATTAAATAAATTCAGCTACTAAATCCAATTACAACTATGACTAAATACAGAGAAGAAAAAGCACTGAGTATTAGCTGCCAATGTCAACTTCTATGATTGTGTCATTGTATCACCTTTTTCTTTAGAGTAATGCATATTCTTCTTGCTGTCAATTCATATTTACTATCCTACTTCAAGCTCCTTTTCAAAAATAATCACTTTCAGGGAATTTTGAGTTGCTGACATAATTAGACTTTACTTCCCTACTAAATGCCTGTGGTACTAAGTGTTAAAAGATGAAGTTGTTCTTTGTGACATGTTGCTTTGGGAAGATGTTTTTTATCTTCATGTACATGCATGGATTCTTCTCAACTAGATTTATCCTGAGGATTTCTTTTGCAGTTCAGGGCTTCTCAAATGTTTTTTTTAACCAAAGTACTCCTTTTGTTAAAGGATTTACTACAGAATCAAAATTTATTTGAAGGCTTCTGTTTTACCTTTAAAAGTTACTCAAAATGTAAGAGTCAATATCATAGTATATTTGTTTTAACATAAAAATAAAAATGCGTTAATGTTGGTGAGGATGTGGAGAGAGTAAAACACTTATACACTACTTGGAGTTTGTAAAATGTGACTGCTACGGAAAGCAGTTATAGAGGTTCCTTCAAAAAAGTTAAAATAGATGATCTACCATACTATCCAGCAATTCCACCTCTGGAATATATATATACACACACATATACATATTGGAATATATATATCCAAAGGATTGAAATGAATCTAAAGGACATATTTGCACACCTACATTCACAGCATCACTATTCATAGTAGCCAAGAAGCAACCCAAATGCCCATTGACAGGTAAGTGAATACATGAAATATGATATACACATGCAATTATAAATACAATGGAATATTATTCAGCCTTAAGAAAGCCGCCTTACTGAATGACTTAGCATACACACATAGTTTGCATCTACTAATCCGAAACTCCCAATTCTTCCCTCCCCAGATCCCTCCCCTCTTGGCAACCACAAATTTGTTCTCTGTCCGTGAATTTGTTTCAAGGATAAGCTCATCTGTGTCATATGTTAGACTCTACAAGGATAAATTCTTTTTACTATTCTTACGGTATTTCTACTATATCAACTATGCAGCCCTGAATGTGGCTCACAGAACAAAACCTACTTCTCTCACATTTCCTGCTCAATTCACAAAATATCAAGCAAGCAATGAGTACGTGGTAAGTGAGAAAGAATATAAAGATTAATTAGGCCATGATCCCTGCCCCTGAGCAGATAGGAGAAACCAAATGCACCTAGCTCAATACTGGGAACCTATTATCTGTGCAATGAATCGACCAGGTCTACAGTTCTCCTCAATTATCTCCTAAATTGTAGGAGGAAAGTGGGATTTCTCTGGACTGATGTTTCTCTGGGCAAAGTTCCCCTGTAATAAGCACAAAGAACAATACCCACATGTGAGACAGAAGTCAACATAAATTTTAAAACATTCACCGAACATTCAAAAGCTCTTTTGTTAACAGAAAAACTTGAAGTAAAAATGACAGAAATGACCTTCCACTAAAGCAGATATATAAAGAATCCTTAAGGCATTTAATAGCCTACCGCAGCAGGGATGGACTCTCCATAGCAACAAGAGACTGCAAACACTGTCCAACGGGATAGAAATACACAACTGGATAAAATACAGAATTTATGGCAGCAGCAGCAATAAAGAAATGTGCTAGCACAAATTCCAACATGTTATCCATCAGACCAGCTGAATTCAGCTCTGGGCAGTGTCTCATAATGCCAGCACCTGGAGCTGTCCCCTAACAATAATAACCCCTGTTATTCTCTGATGGGTCTTTTTGTGTGTGGCAGTATCAATTTTGTCATAAATCCTAGTATTTCGATTCTGGGTACAACCACGAGAGATACTTAGTCTCTAAAACCAAGCTTACTTTCCTTAATAATGGTATATGGCAGATTGTATTACCACAGAAACGGCGCTTTGCCTCCAAGGGAATCTGATAACATGGGCATTATGGAAAAAGCGGCTTTGCTCCATCCTCAGGGTCTCATCCTAGGCCTTCATCATTTCTGGATTATTATAAAAGCCTCCTACCTGCTCTCCCTTCCTCCAGTCTTGCATGCCTCAAACCCATCCCAGTTTACATTCAAGAGTCAATCTTTCTAAATCCAAAACTTATCACAGCACTACCCTGCTTAAGATCTTTCATGGCTCACAAAGCCTTTAGGGCCTCTGACATGGCATAGGAGACTCTTAATGATTGAGTCCCTGTGTGACACATTAAAAAAAACAATATTTTATTTTCAAATAATTCCAAACTTTTTGAAATACTGTAAGAATAGTAAAAAGAATTTATCCTTGTAGAATCTAAAATATGACACAGATGAGCTTATCCTTGAAACGAACAGACTCACAGAGAACAAACTTGTGGTTGCCAAGAGGGGAGGGGTCTGGGAAGGGAAGAATTGGGAGTTTGGGATCAGTAGATGCAAACTGTGTGTGTATGCTAAGTCACTCAGTTGGGTCCGACTCTGAGACCCTATGCACTGTAGCCCACCAGGCTCCTCTGTCCATGGGATTCTCAAGGCAAGAATACTAGAGTGGGTACTGCAGTGGGTAACGCCATGGCCTCCTCCAGGGATCTTCCCGACCCAGGGATCGAACCTTCATTTTTTA
This sequence comes from Cervus elaphus, assembly GCF_910594005.1. Classification (NCBI taxonomy): domain Eukaryota; kingdom Metazoa; phylum Chordata; class Mammalia; order Artiodactyla; family Cervidae; genus Cervus; species Cervus elaphus. Next base: position 71,833,268 of record NC_057826.1, read on the forward strand.
TGTCTCCTGTATTGGCAGGCAGGTTCTTTACCACTAGCGCCACTTGGGAAGCCCAGATGCAAACTACTACATATAAAATAGATCAACAACAAGATCCTATTGTATTGCCTAGGAAACTATATTCAATATCCTGTGATAAACTATCACGGAAAAGAATATCAAAAAGAATGTATAGGTAACTGAATCACTTCGCTATACTGTAGAAATTAACACATTTCTACTCTATCAAATATAACTGATTCTTTCATCCAAATTCACCACTCACAAGCCCTAGGAAACAACCTCAGTGAGAGCAGGAACTGTGCATTTTTTTCAGTGTCTGGCACAGAGTTGATATTCAATAAACTCATGGAAGAAATTAATCTGTAAGTGGACCGATGGAGGAGCTGATGAGGGGCAACCTCTGGTTAAACAGAGTGGACTGAACACAACGTCACCTCCACTCATTCCTGAATATTCACTTAAATGACTGTTAATCCCAAAGACAAAGAGAAGAGATGGCAGCAGCCAAGTGTGGGAAGGCAACTGACCTGGCAGCCCAGTCATGCGACCCTCAGAAGAGCCGCTCAGAAGAAAGGCTTAGGAGTGGAGGCATAGGTGTCTCTGACACTCGGGCAGAAGGGCTGCAAAGGGAAAGGCAGGCTGAAAAAACCTGGGAGCAACTAGTCTCCCCAGAGCTCCTGCCCAGCATCACACAAACATGTAACCAACTCTCCCTTCAAGGTCAGCAGGGAGACTTCTCTAGAGAAATGTGTTCCATTGATGGACAGTGAGCAGCTACCCTGTGCCAGGCTCAGTCCTGGATGCCCAGAAATCTCCATGGAAACACAGCCAAGGCCTGTCCCCATGGAGCTGCTGCCCTGTGGGGGAGACACAAGCCAGTGGGCCTGTGATAACTGCTCTGGAGCAAGCGGCAGTGGGGCAGGGAGGGTGACGTGCTTCTGGCTGGAGAGCAGGACCCTGAAAGGAGAAGTGAGCCGTGCGGACACCCGAGGGAAGAGCATCTCAGCCAGACACAGTGGGCGGGATGCACAGACCTCGACAGGGGAGCACGCTCAGCGAGTGAACACCGTGGAAGCTGATGTGGTGGGGGCGGTGATGGGGAAGGTGGAGGGGGCAAAGGGGTCCTTAGATGGCCTGAGGGGCCAGATCACAGAAGGATCCACTGATTTCCCCAGCTGCCTGCATTCGGGAATCACCTGGAGAACTTTAAAAATTGTGAGTCCCACCCTAGAGTTTCTGATTTGAATTTTTGATAGTTATGGGGTGTGGCTGGTTATCAGTAGTTTCAAAATCTCCAAGGGTGGTTTCAATGTGCAGATGAGGTTAGAACCATGGAGTCAGAGGAGTTCTGGGCTCAAGGACACCAGGTATAGATGTGGGAGGAAGTGGGGGGCTCCACGGAAAACAGGGAGATTAAGAAAAAGGTGACAAGCCCCCAGCCCCTCCCACCTCCTTCCCCAGCTGACTCCAAGAAACCACTGATGGAAAATCCTGGCAGCCAGACTCTCATGCATCCCTGGAGACTGATTTGGCAACAGTGAATGCCCCAGCAAGAGGCAGGGAAAAGTCAAACAGGGCGCATCTAGTGCTTTAATTTCTTGAAAACCAAGAGGCATACATACCCCAACTAGCAGAATAGGAGAAATGAAAAACTGCCATAACTGCTGAGAAAAAAAAATGAGGAAAATAGAAATATCTGTAATATAGATGACTGGGGGACTATGTAATTAAGTAAGTAATTTAACCATGAAGTATGACTGCTTAGACGCCCTCGAACACAATCATTTGGAACAAAACTGAGAGCCAGGCTCTGCAAGGGATGGAAACACTGCAATAGTTTTTACTAGGTAGAAAATACATGAACAATTCCAACAGTTTTAAAAGCTTTTCTTTTTCCAGAATGATACAAAATCTCTTAAAACTATACGTATAACATACTCAAGTATATATACAATTAGATATAAACATGAGACCACATGCTATTTCTAAAAATATCTAATACACTTATGAGAATATCAAATATCTCTTAATTGCTATATCAGCTGTCTCAATTACTGTACAAATTGACAGAAGCAAGCATCATTAAACAAATTTATCTTGTATACTTTAAAAGTAAAATTCAAATACCTAAATGTCTAAAGAACATCAATATTTTAAAGATGCCAATGAGGCAGAAGGCATAAAGTAACAATATTTTTAAGTAATACTTCTAGTATATCGAAAAATACTAAAAATGTAAAAAAAGCAAGAAAAGAACCCTCTCTGTACTCATGGATATGATGGCAGGAGTTTGAGACCTCAAGAATGCATCTAAAATATGATTTTGGAGGGTTGTTTAAGCATGACAATTCAACTCATTTCCACAAATATTTACTTTTTTAATTTAAATGTACTATTTTATTTATCTGTAATCATTTGACATATCTGGCGTTATCTCCATTTACATTTATTTATTGATGTCCTACTATAAGCCAAGTATCCCATCAGGTGCTGACACCTCAAAGATGAAAAGTATTGCCTCTGCCTCAAGGAACTTAAAAGTCATGAGGGAGAGAGACACCCGAAGACTTCCAGTTGTCATTACAGGTCATCACCAGGGTTGTGAGAATGAGGGTCCAAGGGACAGAGCCAACACGGAGAAAGGAAGGACTGACGGACCGCGCTGGGCTATCAGGGAAAACTCCAAGAAGGAAACAAGGATGAGGGAGAGTCTTTAAAGAAAAGTTGGTTGAGGGAATAATCAGATGAAACACCTGGTTAAAAGGTAGAGCGTCTGGTATGTTCCGGAAACTGTAAGCAGTTGCTACTGTTAAAAGAAGAGTGAACTTGAGAGAGGGGGTAGGGCCTTGGCCAAGGCCAGATCTAGGGAAGTCTCGTGTGGTGCTCCTGTCTCCATTTCCAGCACCAAAATCTGTATGAAGGCCTCCTTGAGGGAGGCGGCAAACACTGTTCAAGGAATAGCTTGCTTCACACTATTCCTGAAACAATTTCTCAACAGTTAATACTTCGACCATGTCGATGTAGTACAATACTTACATTGTCAATGTAATACTTACATTATTCCCTGAACAAAAATTGAAGACTAAACAAGCCTTCAAATCCTTCATTCATTTCCCTTTGCTTCCTTGTAGAATTTCATCTCATTATTCTCGAGCCCACGCTCTTCCATTCTCATCAAACCTGTCTCCTTGAAGGCAAGAGACATTTTACCCAAATGATTCCAAATACGTAAGAAGTGAATTTCCTTCCCAATCTATGTCAACAGACACAAATTCTCAAATTCAAGTTCTGCATTCACGCCCTTCAGCACATTTTCTCTACAACCTCAGTAATTCTATAACCTCTGTGCCCCGTTTCTAATTCACATTCTTTCTGAATTCACTTAGTTTATACTAAACATAACACTAGATCCTTGCCAGGAATTATGCTACTGATTTTATGTCTACTGTATTTCCAGTTTAAGTGAGTATAGCATTGCTCTTTAGGGTTCCAGGAGAATAAAGAGTGGAGATAACAAACACAAAATGACCTATGGCATTGTTGATACGATATATCCTCTCCTACATCCTCGCAAACTTTGATCTACTGATTATTACTTCTTTTTGTTTCATTTCAATGTCATCCTTTATGGGCTTCTTCTTCACAACCCACTTACAAGCTTAAGTTTCCTATACTTGAAAATGTTTGAAATATTCTGCAATCCACGCACATCCTTTTCTTGGATTGTCTGTCTCTCGACCTCTGCCTCTTCTCCAACAAACTTCTTAACATGAGCTAAACCTACTCTCCATTTTTTTCTCATTCATCCTTCAGATCCCAACACGCTGGCTTCTGCACTCACTGCCCCACTGAACTGCCCTCACCACGGTGACTCTCAAGCCACAATTATTTATTATAAATCCTCATCCTGCTTTACTGCTCCATGGCATTTAACATCATTTCTCCTTGAAACCTTTGCCTTTTTCATTTCCACCAGAAACTCTTTCCTATCTTTACCCCTCTCTCAAGTCCAAATTCCTCTTCTGTACATCCCTCCAGTGTTGATGCTCCCTAGGAGTACCTCTCAGTAGAGGTTTCCAAGGAGAATACTCACTCCCTATTTTGTGCTCATACCCTTTCTGTGTACCTCTACCAGATGCTGGTCACATATTTGCACACTTAGCCACCCTGCTGGTCTGAAAGCTCCTCCAAGGCAGGATCCAAGTCTTGTTCCTCTCTGTGCCCCTACCAACCTCCCCAGGGCCCTCGCACAGTACCCAAACACACGCTGTTGTTCAACAGATGTTTCTGGAATGAACAACAAATCAGTAATCAAGTTAACAAGACTATTTGTATTTTTTAAAATATATGTGCATGTAATACTGAGATAATTCAGCTTACAGTTCCTACAAATAATTCTTCCTACAGTTCCCACAAATGAAATTTATTTTAAATATCTAACCAAATAATATAGTTAGAGTGTCTATAGTTTATCATTTTAATTACCTCTACAGCATCCAGTTCATCTGGTCTCAAAGGCCATAAAAAGTTACAAGGTACCTTCAGCCAAATGAGCCAGCATGGCCTCAAAAGCCAAATTCACTTTATGCCAAATGGCAAGTATCTCTAGCATCCATAATAAGGGATGAAGAGGGAGAAGGGGGGGCAGGCACCGTGTTGGGCCACAAAGGTGGCAAGAAAAAGCCCCTAAAGCAACCAAGAAGCATATTGAAGAGACGGATGAGGAAGATAAGGCATTCAGGCAGAAAAAGAAAGAGAACCAAAAGAAACTGAAGGAGTTAAAGCGAAGGCAAGGAATTCCCTGGTGGTCCAGTGTTTAGGACTTCGTGCTTTCACTGCCGAGAGCCCAAGTTCAATCCCTGGTTGGGAAAACAAGATCCCACAAGCCAGAAGGAGAGGCCAAAAACAAAACAATATAAAATAAAAGCAAAAGCCATGGGAAGAGGCCCCCTGGCCACAGGTGGAATTAAGAAATCTGGCAAAAAGTATGCTGCTCCTTGTGCCTGAGGTAATGATGATTCCTAATTCCATTCCTGTTTAAATTCAATTCCATTTAACATCTGGATTCTCTGCTGTAACATCTGTTGCCACATATAGTGAGAATGAAGTACTGTCTTGGAAACTACTGTACACTTAAGAATAAATTTTTGTTAGAAAAAAGAAACTAGGGAAAATTTAATTATTTAGATACTCCCGACTATGAGGGAAAAGATACTTACCAACCCAATCAGGGTCACCCTAGAACAAGCCAAGCAAAACAATAAGCAGAAGAAGATGGAGGTGGGGGCTACTTCCAAAGTTCAAGGACCACATCCACTACTGAAGTATCACACATACAGTGAATATAAAATCAAGAAGAAATTATTTAAGAAAGACCAAGGCAGCAGAGGAGGGGAGTCTGACAGCTAGACTTCAAAGTTAAACTGTATCTTAACTAAGAAGGATGTTTCTATTCTTAAAGGAAATCACTCTTACCTCCATCGATAAGGCCAGATAAGACCAATGCCAAACACTAATTTCCTAAATACCTACCACACACAATTCACTCTTCTCCATTCATGTAAGCACAGCTCTAGAGCACAAAAATCCATTCCATTTCAATAGCAAGGTCTCCAGATCACCAAGAGTTTATGTGACTATAGTAACCAAGGGTTTATGTGACTATAGTAACAGAAGACATGCTTTAGGACCAGATTTCTCTTTATCTGGCTTAGTTTTTAGCAATCAGTCTATGCCGAGGTGGCTACATATTCAACAGATAACAGCAGCTCACAAATGAAGGTGGGGGGAGTGGGGATGAGTAATATTATCTTCAATTAGAAAAATGCCAGTTCTGTTTTCCACATCAAAGAGGAAAGAAAAATTCGCTCTAATTTTCAAGGGTACAGATGGAGGGAGTTGGAAGAGGCAACGCACTGAGAAGACAGCAAAACACCTTGCAACCTATTTCCTGAACGATTAGAAGACAACTCCTAAATTTATCCTACTTTGTCTATATAGATGTTTGCCTGTAATTGGTAGCACCTGTAGTATTTGTTGGTTAGAGGCAAATATGAAATTAAATCTCATTTACTGCAATTTCAGTATCTCTCCTCTTTCTGAGTCAGACATCAGCATGCTCAATGGCAAAAATTACAATGAATCTCCGAAAAGAGATGAAATTGCATAAATAATGAAACAGAGTAACTTTTTTTAAATGGCTCCCAAACAGCATAAACAGAAAAATACAGTAAATATGCATTTGATTTTTGTATAACAACTCAAATTTACCTAATTTTCTGGGACAGCTGAACTGGATAGGAGATGAAACTGTCTGACTGAGGAAAACAATATAGACAAAATGTCAATCAATAACTACATTTGAGTGTCTAACATAACACTATAAGACAGCCACATACACACAAGAATGCCAAGTCTGACCTGACCTTTGTCCACAGAATCTAAAAAGGGAAATAAAACATTTCAAGGAGTACCCCAGTATTAGTAAATAAGATTCTTCCATTTACTTTCAGTCTCACAAACTCAATTCTTCGTAATTCAGATGAATAACACCTGAGTTATCAATGTCACCATTTCTCAATCACTAGTTTCTACCTAGACAAGTCTCTGAAAGCAGTACTGACAAGTACCAGATGGTTACCTTCCTACAACTGTGCATTGAAAAGGGTACAAATCCTCTTGGTTAGTGACTACCTATCCAAGAATTCAATACAAAGTGATATGCTTACCTTTCAGATAGCATTGAGGATACATGGTTGCCTTTTTTTTTCTAACAGCACCTACAGCCTTGCCCATCAGAAATTCCTATAGGATCTGTGCTCATCAGCATTCAAAGTACTCTCTTAAGGTTTATCTTTTCGCTAAAGCTTTTGCCTTAGTGACTCAAAGAGACTACTGAAATATACTTGGGCAAAGGATTACGTTTTTTTAAAAATCTAGACAGCGACCAAAATGTGAGTAAGAAGGAAAATGTAAATTAAGCTAACGTTCTGGGTTGAGCAGATAATTACAGTCTTTGATAAGAAAGCAAGCAGACAAAAATCTCATTAAATATTTGGTGCCCTATTTGCCCCTAATACTTATAAAATCTGAAGCCATAATCCACAAGGTATAACACTTAAACCATGGAGACTGCAGAGAATGATAACATCCTAGACCAAAAGGTATAGGTATAGTAGCCATCTGATCTCATCTGCTGCCTCCAACACTAAACTAGTCATGACAAGTGACAATAACCTCATTTTAAAGAGGATCATGAATTCTGGAATTCTGAGAATAAAATGACAAATGAAGCAGAAGTAATAAGAGGAGGATAAGAAATATGAGGGGAAGGGAGGGAACGGAAATAAAAATAAAAGTGTGTGTGTGCATGCTCAGTTGCGTCCAACTCTGCAACCCTATGAATTGCAGCCCTCCATGCTTCTCTGTCCATGTGATTCTCCAGGCCGGAATATGAGAGTGGGTTGCCATTTCCTACTCCAGGGGATATTCCTGACCCAAGAATCGAACCTGAGTCTCCTGCATTGGCAGTCGGATTCTTTACCACTGAGCCACCAGGGAAGCCTAGATTATTATATACCTAATAGTTTGTTTCTCTTACTCTCCCCTACCACTATATTGTCTCTCCCCGCTTCCCTCTCCCCTTGGTAACCACTGGTTTATTCTCTGTATCTGGGAATCTGCCTCTCTTTTGGTATATTCACTAGTGTGTTGTCCACACATTACAGTCTTTAAGAGCCTGTGCCCAGACCTGCACTTGCCTACAACATGGTGAGAGTGTGGGCAAGTGGACACATGCTCCATGGAGACCCCAAGACCACCATTCTGTTAAATTACACATTATCTCTTGCTTTTTCAAAATCAAGCAGGAGTAGTTCATCTCTCTCCCAATCAGTAAATTATGTTACCTATTCCTTGGCAACCATCAGAGAGAGAGGGGTGACTGGACACTATTAGCCGAAACATTCAGTGTAAACATAACTGACTGTGAGAGAAACTAAGAGTGGAAATAAGCAACTAAAACAGTAAGAGATGCACTTCATTCATTCACATCTTCAAAGTACCCTCTATAAAGATGAATGAAATAACAACTGTCCTTAAATTATAATTTATTGAGAGTGCTAAATGTGTTTGATTTAAACCTCTATCTTGGTGCTTGGATGCTCAGTCATGTCCAACTCTTTGTAACCCCATGGACTGTAGCCCACCAGGCTCCTCTGTCCATGGGATTTTCCAGGCAAGAATACTGGAGTGGGTTGCAATTTCCTCCTCCAGGGGATCTTCCCAACACAAGGATCAAACCTGCATCCCTTATGTCTCCTGCATTGGCAGGCAGATTCTTTACCACTAGCACCATGTTCAGTTCAGTTCAGTAGCTCAGTCATGTCCGACTCTCTGCGACCCCATAGACTGCAGCACGCCAGGCCTCCCTGTCCATGACCAGCTCCTGGAGTTTACTCAAACTCATGTCCATTGAGTCAGTGATACCATCCAACCATCTCATCCTCTGTCATTCCCTTCTCCTCCTGCCTTCAATCTTCCCCAGAATCAGGATCTTTTCAAATGAGTCAGCTCTTCCTATTAGGTGGCCAAAGTATTGGAGTTTCAGCTTCAACATCAGTCCTTCCAATGAACATTCAGGACTGATTTCCTTTAGGATGGACTGGTTGGATCTCCTTGCAGTCAAGGGATTCTCAAGAGTCTTCTCCAACACCACGGTTCAAAAAAATCAATTCTTCAGTGCTCAGCTTTCTTTACAGCACCATGTAGGAAGTCCCAAAACTCTTTTTTTTTGGTCTGTGCTGGGTCTTAATTGCCGCATATGGCATCTTCAGTTGTGCCATGTATGATCTAGTTCCCCAACCAGGGATCAAACCCAGACCCCCTGCATTGGGAGTGTGGAGTCTTAACCACTGGACTACCAGAGAAGTCCCCCAGAACTCTATCTTAATGCTTTTTTAAAATAAAAACACGTTGGGCATAACGCAACCTTCTGCAGTGACCCTGATGAGTCATTATAAAGGGACCCTTTTAAGACTACGATACCTCAGGGCTGTTTGCCTCCACCATAATGAACGCTGAGTTTTGGCTTCTGATGTCTAGTTTCCCCATCTTCTCCTCAACGTGAGTTTGCTGCCGTCATTCTTTGCTATTGTCTACAGGCTTGGCCCCACTTACCCAGCTCTGTTCCAATTTGCTGACCCTACTCTTTTCAGCCTCTGTGTCTCTGCTCCTGCTGTTTCCTCAACCCCAATGCCCTTTCTCCAGCCGCACCCTTGCCAACATGGTATCTCAAACTTTCTGACATCTGTCAGTCTGAAAGCTGAAAAATATGGATTTCAGTTCAATTTTAATTTGCATCTCTCTTGTCATGAGTGGGTTGAAAATCTTTTCACATATTTAAGAGCCATTTGCATTTCATTTTCTGTGAATAGTCTGCTCATAGCCTTTGCCGATTTTTAATAAGGTTGTTAAAACTCATCACATACATGGTGGAAATCAGTTCTCTGTAATGAGTTATAATCCTCTCCACCAACCCCCACCACCATGCATATAATCATATGTCTTTTGGTTTTGGTTATGGTTTTTGCCATGCACAAATTCTAAATTTTTACATGATTATGTTACCTATTCCTTGGCAACCAAGAGAGACAGAGGGGTGACTGGTCACTATTAGCTTAAACATTGAGTGTAAACGTAACTCCAAACATAAGACCAAAGTCTTGTATGGTTTCTGGATTTTATGTGTCATTTAGAAAGACTTTCCCCATTCTTGGGCTTCCCTTGTGGCTCAGCTGGTATAGAATCCACCTGCGATGCAGGAGACCTGGGTTCGATCCCTGGGTTGGGAAGATCCCCTGAAGAAGGGAAAGGCTACACGGTCCAGTATTCTGCCCTGGAGAGTTCCTTGGACTGTATAGTCCATGGGGTCGCAAAGAGGCAGACACAACTGAGCCACTTTCACTCTCCCCATTCTGACATTAGAAAAGAATTTGTCCGTGATTTGTTCTAATACCTTCATGTGATTTTTGCTTCACATTTAAAATTTTGACCCACACTGACTTTATCCCACTATATAGTCTGAGGTTTGAATCCCACTTTTTCCCCAGATGGTGACTCCACTTGGACCATCATCACTGATTGACAAAGCCATCTTTTTCCCAGTAATAAGAAATGTTTGAAGTTTGGCGTGTTTGGTTATGTCATGATTCTTTGGTGCTTAGAATTTCCAGAATAATGACATTGAGGTAAACTATAATTAAGAGCAACTTAAGACTTTAAAGCATGGCCTTATATCTTTTTAAAGTATAAGAATTTATTTTACCTGTGAGATTCTTGGGGCAGGTATGTAGGACCCACACACCTTTCTGTGACTAGCATACAGTAACTGTTTAATAAAGGTCCTTTGAATGAATACTGGTCAACATTTTCTACGACCAACTACAGATTTAAATTCTCTCAGGATCTGGAGAGAGTTGCATCATTGTTGATTAACTGTGTATATGCCCCGAAGGATGATTGTGCCAAATTTCCCCTATCCACTCTAGCCTTTTCTTTGACAAAAGCCCTTCAATCTAGTAAAAATCTAGTAACCTCACTAGAGTTCATTAACAGTCAATCACAGTTCATCTAGTTATACTACAACCACTATGGAAAATGATCTGACAGTTTCTTAGAAAATTGAGCATATATCTACCCTATGACCCAGCATTTCTACTCCTAGGTATTTACCCAAGATTGATGAAAATGTGTGACCACAAAGAGACTTGCATGTAAATGTTCATAGAAATTTTATCCATGATAACCCAATACTGGGACTAAAACAAATGTGTCTGAACAGAATCAATAAACCAACTGTGCTGTATTCAGATGATAGGACACTACTCAGCAGTGAACAGGAATAAACTACATGCAACAACCCAGGTGATACTCTCAAATCATTACACATATGAAAAACAGCCAGACATAAAAGAGTACATTCTGTGTACCTTCATTTGCATGCCATCCAAAAAAGAAGGTAAACTAATCATGATGATAGAAAACAAGCCATACTGATTCACATCAATGTACGGCAAAAACCACTACAATATATTAAAAAAATAAAACAAAAATTAAAAAAAAGAAAACAAGCCATGATTCCCTGAGGAAAGAGGAGGAGAGATCGCCCCAGACATACTGAATCTGAAGCTGAGGGTGGGTCCAGCAGGAGCATCTACGCTTTAACAAGTCAACCAGGTCTTTATGATGCTCCTTGAAGTGGAGAGCCACTCTTCTGTATCTTGTGAGTAAGGGTGAGTACACAGGTGCATATAACTATCAAAACACAAGTAAATGTTCACGTAGGATCCAAGCATTTTACAAGCAAATGATACCTCAATTTTTAGAATTTGGATATAATTCCTTAAATAATATCTTTAACCCAAATCTATCTCCACCTCCTGTTTTCTACAGCTTGACATCTGGCAAAATAATCCACCTGGAAGTTTGAATGAGAAAACTTCCTCTTTTACTGCTTCCCCTCCTTTGCTCTATGCAGTCAATCACCACTTCTGGTAAATGTACTCTGAAATGCCTTCCCCTCATCCATTTTTAGAATCCCTCATCCAACATCCCAATTCAGCAGACCTCCTCATTGTTTCACCTGGTCTAACCAAACAGCTTATCTCTCTCATTGTCTGATTCAGTCTCTAAATCACCAGGACTATTTCTCTGTGTCAGCTCGGCACTTTCTTACTTTTTTAAAGACTTTTTCTTACCTTTTCAAAGACCATGGCTCTAATCTATCTCGAGTACAAAGTCTACACCAAAAACTTTTAGTAACCTTTAGTAAACTATGCAGTACTTTAGTAAAAATGCAGTACTTGGATGCAATCTCAAAAACGACAGAATGATCTCTGCTCGTTTCCAAGGCAAACCATTCAATATCACAGTAATCCAAGTCCATGCCCCAACCAGTAAAAGGCTGAAGAAGCTGAAGTTGAATGGTTCTGTGAAGACCTACAAGACCTTCTAGAACTAACACCCAAAAAAGATATCCTTTTCATTATAGGGGACTGGAATGCAAAAGTAGGAAGTCAAAAAACATCTGGAATAACAGGTAAATTTGGCCTTGGAGTACAGAATGAAGCAAGGCAAAGCTAGCTTATAGAGTTCTGCCAAGAGACTGCACTCATCATAGCAAATACCCTCTTTCAACAACACAAGAGAAGACCCTACACACAGACATCACCAGATAGTCAACACCGAAATCAAACTGATTATATTCTTTGCAGCCAAAGATGGAGAAGCTCTATACAGTCAGCAAAAACAAGACTGGGAGCTGACTGAAGCTCAGATCATGAACTCCTTATTGCCAAATTCAGACTTAAATTGAAGAAAGTAGGGGAAACCACTAGATCATTCAGGTATGACCTAAATCAAATCCCTTATGACTATAGAGTGGAAGTGAGAAATAGATTTAAGGGACGAGATCTGATAGAGAGCCTAATGAACTATGGACGGAGGTTTGTGAGATTGTACAGGAGACAGGGATCAAGACCATCCCCATGAAAAAGAAATGTAAAAAAGCAAAATGGCTGTCTGAGAAGGCCTTACAAATAGCTGTGAAAAGAAGAGAAGCCAAAAGCAAAGGAGAAAAGGAAAGATATTCCCATTTGAATGCAGAGTTCCAAAGAATAGCAAGGAGATATAAGAAAGCCTTCCTCAGTGATCAGTGCAAAGAAATAGAGGAAAACAATAGAATGGGAAAGACTAGAGATCTCTTCAAGAAAATTAGAGATACCAAGGGAACATTTCATGCAAAGATGGGCTCAATAAAGGACAGAAATGGTATGGACCTAACAGAAGCAGAAGATATTAAGAAGAGGTGGCAAGAATACACAGAAGAACTGTACAAAAAAGGTCAGCTTTCATTCCAATCCCAAACAAAGGCAATGCCAAAGAATGCTCAAACTACCACACAATTGCACTCATCTCATATGCTAGTAAAGTAATGCTCAAAATTCTCCAAGCCAGGCTTCAGCAATACGTGAATTGTGAACTTCCAGATGTTCAAGCTGGTTTTAGAAAAGGCAGAGGAACAGAGATCAAATTGCCAACATCCGCTGGATCATCCAAAAAGCAAGAGAGTTCTAGAAAAACATCTGTTTCTGCTTTATTGACTACGCCAAAGCCTTCGACTGTGTGGATCACAATAAACTGTGGAAAATTCTGAAAGAGATGGGAATACCACACCACCTGACCTGCCTCTTGAGAAACCTGTATGCAGGTCAGGAAGCAACAGTCAGAACTGGACATGGAACAACAGACTGGTTCCAAACAGGAAAAGGAGTATGTCGAGGCTGTATATTGTCACCATGCTTATTTAACTTATATGCAGAGGACATCATGAGAAACGCTGGGCTGGAGGAAGCACAAGCTGGAATCCAGATTGGCAGGAGAAATATCAATAACTTCAGATATGCAGATAACACACCCTTATGGCAGAAAGTGAAAAAGAACTAAAGAGCCTCTTGATGAAAGTGAAAGAGGAGAGTGAAAAAGTTGGCTTAAAGCTCAACATTCAGAAAACTAAGATCGTGGCATCTGGTCCCATCACCTCATGGGAAATAGATGGGGAGATAGTGGAAACAATGACTGACTGTATTTTCTGGGCTCCAAAATCACTGCAGATGGTGACTGCAGCCATGAAATTAAAAGATGCTTACTCCTTGGAATGAAAGTTATGACCAACCTGGACAGCATATTAAAAAGCAGAGACATTACTTTGTCCACAAAGGTCTGTCTAGTCAAGCTTATGGTTTTTCCAGTGGTCATGTATGGATGTGAGAGTTGGACTATAAAGAAAGCTGAGTGCAGAAGAATTGATGCTTTTGAACTGTGATGTTGGAAAAGACTCTTGAGAGTCCCTTGGACTGCAAGGAGATCCAACTAGTACATCCTAAAGGAGATCAGTCCTGGGTGTTCATTGGAAGGACTGATGTTGAAGCTGAAACTCCAAAACTTTGGCCACCTGATGCAAAGAGCTAACTCATTTGCAAAGACCCTGTTGCTGGGAAAGATTGAGGGCAGGAGGAGAAGGGGATGACAGAGGATGAGATGGTTGGATGGCATCACTGACTCAATGGACATGGGTTTGAGTGGACTCCGGGAGTTGGTGATGTACAGGGAGGCCTGGCATGCTGTGGTTCATGGGGTCACAAAGAGTCGGACATGACTGAACAACTGAACTGAACTGAGTAAACTTTTAGTAACAGCCCAATATATCCAGTCCTATCCCAAGTCACTGGCTCCCTTGGACCTTACACCATACCCACCCTGGCACAGTCAAGATTTTCCTAAAATGCCAACCATGCTCTTGCTCCCAAATCCTTCACTCAAGCTGCTTCCCATCTCTAAACTGCCACCCCTCCCTCCTCCCTGCCTGGTGTAATCCTTGCTGTCCATTAAAATCCAGCTAAAATATCATCACTTTTGTAAAAGTTCCCTATCTTCTTACCCCAGGCAAAATTACTTGCTTCCTTTCCTCCTTCAGAGAATGTGTATCTATCTGTGCCTCACTCTTTTTCTCAGGAACATTTCAGTCTTCAAGTCAGCAGTTCAAGGCAATCTCCTTATATCACATCACCACTTATGACCTTTCAATGGGTTTCTATTACCTACTAGACAAATTGTAAATTCCTTAGCAGAAAGTCCAGTACAAGTCTGCCTTCAGGTCCCTCAATCTCTCTCTAACCCAGCACTCACAGTCCCAAGAGCACTGTGAGGAAGCACCAGATCTCAAAGCAGCACGCTTTCTTGAGTTTTACTCCTGTGCTTCCTTTCCCGCCTAGAAGACCTTCCCCAGCCCACCCCCACTTCCTCTTTCCCCGACCTCCTCTCACGCTCTATAGTGAAAGAAGAGTGCTTGGAGTCAAAACTACAACAAACCAGGAGCAGGACATCAGGCTTGAGAACAAGGAATAGGCAACAAAGAAGATCAGAAGCCAAGGAAACTTGAGTCAGAGCCAGAAGGAAGAAGCTGAGCTGGCCTCTCCCAGCAAATGCTGGAGACGCGGGTAAAGCCTAGGGTCTGCCCTGGAGAGGCTCTAGTGGACAGACATAAAACGAATGTCTACAATGCAGTGTGTGACAAAAGAATGCTATTAATTGAGGAAGGACACATATCAGATACACAGAGAGACACATATTTAAATAAATTAAAGGCACATCAACGTGAGATTTAACCAAAGATCAAGGAGATCCCTCTTCAACTCCAATACCATCACTGCTGTGGTGTGAGTGAAGTGAAGTCGCTTAGTTATGTCCAATTCTTGGCGACCCCATGGACTGTAGCCCACCAGGCTCCTTGGTCCATGGGATTTTCCAGGCAAGAATACTAGAGTGGGTTGCCATTTCCTTCTCCAGGGGATCTTCCCAACCCAGGGATCGAACCCGGGTCTCCCACATTGTAGGCAGACGTTTTACCGTCTGAGCTACCAGGAAAGCCCTGCTGTGGTGTTTTAACTACTAAATCCTTGTGCAATTACTTGCCCTCATGCATATCATTTAACCCTTCAGATCTTCAATTCCCTTATTATGAAATAAGAGAACTTGATCAGATATGGAGGATTTTTTGAGTAATACAACATTCACAAACAAAACCAGAATCCTAGAGACACTGAATATGTGGACTCTGTCAGCATGAGGGGAAGAGAATGACTTCTGGGTACTCAAGTAGATGGGAACATAAAACTGATGGATGGGATTTTATGTCACATGGGTGAATATGACATTGAATTTTAAAATCCTGAAAACTGCAGCTTATATGGATCTGCTGACACAACCTCAACCATACTAGCAAATGCACTCCCATAATCAGGTTGTTATGGCAACAAGAATACTTGGGTTAAAAAGAGGAAGAGAATATGTGTGCGTCTGTCTCAGATTGTTGCCACTCCGATTATTTTAAATGTTTTTGCACATAATCTCAATCTAATTCTCCACTTAGCACACAAGAAGCCTCTTGTTAATGTTTCAGGATAAACAAGGAAAATAAAATGAGCTTCATAAAACTGATTCTTCTGGAGGGGTTAAAAGAACACTGAGTCATTATCCATCCCCAGCACACCTCCTCTCCAAAACCTCCCTGATCTCTCCAGGTAGAACTGTCTCCTCTTGCGTGCAAGCCCCATTTTACTGACTATTCCACAGCCACTTTAGTAACTATCACACTAAGGACCACATTGTTTGTTTCTGTGCTCCCCCCACCCCCCCTCCACACCCCCGTGTCAGCTGCCTGGAAACAGTTTATCCTCAGTGACCTTTACCTATCCAGCCTAGATTGCTTCAGATATTTTAGGTGCTAAATTGTTCAAAGACTAAAATATCAACCCTATCAAATTATAAACATGAAATCTCTACAGAAGATGCTTTTACTTTATCCAACATATTTCTCATAAAGCATATTTCACTTCTGTTATTACTCATGAGAATTCGTCTTATGAGAGAGAGCTGACAGGCAACGGTATGTCTCATGGAAAGAACTACAGGCTGGGATTCTGATCCTTGAGGTTCTACTGCTCTACCACATCTACCCTCAACCAGTTGCCAGATCTGCATCTTTGGGTAAATGCCAACCTCTCAGATGCGCATTTTTATCTAGAAAATGAGGTGTCTGGATCATCTGAGGACGGCCCTTTCTGCCAATGAGCCAGGGTGACCAAGAGACCAAAAAACAGAGAAATCTGGACAAGTCAAAACTCATTCATAGAAGATTTTTTAAAAATTATTCTCAACCAAGTAAGGGTGGGGGTGGAAATATGCACGGGCATATTCTCTCCTACAGTGGCTTTTTCAAACCACACCCTGTACAGAAGGACTGCTATATCAATTTCTTTCCTAACTCCCTGGAATACCTGCAAGGAGAGAAGTTATGATGAGTATGTATTACATGTAAATAGTGGAGACAAGAAACATCAAAAGTGAGGTTAAAAGTCATCATTTAAGACAGAGAAAAGGCCTATTTACAAAGATTACATGTGAGAGTATGTTGACTCACACATAAAAGGTATTTAAATATTTAAGAAGGTAAAACACCGATCCACAGCCCAGACTGTTCGACATTTTCTCTTCTGATCTTCCTCTTCCCAAAGCTGCTCCCCAGGGAGCTTCCCTGGTTTCAGCAAATGGCATCCCCATCCAGCTACTCAAACCAGGCTATTGAGCATTCACAACTCCATCACTTCACTCTCCATCACTCCTCAATTCATCAGCAAGCTCTTTCATATTCTAAAATATTGCTTTAATCTATCCACTTCTTTTCTTTTCCACCATTATTACCTAAGTCTAAGGAACTGTGATGGACTGAATATGTGTCCCCAAATCCGTATGTTGAATTCCTAATCCTCTGATGATGACACTAGGCTGTGGGGCCTTTGGAGAGTAATAAGGTTCAGATGAGGTCACAAGAGTAGTGCCCCCATGAAGATTAGTGCTCTTGTAAGAAGAGACAACAGAGCTTCCTCTCTTGGCCATATGAGGATACAGCAAGAAGGAACCCATGTGCAAGGCGGAAAGAGGCCCCTCACCACCAGAACCTGACCATGTTGGCATCTTAAACTTGGACTTTCCTGTCTCTGAAACAGTGAGAAACAAATGCCTGTTGATTAAGACACTAGTCCACGCATAGAGAAAATCTAAATGTCCATTGAATGGATCTGAATGGATAAAGAACATGTGGTACCTATATACAATAGAGTATTATACTCAGCCATAAAAAAAAAAAAAAAAGAGTGAAATAATGCCATTTGCAGCAACATGCCTGGACTTAGAGATCATACTAAGTGAAGTCAGTCAAACAGAAAGGCAAGTATCATATGATATCACTTACGTATGATACAAATGAGCCTATCTATGGAACACAAACAGACTCACAGACATAGAAAACAAACTTGTGGCTGCCAAAAAGGAGAGAGGGTGAGGAAGGGATGGATCGGGAATTTGGGATCAGCTGATGCAAACTGTCATACAGAGAACAGACAGACAACACTATATTCAATACCCTGTGCTAAATCACAATGAAAAAGAATCCTTAAAAAGAATGTGTGTATATACATATATATAAAACTGAATCACTTTGTTATACACAGCAGGAATCAACACAACATTGTACATCAACTCTATTTCAATAACACATACTTGTGAACTACAGAAGATTTATTAAACTTGGATTAAGTATTTCTAATAAATTTTTACTTAATTAAAAAAAGATACCAATCTATGGTATTTTGTTACAGCAGCCCAAGCTAAGATAGCAAACAACATATTTTGCCTAGATCATCACAATCATCTCCTTACTAGGCTACTGATCTCTTAATTTCTTACCATCCACATGGGACTCAGAAATCTTTAAAAACACAGCAAATCATGGAAGGCCCCTGCTTAAAACCTTCCTATAACTCTCCACTTATCTTCAGGCATATCATCATATAGTTGTTATCAGTATTATTTTCACCTATTCATGACCACACTAAAATGGATCTACCATTTCTCACTCATAGAGCTCCACTCTAGAATTGATCTCTAATAGCTTTATATACTACTACCTAATCTTGGGGCTTTTCTCATATTCTCTGTGTTTCAAATTATCTATTAAAATGTTAAATGAAACCTGTCTCAGCTCCTAGAAGATTCCCAAAGCTTCTCCATTCCAAGAACTGATGTCTATCTCTATACAGTTCTCTCACCAGTTCAGACAATTGGGCTATCCACTTAAACATCTCCAAAATTATTTATTTAGCTATTTACTAAGGTTTTTAAAATAAATTTTAAGGTATAAACTTTGTCAAAAATATTTTAAAATCTAAAATATAATCCCCCTGTTTCTACTCATCCATATAGTTATTTATTTCTAAAATCAAGCTACCTTTTCTTCAATTGCTCATCTAAGTATTCAAGGATTCCACACTTTTAAAAATAGATCTACCATCCAGAAAGCTACTAATCTATTATTTTCAGAATTCCCTCTGGAACCTCTGATACAGATAAAAGACTAACATATTGCCAGGTTTTTTATACCATCACTGTTTGCGTAGAAATTTTTCGTGCTTTCCGAATTTCACCCGTAATTTCTTTTAAAACTCACAATTGCCATTTACTTCAAAATATTTATCCACATAAAAACTCCTATGAAATAGAGTAATCATTAAGCTGATAATGACTGCATCAAAATTTTGGCCTTCCTACTCCAGAATAGATAGCACTGAAAATAAAAACTCCAGTTAAACAGACTATTTGAAAGAACACGATAACTTACTGTGTAAAACAGGTGATTAAACTATCTCTGAAGTTCTTCCAATACAAAAATTAAATTAAGCCCCATAATCACAATAACTGCTGGTGTTTATTGAGCATTTCCAATCTATGTGGCAGGGGCCATTCTGTGTACTCTTCATGGATCACTCAGAATAAGCCTCTAAGCATGAAACTAGGAAAGCACCCCTAACATACAAGAAATGCAAGTGGGACACAGATCCTTCCTTAAAAAATGTCTATAGTATAAAGCAAAATGGAAATGGAAGATCCTGAACTGTGGGGATTACCTTGTTCCCTGAAACTGGGGAGGCTGACTCCTACCTGAAGTGATTCCCTAAAGACTAGATGCCTAGAGCCACTGAGAAGGGCATCAAAAACAAACAAAACAAAACAAAACCAGAGCCTATCCAAATAATCTGGTTTGCCCCAGAGAATGGTTCCCTGCCAGACTGATAAAGCTGCACTATCAGGGCTTTCACTATCAGAGAAAGCAAAAGTGATTTCACAATAGATGAAGAGCTACAGAGTTTAAGAGTATTCATAGAGCTTTGATAAACCTGGAAATCTGAAGGGCCCTAGTAACTGGGATCTAGGATCCTGGGATTTAGGATCCTGGGATCTAAAAATACATGGACTTCCCTGGTGACTCAGTAACAAAGAAACCGCCTGCCAATACAGGAGACATGGGTTCAATCCCTGGTTTGGGAAGATCCCCTGGAGAAGAAAATGGCAACCCACTCCAGTATTCTTACCTGGGAAATCCCATGGACAGAGGAGCCTGGCGAGCTGCAGTCCATGGAGTGGCAAGAGAGTCAGACCAACTTAGCAACTAAACCACAATAAAAAGGATATGATGTGGCCGTGCCTAACATTAGTTTTGTGACCATGCGCTCACTTTAGTGTCACTACTAGGCTGCAGGGTTCTTAAGGGCAGAGGCCTTACCTTTTTTTGTTTGTTTTAATCTACCCCAGGACATAGCCTAGTCTGGGACCTGGAACATGAGAAGCACTTAATATTTAATGAGAAATACTAGTAAATGACATCCCCAGGAATGTATCTACCCTCTACACTGGGTTTAGCCTGGTAAAACCAGCCTTCTGAAGTGTGGCCTGGAGACCTCTAGTGGTCGTCTGCAGGTCACCTGCAGAACCTCTAGTTCTGCAGGCCTCCAGTGGTCGTCTGCAGAACTCAAAATCTGAAGGGCAGATTGGATGGAAAAGGTCAAATGTCAGCACACAGGTTAAGCCCAAAATAAAGAGAAACAAGTGAGTGCTATGGTAACAAACTAAAGAAGTTTAAAAGTGAAACAAAAAACTAATCCAAAGAATATAAAATTTCGATTAGTTTTATCTGAACGTGATATATGTGAAGGACTGTTTCCTATCAATTTTATTGTAAAGGACAAGTGTAGTTCATATCCCCTCATAGCACAACACTGTTTAAAAATTTTTAATTAAACATGAATGACTGGTATTCTGAAACATACTACTATTTGAGAGCCTATAAAAGAATAAAATGAGTAATTTTAGAAAGAAAAAAAAAAATCACCCCTTTAAAAATGCTAAGCATGGAAGCTAGAAAGGAAGCATTCCTTCTACATTAAATTCTCTGTCCTCCTCTCAACGACAGTGCAGCTCTCAGGGTCATCTGCCGGATCGTCTGGGATCTCAGAGACACTGCAAACCTCACTTTGAGAGTGTTGGTTACGCTGGAGAGGCACCTCTCTCAGAATTATACTCGGAGTCTCACACATAAAGAAAAAGGCTCCACTACCGTTTTCCTCATGTTAGGTAGTTAGAACAGGAAAAAGGAGTCCAAAATTGTGGTGGCTAAAAGACAAGGAAACGAAAAGCCCGCAAAAATGGAGCAAAAGAAAATCTGAGGACCAGAGTGAGAACCTCAGGTGAAACAAACAGCCCTCCTGGCTAGCCCAATTTACACAGGGCAGGCTCAGGGGGAGGAGAAAAAACGCATAAAAAGAGGTGACAAAATGGAACCCTGCTCTTCCTTTGGGTCAGCCCTCCTTCACACCTCGAGGATGTATTTTCCTCTGCTTGCCAAATAAAACGGAGCTGTAACACCGGTCTGCCG
Organism: Cervus elaphus; assembly: GCF_910594005.1. Taxonomy (NCBI): domain Eukaryota; kingdom Metazoa; phylum Chordata; class Mammalia; order Artiodactyla; family Cervidae; genus Cervus; species Cervus elaphus. Next base: position 71,854,656 of record NC_057826.1, read on the forward strand.
TTTCAAATCTTTGCTGCAGCGAGACAGAATCAAGGAAATTACACACTCCCCCGACTCTGAGTAGGGCATCTTACTGGGTTCATACCACAGTTCAACATATTACCCGCTGTGTCAAATTGAGCAAGTTACTTAACTTCTCTGTATCTCAGTTTCATCCTTTGTAAAACAGGATTGATAACAGCCTGCTCCAAAGCTACGCAAAGTAGATGTATTATACATACAAAGAGTATAGAGTTGTATCGTGTAACTAGGAAGGAATCAAACATTTGTTAATTTTTACAATTAATGGGTGAAAGTGATATAGGATGACCCAAGTAGGCCAACAAAGATTTGATGTCTTTAATAAGAGCAACTGGGAAAAAAAAAAAAAAAGTTTGTTTATTTTAGAAAGAACTTATGGGATTCCAGAACACTCTTAAAATGCAGCTTTTTTCTGTTTATTAACTGAAAATAATCACATTCAACTGAGATTACAGGTATTTTAAATGCCCTAAAAATAAGTAGTTGCCACAGAAGAAGTTCTGAAATACAAATCTGAAACACATCTAAGGACTGGAGAACATAAAGAAGGGGTTATCTTTTACTTTTTCTTTATAAAAGCAGTTATAATTTTGCAAAGACTCAAAAACAGCTGTGAGCATACTTCTTGGTATGGACCAAACATTCCTGTAAGGAAGAACTTTGTGGGGAAAAATCATTTATCTTACTATACATGAAACTCTTTTATAAATCCATAAAGACCAGGAAACATCTGAAGTTCTTTACTCAGTTTTATAGTAGAAATGGGTAAGTTTAGATTAACTTAAATTTAGAGAATAAAGGGAGTTGCAAAATGGGAGATGGGAGTTGAAATGTCTGAACAAAGGAAAACTGAGCTTTATCATGTGCATCAAAGAGAACATAAAAGTCCCTGAGACTTTCCCTCCACTTCCTGTGAGGGTGGGGAGAATAAGCCATACACCCAACCAACTGCTCCACCCATGAGATCTTTGAACAATAATATTCACAGAGACAAAGCCTTACTTCGAAGCAGAAAGTCCATCCTACAAAAAAGCAGAAGTTTTTGGCCCATATGTTTCTATTCAGTTTACGTACATAAAATGGTCATAGTCATTAACTACTTACCAAGCTTTCACATATGTAGGTAATAAACACATATACTCCTTGTCCAGCAAGATTTAAGGGACAAGGTACAATTTCAGAATATGAAGAAATCTACACAAAGTGACCAAACAGTCACGTGACAGGAGATACAGCTGGGGTGCACCCCTGTGGACACTTTGGGAGAGCAGAGCTCTACAGCCCTCCAGAGATATGGGAGCATGGTCCTTACACTGGCTCTGAATCCGGGTATAATTTCCACCCATGCTCTTTTAATGGCTCCCCATATTTCACCTTCCCATTCTCATTTATCCAGCCAACCAGGAAGATGGAGAGGGAGAGAAAGAATCTGAATGAAAAATGAAGAAAAAAATCTCAACAGCAAAGAATGCAGCACACAAGTTATTTGACGACCTCATATTATTGTACTCCTAGAAAAGTTAAATAGGCAGCCAAATGCTCTGCTTTTTCAGAAAGGAACTGGGAGTTCAATCTAATTGGAAAATAAAAATTCATAGGAAAAAAGGTATTACTGGGAAACAATTATACAATTGGCAAAATTATATTATCTTATGGATATAATTATCCAGTATTACAGTCACTTGTCCACATGCACATAGTGACGTCTGTCTTTTTAGATCATCACAGAACTTTAAGACACATTTAATTGCTGAAAGTAGCTCAATAATCAATGGCTTTAAATTGGAGTGTTTATTAGAGCAATGTTCTATTGTGTTTGACAAAGTAAACAAGCAAGATGGTCTTTCTCAGCAATGAAGCAAAAGTAACTGGAATGCACTTGACTGAAAATGCCCAGCCCCAAAGGTAGGGTCCATAGCTTGGGCAGAATCCTGAACTACATACTCCAGAGCAAGTCAAAACCAAAACTTACAGAAAGCAATGAACTTAACCAATGGCTAATCATTACCATACAAAATTATATTCCTTTTTTTAGTATCATGAATAATGTTAGATGGAAAACTATTCAAGAAACATGTTCTCTTCTATGGATATTCATATTATGAATGTGTCTAGAACACTACAATAAAACTAAATTTTATCTCCTTCTCATATGTGATCATCTAAGACAGTGTTTAAAATTCTAATGCTTAACAACTAAATATAATGTGTGGGCTATATCTAGATCCTAATTTTTAAAAAAAATCTATGGAAAGAGACAGTTTCTGAGACATGAGAAGTTTTAAACAGGCTGAATATTGTTGTTGTCCAGTCGGTAAGTCATGTCTGACTCTTTGCAACCCCATAGACTCAGCACACCAGGCTTCCCTGTCCTTCACTATCTTCCCGAGTTTGCTCAAACTCATGTCCATTGAGTCGGTGATGCCATCCAACCATCTCATCCTCTGTCATCCCCTTCTCCCCCCTCCTTCAGTATTTCCCAGCATCAGGGTCTTTCCCAATGAGTAGGCTCTTTGCATCAGGTGGCCAAAGTATTGGAGCTTCAGCATCAGTCCTTCCGATGAATATTCAGGGTTGATTTCATTTAGGATTGACAGGTTTGATCTCCTTGCAGTCCAAAGGACTCTCAAGAGTCTTCCCCCAAAGCTGTGGTACATATACACCATGGAATATTACTCAGCCATTAAAAAGAATTCATTTGAATCAGTTCTAATGAGATGGATGAAACTGGAGTGAAGTTTATACAAAGTGAAGTAAGCCAGAAAGATAAAGAACATTACAGCATACTAACACATATATGTGGAATTTAGAAAGATGGTAACAATAACGCTATATGCAGGGCAGAAAAGAGACACAGATGTACAGAACAGACTTTTGGACTCTGTGGGAGAAGGCGAGGGTGGGATGTTTCGAGAGAACAGCATCGAAACATGTATATTATCTAGGGTGAAACAGATCACCAGCGCAGGTTGGATGCATGAGACAAGTGCTCGGGGCTGGTGCACTGGGAAGACCCAGAGGGATGGAGTGGGGAAGGAGGCGGGAGGGGGATCGGGATGGGAAATACATGGAAACCCATGGCTGATTCATGTCAATGTATGACAAAAACCACTACAATATTGTAAAGTAATTAGCCTCCAACTAATAAAAATAAATGGAAAAAAAAAAAAAAGAGTCTTCCCTAGCACCACAGGTGGAAAGTACCAATTCTTTGGCACTGGATATTATATGACCCCAAACAATTATTAACAAGTACTCCTTTGCTAATTATTGTTAATTATTATTAAGTATGATAATGGCACAGTGGTCATGTGAGAAAGTGTTCATGCTTTAAAAATATACCTACTGTTTACGGAAAGTACCAAAGTGAAAAATGTCCATAAACTGTATCTTTTGCCTTTTATGAAGACAAAACTGAGGGAGACAACCTTAAGTTACCAGCACAGACTTGGGTTAGATATAAGAAAGAATTTCCTGACAAATGAATGAGAGATACTGGATCATAAAATGAGTGGCCAAGAAAGAACAGACCTGAAATAAACTAGTTGGCAGGTGTCATGCATATAAAACTTACATATACTAAAGTACACAGGGATGAAATGAGATTTACTTAAAAATACCTACCTCAGCTGAGGAAAAGAAAAAAGCTAAACAATGCTAATGTGGCAAAAATCTTTTTTTTTTTTTTTTTTAACCTGGACTGTAATTGCTTTAAATATTGTGTTAGTTTCTGCTGTCCAACAACATGAATCAGCTGAATGTACACATATCTACCTCTCTCTTAGCCTCCCTCTCCCGCACTCCCCATCCTACCCCTCTAGGTTATCACCGAGCTGAGCTCCCTGGGCTTTGCAGCAGCCTCCCACTAGTTATTTATTTCACACATGGTAGTGTATATACGTTAACACTACTCTCTCAGTGTATCCTACCATCTCCTCCCCCACACTGTGTTAATGTGGCAAAAAAAAATCTTCATAATTATTGAATCTGGGTGGTAGGCTTATGGAAGTTCATAGATTATTTTTCATAGTTTTCTATAAGTTCAAATTTTCATAATACTTTTTAAAAATATTTGAAAGCATCCCATTGCCCAGAAACTCTCCTAAAGGGACTCTATGAACGAGTAGGGAAAAAAAAATCTTGTGATATGTTAAAAATGAAGTAAAAATTATGAAATTGACATTTTAGGTCTATTAATTTATACAACTACTCAAAATTCCATCTAACTTAAGAGCATCTTAAAAGGAAAACTCTAATAAATTTTTATGTCAAGTGATGCTTTATTCCAAAGCAACCAAACGCATGTGCCTAAAACATATGTAAAAACATAAAAATATGTTTTAAAAAGCAGCTTTTTCTCTGCTTTCCCTTGTATTTATGTCTGAATACAGCTGACAATTTTTTTTTTTACACATCTTTCACAAAAAGCAGCCTTTTTACTGCTATAATTTTTTTAAACTCACAATATACCTTTCTATCTCAAAGATTCTTTAAAAATTATTTTCCTTCTTTAGGGAAAGCTATATCATGTGTAAATAGCTCAGCGAAATCCCTGCAGATAACTTTCTTCCAGCCAAAAGGACTAACAGAGAAAAATGAACATTTTCAAAAGCATTTTGGAGACTTATTCCAGCTACCTTTGTGCTCAGCTCTCTTTTTCCTCCCAAAATACGTCACTTAACTGTCTGTCATAACAACTCTTGCCCACTCTACCTGATCACATTCCAAAGCTGCAGCTCTTCCTGGATGCACTTCTCAGCGACGAGCTGCTCAGACAGACAGCACCTATTTAACCGAATGTGATCCTCTGCTCCTTCCTTCTTTCCTTTCCGGGCATACTGCTGTCCATCAGAAGTAATTAATGGGTTTATTATGTATGAAAGCGTCAGCCCATCAGTTCGCTGTCTGGTTTGAATAGCTCATATCAGCTCTTCATTCATGCCAAGCGTGCTCACTGTCCGGAGATGATGATAAAGCCGTACCTCCCTTCGGATTTTTCCCTCACTACTCACAGAACAGTGGACCAGAACTGTGTGTTACAGAAACACGAGAAGAACAGAAGAAATCCCTCCATCCTCTGCAGAAAGGAAGCTCATGGACTGAAAAGTTGATAAAGGGAAAAACATGGAAAGCAAGAAAATGCAACCATGTTTCTGATCCAGACCATTTTTTTTAAGGCAACTTGATTCGGGAGCATGTGTAATTCTGAAATATGAACAGAACTTTTGCAGGAGGTAAAATGTGCATAGAAAGGCTCAAGATTTTTCAATTGATGAAATAGCCAATGAATTTTTAATAAGTTCTGAACACTCAAGTTGTCTGTGGTCAGACCGAAGGCTGTTATCAGAGAAAGGCAAAATTCACCCTTCTGGTTCTATCATCCTATCCAGAAGAAATCCTCATCTACTGCATGCCATCCTAACTAGTGCTTAGAGGATTACCAGGAATACAGATACAGAGACTTGGCAGGAAAGAAAACGCGGTGGTAAAAGAAAGCATGAAAGGAAGTAGAGAAGGCATTTCAGGTATCGGAGCCTTACTATTTTCAGCCAGAGTTCAAATGACTGAGCTTCAAGCAAACCACTGCCAGGTAAGATTTAATTTTATAACATTACTCTGGGTCTCAACCACTGAAAGCAAAGCTGCTGCTGAATGAGCCAGTAGATTTGAAATCCATGTGATCCTCTCTTAAGCTCTGTGCACGTTTAAGCCTTGTGAGGTAAACGCTTGTTTTTACTTATGCTGCATAAACTAATCATCCATAACTAGGTAAGAAAATACTCCAAAATTCCATTCATTTTTTTTTCAATAATTTGTCCCATCTTTGTCTTCATTTTTAAAAGCCCAGTTTTGGTATATTTAACAGCTTGAAAAAAATGCCTGAAGAAAGCCCTACACGGGGCACAAGAGACATTCCAAATCACGTTTACCAAACATACTCAAATGTACCTTGTTTCCCAGGGCACTTGGTAGAACAAAGAAAACAGTGTGTTTTTAAAGTCATTTCTACTGAAGCAAAGGAACAAAGCTCAATGACTGATTTTTATCATTAGCCAAAAAACCCCCCACACACACACATCTGTGATGTCATCCTCATTCACACTCAAGAAAAACAATCTCTAGTAAACTAAGGTATAGCACTTCAGTAGAATATCCTAAGGTTCTGGGCATATTTTCATAACATTTATAAATGAAGACTTTTTTAACAACAGAGCAAAAAAAAATGTCTGATATCTTAATACCTCAAAAGCTTTAACTCAGATCAAATGGCCCAAACTGTACAATGCAAAGAACTAAAACCAAAGAATTTTAAAAGGTACAGTGCCTTTTAGAAATTTCCTAGAAATCACTCCATAATGAGACTTTTAGACTGTCTTATATTTTTTTTTGTCTTATGTTTTAAAAAAGAAAAGGGTTTGTCAGAATTTGAGTTCCTTAGATTTTTAGCAAAAGTTCAACCATATTAACTTCAGTAGGAAAAGTTCAAAGTTTAATCTTTTCATAAAGAAGCCCTATAAATAATATGCTCCTTCTATTAGGAGACAGAAGAGAAACAATAAAAGCAACTAAAGAGATCTTCTGATATATAAGGAAGTTTATCTAAAGTAATTATTCAGTACTTGCCTAGTACAGTCAAATGTGAAATTATTCCACGTCACTGAATTCTTTCCTTATTTAAAATTTTAGTTGATAGAGTAAATTACATGACCCATCACTCTTTTCAAGACAGTCTATAAATAAACTTAAATATCCTAAGTCTTTTGCATTGGTATTCATTACAGAAATCCACCCATCATTTTCCAGTAATGGAAAGCAGCAATTCAGATACAAGCATAATAGTGTAGTGTACCAATTCATTGCTGAGAAGAATGTTTACTTAAAAATTTCAAAATGCTTACTTTGCACATCAACCCTAACTGACAAAGAATTAAAGTATTGTTTTCTAACTACACTGAGATGCACCTGAACCCTTAAGAATTATTTTCTTTTTCCTCATTATGATATATTTTGTAAACTGACATGCTTTGAAAATATGCATATATTTTTAAGTTAAAAAAAATATTTTAACTCAATGAAAGAATTGCTTAATTAACTTAAGAGAAAACAGGAGAGTAACAATATTAGGCTCAAACAATTTGCTTTCAATAAATAGAACTGAGGAGAGTACAGAATTCCATTCCTCAAGTCTTCTGCATTTTATTTCCTCTCGAAGGTACAAAGAAACCCAGGTCTCACCAGTCTGGGGGCTGTTTCTATGCTTTATCGTCTAAAGAAAATGGAAAGACAAACCCTCTCCCCTTTAGCTGGACTGGTTAGCATCAGTCCCAATGAATCCTCACTTTTTTTCCCCATCTAAATCAATATTTCTCTATAATTCATTCTGAATAGTGATTATTGAGTTTTAAATAACAGCTTTCAAAAAGCTCATTTCAAAGAACAATTTATTTCAAATTATTCCAATATATAGTTTCTTCTTCATTTTACATGAAAAGGTAAAGAATAAAACATTAGCTAATTTTTAACACATCATTTATCGAATGATTCAAGTGAAAATTGCTTCAACTTTAGCATCCCATGGTACAAACAGATAAGAGATTTTATGCTAGAAGATTTGGTTTGATACCTAAAGATTTCATTTGTTTATGGGACTTTTTGTGTTGTGTGTTGATAGATTTAATAATTGAAGAGATTTTGAACATGCTTGGGAAGTATTCAATGACTGTTTCTGTAGTTTAGGATGCCTTTATGCTCATACGCTATAAAAGTATTATATTATAAAAGTAATATTATTGTGTATTAATGGATTCTTTCATAGAAATAGAGCAAATATCTTGGCTAGCATATCCTTGCAATGATATTTATCACCGCTTTTTTAGCTTCTGCTCTTTCTAAATCACCCAAAGGCTACACTTTTTATTTAAACCATGAAAGTATAAAAGTAAGTATATAGGTCAAAATAAAGTACATCCATTTAGTGTCTTTGCTGACTTTTTTTAGGGATGTTATCTTTGTCTGAAATACAAGCCGCATAATTTTGCACAGAAAATTAGAAATATTCCTGTAAGTCATTTTGGAGTGTTAACATTTAATGCAAAGGGACTGGTACTACATAATATTTTTAATTCAATAAATATTTACTGATATCTATATTTTTATAACTCCCCAATTTTTCCTTAGAATTTGTGAAAGAATTTCCCTCATTCCAGTATCATGGAAAAGTTTTTCAAGCTTAATTCAACAGGGTATTTCAACTAGCTGGTATCTTTCTCCCTTATCATGGTTAATTTTTCTTCATGAAATGACCAAATTTGAATTAGGCTGATGGTTCATCATGGAGATTCATCTCCTCTCCAGCTTCTTCCTGCTGAGAGAGAATCATCTTTGGTTTGTGGCATCACAATCTGAGCTGGGGAAGTGGCTTTGATAGCAAACCAATGATTATACCCTTTCAGTGTAAATAAGCTGCGAGAGATGTGAGCACTATCATTTCAAGTCCCGTCTCAGAGACTCGACAGAGACGCGCGGCAGGAGCTGAATGAGGCAAAGAGGCTTGCCCCGCATGGGTCACTTTTACAGTATCAACCATTAAAGATAAAAGTTCCATTTCACAGTTTATTTCATTAAAAATTCAAAGAAGGAGTTAACATCATGTTAATAAAAATTCACAGATGATGATAAAAGGGGAGGAGGAAGTACCAGCGAGCAACCAGGCAATAAAGAGGGACCGGGAGAGGGAGGGATGGACACCCAACCCCACCCTGGTTAAATAGATACGGACACCGCTCAGGAAATGGCAAAAATTACCAATACACTCGAAATGGGAAATAATCTCTCTGAATGAGAAACAGCCCCTAAATGTAGGTTATAAAATGATCTGGTGACAAAATTAATTAGTGTTAGGCACATACACAGTACTGGGACATGGAGGTGTGAGAAGGAAGCTGGCGAAATCCTTTTAAGAAAACATGAATTCATAAAACAGGGAAACAAAGCTACTGTGTTCTATAAAACTCTTCAACACAAATTTGCAAAAAAATTATAAAAGTAATTTGGGAGTTAGAGTTCGACAAAGGAGACAAAATGAGTGCCCCTCTTACATACATGTAAACATTTACACAGACCATCTCTCCTTTATCTTTTATGCAGTTTTAGCTGCAAAGGAGAGGACAGAAACACCAATCCTTCCACAGTGAACACATGTGCAATTTATCCTTTGATTAGTTGCAGTAGCCGTAATTCAAAATATCACTCATGTCTTAGCCTCCTAAACTCAGAGTCAACGTAAAGATTATGTGCAGAAAAACAACTACATGAATTCCTAGAGGCCAACCTGAAGACACGTCTATAGTTACTTGGGTTGCTTAAAATGACACTGTGTTAGAGAATTCCTAAAGCAATCTTCCAGTCCCATGTACTGGTTAATTACTACCACTATGTTATTCAACAGTTGTTTGAAGATTCTGTCATCATCCACTTTTCATATGGTATTCAAGGTATTAGTGAAATAGCTTGATAATCCAGATTAAATATAACCACTTTTGTAGACTCACAGTGTGATGTCACACTGTTTTCATTGTCAGAACATGTGGGCTTCCTATTTACTGACTATCACTGCAGGAATGTAGCATTGAGTAACATGCTCTTCGAGTAGCAAAAGTCAAACCCAGCTTCCAATTCAGTTATCTTTATATATATACAGATATATGTTGCAGGTCAGTTGCTCAGTCATGTCCAACTCTTTGTGACCCCATGGACTGCACACACCAAGCTTCCCTATCCATCACCAACTCCCGGAGCTTACTCAAACTCATGTCCATCGAGTCAGTGATGCCATCCAACCATCTCATCTTCTGTTGTCCCCTTTTCCTCCTGCCTTTGATCTCTCCCAGCATCAGGGTCTTTTCCAATGAGTGAGTTCTTCGCATCAGGTGACCAAAGTATTGAAGTTTCAGCTTCAGCATCAGTCCTTCCAATGAATATTCAAGACTGATTTCCTTTACGATTGACTGGTTTGATTTCCTTGCAGTGTCTAGCCAACAATCACACCTGTCATACCATATTATGGTCCAGGACTTCATCAACAGTCCAAAGGGACCAAGAACTGACCTTACTATTAAAAGGTGATTACAGGAAAACTGGGATAAGCATTTTGCAAAAGAAATTAAAGCAGTACTACAATCAGCTTGCTACAAAGATCAGGATGGGGAAGTGGCATACCTACAAATCTTACATTTATTCTGTGCTCTATGTGATGAATGGATCTATATAGATATCTAAGTCTTCTGAGTTTGAGAGCCACTGTCATTTATCTGTTAAATCTATGCCAATAATGGTGATCTCGTTCAAAGTAGGGACAAAGGCTGAAATCTATGTTGCACCTGATCCTCTCTGATATAAATTAAGATAAGAAGAGTGTGGAAGCAGGCCAGCATCACTCAGAATTCATCAGCATATGTGTTGGGGTGGAGTCAGCCACAGTCTCTAGAGATGTTCAGGATAAGCAGGCAGATGCATCCATTAGTCTCCAAGGAAATCTGTGGTTTGATGTTAGTGTGCACAGCTTGAGGTTTTTAACTTTATCCCATCATTTTTTAGCAGTGTTGCATTCTTTCAAACAAGATCTCAGATATGAAAACAGATTTCCCCTTGTTGGGTTGAGATAGAAAGCCTGGAGCTCTGTTAGCTAGAAAGTCCCCTTTGTCCCCCATTTCTCCTTGCTCTCCCCTCCCCACACTTCTTGGAAAGGCTCCTGAGGCGTATTTGCTGTATTTGTTCTGTCATCTAGAGGATCCACAAAAGCATTCCTCCCTATTTTAATACACATAGTTGAACCCATATAGAAACTGCTGAATGTCAACACTTTTATCTAAAATTCCTAGAATGAGTTACGTCAAGCCCTAGCTTTTGCTAGCCCAAACAGGCACGTGTTGCAGAACAGTGCTAGCTAAACATGCAGGCTGCTGCTCAATTATTATGTTGTCTCAACAGTGATCAAGCAACCAAGAACAAGGAGTCAAATTACAAGTTGATAAACAAGGACTAAACATCTGTAACTGGAGCTAGGATATCCCAGAAGTAACTAAAATTCCAAAAATCTCAGAAAATCTCAGAAAATTGTATCATTTGCAATCAAGAAGTAAGACATAGAAATCAAAGAGTGATAATTTGTCACAAAAGGAGTAAAAAGCAATAAATTGTTGGAAACCTAAGAAGCTTTCTTTACAACATTCTTTCATTTATAATGTGTCAGACATTTTAGTTGCCTTCAGTTCATTCCAGGTTTCTATGTTCTGTAATTTACTTTAAGACTGAGATAGGGCTTAAGTATTTAAACCACAAACAATACAGAAGCAAATGTTTTATCTAGCAGGACAGAGTGGATAAGAGCAACCTTTTTTTTCCCAAGAGGAAATATCATTCTCCATCCCTCCAAAACATGTTTCAACTATGGCGACCCACTGGTTATGTAATAATTTATTCATTTCCATTCACTGACAATCTCCAGCACTATTTCCTGCTTACTAAAGAATTCTCACAACTATTATTCCAAAATCTCAAATGACTCCTATTTGAAGCTAATCTTCTACATGAACAATGTTTCTTCCTCCCTAAAATGTTTTAAAATACTTTGAAATATTTTCTTGATATTCTTTAATATTTTACTTTGAATTACTTCAAACAGACGGCCAGTACCCATGTACTTACCACCCAGCTTTAACAAGTGTGAATTTTTGCCATCTTTGCATCATATTTTATGTTCCCTTCATAAATAGGTCTGTGAACAAAAACTCTAGCCAGCAATACAACTGTTTTCTCTAAGATAAGCATATTAGGAGCTAGTTATAATTCTACATCTTTATTTAGGTTTTTAAGTATCAGAAGGATACTTAACTAGTTATTACAGAACTATTTTCATTACAACATTTTGTTTTGCTTTTTTTCTGTATTGATTTTTATTTTTTTAATTTTTTTCCATTTATTTTTATTAGTTGGAGGCTAATTACTTTTGGTGCACTGGGAAGACAACATTTTGAATAACTGTAAATACCAAGACAGAGACAAAGATTTTTTCTAAATTTATTGTACCCTTCCTATCTCAGACAACCAGCTGAACTTCTGAAATAAATGTCCTAGACAACAGAATCATAGGCTAGTTTCTTTTACCTCCCCACTGTGTCAGCTTCCTGTGGTGCAGTAATATCCTGGGTAGAAGTAAAATAATCAATATTACAGGGTCCCTGGGAAGGAAACCAACTCTCAACAGTGATTTCTTATGTAGAAAAGAGATGACCTCAACTTGTGGTCACAAAGGCATAAACTAGGTATGGTAAGGTTAATACTGTGTTTTTTTAAAAATGCATTTTTGGCTCAAGTTGGTACCAAAGATGTAGCAACACTGAAAATATACATCTCCTCACTTGAACAAAAATCAAGACACTCCCCTTTTTAGAAAGAAAATAAAACAAAAACCACAGTAACCACATTTAAAGGGACTATAAATGCTAGACTTCTTACAGAGAGACAAGGAAGCCTGCCTTCAGGATAACAATTGGAAGTGAGCTCCAATACTCTCACCCCTTAAAAAATACTGTTTCTCAAGAGGAAAAGTGGAAGGTGGGATAAATTAGGAGTTTGAGATTAACATATACACACTGCTATATACTAAATAGACAATCAACATGACCTACTATATAGCACAGGGAACTCTATTCAATATTTTGTAATAATCTCTATGTGAAGAGAATCTGAAAAAGAACAGATATATGGATAACAGAATCACTTTGCTGTACATGTGGAACTAATACAACACTGTGAATCAACTATGTTCAAATAGAAAATAAAGATTAAATTAAAAAATACTGTTTCTCCTACACTGCTATCATAGAGAGATCTGATACAACATATCAACAAATGCTGGAGATGAGACAGCTTCAGGCAAACACTCCCTTCCTCACCACCTCCTGCGCCTACTCTCTCCTGCCTTTATCCACTAGCACATCAAATACCATACATCACAATAAGTTCCAATTTTATACATTCACTTTATCTCTCATCAGGAGGCTCTGACAGCATCCTTAAGAGTCAGGCTGTCGTATCCCAGCCGAGTGCCTTCACCCAGCACAACGCATGAGTTCTCTCCCCTCAAGGACAGTTTGAAAGAAAGGATGGTTCGCGCATATTTTCCTTTTATGTCCCTATATCTCTGTGAGATTTTGAACCTTGAAACTCTATCTCTATGAATGGAGAATCACAGGTGCTCTATTAAACTCTACGTTTCCAATAATAAAATCTTCAGATAAGTGAGTCCTCTCTGTTAAGACAGCCAGGCTTCAATCAGAAAGACTGAAAATTCACTGCTCCTGTTTAAAACTACAAATGAACTGGTCCAGAAAAATGGGGGATCAGAGTAGATGATGAGAGAAGAAAATCTCTCTTTAGGCAGAGATCCAATATAGATAGATTGGTCCTTCTGATCAAAGTGGCTCTTATGTATTATTACTATTTCCTGAACAACCTCAGAACACATTGTAGTACTAGAATATGGTAAATCTATTGCAGACAGAGGAGAGCTCTCATGAATTTTTTTTTTTAAAGGAAAAGAAATACATTTTTTAAATGGGGAAAAAAGTGAAAATTAAACTGTACAAATCAGGCCTTAAAGGATCTGAGAAAAACAGAAATCAGTCTCAGTTTTTTTTCCTTTCCTACAGTTCCTACACCCAAGAAACATGAGAAGGATATAAATCACAAACGTGAAAACCAGGTAGTAGTAATCTTCGCCGTCACACTGAAGTCCCAGGTCTAATGAAAGCACACATGGAAAACTGACACAGGAGAAAGATGTATGCTTGTATCAGACAGGAGCAGAGAGAAGGGGCAGCAAAACAAGACAGCCAAAAGTCAGAAAATTGATGGGACTTTCTTGGCTTATATGGTACCCCAAGTTTCTTTTTCATCCTATATGAAAGTTTGGGAAAGTTTAAATACTTGAAAATATTGTGTAATGGTAGTTCTTAAATCTCTATTCTCTGGGTTTCAAAACAAGAAACAACTCACTTTTTCACTATGATTTTGAGTGTTACAAAAAAAGAGCATAATAATAATAGGGGCAAAGGCTCATAATATTCTGGTTGAATTAGTACTATTTTTTTTAAATGACCCCCTAGTAAACTAGTATGGCTCATAGCAACCAGACACAGTAGAGATGAGGTGCAAGAAAATCAAACAGGTAGAGAGGAAGATACATTGCTTTAAAGTCACATCAGGAACAGCAAATTCTCTAGGAATTATACTGTATAGCTGACATGCATACTCCTACACAACTGGATTTAATAATATCTTTTTGTTAGCAGCTTACCTTTCAAGTACCAGTGCACAGAGAATGTCTTAACTTGACAAGACCTCACCCAGCAGCCTGCTCTAAAGTGATTTCACTTTACCTGTTGTTTTTCTTATGTAAGAGTGTCCTAGCGTGGTCCCTCACATGAATGCATGAATGGACTGTCTCTCAAGCAATGCTCCCTCTCATTTCTCCAATCGTGGCCCAACGGTCATATATGATGTGAGCACAAAATATGAATATAAAATATGCAAGGATGGGCTTCCTGGGAGAGGTACCTCAAGAGCAGGCAAAGCATAAAGGAGTACCTAAAAGCATTGGGCAAGTACCTAAATTGGAAAGTGCCACAGAGAAAAAAAGAGAGGTGTAAAGGTAAAATGTGTCCCTCAAAGTGTCCCATTTATCATTAGCTATATAGAAAAAGAGCCCCAAAATTACTTCCTGCTCTCAGCAGAGGTATAGACAAGTCCATGAGCTGTTCTCAAATTCCATTTACATCATATGCAAATTAAAACATCAAGAATATGATGAAAATTACTAATGTGCCATATCATTCTTACTTCAAAATGTAAGGGAAAAGATTGTTGTTTAGTCACTAAGTCATATCTCCCTTTTTTGTGACCCCATGCACTGTAGCCCACCAGGCTCCTCTGTCCATGAAATTTCCCAGGCAAGAATACTGGAGTGGGTTGTCATTTCCTTCTGCAGGGGATTTTCCCGACCCAGGGATAGAAGTCTCATCTCTTGCATTTCAGGCGGATTCTTTACCACTGAGTCACGAGGGAAGAGCAAGGGAAAAGATATGGCTCTCCTTAAGGTAACTTGTCTACCCTAAAAATGACATCATGACAGCTTCCAATCAAAACTCAAAAAAGACAAACCTGGGATTCAGAAATGCTTTGCAAACAAGTACTCTCTCACTTAAAAACAGGGATCACCAAGTTGCAAAAAATGTTCAATGGTCTACTGAGGTTACAGTCGACCAGTTTATGTATGAATATTACAACCAACTTTTTCTATGACTCCTCTAAGTCCTGGCAACAATCCCTTTGGAATTTCTCTCAAAATTATGGTAGGATGTCTAAATAAGAAATCCAAAGGATAATGTGAAAAATATTAACAATAGTGATGCCTTGTCAATTTTCCTAATGAATCAAATGAATTTCATTCACACAAACACAGCACATGGGTTAACACATAATTATCTTCTTGCTTGAGTTGATAATTATCAGCAGTCAAGAAACTTATTTCCATATCAGAGCTTCAGACTACTTCTGTCATATTAAGTCAGATAGTTGAAATAAATCCCTATTTAGTTTTCCATATTTTTCAGTATAAATGAAACAAATATCAGGTAATAAGAGGCATGTTTCCATTCTCATGACCAGATAAACAAGCACCAAGCTATCCAACAAAGCTAACTTTTTTAAAGTAGCTAAAAGTTTTGTTTTGCCTTTTCTTTCTTTTTTTCATTATGGGGCAGGGCAGGGACGCAGAATGTAACTATTCCCAGATCTTGAAATGACTCGATTTCTATACAATATACCAAAAAGGGCCTGAACGCATAGTCCGAAGTTAAGAGTTCAACAAAGAACAGTGATGGGTTTTGGAATCAAGCTGACAGGTATTACATACATTGCAGGTCCATCATGTAATAGTTATGTGACATTACGCAAATTAACTTCTTGAGTTTAATTTGCCACATCTGTAAAATGGTCTAATACCGACCCTGCAGGGTTATCTTGAAGTTAAATAGAATATTGTATATAAAGTACCAAATACCTAGCCAGGTGTTCTACAAATAACTATTTTAACACATCTGCTTATGTGTATACCTTATCTAGGGCTTCCAGGGTTGTGCCAGTGGTAAAGAACCTATCTGCCAATGCAGGAGACATAAGAGATGCAAGTTTGATCCCTGGGTGGCAAGATTCCCTGGAGAAAGGCATGGCAACTCACTACAATATTCTTGCCTGGAGAATCCCATGGACAGAGGAGCCGAGCAGGCTACAGTCCATGGGGCCACAAAGAGTCAGACATGACTGAAGCAACTTAGCACACATACACGTATCACATCTACCCCCTTGACCTCAAATTAAGGCAGTTATTGTTACTCGACATAAGTTAGTATGAAATGGCCCCAATACACTTCACAGCAATGTTGCCTTCTCCATTGCAAATTTCTGCAACTATACCCCCTCTTACCCAAACCCTACTCTGATGACCCTAAGAATGAGAAACGCTGTACTCTGCAAAGAAAAAAATAAATGAAAGTATTTCTGATAATAGCTCATCACTAAAATTATTCTGGAGCAAAGCAGTAACCTGCTTAAGAGACCAAATTTCAGTCTAATGATCAGATTCAATATGACGAACTGCTGTTAAATCATTACTGCCAAATCGTGTTCATATTTTTCTTAAGCTCTTACAAATTTTTTAAAATGCTGTAAGTACTTTCCCATATCTAGCACTGTAGCAAATTCTACTATTCAAATTTTCTCTTGCTCAAATATCTAAGCAAGAATGCATTCAGATTATGGGGCTGTGAATAGCAGTAACAAATAAGTGGTTATATCATACATCAAAATGCCATGATTTTTTCCCCTTATCAAAATTTACCTTATCAATCTTAACCACAGTATCTCTCTGGATCAGCCCCTGTCTGGACAGCACCCCAGGGGCAACAAAGTCTACCCCAGAATTACCCCCACTTCCATGGAAGATCAACCACATAGGTGGTATATGCCGGCTCAATGAAACATGCCCCTTTCTCATCTATCCACTTCTGCTAGGGTAGCTTTTGAAAGATGACACCTCCAAATTGCATGGGACACTATGCCTGTCTCTTGCATAAGAAATTCAACATTAAACGAAGTTTTCTTTAAACTGAAGTTGATTTACAATGTTGTGTTAGTTTCAGGTATACAACACAGTGATTCAGTTATACTTATATATCTATCCTTTAAATGAAGTTTTCTGACCAATGGATTTTAGACATGTATACAAGTCCTTTGGAATGAAGCTGTTTATACACATACATATATACACATACATGCATATATAAACATATACATATACACACGTATGGGTTTCCCAGGTGGCTCAGTGGTAAAGAATCTGCCTGCCTTACATCTATATATATTCATATATACACATACATACATATCTGAGGTTATTGATATTTCTCCCAGCAATCTTGATTCCAGCTTGTGCTTCCTCCAGCCCAGCATTTCTCATGATGTCCCCTGCATATAAGTTAAACAAGCAGGGTGACAATATACAGCCTTGACATACACCTTTTCCTATTTGGAAGCAGTCTGTTGTTCCATGTCCAGTTCTATCTATTGCTTCCTGACCTGCATATAGGTTTCTCAAGAGGCATGTCAGGCAGTCTGGTATTCCCATCTCTTTAAGAATTTTCCACAGTTTATTGTGATCCACACAGTCAAAGGCTTTGGCATAGTCAATAAAGCAGAAATAGATGTTTTTCTGGAACTCTTGCTTTTTCGATGATCCAGCCTCTTGATGGAAGTGAAAGAGGAGAGTAAAAAAGTTGGCTTAAAGCTCAACATTCAGAAAACTAAGATCATGGCATCTGGTCCCATCACTTCATGGCAAATAGATGGGAAGACAGTGGAAACAGTATCAGACTTTATTTTGGGGGGCTCCAAAATCACTGCAGATGGTGATTGCACCCATGAAATTAAAAGACTCTTACTCCTTGGAAGGAAAGTTATGACCAACCTAGATAGCATATTAAAAAGCAGAGACATTACTTTGCCAACAAAGGTCTGTCTAGTCAAGGATATGGTTTTTCCAGTGGTCATGTATGGATGTGAGAGTTGGACTGTGAAGAAAGCTGAGCACTGAAAAATTGATGCTTTTGAACTGTGGTGTTGGAGAAGACTCTTGAGAGTCCCTTGGACAGCAAGGAGATCCAACCAGTCCATCCTAAAGGAGATCAGTCCTGGGTGTTCATTGGAAGGACTGGTGTTGAAGCTGAAACTCCAATACTTTGGCCACCTCATGCGAAGAGTTGACTCACTGCAAAAGACCCTGATGCTGGGAGGGATTGGGGGCAGGAGGAGAAGGGGACGACAGAGGATGAGATGGCTGGATGGCATCACAGACTCGATGGGCATGAGTTTGAGTAAACTCTGGGAGTTGGTGATGGACAGGGAGGCCTGCGTGCTGCGATTCATGGGGTCGCAAAGAGTCGGACACGACTGAGCAACTGAACTGAACTGATACATACATATATACCTTACTTGGGAGCCAACACATACTCAGAGATAAATAAGCATTTTGTAACTGATTAATGAAGAAATTAAAATCAATTGTTGATGTTTTAACCTTGTTTAACAGATGTACCCTTATTCGCTCCACTCAATGAATATAAATACTTCCATTCTTCAAAGAAATTGACAGAAAGATCAATGACACAAGAATAGCACCATGTACACAACAGATAGCTCTGCAATAAAGCATAAATAAATTGAAAAAGTCAACTATTTAGTATTTCAGCATTCCTGCTTATCCCAGGCGACTCTCAGCCTCATTCTGAGAAAACTGGTTCCCCTGAGGCTTTAAGGAGAAACAGAACATTTGCACAGCCTCAAAATATTTCCCCGAAGATGTTATTTACTTCATTATTTTAACATATGCCCACAAGCTGATACTCCTCCTGAGTAGGTAAAGCTTAATTCCCATTCCCTGGGGAGTGAGCAGGACTCAATGATCAGAGAGTAGGAAGTAATTTGACAGTGGAGAAACCTGACAAATACCACCTTCATCAAGGGATCAGAGTCAACACTATCAGTAGGACTATACTGAATCATGTGTGCCAACAAGAAAGTCACATCGGCTCTGTGGTATTCCCCCCAAAGTCCATAACCTCAATCTAATCATGAGTCAACATCAGAAACACCCAAATTAAACATGCTACAAAATCCCTAACCATTATTCTTCAAAAGTATCAAGTCCAGAAAAGACTAAAGGACTGTCACAAACTGCAGGAGACTAAGGAGATAAATAAATGCAATGTGATATCCGGCATTACAACAAAGAAAAAACATCGGTGGGGAGAAAACAGGGGAATTCAAATGAAGTCTGTCATATACCAGTGTGATTTTCTTAATTTTGCTAAAGGTACTATGTTTAAGATGTTATTTAACATTAAAGAAAGCTAGGTGAAGGATATTATTGCAACTCTTCTGAAAAATTTAAGTAGTATTAGAAAATTAATATATCAAAAATAAATAATTGGGCCTTAAGTGAAGATGGCAGGCTTCCCTGTAGCTCAGACGGTAAAGAATCTGCCTGCAATGCAGGAGACCTGGGTTCAATTCCTGGGTTGAGAAGATCCCCTGGAGAAGGGAAATAGCATCTCACTCCAGTATTCTTGCCTGGAGAATCCCATGGACAAAGGAGCCTGGCGGGCTACAGTCCATGGGATTGCAGAGAGTAGGACAGAACTGAGCAGCTAACAGCACTACTAAAGGACGACAGGATCTGAGGTTGGAGTGATGTTCCCACAAGCCAAGGAACATCTGGAACCACCAGAAACTGGAAGAGACACAGAACTCTTTTTTCCTAAAAAGTTCAGAGGGACTATAGTCCTGCTGATAAGCTGATTTTGGACTTCTAGCCTCCATAATTATGAAAGAATAAATTTCTATTGTTTAAGCCAAATAAATAAATGGGTCTTCATATCATTTAGTACTAAATAAATCCACATGTAAGATATTCTGCACCTTTACCACCTTCCTCACTTGTTGGAATATATTTAAGCTAGGCTACAAAGTAAGTCGCTTTTCATTGAAGACTACCTTCCCAGGGCTACAGTTCTTAAAAAGAAGACAAAGTGTAGTACCAAACATATGGACCACTGACGCAGTAAATCACACTCTGTGATTCTCAAGGGAAACACTGAAACCACAAAAACGATCTACTTTGCTCGTAAACAAGAGATGAACAGATGAAGAAAAACAAGTTCTCAAACTTCATGATTTTGAGAGACTGGCAGTATTATTTAAAATGAAATATTTCCCTCCATGTACAATACACAGGATGCAGTATTTAAGGGATGATAAATAATGACCAAGAGACTATTAAGTCCCTTTCACAAGTGCCAATGAAACATGTAAGATACAGGTTTTATTTCCAAAAGTAATTCTCACCACAGATTATGAAAAGCAGTAAGTTGACATCCTCACTATTCGTGGAATGCACATCACACTCAGCAAGTGAATTAAGCAGTATATATTGATATTTCATCAGCATCGGTTCCATTCTTAGGTAACTGAAAATGCTAAGACCAATGTAACAAATCACGTGAAAGCATTCCTCCCATTCTCTTTAAGTATGACAATACACTAAGAATATACAATGCAGTATCCTGTATGTGTTCTAATCTTTTGATTTATGTCACCTTTCAACTGGAAAAGGTATATCTGAAGTTTTTTCCCAGAAAATTCATTTATGATATTGACTTTAGAAAAACAACAACAGAGTCGATAGCACCAGGCAGTCCTTGGATCTGTCTCTTGCCTCAGCAGTGCTGGGCGGGACAGACCCGAGAATTGCCCCCATTCTCCAGCCTCTGATCCTCCTCCAATCCCCTCTTCAGCTGCAGCCCCCCAAGACCATCTCCACGCCACCCCTTACTTCCAAGTTAACACCAGGTTTTGTGGTTGGCTCCCTGTCCCCAGTCAACCATGAGCTCCCAGATCCACCAGAATTATTCCAAAAAGGTCAAAGCTGCAACCACCCACCTGGTCAACCTGCATCTGTGGGCTTCCTGTACATCTCTCTCTCTGGGCTTCCATTCCAACTGCAAATGTGTGGCTGGCCAGAGGTACTGGGAAAACACAAGGGTGCCATACATCTCTAGAAAATTCGAAATTAGGGCTGTTGGCTGAGTTTTCTTCTGGGACATGCAGAAGCTACCTCAAGATGAGTGGGGTCACAGCCTTGGTGCCAAGGAAGAGATCTTGAGCCCAGAGGAAACCCTGAATCAGGTCCTGCTGTGAATCTGCAAGCCCTGGGTTCTGCCCAGAGAGATGTCCACCTGACTTCATGAAGAAACGCTTCCTGGATCACAAGGTGGAGTTCATCAAGAAGGACAACCACCTGACAAACTCCTCAGGCCAGCCTGAGGCAGGGCTGGGAGAGACCTCTTTGAAATGTTCACCCTTAAGCATGACTAGAAGCCTCCAGGGGCAGCACCTTCTAAAGACCTGCTGCAGCTCCCTGGCCTCTGGTCTGCCTGAGTCTCTGCCTCCAACTTCTTAACCAGCCACAAACCCTCTCCCAAGCTGCAGACCAAGTGTAAACAATAAAGCTTCCTTTTGCAGAAACAAACATATAAGAGAATATGTATCTTAATGATATATATGTAGATTTTAATGGACAGTATCAAATGGGAAAGATACCAACTCTGAAGCCAGGCATAAGTTTAATCCTTATTCGGCTACATGCGAATGTTGTACATATTATTTAACACTTTTTTAAGACTTAATTTCAACAAACCTAGAGATAATGAAATCTATCCTATAGTAACAGTTTCGAATCAATGATACTGAAATGAGCCTTTGTATCACAGCTTATACAGAGACTTCACCTGGTAGGTATCCAGGAAATGGCAGCACTTATTTCCATCAGCTCGTTAGCTTAAGGTCATTTGCTGTCACAGGGTCACTAATGGCCACAGGGATCCATTTACACATACATCTCTTGCTTATTTATTTCAAGCCTAACTCTTCTGAGAATGCTGGATGTGTTAACTTAATGCACTTGGGTAAAATGCTATAGAACCTTTGCAAAATTTAAAGAAGCCAGGAGAACAAAATTATAGGGTTAAAAAAAAATTCCTTGGGAGTTCTCTGATGATCTAGTGGTTAGGATTCAGCACTTTCACTTCCACGGCCCAGGTTCAATCTGTGGTTGGAGAACTGATATCCTGGCAAGCCATGTGGTGCAGCCAAAAAATTTTTTAAAAATAAAAAGTACAATAATATTCCTTGCTAAATCACCTTGCCTGTCCCCGTGCAGCAGGAAGGACCATTGTTGAATCCATCCCAGTCAGATGAGACCATACCCATATTGAAAGATTTCCAATCAAAACAATTCTACAACTCTCCCTTAAACGCCTAGTTAACATTTCATATACAAAATACACATAAGTTTCCATCTCCCTGACATTTTAGTTAAGCACATTTGGCTTTTTTCCACTGTCTTTAGGGACTGGAACACATATGACATAATTATTAAATCACTTCTCAGACTTCTTAGCAGCATAAACCTTCCATCAGAAATCCAGTTTTTCCCATTTTTAATCACCTTGCAAGTTCCCTGTGTCCTCTCTGCAGTTGCAGAGACTGAAAGAGGTCGACAAATCCCATAAGATAGAAAACCAACGAATGGTCACTGTGTTTTACATTCTAATTATATGTGTCAGTATTATACTGTTATTTTAATGATGATCCTATGTTAATGGTGTGACTTCAAACACAGAACTAGCTTTTCTCAACCATCACACTGATATGATATATTCTACTCCAACAGTTTGCTTGTCTTTGCCTATCAAATAATGCTTAGCTTTTTATACCACTTTATAGTCTAAAATTCTACATGATCCCTGCAACCATTTTGGATTAAAGCAAGGCAGGTATCATTTCTAATTCACAGTTTAATAAAAATAAAAAAGGAAGTTCCGAGAGTTTCACTCTCTCCAGGGCATGTAGTTAATAAGTGACAACCAGGACCAAGACAGTTCAGCTGACATCCATCAATCCAATGGACTTCTATTTACAACCAAAATATACATATGACACTTCAGTACACTTACTGAAACAGAGAACTTTGTCCTCACAATCCTGTGGTTATATCTGCCCTTCTCTTAGCTTTAAATTCATGTTCCATGCCTTTTATATTAGAAGAGGTTCTCCGCTGACCTTCATTAAAGGCTTATACCAAAATAATTCTTTTAAAATCTCTTTCTAGAGCAAGTAAAGAAACTTATCAACTTCCACTTAATTATGACATTGATCATGAGCATTTATTTGCTCTGTTTTCCAAAAGCCTCCTTTATATGAGGGTAATTTTTTAAAGGGAAGTATCAGTCCCCAAGAATAAAGAGACTGACAGGGTAGACAGGAGAGTCAAAAGGAACATGCCAGATGCTGTTAGAATGTAACACGCAGATTTGATGAGGCAGACAGTTAGACATTTATCAACCAGAACAGTATCTGGAATACAAGTAAAGTCCAAAAAGATTCAATAATGTGCTCTCACTAAGATTTCTAGTAAGAATAATTTATCTAACAGTGTAGGTAAACATTCAGTTCATAAAATGAACTTGAGACACTGTGGTCTCTGCTAGTGGTCCCTGCAGCTAAGCTCTGAAGGACTAGGCTCAGCAAGACAGCCACAAGAGCAGAAAACGGTGCTGGTAAAGAAACGGCTGCTCTGGGACCAAAATCCATCATCAAACCAAGTGTTATCTGAATGACTTTAATTTGCCGTAAGATAGCTTTTTAAGGAACAGATCAAACCGGATGAAAGCTGGGTACCTCTGGAGATAATAAAATTCAACAGGTTAAAAACGCCTACAAACTTAGAAATATTAAGAAAGTCAAAGTCAGAACTCATGAAAATAAATATAAACCTAAAATCAGAAGCTCTCCATGTAAAACTCCTTCTGATGAGAATAAAATGTCTGATGACTGTTAACTATAAAAAATAATGTAAAAACAGATCCATTTATATAAAAGAATTTTCAACTGGCACAACCTATGGTGACAAAAGAAATATTAGTAAAGATAGAGCACAAAATATTCAAATTAGAAACACATTTACAAAGCATTTAAGAATTCACATTGTGGTGTCTAATTTTGCTAAAAAGTTTAGAGACCTCTGACCAAAAGTATAAAGACAGATCATCTAATGCTTTTCAAGGAAGATTAATTTGCAAAAAAATAAAGGAGAGAAAGAAGGCAAAATAAATCATAAGCTAAATTAAGGCCTAAACAAGAGGAAAAAAGTGCTATAAATGCTGAAATGAAATCTCTACAATGAAAGACTGGGTGTTTGCTGAATTTTTCAGATGACTTAGATGATCTGACCTATAGAGAAGATCAAGACTTCCTCTTCTCAAACTGTAAGGAAATAAAGTGGATACACTTTATCAAAAGTGCAAGAGAGAGATACAATTCTATTTCATGAGAAAGCAATAGAAATAATAGACATGGCTGAAGAAGCCAATAATGGGAACCTCCAATTAAAGAACAAGAGAGAGAGATGAGGAGTATGAGGAGAGGTACAAAACACAGCCCTGAAAAAATCATGGTGGATCAACCAGAATCCCTCAACAAATGGAAATCAAAAGGTCACAGACTTAAAGGAAAAGGAATTAAAGCAGCATAGCTGTGTCTGTCAAAAGAAAAGTACAGTTCCAGAGCGAGGAAATGAAAACTGATAGCGATGGTGCACATGATAAAAAATGAGGCAGCCGGACCAGTAAAAATAGACAAAGAGCCATCATCAAAACAACAGAAAATACAGTGGTGCAGGAGACCAGTAGGGTAGCAAACAAATTTCTAGGTATTCAGCAGGTTTGAAAAACAAAGAAAATCAAATTAGACCCAATTCAGTGTCCAGTTAAAAGAAAGGAAGAGACTTTTTTGCTTCTATGGTTTAACCTTTTTGTTTCTGTTGTTCAAATAAAGACTGTTTTAGTGTATAGTTCTGCCTGTGTTACTTCAAATGATTGAAATATCAAAAGAAGTTTTTCCACCAAGTTGCCTGTGTAATATGAGAATATATTAGCAAAAACTAATAAAATACATACCAAATAAAAAAAATACATACCAAATAAAAAGAGGGAAAAACAAAGAACTGAATCAAGGAGGTCAAATACAACTCAACTATCTTGCTGCTTCACAGGAAAAAATGTTCCAAGTTTAATTAAAAAATACAGGTGCTAGAATGACAGCCTTCTTTTCCTTTTTGGTCTAACTGCTGCCAAGAGGATATAGAGGCAAAGAAATCAAATATCATTATAATTAAAACCTCCCCCCCCAAAATGAACTTTCATAACATGATGAGGAAGATAAGATAGTAGCTGTTTATGAAGGTCTAAATTGGTTTTATTCAATGACCCATGAATCAAGCAGCATCCCATCCATAGGATAGACAGGCTCTTTCTGTAATAGCTTCAAATAAAAACATGCCTAGACAGCTGTGCTGACCAAACTGTAGTCTAATCATTTCATTTTTATTTGTTCCACTTAAACAGCTTATAGACTTGCACATAAAAGATTGGTTTTCTCATGTTTATCTTCAATATTGCTCCAGTGCATCCTGTTCGCACTGTAAACAGTTTTCTAACTCTGTTATCCAAGGCATCTTAAATGGGGGAATAAAAAAAAAGCATATGGCATGATTTTAATAACTCACCATTTGGGGGGAAAAAAAGGAGAAGGCAGAAAAACTGCTTAAAGATCTCAGTTTTTAATGCGTCAATATGAGTATGGTACCCTTTTTAAAACTTTTGAAATATAATTTAGAATTGCAAGGATATTGTTCAAAAATAAGAGCTAAAAGCATGATTAGCTATAAGCCTAAGGCTTACAGAAAGAGTACTAAGAAGATATCTGAAGGCTCCCAATCCTATCAGAAAAAGTAAGACTTCAAACAAACCAGTCCCCTTCCTATATCCTCCATTTGTAAAAATGTGATGCCATGGCCCCTGGCCAGAAACTCAAGGCAGAAAGCACCTGCACATTGAAGACACAAGTTGAAGGTGCAAAAACAGGCTGCCTCTCTCAAAAGGTTTATTTTGGTCTATGGTAGTAACTGAAATTCTACCATAAGAAATCCATTTTTAGACTTTTTTTCTTAGAGAGAGAGATACATAAGCAATACATATATACAATCTAAATAATTATTAAGCAAACATAAGTAACTACTACCCAGATCAAGCAATAGAATACTGCCATCATCAGAGCCATCTCCCTCACCCCCACGCCCCACACCCACTACACACCCCTCCCCAGTTATTACCCCTCATCTCTCCACTGGAGGTGACCACAGTCCTGATTTTCATAATAATCATTCCTTGATTTTCATTTTACCATTTAAACATGCATCCCTAAATAACACTGTTTACTTCTTTTTCCTCGTGTTTGAACTTTATATGAATAGAATCCCACTGAGGTATTGTATACTTCAGTTATATATGCTTGCACCCATACAACAGAATGTGAATGGGGGCAAACATACCCTTTTTCTCACCTTAAACTCATGACCATCAACCTCCAATGGGCCTCCATTAGCTCTCAGCAACCATACCACATTTTCCTATTTCATTCAAGTTCCTACACCCTGGTTAACTATTTGCCTCTTTAGTTTTTTTTTTTTTGAAATGCAGTTGATTTGCAGTACTGTGTTATTTCAGGTATACAGCAAAGTGATTAGTTATATTTTTCAGATTCTCTTTCATTACTGAATAAGATATTGAATCTAGTTCCCTGTGCTACACAGTGGGAGCCTGTTGTTTTTCTATTTGATATAAAGCAGTGTGTATCTGTTAATCCCATGCTCCTAATTCATCCTCCCCTCCTTTCTCTTTTTGGCAACCATGATGTTTCTTTTCCTATAGATAACTATCTCTTAACATCTACCCTCTCCTCACATTTCCAGTATCTCCTCTCTGACTCTTGCTCATAGCTTTCTTATTTCACTAAGAAAACAGAAAGAAGCGGAAGAGAACTTCCTCACACCCCCATCACATCTACCCATCCACCTACACTATGCCTAAATACTCTGTGTGTGTGTGTGTGTGTGTGTGTGTGTGTGTGTGTGTGTGTGTGTGTGTGTGTGTGTGTGTGTGTGTGTGTGTGTGTGTGTGTGTGTGTGTGTGTGTGTGTGTGTGTGTGTGTGTGTGTGTGTGTGTGTGTGTGCGCGCGCGCGTGCGTGCGCGCTGCGTCGCTTCAGTCATGTCCGAAGCTTTGTGACCCTATGGACTGTATCCAACCAGGCTCCTCTCTCCATGGGATTCTCCAGGCGAGAATACTGAAGTGGGTTGCCATGCCCTTCTTCAGGGGATCTTCCCAACCCCGGGATGGAACATCTCTTAGGTCTCCTGCATTGGCAGGTGGGTTCTTTATCACTAGCGCCACCTGGGAAGTCTGGGTATCCTCCAATCACAGTTGAAAAACTGCCCAAGCCCCGAGCAGTGGGCAATCAACTCCATCTCTACAAATGATTCCATCATCTCATGTAGACCAAAGAACACAGATCCTCAATTCTCATCTCTTCTCAGATTATTTTTTACCTCTTTTCTGGATGTTTTTAATCAACCAGTAAACATTCAATTACTTCTCCCATGTTTAAAAAAAATACGTTTTGATCCACTTTCCCCATCAGCCCATTACTCTCCCGTTTAGAACAAATCTCAATATTAATAGTTGTTTATACTTTCACTGACATGTCTCTCCTTCCATATTCTTATTAAATGCAAGAAAGAGTTTATCCCACCATTCCAATAAAACTGCTTTAGCTAAGATCACTAGTAAATTCAGCTGTCAATTCTTGCTTGTCATCAGCTGCATTTGACACTGACCCCTCTTTTTTCCTGGAAACATGTTCATTCTCCTTTGCTGGTTTTTTCTCATCCGTAACCACTAGACACTGTGGTACCCAACGCTTAGTACCTTTCTAGCCAGTAATTCCCTTGGACATCTCACGCGTTCTTGTGACTTTCAACACCATCTATAGGCTGGCTTCACCCACATGTCAATCTCCTATCCAAACCTGGGTCCTGAACTCCAGAAACCTTCATCCAACAACCCGCTTGACATTCCCAGTATTTCCTGTTGGGCACTGTGCTGGGTCTCTTCCAGTTACGTCGGGATTCACTCTCCACTGGTCTTCTCCCTGTTCTGCCCAGAGGTTGATCTATACAGATCACAGCTACAGGTTTTCCTTGCCTTCTGACTTTCAGCAGGTTAGGCTTATGGGAAGCCTTGGCAGGACAATGGAGGAAAAAAGGAGTCTAAGACCAGAGTACCTACTGCCCTGTCCTTCTGCTGGTGGAGTCACCTTTGTTGGCTACACCTTTTGACCAAGGTGATTCATCCTCTCAAGGTAAACATCTCACATGACGCTCTCCTTCAGCGTCCTAGTAACAGGGATGTTAACATCTCTGTCTTTACCCGCCCTCCCAATACTGTACCGTCTTTGTGTTTTCTCTACATCCTACCCACACCTTTGTAAGTGATTCCTTTGTTAAAACTGCCTTATAATTATACTGAGTGTACCATCTATTTCCTACAGGATTCTGACTAATACAGATGTCTAACTGGCATCTCACTTCTAACACACATAAACTGAGCACCTCCTACAGTTTTATCCATCTCAGTTAATGTTAACCCCGTTCTTCTAGCTGTTCAGGCCTTAATCTTGGCATCATCTCTATGCATCTTTTCATCTCATATGCACATGTGCAAGTCCAATCTCATACCCTACATTTGTGCTTGCTCCGCACACGAAGTCACTTCAGTCATGTCTCTTTGTCACTTCAGTCATTGCTCTTTGCAATCCTATGGACTGTAGCCTGCCAGGCTCCTCCATCCATGGGATTCTCCAGGCAAGAATCCTGGTGAGGGCTGCCATGCTCTCCTCCAGGGGATCTTCCCAACCCAGGAACTGAATCCATGTCTCTTACATCTCCTGCACTGGCAGGCGACTTCTTTATCACTAGCGCCACCTGGGAAGCATTCCTTCCAAAAGAGATCCCAAACTCCACCACGTTTCACCACCTCCACAGCTCCCACCCCTGGCCCCCGCCACCATCAATGCCTGTCTGCATGACAGTTGGCCTTCCATATCTGCAGGTTCCTCATCCTCAGATGGAAATCTGCAGATGCTGAGTCCATGGAAACAGAGAGTTGGCTGCGCTGCACACCACAGAAACAGACAGTTGACTGTTATGTAAGGAGCTTGAGCGTCTGCAGATGCTGGTATCTGCTAAAGGTCCTGGGACCAATCTCCCACGGGTACTGAGGAACAGCTTTATTGCAATACCCTCTCTGCTCTACCTGCTCCTTCCCTCACCTGTCTTCAGGTTTTTCCAACTCAGCAGATAAAATGACCTGTTAAAACAAGAGGGAGCTGTATCCCTCTTCTCTTCAAAACCCTCCAGTGGCTACACATTTCACTCAGAATAAAAGCCAGCATCTTTATTACGGTCTACAAGTTTCCATGGGACCTGGTCACGTGACCCCTCTCTGACGTCACTGCCTCCCTGCTTGCTTTGCCCAGCCACGCTGCTCTCGGTTACCGCCTTGACTCCTGTCTCAGAGCCTTCGAACTTGCTCCTCTCTCTGCCTGGAACGCTCTTCCCCACAGACATCCTCAATGCCTGCTCCCTCACCTTCCTCAGGCCTTTATTCATATGTCATCCTATCGGTACGGCTTGCTCTGGCCACCTTTATAAAATGGTAACAGCCCCTCCTCACTTCATTTCTATCCTAATTATAGCCATTTAATATCTTCTACAGTTTCCTTTTCTTTATTGTTTGTGTCTGTTCTGTTTCACTTCTGTATGCTCATCCTCTGAAATGGTACCTGGAAATGGTGGGTACTCCAGTAATTGTTGAAAGAACCTCAGCTAGATATCACTCAATCAACTGGTCAAGAGAGACAGAAAAAAAGGTTTAGCGGCTCTACATACTGGCGAAAACTAGGACGTTCAGCTTGTCCCCTCTTTGGAGAGCAATTTGGCAGTATCTAGGAAAGTTCATGATGTGCACATCTATGATATTTTTTCTGAGTTACAAATGTATTTACACAAACTAGGACAGTATACGAAAAGTCACAATCATTCTAAGGAATACGGTCAGCCTGTCTATAGGACATTCTTAATGTTTTATGATTACAGAATGAACTCCACTTATCAAAAGTAAACCAGCATAGCCCTACCCCACCACAGAGGAAGAAAGCATGGCAGCTCTTCTCAGGTTTATGCTGCAGTGAAAAGAAAATGATAGATCGGCAGCAGAGTGGGGAAGAAATGTAAGCACATATCAAGATGTGATGGCTGTGATCTCTCAAGAAACTAATCACAGATAAACAAACCACTCAGGAAATCAGTAAGCAAAGACAGGCTGTAAGAAAAATACATATGAGACCCAAACCATGCCAGGCTTTAAGTTATAAATAAAACACTAAAATAAGTAACCAAAATCATAAGCCAATGCACATAAGAGTTGGGTTAGACTAGAATTCTGAATTGCCTTCAAACATTTATACAATATATTTTATTGCCAGATAGTGTCCTAGTAACTGACTACACAAGTGATTCAGTCAAATCCAATGGTAGGTAGTCCACAGGTTAACTTTATTGCACTACTTCAATTTTCCCTCTAAATCTTTTAGCAAAACAGCTGATTAAAAACTGAAACTGACCAGCTCACATTTCACCTTTCTCCTATTTGAAGAAAAGATTATTATAAATCCACAACTGGCCAAAATGCAGACAAGAAGGAGGAAACACCCATCTGAGTGGCAAAAAACCCATCCTTGAACAGTCAGCAAGTTGGACGCCACCAACCACACAGGGGGATGATGCTACTGGCATAAACATAATGGCCCCAGGCTGAATCTGTTCTTCTACTCAAATCTAATCCTCTCTTCCCTTCCTCTTCCTTTCCTACTCAAAGGGTTTATTCTATTAAGTTAGAAGAGAATTCACTTTACGATTCTTAGTTCAGTACAGCCATTTAAAAATACAGGTAGATGAGAAAAAAAAGGTACAACTTCACCATAAAAGTTGGGAAGAAGAGGGAATTCAAAACCAGTTATCTGAAAATACTATTGTCACTTTATTTCTCTGTTTCTCACAGCTTCATCCTTTACTTTTTTTCATCTGGAAATTTTTTGAGGCAATTATAAATTCATATAGTTATAAGAAATAATACAGCAAGATCTCCTATACAGTTGGCCCCAATGGTAACACTTTTCAAAACTATATAGTTGAATATGCCACTCAGGAATTGACATTTAACACAGAATCCAATCTTATTCAGACTTCCCCTGTTTTATTTGTGCTCACTTGTGTGTATTATGACTATGTATAAGTTTGTGTGTTCACCACCACAATCAAGACATTGAGCAATATGAGCACTGCAAGACATAGCCTACTCCCACCCTCCCCCATCCCTAACTCCTGAAAACCACAAGTCTATCCATCATTTATCATTTCAATTCTTATGTCATAGCCTGGTAGCAGATAGCCTTCTATACAACCAGCTCTGGTCCATTTCCTGTTACTACTCTCCAGCTTCACACTGCTGCGCATCACTCCAGGGAGTCAATCTACACGGATGGTCATAGAAGTAATTAGTTTTTCACCTTACTGATAAAGAAAACTATTCAAAAACAAAAAGTTTGGTGTTTAGGTACATATGGCTTCAGTGTGCCTATCCACTAATATGTTATATTGCTGGTTATAAAAGAAGGAAGAATGAACATATATTCTAGAAACATAATAAACCTTTGTATAAACTTAAGTACCTATTCCTCTGAAATCAAAGAAAACAACTTCTGTCTCTCAGCCTACTACCCAGTTTAGCGGGACACAGTTTAGCATTTCATTCCCATAAAGCCTTTCACCCATTTCAACCAGAACTCAAGTCACTCTGCATCAGTATGTGGAAACCCAAGGCTTCCACTTAAAGAAGTACCACTTTTTCCTTGCAAACCATTAGATACTGTCCTTTACCTGGATTTAAAATTCAAACAATGAATGCTAGTTATTAAAATGCTATTTAAAAAGGAATATAAATGTCCATGCAACTTTCATAGCACTAAGTAGTATGCACCTGGGATTCATACCTGCAGAGCTGAGAAGAACACTGAAATCTGTCCCCCTCTGTGATTCTCCACTTTCATTATCAACTTCTTTTTCAGTATCTTGATATCGATCCCAGTTAGAGACTATCTTCCTTTTAGAATAATTTCCCTGTTCTTCATTCTCTTCTCCATAGGTCTCTGCATCACTGTCATCTTCGATCTGCAATCATTAGAGACAAATCAATAAGCTGGCAGTAGAAACCCTGACCTTAGTCACCTTAGCAATAAAATGTTTAAAAACAAAACAAAAACACAGTACATCGGTATCATGATAAAGAGTACATTATATAAGCCAAACTCTCTGAAAACATTAAATAGTATTTTAAGAGAACCCCATTATATCATACATTGTGCTTTCTGGGTAAACTTTCATTTCGCTGTCAAAAGGAAATCTGATGAGTTCCTACCTAAAATTTGTGTAACTGAATCTCTAAAGTCTACCCCAATGTATCCTATTTCAAGAGTTGTTTCTTCTTACTGAAATAATCAAAGCTGTAAGAGTCGCAGGCAAAAGACTTAAAGACGAAAATCACTTTGTCCAATTTACAGATTTTACAAATACACCCCATAAGTATATTTTATAAGCTTTAAATGGGAGCCCTGCTTAGATGCATTTTAGACAACAGTTTCCAGTCTTGGGCATTAAAATGTTGAGAGAGCATGCAGAAAAATGCAGAATGTGAGAAATTACAAAAGATAAATGGTCTAGTTTCTTCAACAAATAAATTACAAGGGGAAAATGGTGAGAGAAGGAGGGAAAACCTACAGATTAAAAGAGCTTAATGGACACATAACCACTGTAATGTGGGAGCTTATTTGTACTCTGATCCAAATAATATAACTAATGGGAATTCTCTGGCAGTCCAGTGGTTAAGAATTGATGCTTTCACTGCCATGGCCTGAGTTCAATCCCTGATCAGGGAACCAAGATTTCACAGGCTGCATGACATGACCAAATATATATATCAAACAATTTACCTAGAAAAAAAAATCATTTATAATACCATTGAAACAATGTGAACAATAACAGGGTATTTTCTTATATTAAGGAAATCTTTTATTTGCTTATTGTTTGCTGTGATACCATTATTTGTTAAATATTTTTATCTTTTAGAAATAAATATTGAACTATTTATTGATGTAAAGATATGATGTAGGATTTGCTTCAAAATCACAGGTGGAGAGGACTGGTGGGTAGAGATGAAATAAACTGAGCATAATTGATAATTTCTGAAGCTGGATGATAAGTATATGGAAATTCATTATATAATTCTATCTACTTTAGTACATGTAAAAGATGCATACAGAATCTAAAGACACAATTCAAACGAGTAGCCCAAAGATTATAAAATCTTTATGAAATACTGTAAAACACATTAAAATAATCCATTTGTACAGATGAGTTTACACTTTTATTGACACGGGAACAGGACATGTATATTGCAGAAAATTAGGAAGGAGAGACGAGCCAAAAAATAAAAACCCCAGGTTCCCATCACCTGGGCACACCACTACTAACACTTTGCTCTACATTCTTTCAGATCTTTTACTATGTGTATATTTATATATACTTTTGGTAACCAGACTTTTTCATCAATATTCGCCACCTCTGCTTTTCAGTAAATTTCATTTTCTATAGCATCCAGACTATTTCCAAATTTCCCTAACTGATCCCCAAAATATCCTTTAAAGTTGGTTTTTCCAAGACAGTATTCAAGACCATGCATTATATCTCACTGCTTGTCCATTAAGTCTCTTTGAATCTACCACAACCTCTATTTTTATGACATTTATTTACTGAAGAAGGGAAAAGGACCCACATACTGTCTGGTTATTTCCTTGTGGCATTAGTACATTAATTTATAGGAAATAGTGGATAAAAAACATTTTTAATCTGAATGCTCAGTAGACTTGAGTTAAAATATTTTTGGCTAAAATACATCACAGATGGTGAATAACATATGATAAATGGCTAAGCCAACATGAGTCAAGTGGGAAAGCAGAAAGTGTTAGTCGCTCAGACGTGTCCAATGCTTTGTGACCCCATGGACTGTAGCCCGCCAGACTTCCCTGTCCATGGAATTCTCCAAGCAAGAATACTGGAATGGGTAGCCATTCCCTTCCCCACAGGATCTTCCTGACCCAGAGATCGAATCCGGGTCTGCATTACAGGCAGGCTCTTTACCATCTGAGCCGCCAGGGAAGCCCCAACATAAGTAACCCTAAGATTAGCCAATGAGTTTGTATCATGAAGCCTGATCTACCCACCATAGTGAGGTTTTTCCCTGTTGCATCGAGCAAATTACTGTGTGGTGTTATTTTGGTCCACTACAAATTTCAGGTTGCCCATCAACCATTTACATATCAAATTTAAAACTAGTCAATAATCCTTGCCCGAATCAAATTTCATAAGCTTTCATGAAGCAATGAAGTAAGCAACCTTTCAAGATCACTTTCAGCCCTCAAATGTCATCATAAACCTCCTTGACAGCACAAAAAGACGGCAATCCACGTTATAATCTAGAGATCTTAAAGGCTGCCTGAAACCTAACGGTTTCCTGTCATTCCTGAAAGTTTCTCAGAACCAATAGATGCTGGCAAATTAAAGATAAGTGGCTGAATGAGATCTGCTATATAAATAACAAATGCCAGGAACATTTCAAAGAAAATACCTTGCAACTGATGAGAATCTGGTAGGTAGACTACAGCTGAAAGTATCTGCAGGGTTTATTTTGGGAAAATTCAATATTCTTTTGTTGACCCACTGGGTAAGGAGAGTTCAGAGAGGCCTCTCCAGTCAGTGGAAAACTTTGAACACAGATATAGCCAATGGCAAAAATGTAAACCCAAGCAAAATAATTAGCTCGATGTGAAAGGATTATGATCTGAAACACCCAAGGAACTATTAACCAGAAATAAGCACTGAAATGGGAGACTGGAGATCTAGACAGAATTAATGATCCTGCCATCACCACATTTAATATTTACAAAGTGTTTATAATAGCTTGGGCCTTGCTGCTGAATGACTCACTAATCTCCAACTCAGAAGAATCACTGAACAAGAATCTCATTATCTCCACCTAAATGTGGAGACAAGAGTCATCATTAGCCTCCATCACAAGAGGGTAGTAAGAAGTAATAAAGTTTGGAAGACATTTGATATAACTTAGAGAAAGGTATATCTTAAAAACTTCATTTTGCAAAAATCTGGGACAGGATAAAATGTGCAAAATCCCACAATGGGAGAAAGAGCAGAACAAATAAGAAAGCAATGTGAAAACTAAATAGGAAGGCATCATTATAAAAACATTATTATGAAATGTCTGGTGTATACTGTGAACTGTAAGACACTGATGAAAGAAATCAACAATACAAATGAAAACTAGTTCATGCCTAGATCTGAAGAATAGTTAAAATGTCCATACTATCCAAAGCAATCTACAACTTCAATGCAATTCCTATCAAAATTCCAATGGCATTTTTCACAGAAATAAAACAAACAATCCTAAAATTTGTGAGGAAACACAAGACCCCCAAATAACCAAAGCAAACTTGAAAAAAACAGCAAAGAAACAGGCATCACAATTCCTGGTTTCAAACTATATTACAAAGCTATACCAATCAAAACTGTATAGTATTGGCATAAAAACAGACACAGTTCAATGGAACAGAATGAAGAGCCCAGAAATAACCCCACGCACATATGGTCAATTAATTTATAGCAAAGAAGCTAAGAATATACAATGGAGGAAAAAAAACCATCTCTTCTTTAAATGGTGATGGGAACACTGGTGAGCTACATTCAAAAGAATGAAACTGGGCCCCTATCTTACACCATAAACAAAAATTAATTCAGAATGGATCAAAAACTTGAATGAAAGCTCTGAAACCATAAAACTCCTAGGAGAAAACATAGGTGGTAAATTGCTTGACATCAGTCTTGAAATAAGTTTTTGGAGTTGACAACAAAAACAAAAATAAACAAGCAGGATTACATCAGACTAAAAAGCTTCTGCACAGCAAGGGAAACCACCAACAGAGTGAAAGGCAACCTACTGAATGGGAGAAACATTCGCAAATCATATATCTAAATCAGCTTCTCCTTTAACAATCAATCTTAAAAGCAATTATAAAATAACAAGTGCATAATTATATCTCTGTATGTTATAAACCCAACAATAAGATTCTCGCAATAAAAGCTATAAATATATGCTTACTCCTGTTTCTTATCTCATATTCTTTAAAAGATATAAAATTATATAAGGTAACAATTATAACAAAATATTGTCAGTTTTGTGACATATGGATGTAACATATATAAAACAATAGAATAACAAAAAGGGGAAAAGAGGAATAGAGCTGTATTAGTGTTTCTATATCTCACTGGAATTAACTTAGTTGATGAAAATTCTAAGTTAAAATATATATGGTAAGCCCTAGAGCAACCACTAAGGAAACAACTTCTTTAAAAAGTGGGGGAAAAAAATTAAAAGAATTAAACTGTTGCACTAAAAATATTTACTTGGTGCAAAAGATAGTAGTAAAAGTGGAACAGAGGAATGATATACATGAGACCTGTGGAAGAAAAAAAGTAAAATGTTAGATATAAATATCCAACTGTGTCACTACTAATATTAAATATAAATAGATTAAAGAATCAAAAATGGAGAAACTGGCAGAATAGATTCTTTTAAAATCCAACTATATGCTGTCTACAGAAAACATGTTAGATTCAAAGATTAAAATATCATTAAAACGAAGTAAAAGAATGGAAAAAGATACTCTATGCAAATAGTATGCAAAAGAAAACTGGAGTGGCTATACAAATTTCAGACAAAATAGACTTCAAGGAAAAACTGTTATAAGAGACTAAGAACATTGTTCAATGATAAAAGGGTCAATCCATCAGAAAGATAACATTTAAACATATGCTGCTAACAAGAGAACCTCACAACATAGGAAGCAAAAACTGACAGAATTACAGGGGAAAATATTAATAGTTCAACAATAGTATCTGGAGACTTCAACACCCCATTTTCAGTAATGGCTAGAACTAAACAAAAGGTACCAATATACACAGCGGAACCAATACAAAGATTTACTCACTGAAGATGAGGTCCTATTTTTCTTATAACAATAATTTACATTAACTTACAACAACTTAAATTAGCCAGCTATGAACACTATATTTGATCAACATTATTTTTAAAACATCCCCTTACTTTCTTTTTTCCAAAAAAGCAACAGTCAATATTTAGTGATTATCTTTATCCTGAAGAGCCTGCAAATAAGCCAGTGAAATTTGGGACACTGCTAACACATACCTAGACAACACATCCTCTTTAAAGCCTTTTACATTCAGAAGCCAAGTTTCTGAAGGTCCCTGTTCTACTTTCTTCTGGAGTAAATGAGTATAGCAAAGGCTTTCCTGCTTTGAACCTAACAAGGAGGTTGAAAATAGTCAATCACACATTTTCAACAACCTTGTTTGTTCCTCACAAAATGTAATTAAACCACAGAAGGGAATGAATGAGATTAAATATATATATATATAAATAAAAGAAAGCATATTGAAGGAAACTCTCCTACAGAAAGTCACTGAAAACTAATTTCAGTAATTAAGTAATAAAGTCAAATCCAGCCAATCAAAAATGCTACAAGGTAATTGGAAAATTATATTAATTCATCCTACTATAAAATTTTTAAATGTTATCAAACTCTAAAACATATCATTAGTTAATAGTCTAGTTGACAACTTTTATATCTGTAACTCTATTAAGGTCATTTTTATCTTACATAATAATCATTGGGTCATAAGCAGCAACTGATCCTAGCTAAGAGTTCAAGAACAGCTTTTAGTATTAGAAAAGTGTGCTTCAGACTCAGAGAATGAACTTACTGCTACCAGAGGGGAAGAGTGATGGGAGGGATATTTAAGGAGTTTGGGATTGCCATGTACACACTACCATATTTAAAATGGACAGCCAACAAGGACCAAATGTATAGCACAGGGAACTCTGCTCAATATTAGATAACAACCTAAATGGAAAAAGAATGTGAAAAAGAACAGATAATGCTATATACCTGAACTAACACAACATTGTTAGTCAACTATACCCCAGTAGAAAATAAAAAGTTAAAAAAGGGCTAGCAAAAATCATTTTTACATCATTTCAGGAAGCTAAATTTTAATAAATGACTGAATAAAAAATACACTATGTACATAGTATACAGGTATACCAAGAAGGATATTTCCATTTGTCACTGTGTATTAAATAAAATACATATTGGCGCACGATCATATTTGAAAAAGTTCATAAGTGTAATATATGGCAAATATAAATAAATTATTTATTGAGCCCAGAACAATGTACATAGCATTAGAGCTCCAAATTACTGTGGCCATTAAGAATAGGAAAAAAAAGTGATCCAGACTGTATTGAAATTCGATGGTTTTTCCAGCACAAAAACTGTATACAGCCTCTTTTCTTGCCCCTCCTTGTGATCAGTGTATGAGGAAGGAGGGAGGGAAGAGGCCTCTGAGAACAGAGAAAATGGTAACCCCAGCTCCAAAGCAGCTGCTCAGTGACAGGTCTCCACAGGGCTCCTCTTTCACCCTGGTCCTTACATTTTTCTCAAGTCCTTCTATCTGTCTCACCTGTGTAATTGTTTCCAAAATTGCCTAAAAGTAGGAGGCAGAGAAAGCTAATTACCACTTGCTGGCAGCCCACCTAAGAGCTGGAGAGTTTATTGCTTTCATGACTTAAGGGCAGCCTGGGAAATTAGGGCTGCAGTAACTTTCACTGGGCCAACTGGTGATTTTAAACTATCTTTCGTGTAAGTCCTTTTATGGAAGTCCTTATGGAAAGGAGGATGGGGTGGCAATAGAATGAATCAATTTCATTTTATCTGCTTTACAACTTGAGCTCCATTTAAGAATTCAGGCTAAAAAAGGTTTAAAAGTTACCAAATTAATCCACCTTGTAAGTCCCAACTCTCAGGGAAAATTCCACAAATTCGATTAACATCAATGGTTTTCTCCAGTAAAGGCACTAAACGTAATTATAACCAAGACAATTTGCCTCTCGCTGTGGTTATGATCTCAATCACACAATAACTAGAGATCCAACTAAAAGGCCTTCAAGTAAAAACTTTGCTTTATCAAAACATTTGACTAAAAGGTTTTTTTGTACACAAAAATAATCAACCTTCATATGTAGGGTGCATGTAGATTGAGCATTCCTGGACAAGTTCAGTGTACAAAACATACTCAGTTTACCCTAAGAAAGCAAGTGGTACTTCAGGCTCATCAGCCTCTCTTCAGTCTTCCCAGGGATTACACTGCATGGGTTTAACACTGGAAACAGCCAGGTTTTCCTTTTTTTAATTAATCTGTCTTTACTGAAGTATAGTTGATGTATAATATTACAAAAGTTTAAAGTACACTACATAGTGGCTTAAAGCTCAACATTCAGAAAACTAAGATCATGGCATCTGGTCCCATCAACTCATGGGAAATAGATGGGGAGACAGTGGAAACAGTATCAGACTTTATTTTTGGGGGATCCAAAATCACTGCAGATGGTGACTGCAGCCATGAAATTAAAAGACTCTTACTCCTTGGAAGGAAAGTTATGACCAACCTAGATGGCATATTAAAAAGCAGAGACATTACTTTGCCAACAAAGGTCCGTCTAGTCAAGGCTATGGTTTTTCCTGTGGTCATGTATGGATATGAGAGTTGGACTGTGAAGAAAGCTGAGCGCTGAAAAATTGATGCTTTTGAACTGTGATGTTGGAGAAGACTCTTCAGAGTCCTCTGGACTGCAAGGAGATCCAACCAGTCCATCCTAAAGGAGATCAATCCTGGGTGTTCATTGGAAGGACTGATGCTGAAGCTGAAACTCCAGTACTTTGGCCACCTGATGCGAAGAGCTGACTCATTAGAAAAGACCCTGATGCTGGGAGGGATTGGGGGCAGGAGGAGAAGGGGACAACAGAGGATGAGATGGCTGGATGGCGTCACTGACTCAATGGGCATGAGTTTGAGTAAACTCCGGGAGTTGGTGATGGACAGGGAGGCCTGGCGTGCTGCGATTCATGGGGTCGCAGAGTCGGACACGGCTGAGCGACTGAACTGACTGACTGAACTGACAGTGATTCACAATTTTGAAAGGTGAATATTTCATTTATGGGGCTTCCCTCATAGCTCAGTTGGTAAAGAAT
The DNA here is from genome assembly GCF_910594005.1 of Cervus elaphus. Taxonomy (NCBI): domain Eukaryota; kingdom Metazoa; phylum Chordata; class Mammalia; order Artiodactyla; family Cervidae; genus Cervus; species Cervus elaphus. Next base: position 71,895,160 of record NC_057826.1, read on the forward strand.
CTGTTTGCAATGCAGGAGACCTGGGTTCAGTTCCTGGGTCGGGAAGATCCCCTGGAGAAGGAACTGGCAACCCACTTCAGTATTCTTTCCTAGAGAATCCCCATAGACAGAGAAGCCTGGCAGGCTACAGTCCATGGGGTCACAAGAGCTGGACACAACTTAGCGACTAAAATCACCACCACCGTTTCATTTATAGTTATGGTAAAATATTGGCTATATTCCCTTTGCTGTGTAAGATATCCTTGTTCGCAGCTTATTTTATACCTTTTAACCTCCTACCCCTATCTTGCCCCTCCCTGCTTCTTCCCTCTACTAGTAACCTCTAGTTTGTTCTCTACAGGCCAGATTCTTTTTGACTCTGTCTCGGTTAAATTTTCACCTCACTTCTCTATCAACACAAGGTCAGTTTCCTTAGTTACTAAGGTCTTAACATCATCACCTTCCACTTTCCAGAAAAATCACAGGCCACTAAAGAGCTGTTGTTTATCTGGCCAACTTTAAGACACTCTCCAAACTTTCAAATCACCAGAGAGAACTTAATTAGTAAAGAATCATCAATCTAGAAAGAACCTGGGTAGCCTTGGCCCACCTTATGCCCTCAAGCAAGATCATGTAGAAATCACATTGGGCCTGTCTACCTGGGTCTGTGTGTTCTCTTACCTAAATTAACCATATTTCTTCCTTCATAAGAACAAAGTTCTAGGGAGGTGGGAGGGGGGATCGGGATGGGGAATAAGTGTAAATCTATGGCTGATTCATATCAATGTATGACAAAACCCACTGAAATGTTGTGAAGTAATTAGCCTCCAACTAATAAAAAAATTAAAAAAAAAAAAAGAACAAAGTTCTAATTCCTTAATCATTATCATTGATAATTCTACATTTCTAAAATTCTCCATGACTGCACAGAAGAGATGTAGCCAACCAAAAACTGATGATTCAAAAACCATCTGATGTATGAAACCACCTTTCCTACATCAATGACACCATCTTGTATCAAAACTCATTCTCATGAAATTATCTTTAATTTCAAAGAAGCCCTGGAAGATAGAAAAGACCTTATACATAATCAATTATATGTATACAGATGCAATACAGTTGAAACAAGTCATATCCACTCCCAAAACTTACCAACCACACAAAGATCGCAAAAAATGTATCCATGGTAACCTGTTCATGTTAATCATTGGAAACAGCAAGATTCAAAGAATGGGGAAATGGCTTGATAGTAATAAGTCGCTTATAGTTAAATACAATAAAAATGACCAGAGGCTGTGTGGAGAAGACACACATAATCAATGACATGAAGAAAAACATGCAAATTTAACAGGGAAGTTGATTAACGTTTGCAAAAATTGTTGAAACTGAAATAAATGATGATGTCAATGGATGACAGACTGATAAAATGTGAAAAAACTACAAACAGGTGTGATTTAGGACTTCCCCCGTGGTCCAGTGGTTAAGAATCCGCCTGCCAATGCAGGGAACATGGGTTTGATCCCTGGCTGGGGAAGATTCCATGTGGCACTGAGCAACTAAGCCTGTGTGCAGCAACTGCTAAAGCCCTCATGCCCCAGAGCCTGTGCTCTGCAACAGAAGCCACTGCATCGAGAAGCCTGTGCACCGCAAGGATGAGTAGCCCCACTCACCCAACCAGAGAAAGCCCTTGCACAGCAAAGGAGATCCAATGCAGCCAAAAATAAAACAAATACATTTAAAAAAAAAAAAAAAAAACAGGTGTGATTTAAATCTCATGCTGTCTATTCTTGTTAATTAAAGAATGAATGCCACCATCTGGTAGAATACACTTCTCACACTGCCTCATAACTCAAATAGACTACAATTTTCACTGCACTTTCCACAGTGACTTTCAAAGTTACAGCTGTGAGGCTAGAAATTTGTGTGCCTTCATACAAGTTCTATATGTCACCTCATTCAGATCCATTGACTGAATTACAACCTTATTCTCCTTGTGGCAAAAACCTATAAGCTTAACTAGGTCAAATTTCCAGAGATAAAAGAACACTTCTTAGCTGCTCTCTTTAAAGACAAGGGCTTAACTCAGGCCCTACTCAGTGAGAGCTGTTTAATTTGCCATTTCACATGAAAGAACAAACAGACCTAAGAGAATTCTCTAAAGTCCCTACCATATATAATGTGGGGCAGCCCATACACACACTGACCAAATGAGGAGGAATGAATCACCTGAAAAGTCGTCCTTGGTGCATATGTCTTATCTGACACTTAGATGAGCTGATGTATGCCTCCATCTCTTGCTTCCTACCATCTGAAGCTCCTCTTTTGAATCTGTCCTCCTACTCACTTCTTCCCTGATGAACAGAATCTGTACACAATGCATAACATTTCTCTTTTGTGGGCATGATGATTTTTTTTTTTAAACATTAAATCTTTTATCTTCAAGAGCACTTACACACGACAACATTAACCTGAAAAGGACGCACACGCTGTCAGCCGGCTCCCTGAGCGTCCGGAGAATGCGGACGACAACTTCTGCATCATATTTAGAGATCTCAAAGGCAAATATTCTGTAGATGGCATTGAAGACAAGTGCCTGCGTTAACCATGAGGCCTGCATCCACCGCACAATGCATGACATGTGCAGGACGCTCAAGCTGCCACGCTCTGCTTTTCGGGCTGAACTGCCCTTTCTGTTCCTCTGCCATCAACAGAATGGCATCATGAGTACATATCAGTAAAAAATCCTTTCCTTCCCACCCACAGGGCTTTAACCAAAATTGAGAAATGAGACAAAGAAAATGCACTTTCCGGAGGCAGGGAAATTCGCTAGATGATCTCCCCCGTGAAAGGACAGCATGCTATAATCTGCATTTCTCTTCTGTTCTTTTCAAGTGTGACCTTTAGGAAGCTCTCCCAACATTAGGGAGGAAAAAACTTTAATTAAAAGAAAGGGCAGCAAAGACATGTGAGGAAGGGAGAGCGCTTTTTCCTGGCACTAGAGAAAGGTGGATTTTCTCAAAGCTCTCAATCCACAAGGACAAGACGCAAACCCCAGGACCAGGATTATGGAGCGCACACAAGCCGAGGGCCTTGAAGCTGGGCCGCCGCACAGTGAGCCTTAATAACCGTGTGTGGTAAAATTCTCTTGGAGTCAGCAGCACTGACGTTAGTGTGCCTCCTCTCCGCCTCACAGAAATGCAAAGCTGTGCTGAATTCCACCTTGTCTTGATCCCCACCAGCAGTGTGGGTCTTCCTTTTGTGGAAGAAGCACAAATGAAATTCACAGTATTGCTCCCCTCTAACAGGGCGACCTGTGAGTGGAAAATCTTCATCGAAACTCTCAAGAGGCATAAATATGAAAAGCCTCTTAGAACATGAGCTCTAACCTTGGCAGAAGGAAAATGCTGTCTCTTCCCATAATATGCTCAGCACAAAAAGGCGCATCTGCCCCCAAAGAGTAGCCCCACTGGTATGTCTGAAGAGGCAACACACTGACAAAGCCCTCCCCCGAGAGTAACACACTGTCATTATCACAGTTTCGACAAGAGAAAAGAATGTCGGGAGCGAGATGTATCATTAAGACAGGTCTCAATGGGCACTCAGGGACAGCCCTAGAGAACAGAAGGGACAGGAAGAAGGCCCTGGGTCTGTCCCAAAGAAAATGCCAATCACCAGCAAGACAAACTTGCTTCTTTCTGCACACCATCCTCAAGCCCAGCCTTTAGTGCAATTCAGTGCACTAAAGGTTAAAAAGGAAAAGGGAAATTCCTCTTATTATTTCTAATGGTCCTGAAGTCACTCGAAAAGCAGTAAGATCCAGAGCGGTAGATTTTGTTAGCTGAGGCACACAATTCACTTGGAAAGACATCGCAGGGTTACCAGTGTGCTGAACAGACACGCTCTTCTCTCACCACTGAGGAGAGCTGATGACCTCCTCAATGCCCAAGTATGTCATGCGAAAAATAATAACCCTCTTGGTCTGGAATACTTACCTTTTTAGGATCTGATAAAAACTCTAATTAGATGGTCTCCAATAATTAGTTCCTTTGATCAATCTCCATATAGTAAAATACAAAGTTTAGAAAAATGGAGTCAAAATAACTACCACCACCAAGATACAGGAGAGTCCCATTGCCCAGATTTCCATCATCCCACCCTCCAAGCTTCTCTCTCTCAACCTAGTACATTCGCAGTGGATTCATCCATGCTGTTCTGAGTAAAAGTGGCTCATCACTTTTTACCACTAACTTCTAGTCCTCTCTATAGCTCGTGTATTCATTCACCAGTTAAAGAAATCTCTAGTTGTTTCTGGCTTTTGGCAATTACGAATAAACAACCGCCATACACAATCAAGCATATAAGTCTCCATTTCTTTGGGGTAAATACATACCCAAGAATGGGATTGCTGGGTCAAATGAAAAGTTTAACTTGATAAGAAACTGCTTGGATTTGGTATTGTCCGGTTTTCTGAAGCCATTCTAACAGACATAGGGTTTCCCTGCCAATGCAGGAGATGTGGTTTCAATCCCTGGGTCAGGAAGATGCCCTGGAGAAAAAAAATGGCAACCCACTCTGATATTTTTATCTGGGAAATCCCACGGACAGAGAAGCCTAGAGGGCTACAGTCCATGGGGTCACAAGACTCAGACACCACTTAATGACTAAATAACAGATATAAAGTGCTTTCTCTTTGACTTTCCCTAATAACAAATGCCATTGACCACCTTGTGCTATTTGCCATCAATCTACTTTCCTGGGTATACCATCTGTTAGGTCTTTTCCCCATTTTTAATGAATTATTTACTTTCACATTGAGTGGTGAGAGTTCTATTTTCTGGATACAATCCCTTGGTTGGATATGTGGTTTGAAAATATTTTCTCCCAAGTCTGTAGCTTTTTTTTTATTAATAGAATTTATTCTTCATTAATAAAGCTTTATTAATAGCAATTTTAGGGTCACAGCAAAACTGCATGAAAGGGAACAGCAATTTCCCATATAGTCCTGTGTAGCTTATCTTTCTATTTTCTCAACAGCATCCTTCCCAAAGCAGAGGTTTTTCATTTTCAAGAAGTTCAACTTAGCTATTTTTTTTCTTTTGCATGTCATCCTTTTGGTGCTATATCTAAGAAATATTTGCCTGACCCAAGGCCACAAACATTTCCTCCTATGATTTCTTCTAAAAGAAGAATGGCTGTCTTTCCATTTATGTCAAGATACTTTAATTCATGGAGGGAGCAGAGTTATAATGATTGCTTTAAAGTCTGGCTCAGAATGCCATGATCTGAATCATCTATGGGGTTGGCATTTGTCAATTGTCTTTTGCCTCAAGAATTAGTCACATTTTCCTGGTATACTGTAAAACTCTGGATATAGAATAACATTCTGAATAAGAAGTTGTTTAGACTCTGGGTCCCGTTAAAAATCCTCTGGAGAACTTTATGGTTTTGTTTGTTCCATTTTATTAGGCAACCAATCTGGTTAGCTTCAGACAGTAAGTTCTGTCTCATCCTCTGTGGGCGATAGTTCCAAGTGTCATCTCAGTTCTCAAGGTTTTTGCTCCACGGCGGCTTCCCGTCTGTCTGGCCCACGTGCAGTTCTGAGTGAGCCTGTCTTTGGCCGTTTCATGCTCCGAGAGGATCCCCTTCCAGCTCTCCCCTCTCTAGGACTGTCCCAACCCTCTGGCCCAAAGGTCTGCTTTCTCTTAAGAGTTCTAGCTGCCCACACGGCCCCTCAGAGAGCAAAACAAAGAGAAGGAAAAAAAGAAAACGGACATTTTCTCATGCATTTTGGACTGCAGGAACCCAGTTTCCTGGTTCCTCCGGCCAGAAAGACAGACTTATATTTCAGCTGCCGGCACCACCAGCCAGCCTGGCTCTCCAAAGGGTCTGCTGCCCTGTCCCATTCCCCCATGATTCAAAAGGAGGAGGGGACCTCCCCCCATACTCTCCAGCTTGCATTTTCCTGGTCTTCTGGTTAAAAAGATGGAACTCCCCTTGGTTTTCAGCTACCATGGACACAGCTCTCCTGAGAGCCTGCCTTAGATTCAAGACTGGAGAGAAAAAGAAAACATTGAGAAACTCTCACCCCTGCTCCCGTGTACAGGGTGCTTCCCCGGGTCTTCACCCCCAGTACCACCTGCCAGCTCTTCTTTGCTTTTCCAAGTCTTCAAGTAACCCGTCCACAGTGTCGAGCTGCACACAGCGTCACTGGCTCTACCGTGGTGTGTCCTCCCGCTAGTCCTGCGGCTGCTTGTGGAGGCAGCAGCTCTCTCGACCTCTTAAACTATGAGATATTCCACACACCTGAGCTGAGGGCCGGCCTGTTTCTCATTTTCCACTTGATAGTATCACCAGGGGAAAGAGAACCCCATCACTGAGTCTCATAAAACCATGACATTCGTGCACATTTCTCACTCTCCTCTTAGGTGTCACGGTTTATCTGATACCCTCAAAAACACAGGGAAGAAAACCAAAACTTCCTGACCCTTGGAACACTGTCCTATTCTACTCACTCTGTAAGCTTTGCCTCTTACGCTCCCTGCCAATCACATGGGGTGTAAGAGGCCGGTGGGTGGGGAACTGTTCATTGTAAACAGCTGCTCACCAGGTATGCTGCTAGAGACTAAGAAAGACTAATCCACACATGTTCGGGCTGTTCAGGGCCCCAAAAGAAAGAAAGCCGATGTTGAAAATTCTGATAGATGCTTCTTTCTTGGACGGAGGCATTTAAACTCCGTCTGGCTCTTTTCACTGATGGCAAAATAGAGGACTGTATGCAGAGAGGAGCCCAGAGGGTGGATGTGGTTTCAGTTACACTCAGCCCCCCTTTAGTGCTTTTAGTTTTAGCAGGAAAACCAGAAAAATACTAACAGAAAATAAACATGAATGTTTCCAGAATATTCTAACACCATGCCTAAATACAAACTCCACTCGGTCACATAAGAAGTGTCCACTGAGAGTCTGCACTATGCCGGGTACTGTTTGATGCGCATGAAACATTCCCTGCCCTCCTGAAGCTGACATTCTACTGTAGGAGTCAAACAACCAACACATACACAGATATATAATGTTTGTACAACTACATGCATAAAACACAGTGCTTTCAGGTAGTGACAGATAAGACCCTACAAAGATAAAGCAGAGTAATGGTTTAGAGAATGATGAGAGCACTATTTTATACAGAATCAGCAGTGAACCATCTTCAGAGACATTCAAGCAGAGAACCAGATAAATGAGGGAGTAAGCCTGCAGGGACCTGGGGGTGAAGAGGCAGAACGGTCAGGCCCTCAGGAGAGAACAATCTTGCTACATTCAAAAACCAGAAGTGAAGCCAGTATCCTGGGTACACAGTGAAGGAGCAAGCTCTGAGAGGTTCACAGGAGTCAGAACGTGAAGAGCCTTACAAACCAGGGTAAAGAATCCAGATTTTATTCTAAATGTGATGGGAAGGGAGACCCACAGACATGAAAAATGCAAGGTTTTAATCTGATCATCTCATTCTCAGTTCTAACCAAAAAAACTACTTTCAAACTCAGAGCTAAACCTAACATTCAAATCCACTTCAGTCAGCCTTCACAGATTAAGAAGCCAATATAAAGTCAAATCACAGAGTTTAAGAGGAATAAAGCATAATTAATCAACCCCCCAAACACAAGTTATTTTTCATAAATAATGTTCTCAAATGACAAATTATTCCTTTTCTACTAGAAAACAGAATTGACAGCATGATTTTTTGTTAATTATAATAAATCAATACTGGTTTATTAATTGTAACAAATGTTCCATACTAATGTAAGATGTTAATAATGGGAAAAAACAGCATGGGATATATAGTGACTCTCTATACTAGTCTCTTAATTTCCCTGTAAATCTAAAACTGTTCTAAAAAGTCTATAAAGTCTATTTTAAGGCATATATTTATATAAAATCTCCCTGCAGGATACATGCTCTGAGACCACATAGCAACAAAAGCGCTCACCTTATCCTACTGCTATGAGTTATTCAGTTGGTACAACAATGAGACTGAAAATCAGCCTCTAATCAACTAAGTAATTCAAGTTGTAGATCTTCCACTTTTTCCTCAACAAGCACTATCCATACTCTACCTACCTCTTAAGTATATGAACATGTTTAGAAAATGTTAGGCAAGTTTACTTCTTTAAGTAAGTTCACAATAGCAACAGCAGATAATTACTATTATTGGAGAAATGGAGCTGGTAATAAGAATAAAGCAAACACGAGACATATTTAAGTCGAGCAAAAGTGAGAACATTACATCCCAGAGCCTAAAATACTCCAGAAGTCTGAAACAATGGCTCAGTTGTAGGCTAAGTACAGGTGTGACAAACCTTATTTAGCTCAAACACTTGGGTGGGGGAGGGTATGTGAATATTTTAGAGGGAAAAAAGCTAACGTGTTTATTATTGACCACAGGATAGACAAGATTTTTGTTTTTCAAAAGAGGACACAGGTTTAGACAATTGAGAAATACATACCACAATCCTTCCAAGAAAACACTGGCTAAAAGGTAAGAACTAACAATTTCCCAAGCAAACTTTTCTTACACTTTATTAAATATATCACTTTCTGCCTTTGATAGGCAAAATAATGGCTCCCCAAAGATGTTCATGTCCTAAGCCCCTGAATCTAGGAATATGTTTACATACACTACAAAAGGGCCTTAGGATTGCAGATGGGAATTAAGGTTGCTAATTAGCTGACCCTGAAATAGGGAGATTGCTCTGGAATATACAGATGGGCCCGATGTAATCACAAGAATTCATAAGAGTGAAAGAGGGAGGCAGAAAAAAAGAGAAAGGGAAAGAGATGTGACCACAGAATTCAGAAAGAAGCTATGTTGCTGACTTCAAAGACAGAGGAAGAAGCCAAGAGCCAAGGAATGTAAGCAGCCTCTAGAAGCAGGAAACATTCTCCCTGGAGCCTCCAGAAAGGAACACAGCCCTGTGGACACTTGATTTTAGCTCAGTGAAACCCTTAGTGGGACTCCAGAGCCATAAGATAGTCATCTATATTGTCTTAGACCACTAAGTTTTTGGTAATTTGTTATAGCAACAATGAAAACGAATGTGCTGCCTCTAAAAAGAACTCTCCTGAGTTAAATAGTAAAGACTTTTTAAACCCAGTATCAGATGGCATCTTTACACTGGCCAATTAAAGGCGGGGAAAGGTGTCATTTGCATATGAAGTAAACAATCACAAATAAGAGAATCTAAAGCTCAGCTGGCACCCTGGTGGCTCAGCGGTGAAGAACCTGCCTGCAATGCAGGATCCACCAGCAGACCTGGGTTTGATCCCTGGGTCAGGAAGATTCCCTGGAGGAGGAAATGGCAACCCACTCCAGTACTCTTGCCTGGAAAATCCCATGGATGGAGGAGCCTGGCAGACTGCAGTCCATGGGGTCACTAAGAGTCGGACAGGACTGAGCGACTTCACTTTCACTTTCTTTCAAAGCTCAGTAACTAAAAGAACTGATATATGTAAGCTACAACAAAAAGCAGACTGGACTATCCAGTTCAGGAACAGTCAAGTGCTCTTAGTTTGCATTAAAATTCCCATCCGTTTCTCAATCTATTTCATCTGAAGTCTTCACACTAACCAGTAGAAAACTATTTATGGCTAGAAAACCATCCGTATTCGTCATTCAGACTGCTAAAACAAAATTCCACAGACTGTGTGTTTTAAACAACAGAAAGTTATTTCTCATGGTTCTGGAGGCTGGCAAGTGCAAGATCAGGGTGGCAGCAGACCATGGACCTACCTGGCTGGTTAGATGCCTGCCTTCTCGCTATATCCCCACAAGTCAACGAGAAAGGGCTCTGATCTCTCTTCCTGTCCTGACAAGAGCACCAGCTCAATCAGATTAGGGCCTGCCCTTACGACTTATCACCTCCTCATAAGCCCTGTCTCCAAATGCCATCACCTAGGGGTTAAGGCCTTCAACATGTCAGTTTGGGGGGAACAGAAACATTCAGTTCATAACATCATCAATAATCCTTATTTAGGTCAAGAAGCAAAAAATATTCATTAGGGAAAATTATTAAGTCACATAAATTAAGAAACTAAAAACTGGGAATATAAAGAGCTTCGAAATAGTATAATAATAATCAACATATATATTTATTAACATGCTAATATATGTGTAGATATTGAGAGGGGCACAGACCAACTGTATGTGTTTATACAACATATACAGTCAGTTCCTATACTAAAAAAAGAAAGATGCCTCTTTAATTTGTTCTTTTAAAATAAATCTGTTTTTAAGGATATACCAGCTTTGGAAATGGAAAATACAGATGGCTAAGGCACCAAAAGCCACTGTACACATAAACTGCAAATATAAACTCAATTTCTACAATCCAGAAGATGAAGGAAGTAGTATAAACTAAAGTCCATGTATCAGAAGAGGCACATAACTCAAAAGAAATGAACTCCCAAAGTTTGCTGTTTATTCTAAAAAATTTATTCAAAAAAAAAAAAAAATTTATTCTGTAAGCTCTACCTTGACTCTAAGCCACTAATGCCAACAATCAATGAAACTATACTGAAATTTCACAAATATGATAATACATACCAGATCTGGAGTTCATACTGCAAGTCAGTTTCAGTCAAATTTTTCATCTAGAAAACCTACGTTAAGGATAAATAAAGCACCATATTAAACTCACACATTTGCTCATGATCCTTGCCTGAATTACCCTTAGCCATGACATACGCACCAGAGAGCAGAGATAAAGCTCACACATACAAGAGATAAGAAACTCCAGCATCAAAAGATTTTCTCCTACAACTTGTTTCTCTGATTCCCACTCTTTTTTCCTCTATGGTTAAAACTGTACTAGTCTAACAAAACATGGGGAGGAGAAACACAAAATGATGAGTGTGTATCATTTCTCAGATTCTCAATCTGGTTTGAAATAATGTCAACAATCTAAGAAACAGTCAAAACTGAGGACTGAAGAATTATAATCACAATCAAGACTTTGTTGCTGCTGTTCTGATCTACTCAGTCAAGGTTTGAATACACTCAGGTTTGCACGCATTCCAAGGCTGTTCAATCCATCACCAAAGTGTGAAAATGAATGTTACTCCCATTTGGAAAAATGTTGGACTGCTTACCCCACCTGCTGTTCAAGGCTAAAATTGCTTTGGCTTCTGGTTTCACGTCAGCTTTGAGCAGACACACATTCGGTGCAGCAGATGATGACTGGGGTGGCCTGAAATTTTATTTTCATTGCTGTTTTGGAGCCGGACAAGGGCCTTGGAGTTCATACATCTAGTTCAACCTGCATTTGACAGGCGGCTCAGCTGTTCTTATTTGATTAGGCCAAAAAGCACTTACACATTCGCTTTTATCTCTATTATTCACTTCTTATTTAAAAAAAAAAATCCTTTAACTTTTGTAAAGAGAAATGAAGCATCACCACTTTAGTCATTTTTAAGCAGTCTGCTCTTCCAGAATGGGGACTTACAGAACACATGTCAATCTAACATGATTTTTAAGCTACAGGATGATTTAATTGATTATAAATATACTGATGATATTCTAAAATTGAGTGGTCTCATATGATTTTCATACTGAAATGTTTTATAAGTGAGAGAGAGAGAATAAGAATAGATTAATATTTGTTTGCTGTAGACGGCCCCATTTTAGAAAGAAAAGAAATTGAGAAGGGAAGGGAAGTGAGATGCAAGTTTCCCAGGTTTTTTTAATATCTTTTGATATCTTTTTAAAATCACATAGCACAGCAGACCACTTAGAATCCCTTATTTCTAAGGAACTGGAATCTGGGGGATGGAAGCAAGGCTTTTTACAGCCTGAGAAGTACAGTGTGGTAAAGCCACACCCCTAGACCAAGGATACTGGGCAGAAACCTCCATTTCTGTTGCATCTGGTGAAAATCTTAAATTCTTAAAATCTTAACATCTTAAAATCTTAAATTCCCAACCTCTCTTCTGCTATCTCTAAGAGCAATAAGACACATACAAAATAAACTACAAAAGCTTAAGTTAATAAAGCTCTAAGGGATAAACTAAAATTCAAAGTAGCCTATTTGCTATAATAGAAAAGAAACATATATGTGCTTGATAGGAAAGCATGAAAAATACATAACTCTTCTAAGAGGGAAAAAACAGTTCACAATTCATTATTTTAACCATCCATAAGCAACAGCAAAAAAAAAAAAATTTATCCTAGAAGTTACAAACCTCAAGTTCAAGCATTCATCCCACCACCAACTATGTAGCTGTATTACTTAAATGGCCTAAAGTACACCCAACAACTAATTTCTTCATCTATAAAATCACATTTAATACTGTCTGCCTCAAAAATAAGGAGGTTCTGATCATCATTTAAATGTAAGGATGACTTTGAGAACCTAAGCTGAAAAAGCAGTTCTAGTTAACTTGATGTTTGATTTGTTTCTTTCCTCATATCAGTAATGCCTGTTCATGGCAACAAAATAAAAATTCAAATACTACAGAAAGGTATGCCTCTTGAGAAACCTGTATGCAGGTCAGGAAGCAACAGTTAGAACTGGACATGGAACAACAGACTGGTTCCAAATAGGAAAAGGAGTACATCAAGGCTGTATACTGTCACCCTGCTTATTTAACTTATATGCAGAGTACATCATGAGAAACGCTGGGCTGGAGGAAGCACAGGCTGGAATCAAGGTTGCCGGGAGAAATATCAATAACCTCAGATATGCAGATGACACCACCCTTATGGCAGAAAGTGAAGAAGAACTAAAGAGCCTCTTGATGAAGGTGAAAGAGGAGAGTGAAAAAGTTGGCTTAAAGCTCAACATTCATAAAACTAAGATCATGGCACCCGGTCCCATCACTTCATGGCAAATAGATGGGGAAATAGCGGAAACAATGACTGACTTTTTTTTTTTCTGGGCTCCAAAATCACTGCAGATGGTGACTGCAGCCATGAAATTAAAAGATGCTTACTCCTTGGAAGGAAAGTTATCACTAACCTAGATAACATATTAAAAAGCAGAGACAAAAAAAAATAAAATGAAATGAAATAAAAAATAAATAAATAAAAAGCAGAGACACTACTTTCCCAACAAAGGTCCGTCTAGTCAAGGCTATGGTTTTTCCAGTAGTCATGTATGGATGTGAGAGTTGGACTATAAAGAAAGCTGAGCACCGAAGAATTGATGCTTTTGAACCGTGGTGTTGGAGAAGACTCTTGGGAGTCCCTTGGACTGCAAGGAGATCCAACCAGTCCGTCCTAAAGGAGATCAGTCCTGGGTGTTCATTGGAAGGACTAAGCTGCAACTCCTGAAGCTGCAATTCCAATCCTTTGGCCACCTGATGCGAAGAGCTGAGTCATTTGAAGACCATGATGCTGGGAAAGATTGAGGGCAGAAGGAGAAGGGGACGACAGAGGATGAGATGGTTAGATGGCATCACCGACTCAATGGACATGAGTTTGAGTAAACTCCGGGTGTTGGTGATGGACAGGGAGGCCTGGCATGCTGCGGTTCATGGGGTCGCAAAGTCAGACACGACTGAGTGACTGAACTGAACAGTCACTTTCATATAAAAGTCCTTTCATATAAAGGAAAATCCTCCTTTTCTATCAGTCTTATTCCCGAAAAGTAACCACTACATGCTTCCTGTAGAGCCTTCCATTCTATGCCTATGTATGAATATTCTTTTTATACAAATGTAGTAATACTATACTTACTTTTCTGAAGTAACCTTCTCCCTTAATATTAGACATTTTCTGTATCTGTCCTATAAATTAATAGCTGCAGGTAATCTCTGCATGGACATAACATAACCAGTCCTTCTTCACAGAGATTTAGGAACTTGTTTCTAGATTGTCCTTATTTTAAACAATGTTGCAAACAACAATCATCTATTTACATAAGCTAACTATTCAGAAATACATGTAAGAGAAATTGCTAAACATGGAATTGTTGGACCACAGGCTATATAATCAGATAGCTTTAAAGAATAACTTCTCTAATATTTAATAATTGACAAAAAAATGGCAAAGGACTTCAAAGTGTAAGCAAAATTAAGAATCAAGTTTGAATAATACATGCCACAAATGAGTTTAAAACATAAATAAATTAATTAAAAAGATATTTTTTTAAACACATATAGAAAACAAAATAGTGAAAACGAGTGCTATATAAGACTCCTGGACACTATAATTCCTGTTTTATTCTCATAGTTTAAAAACTCTGTTGTTTGCTCAAACTGGAAAGTTTAAAAATTTAGAACAAGGAAAATATGAAATCCAATGTGATTTAAAGCTGTTGTATAGATCTTTGAGATTAATCCTTTGTCTGTTTCTTCATTTGCTATTATTTTCTCCCAATCTGACGTCTGTCTTTTCACCTTACTTATAGTTTCCTTTGTAGTGCAAAAGCTTTTAAGTTTCATTAGATCCCATTTGTTTAGTTTTGCTTTTATTTCCAATATTCTGGGAGGTGGGTCATAGAGGATCTTGCTGTGATTTATGTCGGAGAGTGTTTTGCCTATGTTCTCTTCTAGGAGTTTTATAGTTTCTGGTCTGACATTTAGATCTTTAATCCATTTTGAGTTTATTTTTGTGTATGGTGTAGATCTGGCCCTTGGGAGGGCAGTAATTTTTTTAATTACTGAGCTTTCAACCATCAAAAGAAGGGCACTTCAAATAGCATAACAAAGGCAAATGAAACATAAAAAATTCTGACCTGAACTCCCCAAACAGCACTGTCTAAAGACACACTACCTCCCTCAATTCAGTCACTCAGTCGTGTCCAACTCTTTGCAACCCCATGGACTGCAGCACACCAGGCCTCACTGTCCATCACCAACTCCTGGAGTTTACTGAAAGCCATGTCCATTGAGTCGGTGATGCCATCCAACCATCTCATCCTCTGTCGTCCCCTTCTCCTCCTGCCTTCAATCTTTCCCAGCATCAGGGTCTTTTCTAATGACTCAGCTCTTCGAATCAGGAGGCCAAAGTACTGGAGTTGCAGCTTCAGCATCAGTCCTTCCAATGAACACCCAGGACTGATTTCCTTTAGGACGGACTGGTTGGATCTCCTTGCAGTCCAAGGGACTCTAAAGAGTCTTCTCCAACACCACAGTTCAAAAGCATCAATTCTTTGGCGCTCAGCTTTCTTTATGGTCCTACTCTCACATCCATACATGACTACTGGAAAAACCATAGCTTTGACAAGATGGACTTTTGTTGGCAAAGTAATGTCTCTGTTTTTAATATGCTGTCTAGGTTGGTCATAACTTTTCTTCCAAAGAGCAAGTGTCTTTTAATTTCATGGCTACAGTCACCATCTGCAGTGATATTGGAGCCTAAAAAAATAAAGTCTGTCACTGTTTCCCCATCTGTTTGCCAGGAAGTGATGGGACCAGATGCCATAATTTTAGTTTTCTGAATGCTGAGTTTTAAGTTAGCTTTTCACTCTCACTTTCATCAAGAAGTACTTTAGTTCTTCTTCACTTTCTGCCGTAATGGTGGTGTCATCTGCACATCTGAGGTTATTGATATTTCACCCAGCAATCTTGATTCGAGCTTGTGTTTCTTCCAGCCCAGCGTTTCTCATGATGTACTCTGCTTATAAGTTGAATAAGCAGGATGACAATATACAGCCTTGACGTAATCCTTTCCCAATTTGGAACCAGTCTGTTGCTCCATGTCCAGTTCTAGCTGTTGCTTCCTAATCTGCATACAGATTTCTCCGGAGGCAGGTCAGGTGGTCTGGTATTCTCATCTCTTAAAGAATTTTCCACAGTTAGTTGTGATCCACACAGTCAAAGGCTTTGGCATAGTCAATAAAGCAGAAATAGATGTTTTTTTGGAACTCTCTTGCTTTTTCAATGATCCTTTGATCTTTGGTTCCTCTGCCTTTTTTAAATCCAGCTTGAACATCTGGAAGGTCACAGTTTACATACTGCTGAAGCCTGGCTTGGAGAATTTTGAGCATTACTTTACTAGCATGTGAGATGAGTGCAATTGTGTGATAGTTTTAGCATTCTTTGCATTGCCTTTCTTTGGGAATGGAATGAAAACTGACCTTTTCCAGTCCTGTGGCCACTGGTGAGTTTTTCAAATTTGCTGGCATGTTGAGTGCAGCACTTTCACAGCATCATCTTTTAGGATTTGAAATAGCTCAACTGGAATTCCATCACCTCCACTAGCTTTGTTCAGTGATGCTTCCTAAGGTCCACTTGACTTCACATTCCAGGATGTCTGGTTCTAGGTGAGTGAAAACACCATTGTCGTAATCTCGGTCATGAAGATCTTTTTTGTACAGTCCTTCTGTGTATTCTTGCCACCTCTTCTTCTTATCTTCTGCTTCTGTTAGGTCCATAGAATTTCTGTCCTTTATTGTACCCATCTTTGCATGAAATGTTCCCTTGGTATCTCTCATTTTCTTGACGAGATCTCTAGTCTTTCCAGTTCTTTTCCTTAATTTCTTTGCATTGATCACTGAGGAAGGCTTTCTTATCTCTCCTTGCTACTCTTTGAAACTCTGCATTCAGACAGGTGTATCTTTCCTTTTCTCCTTTGCCTTTAGCTTCTCTTCTTTTCTCAGCTATTTGTAAGGCCTCCTCAGACAACCATTTTGCCTTTTTGCATTTCTTTTTCTTGGGGATGGTCTTGATCACTGCCTCCTGTACAACGTCACGAACCTCCATCCATAGTTCTTCAGGCACTCTATCAGGTGTAATCCCTTGAATCTATTTGTCATTTCCACTGTATAATTGTAATGAATTTGATTTAGGTCATACCTTCATGGTCTAGTGGTTTTCCCTACTTTCTTCAATTTAAGTCTGGATTTGGCAATAAGGAGTTCATGATCTGAGCTACAGTCAACTCCCAGTCTTGTTTTTGCTGACTGTATAGAGCTTCTCCATCTTTGGCTGCATAGAATATAATCAATCTGACTTCAGTACTAACCATCTGGTGATGTCCATGTGTAGAATATTCTCTTGTGTTGTTGGAAAAGGGTGTTTGCTATGACCAGCACGTTCTCTTGGCAAAACTGTTATCCTTTGACCTGCTTTGTTTTGTACTCCAAGACCAAATTTGCCCGTTACTCTAGGAATCTCTTGACTTCCTACTTTTGCATTCCAGTCCCCTATAATGAAAAGGACATCTTTTGGCGGTATTAGTTCTAGAAGATCTTGTAGGTCTTCATAGAACCATTCATCTTAAGCTTCTTCAGCATTACTGATTGTGGTATAGACTTGGGTTACTGTGATATTGAATGGTTTGCCTTGGAAAGGAACAGAGATCATTCTGTTATTTTTGAGATCTCATCCAAATACTGCATTTCAGACTCTTTCGTTGACTATGATGGCTACTCCATTTCTGCTAAGCGATTCTTGCCCACTGTAGTAGATATAATGGTCATCTGAGTTAAATTCACCCATTCTAGTCCATTTTAGTTCACTGATTCCTAAAATGTCTACGTTCACTCTTGCCATCTCCTGTTTGACTACTTCCAATTTGCCTTGATTCATGGACCTAACATTCCACATTCCTATGCAATATTGCTCTTCACAGCATCGGACTTTACTTCCATCACCAGTCACATCCACAACTGGGTGTTGTTTTTACTACCTCTCTAGCTTGCCCCTTTTACCTTATAGATTCTCTATTTGTCCAAACATCACAATGCTATATCATGTACCAGCCTTCAAGTAGCTTACAATTAATGACAGTCATACACAAGTAAATAACTGACTATAATAAAATGAAGATGAATACTAAGCACTCTATTTACAAAGAAAAACTGCTGAGGAAAACTAGAAGCTTTGTGTAAAAAAAAAAGGTGACATTTAATGAACTGAGTATGTGAAGATGAATAAGATTTTGAGAAAGTGTGAAAAAGACAATTTATTAGTCAAAGTTTAGGTTGCAAACTGTAGAAATCAATTATGGCTAACTCAGGCAGAAAAGAAGTTTACTAAAAGAATTTCAAGTAACTTGTAAAATGAGAAGTCTAGAGGTTGAAAAAAATAAAAAACAGCAGGAAACAGGCAACTGAGAACCCAGCCACCTAACAGAAATAGACTAGTAAGGATGCCAGGGTAACTGGCATAGTGAATTGTCCTACATCTATACGTCATTCCCTTGAGATTCAAAGCCTAATAAAGTACATTATTGGATCAACTGGGAAAATCTCAATAAGATTAGATAACAGTATTGTACAATACTGTTTAATTCTTGCTTTTCATAATTGTGCTAATGTTATATATGGGATTGCCTTGCTTCTAGAAAATACAACTGCAGTGTTTAGGGATAAAGGGACATCATGTCTACCATTTACTCTTAAAGATTCAAGAAATCTTTAAGAAAAAAAAGCAAAACAGTGTGTGTATATGTAGAGAGACAGAAACAGGGAAAAAGACAGGAACATAACCTGTCCAAGCTAAAGTGATCCTCTTCCCACAGGAAGCCCTCTGTATGATGCATGACACCATTCAGTCCTTCTGCCCAAAGATAATCCGTATTATTTGTAAATACATATACTCTTGCCCACCTGACTCATCTCATTTTCTAATCAAAGTTCATTTGTAGAATCCTCTTTCCAAAATGTCATGTATTTATGTTTCTAATAACACACAACTATAAAAAAAACTGACTGAAGGGAACAATAAAGTTCCACAAACTCTATTTTCCCCACTCCACATAGATTAGCAGCTTGATATGCATTCATCCTCTTTTCAGTTCAGTTCAGTCACTCAGTCGTGTCTGACTCTTTGCGACCCCATGAACCACAGCACGCCAGGCCTCCCTGTGCATCACCAACTCCTGGAGTCCACCCAAACCCATGTCCATTGAGTCGGTGATGCCATCCAACCATCTCATCCTCTGTCGTCCCCTTCTCCTGCCCTCAATCTTTCCCAGCATCAGGGTCTTTTCAAATGAGTCAGCTCCTCGCATCAGGTGGCCAAAGGACTGGAGTTGCAGCTTCAACATCAGTCCTTCCAATGAACACCCAGGACTGATCTCCTTTAGGATGGACTGGTTGGATCTCCTTGCAATCCAAGGGACTCTCAAGAGTCTTCTCCAACACCACAGTTCAAAAGCATCAATTCTTCAGTGCTCAGCTTTCTTTATAGTCTAAATCTCACATCCACACATGACTACTGGAAAAACCATGGGCTTGACTAGACAGACCTTTGTGGACGAAGTAATGTCTCTACTTTTTAATATGCCATCTAGGTTGGTCATAACTTTCCTTCCAAGGAGTAAGCGTCTTTTAATTTCATGATTTTGGAGCCCAGACAAATAAAGTCAGCCACTATTTCCACTGTTTCCCCATCTATTTGCCATGAAGTGATGGGACCAGATGCCACGATCTTAGTTTTCTGAATGTTGAGCTTGAAGCCAACTTTTTCACTCTTCTCTTTCACTTTCATCAAGAGGTACTTTAGTTCTTCTTCGCTTTCTGCCATAAGGGTGGTGTCATCTGCATATCTGAGGTTATTGATATTTCTCCCAGCAATCTGGATTCCAGCTTGTGCTTCCTCCAGCCCAGCATTTCTCATAATGTACTCTGCATATAAGTTAAATAAGCAGGATGACAATATACAGCCTTGACGTACTCCTTTTCCTATTTGGAACCAGTCTGTTGTTCCATGTCCAGTTCTGACTGTTGCTTCCTGATCTACATACAGGTTTCTGAAAAGGCAGGTCACATGGTCTGGTATTCCCATCTCTTTCAGAATTGTCCACAGTTTATTGTGATCCACACAGTCGAAGGCTTTGGCATAGTCAATAATGCAGAAGTAGATGTTTTTTAGGAACTCTCTTGCTTTTTCGGTGATCCAGTGGATGTTGGCAATTTGCTCTGGTTCCTCTGCCTTTTCTAAAACCAGTTTGAACATCTGGAAGTTCACAGTTCACGTATTGCTGAAGCCTGGTTTGGAGAATTTTGAGCATTACTTTACTAGTGTGTGAAATGAGTGCAATTGTGCGGTAGCTTGACCATTCTTTGGCATTGCCTTTCTTTGAGATTGGAATGAAAACTGACCTTTTCCAGTCCTGTGGCCACTGCTGAGTTTTCCAAACTTGCTGGCATATTGAGTGCAGCACTTTCAGAGCATCATCTTTTAGGATTTGAAATAGCTCAACTGGAATTCCATCACCTCCACTAGCTTTGTTCGTAGTGATGCTCATACTCTTTTAGGATACTTTAAATGCATGTCTATATCTTATAATTGTCCAGTGAATACATATTATCTTTTTTTCCTTAAAAGTCTTATCATGACATCTTTCCAGTTTCATTTAACATAAAAATGTTAAACAGTGGTTGTATCTGAGTGGTGATATTATTGCGCTGAGTCCTGTCCTACTGTTTCCAACCCCATGGACTGTAGCCCGCCAGGCTCCTCTGTCCACAGGGATTTTCCGGGCAAGAATACTGGCGTGGGTTGCCATTTCCTTCTCCAGGGGAATCTTACCAAACCAGAAATTGAAGCAGGGTCTCCAGTTGAGCTACCAGGGAAGCCCCATGGGAATTTTTATTTTATTCTTGTTATTTTTCTGTTATTTAAAAGAATAGGTAGAACTTTGGGTCTTAGAAGATACATTTTTCTCTGATACAAAAGAGAAGGAAAGGTAACAAGACTGATTTTGACAACATGGAGAGGCATGTTGAAAGAGAACAAATCTGAGATGAGTTCAGAATTGAAAAAATCACATAATGGAAACCATGATGTAGTGTACATCAGTCACACATAAGTGAGTGTCATCCAGGATGTACTAAAAAATACCAACTAAATTAGGAGCCAAAATCTTTAGAAGAATCATGAAAATAGCCTCATAAAATGATAAAATATATTTGACTAAATAATTAAAAATCATTAGCTTTTGCCTACTTAACATATTCTAACAGATGTGATCAATCCCAAGTTGACAGCTTGAAAAAAAAAAAGTCTTTCATATTAAACACTAAAGTCTCCCAGGACATTTTTAGTCTTAAAAAGATCATGGCATCTGGTCCCAGCACTTCATGGCAAATAGACAGGGGAAAAGTGGAAACAGTGGCAGATTTTATTTTCTTGGGCTCCAAAATCACTGCAGATGGTGACTGCAGCCATGAAATTAAAAGACGCTTGCTCTCTGGGAAGAAAGCTATGACAAATCTAGACAACATATTAAAAAGCAGAGACATCACTTTACTGACAAAGGTCCGTATAGTCAAAGCTATGGTTTTTTTCAGTAGTCACGTATGGATGTGAGAATTGGACCATAAGGAAGGCTGAGTGCCAATGAATTGATGCTTATGAACTGTGGTGTTGGAGAAGACTCTTGAGAGTCTTGGACAGCAAGGAGATCCAACCAGTCAATCCTAAAGGAAATCAATCCTGAATATTCATTGGAAGGTCTGATGCTGAAGTTGAAGCCTCCAATACCCCTGGCCACCTGATGTGAAGAGCTGACTCACTGAAAAGACCCTGATGCTGGGAAAAGATTGAGGGCAGGAAGAAAAGGGGGCGACAGAGGATGAGATGGTTGGATGGCATCTTCAACTCAATGGACGTGAGTTTGAGCAAGCTTTAGGAGATGGTGAAGGACAGGGAAGCCTGGTGCACTGCAGTTCATGGGATCGCAGAGAGTCGGACACGACTGAGCAACTGAACCACGACAACGTAAGTTCATGTATATGACTAAATGAGTAGCTTTGCATTTGACCTGCATACTCTGAGAAGACTCTGCATGGATGAAGACAGCACAGTGAATGTAGATAAAAGGATCACCTTTGATTGTGTTCATCTAATTTCAGTCTTTACAGTTTTGTAAGGTAGACACTCTTACTCACCCTGTACAGTAAGGGAACTGAGCTTTATGCAACTTTCCTGAGGTTTTACAACTAGTAAGTGGGGGTTAGAAGGTAGGATTCTAAGCAGTTTGCTAAACTGCAAAACACATTGATCACCATGAGATATAACCCCTGAAAGAAAAATGAAAAAACAAAACCACAGGTGGGAGAAAAAGGAAAGAAAGGAAGAGAGACGGGGAAAAATAAGAATACTTAGTAGGTTTTGAGAAGTTATACCTTAGCTATTCATTTGTCTGTAAAGTCCTGCTATCTGCCACCTAGATACAGTAATTCCTATTTGTCCATTCAGTTCAGTTCAGTTCAGTCACTCAGTCATGTCCGACTCTTTGTGACCCCATGAACCGCAGCACGCCAGGCCTCCATGTCCATCACCAACACCCGGAGTCCACCCAAACTCATGTCCATTGAGTCAGTGATGCCATTCAACCATCTTATCCTCTGTCATCCCCTTCTCCTCCTGCCCTCAATCTTTCCCAGCATCAGGGTCTTTTCAAATGACTCAGCTCTTCACATCAGGTGGCCAAAGGATTGGAGTTGCAGCTTCAACATCAGTCCTTCCAATGAACACACAGGACTGACCTCCTTTAGGATGGACTGGTTGGATCTCCTTGCAGTCCAAGGGACTCTCAAGAGTCTTCTCCAACACCACAATTCAAAAGCATCAATTCTTTGGTGCTCAGCTTTCTTTATAGTCCAACTCTCACATCCATATGGACTATTTGTCCATAATTCCACTCTAATACTTAAGCTTTCAGGGACCCCATCCTACATGAGATCACAGTGGTGCCCCCGCCAGCATGGACAACCTGACGTCAACAGACATTTCCCATCCCCTCCCTGAATCCTAGGAAGCCACGCCAAAAAAAGATGAGATACAAACCTGAAGCCCCCCTACCTGGCCAACTCTGTCTAGAAACCCTCCATTTTAAGTCTACTTCCAAACTGTAAAAATGAAAAACCATCTTATCTCCTTAATTTCCCCCTCCAATGTACATAAGATAATCGCTCTTAAAATAACATCTTCTAGTCTTGTCTTAATTCAATGATTCTCTTGGCTGTGAAGAAAAGAAAAGTACCTTAAAACTTATCAGGGAAACAACAAGGACTTATTGTACAGCTCTGGAATTCTACTCAATATTCTGTAACAATCTATGTGAGAAGAAAATCTGGAAAAGAGTAGATTTATGTGTATGTATAACTGAATCACTTTGCTGTACACCCAAAATAACACAACACTGTAAATAAAATATACTCCAATAAAAATTAAAAATAAACTTAACAGAAACCATTCCATAAAATCATAGACTGCCAAAATAAAAAAACAGCAGCAAACCAAAACACAACCTGGGAGTGGGGTGAAGGGCAGTAAGGAAAAAAGGAAGCCAGGCTTTGTCTCTCTAAAAATACTCATTTTTTAATCGAGCTTTGCTCCCAGAGAACTCCTAAGTTTTTCAGAAGGACTTGAAGTTTGTGTATCCATAACAAGGATTAAGCCTTTTTCAGTAGCATAAGATTAGGCTTTTATTAGCCCAAATATTAAACAAAGACATGTTTTATAAATCTTGTAGTTAAAAAAAAAAAGAGAGAGAGAGACTGAAATATTCTAGTCCTCAATATCACAAATCCAGCTACTGGGATGTGAACTTTAGATTCACTAAATCCAAGTTTTAAATGAAATGCACACTTTATTAGACTTTGAGAGTGAAGACTAGTTAAGTATTTTACATTTTTCCAAATTGCCGATGTTAATGGTCTTTTCAAGCCAGAGACTATAGACAGATAAATTTGGTGACTATCTCAGAATATACATCCACTGACAATCTCCCAGTGTAACTTTCCACAACTAAATAGAGAAATGGAGGAATCACAGCACTGACATATCCAAGAGTATACATAAATTTTTGATAAAAGTTCTGCCATCCCAAAGCTTTGCCTATATTAATATTAAAATGTGGCTCCTATGCCTCAATATAAGTTTGACTTGGTACTAAGGATCAGACATATTTGCATCTGTCCTTAAAAGCAAGAAGATGAAGCCAAGATTAAGTAGGTATAATAGGGAATTCATTCTATCAATCTCCCTGTTCTAATTTTAATTCTATTTGCACATACCAGTGATGTGACATGGATGGTACAAACAGTATCCTTGGGAGTACTGCTCTTTACAGAAATAGTCTTAATTAATTTAAGGCTGACAAACATTAGGTCAGTCAAATTCTAAAAACAGCATCCTTGCAACACCAGGACAAAATTTCGCATATCAATTTGTATTTCTCAACATCCTTTGACACAATCCACTCAAAAGTGAGAGACTGATTTCCCTTGCAGCTCAGCTGGTAAAGAATCCGCCTGCAATGCAGGAGACCTGGGTTTAATCTCTGGGTTGGGAAGATCTCCCAGAGAAGGAAAAGGCTACCCACTCCAGTATTCTGGCCTGGAGAATTCCATGGACTGTATAGTCCATAGGGTCACAGAGTCAGACATGACTGAGTGACTTTTAAAAAAATAAATTTTTTTTTTTTTTTAATTTTAAAAGTGAGAGACTGTCTATAACAATTCCCAATGCAATGCCCCATGACACCTGTTTGGAATATATTCAGACCAAAGTTGTTGATTATTTCCATCCAAAAGGAAAAAAGAAAAAGTATTAAAGAACTTATTCTTGGCACCTCAATATACACACACACACACACAAAAATATATACACACAAATGGCTCTAACAAAAGAGAAAGAAATTTTCAAGAGAATGAATGTAGTGCCCTAGTAAGTTCATCGGTGCATGCTTGTTGAGTTACTCAGTCATGTCCGACTCTGCAACCCCATGGACTGTAGCCCATCAGGCTCCTCTGTGCATGGGATTTTTCAGGCAAGAATACTGGAATGAGTTGCCAATTCATCCTCCAGGGGATGTTCCCGACCCAGGGATCCAACCTGTGTCTCCTTCATTGCTTCTATAAAATAGAAATAATTGTGTCAATATGGTCTTTATTTCTCCCGTTGGTATTCCAAAGTGCATCAGAAAATAGTGACATCTGAATAGAAAACACCTTCACAGCCACTTAAGTTAATTTCTTAAAAACAGTAAGTCAGGCATGCTGTGGTGTGGTTACGACCCAACAACTTACACAGCCTCTCTAGAGGCTACTTGCCCAGAATTGTGAAAAGTAATCACTACTTTTTCTAAAGAAAACAGGAAGAAGCAGAAATGGTTTACTACCTAATTCCCCAGGAGAGAGCCTGGTAGTCTCGAATTACGAGCTTGCCGTTTTCCATCCTAGCAGTAGTTTAAAACAAAGACAGTAACATTACTAAGATTGACAAAAGCTGGAATATTGAAAACATTATTCTGCACATGTCAAGAAACCAAAAAAAAAAAAAAAAAGACCACCAAAGAAAAACAAAAACACACCCCAACCTTCGTGGTGAATAACTGCAATAAACCATATTGTGCACAGTCGTGTCCAACTCTGTGGACCCATGGACTATAGCCTGCCAGGCGCCTCTGCCTATGGGATTTTTCCAGTCAAGATAACTGGAGTGGACTGCCATGCCCTCCTCCAGGAGACCTTCCCGAACCAGGGATTGAACCAGATTTCCTGCATTGGCAGGCGGGTTCTTTACCACTAGCACCACCTGGGAAGCCCACTATATTACTAATGGGAGGGAGGTTAGTATTGTGATTTTTTTTCCCCCAACTTTGAACATGAATAAGGCAAGCCCTGGTTGTCTAAAACAAATCAGAATGTCAAGAACTGAGGCAAGATGACAAGGCAGCTCAAACAAGGAGCACTGAGCCAGGTGGGAGCTGGGCTTCAGGATATTCAGGAAGAGCATCCCTAAGGAGGAGATCCTCCACAGGGCCTCTGACAGTCCTGCAATAGCAGAGTCTTCACATATTGATTTCCTCTGTTCCTGGCATTACCTTTTTCACTGGGCTTCCACACAGGCTCCAGATAGAAAGGAGAGCTCGTTAAGTAATGTGAGCTTACTCCCCAGGCCTCAGATGGAGCAAGCATAGGCCTGGGGGTTCACAAAGATTTTTTCAACGGGTTTTTGATCACGCATTGTTGTTTTGTTTTTTTTTTTACGCATTGTTTTTTAAAAGAATCAAGTTCCAGATGTTCAAGGTCCATACTCTTTCCTAAGAGCAGTCTATCTTGGGAATACAGGATATGGGGACTTCCCTCACAGTCCAGTGGTTAAGACTTCACCTTCTAATGCAGGGGCTGCGGGTTCCATCCCTGGCTGGGAAGCTAAGAGCCCACATGCCTCATGGCCCAAACCACCAAAACATAAAACAGAACCAACAGTATAACAAATGCAGTAAGGACTTTTAAAATGGTCCACATCAAAAACATTTTTTAAAAGAGAGAAAGAAAGAAATACAGGACACTTAGCCCTTGAGGGCAAGGAAACCTCTTCTGGGCCATTCTCAGTCTGCGCTGTGGTCCCTGAACCCCAAGAAAAGGTAATTTGAAATATGGGTGTAGATGTTGAGAAAGTGTAACTCTAAAGACCATTCACAAATAAGTAGTTTCCAATTCCTTGTTTTCAACAAAACTGAAGTGGGACCTAATCTAGTTGTCAGCTGACAGAGTATTCAAATGCTTTACAATAACGATTCTGGCATATAACCAGGAAGGTATTCAAAGACCTGAGTGACACATACGATGAAACCCCAACCATTCCCATCTACCAATTTATGAGAACTATGTTCCTCAGTACTTATATCTATAAAAACAAAAATTTGGAAGAGAACTGATGGTGAATCTTGTCTCATTCAGGCAACAAGTAATATTCATTCATGGACACCCAACTAAACTCACTAAGGAAAAAGAGATGCATTCACAAAATTTTACATTTAACAACTGCTAATTAAAATATACTGCTATAAATCAATGTGATTTTAATTTAGTCTAAAAGAAAAAACTTATACCCAAACCTTAAGGTTACAAAACATTTTAAAAATTTATTTTTAATTGCAGGATAATTGCTTTACAATATTGTGTTGGTTTCTGCCATACATCAACATGCATTAGTCAAAGGTATACATATTTCCCCTCCCTCTTGAACCTCTCTCCCACTTCCCACTCCATCCCACCCCTCTATTGTCACAGAACTCCGGTTTCAGATCCCTGAGTCACAGAAAATTCCCACTGGCTATCTATTTTACATATGGTAATGTGTATGTTTCCAAACTACTCTCTCCATTCATCCCACCCTCTCCTCCCCGCCCAGTGTCCACAAGCCTGTTCTCTATGTCTCAAGGTTACCTTTTTTTAAATCACAGGTTTTTCTACACTAAAAGCTTTCCAAGTTCAAAAATATATTACACTGGGCCCAATTCTATGGGAGATGTGAAATGAAAACACAAGTTAGAAAGAATAAGGAATAATAGAAATCTTCTTACTGCTAAAGAGCTTATTAATGTGGTTCTTAAATAGATGGTGGTATACAAACTTCCAGGTATAAGGTAAGTAAGTACTAGGGACGTAAGGTACAACACAGTAAATATAATTAACACTGCTATATGTTATATATAAAAGTTAAGATAGTAAATCCTCAAGAGTTCTCATCATAAGGAAATGTTTTCTATTTTCTGAATTTTGCATCTGTATGAGATGACAGATATTCACTAAACTTGTGATAATCATTTCATGATGTATGTATACAAATTATGCTGCACATCTTCACTCGTAAACTCGTTATATATCAATTACACCTCAAACTGGAAGAAAAAATGCCAAAAAAATCAAAGAAAAAGGTGGAAGAACAGATACATAATGATAGTGAGTATTAAATGACTATAGTGTTTTCAGTATATATTTATTTTATGTTGGAAATTTTATATTCTGAAACAATCAGAACCATTGATTTAAATGTTCATTACAAATGTTAAAGTACAACATCTTACATAATTTATCAAAATATTTTTAAGGAGGCTATAAGCAGGACGTTTCTAGGATCAGTTGCCTGTGTTGATAATCTAAAATATGTAAATGAAACAATGGCCAGTGAGAAAAGCAGACCTCCAACAGATACATTAGCAAGGATAAGGATGCCAAAATAGTTATAGGGTTGGAGCAGCGGTTTGCAGCAGGGGAGAGGGCCAATTCCATGATTATCAAAAACTAATCTCAAAGCAATTTTCTTTTGGGACACTTAATCACGTTCAGTTTCTAACCTAATTTGTTTCAGGCTTTCTGAAAATAGGAGCAATGCAGTCTAGAGGCTGTCATTTGAGTTTGAGCTTTAATAGGCTCTCAGTCTCTGAGAGCTGGCTGACGTGATGCAGGTGACTCCCTTTAGTCACAACGAAAGAGCAGGTGCCCTTGACTGCTAGTAACTTTGATTTGCCATTGTTTCTCCTTACCGGTTCACACTAAGCTTGAACACCAAAGTCAGAGAATTCCCTTTTACTAAGTAAAACAGTAGCAGTAAAAACATTGGAAGCATCTACTATTAATGACTACTTATGCAAAGGATTTACATCACTGTTGGCAAAGCAAAAAAGTTTCATCCAAAAAAAAAGCCTCCAAGTCTACTCCCCTTAATGCAATCATAAACAACTGTCTTATCTTTTACTGGACATAAGTAATCTAAAAATGAGTAAAAGCGACTGGCATAAACATGGAGCAAGAAAGCAAAGATCTGACATCCACAATAATGGAAAATGGTATGTGTCACCTTAAAACCTTATAATTATATCAAACATCGGGAAAACAGGTACGTGAAAAGGATCCACACATCCCCTCTTCAAATCTCAAAGTCACTCCAGAGCTAAAATGCCTGGGTTGAGTTCAGGCTCTGCAATCTGGTAGTTGAGTGATACTGGGTAAATACCTAATCTGTCCTAACCGTGCCTCAGTTTTCTCATCTCATACTAAGTGCTCAATAAATGTGAGTTATCATTAATATTACAGGGAAGGAAAAAATTTCCAATGACTGCCAACAGGGCTTGACTTACTCTCTGTTAATAGTTCATCAAAAAGATTAATACTAAGAAAATGCTAGTACTTGGGAATTTTTAAGTGAATGACTGCATTAACTATAATATTACACTTCTAGCAGATACTCAATGAAAGTAAGTAGTCTTACGACATGCTTACTCAAACTCCATAGAGATGAGGTTCACAGCTATAGAAGGAATGATTTAAGAGCAAATGCCTAGTAGGCACAATATAACCAAGTTACCTTGGAGTATTATGAATCAAAAAGTTGTTTTGTTTTGTTTTCCATTTATGTCATGTATCCATAGTAGTCTAAAGCAGAAAGCAAAGGGAATAGACAGTATTAAACTCTGGAGTTAGGTACCTGGTCCTTACAAAACTAAAACTCTATTGTAAATTTTTTCTTTCTAATCATTTCAGTGAGTCTCCATTTGGGGTACAAATGCACTGTAGGATATAAGAACAAAGAGGTCAAAAGCAGCTTAACCAACTTTGTCCCATTTAGTCTTTAGGCATCAAGAATGGTATTTTTAGCAAGCCTAAATAGGAACAGCACTTCAGAACCTGAGAAGCAGAAATGAGGTAGAGGCCACCAACCTAAACCAAATTGAAGGAATAATTTTTCCAACCTCTCTTCATCCAGCTCTACCTGAAAATATGA